>NC_141689.1:1518801263-1520163582 GCF_964263255.1 Lissotriton vulgaris | reverse complement strand
TTTAATCTTTTGACTCTAAATTACTGTTGGATGTGAATTATGACTTTGTCAACTAGAATAAGTGTGTTTAAAGTCATTTCAGTGCCTGAAACGGGTCAAAATGGAAGCTTTTGAGTAAGCAAAACTCTGTAAAAATGGCAATTTTGGTCACTGTGAGGGTTTAAAAAGTGGTTATTCAACATGAGGCATGATCCAATTGACATTCTGAATCATTTTTGGTACAGTCCAAAAAATCAATTTTCGGATGAAAAACGATGACTCCGGACCTGTCGAACGATCCCAAAATGGTCTATAATGATGAAATTTCAACATTTAATCTTTTGACTCTAAATGACTGTTGGATGTGAATTATGACTTTGTCAACTAGAATAAGTGTGTTTAAAGTCATTTCTGTGCCTGAAACGGGTCAAAGGGAAGCTTTTGAGTAAGCAAAACTCTGTAAAATAGGCAATTTTGGTCACTGTGAGGGTTTAAAAAGTGGTTATTCAACATGAGGCATGATCCAATTGACATTTTGAATCATTTTTGGTACAGTCCAAAAAATCAATTTTCGGATGAAAAACGATGACTCCGGACCTGTCGAACGATCATAAAATGGTCTATAATGATGAAATTTCAACATTTAATCTTTTGACTCTAAATTACTGTTGGATGTGAATTATGACTTTGTCAACTAGAATAAGTGTGTTTAAAGTCATTTCTGTGCCTGAAACGGGTCAAAATGGGAGCTTTTGAGTAAGCAAAACTCTGTAAAAATGGCAATTTTGGTCACTGTGAGGGTTTAAAAAGTGGTTATTCAACATGAGGCATGATCCAATTGACATTTTGAATCATTTTTGGTACAGTCCAAAAAATCAATTTTCGGATGAAAAACGATGACTCCGGACCTGTCGAACGATCATAAAATGGTCTATAATGATGAAATTTCAACATTTAATCTTTTGACTCTAAATTACTGTTGGATGTGAATTATGACTTTGTCAACTAGAATAAGTGTGTTGAAAGTCATTTCTGTGCCTGAAACGGGTCAAAATGGGAGCTTTTGAGTAAGCAAAACTCTGTAAAAATGGCAATTTTGGTCACTGTGAGGGTTTAAAAAGTGGTTATTCAACATGAGGCATGATCCAATTGACATTTTGAATCATTTTTGGTACAGTCCAAAAAATCAATTTTCGGATGAAAAACGATGACTCCGGACCTGTCGAACGATCATAAAATGGTCTATAATGATGAAATTTCAACATTTAATCTTTTGACTCTAAATTACTGTTGGATGTGAATTATGACTTTGTCAACTAGAATAAGTGTGTTTAAAGTCATTTGTGTGCCTGAAACGGGTCAAAATGGAAGCTTTTGAGTAAGCAAAACTCTGTAAAAATGGCAATTTTGGTCACTGTGAGGGTTTAAAAAGTGGTTATTCAACATGAGGCATGATCCAATTGACATTCTGAATCATTTTTGGTACAGTCCAAAAAATCAATTTTCGGATGAAAAACGATGACTCCGGACCTGTCGAACGATCCCAAAATGGTCTATAATGATGAAATTTCAACATTTAATCTTTTGACTCTAAATTACTGTTGGATGTGAATTATGACTTTGTCAACTAGAATAAGTGTGTTTAAAGTCATTTCTGTGCCTGAAACGGGTCAAAAGGAAGCTTTTGAGTAAGCAAAACTCTGTAAAAATGGCAATTTTGGTCACTGTGAGGGTTTAAAAAGTGGTTATTCAACATGAGGCATGATCCAATTGACATTTTGAATCATTTTTGGTACAGTCCAAAAAATCAATTTTCGGATGAAAAACGATGACTCCGGACCTGTCGAACGATCATAAAATGGTCTATAATGATGAAATTTCAACATTTAATCTTTTGACTCTAAATTACTGTTGGATGTGAATTATGACTTTGTCAACTAGAATAAGTGTGTTTAAAGTCATTTCTGTGCCTGAAACGGGTGAAAATGGAAGCTTTTGAGTAAGCAAAACTCTGTAAAAATGGCAATTTTGGTCACTGTGAGGGTTTAAAAAGTGGTTATTCCACATGAGGCATGATCCAATTGACATTTTGAATCATTTTTGGTACAGTCCAAAAAATCAATTTTCGGAAGAAAAACGATGACTCCGGACCTGTCGAACGATCATAAAATGGTCTATAATGATGAAATTTCAACATTTAATCTTTTGACTCTAAATTACTGTTGGATGTGAATTATGACTTTGTCAACTAGAATAAGTGTGTTTAAAGTCATTTCTGTGCCTGAAACGGGTCAAAATGGAAGCTTTTGAGTAAGCAAAACTCTGTGAAAATGGCAATTTTGGTCACTGTGAGGGTTTAAAAAGTGGTTATTCAACATGAGGCATGATCCAATTGACATTTTGAATCATTTTTGGTACAGTCCAAAAAATCAATTTTCGGATGAAAAACGATGACTCCGGACCTGTCGAACGATCATAAAATGGTCTATAATGATGAAATTTCAACATTTAATCTTTTGACTCTAAATTACTGTTGGATGTGAATTATGACTTTGTCAACTAGAATAAGTGTGTTTAAAGTCATTTCTGTGCCTGAAACGGGTCAAAATGGAAGCTTTTGAGTAAGCAAAACTCTGTAAAAATGGCAATTTTGGTCACTGTGAGGGTTTAAAAAGTGGTTATTCAACATGAGGCATGATCCAATTGACATTCTGAATCATTTTTGGTACAGTCCAAAAAATCAATTTTCGGATGAAAAACGATGACTCCGGACCTGTCGAACGATCCCAAAATGGTCTATAATGATGAAATTTCAACATTTAATCTTTAGACTCTAAATTACTGTTGGATGTGAATTATGACTTTGTCAACTAAAATAAGTGTGTTTAAAGTCATTTCTGTGCCTTAAACGGGTCAAAATGGAAGCTTTTGAGTAAGCAAAACTCTGTAAAAATGGCAATTTTGGTCACTGTGAGGGTTTAAAAAGTGGTTATTCAACATGAAGCATGATCCAATTGACATTTTGAATCATTTTTGGTACAGTCCAAAAAATCAATTTTCGGATGAAAAACGATGACTCCGGACCTGTCGAACGATCCCAAAATGGTCTATAATGATGAAATTTTAACATTTAATCTTTTGACTCTAAATTACTGTTGGATGTGAAATATGACTTTGTCAACTAAAATAAGTGTGTTTAAAGTCATTTCTGTGCCTGAAACGGGTCAAAATGGAAGCTTTTGAGTAAGCAAAACTCTGTAAAAATGGCAATTTTGGTCACTGTGAGGGTTTAAAAAGTGGTTATTCAACATGAGGCATGATCCAATTGACATTTTGAATCATTTTTGGTACAGTCCAAAAAATCAATTTTCGGATGAAAAACGATGACTCCGGACCTGTCGAACGATCAAAAATGGTCTATAATGATGAAATTTCAACATTTAATCTTTTGACTCTAAATTACTGTTGGATGTGAATTATGACTTTGTCAACTAGAATAAGTGTGTTTAAAGTCATTTCTGTGCCTGAAACGGGTCAAAAGGAAGCTTTTGAGTAAGCAAAACTCTGTAAAAATGGCAATTTTGGTCACTGTGAGGGTTTAAAAAGTGGTTATTCAACATGAGGCATGATCCAATTGACATTTTGAATCATTTTTGGTACAGTCCAAAAAATCAATTTTCGGATGAAAAACGATGACTCCGGACCTGTCGAACGATCATAAAATGGTCTATAATGATGAAATTTCAACATTTAATCTTTTGACTCTAAATTACTGTTGGATGTGAATTATGACTTTGTCAACTAGAATAAGTGTGTTTAAAGTCATTTCTGTGCCTGAAACGGGTGAAAATGGAAGCTTTTGAGTAAGCAAAACTCTGTAAAAATGGCAATTTTGGTCACTGTGAGGGTTTAAAAAGTGGTTATTCCACATGAGGCATGATCCAATTGACATTTTGAATCATTTTTGGTACAGTCCAAAAAATCAATTTTCGGAAGAAAAACGATGACTCCGGACCTGTCGAACGATCATAAAATGGTCTATAATGATGAAATTTCAACATTTAATCTTTTGACTCTAAATTACTGTTGGATGTGAATTATGACTTTGTCAACTAGAATAAGTGTGTTTAAAGTCATTTCTGTGCCTGAAACGGGTCAAAATGGAAGCTTTTGAGTAAGCAAAACTCTGTGAAAATGGCAATTTTGGTCACTGTGAGGGTTTAAAAAGTGGTTATTCAACATGAGGCATGATCCAATTGACATTTTGAATCATTTTTGGTACAGTCCAAAAAATCAATTTTCGGATGAAAAACGATGACTCCGGACCTGTCGAACGATCATAAAATGGTCTATAATGATGAAATTTCAACATTTAATCTTTTGACTCTAAATTACTGTTGGATGTGAATTATGACTTTGTCAACTAGAATAAGTGTGTTTAAAGTCATTTCTGTGCCTGAAACGGGTCAAAATGGAAGCTTTTGAGTAAGCAAAACTCTGTAAAAATGGCAATTTTGGTCACTGTGAGGGTTTAAAAAGTGGTTATTCAACATGAGGCATGATCCAATTGACATTCTGAATCATTTTTGGTACAGTCCAAAAAATCAATTTTCGGATGAAAAACGATGACTCCGGACCTGTCGAACGATCCCAAAATGGTCTATAATGATGAAATTTCAACATTTAATCTTTAGACTCTAAATTACTGTTGGATGTGAATTATGACTTTGTCAACTAAAATAAGTGTGTTTAAAGTCATTTCTGTGCCTTAAACGGGTCAAAATGGAAGCTTTTGAGTAAGCAAAACTCTGTAAAAATGGCAATTTTGGTCACTGTGAGGGTTTAAAAAGTGGTTATTCAACATGAAGCATGATCCAATTGACATTTTGAATCATTTTTGGTACAGTCCAAAAAATCAATTTTCGGATGAAAAACGATGACTCCGGACCTGTCGAACGATCCCAAAATGGTCTATAATGATGAAATTTTAACATTTAATCTTTTGACTCTAAATTACTGTTGGATGTGAAATATGACTTTGTCAACTAAAATAAGTGTGTTTAAAGTTATTTCTGTGCCTGAAACGGGTCAAAATGGAAGCTTTTGAGTAAGCAAAACTCTGTAAAAATGGCAATTTTGGTCACTGTGAGGGTTTAAAAAGTGGTTATTCAACATGAGGCATGATCCAATTGACATTTTGAATCATTTTTGGTACAGTCCAAAAAATCAATTTTCGGATGAAAAACGATGACTCCGGACCTGTCGAACGATCCCAAAATGGTCTATAATGATGAAATTTTAACATTTAATCTTTTGACTCTAAATTACTGTTGGATGTGAAATATGACTTTGTCAACTTAAATAAGTGTGTTTAAAGTCATTTCTGTGCCTGAAACGGGTCAAAATGGAAGCTTTTGAGTAAGCAAAACTCTGTAAAAATGGCAATTTTGGTCACTGTGAATTTCAACATTTAATCTTTTGACTCTAAATTACTGTTGGATGTGAATTATGACTTTGTCAACTAGAATAAGTGTGTTTAAAGTCATTTCTGTGCCTGAAACGGGTGAAAATGTAAGCTTCTGAGTAAGCAAAACTCTGTAAAAATGGCAATTTTGGTCACTGTGAGGGTTTAAAAAGTGGTTATTCAACATGAGGCATGATCCAATTGACATTTTGAATCATTTTTGGTACAGTCCAAAAAATCAATTTTCGGATGAAAAACGATGACTCCGGACCTGTCGAACGATCCCAAAATGGTCTATAATGATGACATTTCAACATTTGATCTTTTGACTCTAAATTACTGTTGGATGTGAATTATGACTTTGTCAACTAGAGTAAGTGTGTTTAAAGTCATTGCTGTGCCTGAAACGGGTCAAAATGGAAGCTTTTGAGTAAGCAAAACTCTGTAAAAATGGCAATTTTGGTCACTGTGAGGGTTTAAAAAGTGGTTATTCAACATGAGGCATGATCCAATTGACATTTTGAATCATTTTTATTACAGTCCAAAAAATCAATTTTCGGATGAAAAACGATGACTCCGGACCTGTCAAACGATCCCAAAATGGTCTATAATGATGAAATTTCAACATTTGATCTTTTGACTCTAAATTACTGTTGGATGTGAATTATGACTTTGTCAACTAGAATAAGTGTGTTTAAAGTCATTTCTGTGCCTGAAACGGGTCAAAATGGAAGCTTTTGAGTAAACAAAACTCTGTAAAAATGGCAATTTTGGTCACTGTGAGGGTTTAAAAAGTGGTTATTCAACATGAGGCATGATCCAATTGACATTTTGAATCATTTTTGGTACAGTCCAAAAAATCAATTTTCGGATGAAAAACAATGACTCCGGACCTGTCGAACGATCCCAAAATGGTCTATAATGATGAAATGTCAACATTTAATCTTTTGACTCTAAATGACTGTTGGATGTGAATTATGACTTTGTCAACTAGAATAAGTGTGTTTAAAGTCATTTCTGTGCCTGAAACGGGTCAAAATGGAAGCTTTTGAGTAAGCAAAACTCTGTAAAAATGGCAATTTTGGTCACTGTGAGGGTTTAAAAAGTGGTTATTCAACATGAGGCATGATCCCATTGACATTTTGAATCATTTTTGGTACAGTCCAAAAAATCAATTTTCGGATGAAAAACGATGACTCTGGACCTGTCGAACGATCCCAAAATGGTCTATAATGATGAAATTTCAACATTTAATCTTTTGACTCTAAATGACTGTTGGATGTGAATTATGACTTTGTCAACTAGAATAAGTGTGTTTAAAGTCATTTCTGTGCCTGAAACGGGTCAAAATGGAAGCTTTTGAGTAAGCAAAACTCTGTAAAAATGGCAATTTTGGTCACTGTGAGGGTTTAAAAAGTGGTTATTCAACATGAGGCATGATCCAATTGACATTCTGAATCATTTTTGGTACAGTCCAAAAAATCAATTTTCGGATGAAAAACGATGACTCCGGACCTGTCGAACGATCCCAAAATGGTCTATAATGATGAAATTTCAACATTTAATCTTTTGACTCTAAATGACTGTTGGATGTGAATTATGACTTTGTCAACTAGAATAAGTGTGTTTAAAGTCATTTCTGTGCCTGAAACGGGTCAAAATGGAAGCTTTTGAGTAAGCAAAACTCTGTAAAAATGGCAATTTTGGTCACTGTGAGGGTTTAAAAAGTGGTTATTCAACATGAAGCATGATCCAATTGACATTTTGAATCATTTTTGGTACAGTCCAAAAAATCAATTTTCGGATGAAAAACGATGACTCCGGACCTGTCGAACGATCCCAAAATGGTCTATAATGATGAAATTTTAACATTTAATCTTTTGACTCTAAATTACTGTTGGATGTGAAATATGACTTTGTCAACTAAAATAAGTGTGTTTAAAGTTATTTCTGTGCCTGAAACGGGTCAAAATGGAAGCTTTTGAGTAAGCAAAACTCTGTAAAAATGGCAATTTTGGTCAATGTGAGGGTTTAAGAAGTGGTTATTCAACATGAGGCATGATCCAATTGACATTTTGAATCATTTTTATTACAGTCCAAAAAATCAATTTTCGGATGAAAAACGATGACTCCGGACCTGTCGAACGATCCCAAAATGGTCTATAATGATGAAATTTCAACATTTAATCTTTTGACTCTAAATTACTGTTGGATGTGAATTATGACTTTGTCAACTAGAATAAGTGTGTTTAAAGTCATTTCTGTGCCTGAAACGGGTCAAAAGGAAGCTTTTGAGTAAGCAAAACTCTGTAAAAATGGCAATTTTGGTCACTGTGAGGGTTTAAAAAGTGGTTATTCAACATGAGGCATGATCCCATTGACATTTTGAATCATTTTTGGTACAGTCCAAAAAATCAATTTTCGGATGAAAAACGATGACTCCGGACCTGTCGAACGATCCCAAAATGGTCTATAATGATGAAATTTCAACATTTAATCTTTTGACTCTAAATGACTGTTGGATGTGAATTATGACTTTGTCAACTAGAATAAGTGTGTTTAAAGTCATTTCTGTGCCTGAAACGGGTCAAAATGGAAGCTTTTGAGTAAGCAAAACTCTGTAAAAATGGCAATTTTGGTCACTGTGAGGGTTTAAAAAGTCGTTATTCAACATGAAGCATGATCCAATTGACATTTTGAATCATTTTTGGTACAGTCCAAAAAATCAATTTTCGGATGAAAAACGATGACTCCGGACCTGTCGAACGATCCCAAAATGGTCTATAATGATGAAATTTTAACATTTAATCTTTTGACTCTAAATTACTGTTGGATGTGAAATATGACTTTGTCAACTAAAATAAGTGTGTTTAAAGTCATTTCTGTGCCTGAAACGGGTCAAAATGGAAGCTTTTGAGTAAGCAAAACTCTGTAAAAATGGCAATTTTGGTCACTGTGAGGGTTTAAAAAGTGGTTATTCAACATGAGGCATGATCCAATTGACATTTTGAATCATTTTTGGTACAGTCCAAAAAATCAATTTTCGGATGAAAAACGATGACTCCGGACCTGTCGAACGATCATAAAGTGGTCTATAATGATGAAATTTCAACATTTAATCTTTTGACTCTAAATTACTGTTGGATGTGAATTATGACTTTGTCAACTAGAATAAGTGTGTTTAAAGTCATTTCTGTGCCTGAAACGGGTCAAAATGGAAGCTTTTGAGTAAGCAAAACTCTGTAAAAATGGCAATTTTGGTCACTGTGAGGGTTTAAAAAGTGGTTATTCAACATGAGGCATGATCAAATTGACATTTTGAATCATTTTTGGTACAGTCCAAAAAATCAATTTTCGGATGAAAAACGATGACTCCGGACCTGTCGAACGATCATAAAATGGTCTATAATGATGAAATTTCAACATTTAATCTTTTGACTCTAAATTACTGTTGGATGTGAATTATGACTTTGTCAACTAGAATAAGTGTGTTTAAAGTCATTTCAGTGCCTGAAACGGGTCAAAATGGAAGCTTTTGAGTAAGCAAAACTCTGTAAAAATGGCAATTTTGGTCACTGTGAGGGTTTAAAAAGTGGTTATTCAACATGAGGCATGATCCAATTGACATTCTGAATCATTTTTGGTACAGTCCAAAAAATCAATTTTCGGATGAAAAACGATGACTCCGGACCTGTCGAACGATCCCAAAATGGTCTATAATGATGAAATTTCAACATTTAATCTTTTGACTCTAAATGACTGTTGGATGTGAATTATGACTTTGTCAACTAGAATAAGTGTGTTTAAAGTCATTTCTGTGCCTGAAACGGGTCAAAGGGAAGCTTTTGAGTAAGCAAAACTCTGTAAAATAGGCAATTTTGGTCACTGTGAGGGTTTAAAAAGTGGTTATTCAACATGAGGCATGATCCAATTGACATTTTGAATCATTTTTGGTACAGTCCAAAAAATCAATTTTCGGATGAAAAACGATGACTCCGGACCTGTCGAACGATCATAAAATGGTCTATAATGATGAAATTTCAACATTTAATCTTTTGACTCTAAATTACTGTTGGATGTGAATTATGACTTTGTCAACTAGAATAAGTGTGTTTAAAGTCATTTCTGTGCCTGAAACGGGTCAAAATGGGAGCTTTTGAGTAAGCAAAACTCTGTAAAAATGGCAATTTTGGTCACTGTGAGGGTTTAAAAAGTGGTTATTCAACATGAGGCATGATCCAATTGACATTTTGAATCATTTTTGGTACAGTCCAAAAAATCAATTTTCGGATGAAAAACGATGACTCCGGACCTGTCGAACGATCATAAAATGGTCTATAATGATGAAATTTCAACATTTAATCTTTTGACTCTAAATTACTGTTGGATGTGAATTATGACTTTGTCAACTAGAATAAGTGTGTTGAAAGTCATTTCTGTGCCTGAAACGGGTCAAAATGGGAGCTTTTGAGTAAGCAAAACTCTGTAAAAATGGCAATTTTGGTCACTGTGAGGGTTTAAAAAGTGGTTATTCAACATGAGGCATGATCCAATTGACATTTTGAATCATTTTTGGTACAGTCCAAAAAATCAATTTTCGGATGAAAAACGATGACTCCGGACCTGTCGAACGATCATAAAATGGTCTATAATGATGAAATTTCAACATTTAATCTTTTGACTCTAAATTACTGTTGGATGTGAATTATGACTTTGTCAACTAGAATAAGTGTGTTTAAAGTCATTTGTGTGCCTGAAACGGGTCAAAATGGAAGCTTTTGAGTAAGCAAAACTCTGTAAAAATGGCAATTTTGGTCACTGTGAGGGTTTAAAAAGTGGTTATTCAACATGAGGCATGATCCAATTGACATTCTGAATCATTTTTGGTACAGTCCAAAAAATCAATTTTCGGATGAAAAACGATGACTCCGGACCTGTCGAACGATCCCAAAATGGTCTATAATGATGAAATTTCAACATTTAATCTTTTGACTCTAAATTACTGTTGGATGTGAATTATGACTTTGTCAACTAGAATAAGTGTGTTTAAAGTCATTTCTGTGCCTGAAACGGGTCAAAAGGAAGCTTTTGAGTAAGCAAAACTCTGTAAAAATGGCAATTTTGGTCACTGTGAGGGTTTAAAAAGTGGTTATTCAACATGAGGCATGATCCAATTGACATTTTGAATCATTTTTGGTACAGTCCAAAAAATCAATTTTCGGATGAAAAACGATGACTCCGGACCTGTCGAACGATCATAAAATGGTCTATAATGATGAAATTTCAACATTTAATCTTTTGACTCTAAATTACTGTTGGATGTGAATTATGACTTTGTCAACTAGAATAAGTGTGTTTAAAGTCATTTCTGTGCCTGAAACGGGTGAAAATGGAAGCTTTTGAGTAAGCAAAACTCTGTAAAAATGGCAATTTTGGTCACTGTGAGGGTTTAAAAAGTGGTTATTCCACATGAGGCATGATCCAATTGACATTTTGAATCATTTTTGGTACAGTCCAAAAAATCAATTTTCGGAAGAAAAACGATGACTCCGGACCTGTCGAACGATCATAAAATGGTCTATAATGATGAAATTTCAACATTTAATCTTTTGACTCTAAATTACTGTTGGATGTGAATTATGACTTTGTCAACTAGAATAAGTGTGTTTAAAGTCATTTCTGTGCCTGAAACGGGTCAAAATGGAAGCTTTTGAGTAAGCAAAACTCTGTGAAAATGGCAATTTTGGTCACTGTGAGGGTTTAAAAAGTGGTTATTCAACATGAGGCATGATCCAATTGACATTTTGAATCATTTTTGGTACAGTCCAAAAAATCAATTTTCGGATGAAAAACGATGACTCCGGACCTGTCGAACGATCATAAAATGGTCTATAATGATGAAATTTCAACATTTAATCTTTTGACTCTAAATTACTGTTGGATGTGAATTATGACTTTGTCACCTAGAATAAGTGTGTTTAAAGTCATTTCTGTGCCTGAAACGGGTCAAAATGGAAGCTTTTGAGTAAGCAAAACTCTGTAAAAATGGCAATTTTGGTCACTGTGAGGGTTTAAAAAGTGGTTATTCAACATGAGGCATGATCCAATTGACATTCTGAATCATTTTTGGTACAGTCCAAAAAATCAATTTTCGGATGAAAAACGATGACTCCGGACCTGTCGAACGATCCCAAAATGGTCTATAATGATGAAATTTCAACATTTAATCTTTAGACTCTAAATTACTGTTGGATGTGAATTATGACTTTGTCAACTAAAATAAGTGTGTTTAAAGTCATTTCTGTGCCTTAAACGGGTCAAAATGGAAGCTTTTGAGTAAGCAAAACTCTGTAAAAATGGCAATTTTGGTCACTGTGAGGGTTTAAAAAGTGGTTATTCAACATGAAGCATGATCCAATTGACATTTTGAATCATTTTTGGTACAGTCCAAAAAATCAATTTTCGGATGAAAAACGATGACTCCGGACCTGTCGAACGATCCCAAAATGGTCTATAATGATGAAATTTTAACATTTAATCTTTTGACTCTAAATTACTGTTGGATGTGAAATATGACTTTGTCAACTAAAATAAGTGTGTTTAAAGTTATTTCTGTGCCTGAAACGGGTCAAAATGGAAGCTTTTGAGTAAGCAAAACTCTGTAAAAATGGCAATTTTGGTCACTGTGAGGGTTTAAAAAGTGGTTATTCAACATGAGGCATGATCCAATTGACATTTTGAATCATTTTTGGTACAGTCCAAAAAATCAATTTTCGGATGAAAAACGATGACTCCGGACCTGTCGAACGATCCCAAAATGGTCTATAATGATGAAATTTTAACATTTAATCTTTTGACTCTAAATTACTGTTGGATGTGAAATATGACTTTGTCAACTTAAATAAGTGTGTTTAAAGTCATTTCTGTGCCTGAAACGGGTCAAAATGGAAGCTTTTGAGTAAGCAAAACTCTGTAAAAATGGCAATTTTGGTCACTGTGAATTTCAACATTTAATCTTTTGACTCTAAATTACTGTTGGATGTGAATTATGACTTTGTCAACTAGAATAAGTGTGTTTAAAGTCATTTCTGTGCCTGAAACGGGTGAAAATGTAAGCTTCTGAGTAAGCAAAACTCTGTAAAAATGGCAATTTTGGTCACTGTGAGGGTTTAAAAAGTGGTTATTCAACATGAGGCATGATCCAATTGACATTTTGAATCATTTTTGGTACAGTCCAAAAAATCAATTTTCGGATGAAAAACGATGACTCCGGACCTGTCGAACGATCCCAAAATGGTCTATAATGATGACATTTCAACATTTGATCTTTTGACTCTAAATTACTGTTGGATGTGAATTATGACTTTGTCAACTAGAGTAAGTGTGTTTAATGTCATTGCTGTGCCTGAAACGGGTCAAAATGGAAGCTTTTGAGTAAGCAAAACTCTGTAAAAATGGCAATTTTGGTCACTGTGAGGGTTTAAAAAGTGGTTATTCAACATGAGGCATGATCCAATTGACATTTTGAATCATTTTTATTACAGTCCAAAAAATCAATTTTCGGATGAAAAACGATGACTCCGGACCTGTCAAACGATCCCAAAATGGTCTATAATGATGAAATTTCAACATTTGATCTTTTGACTCTAAATTACTGTTGGATGTGAATTATGACTTTGTCAACTAGAATAAGTGTGTTTAAAGTCATTTCTGTGCCTGAAACGGGTCAAAATGGAAGCTTTTGAGTAAACAAAACTCTGTAAAAATGGCAATTTTGGTCACTGTGAGGGTTTAAAAAGTGGTTATTCAACATGAGGCATGATCCAATTGACATTTTGAATCATTTTTGGTACAGTCCAAAAAATCAATTTTCGGATGAAAAACAATGACTCCGGACCTGTCGAACGATCCCAAAATGGTCTATAATGATGAAATGTCAACATTTAATCTTTTGACTCTAAATGACTGTTGGATGTGAATTATGACTTTGTCAACTAGAATAAGTGTGTTTAAAGTCATTTCTGTGCCTGAAACGGGTCAAAATGGAAGCTTTTGAGTAAGCAAAACTCTGTAAAAATGGCAATTTTGGTCACTGTGAGGGTTTAAAAAGTGGTTATTCAACATGAGGCATGATCCCATTGACATTTTGAATCATTTTTGGTACAGTCCAAAAAATCAATTTTCGGATGAAAAACGATGACTCTGGACCTGTCGAACGATCCCAAAATGGTCTATAATGATGAAATTTCAACATTTAATCTTTTGACTCTAAATGACTGTTGGATGTGAATTATGACTTTGTCAACTAGAATAAGTGTGTTTAAAGTCATTTCTGTGCCTGAAACGGGTCAAAATGGAAGCTTTTGAGTAAGCAAAACTCTGTAAAAATGGCAATTTTGGTCACTGTGAGGGTTTAAAAAGTCGTTATTCAACATGAAGCATGATCCAATTGACATTTTGAATCATTTTTGGTACAGTCCAAAAAATCAATTTTCGGATGAAAAACGATGACTCCGGACCTGTCGAACGATCCCAAAATGGTCTATAATGATGAAATTTTAACATTTAATCTTTTGACTCTAAATTACTGTTGGATGTGAAATATGACTTTGTCAACTAAAATAAGTGTGTTTAAAGTCATTTCTGTGCCTGAAACGGGTCAAAATGGAAGCTTTTGAGTAAGCAAAACTCTGTAAAAATGGCAATTTTGGTCACTGTGAATTTCAACATTTAATCTTTTGACTCTAAACTACTGTTGGATGTGAATTATGACTTTGTCAACTAGAATAAGTGTGTTTAAAGTCATTTCTGTGCCTGAAACGGGTGAAAATGGAAGCTTCTGAGTAAGCAAAACTCAGTAAAAATGGCAATTTTGGTCACTGTGAGGGTTTAAAAAGTGGTTATTCAACATGAGGCATGATCCAATTGACATTTTGAATCATTTTTGGTACAGTCCAAAAAATCAATTTTCGGATGAAAAACGGTGACTCCGGACCTGTCGAACGATCATAAAATGGTCTATAATGATGAAATTTCAACATTTAATCTTTTGACTCTAAATTACTGTTGGATGTGAATTATGACTTTGTCAACTAGAATAAGTGTGTTTAAAGTCATTTCTGTGCCTGAAACAGGTCAAAATGGAAGCTTTTGAGTAAGCAAAACTCTGTAAAAATGGCAATTTTGGTCACTGTGAGGGTTTAAAAAGTGGTTATTCAACATGAAGCATGATCCAATTGACATTTTGAATCATTTTTGGTACAGTCCAAAAAATCAATTTTCGGATGAAAAACGATGACTCCAGACCTGTCGAACGATTCCAAAATGGTCTATAATGATAAAATTTCAACATTTGATCTTTTGACTCTAAATTACTGTTGGATGTGAATTATGACTTTGTCAACTAGAATAAGTGTGTTTAAAGTCATTTCTGTGCCTGAAACGGGTCAAAATGGAAGCTTTTGAGTAAACAAAACTCTGTAAAAATGGCAATTTTGGTCACTGTGAGGGTTTAAAAAGTGGTTATTCAACATGAGGCATGATCCAATTGACATTTTGAATCATTTTTGGTACAGTCCAAAAAATCAATTTTCGGATGAAAAACGATGACTCCGGACCTGTCGAACGATCCCAAAATGGTCTATAATGATGAAATTTCAACATTTAATCTTTTGACTCTAAATGAATGTTGGATGTGAATTATGACTTTGTCAACTAGAATAAGTGTGTTTAAAGTCATTTCTGTGCCTGAAACGGGTCAAAATGGAAGCTTTTGAGTAAGCAAAACTCTGTAAAAATGGCAATTTTGGTCACTGTGAGGGTTTAAAAAGTGGTTATTCAACATGAAGCATGATCCAATTGACATTTTGAATCATTTTTGGTACAGTCCAAAAAATCAATTTTCGGATGAAAAACGATGACTCCGGACCTGTCGAACGATCCCAAAATGGTCTATAATGATGAAATTTTAACATTTAATCTTTTGACTCTAAATTTCTGTTGGATGTGAAATATGACTTTGTCAACTAAAATAAGTGTGTTTAAAGTTATTTCTGTGCCTGAAACGGGTCAAAATGGAAGCTTTTGAGTAAGCAAAACTCTGTAAAAATGGCAATTTTGGTCACTGTGAGGGTTTAAGAAGTGGTTATTCAACATGAGGCATGATCCAATTGACATTTTGAATCATTTTTATTATAGTCCAAAAAATCAATTTTCGGATGAAAAACGATGACTCCGGACCTGTCGAACGATCCCAAAATGGTCTATAATGATGAAATTTCAACATTTAATCTTTTGACTCTAAATTACTGTTGGATGTGAATTATGACTTTGTCAACTAGAATAAGTGTGTTTAAAGTCATTTCTGTGCCTGAAACGGGTCGAAAGGAAGCTTTTGAGTAAGCAAAACTCTGTAAAAATGGCAATTTTGGTCACTGTGAGGGTTTAAAAAGTGGTTATTCAACATGAGGCATGATCCAATTGACATTTTGAATCATTTTTGGTACAGTCCAAAAAATCAATTTTCGGATGAAAAACGATGACTCCGGACCTGTCGAACGATCATAAAATGGTCTATAATGATGAAATTTCAACATTTAATCTTTTGACCCTAAATTACTGTTGGATGTGAATTATGACTTTGTCAACTAGAATAAGTGTGTTTAAAGTCATTTCTGTGCCTGAAACGGGTGAAAAAGGAAGCTTTTGAGTAAGCAAAACTCTGTAAAAATGGCAATTTTGGTCACTGTGAGGGTTTAAAAAGTGATTATTCAACATGAGGCATGATCCAATTGACATTTTGAATCATTTTTATTATAGTCCAAAAAATCAATTTTCGGATGAAAAACGATGACTCCGGACCTGTCGAACGATCCCAAAATGGTCTATAATGATGACATTTCAACATTTAATCTTTTGACTCTAAATTACTGTTGGATGTGAATTATGACTTTGTCAACTAGAATAAGTGTGTTTAAAGTCATTTCTGTGCCTGAAACGGGTCAAAAGGAAGCTTTTGAGTAAGCAAAACTCTGTAAAAATGGCAATTTTGGTCACTGTGAGGGTTTAAAAAGTGGTTATTCAACATGAGGCATGATCCAATTGACATTTTGAATAATTTTTGGTACAGTCCAAAAAATCAATTTTCGGATGAAAAACGATGACTCCGGACCTGTCGAACGATCATAAAATGGTCTATAATGATGAAATTTCAACATTTAATCTTTTGACTCTAAATTACTGTTGGATGTGAATTATGACTTTGTCAACTAGAATAAGTGTGTTTAAAGTCAATTCTGTGCCTGAAACGGGTGAAAATGGAAGCTTTTGAGTAAGCAAAACTCTGTAAAAATGGCAATTTTGGTCACTGTGAGGGTTTAAAAAGTGGTTATTCAACATGAGGCATGATCCAATTGACATTTTGAATCATTTTTGGTACAGTCCAAAAAATCAATTTTCGGATGAAAAACGATGACTCCGGACCTGTCGAACGATCCCAAAATGGTCTATAATGATGAAATTTTAACATTTAATCTTTTGACTCTAAATTACTGTTGGATGTGAAATATGACTTTGTCAACTAAAATAAGTGTGTTTAAAGTCATTTCTGTGCCTGAAACGGGTCAAAATGGAAGCTTTTGAGTAAGCAAAACTCTGTAAAAATGGCAATTTTGGTCACTGTGAATTTCAACATTTAATCTTTTGACTCTAAATTACTGTTGGATGTGAATTATGACTTTGTCAACTAGAATAAGTGTGTTTAAAGTAATTTCTGTGCCTGAAACGGGTGAAAATGGAAGCTTCTGAGTAAGCAAAACTCTGTAAAAATGGCAATTTTGGTCACTGTGAGGGTTTAAAAAGTGGTTATTCAACATGAGGCATGATCCAATTGACATTTTGAATCATTTTTGGTACAGTCCAAAAAATCAATTTTCGGATGAAAAACGATGACTCCGGACCTGTCGAACGATCCCAAAATGGTCTATAATGATGAAATTTTAACATTTAATCTTTTGACTCTAAATTTCTGTTGGATGTGAAATATGACTTTGTCAACTAAAATAAGTGTGTTTAAAGTTATTTCTGTGCCTGAAACGGGTCAAAATGGAAGCTTTTGAGTAAGCAAAACTCTGTAAAAATGGCAATTTTGGTCACTGTGAGGGTTTAAGAAGTGGTTATTCAACATGAGGCATGATCCAATTGACATTTTGAATCATTTTTATTATAGTCCAAAAAATCAATTTTCGGATGAAAAACGATGACTCCGGACCTGTCGAACGATCCCAAAATGGTCTATAATGATGAAATTTCAACATTTAATCTTTTGACTCTAAATTACTGTTGGATGTGAATTATGACTTTGTCAACTAGAATAAGTGTGTTTAAAGTCATTTCTGTGCCTGAAACGGGTCGAAAGGAAGCTTTTGAGTAAGCAAAACTCTGTAAAAATGGCAATTTTGGTCACTGTGAGGGTTTAAAAAGTGGTTATTCAACATGAGGCATGATCCAATTGACATTTTGAATCATTTTTGGTACAGTCCAAAAAATCAATTTTCGGATGAAAAACGATGACTCCGGACCTGTCGAACGATCATAAAATGGTCTATAATGATGAAATTTCAACATTTAATCTTTTGACCCTAAATTACTGTTGGATGTGAATTATGACTTTGTCAACTAGAATAAGTGTGTTTAAAGTCATTTCTGTGCCTGAAACGGGTGAAAAAGGAAGCTTTTGAGTAAGCAAAACTCTGTAAAAATGGCAATTTTGGTCACTGTGAGGGTTTAAAAAGTGATTATTCAACATGAGGCATGATCCAATTGACATTTTGAATCATTTTTATTATAGTCCAAAAAATCAATTTTCGGATGAAAAACGATGACTCCGGACCTGTCGAACGATCCCAAAATGGTCTATAATGATGACATTTCAACATTTAATCTTTTGACTCTAAATTACTGTTGGATGTGAATTATGACTTTGTCAACTAGAATAAGTGTGTTTAAAGTCATTTCTGTGCCTGAAACGGGTCAAAAGGAAGCTTTTGAGTAAGCAAAACTCTGTAAAAATGGCAATTTTGGTCACTGTGAGGGTTTAAAAAGTGGTTATTCAACATGAGGCATGATCCAATTGACATTTTGAATAATTTTTGGTACAGTCCAAAAAATCAATTTTCGGATGAAAAACGATGACTCCGGACCTGTCGAACGATCATAAAATGGTCTATAATGATGAAATTTCAACATTTAATCTTTTGACTCTAAATTACTGTTGGATGTGAATTATGACTTTGTCAACTAGAATAAGTGTGTTTAAAGTCATTTCTGTGCCTGAAACGGGTGAAAATGGAAGCTTTTGAGTAAGCAAAACTCTGTAAAAATGGCAATTTTGGTCACTGTGAGGGTTTAAAAAGTGGTTATTCAACATGAGGCATGATCCAATTGACATTTTGAATCATTTTTGGTACAGTCCAAAAAATCAATTTTCGGATGAAAAACGATGACTCCGGACCTGTCAAACGATCCCAAAATGGTCTATAATGATGAAATTTCAACATTTGATCTTTTGACTCTAAATTACTGTTGGATGTGAATTATGACTTTGTCAACTAGAATAAGTGTGTTTAAAGTCATTTCTGTGCCTGAAACGGGTCAAAATGGAAGCTTTTGAGTAAACAAAACTCTGTAAAAATGGCAATGTTGGTCACTGTGAGGGTTTAAAAAGTGGTTATTAAACATGAGGCATGATCCAATTGACATTTTGAATCATTTTTGGTACAGTCCAAAAAATCAATTTTCGGATGAAAAACAATGACTCCGGACCTGTCGAACGATCATAAAATGGTCTATAATGATGAAATTTCAACATTTAATCTTTTGACTCTAAATTACTGTTGGATGTGAATTATGACTTTGTCAACTAGAATAAGTGTGTTTAAAGTCATTTCTGTGCCTGAAACGGGTCAAAATGGAAGCTTTTGAGTAAGCAAAACTCTGTAAAAATGGCAATTTTGGTCACTGTGAGGGTTTAAAAAGTGGTTATTCAACATGAGGCATGATCCCATTGACATTTTGAATCATTTTTGGTACAGTCCAAAAAATCAATTTTCGGATGAAAAACGATGACTCCGGACCTGTCGAACGATCCCAAAATGGTCTATAATGATAAAATTTCAACATTTAATCTTTTGACTCTAAATGACTGTTGGATGTGAATTATGACTTTGTCAACTAGAATAAGTGTGTTTAAAGTCATTTCTGTGCCTGAAACGGGTCAAAATGGAAGCTTTTGAGTAAGCAAAACTCTGTAAAAATGGCAATTTTGGTCACTGTGAGGGATTAAAAAGTGGTTATTCAACATGAGGCATGATCCAATTGACATTTTGAATCATTTTTATTACAGTCCAAAAAATCAATTTTCGGATGAAAAACGATGACTCCGGACCTGTCAAACGATCCCAAAATGGTCTATAATGATGAAATTTCAACATTTGATCTTTTGACTCTAAATTACATTTGGATGTGAATTATGACTTTGTCAACTAGAATAAGTGTGTTTAAAGTCATTTCTGTGCCTGAAACGGGTCAAAATGGAAGCTTTTGAGTAAACAAAACTCTGTAAAAATGGCAATTTTGGTCACTGTGAGGGTTTAAAAAGTGGTTATTAAACATGAGGCATGATCCCATTGACATTTTGAATCATTTTTGGTACAGTCCAAAAAATCAATTTTCGGATGAAAAACAATGACTCCGGACCTGTCGAACGATCCCAAAATGGTCTATAATGATAAAATTTCAACATTTAATCTTTTGACTCTAAATGACTGTTGGATGTGAATTATGACTTTGTCAACTAGAATAAGTGTGTTTAAAGTCATTTCTGTGCCTGAAACGGGTCAAAATGGAAGCTTTTGAGTAAGCAAAACTCTGTAAAAATGGCAATTTTGGTCACTGTGAGGGTTTAAAAAGTCGTTATTCAACATGAAGCATGATCCAATTGACATTTTGAATCATTTTTGGTACAGTCCAAAAAATCAATTTTCGGATGAAAAACGATGACTCCGGACCTGTCGAACGATCCCAAAATGGTCTATAATGATGAAATTTTAACATTTAATCTTTTGACTCTAAATTACTGTTGGATGTGAAATATGACTTTGTCAACTAAAATAAGTGTGTTTAAAGTCATTTCTGTGCCTGAAACGGGTCAAAATGGAAGCTTTTGAGTAAGCAAAACTCTGTAAAAATGGCAATTTTGGTCACTGTGAATTTCAACATTTAATCTTTTGACTCTAAACTACTGTTGGATGTGAATTATGACTTTGTCAACTAGAATAAGTGTGTTTAAAGTCATTTCTGTGCCTGAAACGGGTGAAAATGGAAGCTTTTGAGTAAACAAAACTCTGTAAAAATGGCAATTTTGGTCACTGTGAGGGTTTAAAAAGTGGTTATTCAACATGAGGCATGATCCAATTGACATTTTGAATCATTTTTGGTACAGTCCAAAAAATCAATTTTCGGATGAAAAACGATGACTCCGGACCTGTCGAACGATCATAAAATGGTCTATAATGATGAAATTTCAACATTTAATCTTTTGACTCTAAATTACTGTTAGATGTGAATTATGACTTTGTCAACTAGAATAAGTGTGTTTAAAGTCATTTCTGTGCCTGAAACGGGTCAAAATGGAAGCTTTTGAGTAAGCAAAACTCTGTAAAAATGGCAATTTTGGTCACTGTGAGGGTTTAAAAAGTGGTTATTCAACATGAGGCATGATCCAATTGACATTTTGAATCATTTTTGGTACAGTCCAAAAAATCAATTTTCGGATGAAAAACGATGACTCCGGACCTGTCGAACGATCATACAATGGTCTATAATGATGAAATTTCAACATTTAATCTTTTGACTCTAAATTACTGTTGGATGTGAATTATGACTTTGTCAACTAGAATAAGTGTGTTTAAAGTCATTTCTGTGCCTGAAACGGGTCAAAATGGAAGCTTTTGAGTAAGCAAAACTCTGTAAAAATGGCAATTTTGGTCACTGTGAGGGTTTAAAAAGTGGTTATTCAACATGAAGCATGATCCAATTGACATTTTGAATCATTTTTGGTACAGTCCAAAAAATCAATTTTCGGATGAAAAACGATGACTCCGGACCTGTCGAACGATCCCAAAATGGTCTATAATGATGAAATTTTAACATTTAATCTTTTGACTCTAAATTACTGTTGGATGTGAAATATGACTTTGTCAACTAAAATAAGTGTGTTTAAAGTCATTTCTGTGCCTGAAACGGGTCAAAATGGAAGCTTTTGAGTAAGCAAAACTCTGTAAAAATGGCAATTTTGGTCACTGTGAGGGTTTAAGAAGTGGTTATTCAACATGAGGCATGATCCAATTGACATTTTGAATCATTTTTATTACAGTCCAAAAAATCAATTTTCGGATGAAAAACGATGACTCCGGACCTGTCGAACGATCCCAAAATGGTCTATAATGATGAAATTTCAACATTTAATCTTTTGACTCTAAATTACTGTTGGATGTGAATTATGACTTTGTCAACTAGAATAAGTGTGTTTAAAGTCATTTCTGTGCCTGAAACGGGTCAAAAGGAAGCTTTTGAGTAAGCAAAACTCTGTAAAAATGGCAATTTTGGTCACTGTGAGGGTTTAAAAAGTGGTTATTCAACATGAGGCATGATCCAATTGACATTTTGAATCATTTTTGGTACAGTCCAAAAAATCAATTTTCGGATGAAAAACGATGACTCCGGACCTGTCGAACGATCATAAAATGGTCTATAATGATGAAATTTCAACATTTAATCTTTTGACTCTAAATTACTGTTGGATGTGAATTATGACTTTGTCAACTAGAATAAGTGTGTTTAAAGTCATTTCTGTGCCTGAAACGGGTGAAAATGGAAGCTTTTGAGTAAGCAAAACTCTGTAAAAATGGCAATTTTGGTCACTGTGAGGGTTTAAAAAGTGGTTATTCCACATGAGGCATGATCCAATTGACATTTTGAATCATTTTTGGTACAGTCCAAAAAATCAATTTTCGGATGAAAAACGATGACTCCGGACCTGTCGAACGATCATAAAATGGTCTATAATGATGAAATTTCAACATTTAATCTTTTGACTCTAAATTACTGTTGGATGTGAATTATGACTTTGTCAACTAGAATAAGTGTGTTTAAAGTCATTTCTGTGCCTGAAACGGGTCAAAATGGAAGCTTTTGAGTAAGCAAAACTCTGTGAAAATGGCAATTTTGGTCACTGTGAGGGTTTAAAAAGTGGTTATTCAACATGAGGCATGATCCAATTGACATTTTGAATCATTTTTGGTACAGTCCAAAAAATCAATTTTCGGATGAAAAACGATGACTCCGGACCTGTCGAACGATCATAAAATGGTCTATAATGATGAAATTTCAACATTTAATCTTTTGACTCTAAATTACTGTTGGATGTGAATTATGACTTTGTCAACTAGAATAAGTGTGTTTAAAGTCATTTCTGTGCCTGAAACGGGTCAAAATGGAAGCTTTTGAGTAAGCAAAACTCTGTAAAAATGGCAATTTTGGTCACTGTGAGGGTTTAAAAAGTGGTTATTCAACATGAGGCATGATCCAATTGACATTCTGAATCATTTTTGGTACAGTCCAAAAAATCAATTTTCGGATGAAAAACGATGACTCCGGACCTGTCGAACGATCCCAAAATGGTCTATAATGATGAAATTTCAACATTTAATCTTTAGACTCTAAATTACTGTTGGATGTGAATTATGACTTTGTCAACTAAAATAAGTGTGTTTAAAGTCATTTCTGTGCCTGAAACGGGTCAAAATGGAAGCTTTTGAGTAAGCAAAACTCTGTAAAAATGGCAATTTTGGTCACTGTGAGGGTTTAAAAAGTGGTTATTCAACATGAAGCATGATCCAATTGACATTTTGAATCATTTTTGGTACAGTCCAAAAAATCAATTTTCGGATGAAAAACGATGACTCCGGACCTGTCGAACGATCCCAAAATGGTCTATAATGATGAAATTTTAACATTTAATCTTTTGACTCTAAATTACTGTTGGATGTGAAATATGACTTTGTCAACTAAAATAAGTGTGTTTAAAGTTATTTCTGTGCCTGAAACGGGTCAAAATGGAAGCTTTTGAGTAAGCAAAACTCTGTAAAAATGGCAATTTTGGTCACTGTGAGGGTTTAAGAAGTGGTTATTCAACATGAGGCATGATCCAATTGACATTTTGAATCATTTTTATTACAGTCCAAAAAATCAATTTTCGGATGAAAAACGATGACTCCGGACCTGTCGAACGATCCCAAAATGGTCTATAATGATGAAATTTCAACATTTAATCTTTTGACTCTAAATTACTGTTGGATGTGAATTATGACTTTGTCAACTAGAATAAGTGTGTTTAAAGTCATTTCTGTGCCTGAAACGGGTCAAAAGGAAGCTTTTGAGTAAGCAAAACTCTGTAAAAATGGCAATTTTGGTCACTGTGAGGGTTTAAAAAGTGGTTATTCAACATGAGGCATGATCCAATTGACATTTTGAATCATTTTTGGTACAGTCCAAAAAATCAATTTTCGGATGAAAAACGATGACTCCGGACCTGTCGAACGATCATAAAATGGTCTATAATGATGAAATTTCAACATTTAATCTTTTGACTCTAAATTACTGTTGGATGTGAATTATGACTTTGTCAACTAGAATAAGTGTGTTTAAAGTCATTTCTGTGCCTGAAACGGGTCAAAATGGAAGCTTTTGAGTAAGCAAAACTCTGTAAAAATGGCAATTTTGGTCACTGTGAGGGTTTAAAAAGTGGTTATTCAACATGAGGCATGATCCAATTGACATTTTGAATCATTTTTGGTACAGTCCAAAAAATCAATTTTCGGATGAAAAACGATGACTCCGGACCTGTCGAACGATCCCAAAATGGTCTATAATGATGAAATTTCAACATTTAATCTTTTGACTCTAAATTACTGTTGGATGTGAAATATGACTTTGTCAACTAAAATAAGTGTGTTTAAAGTCATTTCTGTGCCTGAAACGGGTCAAAATGGAAGCTTTTGAGTAAGCAAAACTCTGTAAAAATGGCAATTTTGGTCACTGTGAATTTCAACATTTAATCTTTTGACTCTAAATTACTGTTGGATGTGAATTATGACTTTGTCAACTAGAATAAGTGTGTTTAAAGTCATTTCTGTGCCTGAAACGGGTGAAAATGGAAGCTTCTGAGTAAGCAAAACTCTGTAAAAATGGCAATTTTGGTCACTGTGAGGGTTTAAAAAGAGGTTATTCAACATGAGGCATGATCCAATTGACATTTTGAATCATTTTTGGTACAGTCCAAAAAATCAATTTTCGGATGAAAAACGATGACTCCGGACCTGTCGAACGATCCCAAAATGGTCTATAATGATGACATTTCAACATTTGATCTTTTGACTCTAAATTACTGTTGGATGTTAATTATTTTTGTCAACTAGAGTAAGTGTGTTTAAAGTCATTGCTGTGCCTGAAACGGGTCAAAATGGAAGCTTTTGAGTAAGCAAAACTCTGTAAAAATGGCAATTTTGGTCACTGTGAGGGTTTAAAAAGTGGTTATTCAACATGAGGCATGATCCAATTGACATTTTGAATCATTTTTATTACAGTCCAAAAAATCAATTTTCGGATGAAAAACGATGACTCCGGACCTGTCAAACGATCCCAAAATGGTCTATAATGATGAAATTTCAACATTTGATCTTTTGACTCTAAATTACTGTTGGATGTGAATTATGACTTTGTCAACTAGAATAAGTGTGTTTAAAGTCATTTCTGTGCCTGAAACGGGTCAAAATGGAAGCTTTTGAGTAAACAAAACTCTGTAAAAATGGCAATTTTGGTCACTGTGAGGGTTTAAAAAGTGGTTATTCAACATGAGGCATGATCCAATTGACATTTTGAATCATTTTTGGTACAGTCCAAAAAATCAATTTTCGGATGAAAAACAATGACTCCGGACCTGTCGAACGATCCCAAAATGGTCTATAATGATGAAATTTCAACATTTAATCTTTTGACTCTAAATGACTGTTGGATGTGAATTATGACTTTGTCAACTAGAATAAGTGTGTTTAAAGTCATTTCTGTGCCTGAAACGGGTCCAAATGGAAGCTTTTGAGTAAGCAAAACTCTGTAAAAATGGCAATTTTGGTCACTGTGAGGGTTTAAAAAGTGGTTATTCAACATGAGGCATGATCCCATTGACATTTTGAATCATTTTTGGTACAGTCCAAAAAAACAATTTTCGGATGAAAAACGATGACTCCGGACCTGTCGAACGATCCCAAAATGGTCTATAATGATGAAATTTCAACATTTAATCTTTTGACTCTAAATGACTGTTGGATGTGAATTATGACTTTGTCAACTAGAATAAGTGTGTTTAAAGTCATTTCTGTGCCTGAAACGGGTCAAAATGGAAGCTTTTGAGTAAGCAAAACTCTGTAAAAATGGCAATTTTGGTCACTGTGAGGGTTTAAAAAGTCGTTATTCAACATGAAGCATGATCCAATTGACATTTTGAATCATTTTTGGTACAGTCCAAAAAACTCAATTTTCGGATGAAAAACGATGACTCCGGACCTGTCGAACGATCCCAAAATGGTCTATAATGATGAAATTTTAACATTTAATCTTTTGACTCTAAATTACTGTTGGATGTGAAATATGACTTTGTCAACTAAAATAAGTGTGTTTAAAGTCATTTCTGTGCCTGAAACGGGTCAAAATGGAAGCTTTTGAGTAAGCAAAACTCTGTAAAAATGGCAATTTTGGTCACTGTGAATTTCAACATTTAATCTTTTGACTCTAAACTACTGTTGGATGTGAATTATGACTTTGTCAACTAGAATAAGTGTGTTTAAAGTCATTTCTGTGCCTGAAACGGGTGAAAATGGAAGCTTCTGAGTAAGCAAAACTCTGTAAAAATGGCAATTTTGGTCACTGTGAGGGTTTAAAAAGTGGTTATTCAACATGAGGCATGATCCAATTGACATTTTGAATCATTTTTGGTACAGTCCAAAAAATCAATTTTCGGATGAAAAACGATGACTCCGGACCTGTCGAACGATCCCAAAATGGTCTATAATGATGACATTTCAACATTTGATCTTTTGACTCTAAATTACTGTTGGATGTGAATTATGACTTTGTCAACTAGAGTAAGTGTGTTTAAAGTCATTGCTGTGCCTGAAACGGGTCAAAATGGAAGCTTTTGAGTAAGCAAAACTCTGTAAAAATGGCAATTTTGGTCACTGTGAGGGTTTAAAAAGTGGTTATTCAACATGAGGCATGATCCAATTGACATTTTGAATCATTTTTATTACAGTCCAAAAAATCAATTTTCGGATGAAAAACGATGACTCCGGACCTGTCAAACGATCCCAAAATGGTCTATAATGATGAAATTTCAACATTTGATCTTTTGACTCTAAATTACTGTTGGATGTGAATTATGACTTTGTCAACTAGAATAAGTGTGTTTAAAGTCATTTCTGTGCCTGAAACGGGTCAAAATGGAAGCTTTTGAGTAAACAAAACTCTGTAAAAATGGCAATTTTGGTCACTGTGAGGGTTTAAAAAGTGGTTATTCAACATGAGGCATGATCCAATTGACATTTTGAATCATTTTTGGTACAGTCCAAAAAATCAATTTTCGGATGAAAAACAATGACTCCGGACCTGTCGAACGATCCCGAAATGGTCTATAATGATGAAATTTCAACATTTAATCTTTTGACTCTAAATGACTGTTGGATGTGAATTATGACTTTGTCAACTAGAATAAGTGTGTTTAAAGTCATTTCTGTGCCTGAAACGGGTCAAAATGGAAGCTTTTGAGTAAGCAAAACTCTGTAAAAATGGCAATTTTGGTCACTGTGAGGGTTTAAAAAGTCGTTATTCAACATGAAGCATGATCCAATTGACATTTTGAATCATTTTTGGTACAGTCCAAAAAACTCAATTTTCGGATGAAAAACGATGACTCCGGACCTGTCGAACGATCCCAAAATGGTCTATAATGATGAAATTTTAACATTTAATCTTTTGACTCTAAATTACTGTTGGATGTGAAATATGACTTTGTCAACTAAAATAAGTGTGTTTAAAGTCATTTCTGTGCCTGAAACGGGTCAAAATGGAAGCTTTTGAGTAAGCAAAACTCTGTAAAAATGGCAATTTTGGTCACTGTGAATTTCAACATTTAATCTTTTGACTCTAAACTACTGTTGGATGTGAATTATGACTTTGTCAACTAGAATAAGTGTGTTTAAAGTCATTTCTGTGCCTGAAACGGGTGAAAATGGAAGCTTCTGAGTAAGCAAAACTCAGTAAAAATGGCAATTTTGGTCACTGTGAGGGTTGAAAAAGTGGTTATTCAACATGAGGCATGATCCAATTGACATTTTGAATCATTTTTGGTACAGTCCAAAAAATCAATTTTCGGATGAAAAACGATGACTCCGGACCTGTCGAACGATCATAAAATGGTCTATAATGATGAAATTTCAACATTTAATCTTTTGACTCTAAATTACTGTTGGATGTGAATTATGACTTTGTCAACTAGAATAAGTGTGTTTAAAGTCATTTCTGTGCCTGAAACGGGTCAAAATGGAAGCTTTTGAGTAAGCAAAACTCTGTAAAAATGGCAATTTTGGTCACTGTGAGGGTTTAAAAAGTGGTTATTCAACATGAAGCATGATCCAATTGACATTTTGAATCATTTTTGGTACAGTCCAAAAAATCAATTTTCGGATGAAAAACGATGACTCCGGACCTGTCGAACGATCCCAAAATGGTCTATAATGATGAAATTTCAACATTTGATCTTTTGACTCTAAATTACTGTTGGATGTGAATTATGACTTTGTCAACTAGAATAAGTGTGTTTAAAGTCATTTCTGTGCCTGAAACGGGTGAAAATGGAAGCTTCTGAGTAAGCAAAACTCTGTAAAAATGGCAATTTTGGTCACTGTGAGGGTTTAAAAAGTGGTTATTCAACATGAGGCATGATCCAATTGACATTTTGAATCATTTTTGGTACAGTCCAAAAAAATCAATTTTCGGATGAAAAACGATGACTCCGGACCTGTCGAACGATCCCAAAATGGTCTATAATGATGACATTTCAACATTTGATCTTTTGACTCTAAATTACTGTTGGATGTGAATTATGACTTTGTCAACTAGAGTAAGTGTGTTTAAAGTCATTGCTGTGCCTGAAACGGGTCAAAATGGAAGCTTTTGAGTAAGCAAAACTCTGTAAAAATGGCAATTTTGGTCACTGTGAGGGTTTAAAAAGTGGTTATTCAACATGAGGCATGATCCAATTGACATTTTGAATCATTTTTATTACAGTCCAAAAAATCAATTTTCGGATGAAAAACGATGACTCCGGACCTGTCAAACGATCCCAAAATGGTCTATAATGATGAAATTTCAACATTTGATCTTTTGACTCTAAATTACTGTTGGATGTGAATTATGACTTTGTCAACTAGAATAAGTGTGTTTAAAGTCATTTCTGTGCCTGAAACGGGTCAAAATGGAAGCTTTTGAGTAAACAAAACTCTGTAAAAATGGCAATTTTGGTCACTGTGAGGGTTTAAAAAGTGGTTATTCAACATGAGGCATGATCCAATTGACATTTTGAATCATTTTTGGTACAGTCCAAAAAATCAATTTTCGGATGAAAAACAATGACTCCGGACCTGTCGAACGATCCCAAAATGGTCTATAATGATGAAATTTCAACATTTAATCTTTTGACTCTAAATGACTGTTGGATGTGAATTATGACTTTGTCAACTAGAATAAGTGTGTTTAAAGTCATTTCTGTGCCTGAAACGGGTCAAAATGGAAGCTTTTGAGTAAGCAAAACTCTGTAAAAATGGCAATTTTGGTCACTGTGAGGGTTTAAAAAGTGGTTATTCAACATGAGGCATGATCCCATTGACATTTTGAATCATTTTTGGTACAGTCCAAAAAATCAATTTTCGGATGAAAAACGATGACTCCGGACCTGTCGAACGATCATAAAATGGTCTATAATGATGAAATTTCAACATTTAATCTTTTGACTCTAAATTACTGTTGGATGTGAATTATGACTTTGTCAACTAGAATAAGTGTGTTTAAAGTCATTTCTGTGCCTGAAACGGGTCAAAATGGAAGCTTTTGAGTAAGCAAAACTCTGTAAAAATGGCAATTTTGGTCACTGTGAGGGTTTAAAAAGTGGTTATTCAACATGAGGCATGATCCAATTGACATTCTGAATCATTTTTGGTACAGTCCAAAAAATCAATTTTCGGATGAAAAACGATGACTCCGGACCTGTCGAACGATCCCAAAATGGTCTATAATGATGAAATTTCAACATTTAATCTTTAGACTCTAAATTACTGTTGGATGTGAATTATGACTTTGTCAACTAAAATAAGTGTGTTTAAAGTCATTTCTGTGCCTGAAACGGGTCAAAATGGAAGCTTTTGAGTAAGCAAAACTCTGTAAAAATGGCAATTTTGGTCACTGTGAGGGTTTAAAAAGTGGTTATTCAACATGAAGCATGATCCAATTGACATTTTGAATCATTTTTGGTACAGTCCAAAAAATCAATTTTCGGATGAAAAACGATGACTCCGGACCTGTCGAACGATCCCAAAATGGTCTATAATGATGAAATTTTAACATTTAATCTTTTGACTCTAAATTACTGTTGGATGTGAAATATGACTTTGTCAACTAAAATAAGTGTGTTTAAAGTTATTTCTGTGCCTGAAACGGGTCAAAATGGAAGCTTTTGAGTAAGCAAAACTCTGTAAAAATGGCAATTTTGGTCACTGTGAGGGTTTAAGAAGTGGTTATTCAACATGAGGCATGATCCAATTGACATTTTGAATCATTTTTATTACAGTCCAAAAAATCAATTTTCGGATGAAAAACGATGTCTCCGGACCTGTCGAACGATCCCAAAATGGTCTATAATGATGAAATTTCAACATTTAATCTTTTGACTCTAAATTACTGTTGGATGTGAATTATGACTTTGTCAACTAGAATAAGTGTGTTTAAAGTCATTTCTGTGCCTGAAACGGTTCAAAAGGAAGCTTTTGAGTAAGCAAAACTCTGTAAAAATGGCAATTTTGGTCACTGTGAGGGTTTAAAAAGTGGTTATTCAACATGAGGCATGATCCAATTGACATTTTGAATCATTTTTGGTACAGTCCAAAAAATCAATTTTCGGATGAAAAACGATGACTCTGGACCTGTCGAACGATCATAAAATGGTCTATAATGATGAAATTTCAACATTTAATCTTTTGACTCTAAATTACTGTTGGATGTGAATTATGACTTTGTCAACTAGAATAAGTGTGTTTAAAGTCATTTCTGTGCCTGAAACGGGTCAAAATGGAAGCTTTTGAGTAAGCAAAACTCTGTAAAAATGGCAATTTTGGTCACTGTGAGGGTTTAAAAAGTGGTTATTCAACATGAGGCATGATCCAATTGACATTTTGAATCATTTTTGGTACAGTCCAAAAAATCAATTTTCGGATGAAAAACGATGACTCCGGACCTGTCGAACGATCCCAAAATGGTCTATAATGATGAAATTTTAACATTTAATCTTTTGACTCTAAATTACTGTTGGATGTGAAATATGACTTTGTCAACTAAAATAAGTGTGTTTAAAGTCATTTCTGTGCCTGAAACGGGTCAAAATGGAAGCTTTTGAGTAAGCAAAACTCTGTAAAAATGGCAATTTTGGTCACTGTGAATTTCAACATTTAATCTTTTGACTCTAAATTACTGTTGGATGTGAATTATGACTTTGTCAACTAGAATAAGTGTGTTTAAAGTCATTTCTGTGCCTGAAACGGGTGAAAATGGAAGCTTCTGAGTAAGCAAAACTCTGTAAAAATGGCAATTTTGGTCACTGTGAGGGTTTAAAAAGTGGTTATTCAACATGAGGCATGATCCAATTGACATTTTGAATCATTTTTGGTACAGTCCAAAAAATCAATTTTCGGATGAAAAACGATGACTCCGGACCTGTCGAACGATCCCAAAATGGTCTATAATGATGACATTTCAACATTTGATCTTTTGACTCTAAATTACTGTTGGATGTGAATTATGACTTTGTCAACTAGAGTAAGTGTGTTTAAAGTCATTGCTGTGCCTGAAACGGGTCAAAATGGAAGCTTTTGAGTAAACAAAACTCTGTAAAAATGGCAATTTTGGTCACTGTGAGGGTTTAAAAAGTGGTTATTCAACATGAGGCATGATCCAATTGACATTTTGAATCATTTTTGGTACAGTCCAAAAAATCAATTTTCGGATGAAAAACAATGACTCCGGACCTGTCGAACGATCCCAAAATGGTCTATAATGATGAAATTTCAACATTTAATCTTTTGACTCTAAATGACTGTTGGATGTGAATTATGACTTTGTCAACTAGAATAAGTGTGTTTAAAGTCATTTCTGTGCCTGAAACGGGTCAAAATGGAAGCTTTTGAGTAAGCAAAACTCTGTAAAAATGGCAATTTTGGTCACTGTGAGGGTTTAAAAAGTGGTTATTCAACATGAGGCATGATCCCATTGACATTTTGAATCATTTTTGGTACAGTCCAAAAAATCAATTTTCGGATGAAAAACGATGACTCCGGTCCTGTCGAACGATCCCAAAATGGTCTATAATGATGAAATTTCAACATTTAATCTTTTGACTCTAAATGACTGTTGGATGTGAATTATGACTTTGTCAACTAGAATAAGTGTGTTTAAAGTCATTTCTGTGCCTGAAACGGGTCAAAATGGAAGCTTTTGAGTAAGCAAAACTCTGTAAAAATGGCAATTTTGGTCACTGTGAATTTCAACATTTAATCTTTTGACTCTAAACTACTGTTGGATGTGAATTATGACTTTGTCAACTAGAATAAGTGTGTTTAAAGTCATTTCTGTGCCTGAAACGGGTGAAAATGGAAGCTTCTGAGTAAGCAAAACTCAGTAAAAATGGCAATTTTGGTCACTGTGAGGGTTTAAAAAGTGGTTATTCAACATGAGGCATGATCCAATTGACATTTTGAATCATTTTTGGTACAGTCCAAAAAATCAATTTTCGGATGAAAAACGATGACTCCGGACCTGTCGAACGATCCCAAAATGGTCTATAATGATGACATTTCAACATTTGATCTTTTGACTCTAAATTACTGTTGGATGTGAATTATGACTTTGTCAACTAGAGTAAGTGTGTTTAAAGTCATTGCTGTGCCTGAAACGGGTCAAAATGGAAGCTTTTGAGTAAACAAAACTCTGTAAAAATGGCAATTTTGGTCACTGTGAGGGTTTAAAAAGTGGTTATTCAACATGAGGCATGATCCAATTGACATTTTGAATCATTTTTGGTACAGTCCAAAAAATCAATTTTCGGATGAAAAACAATGACTCCGGACCTGTCGAACGATCCCAAAATGGTCTATAATGATGAAATTTCAACATTTAATCTTTTGACTCTAAATGACTGTTGGATGTGAATTATGACTTTGTCAACTAGAATAAGTGTGTTTAAAGTCATTTCTGTGCCTGAAACGGGTCAAAATGGAAGCTTTTGAGTAAGCAAAACTCTGTAAAAATGGCAATTTTGGTCACTGTGAGGGTTTAAAAAGTGGTTATTCAACATGAGGCATGATCCCATTGACATTTTGAATCATTTTTGGTACAGTCCAAAAAATCAATTTTCGGATGAAAAACGATGACTCCGGTCCTGTCGAACGATCCCAAAATGGTCTATAATGATGAAATTTCAACATTTAATCTTTTGACTCTAAATGACTGTTGGATGTGAAATATGACTTTGTCAACTAAAATAAGTGTGTTTAAAGTCATTTCTGTGCCTGAAACGGGTCAAAATGGAAGCTTTTGAGTAAGCAAAACTCTGTAAAAATGGCAATTTTGGTCACTGTGAATTTCAACATTTAATCTTTTGACTCTAAACTACTGTTGGATGTGAATTATGACTTTGTCAACTAGAATAAGTGTGTTTAAAGTCATTTCTGTGCCTGAAACGGGTGAAAATGGAAGCTTCTGAGTAAGCAAAACTCAGTAAAAATGGCAATTTTGGTCACTGTGAGGGTTTAAAAAGTGGTTATTCAACATGAGGCATGATCCAATTGACATTTTGAATCATTTTTGGTACAGTCCAAAAAATCAATTTTCGGATGAAAAACGATGACTCCGGACCTGTCGAACGATCATAAAATGGTCTATAATGATGAAATTTCAACATTTAATCTTTTGACTCTAAATTACTGTTGGATGTGAATTATGACTTTGTCAACTAGAATAAGTGTGTTTAAAGTCATTTCTGTGCCTGAAACGGGTCAAAATGGAAGCTTTTGAGTAAGCAAAACTCTGTAAAAATGCCAATTTTGGTCACTGTGAGGGTTTAAAAAGTGGTTATTCAACATGAAGCATGATCCAATTGACATTTTGAATCATTTTTGGTACAGTCCAAAAAATCAATTTTCGGATGAAAAACGATGACTCCGGACCTGTCGAACGATCCCAAAATGGTCTATAATGATGAAATTTCAACATTTGATCTTTTGACTCTAAATTACTGTTGGATGTGAATTATGACTTTGTCAACTAGAATAAGTGTGTTTAAAGTCATTTCTGTGCCTGAAACGGGTCAAAATGGAAGCTTTTGAGTAAGCAAAACTCTGTAAAAATGGCAATTTTGGTCACTGTGAGGGTTTAAAAAGTCGTTATTCAACATGAAGCATGATCCAATTGACATTTTGAATCATTTTTGGTACAGTCCAAAAAATCAATTTTCGGATGAAAAACGATGACTCCGGACCTGTCGAACGATCCCAAAATGGTCTATAATGATGAAATTTTAACATTTAATCTTTTGACTCTAAATTACTGTTGGATGTGAAATATGACTTTGTCAACTAAAATAAGTGTGTTTAAAGTCATTTCTGTGCCTGAAACGGGTCAAAATGGAAGCTTTTGAGTAAGCAAAACTCTGTAAAAATGGCAATTTTGGTCACTGTGAATTTCAACATTTAATCTTTTGACTCTAAACTACTGTTGGATGTGAATTATGACTTTGTCAACTAGAATAAGTGTGTTTAAAGTCATTTCTGTGCCTGAAACGGGTGAAAATGGAAGCTTCTGAGTAAGCAAAACTCAGTAAAAATGGCAATTTTGGTCACTGTGAGGGTTTAAAAAGTGGTTATTCAACATGAGGCATGATCCAATTGACATTTTGAATCATTTTTGGTACAGTCCAAAAAATCAATTTTCGGATGAAAAACGATGACTCCGGACCTGTCGAACGATCATAAAATGGTCTATAATGATGAAATTTCAACATTTAATCTTTTGACTCTAAATTACTGTTGGATGTGAATTATGACTTTGTCAACTAGAATAAGTGTGTTTAAAGTCATTTCTGTGCCTGAAACGGGTCAAAATGGAAGCTTTTGAGTAAGCAAAACTCTGTAAAAATGCCAATTTTGGTCACTGTGAGGGTTTAAAAAGTGGTTATTCAACATGAAGCATGATCCAATTGACATTTTGAATCATTTTTGGTACAGTCCAAAAAATCAATTTTCGGATGAAAAACGATGACTCCGGACCTGTCGAACGATCCCAAAATGGTCTATAATGATGAAATTTCAACATTTGATCTTTTGACTCTAAATTACTGTTGGATGTGAATTATGACTTTGTCAACTAGAATAAGTGTGTTTAAAGTCATTTCTGTGCCTGAAACGGGTGAAAATGGAAGCTTCTGAGTAAGCAAAACTCTGTAAAAATGGCAATTTTGGTCACTGTGAGGGTTTAAAAAGTGGTTATTCAACATGAGGCATGATCCAATTGACATTTTGAATCATTTTTGGTACAGTCCAAAAAATCAATTTTCGGATGAAAAACGATGACTCCGGACCTGTCGAACGATCCCAAAATGGTCTATAATGATGACATTTCAACATTTGATCTTTTGACTCTAAATTACTGTTGGATGTGAATTATGACTTTGTCAACTAGAGTAAGTGTGTTTAAAGTCATTGCTGTGCCTGAAACGGGTCAAAATGGAAGCTTTTGAGTAAGCAAAACTCTGTAAAAATGGCAATTTTGGTCACTGTGAGGGTTTAAAAAGTGGTTATTCAACATGAGGCATGATCCAATTGACATTTTGAATCATTTTTATTACAGTCCAAAAAATCAATTTTCGGATGAAAAACGATGACTCCGGACCTGTCAAACGATCCCAAAATGGTCTATAATGATGAAATTTCAACATTTGATCTTTTGACTCTAAATTACTGTTGGATGTGAATTATGACTTTGTCAACTAGAATAAGTGTGTTTAAAGTCATTTCTGTGCCTGAAACGGGTCAAAATGGAAGCTTTTGAGTAAACAAAACTCTGTAAAAATGGCAATTTTGGTCACTGTGAGGGTTTAAAAAGTCGTTATTCAACATGAGGCATGATCCAATTGACATTTTGAATCATTTTTGGTACAGTCCAAAAAATCAATTTTCGGATGAAAAACAATGACTCCGGACCTGTCGAACGATCCCAAAATGGTCTATAATGATGAAATTTCAACATTTAATCTTTTGACTCTAAATGACTGTTGGATGTGAATTATGACTTTGTCAACTAGAATAAGTGTGTTTAAAGTCATTTCTGTGCCTGAAACGGGTCAAAATGGAAGCTTTTGAGTAAGCAAAACTCTGTAAAAATGGCAATTTTGGTCACTGTGAGGGTTTAAAAAGTGGTTATTCAACATGAGGCATGATCCCATTGACATTTTGAATCATTTTTGGTACAGTCCAAAAAATCAATTTTCGGATGAAAAACGATGACTCCGGACCTGTCGAACGATCATAAAATGGTCTATAATGATGAAATTTCAACATTTAATCTTTTGACTCTAAATTACTGTTGGATGTGAATTATGACTTTGTCAACTAGAATAAGTGTGTTTAAAGTCATTTCTGTGCCTGAAATGGGTCAAAATGGAAGCTTTTGAGTAAGCAAAACTCTGTAAAAATGGCAATTTTGGTCACTGTGAGGGTTTAAAAAGTGGTTATTCAACATGAGGCATGATCCAATTGACATTCTGAATCATTTTTGGTACAGTCCAAAAAATCAATTTTCGGATGAAAAACGATGACTCCGGACCTGTCGAACGATCCCAAAATGGTCTATAATGATGAAATTTCAACATTTAATCTTTAGACTCTAAATTACTGTTGGATGTGAATTATGACTTTGTCAACTAAAATAAGTGTGTTTAAAGTCATTTCTGTGCGTGAAACGGGTCAAAATGGAAGCTTTTGAGTAAGCAAAACTCTGTAAAAATGGCAATTTTGGTCACTGTGAGGGTTTAAAAAGTGGTTATTCAACATGAAGCATGATCCAATTGACATTTTGAATCATTTTTGGTACAGTCCAAAAAATCAATTTTCGGATGAAAAACGATGACTCCGGACCTGTCGAACGATCCCAAAATGGTCTATAATGATGAAATTTTAACATTTAATCTTTTGACTCTAAATTACTGTTGGATGTGAAATATGACTTTGTCAACTAAAATAAGTGTGTTTAAAGTTATTTCTGTGCCTGAAACGGGTCAAAATGGAAGCTTTTGAGTAAGCAAAACTCTGTAAAAATGGCAATTTTGGTCACTGTGAGGGTTTAAGAAGTGGTTATTCAACATGAGGCATGATCCAATTGACATTTTGAATCATTTTTATTACAGTCCAAAAAATCGATTTTCGGATGAAAAACGATGACTCCGGACCTGTCGAACGATCCCAAAATGGTCTATAATGATGAAATTTCAACATTTAATCTTTTGACTCTAAATTACTGTTGGATGTGAATTATGACTTTGTCAACTAGAATAAGTGTGTTTAAAGTCATTTCTGTGCCTGAAACGGGTCAAAAGGAAGCTTTTGAGTAAGCAAAACTCTGTAAAAATGGCAATTTTGGTCACTGTGAGGGTTTAAAAAGTGGTTATTCAACATGAGGCATGATCCAATTGACATTTTGAATCATTTTTGGTACAGTCCAAAAAATCAATTTTCGGATGAAAAACGATGACTCCGGACCTGTCGAACGATCATAAAATGGTCTATAATGATGAAAATTCAACATTTAATCTTTTGACTCTAAATTACTGTTGGATGTGAATTATGACTTTGTCAACTAGAATAAGTGTGTTTAAAGTCATTTCTGTGCCTGAAAGGGGTCAAAATGGAAGCTTTTGAGTAAGCAAAACTCTGTAAAAATGGCAATTTTGGTCACTGTGAATTTCAACATTTAATCTTTTGACTCTAAATTACTGTTGGATGTGAATTATGACTTTGTCAACTAGAATAAGTGTGTTTAAAGTCATTTCTGTGCCTGAAACGGGTGAAAATGGAAGCTTCTGAGTAAGCAAAACTCTGTAAAAATGGCAATTTTGGTCACTGTGAGGGTTTAAAAAGTGGTTATTCAACATGAGGCATGATCCAATTGACATTTTGAATCATTTTTGGTACAGTCCAAAAAATCAATTTTCGGATGAAAAACGATGACTCCGGACCTGTCGAACGATCCCAAAATGGTCTATAATGATGACATTTCAACATTTGATCTTTTGACTCTAAATTACTGTTGGATGTGAATTATGACTTTGTCAACTAGAATAAGTGTGTTTAAAGTCATTTCTGTGCCTGAAACGGGTCAAAATGGAAGCTTTTGAGTAAACAAAACTCTGTAAAAATGGCAATTTTGGTCACTGTGAGGGTTTAAAAAGTGGTTATTCAACATGAGGCATGATCCAATTGACATTTTGAATCATTTTTGGTACAGTCCAAAAAATCAATTTTTGGATGAAAAACAATGACTCCGGACCTGTCGAACGATCCCAAAATGGTCTATAATGATGAAATTTCAACATTTAATCTTTTGACTCTAAATGACTGTTGGATGTGAATTATGACTTTGTCAACTAGAATAAGTGTGTTTAAAGTCATTTCTGTGCCTGAAACGGGTCAAAATGGAAGCTTTTGAGTAAACAAAACTCTGTAAAAATGGCAATTTTGGTCACTGTGAGGGTTTAAAAAGTGGTTATTCAACATGAGGCATGATCCAATTGACATTTTGAATCATTTTTGGTACAGTCCAAAAAATCAATTTTCGGATGAAAAACAATGACTCCGGACCTGTCGAACGATCCCAAAATGGTCTATAATGATGAAATTTCAACATTTAATCTTTTGACTCTAAATGACTGTTGGATGTGAATTATGACTTTGTCAACTAGAATAAGTGTGTTTAAAGTCATTTCTGTGCCTGAAACGGGTCAAAATGGAAGCTTTTGAGTAAGCAAAACTCTGTAAAAATGGCAATTTTGGTCACTGTGAGGGTTTAAAAAGTCGTTATTCAACATGAAGCATGATCCAATTGACATTTTGAATCATTTTTGGTACAGTCCAAAAAACTCAATTTTCGGATGAAAAACGATGACTCCGGACCTGTCGAACGATCCCAAAATGGTCTATAATGATGAAATTTTAACATTTAATCTTTTGACTCTAAATTACTGTTGGATGTGAAATATGACTTTGTCAACTAAAATAAGTGTGTTTAAAGTCATTTCTGTGCCTGAAACGGGTCAAAATGGAAGCTTTTGAGTAAGCAAAACTCTGTAAAAATGGCAATTTTGGTCACTGTGAATTTCAACATTTAATCTTTTGACTCTAAACTACTGTTGGATGTGAATTATGACTTTGTCAACTAGAATAAGTGTGTTTAAAGTCATTTCTGTGCCTGAAACGGGTGAAAATGGAAGCTTCTGAGTAAGCAAAACTCAGTAAAAATGGCAATTTTGGTCACTGTGAGGGTTGAAAAAGTGGTTATTCAACATGAGGCATGATCCAATTGACATTTTGAATCATTTTTGGTACAGTCCAAAAAATCAATTTTCGGATGAAAAACGATGACTCCGGACCTGTCGAACGATCATAAAATGGTCTATAATGATGAAATTTCAACATTTAATCTTTTGACTCTAAATTACTGTTGGATGTGAATTATGACTTTGTCAACTAGAATAAGTGTGTTTAAAGTCATTTCTGTGCCTGAAACGGGTCAAAATGGAAGCTTTTGAGTAAGCAAAACTCTGTAAAAATGGCAATTTTGGTCACTGTGAGGGTTTAAAAAGTGGTTATTCAACATGAAGCATGATCCAATTGACATTTTGAATCATTTTTGGTACAGTCCAAAAAATCAATTTTCGGATGAAAAACGATGACTCCGGACCTGTCGAACGATCCCAAAATGGTCTATAATGATGAAATTTCAACATTTGATCTTTTGACTCTAAATTACTGTTGGATGTGAATTATGACTTTGTCAACTAGAATAAGTGTGTTTAAAGTCATTTCTGTGCCTGAAACGGGTGAAAATGGAAGCTTCTGAGTAAGCAAAACTCTGTAAAAATGGCAATTTTGGTCACTGTGAGGGTTTAAAAAGTGGTTATTCAACATGAGGCATGATCCAATTGACATTTTGAATCATTTTTGGTACAGTCCAAAAAATCAATTTTCGGATGAAAAACGATGACTCCGGACCTGTCGAACGATCCCAAAATGGTCTATAATGATGACATTTCAACATTTGATCTTTTGACTCTAAATTACTGTTGGATGTGAATTATGACTTTGTCAACTAGAGTAAGTGTGTTTAAAGTCATTGCTGTGCCTGAAACGGGTCAAAATGGAAGCTTTTGAGTAAGCAAAACTCTGTAAAAATGGCAATTTGGGTCACTGTGAGGGTTTAAAAAGTGGTTATTCAACATGAGGCATGATCCAATTGACATTTTGAATCATTTTTATTACAGTCCAAAAAATCAATTTTCGGATGAAAAACGATGACTCCGGACCTGTCAAACGATCCCAAAATGGTCTATAATGATGAAATTTCAACATTTGATCTTTTGACTCTAAATTACTGTTGGATGTGAATTATGACTTTGTCAACTAGAATAAGTGTGTTTAAAGTCATTTCTGTGCCTGAAACGGGTCAAAATGGAAGCTTTTGAGTAAACAAAACTCTGTAAAAATGGCAATTTTGGTCACTGTGAGGGTTTAAAAAGTGGTTATTCAACATGAGGCATGATCCAATTGACATTTTGAATCATTTTTGGTACAGTCCAAAAAATCAATTTTCGGATGAAAAACAATGACTCCGGACCTGTCGAACGATCCCAAAATGGTCTGAGGTTCCGTGACAATTGTAAGTGGTGTTTTCGACTCGCACGAATATGGTCGAGTCTAGTATCTATGAACCGCAAATGACGAGTTTAGTAAGTGTGCGCAGTTTCGCTGTGCTAACTTAAACCGTTCGTTTGTTATGTGGGTTTCTCATCTGTACCCACGGGTTCCATCTTAGATACGGCATCCATTTTGTCTCTTGCCCTCAAGTAGCCAGCGAGCGGACGCTGTCCGCTTCGCGACCCTGGGACTTCCAAGATATGGCGGAAGACACATGTTCTTTGTAAGTGTCTTTATGACAAGGGGGATGCTACTGTAAGGCAGATGGCGCCGCTCGAGGCTCATCTTGCCGCACGGGCTTATTGTCTCAGCCGTGCATCTCATTAGGCACGTCCCTTTGATGCCTGTATCTCGTGCTTCTCGATACCTCCCCTTTTTACACCCTTTCCGATCTCCCTACTGTCTCCGTCTTCCTCTGCACCTGTCTTCGTTCTTATTTCGATCTCCTTTACTGCTGATTGGAATTTGCTAATGGTGGGAAGATGGGTTTTTTACAGTTGGGAACCGCCAAATGTTTCCGCACTTATGTTCCGGACCTTGTGTGTTTCAAAGTGACCAAAGCGACCCCTCTGAGAGCGACTTGTGGGAACCAGGTTGTAAACTATTGTGTATCATGTTATCCTATGGGTAAAAACTGTATAAAAGGAGCGATCCACAAATACAATTTGAAGCAGTCTCCCCGAACTACACTCGATGTACTTCCTGTGACTTCTGTGTTCCCTGCAGTAAATAAACCTTGACTCTTTGACGCCGAAGGAAGTGTCCCGTGTCTCTGTGACTTGTACGCCGGAGCAGGTTACCCACGAAGGTTTCAGGTGTTGTGCCCTGGCACCGCTGGGTCCAAAAGAACCCAGTCCTTCAGTTGGCGCCCAACGTGGGGCTGCATCAGTGGTACCGGTCCAAGCCCGACGATCGTGAGGAACTTCGTGTGAAATCTCCGAGGGAAGGTGCACCCCGCTTCATCGATCCTGTTGTCGAAATAAGTGGCCCGAAGACTTTTCCCGCGAAGATTCCCGCCTCCTAACGGCTGCGACGGACTGCTGCCCTGACTGTAGACCTGTTTTGGCGCCTGGCGTAGACCTTGGTATAGCGAGACGATTGACGGGCCTTCCTGAGGACGCCATTGATCTTTGAGTTAAGTATTTGTGGGTCGCTCCCAGAGTTCTTGGTTGTAGACACTTTAGCGAGTGTCTTTGTTGTAAACACTTTAGCGAGTGTTTTTGTTGTAGACACTTTAGCGGGTGTCTTTGTTGTACACGCTGTGTGAGTGTTTTTTGTCGGTGACACTTTGCTAGCGTACTTTGTTGTTGTTGTATTTGTTTGACGACTGCAGCCGCCAAAGACCGAGGGTTTTGTTCTTTGCTGGGACTTGGTAAATCCCGAAATCCCGTAACCCTTGAAGTTTGTGAAACTCGGCTAGTGTGCAAGATGCCTGGTCGCAGTACTTTGTTCAGTTGCTTTAGACCTTGTGGTGCGGATTCCCTGCTGGAGGACTCGTGTCCGATACCTCCGGTTGGAACTCCTACTTATGATTTATATAGCAAACATGGGCTAGGCCCGATTGCTTTTAACGATTATTGGATAAAATATACAAAGAAAGACGGCGATCTTCGTTGGCCACCTCACGGTAGCTTCGAAGCGTCGATCTTAGATAATTTGGAAATAAAGTTGTTCGAACGTAAATCAAGGCCGGCCATGTTTGATGCCTTTCGGTTCTGGCGCAAAGAAGCCCGACAGAAAGAGATCAGACAAAATAAACGTAGTCAGCGAGATCCTGTTGCTACTATAGTGAAGAAAGCTGAGCAGTTTCAGCGTGATAAGGAGGATAAGGATAAGGAAGTGTTTGAGAGATTACAGCGTATGTCCATAGACAAATGCTATCCTGCTTTGCCTACGGAGTCGGATAAGAAGGAAGAGGTAGTTGAGGATTCTTTAATGTCCTATCTTATGAAGTCGCCACCTCCGTACGTACAGGGTACCGCAGCTCCTGTGGTTCCTGCCGTGCCTGTTCTTCCACCTGTTATTCCTCCACCAGTTCCTCAACCTGCACCCGCTCTTCCGCCTGTTCCTGCTCCTTCATCTGTTTCTATTCCTACTGCTCCTCCGCTTCCACATACTCCTGTTCCCGCTACTGCTCCTGTGTTGTTAACCCCTGTTGCTGCTAACGTCTCTACTCCTTCTCTTGTTAGTCCTGTGTCTTATTCTTCTCCCTCTACTCGTAATCGTGATTCTCCCCTTGCGACAAACTTCTTTCAGTCGCTCGGACCTGTTTTTGGGTCTGCTGGTTCTGATGGTCCTCAGAGACGTAGCCAGCTTCCTGGTAATAGAGAACGTGTTGCGCTATACAATATGGCGATGGGTTGGATGATAAACCCTGTTAGAAATCCACCTCGTGTTGTTCTCGAAACGTTTGATCAATTCAACATACCAACTCAGAGATATGTGTTTGATGAAATGTGCAAGTTCTTACATGATCAGATAGCGGTTAATGCGCCTGACGAGGTGCTGACCGCCCTGTCTGAACTTCGGCTTCAGTTCGCGACTGGACTGATAGTAGATACTAATGTCCGGCGTGCTGTTGAGCGGTTGCTATCTCTTCGTCCCGCTCCTATTCCTCATGCATTGTTCGTTGAGGACATTGAAAAACAAACCGAGTCTGGCCAATATCCTATGCGCGAAGTTCCGCCAGTTTGGATGCCAGGTAATCCTGGGGCAAACCCCCCGGTTCCGCCATTTTTCCAGAGAGTATGGATACACCTCCCATGGAAAAGATCGGAAGTATTACAGGTGAAGCAATCTTTGCCTGACCCTCGCAAAAATCCTGCGGGGTATTATAAGGAATTATCGCAGCTTGTGGATGCTACGGTAATGAATCTTGCCGATATCGACATGTTGTTCGGTAATGTCGTACCGCAACCGGTATGGGCGAAGATTCGTCAGGAGAATTACGCAAACGAACTAGGTGGTACTTGGGCGGCCATTGTAGCGGCAGATGGGTTGCAAGCTGGTGGCGCTAAGCCTGATCAGCTGATTGCTGCTCTTCCTCAGCGAATCATTGCATTAATGAAAACGCTTATGCCAGCTATGAGGGTAAATTGGGATAAGTTGTCAGCCTGTAAGCAGAAGAAAGATGAGAGTGTTTCCGATTTCTTTACGAGGTTTGAGGAAGCATTCATTGATCATAGTGGACAGGATATGGGTACTGAGGGTGGACAGAGGTTGTTTGTGGATAAATTCGTGTCGAACTTGTTGCCCGACTTGAGCAATAAATTAAGGAATTCAGAAAGTGCGTGGGCCGTTTCTACCTCAGCTCAGATATTGGCTACGGCACAATATTACGAAAATAGAGAAAAAGAGGAAAATGACCGTGCCGATAAAAAAACGAAAGAGCTGAAAACTAAAGTGTTGTTACAACAAGCATATCCGCCGCGTTCTAATCAGAATGCGCCTCAGCAGAATAGATCGCAGTCGCAATCGAATCGATCGCAGCCGCGTAATGATTCTTCTTTCCAAAGATCTTCATTAGGGTACAACCAATGTGCTTATTGTAGACAGGAGGGACACATTAAATTCAATTGTCCTGCTTTAAATGACCGTAGTGGTGGTAATTCGTCTAGAGGAGGCCGTGGTGGTGCACAGCACGCATCACGTGGTAGAGGTCGTGGTGCTCAGAATGATCGCTCTGACCATTCATCAAATTCTAATAACTGTTTCGATCAACGTGGATCATCGCAAGGACGATCTGCGCAGTACAATGTAGACGATTATTACGTCGATCAGGGAACTGACGATAGTAATTACTAGGACAGCCAAAGACAAGGAGAGGGAGTGGTATCAGTTCCGGTTGATCAGAGAGGGCCTTACGTCGCAGTTGCTACATCGGGCGTCGTTGAGCCTTTTCTGTTGGACACTGGTGCAGCGAAAAGTTCTATCATGCATTCGAAACTCCCTGGCGCACCTTTGTCTGGCTTAACAAATGTTTCCGTTGGATTCTCTGGCGCCCCCGTTAGCAATCCAGTTTCGCGCCCTTTGCCCCTTAAAATTGGGCCTCGTGAGCTCGAAGCTCCATTAATTTTGTCTACTGGTTGTGGCGAAAATCTTTTGGGTCTGGATTTGCTTAAACGCTTGTATGCAACTTTGTATTGTTCTCCTGCGGGTGTAAAGCTTACGTTAGGAGAGAGGGTAGTCTCTCCCATGTATTTGTCCCTCGATAAGCTTCCACCGGAATTGAGTTCTCTTCCTGCGTCTTTGTGGGCGACGGGTCCAAATGACGTGGGCCTACTTGATATCTCCCCTCATGTTGTTCAGTTGAAATCTAATGTGCGATTGCCACGTATTCCCCAATACCGTATCTCCCTTGATGGTGAACGAGCTTTGTTAGCAATCATCTATGATTTGATCGAGAAAGATGTCATTGAAGAGACTCGGGGAAACGTGTGCAATAGTCCTGTACTGCCCATTCTTAAACGTACTGATCCTACCAAACCGCCTGTTTATCGTTTTGTTATCGATTTACGGGAGGTAAATAAAATTGTGGTTCCTCAATTCCCTGTTGTGCCTGACATTACGGCACTGCTGACTCTGATTCCAGCTACTGCTTCATGGTTTTCGGTGATTGATTTGAAAAATGCGTTTTTCAGCATCCCGATTGCCGAAGAGAGTAGGGACCTTTTTGGTTTCTCTCTTGGTGGACGTAGCTTCCGGTTCAAACGCGCTCCTCAGGGCTACTGTGAAAGTCCATCGATTTACAGTCAAGCTTTGAAGGGTCAACTAGATGCGTTTAGGTTGCCGGTTGGTGCGGCTTTAATCCAATACGTCGACGACTTATTGGTGGCTGCTGATACCCAGGACATCTGCAAAATCGCTACAGTGTCGTTGCTGCAACATCTCTGTGAGTTAAATCACAAGGTGTCACCTTCTAAACTCCAATATTGTTGTCAAGAAGTAACCTACCTAGGTCACTTATTGTCAAAGGAGGGAAGGAGATTGACCCCAGAGAGAATTGCAGCGATTGCGCGCATGGCTGTGCCACAAACCCAAAGAGATGTGCGTGCCTTTCTAGGTATCACATCGTACTGCAGGCAGTGGATTCCTAATTTTTCATTGCTAGCGAAACCATTGGTGGCTCTTACGTGCAAGGATGTTTCGACTCCTTTACCATGGACGGAAGAATGTCAGAAAAGTTTTTCTGAATTACGTGATTCATTGTGTTCGGCTCCTGTGTTAGGTACCCCTGATTACAGTAAACCGTTCACGTTATATGTTCACGAGAGGGAAGGTTGTGCTTTAAGCGTCTTAACGCAACCTTTTGGTGGTAAACAACGTCCATGTGCATATTTTTCCTCGACCTTAGACCCAGTAGCTAGAGCATTGCCGAGTTGTTTGAGAGCAACTGCGGCAGCTGCGGTCTCCATCCGACAATCAGCAGGATTGGTCATGGATAATATGCTTACGGTGATGGTTCCGCATGCAGTCGATACTCTTTTGAATCGTACGAAAACTCAGCACTTGACGAGTGCGAGGTTATCTGGGTACGAATTGACGCTCTTGGCAAGCCACATTCAGATAAAACGTTGTAATGTCCTAAATCCGGCAACTTTGTTACCAATTAGTGCAGAGTCAGATGAAGTAGCAGAACATGACTGTTACTTGCGGACAGAAGAGGAAACAAAAGGTCGTGTGGACCTTAAAAACACCCCATTGGAAGATCCGGATGGCATCCTGTATGTGGATGGGTCATGCTTTAAGTTGCCGAATGGTGATGTGACTACTGCTTATGCTGTGGTGACATTGAATACTGTTGTTGAGACTGCGAGATTGAATCAGAATTCTGCCCAAGCTGCAGAGCTGATTGCTCTCACTAGAGCATGTGTATTAGCAAAAGGTAAACGTGTGAATGTGTACACCGATAGTCAGTATGCTTTCGGTGTAGCGCATAGTTTCGGACGATTGTGGCGAGAGCGTGGTTTCTTGACGTCGCATGGCACGAAAATACAGCATGGCCAGCTCGTGAACGATCTTTTGGATGCATTGACTTTGCCTGCTCAAGTTGCAATTGTTAAGTGTAGTGCGCATCGTAAGGTGACGGATGATGTTGGTCGTGGTAATGCGTTTGCAGACGAGATTGCTAAGGAGACTGCCCGGAACCTTAGCACTCGAATGTATGTGACGAGTTCGGTTAGGTGGCCTACAGAATCAAGTATGTGTGAAAATACCATAGAGAGTGTGAAAGCAATTCAGAATGAGGCCACCGACACTGAAAAGATGAAGTGGAAAGAAAGTACGGGAAGGTTGGATGTGAATGGTTGCTGGATTGATTTGTCGGATCAGAAAAGATGGATGTTGCCTGATGCGTATGTACTGGCCGTTGTGCAAATGGCACATGGGTTAGCACATATTAGCGCGAAAGGTATTTGCAAGTTGTTGGCTGATGTGTGGAAGAATGATGGAATTACTAAGTGTGCAGAACGTTTGGTGAAGAATTGTATGGTGTGTATAATGTACAATCCTGGCAAAGGAACCCCAACTCCCCCTGGCAGTTTTGCTCCTCCTTCGTATCCCTTTGAGGTGATCCAATTGGACTTCATCCATATGGAGCGATGCAATAACCTGAAATACGTTTTGGTTGTGGTTTGCGCATTCTCCCGATGGATTGAGGCCTATCCCCTCAAAGACAATACTGCTTTGTCTACTGCGAAAATCCTACTGAAGGAATACTTTCCTCGGTATGGAATGCCTAGAGTCGTGTGGTCAGATAACGGAAGTGAGTTTGTTGGAAGTGTGATGAAGAGTGTGTGTAAGGGCCTTGGAATCAATCAGAAATTCCATAGCGCCAATCATCCCCAGTCAGCTGGATTGGTTGAAGGGTACAATGGCACCCTTAAACTAAAATTAGCGAAGATTCAAGCTACGACTGGACTTTCGTGGCCTGATGCTTTGCCTCTAGCATTACTGTCAACTAGGGCGACTGTACACTCCCGAATAGGGCTTAGTCCCTATGAAATAGTGTTCGGCCGTCCTGCGAATGTGTGGGGGGTTCCTAGGCCAGGAATATTCTCTGATCTTGAGTTTCCGATGTTGATTGATTACTTACATGACTTGACTGCTAAACTGAGGTTAATTCATCAACAGGTTTACGACGCCTTGCCGACGCAGACGGAGGGTCCAGGCCACCAGCTCCAGCCCGGGAACTGGGTGGTTACTCGTAACTTTTCACGAAAAAACAATCTGGACCCCCGATTCACCGGACCTTACCAGGTGCTCCTGGCCACGAGGACTGCCGTTCATCTTGAGGGGCGGAAAAATTGGGTACATGCTACCCATTGTAAGCGAGTCCCTATTCCTTTGTCGGCAGATCCGTGGGTAAGGAAAGGCATTGCGTCAACAGAAACAGAAACATTGCCGGCGTTTGTACCTTTTAGCGACGCACAGCTTGTTGGAGAACCCTCAGCGCAGCAGAAAGCCACTGTTGAACATTTGTCAGCAAGAGACTCAAGACCAGATCAACGAACTGATCAGCAGGACGCTGTCTCTTCAACAGATCCTTTGTTCGACGAGCAGACACGTCCAGGGAAACATCGATATTCTTTGCGATCTCACACTAAGGACAAATAAAATTTTCTTGCTTTGCTGAAATTGATAACTGCAATATCTTCGTTTCCCATGATCAACTTTGAACATTCGTATCATTGAAAATTGTTTTGTATATATATATATATATTAAGCTTCTTCCTTGTATCTTTTTCCTTCCACAGCTGAGAAATATTGTGCTAATATATATACATATTGTGTATTGAGGGCCGTAGGGCCGCGCGCGTACTTCCTTCTGGACAGTAGGTCTTGACGCTAGGTTAAAGACCGTCGGTTCCTAGGAACTCCTGGGGATTGACTATTGCTGCACAGAACGAAGTGCGTCAAGAAACGTTGCGGACGGTCGTAGGGAAATGGCATTTTCGAAGCTGAACGATTTGGAAGGAGCTCAGGCATATAGAGTCAAGCTGCAGAAACTTAGTCGTACGAAATGTTTTGTATCCCAATTGTTTGTTTTGTTTTTAACTGCTTCTGCATTTTTGGCGGGTGGGGTGTATTACACTATGTCTTACTTTTTCCTTGCTACTCCTACTCCTACTCCTTACCCTAACCTTACTTCTACTGCTTCTCCTCATTCCTTTCATATGTTACCAGAACACGAACAGGCTAGACGTGTAGAATTCCGCAATAATTCCTTTATCCAGCTCCTCCATCAGCATCAGTTAGTGGTTAACACTACTAACTGTTGGGTGTGTGGGTTGATGCCACATACTACGGGAAAGGGAATTCCATATCTGGTGTTACCGTATAGTTCCCAAGGGTCAGCTCGAGCATTCCAAACAATGTTTCGAAGCGCACTGGGTTTCCACCCCACGCAAGAACAACGTTCCCCCAACTCTGGTCCTACCTCGTATCAGAGGCTGCTATCGATGGCTATAGAGGATATGGAAGATGAGATCCATGATCCTTTTCTTATCCCTAAAGAAGAGGTACAAGCTTATAGGGTCCTAAGTAGAGGGTAATATAGTATGTTCACTAATGAAAAGCAGCTTAAAAGCTCGTCTCCAATATGGGTCGTACCCCACACTGGTAATCTTTGTCTTGTGGGTCGTGGCTCGCAAGCCTCACTTGGAGCAAGTGCTTGCACTGAAAGTTACGTTCTGCCAATGTCCCCGTCCCCTGTGTTTCTGGCTGCCAAGGGTACATACTTTATCTGTCATGATCGTGCATACACATGGTTGCCCGCAGACTTTATGGGATCATGTTTCGTTGCAAATCTGTTGCCTCCGACGTTTACTGTAGATGCCGATTATCATAAGACTAGAGTTGTACGAGGCGTAATTAGCGAAGAGGATACTGCCGGTCAAGAGGCAGGAGACTTTTTCAAGGGTTTCCTCCCGTTTTGGGGACCTATGGTTAATAGTAGGAACCTGAGACATTTGACTCGAGTGGTAGAATCGACAGCTAATATTACTGCCAGTGCCCTTGGTAATATCACCACAGAACTTCAGGCGGAGAGACTTATGACATTACAAAACCGTATGGTTTTAGATGTTGTCTTAGCAGATCGCGGTGGGGTATGTAAAGTGATCCATTCGAGCTGTTGCATTTTTATTCCAGATAATGCTCCTACTGTCTATCAAGCCATCTCGAAGTTGCATAAGATCTCCGAATCCATACACGTGGATGTAGGGGATTGGACGCTACTTGGTTGGTTTTGGGGCCTGGTGTCGACTTGGGGTTGGAAGATTCTGACGATCATCGGGGTTGTGGTAGTGTTCCTGTTCACGTGTTGCCTTTGCGTGCAGTGTGGTCCTGCCTTATGTGGCCTCTGTGCTACAACGTGTATGAGACAACCATCTGTTACCAAGGGGACTCGGTTGGACAGAGCTATGCTACAACGACATCTTGATGGTCTGATGAATATCGAGTATGATTCCGACTAGTGCTTGCCTACATGAGGGCAAAAGGAGCGTCTGAGGTTCCGTGACAATTGTAAGTGGTGTTTTCGACTCGCACGAATATGGTCAAGTCTAGTATCTATGAACCGCAAATGACGAGTTTAGTAAGTGTGCGCAGTTTCGCTGTGCTAACTTAAACCGTTCGTTTGTTATGTGGGTTTCTCATCTGTACCCACGGGTTCCATCTTAGATACGGCATCCATTTTGTCTCTTGCCCTCAAGTAGCCAGCGAGCGGACGCTGTCCGCTTCGCGACCCTGGGACTTCCAAGATATGGCGGAAGACACATGTTCTTTGTAAGTGTCTTTATGACAAGGGGGATGCTACTGTAAGGCAGATGGCGCCGCTCGAGGCTCATCTTGCCGCACGGGCTTATTGTCTCAGCCGTGCATCTCATTAGGCACGTCCCTTTGATGCCTGTATCTCGTGCTTCTCGATACCTCCCCTTTTTACACCCTTTCCGATCTCCCTACTGTCTCCGTCTTCCTCTGCACCTGTCTTCGTTCTTATTTCGATCTCCTTTACTGCTGATTGGAATTTGCTAATGGTGGGAAGATGGGTTTTTTACAGTTGGGAACCGCCAAATGTTTCCGCACTTATGTTCCGGACCTTGTGTGTTTCAAAGTGACCAAAGCGACCCCTCTGAGAGCGACTTGTGGGAACCAGGTTGTAAACTATTGTGTATCATGTTATCCTATGGGTAAAAACTGTATAAAAGGAGCGATCCACAAATACAATTTGAAGCAGTCTCCCCGAACTACACTCGATGTACTTCCTGTGACTTCTGTGTTCCCTGCAGTAAATAAACCTTGACTCTTTGACGCCGAAGGAAGTGTCCCGTGTCTCTGTGACTTGTACGCCGGAGCAGGTTACCCACGAAGGTTTCAGGTGTTGTGCCCTGGCACCGCTGGGTCCAAAAGAACCCAGTCCTTCAGGTCTATAATGATGAAATTTCAACATTTAATCTTTTGACTCTAAATGACTGTTGGATGTGAATTATGACTTTGTCAACTAGAATAAGTGTGTTTAAAGTCATTTCTGTGCCTGAAACGGGTCAAAATGGAAGCTTTTGAGTAAGCAAAACTCTGTAAAAATGGCAATTTTGGTCACTGTGAGGGTTTAAAAAGTGGTTATTCAACATGAGGCATGATCCCATTGACATTTTGAATCATTTTTGGTACAGTCCAAAAAATCAATTTTCGGATGAAAAACGATGACTCCGGACCTGTCGAACGATCATAAAATGGTCTATAATGATGAAATTTCAACATTTAATCTTTTGACTCTAAATTACTGTTGGATGTGAATTATGACTTTGTCAACTAGAATAAGTGTGTTTAAAGTCATTTCTGTGCCTGAAACGGGTCAAAATGGAAGCTTTTGAGTAAGCAAAACTCTGTAAAAATGGCAATTTTGGTCACTGTGAGGGTTTAAAAAGTGGTTATTCAACATGAGGCATGATCCAATTGACATTCTGAATCATTTTTGGTACAGTCCAAAAAATCAATTTTCGGATGAAAAACGATGACTCCGGACCTGTCGAACGATCCCAAAATGGTCTATAATGATGAAATTTCAACATTTAATCTTTAGACTCTAAATTACTGTTGGATGTGAATTATGACTTTGTCAACTAAAATAAGTGTGTTTAAAGTCATTTCTGTGCCTGAAACGGGTCAAAATGGAAGCTTTTGAGTAAGCAAAACTCTGTAAAAATGGCAATTTTGGTCACTGTGAGGGTTTAAAAAGTGGTTATTCAACATGAAGCATGATCCAATTGACATTTTGAATCATTTTTGGTACAGTCCAAAAAATCAATTTTCGGATGAAAAACGATGACTCCGGACCTGTCGAACGATCCCAAAATGGTCTATAATGATGAAATTTTAACATTTAATCTTTTGACTCTAAATTACTGTTGGATGTGAAATATGACTTTGTCAACTAAAATAAGTGTGTTTAAAGTTATTTCTGTGCCTGAAACGGGTCAAAATGGAAGCTTTTGAGTAAGCAAAACTCTGTAAAAATGGCAATTTTGGTCACTGTGAGGGTTTAAGAAGTGGTTATTCAACATGAGGCATGATCCAATTGACATTTTGAATCATTTTTATTACAGTCCAAAAAATCAATTTTCGGATGAAAAACGATGTCTCCGGACCTGTCGAACGATCCCAAAATGGTCTATAATGATGAAATTTCAACATTTAATCTTTTGACTCTAAATTACTGTTGGATGTGAATTATGACTTTGTCAACTAGAATAAGTGTGTTTAAAGTCATTTCTGTGCCTGAAACGGTTCAAAAGGAAGCTTTTGAGTAAGCAAAACTCTGTAAAAATGGCAATTTTGGTCACTGTGAGGGTTTAAAAAGTGGTTATTCAACATGAGGCATGATCCAATTGACATTTTGAATCATTTTTGGTACAGTCCAAAAAATCAATTTTCGGATGAAAAACGATGACTCTGGACCTGTCGAACGATCATAAAATGGTCTATAATGATGAAATTTCAACATTTAATCTTTTGACTCTAAATTACTGTTGGATGTGAATTATGACTTTGTCAACTAGAATAAGTGTGTTTAAAGTCATTTCTGTGCCTGAAACGGGTCAAAATGGAAGCTTTTGAGTAAGCAAAACTCTGTAAAAATGGCAATTTTGGTCACTGTGAGGGTTTAAAAAGTGGTTATTCAACATGAGGCATGATCCAATTGACATTTTGAATCATTTTTGGTACAGTCCAAAAAATCAATTTTCGGATGAAAAACGATGACTCCGGACCTGTCGAACGATCCCAAAATGGTCTATAATGATGAAATTTTAACATTTAATCTTTTGACTCTAAATTACTGTTGGATGTGAAATATGACTTTGTCAACTAAAATAAGTGTGTTTAAAGTCATTTCTGTGCCTGAAACGGGTCAAAATGGAAGCTTTTGAGTAAGCAAAACTCTGTAAAAATGGCAATTTTGGTCACTGTGAATTTCAACATTTAATCTTTTGACTCTAAATTACTGTTGGATGTGAATTATGACTTTGTCAACTAGAATAAGTGTGTTTAAAGTCATTTCTGTGCCTGAAACGGGTGAAAATGGAAGCTTCTGAGTAAGCAAAACTCTGTAAAAATGGCAATTTTGGTCACTGTGAGGGTTTAAAAAGTGGTTATTCAACATGAGGCATGATCCAATTGACATTTTGAATCATTTTTGGTACAGTCCAAAAAATCAATTTTCGGATGAAAAACGATGACTCCGGACCTGTCGAACGATCCCAAAATGGTCTATAATGATGACATTTCAACATTTGATCTTTTGACTCTAAATTACTGTTGGATGTGAATTATGACTTTGTCAACTAGAGTAAGTGTGTTTAAAGTCATTGCTGTGCCTGAAACGGGTCAAAATGGAAGCTTTTGAGTAAACAAAACTCTGTAAAAATGGCAATTTTGGTCACTGTGAGGGTTTAAAAAGTGGTTATTCAACATGAGGCATGATCCAATTGACATTTTGAATCATTTTTGGTACAGTCCAAAAAATCAATTTTCGGATGAAAAACAATGACTCCGGACCTGTCGAACGATCCCAAAATGGTCTATAATGATGAAATTTCAACATTTAATCTTTTGACTCTAAATGACTGTTGGATGTGAATTATGACTTTGTCAACTAGAATAAGTGTGTTTAAAGTCATTTCTGTGCCTGAAACGGGTCAAAATGGAAGCTTTTGAGTAAGCAAAACTCTGTAAAAATGGCAATTTTGGTCACTGTGAGGGTTTAAAAAGTGGTTATTCAACATGAGGCATGATCCCATTGACATTTTGAATCATTTTTGGTACAGTCCAAAAAATCAATTTTCGGATGAAAAACGATGACTCCGGTCCTGTCGAACGATCCCAAAATGGTCTATAATGATGAAATTTCAACATTTAATCTTTTGACTCTAAATGACTGTTGGATGTGAATTATGACTTTGTCAACTAGAATAAGTGTGTTTAAAGTCATTTCTGTGCCTGAAACGGGTCAAAATGGAAGCTTTTGAGTAAGCAAAACTCTGTAAAAATGGCAATTTTGGTCACTGTGAGGGTTTAAAAAGTCGTTATTCAACATGAAGCATGATCCAATTGACATTTTGAATCATTTTTGGTACAGTCCAAAAAATCAATTTTCGGATGAAAAACGATGACTCCGGACCTGTCGAACGATCCCAAAATGGTCTATAATGATGAAATTTTAACATTTAATCTTTTGACTCTAAATTACTGTTGGATGTGAAATATGACTTTGTCAACTAAAATAAGTGTGTTTAAAGTCATTTCTGTGCCTGAAACGGGTCAAAATGGAAGCTTTTGAGTAAGCAAAACTCTGTAAAAATGGCAATTTTGGTCACTGTGAATTTCAACATTTAATCTTTTGACTCTAAACTACTGTTGGATGTGAATTATGACTTTGTCAACTAGAATAAGTGTGTTTAAAGTCATTTCTGTGCCTGAAACGGGTGAAAATGGAAGCTTCTGAGTAAGCAAAACTCAGTAAAAATGGCAATTTTGGTCACTGTGAGGGTTTAAAAAGTGGTTATTCAACATGAGGCATGATCCAATTGACATTTTGAATCATTTTTGGTACAGTCCAAAAAATCAATTTTCGGATGAAAAACGATGACTCCGGACCTGTCGAACGATCATAAAATGGTCTATAATGATGAAATTTCAACATTTAATCTTTTGACTCTAAATTACTGTTGGATGTGAATTATGACTTTGTCAACTAGAATAAGTGTGTTTAAAGTCATTTCTGTGCCTGAAACGGGTCAAAATGGAAGCTTTTGAGTAAGCAAAACTCTGTAAAAATGCCAATTTTGGTCACTGTGAGGGTTTAAAAAGTGGTTATTCAACATGAAGCATGATCCAATTGACATTTTGAATCATTTTTGGTACAGTCCAAAAAATCAATTTTCGGATGAAAAACGATGACTCCGGACCTGTCGAACGATCCCAAAATGGTCTATAATGATGAAATTTCAACATTTGATCTTTTGACTCTAAATTACTGTTGGATGTGAATTATGACTTTGTCAACTAGAATAAGTGTGTTTAAAGTCATTTCTGTGCCTGAAACGGGTGACAATGGAAGCTTCTGAGTAAGCAAAACTCTGTAAAAATGGCAATTTTGGTCACTGTGAGGGTTTAAAAAGTGGTTATTCAACATGAGGCATGATCCAATTGACATTTTGAATCATTTTTGGTACAGTCCAAAAAATCAATTTTCGGATGAAAAACGATGACTCCGGACCTGTCGAACGATCCCAAAATGGTCTATAATGATGACATTTCAACATTTGATCTTTTGACTCTAAATTACTGTTGGATGTGAATTATGACTTTGTCAACTAGAGTAAGTGTGTTTAAAGTCATTGCTGTGCCTGAAACGGGTCAAAATGGAAGCTTTTGAGTAAGCAAAACTCTGTAAAAATGGCAATTTTGGTCACTGTGAGGGTTTAAAAAGTGGTTATTCAACATGAGGCATGATCCAATTGACATTTTGAATCATTTTTATTACAGTCCAAAAAATTAATTTTCGGATGAAAAACGATGACTCCGGACCTGTCAAACGATCCCAAAATGGTCTATAATGATGAAATTTCAACATTTGATCTTTTGACTCTAAATTACTGTTGGATGTGAATTATGACTTTGTCAACTAGAATAAGTGTGTTTAAAGTCATTTCTGTGCCTGAAACGGGTCAAAATGGAAGCTTTTGAGTAAACAAAACTCTGTAAAAATGGCAATTTTGGTCACTGTGAGGGTTTAAAAAGTCGTTATTCAACATGAGGCATGATCCAATTGACATTTTGAATCATTTTTGGTACAGTCCAAAAAATCAATTTTCGGATGAAAAACAATGACTCCGGACCTGTCGAACGATCCCAAAATGGTCTATAATGATGAAATTTCAACATTTAATCTTTTGACTCTAAATGACTGTTGGATGTGAATTATGACTTTGTCAACTAGAATAAGTGTGTTTAAAGTCATTTCTGTGCCTGAAACGGGTCAAAATGGAAGCTTTTGAGTAAGCAAAACTCTGTAAAAATGGCAATTTTGGTCACTGTGAGGGTTTAAAAAGTGGTTATTCAACATGAGGCATGATCCCATTGACATTTTGAATCATTTTTGGTACAGTCCAAAAAATCAATTTTCGGATGAAAAACGATGACTCCGGACCTGTCGAACGATCATAAAATGGTCTATAATGATGAAATTTCAACATTTAATCTTTTGACTCTAAATTACTGTTGGATGTGAATTATGACTTTGTCAACTAGAATAAGTGTGTTTAAAGTCATTTCTGTGCCTGAAACGGGTCAAAATGGAAGCTTTTGAGTAAGCAAAACTCTGTAAAAATGGCAATTTTGGTCACTGTGAGGGTTTAAAAAGTGGTTATTCAACATGAGGCATGATCCAATTGACATTCTGAATCATTTTTGGTACAGTCCAAAAAATCAATTTTCGGATGAAAAACGATGACTCCGGACCTGTCGAACGATCCCAAAATGGTCTATAATGATGAAATTTCAACATTTAATCTTTAGACTCTAAATTACTGTTGGATGTGAATTATGACTTTGTCAACTAAAATAAGTGTGTTTAAAGTCATTTCTGTGCGTGAAACGGGTCAAAATGGAAGCTTTTGAGTAAGCAAAACTCTGTAAAAATGGCAATTTTGGTCACTGTGAGGGTTTAAAAAGTGGTTATTCAACATGAAGCATGATCCAATTGACATTTTGAATCATTTTTGGTACAGTCCAAAAAATCAATTTTCGGATGAAAAACGATGACTCCGGACCTGTCGAACGATCCCAAAATGGTCTATAATGATGAAATTTTAACATTTAATCTTTTGACTCTAAATTACTGTTGGATGTGAAATATGACTTTGTCAACTAAAATAAGTGTGTTTAAAGTTATTTCTGTGCCTGAAACGGGTCAAAATGGAAGCTTTTGAGTAAGCAAAACTCTGTAAAAATGGCAATTTTGGTCACTGTGAGGGTTTAAGAAGTGGTTATTCAACATGAGGCATGATCCAATTGACATTTTGAATCATTTTTATTACAGTCCAAAAAATCGATTTTCGGATGAAAAACGATGACTCCGGACCTGTCGAACGATCCCAAAATGGTCTATAATGATGAAATTTCAACATTTAATCTTTTGACTCTAAATTACTGTTGGATGTGAATTATGACTTTGTCAACTAGAATAAGTGTGTTTAAAGTCATTTCTGTGCCTGAAACGGGTCAAAAGGAAGCTTTTGAGTAAGCAAAACTCTGTAAAAATGGCAATTTTGGTCACTGTGAGGGTTTAAAAAGTGGTTATTCAACATGAGGCATGATCCAATTGACATTTTGAATCATTTTTGGTACAGTCCAAAAAATCAATTTTCGGATGAAAAACGATGACTCCGGACCTGTCGAACGATCATAAAATGGTCTATAATGATGAAATTTCAACATTTAATCTTTTGACTCTAAATTACTGTTGGATGTGAATTATGACTTTGTCAACTAGAATAAGTGTGTTTAAAGTCATTTCTGTGCCTGAAACGGGTCAAAATGGAAGCTTTTGAGTAAGCAAAACTCTGTAAAAATGGCAATTTTGGTCACTGTGAGGGTTTAAAAAGTGGTTATTCAACATGAGGCATGATCCAATTGACATTTTGAATCATTTTTGGTACAGTCCAAAAAATCAATTTTCGGATGAAAAACGATGACTCCGGACCTGTCGAACGATCCCAAAATGGTCTATAATGATGAAATTTTAACATTTAATCTTTTGACTTTAAATTACTGTTGGATGTGAAATATGACTTTGTCAACTAAAATAAGTGTGTTTAAAGTCATTTCTGTGCCTGAAAGGGGTCAAAATGGAAGCTTTTGAGTAAGCAAAACTCTGTAAAAATGGCAATTTTGGTCACTGTGAATTTCAACATTTAATCTTTTGACTCTAAATTACTGTTGGATGTGAATTATGACTTTGTCAACTAGAATAAGTGTGTTTAAAGTCATTTCTGTGCCTGAAACGGGTGAAAATGGAAGCTTCTGAGTAAGCAAAACTCTGTAAAAATGGCAATTTTGGTCACTGTGAGGGTTTAAAAAGTGGTTATTCAACATGAGGCATGATCCAATTGACATTTTGAATCATTTTTGGTACAGTCCAAAAAATCAATTTTCGGATGAAAAACGATGACTCCGGACCTGTCGAACGATCCCAAAATGGTCTATAATGATGACATTTCAACATTTGATCTTTTGACTCTAAATTACTGTTGGATGTGAATTATGACTTTGTCAACTAGAATAAGTGTGTTTAAAGTCATTTCTGTGCCTGAAACGGGTCAAAATGGAAGCTTTTGAGTAAACAAAACTCTGTAAAAATGGCAATTTTGGTCACTGTGAGGGTTTAAAAAGTGGTTATTCAACATGAGGCATGATCCAATTGACATTTTGAATCATTTTTGGTACAGTCCAAAAAATCAATTTTCGGATGAAAAACGATGACTCCGGTCCTGTCGAACGATCCCAAAATGGTCTATAATGATGAAATTTCAACATTTAATCTTTTGACTCTAAATGACTGTTGGATGTGAATTATGACTTTGTCAACTAGAATAAGTGTGTTTAAAGTCATTTCTGTGCCTGAAACGGGTCAAAATGGAAGCTTTTGAGTAAGCAAAACTCTGTAAAAATGGCAATTTTGGTCACTGTGAGGGTTTAAAAAGTCGTTATTCAACATGAAGCATGATCCAATTGACATTTTGAATCATTTTTGGTACAGTCCAAAAAATCAATTTTCGGATGAAAAACGATGACTCCGGACCTGTCGAACGATCCCAAAATGGTCTATAATGATGAAATTTTAACATTTAATCTTTTGACTCTAAATTACTGTTGGATGTGAAATATGACTTTGTCAACTAAAATAAGTGTGTTTAAAGTCATTTCTGTGCCTGAAACGGGTCAAAATGGAAGCTTTTGAGTAAGCAAAACTCTGTAAAAATGGCAATTTTGGTCACTGTGAATTTCAACATTTAATCTTTTGACTCTAAACTACTGTTGGATGTGAATTATGACTTTGTCAACTAGAATAAGTGTGTTTAAAGTCATTTCTGTGCCTGAAACGGGTGAAAATGGAAGCTTCTGAGTAAGCAAAACTCAGTAAAAATGGCAATTTTGGTCACTGTGAGGGTTTAAAAAGTGGTTATTCAACATGAGGCATGATCCAATTGACATTTTGAATCATTTTTGGTACAGTCCAAAAAATCAATTTTCGGATGAAAAACGATGACTCCGGACCTGTCGAACGATCATAAAATGGTCTATAATGATGAAATTTCAACATTTAATCTTTTGACTCTAAATTACTGTTGGATGTGAATTATGACTTTGTCAACTAGAATAAGTGTGTTTAAAGTCATTTCTGTGCCTGAAACGGGTCAAAATGGAAGCTTTTGAGTAAGCAAAACTCTGTAAAAATGCCAATTTTGGTCACTGTGAGGGTTTAAAAAGTGGTTATTCAACATGAAGCATGATCCAATTGACATTTTGAATCATTTTTGGTACAGTCCAAAAAATCAATTTTCGGATGAAAAACGATGACTCCGGACCTGTCGAACGATCCCAAAATGGTCTATAATGATGAAATTTCAACATTTGATCTTTTGACTCTAAATTACTGTTGGATGTGAATTATGACTTTGTCAACTAGAATAAGTGTGTTTAAAGTCATTTCTGTGCCTGAAACGGGTGACAATGGAAGCTTCTGAGTAAGCAAAACTCTGTAAAAATGGCAATTTTGGTCACTGTGAGGGTTTAAAAAGTGGTTATTCAACATGAGGCATGATCCAATTGACATTTTGAATCATTTTTGGTACAGTCCAAAAAATCAATTTTCGGATGAAAAACGATGACTCCGGACCTGTCGAACGATCCCAAAATGGTCTATAATGATGACATTTCAACATTTGATCTTTTGACTCTAAATTACTGTTGGATGTGAATTATGACTTTGTCAACTAGAGTAAGTGTGTTTAAAGTCATTGCTGTGCCTGAAACGGGTCAAAATGGAAGCTTTTGAGTAAGCAAAACTCTGTAAAAATGGCAATTTTGGTCACTGTGAGGGTTTAAAAAGTGGTTATTCAACATGAGGCATGATCCAATTGACATTTTGAATCATTTTTATTACAGTCCAAAAAATTAATTTTCGGATGAAAAACGATGACTCCGGACCTGTCAAACGATCCCAAAATGGTCTATAATGATGAAATTTCAACATTTGATCTTTTGACTCTAAATTACTGTTGGATGTGAATTATGACTTTGTCAACTAGAATAAGTGTGTTTAAAGTCATTTCTGTGCCTGAAACGGGTCAAAATGGAAGCTTTTGAGTAAACAAAACTCTGTAAAAATGGCAATTTTGGTCACTGTGAGGGTTTAAAAAGTCGTTATTCAACATGAGGCATGATCCAATTGACATTTTGAATCATTTTTGGTACAGTCCAAAAAATCAATTTTCGGATGAAAAACAATGACTCCGGACCTGTCGAACGATCCCAAAATGGTCTATAATGATGAAATTTCAACATTTAATCTTTTGACTCTAAATGACTGTTGGATGTGAATTATGACTTTGTCAACTAGAATAAGTGTGTTTAAAGTCATTTCTGTGCCTGAAACGGGTCAAAATGGAAGCTTTTGAGTAAGCAAAACTCTGTAAAAATGGCAATTTTGGTCACTGTGAGGGTTTAAAAAGTGGTTATTCAACATGAGGCATGATCCCATTGACATTTTGAATCATTTTTGGTACAGTCCAAAAAATCAATTTTCGGATGAAAAACGATGACTCCGGACCTGTCGAACGATCATAAAATGGTCTATAATGATGAAATTTCAACATTTAATCTTTTGACTCTAAATTACTGTTGGATGTGAATTATGACTTTGTCAACTAGAATAAGTGTGTTTAAAGTCATTTCTGTGCCTGAAACGGGTCAAAATGGAAGCTTTTGAGTAAGCAAAACTCTGTAAAAATGGCAATTTTGGTCACTGTGAGGGTTTAAAAAGTGGTTATTCAACATGAGGCATGATCCAATTGACATTCTGAATCATTTTTGGTACAGTCCAAAAAATCAATTTTCGGATGAAAAACGATGACTCCGGACCTGTCGAACGATCCCAAAATGGTCTATAATGATGAAATTTCAACATTTAATCTTTAGACTCTAAATTACTGTTGGATGTGAATTATGACTTTGTCAACTAAAATAAGTGTGTTTAAAGTCATTTCTGTGCGTGAAACGGGTCAAAATGGAAGCTTTTGAGTAAGCAAAACTCTGTAAAAATGGCAATTTTGGTCACTGTGAGGGTTTAAAAAGTGGTTATTCAACATGAAGCATGATCCAATTGACATTTTGAATCATTTTTGGTACAGTCCAAAAAATCAATTTTCGGATGAAAAACGATGACTCCGGACCTGTCGAACGATCCCAAAATGGTCTATAATGATGAAATTTTAACATTTAATCTTTTGACTCTAAATTACTGTTGGATGTGAAATATGACTTTGTCAACTAAAATAAGTGTGTTTAAAGTTATTTCTGTGCCTGAAACGGGTCAAAATGGAAGCTTTTGAGTAAGCAAAACTCTGTAAAAATGGCAATTTTGGTCACTGTGAGGGTTTAAGAAGTGGTTATTCAACATGAGGCATGATCCAATTGACATTTTGAATCATTTTTATTACAGTCCAAAAAATCGATTTTCGGATGAAAAACGATGACTCCGGACCTGTCGAACGATCCCAAAATGGTCTATAATGATGAAATTTCAACATTTAATCTTTTGACTCTAAATTACTGTTGGATGTGAATTATGACTTTGTCAACTAGAATAAGTGTGTTTAAAGTCATTTCTGTGCCTGAAACGGGTCAAAAGGAAGCTTTTGAGTAAGCAAAACTCTGTAAAAATGGCAATTTTGGTCACTGTGAGGGTTTAAAAAGTGGTTATTCAACATGAGGCATGATCCAATTGACATTTTGAATCATTTTTGGTACAGTCCAAAAAATCAATTTTCGGATGAAAAACGATGACTCCGGACCTGTCGAACGATCATAAAATGGTCTATAATGATGAAATTTCAACATTTAATCTTTTGACTCTAAATTACTGTTGGATGTGAATTATGACTTTGTCAACTAGAATAAGTGTGTTTAAAGTCATTTCTGTGCCTGAAACGGGTCAAAATGGAAGCTTTTGAGTAAGCAAAACTCTGTAAAAATGGCAATTTTGGTCACTGTGAGGGTTTAAAAAGTGGTTATTCAACATGAGGCATGATCCAATTGACATTTTGAATCATTTTTGGTACAGTCCAAAAAATCAATTTTCGGATGAAAAACGATGACTCCGGACCTGTCGAACGATCCCAAAATGGTCTATAATGATGAAATTTTAACATTTAATCTTTTGACTTTAAATTACTGTTGGATGTGAAATATGACTTTGTCAACTAAAATAAGTGTGTTTAAAGTCATTTCTGTGCCTGAAAGGGGTCAAAATGGAAGCTTTTGAGTAAGCAAAACTCTGTAAAAATGGCAATTTTGGTCACTGTGAATTTCAACATTTAATCTTTTGACTCTAAATTACTGTTGGATGTGAATTATGACTTTGTCAACTAGAATAAGTGTGTTTAAAGTCATTTCTGTGCCTGAAACGGGTGAAAATGGAAGCTTCTGAGTAAGCAAAACTCTGTAAAAATGGCAATTTTGGTCACTGTGAGGGTTTAAAAAGTGGTTATTCAACATGAGGCATGATCCAATTGACATTTTGAATCATTTTTGGTACAGTCCAAAAAATCAATTTTCGGATGAAAAACGATGACTCCGGACCTGTCGAACGATCCCAAAATGGTCTATAATGATGACATTTCAACATTTGATCTTTTGACTCTAAATTACTGTTGGATGTGAATTATGACTTTGTCAACTAGAATAAGTGTGTTTAAAGTCATTTCTGTGCCTGAAACGGGTCAAAATGGAAGCTTTTGAGTAAACAAAACTCTGTAAAAATGGCAATTTTGGTCACTGTGAGGGTTTAAAAAGTGGTTATTCAACATGAGGCATGATCCAATTGACATTTTGAATCATTTTTGGTACAGTCCAAAAAATCAATTTTTGGATGAAAAACAATGACTCCGGACCTGTCGAACGATCCCAAAATGGTCTATAATGATGAAATTTCAACATTTAATCTTTTGACTCTAAATGACTGTTGGATGTGAATTATGACTTTGTCAACTAGAATAAGTGTGTTTAAAGTCATTTCTGTGCCTGAAACGGGTCAAAATGGAAGCTTTTGAGTAAGCAAAACTCTGTAAAAATGGCAATTTTGGTCACTGTGAGGGTTTAAAAAGTGGTTATTCAACATGAGGCATGATCCCATTGACATTTTGAATCATTTTTGGTACAGTCCAAAAAATCAATTTTCGGATGAAAAACGATGACTCCGGACCTGTCGAACGATCCCAAAATGGTCTATAATGATGAAATTTCAACATTTAATCTTTTGACTCTAAATGACTGTTGGATGTGAATTATGACTTTGTCAACTAGAATAAGTGTGTTTAAAGTCATTTCTGTGCCTGAAACGGGTCAAAATGGAAGCTTTTGAGTAAGCAAAACTCTGTAAAAATGGCAATTTTGGTCACTGTGAGGGTTTAAAAAGTCGTTATTCAACATGAAGCATGATCCAATTGACATTTTGAATCATTTTTGGTACAGTCCAAAAAATCAATTTTCGGATGAAAAACGATGACTCCGGACCTGTCGAACGATCCCAAAATGGTCTATAATGATGAAATTTTAACATTTAATCTTTTGACTCTAAATTACTGTTGGATGTGAAATATGACTTTGTCAACTAAAATAAGTGTGTTTAAAGTCATTTCTGTGCCTGAAACGGGTCAAAATGGAAGCTTTTGAGTAAGCAAAACTCTGTAAAAATGGCAATTTTGGTCACTGTGAATTTCAACATTTAATCTTTTGACTCTAAACTACTGTTGGATGTGAATTATGACTTTGTCAACTAGAATAAGTGTGTTTAAAGTCATTTCTGTGCCTGAAACGGGTGAAAATGGAAGCTTCTGAGTAAGCAAAACTCAGTAAAAATGGCAATTTTGGTCACTGTGAGGGTTTAAAAAGTGGTTATTCAACATGAGGCATGATCCAATTGACATTTTGAATCATTTTTGGTACAGTCCAAAAAATCAATTTTCGGATGAAAAACGATGACTCCGGACCTGTCGAACGATCATAAAATGGTCTATAATGATGAAATTTCAACATTTAATCTTTTGACTCTAAATTACTGTTGGATGTGAATTATGACTTTGTCAACTAGAATAAGTGTGTTTAAAGTCATTTCTGTGCCTGAAACGGGTCAAAATGGAAGCTTTTGAGTAAGCAAAACTCTGTAAAAATGGCAATTTTGGTCACTGTGAGGGTTTAAAAAGTGGTTATTCAACATGAAGCATGATCCAATTGACATTTTGAATCATTTTTGGTACAGTCCAAAAAATCAATTTTCGGATGAAAAACGATGACTCCGGACCTGTCGAACGATCCCAAAATGGTCTATAATGATGAAATTTCAACATTTGATCTTTTGACTCTAAATTACTGTTGGATGTGAATTATGACTTTGTCAACTAGAATAAGTGTGTTTAAAGTCATTTCTGTGCCTGAAACGGGTGAAAATGGAAGCTTCTGAGTAAGCAAAACTCTGTAAAAATGGCAATTTTGGTCACTGTGAGGGTTTAAAAAGTGGTTATTCAACATGAGGCATGATCCAATTGACATTTTGAATCATTTTTGGTACAGTCCAAAAAATCAATTTTCGGATGAAAAACGATGACTCCGGACCTGTCGAACGATCCCAAAATGGTCTATAATGATGACATTTCAACATTTGATCTTTTGACTCTAAATTACTGTTGGATGTGAATTATGACTTTGTCAACTAGAGTAAGTGTGTTTAAAGTCATTGCTGTGCCTGAAACGGGTCAAAATGGAAGCTTTTGAGTAAGCAAAACTCTGTAAAAATGGCAATTTTGGTCACTGTGAGGGTTTAAAAAGTGGTTATTCAACATGAGGCATGATCCAATTGACATTTTGAATCATTTTTATTACAGTCCAAAAAATCAATTTTCGGATGAAAAACGATGACTCCGGACCTGTCAAACGATCCCAAAATGGTCTATAATGATGAAATTTCAACATTTGATCTTTTGACTCTAAATTACTGTTGGATGTGAATTATGACTTTGTCAACTAGAATAAGTGTGTTTAAAGTCATTTCTGTGCCTGAAACGGGTCAAAATGGAAGCTTTTGAGTAAACAAAACTCTGTAAAAATGGCAATTTTGGTCACTGTGAGGGTTTAAAAAGTGGTTATTCAACATGAGGCATGATCCAATTGACATTTTGAATCATTTTTGGTACAGTCCAAAAAATCAATTTTCGGATGAAAAACAATGACTCCGGACCTGTCGAACGATCCCAAAATGGTCTATAATGATGAAATTTCAACATTTAATCTTTTGACTCTAAATGACTGTTGGATGTGAATTATGACTTTGTCAACTAGAATAAGTGTGTTTAAAGTCATTTCTGTGCCTGAAACGGGTCAAAATGGAAGCTTTTGAGTAAGCAAAACTCTGTAAAAATGGCAATTTTGGTCACTGTGAGGGTTTAAAAAGTCGTTATTCAACATGAAGCATGATCCAATTGACATTTTGAATCATTTTTGGTACAGTCCAAAAAATCAATTTTCGGATGAAAAACGATGACTCCGGACCTGTCGAACGATCCCAAAATGGTCTATAATGATGAAATTTTAACATTTAATCTTTTGACTCTAAATTACTGTTGGATGTGAAATATGACTTTGTCAACTAAAATAAGTGTGTTTAAAGTCATTTCTGTGCCTGAAACGGGTCAAAATGGAAGCTTTTGAGTAAGCAAAACTCTGTAAAAATGGCAATTTTGGTCACTGTGAATTTCAACATTTAATCTTTTGACTCTAAACTACTGTTGGATGTGAATTATGACTTTGTCAACTAGAATAAGTGTGTTTAAAGTCATTTCTGTGCCTGAAACGGGTGAAAATGGAAGCTTCTGAGTAAGCAAAACTCAGTAAAAATGGCAATTTTGGTCACTGTGAGGGTTTAAAAAGTGGTTATTCAACATGAGGCATGATCCAATTGACATTTTGAATCATTTTTGGTACAGTCCAAAAAATCAATTTTCGGATGAAAAACGATGACTCCGGACCTGTCGAACGATCATAAAATGGTCTATAATGATGAAATTTCAACATTTAATCTTTTGACTCTAAATTACTGTTGGATGTGAATTATGACTTTGTCAACTAGAATAAGTGTGTTTAAAGTCATTTCTGTGCCTGAAACGGGTCAAAATGGAAGCTTTTGAGTAAGCAAAACTCTGTAAAAATGGCAATTTTGGTCACTGTGAGGGTTTAAAAAGTGGTTATTCAACATGAAGCATGATCCAATTGACATTTTGAATCATTTTTGGTACAGTCCAAAAAATCAATTTTCGGATGAAAAACGATGACTCCGGACCTGTCGAACGATCCCAAAATGGTCTATAATGATGACATTTCAACATTTGATCTTTTGACTCTAAATTACTGTTGGATGTGAATTATGACTTTGTCAACTAGAATAAGTGTGTTTAAAGTCATTTCTGTGCCTGAAACGGGTCAAAATGGAAGCTTTTGAGTAAACAAAACTCTGTAAAAATGGCAATTTTGGTCACTGTGAGGGTTTAAAAAGTGGTTATTCAACATGAGGCATGATCCAATTGACATTTTGAATCATTTTTGGTACAGTCCAAAAAATCAATTTTCGGATGAAAAACGATGACTCCGGACCTGTCGAACGATCCCAAAATGGTCTATAATGATGAAATTTCAACATTTAATCTTTTGACTCTAAATGACTGTTGGATGTGAATTATGACTTTGTCAACTAGAATAAGTGTGTTTAAAGTCATTTCTGTGCCTGAAACGGGTCAAAATGGAAGCTTTTGAGTAAGCAAAACTCTGTAAAAATGGCAATTTTGGTCACTGTGAGGGTTTAAAAAGTGGTTATTCAACATGAAGCATGATCCAATTGACATTTTGAATCATTTTTGGTACAGTCCAAAAAATCAATTTTCGGATGAAAAACGATGACTCCGGACCTGTCGAACGATCCCAAAATGGTCTATAATGATGAAATTTTAACATTTAATCTTTTGACTCTAAATTACTGTTGGATGTGAAATATGACTTTGTCAACTAAAAAAGGTGTGTTTAAAGTTATTTCTGTGCCTGAAACGGGTCAAAATGGAAGCTTTTGAGTAAGCAAAACTCTGTAAAAATGGCAATTTTGGTCACTGTGAGGGTTTAAGAAGTGGTTATTCAACATGAGGCATGATCCAATTGACATTTTGAATCATTTTTATTATAGTCCAAAAAATCAATTTTCGGATGAAAAACGATGACTCCGGACCTGTCGAACGATCCCAAAATGGTCTATAATGATGACATTTCAACATTTAATCTTTTGACTCTAAATTACTGTTGGATGTGAATTATGACTTTGTCAACTAGAATAAGTGTGTTTAAAGTCATTTCTGTGCCTGAAACGGGTCAAAAGGAAGCTTTTGAGTAAGCAAAACTGTAAAAATGGCAATTTTGGTCACTGTGAGGGTTTAAAAAGTGGTTATTCAACATGAGGCATGATCCAATTGACATTTTGAATCATTTTTGGTACAGTCCAAAAAATCAATTTTCGGATGAAAAACGATGACTTCGGACCTGTCGAACGATCATAAAATGGTCTATAATGATGAAATTTCAACATTTAATCTTTTGACTCTAAATTACTGTTGGATGTGAATTATGACTTTGTCAACTAGAATAAGTGTGTTTAAAGTCATTTCTGTGCCTGAAACGGGTGAAAAAGGAAGCTTTTGAGTAAGCAAAACTCTGTAAAAATGGCAATTTTGGTCACTGTGAGGGTTTAAAAAGTGGTTATTCAACATGAGGCATGATCCAATTGACATTTTGAATCATTTTTATTATAGTCCAAAAAATCAATTTTCGGATGAAAAACGATGACTCCGGACCTGTCGAACGATCCCAAAATGGTCTATAATGATGAAATTTCAACATTTAATCTTTTGACTCTAAATTACTGTTGGATGTGAATTATGACTTTGTCAACTAGAATAAGTGTGTTTAAAGTCATTTCTGTGCCTGAAACGGGTCAAAAGGAAGCTTTTGAGTAAGCAAAACTCTGTAAAAATGGCAATTTTGGTCACTGTGAGGGTTTAAAAAGTGGTTATTCAACATGAGGCATGATCCAATTGACATTTTGAATAATTTTTGGTACAGTCCAAAAAATCAATTTTCGGATGAAAAACGATGACTCCGGACCTGTCGAACGATCATAAAATGGTCTATAATGATGAAATTTCAACATTTAATCTTTTGACTCTAAATTACTGTTGGATGTGAATTATGACTTTGTCAACTAGAATAAGTGTGTTTAAAGTCAATTCTGTGCCTGAAACGGGTGAAAATGGAAGCTTTTGAGTAAGCCAAACTCTGTAAAAATGGCAATTTTGGTCACAGTGAGGGTTTAAAAAGCGGTTATTCAACATGAGGCATGATCCAATTGACATTTTGAATCATTTTTGGTACAGTCCAAAAAATCAATTTTCGGATGAAAAACGATGACTCCGGACCTGTTGAACGATCCCAAAATGGTCTATAATGATGAAATTTTAACATTTAATCTTTTGACTCTAAATTACTGTTGGATGTGAAATATGACTTTGTCAACTAAAATAAGTGTGTTTAAAGTCATTTCTGTGCCTGAAACGGGTCAAAATGGAAGCTTTTGAGTAAGCAAAACTCTGTAAAAATGGCAATTTTGGTCACTGTGAATTTCAACATTTAATCTTTTGACTCTAAATTACTGTTGGATGTGAATTATGACTTTGTCAACTAGAATAAGTGTGTTTAAAGTAATTTCTGTGCCTGAAACGGGTGAAAATGGAAGCTTCTGAGTAAGCAAAACTCTGTAAAAATGGCAATTTTGGTCACTGTGAGGGTTTAAAAAGTGGTTATTCAACATGAGGCATGATCCAATTGACATTTTGAATCATTTTTGGTACAGTCCAAAAAATCAATTTTCGGATGAAAAACGATGACTCCGGACCTGTCGAACGATCATAAAATGGTCTATAATGATGAAATTTCAACATTTAATCTTTTGACTCTAAATTACTGTTGGATGTGAATTATGACTTTGTCAACTAGAATAAGTGTGTTTAAAGTCATTTCTGTGCCTGAAACGGGTGAAAATGGAAGCTTTTGAGTAAGCAAAACTCTGTAAAAATGGCAATTTTGGTCACTGTGAGGGTTTAAAAAGTGGTTATTCAACATGAGGCATGATCCAATTGACATTTTGAATCATTTTTGGTACAGTCCAAAAAATCAATTTTCGGATGAAAAACGATGACTCCGGACCTGTCAAACGATCCCAAAATGGTCTATAATGATGAAATTTCAACATTTGATCTTTTGACTCTAAATTACTGTTGGATGTGAATTATGACTTTGTCAACTAGAATAAGTGTGTTTAAAGTCATTTCTGTGCCTGAAACGGGTCAAAATGGAAGCTTTTGAGTAAACAAAACTCTGTAAAAATGGCAATTTTGGTCACTGTGAGGGTTTAAAAAGTGGTTATTAAACATGAGGCATGATCCAATTGACATTTTGAATCATTTTTGGTACAGTCCAAAAAATCAATTTTCGGATGAAAAACGATGACTCCGGACCTGTCGAACGATCCCAAAATGGTCTATAATGATAAAATTTCAACATTTAATCTTTTGACTCTAAATGACTGTTGGATGTGAATTATGACTTTGTCAACTAGAATAAGTGTGTTTAAAGTCATTTCTGTGCCTGAAACGGGTCAAAATGGAAGCTTTTGAGTAAGCAAAACTCTGTAAAAATGGCAATTTTGGTCACTGTGAGGGTTTAAAAAGTCGTTATTCAACATGAAGCATGATCCAATTGACATTTTGAATCATTTTTGGTACAGTCCAAAAAATCAATTTTCGGATGAAAAACGATGACTCCGGACCTGTCGAACGATCCCAAAATGGTCTATAATGATGAAATTTTAACATTTAATCTTTTGACTCTAAATTACTGTTGGATGTGAAATATGACTTTGTCAACTAAAATAAGTGTGTTTAAAGTCATTTCTGTGCCTGAAACGGGTGAAAATGGAAGCTTTTGAGTAAGCAAAACTCTGTAAAAATGGCAATTTTGGTCACTGTGAATTTCAACATTTAATCTTTTGACTCTAAACTACTGTTGGATGTGAATTATGACTTTGTCAACTAGAATAAGTGTGTTTAAAGTCATTTCTGTGCCTGAAACGGGTGAAAATGGAAGCTTTTGAGTAAACAAAACTCTGTAAAAATGGCAATTTTGGTCACTGTGAGGGTTTAAAAAGTTGTTATTCAACATGAGGCATGATCCAATTGACATTTTGAATCATTTTTGGTACAGTCCAAAAAATCAATTTTCGGATGAAAAACGATGACTCCGGACCTGTCGAACGATCATAAAATGGTCTATAATGATGAAATTTCAACATTTAATCTTTTGACTCTAAATTACTGTTAGATGTGAATTATGACTTTGTCAACTAGAATAAGTGTGTTTAAAGTCATTTCTGTGCCTGAAACGGGTCAAAATGGAAGCTTTTGAGTAAGCAAAACTCTGTAAAAATGGCAATTTTGGTCACTGTGAGGGTTTAAAAAGTGGTTATTCAACATGAGGCATGATCCAATTGACATTTTGAATCATTTTTGGTACAGTCCAAAAAATCAATTTTCGGATGAAAAACGATGACTCCGGACCTGTCGAACGATCATACAATGGTCTATAATGATGAAATTTCAACATTTAATCTTTTGACTCTAAATTACTGTTGGATGTGAATTATGACTTTGTCAACTAGAATAAGTGTGTTTAAAGTCATTTCTGTGCCTGAAACGGGTGAAAATGGAAGCTTTTGAGTAAGCAAAACTCTGTAAAAATGGCAATTTTGGTCACTGTGAGGGTTTAAAAAGTGGTTATTCAACATGAGGCATGATCCAATTGACATTTTGAATCATTTTTGGTACAGTCCAAAAAATCAATTTTCGGATGAAAAACGATGACTCCGGACCTGTCAAACGATCCCAAAATGGTCTATAATGATGAAATTTCAACATTTGATCTTTTGACTCTAAATTACTGTTGGATGTGAATTATGACTTTGTCAACTAGAATAAGTGTGTTTAAAGTCATTTCTGTGCCTGAAACGGGTCAAAATGGAAGCTTTTGAGTAAACAAAACTCTGTAAAAATGGCAATTTTGGTCACTGTGAGGGTTTAAAAAGTGGTTATTAAACATGAGGCATGATCCAATTGACATTTTGAATCATTTTTGGTACAGTCCAAAAAATCAATTTTCGGATGAAAAACGATGACTCCGGACCTGTCGAACGATCATAAAATGGTCTATAATGATGAAATTTCAACATTTAATCTTTTGACTCTAAATTACTGTTGGATGTGAATTATGACTTTGTCAACTAGAATAAGTGTGTTTAAAGTCATTTCTGTGCCTGAAACGGGTGAAAATGGAAGCTTTTGAGTAAGCAAAACTCTGTAAAAATGGCAATTTTGGTCACTGTGAGGGTTTAAAAAGTGGTTATTCAACATGAGGCATGATCCAATTGACATTTTGAATCATTTTTGGTACAGTCCAAAAAATCAATTTTCGGATGAAAAACGATGACTCCGGACCTGTCAAACGATCCCAAAATGGTCTATAATGATGAAATTTCAACATTTGATCTTTTGACTCTAAATTACTGTTGGATGTGAATTATGACTTTGTCAACTAGAATAAGTGTGTTTAAAGTCATTTCTGTGCCTGAAACGGGTCAAAATGGAAGCTTTTGAGTAAACAAAACTCTGTAAAAATGGCAATTTTGGTCACTGTGAGGGTTTAAAAAGTGGTTATTAAACATGAGGCATGATCCAATTGACATTTTGAATCATTTTTGGTACAGTCCAAAAAATCAATTTTCGGATGAAAAACGATGACTCCGGACCTGTCGAACGATCCCAAAATGGTCTATAATGATAAAATTTCAACATTTAATCTTTTGACTCTAAATGACTGTTGGATGTGAATTATGACTTTGTCAACTAGAATAAGTGTGTTTAAAGTCATTTCTGTGCCTGAAACGGGTCAAAATGGAAGCTTTTGAGTAAGCAAAACTCTGTAAAAATGGCAATTTTGGTCACTGTGAGGGTTTAAAAAGTCGTTATTCAACATGAAGCATGATCCAATTGACATTTTGAATCATTTTTGGTACAGTCCAAAAAATCAATTTTCGGATGAAAAACGATGACTCCGGACCTGTCGAACGATCCCAAAATGGTCTATAATGATGAAATTTTAACATTTAATCTTTTGACTCTAAATTACTGTTGGATGTGAAATATGACTTTGTCAACTAAAATAAGTGTGTTTAAAGTCATTTCTGTGCCTGAAACGGGTGAAAATGGAAGCTTTTGAGTAAGCAAAACTCTGTAAAAATGGCAATTTTGGTCACTGTGAATTTCAACATTTAATCTTTTGACTCTAAACTACTGTTGGATGTGAATTATGACTTTGTCAACTAGAATAAGTGTGTTTAAAGTCATTTCTGTGCCTGAAACGGGTGAAAATGGAAGCTTTTGAGTAAACAAAACTCTGTAAAAATGGCAATTTTGGTCACTGTGAGGGTTTAAAAAGTTGTTATTCAACATGAGGCATGATCCAATTGACATTTTGAATCATTTTTGGTACAGTCCAAAAAATCAATTTTCGGATGAAAAACGATGACTCCGGACCTGTCGAACGATCATAAAATGGTCTATAATGATGAAATTTCAACATTTAATCTTTTGACTCTAAATTACTGTTAGATGTGAATTATGACTTTGTCAACTAGAATAAGTGTGTTTAAAGTCATTTCTGTGCCTGAAACGGGTCAAAATGGAAGCTTTTGAGTAAGCAAAACTCTGTAAAAATGGCAATTTTGGTCACTGTGAGGGTTTAAAAAGTGGTTATTCAACATGAGGCATGATCCAATTGACATTTTGAATCATTTTTGGTACAGTCCAAAAAATCAATTTTCGGATGAAAAACGATGACTCCGGACCTGTCGAACGATCATACAATGGTCTATAATGATGAAATTTCAACATTTAATCTTTTGACTCTAAATTACTGTTGGATGTGAATTATGACTTTGTCAACTAGAATAAGTGTGTTTAAAGTCATTTCTGTGCCTGAAACGGGTCAAAATGGAAGCTTTTGAGTAAGCAAAACTCTGTAAAAATGGCAATTTTGGTCACTGTGAGGGTTTAAAAAGTGGTTATTCAACATGAAGCATGATCCAATTGACATTTTGAATCATTTTTGGTACAGTCCAAAAAATCAATTTTCGGATGAAAAACGATGACTCCGGACCTGTCGAACGATCCCAAAATGGTCTATAATGATGAAATTTTAACATTTAATCTTTTGACTCTAAATTACTGTTGGATGTGAAATATGACTTTGTCAACTAAAATAAGTGTGTTTAAAGTCATTTCTGTGCCTGAAACGGGTGAAAATGGAAGCTTTTGAGTAAGCAAAACTCTGTAAAAATGGCAATTTTGGTCACTGTGAATTTCAACATTTAATCTTTTGACTCTAAACTACTGTTGGATGTGAATTATGACTTTGTCAACTAAAATAAGTGTGTTTAAAGTCATTTCTGTGCCTGAAACGGGTGAAAATGGAAGCTTTTGAGTAAGCAAAACTCTGTAAAAATGGCAATTTTGGTCACTGTGAATTTCAACATTTAATCTTTTGACTCTAAACTACTGTTGGATGTGAATTATGACTTTGTCAACTAGAATAAGTGTGTTTAAAGCCATTTCTGTGCCTGAAACGGGTGAAAATGGAAGCTTTTGAGTAAGCAAAACTCTGTAAAAATGGCAATTTTGGTCACTGTGAGGGTTTAAAAAGTGGTTATTCAACATGAGGCATGATCCAATTGACATTTTGAATCATTTTTGGTACAGTCCAAAAAATCAATTTTCGGATGAAAAACGATGACTCCGGACCTGTCGAACGATCATACAATGGTCTATAATGATGAAATTTCAACATTTAATCTTTTGACTCTAAATTACTGTTGGATGTGAATTATGACTTTGTCAACTAGAATAAGTGTGTTTAAAGTCATTTCTGTGCCTGAAACGGGTCAAAATGGAAGCTTTTGAGTAAGCAAAACTCTGTAAAAATGGCAATTTTGGTCACTGTGAGGGTTTAAAAAGTGGTTATTCAACATGAAGCATGATCCAATTGACATTTTGAATCATTTTTGGTACAGTCCAAAAAATCAATTTTCGGATGAAAAACGATGACTCCGGACCTGTCGAACGATCCCAAAATGGTCTATAATGATGAAATTTTAACATTTAATCTTTTGACTCTAAATTACTGTTGGATGTGAAATATGACTTTGTCAACTAAAATAAGTGTGTTTAAAGTCATTTCTGTGCCTGAAACGGGTCAAAATGGAAGCTTTTGAGTAAGCAAAACTCTGTAAAAATGGCAATTTTGGTCACTGTGAGGGTTTAAGAAGTGGTTATTCAACATGAGGCATGATCCAATTGACATTTTGAATCATTTTTGGTACAGTCCAAAAAATCAATTTTCGGATGAAAAACGATGACTCCGGACCTGTCGAACGATCATAAAATGGTCTATAATGATGAAATTTCAACATTTAATCTTTTGACTCTAAATTACTGTTGGATGTGAATTATGACTTTGTCAACTAGAATAAGTGTGTTTAAAGTCATTTCTGTGCCTGAAACGGGTGAAAATGGAAGCTTTTGAGTAAGCAAAACTCTGTAAAAATGGCAATTTTGGTCACTGTGAGGGTTTAAAAAGTGGTTATTCAACATGAGGCATGATCCAATTGACATTTTGAATCATTTTTGGTACAGTCCAAAAAATCAATTTTCGGATGAAAAACGATGACTCCGGACCTGTCGAACGATCCCAAAATGGTCTATAATGATGAAATTTCAACATTTGATCTTTTGACTCTAAATTACTGTTGGATGTGAATTATGACTTTGTCAACTAGAATAAGTGTGTTTAAAGTCATTTCTGTGCCTGAAACGGGTCAAAATGGAAGCTTTTGAGTAAGCAAAACTCTGTAAAAATGGCAATTTTGGTCACTGTGAGGGTTTAAAAAGTGGTTATTCAACATGAGGCATGATCCCATTGACATTTTGAATCATTTTTGGTACAGTCCAAAAAATCAATTTTCGGATGAAAAACGATGACTCCGGACCTGTCGAACGATCCCAAAATGGTCTATAATGATAAAATTTCAACATTTAATCTTTTGACTCTAAATGACTGTTGGATGTGAATTATGACTTTGTCAACTAGAATAAGTGTGTTTAAAGTCATTTCTGTGCCTGAAACGGGTCAAAATGGAAGCTTTTGAGTAAGCAAAACTCTGTAAAAATGGCAATTTTGGTCACTGTGAGGGTTTAAAAAGTCGTTATTCAACATGAAGCATGATCCAATTGACATTTTGAATCATTTTTGGTACAGTCCAAAAAATCAATTTTCGGATGAAAAACGATGACTCCGGACCTGTCGAACGATCCCAAAATGGTCTATAATGATGAAATTTTAACATTTAATCTTTTGACTCTAAATTACTGTTGGATGTGAAATATGACTTTGTCAACTAAAATAAGTGTGTTTAAAGTCATTTCTGTGCCTGAAACAGGTCAAAATGGAAGCTTTTGAGTAAGCAAAACTCTGTAAAAATGGCAATTTTGGTCACTGTGAATTTCAACATTTAATCTTTTGACTCTAAACTACTGTTGGATGTGAATTATGACTTTGTCAACTAGAATAAGTGTGTTTAAAGTCATTTCTGTGCCTGAAACGGGTGAAAATGGAAGCTTTTGAGTAAACAAAACTCTGTAAAAATGGCAATTTTGGTCACTGTGAGGGTTTAAAAAGTGGTTATTCAACATGAGGCATGATCCAATTGACATTCTGAATCATTTTTGGTACAGTCCAAAAAATCAATTTTCGGATGAAAAACGATGACTCCGGACCTGTCGAACGATCCCAAAATGGTCTATAATGATGAAATTTCAACATTTAATCTTTAGACTCTAAATTACTGTTGGATGTGAATTATGACTTTGTCAACTAAAATAAGTGTGTTTAAAGTCATTTCTGTGCGTGAAACGGGTCAAAATGGAAGCTTTTGAGTAAGCAAAACTCTGTAAAAATGGCAATTTTGGTCACTGTGAGGGTTTAAAAAGTGGTTATTCAACATGAAGCATGATCCAATTGACATTTTGAATCATTTTTGGTACAGTCCAAAAAATCAATTTTCGGATGAAAAACGATGACTCCGGACCTGTCGAACGATCCCAAAATGGTCTATAATGATGAAATTTTAACATTTAATCTTTTGACTCTAAATTACTGTTGGATGTGAAATATGACTTTGTCAACTAAAATAAGTGTGTTTAAAGTTATTTCTGTGCCTGAAACGGGTCAAAATGGAAGCTTTTGAGTAAGCAAAACTCTGTAAAAATGGCAATTTTGGTCACTGTGAGGGTTTAAGAAGTGGTTATTCAACATGAGGCATGATCCAATTGACATTTTGAATCATTTTTATTACAGTCCAAAAAATCGATTTTCGGATGAAAAACGATGACTCCGGACCTGTCGAACGATCCCAAAATGGTCTATAATGATGAAATTTCAACATTTAATCTTTTGACTCTAAATTACTGTTGGATGTGAATTATGACTTTGTCAACTAGAATAAGTGTGTTTAAAGTCATTTCTGTGCCTGAAACGGGTCAAAAGGAAGCTTTTGAGTAAGCAAAACTCTGTAAAAATGGCAATTTTGGTCACTGTGAGGGTTTAAAAAGTGGTTATTCAACATGAGGCATGATCCAATTGACATTTTGAATCATTTTTGGTACAGTCCAAAAAATCAATTTTCGGATGAAAAACGATGACTCCGGACCTGTCGAACGATCCCAAAATGGTCTATAATGATGAAATTTCAACATTTAATCTTTTGACTCTAAATTACTGTTGGATGTGAATTATGACTTTGTCAACTAGAATAAGTGTGTTTAAAGTCATTTCTGTGCCTGAAACGGGGCAAAAGGAAGCTTTCGAGTAAGCAAAACTCTGTAAAAATGGCAATTTTGGTCACTGTGAGGGTTTAAAAAGTGGTTATTCAACATGAGGCATGATCCAATTGACATTTTGAATCATTTTTGGTACAGTCCAAAAAATCAATTTTCGGATGAAAAACGATGACTCCGGACCTGTCGAACGATCATAAAATGGTCTATAATGATGAAATTTCAACATTTAATCTTTTGACTCTAAATTACTGTTGGATGTGAATTATGACTTTGTCAACTAGAATAAGTGTGTTTAAAGTCATTTCTGTGCCTGAAACGGGTGAAAATGGAAGCTTTTGAGTAAGCAAAACTCTGTAAAAATGGCAATTTTGGTCACTGTGAGGGTTTAAAAAGTGGTTATTCAACATGAGGCATGATCCAATTGACATTTTGAATCATTTTTGGTACAGTCCAAAAAATCAATTTTCGGATGAAAAACGATGACTCCGGACCTGTCGAACGATCCCAAAATGGTCTATAATGATGAAATTTCAACATTTGATCTTTTGACTCTAAATTACTGTTGGATGTGAATTATGACTTTGTCAACTAGAATAAGTGTGTTTAAAGTCATTTCTGTGCCTGAAACGGGTCAAAATGGAAGCTTTTGAGTAAGCAAAACTCTGTAAAAATGGCAATTTTGGTCACTGTGAGGGTTTAAAAAGTGGTTATTCAACATGAGGCATGATCCCATTGACATTTTGAATCATTTTTGGTACAGTCCAAAAAATCAATTTTCGGATGAAAAACGATGACTCCGGACCTGTCGAACGATCCCAAAATGGTCTATAATGATAAAATTTCAACATTTAATCTTTTGACTCTAAATGACTGTTGGATGTGAATTATGACTTTGTCAACTAGAATAAGTGTGTTTAAAGTCATTTCTGTGCCTGAAACGGGTCAAAATGGAAGCTTTTGAGTAAGCAAAACTCTGTAAAAATGGCAATTTTGGTCACTGTGAGGGTTTAAAAAGTCGTTATTCAACATGAAGCATGATCCAATTGACATTTTGAATCATTTTTGGTACAGTCCAAAAAATCAATTTTCGGATGAAAAACGATGACTCCGGACCTGTCGAACGATCCCAAAATGGTCTATAATGATGAATTTTTAACATTTAATCTTTTGACTCTAAATTACTGTTGGATGTGAAATATGACTTTGTCAACTAAAATAAGTGTGTTTAAAGTCATTTCTGTGCCTGAAACAGGTCAAAATGGAAGCTTTTGAGTAAGCAAAACTCTGTAAAAATGGCAATTTTGGTCACTGTGAATTTCAACATTTAATCTTTTGACTCTAAACTACTGTTGGATGTGAATTATGACTTTGTCAACTAGAATAAGTGTGTTTAAAGTCATTTCTGTGCCTGAAACGGGTGAAAATGGAAGCTTTTGAGTAAACAAAACTCTGTAAAAATGGCAATTTTGGTCACTGTGAGGGTTTAAAAAGTGGTTATTCAACATGAGGCATGATCCAATTGACATTTTGAATCATTTTTGGTACAGTCCAAAAAATCAATTTTCGGATGAAAAACGATGACTCCGGACCTGTCGAACGATCATAAAATGGTCTATAATGATGAAATTTCAACATTTAATCTTTTGACTCTAAATTACTGTTAGATGTGAATTATGACTTTGTCAACTAGAATAAGTGTGTTTAAAGTCATTTCTGTGCCTGAAACGGGTCAAAATGGAAGCTTTTGAGTAAGCAAAACTCTGTAAAAATGGCAATTTTGGTCACTGTGAGGGTTTAAAAAGTGGTTATTCAACATGAGGCATGATCCAATTGACATTTTGAATCATTTTTGGTACAGTCCAAAAAATCAATTTTCGGATGAAAAACGATGACTCCGGACCTGTCGAACGATCATACAATGGTCTATAATGATGAAATTTCAACATTTAATCTTTTGACTCTAAATTACTGTTGGATGTGAATTATGACTTTGTCAACTAGAATAAGTGTGTTTAAAGTCATTTCTGTGCCTGAAACGGGTCAAAATGGAAGCTTTTGAGTAAGCAAAACTCTGTAAAAATGGCAATTTTGGTCACAGTGAGGGTTTAAAAAGTGGTTATTCAACATGAAGCATGATCCAATTGACATTTGAATCATTTTTGGTACAGTCCAAAAAATCAATTTTCGGATGAAAAACGATGACTCCGGACCTGTCGAACGATCCCAAAATGGTCTATAATGATGAAATTTTAACATTTAATCTTTTGACTCTAAATTACTGTTGGATGTGAAATATGACTTTGTCAACTAAAATAAGTGTGTTTAAAGTCATTTCTGTGCCTGAAACGGGTCAAAATGGAAGCTTTTGAGTAAGCAAAACTCTGTAAAAATGGCAATTTTGGTCACTGTGAGGGTTTAAGAAGTGGTTATTCAACATGAGGCATGATCCAATTGACATTTTGAATCATTTTTATTACAGTCCAAAAAATCAATTTTCGGATGAAAAACGATGACTCCGGACCTGTCGAACGATCCCAAAATGGTCTATAATGATGAAATTTCAACATTTAATCTTTTGACTCTAAATTACTGTTGGATGTGAATTATGACTTTGTCAACTAGAATAAGTGTGTTTAAAGTCATTTCTGTGCCTGAAACGGGGCAAAAGGAAGCTTTCGAGTAAGCAAAACTCTGTAAAAATGGCAATTTTGGTCACTGTGAGGGTTTAAAAAGTGGTTATTCAACATGAGGCATGATCCAATTGACATTTTGAATCATTTTTGGTACAGTCCAAAAAATCAATTTTCGGATGAAAAACGATGACTCCGGACCTGTCGAACGATCATAAAATGGTCTATAATGATGAAATTTCAACATTTAATCTTTTGACTCTAAATTACTGTTGGATGTGAATTATGACTTTGTCAACTAGAATAAGTGTGTTTAAAGTCATTTCTGTGCCTGAAACGGGTGAAAATGGAAGCTTTTGAGTAAGCAAAACTCTGTAAAAATGGCAATTTTGGTCACTGTGAGGGTTTAAAAAGTGGTTATTCAACATGAGGCATGATCCAATTGACATTTTGAATCATTTTTGGTACAGTCCAAAAAATCAATTTTCGGATGAAAAACGATGACTCCGGACCTGTCGAACGATCCCAAAATGGTCTATAATGATGAAATTTCAACATTTGATCTTTTGACTCTAAATTACTGTTGGATGTGAATTATGACTTTGTCAACTAGAATAAGTGTGTTTAAAGTCATTTCTGTGCCTGAAACGGGTCAAAATGGAAGCTTTTGAGTAAACAAAACTCTGTAAAAATGGCAATTTTGGTCACTGTGAGGGTTTAAAAAGTGGTTATTCAACATGAGGCATGATCCGATTGACATTTTGAATCATTGTTGGTACAGTCCAAAAAATCTATTTTCGGATGAAAAACGATGACTCCGGACCTGTCGAACGATCATAAAATGGTCTATAATGATGAAATTTCAACATTTAATCTTTTGACTCTAAATTACTGTTGGATGTGAATTATGACTTTGTCAACTAGAATAAGTGTGTTTAAAGTCATTTCTGTGCCTGAAACGGGTCAAAATGGAAGCTTTTGAGTAAGCAAAACTCTGTAAAAATGGCAATTTTGGTCACTGTGAGGGTTTAAAAAGTGGTTATTCAACATGAGGCATGATCCAATTGACATTTTGAATCATTTTTGGTACAGTCCAAAAAATCAATTTTCTGATGAAAAACGATGACTCCGGACCTGTCGAACGATCATAAAATGGTCTATAATGATGAAATTTCAACATTTAATCTTTTGACTCTAAATTACTGTTGGATGTGAATTATGACTTTGTCAACTAGAATAAGTGTGTTTAAAGTCATTTCTGTTCCTGAAACGGGTCAAAATGGAAGCTTTTGAGTAAGCAAAACTCTGTAAAAATGGCAATTTTGGTCACTGTGAGGGTTTAAAAAGTGGTTATTCAACATGAGGCATGATCCAATTGACATTTTGAATCATTTTTGGTACAGTCCAAAAAATCAATTTTCGGATGAAAAACGATGACTCCGGACCTGTCGAACGATACCAAAATGGTCTATAATGATGAAATTTCAACATTTAATCTTTTGACTCTAAATTACTGTTGGATGTGAATTATGACTTTGTCAACTAGAATAAGTGTGTTTAAAGTCATTTCTGTGCCTGAAACGGGTGAAAATGGAAGCTTTTGAGTAAGCAAAACTCTGTAAAAATGGCAATTTTGGTCACTGTGAGGGTTTAAAAAGTGGTTATTCAACATGAGGCATGATCCAATTGACATTTTGAATCATTTTTGGAACAGTCCAAAAAATCAATTTTCGGATGAAAAACGATGACCCTGTCGAACGATCCCAAAATGGTCTATAATGATGAAATTTCAACATTTGATCTTTTGACTCTAAATTACTGTTGGATGTGAATTATGACTTTGTCAACTAGAATAAGTGTGTTTAAAGTCATTTCTGTGCCTGAAACGGGTCAAAATGGAAGCTTTTGAGTAAACAAAACTCTGTAAAAATGGCAATTTTGGTCACTGTGAGGGTTTAAAAAGTGGTTATTCAACATGAGGCATGATCCAATTGACATTTTGAATCATTTTTGGTACAGTCCAAAAAATCAATTTTCGGATGAAAAACGATGACTCCGGACCTGTCGAACGATCATAAAATGGTCTATAATGATGAAATTTCAACATTTAATCTTTTGACTTTAAATTACTGTTGGATGTGAATTATGACTTTGTCAACTAGAATAAGTGTGTTTAAAGTCATTTCTGTGCCTGAAACGGGTCAAAATTGAAGCTTTTGAGTAAGCAAAACTCTGTTGAAATGGCAATTTTGGTCACTGTGAGAGTTTAAAAAGTGGTTATTCAACATGAGGCATGATCCAATTGACATTTTGAATCATTTTTGGTACAGTCCAAAAAATCAATTTTCGGATGAAAAACGATGACTCCGGACCTGTCGAACGATCCCAAAATGGTCTATAATGATGAAATTTCAACATTTAATCTTTTGACTCTAAATGACTGTTGGATGTGAATTATGACTTTGTCAACTAGAATAAGTGTGTTTAAAGTCATTTCTGTGCCTGAAACGGGTCAAAATGGAAGCTTTTGAGTAAGCAAAACTCTGTAAAAATGGCAATTTTGGTCACTGTGAGGGTTTAAAAAGTGGTTATTCAACATGAGGCATGATCCAATTGACATTTTGAATCATTTTTGGTACAGTCCAAAAAAATCAATTTTCGGATGAAAAACGATGACTCCGGACCTGTCGAACGATCATAAAATGGTCTATAATGATGAAATTTCAACATTTAATCTTTTGACTTTAAATTACTGATGGATGTGAATTATGACTTTGTCAACTAGAATAAGTGTGTTTAAAGTCATTTCTGTGCCTGAAACGGGTCAAAATTGAAGCTTTTGAGTAAGCAAAACTCTGTAAAAATGGCAATTTTGGTCACTGTGAGGGTTTAAAAAGTGGTTATTCAACATGAGGCATGATCCAATTGACATTTTGAATCATTTTTGGTACAGTCCAAAAAATCAATTTTCGGATGAAAAACGATGACTCCGGACCTGTCGAACGATACCAAAATGGTCTATAATGATGAAATTTCAACATTTAATCTTTTGACTCTAAATTACTGTTGGATATGAATTATGACTTTGTCAACTAGAATAAGTGTGTTTAAAGTCATTTCTGTGCCTGAAACAGGTCAAAATTGAAGCTTTTGAGTAAGCAAAACTCTGTTGAAATGGCAATTTTGGTCACTGTGAGAGTTTAAAAAGTGGTTATTCAACATGAGGCATGATCCAATTGACATTTTGAATCATTTTTGGTACAGTCCAAAAAATCAATTTTCGGATGAAAAACGATGACTCCGGACCTGTCGAACGATCCCAAAATGGTCTATAATGATGAAATTTCAACATTTAATCTTTTGACTCTAAATGACTGTTGGATGTGAATTATGACTTTGTCAACTAGAATAAGTGTGTTTAAAGTCATTTCTGTGCCTGAAACGGGTCAAAATGGAAGCTTTTGAGTAAGCAAAACTCTGTAAAAATGGCAATTTTGGTCACTGTGAGGGTTTAAAAAGTGGTTATTCAACATGAAGCATAATCCAATTGACATTTTGAATCATTTTTGGTACAGTCCAAAAAATCCATTTTCGGATGAAAAACGATGACTCCGGACCTGTCGAACGATCCCAAAATGGTCTATAATGATGAAATTTTAACATTTAATCTTTTGACTCTAAATTACTGTTGGATGTGAAATATGACTTTGTCAACTAAAATAAGTGTGTTTAAAGTCATTTCTGTGCCTGAAACGGGTCAAAATGGAAGCTTTTGAGTAAGCAAAACTCTGTAAAAATGGCACTTTTGGTCACTGTGAATTTCAACATTTAATCTTTTGACTCTAAATTACTGTTGGATGTGAATTATGACTTTGTCAACTAGAATAAGTGTGTTTAAAGTCATTTCTGTGCCTGAAACGGGTGAAAATGGAAGCTTCTGAGTAAGCAAAACTCTGTAAAAATGGCAATTTTGGTCACTGTGAGGGCTTAAAAAGTGGTTATTCAACATGAGGCATGATCCAATTGACATTTTGAATCATTTTTGGTACAGTCCAAAAAATCAATTTTCGGATGAAAAACGATGACTGTCGAACGATCCCAAAATGGTCTATAATGATGAAATTTCAACATTTGATCTTTTGACTCTAAATTACTGTTGGATGTGAATTATGACTTTGTCAACTAGAATAAGTGTGTTTAAAGTCATTTCTGTGCCTGAAACGGGTCAAAATGGAAGCTTTTGAGTAAGCAAAACTCTGTAAAAATGGCAATTTTGGTCACTGTGAGGGTTTAAAAAGTGGTTATTCAACATGAGGCATGATCCAATTGACATTTTGAATCATTTTTATTACAGTCCAAAAAATCAATTTTCGGATGAAAAACGATGACTCCGGACCTGTCGAACGATCCCAAAATGGTCTATAATGATGAAATTTCAACATTTAATCTTTTGACTCTAAATTACTGTTGGATGTGAATTATGACTTTGTCAACTAGAATAAGTGTGTTTAAAGTCATTTCTGTGCCTGAAACGGGTCAAAATGGAAGCTTTTGAGTAAGCAAAACTCTGTAAAAATGGCAATTTTGGTCACTGTGAGGGTTTAAAAAGTGGTTATTCAACATGAGGCATGATCCAATTGACATTTTGAATCATTTTTGGTACAGTCCAAAAAATCAATTTTCGGATGAAAAACGATGACTCCGGACCTGTCGAACGATCCCAAAATGGTCTATAATGATGAAATTTTAACATTTAATCTTTTGACTCTAAATTACTGTTGGATGTGAAATATGACTTTGTCAACTAAAATAAGTGTGTTTAAAGTCATTTCTGTGCCTGAAACGGGTCAAAATGGAAGCTTTTGAGTAAGCAAAACTCTGTAAAAATGGCAATTTTGGTCACTGTGAGGGTTTAAAAAGTGGTTATTCAACATGAGGCATGATCCAATTGACATTTTGAATCATTTTTGGTACAGTCCAAAAAATCAATTTTCGGATGAAAAACGATGACTCCGGACCTGTCGAACGATACCAAAATGGTCTATAATGATGAAATTTCAACATTTAATCTTTTGACTCTAAATTACTGTTGGATATGAATTATGACTTTGTCAACTAGAATAAGTGTGTTTAAAGTCACTTCTGTGCCTGAAACGGGTCAAAAAGGAAGCTTTTAAGTAAGCAAAACTCTGTAAAAATGGCAATTTTGGTCACTGTGAGGGTTTAAAAAGTGGTTATTCAACATGAGGCATGATCCAATTGACATTCTGAATCATTTTTGGTACAGTCCAAAAAATCAATTTTCGGATGAAAAACGATGACTCCGGACCTGTCGAACAATCCCAAAATGGTCAATAATGATGAAATTTCAACATTTAATCTTTTGACTCTAAATGACTGTTGGATGTGAATTATGACTTTGTCAACTAGAATAAGTGTGTTTAAAGTCATTTCTGTGCCTGAAACGGGTCAAAATGGAAGCTTTTGAGTAAGCAAAACTCTGTAAAAATGGCAATTTTGGTCACTGTGAGGGTTTAAAAAGTGGTTATTAAACATGAAGCATGATCCAATTGACATTTTGAATCATTTTTGGTACAGTCCAAAAAATCAATTTTCGGATGAAAAACGATGACTCCGGACCTGTCGAACGATCCCAAAATGGTCTATAATGATGAAATTTCAACATTTAATCTTTTGACTCTAAATTACTGTTGGATGTGAATTATGACTTTGTCAACTAGAATAAGTGTGTTTAAAGTCATTTCTGTGCCTGAAACGGGTGAAAATGGAAGCTTTTGAGTAAGCAAAACTCTGTAAAAATGGCAATTTTGGTCACTGTGAGGGTTTAAAAAGTGGTTATTCAACATGAGGCATGATCCAATTGACATTTTGAATCATTTTTGGTACAGTCCAAAAAATCAATTTTCGGATGAAAAACGATGACCCTGTCGAACGATCCCAAAATGGTCTATAATGATGAAATTTCAACATTTGATCTTTTGACTCTAAATTACTGTTGGATGTGAATTATGACTTTGTCAACTAGAATAAGTGTGTTTAAAGTCATTTCTGTGCCTGAAACGGGTCAAAATGGAAGCTTTTGAGTAAACAAAACTCTGTAAAAATGGCAATTTTGGTCACTGTGAGGGTTTAAAAAGTGGTTATTCAACATGAGGCATGATCCAATTGACATTTTGAATCATTTTTGGTACAGTCCAAAAAATCAATTTTCGGATGAAAAACGATGACTCCGGACCTGTCGAACGATCATAAAATGGTCTATAATGATGAAATTTCAACATTTAATCTTTTGACTTTAAATTACTGTTGGATGTGAATTATGACTTTGTCAACTAGAATAAGTGTGTTTAAAGTCATTTCTGTGCCTGAAACGGGTCAAAATTGAAGCTTTTGAGTAAGCAAAACTCTGTAAAAATGGCAATTTTGGTCACTGTGAGGGTTTAAAAAGTGGTTATTCAACATGAGGCATGATCCAATTGACATTTTGAATAATTTTTGGTACAGTCCAAAAAATCAATTTTCGGATGAAAAACGATGACTCCGGACCTGTCGAACGATACCAAAATGGTCTATAATGATGAAATTTCAACATTTAATCTTTTGACTCTAAATTACTGTTGGATATGAATTATGACTTTGTCAACTAGAATAAGTGTGTTTAAAGTCATTTCTGTGCCTGAAACAGGTCAAAATTGAAGCTTTTGAGTAAGCAAAACTCTGTTGAAATGGCAATTTTGGTCACTGTGAGAGTTTAAAAAGTGGTTATTCAACATGAGGCATGATCCAATTGACATTTTGAATCATTTTTGGTACAGTCCAAAAAATCAATTTTCGGATGAAAAACGATGACTCCGGACCTGTCGAACGATCCCAAAATGGTCTATAATGATGAAATTTCAACATTTAATCTTTTGACTCTAAATGACTGTTGGATGTGAATTATGACTTTGTCAACTAGAATAAGTGTGTTTAAAGTCATTTCTGTGCCTGAAACGGGTCAAAATGGAAGCTTTTGAGTAAGCAAAACTCTGTAAAAATGGCAATTTTGGTCACTGTGAGGGTTTAAAAAGTGGTTATTCAACATGAGGCATGATCCAATTGACATTTTGAATCATTTTTGGTACAGTCCAAAAAAATCAATTTTCGGATGAAAAACGATGACTCCGGACCTGTCGAACGATCATAAAATGGTCTATAATGATGAAATTTCAACATTTAATCTTTTGACTTTAAATTACTGTTGGATGTGAATTATGACTTTGTCAACTAGAATAAGTGTGTTTAAAGTCATTTCTGTGCCTGAAACGGGTCAAAATTGAAGCTTTTGAGTAAGCAAAACTCTGTAAAAATGGCAATTTTGGTCACTGTGAGGGTTTAAAAAGTGGTTATTCAACATGAGGCATGATCCAATTGACATTTTGAATCATTTTTGGTACAGTCCAAAAAATCAATTTTCGGATGAAAAACGATGACTCCGGACCTGTCGAACGATACCAAAATGGTCTATAATGATGAAATTTCAACATTTAATCTTTTGACTCTAAATTACTGTTGGATATGAATTATGACTTTGTCAACTAGAATAAGTGTGTTTAAAGTCATTTCTGTGCCTGAAACAGGTCAAAATTGAAGCTTTTGAGTAAGCAAAACTCTGTTGAAATGGCAATTTTGGTCACTGTGAGAGTTTAAAAAGTGGTTATTCAACATGAGGCATGATCCAATTGACATTTTGAATCATTTTTGGTACAGTCCAAAAAATCAATTTTCGGATGAAAAACGATGACTCCGGACCTGTCGAACGATCCCAAAATGGTCTATAATGATGAAATTTCAACATTTAATCTTTTGACTCTAAATGACTGTTGGATGTGAATTATGACTTTGTCAACTAGAATAAGTGTGTTTAAAGTCATTTCTGTGCCTGAAACGGGTCAAAATGGAAGCTTTTGAGTAAGCAAAACTCTGTAAAAATGGCAATTTTGGTCACTGTGAGGGTTTAAAAAGTGGTTATTCAACATGAAGCATAATCCAATTGACATTTTGAATCATTTTTGGTACAGTCCAAAAAATCCATTTTCGGATGAAAAACGATGACTCCGGACCTGTCGAACGATCCCAAAATGGTCTATAATGATGAAATTTTAACATTTAATCTTTTGACTCTAAATTACTGTTGGATGTGAAATATGACTTTGTCAACTAAAATAAGTGTGTTTAAAGTCATTTCTGTGCCTGAAACGGGTCAAAATGGAAGCTTTTGAGTAAGCAAAACTCTGTAAAAATGGCACTTTTGGTCACTGTGAATTTCAACATTTAATCTTTTGACTCTAAATTACTGTTGGATGTGAATTATGACTTTGTCAACTAGAATAAGTGTGTTTAAAGTCATTTCTGTGCCTGAAACGGGTGAAAATGGAAGCTTCTGAGTAAGCAAAACTCTGTAAAAATGGCAATTTTGGTCACTGTGAGGGCTTAAAAAGTGGTTATTCAACATGAGGCATGATCCAATTGACATTTTGAATCATTTTTGGTACAGTCCAAAAAATCAATTTTCGGATGAAAAACGATGACTGTCGAACGATCCCAAAATGGTCTATAATGATGAAATTTCAACATTTGATCTTTTGACTCTAAATTACTGTTGGATGTGAATTATGACTTTGTCTACTAGAATAAGTGTGTTTAAAGTCATTTCTGTGCCTGAAACGGGTCAAAATGGAAGCTTTTGAGTAAGCAAAACTCTGTAAAAATGGCAATTTTGGTCACTGTGAGGGTTTAAAAAGTGGTTATTCAACATGAGGCATGATCCAATTGACATTTTGAATCATTTTTATTACAGTCCAAAAAATCAATTTTCGGATGAAAAACGATGACTCCGGACCTGTCGAACGATCCCAAAATGGTCTATAATGATGAAATTTCAACATTTAATCTTTTGACTCTAAATTACTGTTGGATGTGAATTATGACTTTGTCAACTAGAATAAGTGTGTTTAAAGTCATTTCTGTGCCTGAAACGGGTCAAAATGGAAGCTTTTGAGTAAGCAAAACTCTGTAAAAATGGCAATTTTGGTCACTGTGAGGGTTTAAAAAGTGGTTATTCAACATGAGGCATGATCCAATTGACATTTTGAATCATTTTTGGTACAGTCCAAAAAATCAATTTTCGGATGAAAAACGATGACTCCGGACCTGTCGAACGATCCCAAAATGGTCTATAATGATGAAATTTTAACATTTAATCTTTTGACTCTAAATTACTGTTGGATGTGAAATATGACTTTGTCAACTAAAATAAGTGTGTTTAAAGTCATTTCTGTGCCTGAAACGGGTCAAAATGGAAGCTTTTGAGTAAGCAAAACTCTGTAAAAATGGCAATTTTGGTCACTGTGAATTTCAACATTTAATCTTTTGACTCTAAACTACTGTTGGATGTGAATTATGACTTTGTCAACTAGATTAAGTGTGTTTAAAGTCATTTCTGTGCCTGAAACGGGTCAAAATGGAAGCTTTTGAGTAAACAAAACTCTGTAAAAATGGCAATTTTGGTCACTGTGAGGGTTTAAAAAGTGGTTATTCAACATGAGGCATGATCCAATTGACATTTTGAATCATTTTTGGTACAGTCCAAAAAATCAATTTTCGGATGAAAAACGATGACTCCGGACCTGTCGAACGATCATAAAATGGTCTATAATGATGAAATTTCAACATTTAATCTTTTGACTCTAAATTACTGTTGGATGTGAATTATGACTTTGTCAACTAGAATAAGTGTGTGTTTAAAGTCATTTCTGTGCCTGAAACGGGTCAAAATGGAAGCTTTTGAGTAAGCAAAACTCTGTAAAAATGGCAATTTTGGTCACTGTGAGGGTTTAAAAAGTGGTTATTCAACATGAGGCAAGATCCAATTGACATTTTGAATCATTTTTGGTACAGTCCAAAAAATCAATTTTCGGATGAAAAACGATGACTCCGGACCTGTCGAACGATCATAAAATGGTCTATAATGATGAAATTTCAACATTTAATCTTTTGACTCTAAATTACTGTTGGATGTGAATTATGACTTTGTCAACTAGAATAAGTGTGTTTAAAGTCATTTCTGTGCCTGAAACGGGTCAAAATGGAAGCTTTTGAGTAAGCAAAACTCTGTAAAAATGGCAATTTTGGTCACTGTGAGGGTTTAAAAAGTGGTTATTCAACATGAGGCATGATCCAATTGACATTCTGAATCATTTTTGGTACAGTCCAAAAAATCAATTTTCGGATGAAAAACGATGACTCCGGACCTGTCGAACGATCCCAAAATGGTCTATAATGGTGAAATTTCAACATTTAATCTTTTGACTCTAAATGACTGTTGGATGTGAATTATGACTTTGTCAACTAGAATAAGTGTGTTTAAAGTCATTTCTGTGCCTGAAACGGGTCAAAATGGAAGCTTTTGAGTAAGCAAAAGTCTGTAAAAATGGCAATTTTGGTCACTGTGAGGGTTTAAAAAGTGGTTATTCAACATGAAGCATGATCCAATTGACATTTTGAATCATTTTTGGTACAGTCCAAAAAATCAATTTTCGGATGAAAAACGATGACTCCGGACCTGTCGAACGATCCCAAAATGGTCTATAATGATGAAATTTTAACATTTAATCTTTTGACTCTAAATTACTGTTGGATGTGAAATATGACTTTGTCAACTAAAATAAGTGTGTTTAAAGTTATTTCTGTGCCTGAAACGGGTCAAAATGGAAGCTTTTGAGTAAGCAAAACTCTGTAAAAATGGCAATTTTGGTCACTGTGAGGGTTTAAGAAGTGGTTATTCAACATGAGGCATGATCCAATTGACATTTTGAATCATTTTTATTACAGTCCAAAAAATCAATTTTTGGATGAAAAACGATGACTCCGGACCTGTCGAACGATCCCAAAATGGTCTATAATGATGAAATTTCAACATTTAATCTTTTGACTCTAAATTACTGTTGGATGTGAATTATGACTTTGTCAACTAGAATAAGTGTGTTTAAAGTCATTTATGTGCCTGAAACGGGTCAAAAGGAAGCTTTTGAGTAAGCAAAACTCTGTAAAAATGGCAATTTTGGTCACTGTGAGGGTTTAAAAAGTGGTTATTCAACATGAGGCATGATCCAATTGACATTTTGAATCATTTTTGGTACAGTCCAAAAAATCAATTTTCGGATGAAAAACGATGACTCCGGACCTGTCGAACGATCATAAAATGGTCTATAATGATGAAATTTCAACATTTAATCTTTTGACTCTAAATTACTGTTGGATGTGAATTATGACTTTGTCAACTAGAATAAGTGTGTTTAAAGTCATTTCTGTGCCTGAAACGGGTGAAAATGGAAGCTTTTGAGTAAGCAAAACTCTGTAAAAATGGCAATTTTGGTCACTGTGAGGGTTTAAAAAGTGGTTATTCAACATGAGGCATGATCCAATTGACATTTTGAATCATTTTTGGTACAGTCCAAAAAATCAATTTTCGGATGAAAAACGATGACTCCGGACCTGTCGAACGATCATAAAATGGTCTATAATGATGAAATTTCAACATTTAATCTTTTGACTCTAAATTACTGTTGGATGTGAATTATGACTTTGTCAACTAGAATAAGTGTGTTTAAAGTCATTTCTGTGCCTGAAACGGGTCAAAATGGAAGCTTTTGAGTAAGCAAAACTCTGTAAAAATGGCAATTTTGGTCACTGTGAGGGTTTAAAAAGTGGTTATTCAACATGAGGCATGATCCAATTGACATTTTGAATCATTTTTGGTACAGTCCAAAAAATCAATTTTCGGATGAAAAACGATGACTCCGGACCTGTCGAACGTTCATAAAATGGTCTATAATGATGAAATTTCAACATTTAATCTTTTGACTCTAAATTACTGTTGGATGTGAATTATGACTTTGTCAACTAGAATAAGTGTGTTTAAAGTCATTTCTGTGCCTGAAACGGGTCAAAATGGAAGCTTTTGAGTAAGCAAAACTCTGTAAAAATGGCAATTTTGGTCACTGTGAGGGTTTAAAAAGTGGTTATTCAACATGAGGCATGATCCAATTGACATTCTGAATCATTTTTGGTACAGTCCAAAAAATCAATTTTCGGATGAAAATCGATGACTCCGGACCTGTCGAACGATCCCAAAATGGTCTATAATGATGAAATTTCAACATTTAATCTTTTGACTCTAAATGACTGTTGGATGTGAATTATGACTTTGTCAACTAGAATAAGTGTGTTTAAAGTCATTTCTGTGCCTGAAACGGGTCAAAATGGAAGCTTTTGAGTAAGCAAAACTCTGTAAAAATGGCAATTTTGGTCACTGTGAGGGTTTAAAAAGTGGTTATTCAACATGAAGCATGATCCAATTGACATTTTGAATCATTTTTGGTACAGTCCAAAAAATCAATTTTCGGATGAAAAACGATGACTCCGGACCTGTCGAACGATCCCAAAATGGTCTATAATGATGAAATTTTAACATTTAATCTTTTGACTCTAAATTACTGTTGGATGTGAAATATGACTTTGTCAACTAAAATAAGTGTGTTTAAAGTTATTTCTGTGCCTGAAACGGGTCAAAATGGAAGCTTTTGAGTAAGTAAAACTCTGTAAAAATGGCAATTGTGGTCACTGTGAGGGTTTAAGAAGTGGTTATTCAACATGAGGCATGATCCAATTGACATTTTGAATCATTTTTATTACAGTCCAAAAAATCAATTTTCGGATGAAAAACGATGACTCCGGACCTGTCGAACGATCCCAAAATGGTCTATAATGATGAAATTTCAACATTTAATCTTTTGACTCTAAATTACTGTTGGATGTGAATTATGACTTTGTCAACTAGAATAAGTGTGTTAAAGTCATTTCTGTGCCTGAAACGGGTCAAAAGGAAGCTTTTGAGTAAGCAAAACTCTGTAAAAATGGCAATTTTGGTCACTGTGAGGGTTTAAAAAGTGGTTATTCAACATGAGGCATGATCCAATTGACATTTTGAATCATTTTTGGTACAGTCCAAAAAATCAATTTTCGGATGAAAAACGATGACTCCGGACCTGTCGAACGATCATAAAATGGTCTATAATGATGAAATTTCAACATTTAATCTTTTGACTCTAAATTACTGTTGGATGTGAATTATGACTTTGTCAACTAGAATAAGTGTGTTTAAAGTCATTTCTGTGCCTGAAACGGGTCAAAATGGAAGCTTTTGAGTAAGCAAAACTCTGTAAAAATGGCAATTTTGGTCACTGTGAGGGTTTAAAAAGTGGTTATTCAACATGAGGCATGATCCAATTGACATTCTGAATCATTTTTGGTACAGTCCAAAAAATCAATTTTCGGATGAAAAACGATGACTCCGGACCTGTCGAACGATCCCAAAATGGTCTATAATGGTGAAATTTCAACATTTAATCTTTTGACTCTAAATGACTGTTGGATGTGAATTATGACTTTGTCAACTAGAATAAGTGTGTTTAAAGTCATTTCTGTGCCTGAAACGGGTCAAAATGGAAGCTTTTGAGTAAGCAAAACTCTGTAAAAATGGCAATTTTGGTCACTGTGAGGGTTTAAAAAGTGGTTATTCAACATGAAGCATGATCCAATTGACATTTTGAATCATTTTTGGTACAGTCCAAAAAATCAATTTTCGGATGAAAAACGATGACTCCGGACCTGTCGAACGATCCCAAAATGGTCTATAATGATGAAATTTTAACATTTAATCTTTTGACTCTAAATTACTGTTGGATGTGAAATATGACTTTGTCAACTAAAATAAGTGTGTTTAAAGTTATTTCTGTGCCTGAAACGGGTCAAAATGGAAGCTTTTGAGTAAGCAAAACTCTGTAAAAATGGCAATTTTGGTCACTGTGAGGGTTTAAGAAGTGGTTATTCAACATGAGGCATGATCCAATTGACATTTTGAATCATTTTTATTACAGTCCAAAAAATCAATTTTCGGATGAAAAACGATGACTCCGGACCTGTCGAACGATCCCAAAATGGTCTATAATGATGAAATTTCAACATTTAATCTTTTGACTCTAAATTACTGTTGGATGTGAATTATGACTTTGTCAACTAGAATAAGTGTGTTTAAAGTCATTTCTGTGCCTGAAACGGGTCAAAAGGAAGCTTTTGAGTAAGCAAAACTCTGTAAAAATGGCAATTTTGGTCACTGTGAGGGTTTAAAAAGTGGTTATTCAACATGAGGCATGATCCAATTGACATTTTGAATCATTTTTGGTACAGTCCAAAAAATCAATTTTCGGATGAAAAACGATGACTCCGGACCTGTCGAACGATCATAAAATGGTCTATAATGATGAAATTTCAACATTTAATCTTTTGACTCTAAATTACTGTTGGATGTGAATTATGACTTTGTCAACTAGAATAAGTGTGTTTAAAGTCATTTCTGTGCCTGAAACGGGTGAAAATTGAAGCTTTTGAGTAAGCAAAACTCTGTAAAAATGGCAATTTTGGTCACTGTGAGGGTTTAAAAAGTGGTTATTCAACATGAGGCATGATCCAATTGACATTTTGAATCATTTTTGGTACAGTCCAAAAAAATCAATTTTCGGATGAAAAACGATGACTCCGGACCTGTCGAACGATCATAAAATGGTCTATAATGATGAAATTTCAACATTTAATCTTTTGACTCTAAATTACTGTTGGATGTGAATTATGACTTTGTCAACTAGAATAAGTGTGTTTAAAGTCATTTCTGTGCCTGAAACGGGTCAAAATGGAAGCTTTTGAGTAAGCAAAACTCTGTAAAAATGGCAATTTTGGTCACTGTGAGGGTTTAAAAAGTGGTTATTCAACATGAGGCATGATCCAATTGACATTCTGAATCATTTTTGGTACAGTCCAAAAAATCAATTTTCGGATGAAAAATGATGACTCCGGACCTGTCGAACGATCCCAAAATGGTCTATAATGGTGAAATTTCAACATTTAATCTTTTGACTCTAAATGACTGTTGGATGTGAATTATGACTTTGTCAACTAGAATAAGTGTGTTAAAAGTCATTTCTGTGCCTGAAACGGGTCAAAATGGAAGCTTTTGAGTAAGCAAAACTCTGTAAAAATGGCAATTTTGGTCACTGTGAGGGTTTAAAAAGTGGTTATTCAACATGAAGCATGATCCGATTGACATTTTGAATCATTTTTGGTACAGTCCAAAAAATCAATTTTCGGATGAAAAACGATGACTCCGGACCTGTCGAACGATCCCAAAATGGTCTATAATGATGAAATTTTAACATTTAATCTTTTGACACTAAATTACTGTTGGATGTGAAATATGACTTTGTCAACTAAAATAAGTGTGTTTAAAGTCATTTCTGTGCCTGAAACGGGTCAAAATGGAAGCTTTTGAGTAAGCAAAACTCTGTAAAAATGGCACTTTTGGTCACTGTGAATTTCAACATTTAATCTTTTGACTCTAAATTACTGTTGGATGTGAATTATGACTTTGTCAACTAGAATAAGTGTGTTTAAAGTCATTTCTGTGCCTGAAACGGGTGAAAATGGAAGCTTCTGAGTAAGCAAAACTCTGTAAAAATGGCAATTTTGGTCACTGTGAGGGCTTAAAAAGTGGTTATTCAACATGAGGCATGATCCAATTGACATTTTGAATCATTTTTGGTACAGTCCAAAAAATCAATTTTCGGATGAAAAACGATGACTGTCGAACGATCCCAAAATGGTCTATAATGATGAAATTTCAACATTTGATCTTTTGACTCTAAATTACTGTTGGATGTGAATTATGACTTTGTCAACTAGAATAAGTGTGTTTAAAGTCATTTCTGTGCCTGAAACGGGTCAAAATGGAAGCTTTTGAGTAAGCAAAACTCTGTAAAAATGGCAATTTTGGTCACTGTGAGGGTTTAAAAAGTGGTTATTCAACATGAGGCATGATCCAATTGACATTTTGAATCATTTTTATTACAGTCCAAAAAATCAATTTTCGGATGAAAAACGATGACTCCGGACCTGTCGAACGATCCCAAAATGGTCTATAATGATGAAATTTCAACATTTAATCTTTTGACTCTAAATTACTGTTGGATGTGAATTATGACTTTGTCAACTAGAATAAGTGTGTTTAAAGTCATTTCTGTGCCTGAAACGGGTCAAAATGGAAGCTTTTGAGTAAGCAAAACTCTGTAAAAATGGCAATTTTGGTCACTGTGAGGGTTTAAAAAGTGGTTATTCAACATGAGGCATGATCCAATTGACATTTTGAATCATTTTTGGTACAGTCCAAAAAATCAATTTTCGGATGAAAAACGATGACTCCGGACCTGTCGAACGATCATAAAATGGTCTATAATGATGAAATTTTAACATTTAATCTTTTGACTCTAAATTACTGTTGGATGTGAAATATGACTTTGTCAACTAGAATAAGTGTGTTTAAAGTCATTTCTGTGCCTGAAACGGGTCAAAATGGAAGCTTTTGAGTAAGCAAAACTCTGTAAAAATGGCAATTTTGGTCACTGTGAGGGTTTAAAAAGTGGTTATTCAACATGAGGCATGATCCAATTGACATTTTGAATCATTTTTGGTACAGTCCAAAAAATCAATTTTCGGATGAAAAACGATGACTCCGGACCTGTCGAACGATCATAAAATGGTCTATAATGATGAAATTTCAACATTTAATCTTTTGACTCTAAATTACTGTTGGATGTGAATTATGACTTTGTCAACTAGAATAAGTGTGTTTAAAGTCATTTCTGTGCCTGAAACGGGTCAAAATGGAAGCTTTTGAGTAAGCAAAACTCTGTAAAAATGGCAATTTTGGTCACTGTGAGGGTTTAAAAAGTGGTTATTCAACATGAGGCATGATCCAATTGACATTCTGAATCATTTTTGGTACAGTCCAAAAAATCAATTTTCGGATGAAAAACGATGACTCCGGACCTGTCGAACGATCCCAAAATGGTCTATAATGGTGAAATTTCAACATTTAATCTTTTGACTCTAAATGACTGTTGGATGTGAATTATGACTTTGTCAACTAGAATAAGTGTGTTTAAAGTCATTTCTGTGCCTGAAACGGGTCAAAATGGAAGCTTTTGAGTAAGCAAAAGTCTGTAAAAATGGCAATTTTGGTCACTGTGAGGGTTTAAAAAGTGGTTATTCAACATGAAGCATGATCCAATTGACATTTTGAATCATTTTTGGTACAGTCCAAAAAATCAATTTTCGGATGAAAAACGATGACTCCGGACCTGTCGAACGATCCCAAAATGGTCTATAATGATGAAATTTTAACATTTAATCTTTTGACTCTAAATTACTGTTGGATGTGAAATATGACTTTGTCAACTAAAATAAGTGTGTTTAAAGTTATTTCTGTGCCTGAAACGGGTCAAAATGGAAGCTTTTGAGTAAGCAAAACTCTGTAAAAATGGCAATTTTGGTCACTGTGAGGGTTTAAGAAGTGGTTATTCAACATGAGGCATGATCCAATTGACATTTTGAATCATTTTTATTACAGTCCAAAAAATCAATTTTTGGATGAAAAACGATGACTCCGGACCTGTCGAACGATCCCAAAATGGTCTATAATGATGAAATTTCAACATTTAATCTTTTGACTCTAAATTACTGTTGGATGTGAATTATGACTTTGTCAACTAGAATAAGTGTGTTTAAAGTCATTTATGTGCCTGAAACGGGTCAAAAGGAAGCTTTTGAGTAAGCAAAACTCTGTAAAAATGGCAATTTTGGTCACTGTGAGGGTTTAAAAAGTGGTTATTCAACATGAGGCATGATCCAATTGACATTTTGAATCATTTTTGGTACAGTCCAAAAAATCAATTTTCGGATGAAAAACGATGACTCCGGACCTGTCGAACGATCATAAAATGGTCTATAATGATGAAATTTCAACATTTAATCTTTTGACTCTAAATTACTGTTGGATGTGAATTATGACTTTGTCAACTAGAATAAGTGTGTTTAAAGTCATTTCTGTGCCTGAAACGGGTGAAAATGGAAGCTTTTGAGTAAGCAAAACTCTGTAAAAATGGCAATTTTGGTCACTGTGAGGGTTTAAAAAGTGGTTATTCAACATGAGGCATGATCCAATTGACATTTTGAATCATTTTTGGTACAGTCCAAAAAATCAATTTTCGGATGAAAAACGATGACTCCGGACCTGTCGAACGATCATAAAATGGTCTATAATGATGAAATTTCAACATTTAATCTTTTGACTCTAAATTACTGTTGGATGTGAATTATGACTTTGTCAACTAGAATAAGTGTGTTTAAAGTCATTTCTGTGCCTGAAACGGGTCAAAATGGAAGCTTTTGAGTAAGCAAAACTCTGTAAAAATGGCAATTTTGGTCACTGTGAGGGTTTAAAAAGTGGTTATTCAACATGAGGCATGATCCAATTGACATTTTGAATCATTTTTGGTACAGTCCAAAAAATCAATTTTCGGATGAAAAACGATGACTCCGGACCTGTCGAACGATCATAAAATGGTCTATAATGATGAAATTTCAACATTTAATCTTTTGACTCTAAATTACTGTTGGATGTGAATTATGACTTTGTCAACTAGAATAAGTGTGTTTAAAGTCATTTCTGTGCCTGAAACGGGTCAAAATGGAAGCTTTTGAGTAAGCAAAACTCTGTAAAAATGGCAATTTTGGTCACTGTGAGGGTTTAAAAAGTGGTTATTCAACATGAGGCATGATCCAATTGACATTCTGAATCATTTTTGGTACAGTCCAAAAAATCAATTTTCGGATGAAAAACGATGACTCCGGACCTGTCGAACGATCCCAAAATGGTCTATAATGATGAAATTTTAACATTTAATCTTTTGACTCTAAATTACTGTTGGATGTGAAATATGACTTTGTCAACTAAAATAAGTGTGTTTAAAGTTATTTCTGTGCCTGAAACGGGTCAAAATGGAAGCTTTTGAGTAAGCAAAACTCTGTAAAAATGGCAATTGTGGTCACTGTGAGGGTTTAAGAAGTGGTTATTCAACATGAGGCATGATCCAATTGACATTTTGAATCATTTTTATTACAGTCCAAAAAATCAATTTTCGGATGAAAAACGATGACTCCGGACCTGTCGAACGATCCCAAAATGGTCTATAATGATGAAATTTCAACATTTAATCTTTTGACTCTAAATTACTGTTGGATGTGAATTATGACTTTGTCAACTAGAATAAGTGTGTTTAAAGTCATTTCTGTGCCTGAAACGGGTCAAAAGGAAGCTTTTGAGTAAGCAAAACTCTGTAAAAATGGCAATTTTGGTCACTGTGAGGGTTTAAAAAGTGGTTATTCAACATGAGGCATGATCCAATTGACATTTTGAATCATTTTTGGTACAGTCCAAAAAATCAATTTTCGGATGAAAAACGATGACTCCGGACCTGTCGAACGATCATAAAATGGTCTATAATGATGAAATTTCAACATTTAATCTTTTGACTCTAAATTACTGTTGGATGTGAATTATGACTTTGTCAACTAGAATAAGTGTGTTTAAAGTCATTTCTGTGCCTGAAACGGGTGAAAATGGAAGCTTTTGAGTAAGCAAAACTCTGTAAAAATGGCAATTTTGGTCACTGTGAGGGTTTAAAAAGTGGTTATTCAACATGAAGCATGATCCAATTGACATTTTGAATCATTTTTGGTACAGTCCAAAAAATCAATTTTCGGATGAAAAACGATGACTCCGGACCTGTCGAACGATCCCAAAATGGTCTATAATGATGAAATTTTAACATTTAATCTTTTGACTCTAAATTACTGTTGGATGTGAAATATGACTTTGTCAACTAAAATAAGTGTGTTTAAAGTTATTTCTGTGCCTGAAACGGGTCAAAATGGAAGCTTTTGAGTAAGCAAAACTCTGTAAAAATGGCAATTTTGGTCACTGTGAGGGTTTAAGAAGTGGTTATTCAACATGAGGCATGATCCAATTGACATTTTGAATCATTTTTATTACAGTCCAAAAAATCAATTTTCGGATGAAAAACGATGACTCCGGACCTGTCGAACGATCCCAAAATGGTCTATAATGATGAAATTTCAACATTTAATCTTTTGACTCTAAATTACTGTTGGATGTGAATTATGACTTTGTCAACTAGAATAAGTGTGTTTAAAGTCATTTCTGTGCCTGAAACGGGTCAAAAGGAAGCTTTTGAGTAAGCAAAACTCTGTAAAAATGGCAATTTTGGTCACTGTGAGGGTTTAAAAAGTGGTTATTCAACATGAGGCATGATCCAATTGACATTTTGAATCATTTTTGGTACAGTCCAAAAAATCAATTTTCGGATGAAAAACGATGACTCCGGACCTGTTGAACGATCATAAAATGGTCTATAATGATGAAATTTCAACATTTAATCTTTTGACTCTAAATTACTGTTGGATGTGAATTATGACTTTGTCAACTAGAATAAGTGTGTTTAAAGTCATTTCTGTGCCTGAAACGGGTGAAAATTGAAGCTTTTGAGTAAGCAAAACTCTGTAAAAATGGCAATTTTGGTCACTGTGAGGGTTTAAAAAGTGGTTATTCAACATGAGGCATGATCCAATTGACATTTTGAATCATTTTTGGTACAGTCCAAAAAATCAATTTTCGGATGAAAAACGATGACTCCGGACCTGTCGAACGATCATAAAATGGTCTATAATGATGAAATTTCAACATTTAATCTTTTGACTCTAAATTACTGTTGGATGTGAATTATGACTTTGTCAACTAGAATAAGTGTGTTTAAAGTCATTTCTGTGCCTGAAACGGGTCAAAATGGAAGCTTTTGAGTAAGCAAAACTCTGTAAAAATGGCAATTTTGGTCACTGTGAGGGTTTAAAAAGTGGTTATTCAACATGAGGCATGATCCAATTGACATTCTGAATAATTTTTGGTACAGTCCAAAAAATCAATTTTCGGATGAAAAATGATGACTCCGGACCTGTCGAACGATCCCAAAATGGTCTATAATGGTGAAATTTCAACATTTAATCTTTTGACTCTAAATGACTGTTGGATGTGAATTATGACTTTGTCAACTAGAATAAGTGTGTTTAAAGTCATTTCTGTGCCTGAAACGGGTCAAAATGGAAGCTTTTGAGTAAGCAAAACTCTGTAAAAATGGCAATTTTGGTCACTGTGAGGGTTTAAAAAGTGGTTATTCAACATGAAGCATGATCCGATTGACATTTTGAATCATTTTTGGTACAGTCCAAAAAATCAATTTTCGGATGAAAAACGATGACTCCGGACCTGTCGAACGATCCCAAAATGGTCTATAATGATGAAATTTTAACATTTAATCTTTTGACTCTAAATTACTGTTGGATGTGAAATATGACTTTGTCAACTAAAATAAGTGTGTTTAAAGTTATTTCTGTGCCTGAAACGGGTCAAAATGGAAGCTTTTGAGTAAGCAAAACTCTGTAAAAATGGCAATTTTGGTCACTGTGAGGGTTTAAGAAGTGGTTATTCAACATGAGGCATGATCCAATTGACATTTTGAATCATTTTTATTACAGTCCAAAAAATCAATTTTCGGATGAAAAACGATGACTCCGGACCTGTCGAACGATCCCAAAATGGTCTATAATGATGAAATTTCAACATTTAATCTTTTGACTCTAAATTACTGTTGGATGTGAATTATGACTTTGTCAACTAGAATAAGTGTGTTTAAAGTCATTTCTGTGCCTGAAACGGGTCAAAAGGAAGCTTTTGAGTAAGCAAAACTCTGTAAAAATGGCAATTTTGGTCACTGTGAGGGTTTAAAAAGTGGTTATTCAACATGAGGCATGATCCAATTGACATTTTGAATCATTTTTGGTACAGTCCAAAAAATCAATTTTCGGATGAAAAACGATGACTCCGGACCTGTCGAACGATCATAAAATGGTCTATAATGATGAAATTTCAACATTTAATCTTTTGACTCTAAATTACTGTTGGATGTGAATTATGACTTTGTCAACTAGAATAAGTGTGTTTAAAGTCATTTCTGTGCCTGAAACGGGTGAAAATGGAAGCTTTTGAGTAAGCAAAACTCTGTAAAAATGGCAATTTTGGTCACTGTGAGGGTTTAAAAAGTGGTTATTCAACATGAGGCATGATCCAATTGACATTTTGAATCATTTTTGGTACAGTCCAAAAAATCAATTTTCGGATGAAAAACGATGACTCCGGACCTGTCGAACGATCATAAAATGGTCTATAATGATGAAATTTCAACATTTAATCTTTTGACTCTAAATTACTGTTGGATGTGAATTATGACTTTGTCAACTAGAATAAGTGTGTTTAAAGTCATTTCTGTGCCTGAAACGGGTCAAAATGGAAGCTTTTGAGTAAGCAAAACTCTGTAAAAATGGCAATTTTGGTCACTGTGAGGGTTTAAAAAGTGGTTATTCAACATGAGGCATGATCCAATTGACATTTTGAATCATTTTTGGTACAGTCCAAAAAATCAATTTTCGGATGAAAAACGATGACTCCGGACCTGTCGAACGATCATAAAATGGTCTATAATGATGAAATTTCAACATTTAATCTTTTGACTCTAAATTACTGTTGGATGTGAATTATGACTTTGTCAACTAGAATAAGTGTGTTTAAAGTCATTTCTGTGCCTGAAACGGGTCAAAATGGAAGCTTTTGAGTAAGCAAAACTCTGTAAAAATGGCAATTTTGGTCACTGTGAGGGTTTAAAAAGTGGTTATTCAACATGAGGCATGATCCAATTGACATTCTGAATCATTTTTGGTACAGTCCAAAAAATCAATTTTCGGATGAAAAACGATGACTCCGGACCTGTCGAACGATCCCAAAATGGTCTATAATGATGAAATTTCAACATTTAATCTTTTGACTCTAAATGACTGTTGGATGTGAATTATGACTTTGTCAACTAGAATAAGTGTGTTTAAAGTCATTTCTGTGCCTGAAACGGGTCAAAATGGAAGCTTTTGAGTAAGCAAAACTCTGTAAAAATGGCAATTTTGGTCACTGTGAGGGTTTAAAAAGTGGTTATTCAACATGAGGCATGATCCAATTGACATTCTGAATCATTTTTGGTACAGTCCAAAAAATCAATTTTCGGATGAAAAACGATGACTCCGGACCTGTCGAACGATCCCAAAATGGTCTATAATGGTGAAATTTCAACATTTAATCTTTTGACTCTAAATGACTGTTGGATGTGAATTATGACTTTGTCAACTAGAATAAGTGTGTTTAAAGTCATTTCTGTGCCTGAAACGGGTCAAAATGGAAGCTTTTGAGTAAGCAAAACTCTGTAAAAATGGCAATTTTGGTCACTGTGAGGGTTTAAAAAGTGGTTATTCAACATGAAGCATGATCCGATTGACATTTTGAATCATTTTTGGTACAGTCCAAAAAATCAATTTTCGGATGAAAAACGATGACTCCGGACCTGTCGAACGATCCCAAAATGGTCTATAATGATGAAATTTTAACATTTAATCTTTTGACTCTAAATTACTGTTGGATGTGAAATATGACTTTGTCAACTAAAATAAGTGTGTTTAAAGTTATTTCTGTGCCTGAAACGGGTCAAAATGGAAGCTTTTGAGTAAGCAAAACTCTGTAAAAATGGCAATTTTGGTCACTGTGAGGGTTTAAGAAGTGGTTATTCAACATGAGGCATGATCCAATTGACATTTTGAATCATTTTTATTACAGTCCAAAAAATCAATTTTCGGATGAAAAACGATGACTCCGGACCTGTCGAACGATCCCAAAATGGTCTATAATGATGAAATTTCAACATTTAATCTTTTGACTCTAAATTACTGTTGGATGTGAATTATGACTTTGTCAACTAGAATAAGTGTGTTTAAAGTCATTTCTGTGCCTGAAACGGGTCAAAAGGAAGCTTTTGAGTAAGCAAAACTCTGTAAAAATGGCAATTTTGGTCACTGTGAGGGTTTAAAAAGTGGTTATTCAACATGAGGCATGATCCAATTGACATTTTGAATCATTTTTGGTACAGTCCAAAAAATCAATTTTCGGATGAAAAACGATGACTCCGGACCTGTCGAACGATCATAAAATGGTCTATAATGATGAAATTTCAACATTTAATCTTTTGACTCTAAATTACTGTTGGATGTGAATTATGACTTTGTCAACTAGAATAAGTGTGTTTAAAGTCATTTCTGTGCCTGAAACGGGTGAAAATGGAAGCTTTTGAGTAAGCAAAACTCTGTAAAAATGGCAATTTTGGTCACTGTGAGGGTTTAAAAAGTGGTTATTCAACATGAGGCATGATCCAATTGACATTTTGAATCATTTTTGGTACAGTCCAAAAAATCAATTTTCGGATGAAAAACGATGACTCCGGACCTGTCGAACGATCATAAAATGGTCTATAATGATGAAATTTCAACATTTAATCTTTTGACTCTAAATTACTGTTGGATGTGAATTATGACTTTGTCAACTAGAATAAGTGTGTTTAAAGTCATTTCTGTGCCTGAAACGGGTCAAAATGGAAGCTTTTGAGTAAGCAAAACTCTGTAAAAATGGCAATTTTGGTCACTGTGAGGGTTTAAAAAGTGGTTATTCAACATGAGGCATGATCCAATTGACATTTTGAATCATTTTTGGTACAGTCCAAAAAATCAATTTTCGGATGAAAAACGATGACTCCGGACCTGTCGAACGATCATAAAATGGTCTATAATGATGAAATTTCAACATTTAATCTTTTGACTCTAAATTACTGTTGGATGTGAATTATGACTTTGTCAACTAGAATAAGTGTGTTTAAAGTCATTTCTGTGCCTGAAACGGGTCAAAATGGAAGCTTTTGAGTAAGCAAAACTCTGTAAAAATGGCAATTTTGGTCACTGTGAGGGTTTAAAAAGTGGTTATTCAACATGAGGCATGATCCAATTGACATTCTGAATCATTTTTGGTACAGTCCAAAAAATCAATTTTCGGATGAAAAACGATGACTCCGGACCTGTCGAACGATCCCAAAATGGTCTATAATGATGAAATTTCAACATTTAATCTTTTGACTCTAAATGACTGTTGGATGTGAATTATGACTTTGTCAACTAGAATAAGTGTGTTTAAAGTCATTTCTGTGCCTGAAACGGGTCAAAATGGAAGCTTTTGAGTAAGCAAAACTCTGTAAAAATGGCAATTTTGGTCACTGTGAGGGTTTAAAAAGTGGTTATTCAACATGAGGCATGATCCAATTGACATTCTGAATCATTTTTGGTACAGTCCAAAAAATCAATTTTCGGATGAAAAACGATGACTCCGGACCTGTCGAACGATCCCAAAATGGTCTATAATGGTGAAATTTCAACATTTAATCTTTTGACTCTAAATGACTGTTGGATGTGAATTATGACTTTGTCAACTAGAATAAGTGTGTTTAAAGTCATTTCTGTGCCTGAAACGGGTCAAAATGGAAGCTTTTGAGTAAGCAAAACTCTGTAAAAATGGCAATTTTGGTCACTGTGAGGGTTTAAAAAGTGGTTATTCAACATGAAGCATGATCCGATTGACATTTTGAATCATTTTTGGTACAGTCCAAAAAATCAATTTTCGGATGAAAAACGATGACTCCGGACCTGTCGAACGATCCCAAAATGGTCTATAATGATGAAATTTTAACATTTAATCTTTTGACTCTAAATTACTGTTGGATGTGAAATATGACTTTGTCAACTAAAATAAGTGTGTTTAAAGTTATTTCTGTGCCTGAAACGGGTCAAAATGGAAGCTTTTGAGTAAGCAAAACTCTGTAAAAATGGCAATTTTGGTCACTGTGAGGGTTTAAGAAGTGGTTATTCAACATGAGGCATGATCCAATTGACATTTTGAATCATTTTTATTACAGTCCAAAAAATCAATTTTCGGATGAAAAACGATGACTCCGGACCTGTCGAACGATCCCAAAATGGTCTATAATGATGAAATTTCAACATTTAATCTTTTGACTCTAAATTACTGTTGGATGTGAATTATGACTTTGTCAACTAGAATAAGTGTGTTTAAAGTCATTTCTGTGCCTGAAACGGGTCAAAAGGAAGCTTTTGAGTAAGCAAAACTCTGTAAAAATGGCAATTTTGGTCACTGTGAGGGTTTAAAAAGTGGTTATTCAACATGAGGCATGATCCAATTGACATTTTGAATCATTTTTGGTACAGTCCAAAAAATCAATTTTCGGATGAAAAACGATGACTCCGGACCTGTCGAACGATCATAAAATGGTCTATAATGATGAAATTTCAACATTTAATCTTTTGACTCTAAATTACTGTTGGATGTGAATTATGACTTTGTCAACTAGAATAAGTGTGTTTAAAGTCATTTCTGTGCCTGAAACGGGTGAAAATGGAAGCTTTTGAGTAAGCAAAACTCTGTAAAAATGGCAATTTTGGTCACTGTGAGGGTTTAAAAAGTGGTTATTCAACATGAGGCATGATCCAATTGACATTTTGAATCATTTTTGGTACAGTCCAAAAAATCAATTTTCGGATGAAAAACGATGACTCCGGACCTGTCGAACGATCATAAAATGGTCTATAATGATGAAATTTCAACATTTAATCTTTTGACTCTAAATTACTGTTGGATGTGAATTATGACTTTGTCAACTAGAATAAGTGTGTTTAAAGTCATTTCTGTGCCTGAAACGGGTCAAAATGGAAGCTTTTGAGTAAGCAAAACTCTGTAAAAATGGCAATTTTGGTCACTGTGAGGGTTTAAAAAGTGGTTATTCAACATGAGGCATGATCCAATTGACATTCTGAATAATTTTTGGTACAGTCCAAAAAATCAATTTTCGGATGAAAAATGATGACTCCGGACCTGTCGAACGATCCCAAAATGGTCTATAATGGTGAAATTTCAACATTTAATCTTTTGACTCTAAATGACTGTTGGATGTGAATTATGACTTTGTCAACTAGAATAAGTGTGTTTAAAGTCATTTCTGTGCCTGAAACGGGTCAAAATGGAAGCTTTTGAGTAAGCAAAACTCTGTAAAAATGGCAATTTTGGTCACTGTGAGGGTTTAAAAAGTGGTTATTCAACATGAAGCATGATCCGATTGACATTTTGAATCATTTTTGGTACAGTCCAAAAAATCAATTTTCGGATGAAAAACGATGACTCCGGACCTGTCGAACGATCCCAAAATGGTCTATAATGATGAAATTTTAACATTTAATCTTTTGACTCTAAATTACTGTTGGATGTGAAATATGACTTTGTCAACTAAAATAAGTGTGTTTAAAGTTATTTCTGTGCCTGAAACGGGTCAAAATGGAAGCTTTTGAGTAAGCAAAACTCTGTAAAAATGGCAATTTTGGTCACTGTGAGGGTTTAAGAAGTGGTTATTCAACATGAGGCATGATCCAATTGACATTTTGAATCATTTTTATTACAGTCCAAAAAATCAATTTTCGGATGAAAAACGATGACTCCGGACCTGTCGAACGATCCCAAAATGGTCTATAATGATGAAATTTCAACATTTAATCTTTTGACTCTAAATTACTGTTGGATGTGAATTATGACTTTGTCAACTAGAATAAGTGTGTTTAAAGTCATTTCTGTGCCTGAAACGGGTCAAAAGGAAGCTTTTGAGTAAGCAAAACTCTGTAAAAATGGCAATTTTGGTCACTGTGAGGGTTTAAAAAGTGGTTATTCAACATGAGGCATGATCCAATTGACATTTTGAATCATTTTTGGTACAGTCCAAAAAATCAATTTTCGGATGAAAAACGATGACTCCGGACCTGTCGAACGATCATAAAATGGTCTATAATGATGAAATTTCAACATTTAATCTTTTGACTCTAAATTACTGTTGGATGTGAATTATGACTTTGTCAACTAGAATAAGTGTGTTTAAAGTCATTTCTGTGCCTGAAACGGGTGAAAATGGAAGCTTTTGAGTAAGCAAAACTCTGTAAAAATGGCAATTTTGGTCACTGTGAGGGTTTAAAAAGTGGTTATTCAACATGAGGCATGATCCAATTGACATTTTGAATCATTTTTGGTACAGTCCAAAAAATCAATTTTCGGATGAAAAACGATGACTCCGGACCTGTCGAACGATCATAAAATGGTCTATAATGATGAAATTTCAACATTTAATCTTTTTACTCTAAATTACTGTTGGATGTGAATTATGACTTTGTCAACTAGAATAAGTGTGTTTAAAGTCATTTCTGTGCCTGAAACGGGTCAAAATGGAAGCTTTTGAGTAAGCAAAACTCTGTAAAAATGGCAATTTTGGTCACTGTGAGGGTTTAAAAAGTGGTTATTCAACATGAGGCATGATCCAATTGACATTTTGAATCATTTTTGGTACAGTCCAAAAAATCAATTTTCGGATGAAAAACGATGACTCCGGACCTGTCGAACGATCATAAAATGGTCTATAATGATGAAATTTCAACATTTAATCTTTTGACTCTAAATTACTGTTGGATGTGAATTATGACTTTGTCAACTAGAATAAGTGTGTTTAAAGTCATTTCTGTGCCTGAAACGGGTCAAAATGGAAGCTTTTGAGTAAGCAAAACTCTGTAAAAATGGCAATTTTGGTCACTGTGAGGGTTTAAAAAGTGGTTATTCAACATGAGGCATGATCCAATTGACATTCTGAATCATTTTTGGTACAGTCCAAAAAATCAATTTTCGGATGAAAAACGATGACTCCGGACCTGTCGAACGATCCCAAAATGGTCTATAATGGTGAAATTTCAACATTTAATCTTTTGACTCTAAATGACTGTTGGATGTGAATTATGACTTTGTCAACTAGAATAAGTGTGTTTAAAGTCATTTCTGTGCCTGAAACGGGTCAAAATGGAAGCTTTTGAGTAAGCAAAACTCTGTAAAAATGGCAATTTTGGTCACTGTGAGGGTTTAAAAAGTGGTTATTCAACATGAGGCATGATCCAATTGACATTCTGAATCATTTTTGGTACAGTCCAAAAAATCAATTTTCGGATGAAAAACGATGACTCCGGACCTGTCGAACGATCCCAAAATGGTCTATAATGATGAAATTTTAACATTTAATCTTTTGACTCTAAATTACTGTTGGATGTGAAATATGACTTTGTCAACTAAAATAAGTGTGTTTAAAGTTATTTCTGTGCCTGAAACGGGTCAAAATGGAAGCTTTTGAGTAAGCAAAACTCTGTAAAAATGGCAATTTTGGTCACTGTGAGGGTTTAAAAAGTGGTTATTCAACATGAAGCATGATCCGATTGACATTTTGAATCATTTTTGGTACAGTCCAAAAAATCAATTTTCGGATGAAAAACGATGACTCCGGACCTGTCGAACGATCCCAAAATGGTCTATAATGATGAAATTTTAACATTTAATCTTTTGACTCTAAATTACTGTTGGATGTGAAATATGACTTTGTCAACTAAAATAAGTGTGTTTAAAGTTATTTCTGTGCCTGAAACGGGTCAAAATGGAAGCTTTTGAGTAAGCAAAACTCTGTAAAAATGGCAATTTTGGTCACTGTGAGGGTTTAAGAAGTGGTTATTCAACATGAGGCATGATCCAATTGACATTTTGAATCATTTTTATTACAGTCCAAAAAATCAATTTTCGGATGAAAAACGATGACTCCGGACCTGTCGAACGATCCCAAAATGGTCTATAATGATGAAATTTCAACATTTAATCTTTTGACTCTAAATTACTGTTGGATGTGAATTATGACTTTGTCAACTAGAATAAGTGTGTTTAAAGTCATTTCTGTGCCTGAAACGGGTCAAAAGGAAGCTTTTGAGTAAGCAAAACTCTGTAAAAATGGCAATTTTGGTCACTGTGAGGGTTTAAAAAGTGGTTATTCAACATGAGGCATGATCCAATTGACATTTTGAATCATTTTTGGTACAGTCCAAAAAATCAATTTTCGGATGAAAAACGATGACTCCGGACCTGTCGAACGATCATAAAATGGTCTATAATGATGAAATTTCAACATTTAATCTTTTGACTCTAAATTACTGTTGGATGTGAATTATGACTTTGTCAACTAGAATAAGTGTGTTTAAAGTCATTTCTGTGCCTGAAACGGGTGAAAATGGAAGCTTTTGAGTAAGCAAAACTCTGTAAAAATGGCAATTTTGGTCACTGTGAGGGTTTAAAAAGTGGTTATTCAACATGAGGCATGATCCAATTGACATTTTGAATCATTTTTGGTACAGTCCAAAAAATCAATTTTCGGATGAAAAACGATGACTCCGGACCTGTCGAACGATCCCAAAATGGTCTATAATGATGAAATTTTAACATTTAATCTTTTGACTCTAAATTACTGTTGGATGTGAAATATGACTTTGTCAACTAAAATAAGTGTGTTTAAAGTTATTTCTGTGCCTGAAACGGGTCAAAATGGAAGCTTTTGAGTAAGCAAAACTCTGTAAAAATGGCAATTTTGGTCACTGTGAGGGTTTAAGAAGTGGTTATTCAACATGAGGCATGATCCAATTGACATTTTGAATCATTTTTATTACAGTCCAAAAAATCAATTTTCGGATGAAAAACGATGACTCCGGACCTGTCGAACGATCCCAAAATGGTCTATAATGATGAAATTTCAACATTTAATCTTTTGACTCTAAATTACTGTTGGATGTGAATTATGACTTTGTCAACTAGAATAAGTGTGTTTAAAGTCATTTCTGTGCCTGAAACGGGTCAAAAGGAAGCTTTTGAGTAAGCAAAACTCTGTAAAAATGGCAATTTTGGTCACTGTGAGGGTTTAAAAAGTGGTTATTCAACATGAGGCATGATCCAATTGACATTTTGAATCATTTTTGGTACAGTCCAAAAAATCAATTTTCGGATGAAAAACGATGACTCCGGACCTGTCGAACGATCATAAAATGGTCTATAATGATGAAATTTCAACATTTAATCTTTTGACTCTAAATTACTGTTGGATGTGAATTATGACTTTGTCAACTAGAATAAGTGTGTTTAAAGTCATTTCTGTGCCTGAAACGGGTGAAAATGGAAGCTTTTGAGTAAGCAAAACTCTGTAAAAATGGCAATTTTGGTCACTGTGAGGGTTTAAAAAGTGGTTATTCAACATGAGGCATGATCCAATTGACATTTTGAATCATTTTTGGTACAGTCCAAAAAATCAATTTTCGGATGAAAAACGATGACTCCGGACCTGTCGAACGATCATAAAATGGTCTATAATGATGAAATTTCAACATTTAATCTTTTGACTCTAAATTACTGTTGGATGTGAATTATGACTTTGTCAACTAGAATAAGTGTGTTTAAAGTCATTTCTGTGCCTGAAACGGGTCAAAATGGAAGCTTTTGAGTAAGCAAAACTCTGTAAAAATGGCAATTTTGGTCACTGTGAGGGTTTAAAAAGTGGTTATTCAACATGAGGCATGATCCAATTGACATTTTGAATCATTTTTGGTACAGTCCAAAAAATCAATTTTCGGATGAAAAACGATGACTCCGGACCTGTCGAACGATCATAAAATGGTCTATAATGATGAAATTTCAACATTTAATCTTTTGACTCTAAATTACTGTTGGATGTGAATTATGACTTTGTCAACTAGAATAAGTGTGTTTAAAGTCATTTCTGTGCCTGAAACGGGTCAAAATGGAAGCTTTTGAGTAAGCAAAACTCTGTAAAAATGGCAATTTTGGTCACTGTGAGGGTTTAAAAAGTGGTTATTCAACATGAGGCATGATCCAATTGACATTCTGAATCATTTTTGGTACAGTCCAAAAAATCAATTTTCGGATGAAAAACGATGACTCCGGACCTGTCGAACGATCCCAAAATGGTCTATAATGATGAAATTTCAACATTTAATCTTTTGACTCTAAATGACTGTTGGATGTGAATTATGACTTTGTCAACTAGAATAAGTGTGTTTAAAGTCATTTCTGTGCCTGAAACGGGTCAAAATGGAAGCTTTTGAGTAAGCAAAACTCTGTAAAAATGGCAATTTTGGTCACTGTGAGGGTTTAAAAAGTGGTTATTCAACATGAGGCATGATCCAATTGACATTCTGAATCATTTTTGGTACAGTCCAAAAAATCAATTTTCGGATGAAAAACGATGACTCCGGACCTGTCGAACGATCCCAAAATGGTCTATAATGGTGAAATTTCAACATTTAATCTTTTGACTCTAAATGACTGTTGGATGTGAATTATGACTTTGTCAACTAGAATAAGTGTGTTTAAAGTCATTTCTGTGCCTGAAACGGGTCAAAATGGAAGCTTTTGAGTAAGCAAAACTCTGTAAAAATGGCAATTTTGGTCACTGTGAGGGTTTAAAAAGTGGTTATTCAACATGAAGCATGATCCGATTGACATTTTGAATCATTTTTGGTACAGTCCAAAAAATCAATTTTCGGATGAAAAACGATGACTCCGGACCTGTCGAACGATCCCAAAATGGTCTATAATGATGAAATTTTAACATTTAATCTTTTGACTCTAAATTACTGTTGGATGTGAAATATGACTTTGTCAACTAAAATAAGTGTGTTTAAAGTTATTTCTGTGCCTGAAACGGGTCAAAATGGAAGCTTTTGAGTAAGCAAAACTCTGTAAAAATGGCAATTTTGGTCACTGTGAGGGTTTAAGAAGTGGTTATTCAACATGAGGCATGATCCAATTGACATTTTGAATCATTTTTATTACAGTCCAAAAAATCAATTTTCGGATGAAAAACGATGACTCCGGACCTGTCGAACGATCCCAAAATGGTCTATAATGATGAAATTTCAACATTTAATCTTTTGACTCTAAATTACTGTTGGATGTGAATTATGACTTTGTCAACTAGAATAAGTGTGTTTAAAGTCATTTCTGTGCCTGAAACGGGTCAAAAGGAAGCTTTTGAGTAAGCAAAACTCTGTAAAAATGGCAATTTTGGTCACTGTGAGGGTTTAAAAAGTGGTTATTCAACATGAGGCATGATCCAATTGACATTTTGAATCATTTTTGGTACAGTCCAAAAAATCAATTTTCGGATGAAAAACGATGACTCCGGACCTGTCGAACGATCATAAAATGGTCTATAATGATGAAATTTCAACATTTAATCTTTTGACTCTAAATTACTGTTGGATGTGAATTATGACTTTGTCAACTAGAATAAGTGTGTTTAAAGTCATTTCTGTGCCTGAAACGGGTGAAAATGGAAGCTTTTGAGTAAGCAAAACTCTGTAAAAATGGCAATTTTGGTCACTGTGAGGGTTTAAAAAGTGGTTATTCAACATGAGGCATGATCCAATTGACATTTTGAATCATTTTTGGTACAGTCCAAAAAATCAATTTTCGGATGAAAAACGATGACTCCGGACCTGTCGAACGATCATAAAATGGTCTATAATGATGAAATTTCAACATTTAATCTTTTGACTCTAAATTACTGTTGGATGTGAATTATGACTTTGTCAACTAGAATAAGTGTGTTTAAAGTCATTTCTGTGCCTGAAACGGGTCAAAATGGAAGCTTTTGAGTAAGCAAAACTCTGTAAAAATGGCAATTTTGGTCACTGTGAGGGTTTAAAAAGTGGTTATTCAACATGAGGCATGATCCAATTGACATTTTGAATCATTTTTGGTACAGTCCAAAAAATCAATTTTCGGATGAAAAACGATGACTCCGGACCTGTCGAACGATCATAAAATGGTCTATAATGATGAAATTTCAACATTTAATCTTTTGACTCTAAATTACTGTTGGATGTGAATTATGACTTTGTCAACTAGAATAAGTGTGTTTAAAGTCATTTCTGTGCCTGAAACGGGTCAAAATGGAAGCTTTTGAGTAAGCAAAACTCTGTAAAAATGGCAATTTTGGTCACTGTGAGGGTTTAAAAAGTGGTTATTCAACATGAGGCATGATCCAATTGACATTCTGAATCATTTTTGGTACAGTCCAAAAAATCAATTTTCGGATGAAAAACGATGACTCCGGACCTGTCGAACGATCCCAAAATGGTCTATAATGATGAAATTTCAACATTTAATCTTTTGACTCTAAATGACTGTTGGATGTGAATTATGACTTTGTCAACTAGAATAAGTGTGTTTAAAGTCATTTCTGTGCCTGAAACGGGTCAAAATGGAAGCTTTTGAGTAAGCAAAACTCTGTAAAAATGGCAATTTTGGTCACTGTGAGGGTTTAAAAAGTGGTTATTCAACATGAGGCATGATCCAATTGACATTCTGAATCATTTTTGGTACAGTCCAAAAAATCAATTTTCGGATGAAAAACGATGACTCCGGACCTGTCGAACGATCCCAAAATGGTCTATAATGGTGAAATTTCAACATTTAATCTTTTGACTCTAAATGACTGTTGGATGTGAATTATGACTTTGTCAACTAGAATAAGTGTGTTTAAAGTCATTTCTGTGCCTGAAACGGGTCAAAATGGAAGCTTTTGAGTAAGCAAAACTCTGTGAAAATGGCAATTTTGGTCACTGTGAGGGTTTAAAAAGTGGTTATTCAACATGAAGCATGATCCGATTGACATTTTGAATCATTTTTGGTACAGTCCAAAAAATCAATTTTCGGATGAAAAACGATGACTCCGGACCTGTCGAACGATCCCAAAATGGTCTATAATGATGAAATTTTAACATTTAATCTTTTGACTCTAAATTACTGTTGGATGTGAAATATGACTTTGTCAACTAAAATAAGTGTGTTTAAAGTTATTTCTGTGCCTGAAACGGGTCAAAATGGAAGCTTTTGAGTAAGCAAAACTCTGTAAAAATGGCAATTTTGGTCACTGTGAGGGTTTAAGAAGTGGTTATTCAACATGAGGCATGATCCAATTGACATTTTGAATCATTTTTATTACAGTCCAAAAAATCAATTTTCGGATGAAAAACGATGACTCCGGACCTGTCGAACGATCCCAAAATGGTCTATAATGATGAAATTTCAACATTTAATCTTTTGACTCTAAATTACTGTTGGATGTGAATTATGACTTTGTCAACTAGAATAAGTGTGTTTAAAGTCATTTCTGTGCCTGAAACGGGTCAAAAGGAAGCTTTTGAGTAAGCAAAACTCTGTAAAAATGGCAATTTTGGTCACTGTGAGGGTTTAAAAAGTGGTTATTCAACATGAGGCATGATCCAATTGACATTTTGAATCATTTTTGGTACAGTCCAAAAAATCAATTTTCGGATGAAAAACGATGACTCCGGACCTGTCGAACGATCATAAAATGGTCTATAATGATGAAATTTCAACATTTAATCTTTTGACTCTAAATTACTGTTGGATGTGAATTATGACTTTGTCAACTAGAATAAGTGTGTTTAAAGTCATTTCTGTGCCTGAAACGGGTGAAAATGGAAGCTTTTGAGTAAGCAAAACTCTGTAAAAATGGCAATTTTGGTCACTGTGAGGGTTTAAAAAGTGGTTATTCAACATGAGGCATGATCCAATTGACATTTTGAATCATTTTTGGTACAGTCCAAAAAATCAATTTTCGGATGAAAAACGATGACTCCGGACCTGTCGAACGATCATAAAATGGTCTATAATGATGAAATTTCAACATTTAATCTTTTGACTCTAAATTACTGTTGGATGTGAATTATGACTTTGTCAACTAGAATAAGTGTGTTTAAAGTCATTTCTGTGCCTGAAACGGGTCAAAATGGAAGCTTTTGAGTAAGCAAAACTCTGTAAAAATGGCAATTTTGGTCACTGTGAGGGTTTAAAAAGTGGTTATTCAACATGAGGCATGATCCAATTGACATTCTGAATCATTTTTGGTACAGTCCAAAAAATCAATTTTCGGATGAAAAACGATGACTCCGGACCTGTCGAACGATCCCAAAATGGTCTATAATGATGAAATTTCAACATTTAATCTTTTGACTCTAAATGACTGTTGGATGTGAATTATGACTTTGTCAACTAGAATAAGTGTGTTTAAAGTCATTTCTGTGCCTGAAACGGGTCAAAATGGAAGCTTTTGAGTAAGCAAAACTCTGTAAAAATGGCAATTTTGGTCACTGTGAGGGTTTAAAAAGTGGTTATTCAACATGAGGCATGATCCAATTGACATTCTGAATCATTTTTGGTACAGTCCAAAAAATCAATTTTCGGATGAAAAACGATGACTCCGGACCTGTCGAACGATCCCAAAATGGTCTATAATGGTGAAATTTCAACATTTAATCTTTTGACTCTAAATGACTGTTGGATGTGAATTATGACTTTGTCAACTAGAATAAGTGTGTTTAAAGTCATTTCTGTGCCTGAAACGGGTCAAAATGGAAGCTTTTGAGTAAGCAAAACTCTGTAAAAATGGCAATTTTGGTCACTGTGAGGGTTTAAAAAGTGGTTATTCAACATGAAGCATGATCCGATTGACATTTTGAATCATTTTTGGTACAGTCCAAAAAATCAATTTTCGGATGAAAAACGATGACTCCGGACCTGTCGAACGATCCCAAAATGGTCTATAATGATGAAATTTTAACATTTAATCTTTTGACTCTAAATTACTGTTGGATGTGAAATATGACTTTGTCAACTAAAATAAGTGTGTTTAAAGTTATTTCTGTGCCTGAAACGGGTCAAAATGGAAGCTTTTGAGTAAGCAAAACTCTGTAAAAATGGCAATTTTGGTCACTGTGAGGGTTTAAGAAGTGGTTATTCAACATGAGGCATGATCCAATTGACATTTTGAATCATTTTTATTACAGTCCAAAAAATCAATTTTCGGATGAAAAACGATGACTCCGGACCTGTCGAACGATCCCAAAATGGTCTATAATGATGAAATTTCAACATTTAATCTTTTGACTCTAAATTACTGTTGGATGTGAATTATGACTTTGTCAACTAGAATAAGTGTGTTTAAAGTCATTTCTGTGCCTGAAACGGGTCAAAAGGAAGCTTTTGAGTAAGCAAAACTCTGTAAAAATGGCAATTTTGGTCACTGTGAGGGTTTAAAAAGTGGTTATTCAACATGAGGCATGATCCAATTGACATTTTGAATCATTTTTGGTACAGTCCAAAAAATCAATTTTCGGATGAAAAACGATGACTCCGGACCTGTCGAACGATCATAAAATGGTCTATAATGATGAAATTTCAACATTTAATCTTTTGACTCTAAATTACTGTTGGATGTGAATTATGACTTTGTCAACTAGAATAAGTGTGTTTAAAGTCATTTCTGTGCCTGAAACGGGTGAAAATGGAAGCTTTTGAGTAAGCAAAACTCTGTAAAAATGGCAATTTTGGTCACTGTGAGGGTTTAAAAAGTGGTTATTCAACATGAGGCATGATCCAATTGACATTTTGAATCATTTTTGGTACAGTCCAAAAAATCAATTTTCGGATGAAAAACGATGACTCCGGACCTGTCGAACGATCATAAAATGGTCTATAATGATGAAATTTCAACATTTAATCTTTTGACTCTAAATTACTGTTGGATGTGAATTATGACTTTGTCAACTAGAATAAGTGTGTTTAAAGTCATTTCTGTGCCTGAAACGGGTCAAAATGGAAGCTTTTGAGTAAGCAAAACTCTGTAAAAATGGCAATTTTGGTCACTGTGAGGGTTTAAAAAGTGGTTATTCAACATGAGGCATGATCCAATTGACATTCTGAATAATTTTTGGTACAGTCCAAAAAATCAATTTTCGGATGAAAAATGATGACTCCGGACCTGTCGAACGATCCCAAAATGGTCTATAATGGTGAAATTTCAACATTTAATCTTTTGACTCTAAATGACTGTTGGATGTGAATTATGACTTTGTCAACTAGAATAAGTGTGTTTAAAGTCATTTCTGTGCCTGAAACGGGTCAAAATGGAAGCTTTTGAGTAAGCAAAACTCTGTAAAAATGGCAATTTTGGTCACTGTGAGGGTTTAAAAAGTGGTTATTCAACATGAAGCATGATCCGATTGACATTTTGAATCATTTTTGGTACAGTCCAAAAAATCAATTTTCGGATGAAAAACGATGACTCCGGACCTGTCGAACGATCCCAAAATGGTCTATAATGATGAAATTTTAACATTTAATCTTTTGACTCTAAATTACTGTTGGATGTGAAATATGACTTTGTCAACTAAAATAAGTGTGTTTAAAGTTATTTCTGTGCCTGAAACGGGTCAAAATGGAAGCTTTTGAGTAAGCAAAACTCTGTAAAAATGGCAATTTTGGTCACTGTGAGGGTTTAAGAAGTGGTTATTCAACATGAGGCATGATCCAATTGACATTTTGAATCATTTTTATTACAGTCCAAAAAATCAATTTTCGGATGAAAAACGATGACTCCGGACCTGTCGAACGATCCCAAAATGGTCTATAATGATGAAATTTCAACATTTAATCTTTTGACTCTAAATTACTGTTGGATGTGAATTATGACTTTGTCAACTAGAATAAGTGTGTTTAAAGTCATTTCTGTGCCTGAAACGGGTCAAAAGGAAGCTTTTGAGTAAGCAAAACTCTGTAAAAATGGCAATTTTGGTCACTGTGAGGGTTTAAAAAGTGGTTATTCAACATGAGGCATGATCCAATTGACATTTTGAATCATTTTTGGTACAGTCCAAAAAATCAATTTTCGGATGAAAAACGATGACTCCGGACCTGTCGAACGATCATAAAATGGTCTATAATGATGAAATTTCAACATTTAATCTTTTGACTCTAAATTACTGTTGGATGTGAATTATGACTTTGTCAACTAGAATAAGTGTGTTTAAAGTCATTTCTGTGCCTGAAACGGGTGAAAATGGAAGCTTTTGAGTAAGCAAAACTCTGTAAAAATGGCAATTTTGGTCACTGTGAGGGTTTAAAAAGTGGTTATTCAACATGAGGCATGATCCAATTGACATTTTGAATCATTTTTGGTACAGTCCAAAAAATCAATTTTCGGATGAAAAACGATGACTCCGGACCTGTCGAACGATCATAAAATGGTCTATAATGATGAAATTTCAACATTTAATCTTTTGACTCTAAATTACTGTTGGATGTGAATTATGACTTTGTCAACTAGAATAAGTGTGTTTAAAGTCATTTCTGTGCCTGAAACGGGTCAAAATGGAAGCTTTTGAGTAAGCAAAACTCTGTAAAAATGGCAATTTTGGTCACTGTGAGGGTTTAAAAAGTGGTTATTCAACATGAGGCATGATCCAATTGACATTTTGAATCATTTTTGGTACAGTCCAAAAAATCAATTTTCGGATGAAAAACGATGACTCCGGACCTGTCGAACGATCATAAAATGGTCTATAATGATGAAATTTCAACATTTAATCTTTTGACTCTAAATTACTGTTGGATGTGAATTATGACTTTGTCAACTAGAATAAGTGTGTTTAAAGTCATTTCTGTGCCTGAAACGGGTCAAAATGGAAGCTTTTGAGTAAGCAAAACTCTGTAAAAATGGCAATTTTGGTCACTGTGAGGGTTTAAAAAGTGGTTATTCAACATGAGGCATGATCCAATTGACATTCTGAATCATTTTTGGTACAGTCCAAAAAATCAATTTTCGGATGAAAAACGATGACTCCGGACCTGTCGAACGATCCCAAAATGGTCTATAATGGTGAAATTTCAACATTTAATCTTTTGACTCTAAATGACTGTTGGATGTGAATTATGACTTTGTCAACTAGAATAAGTGTGTTTAAAGTCATTTCTGTGCCTGAAACGGGTCAAAATGGAAGCTTTTGAGTAAGCAAAACTCTGTAAAAATGGCAATTTTGGTCACTGTGAGGGTTTAAAAAGTGGTTATTCAACATGAGGCATGATCCAATTGACATTCTGAATCATTTTTGGTACAGTCCAAAAAATCAATTTTCGGATGAAAAACGATGACTCCGGACCTGTCGAACGATCCCAAAATGGTCTATAATGATGAAATTTTAACATTTAATCTTTTGACTCTAAATTACTGTTGGATGTGAAATATGACTTTGTCAACTAAAATAAGTGTGTTTAAAGTTATTTCTGTGCCTGAAACGGGTCAAAATGGAAGCTTTTGAGTAAGCAAAACTCTGTAAAAATGGCAATTTTGGTCACTGTGAGGGTTTAAAAAGTGGTTATTCAACATGAAGCATGATCCGATTGACATTTTGAATCATTTTTGGTACAGTCCAAAAAATCAATTTTCGGATGAAAAACGATGACTCCGGACCTGTCGAACGATCCCAAAATGGTCTATAATGATGAAATTTTAACATTTAATCTTTTGACTCTAAATTACTGTTGGATGTGAAATATGACTTTGTCAACTAAAATAAGTGTGTTTAAAGTTATTTCTGTGCCTGAAACGGGTCAAAATGGAAGCTTTTGAGTAAGCAAAACTCTGTAAAAATGGCAATTTTGGTCACTGTGAGGGTTTAAGAAGTGGTTATTCAACATGAGGCATGATCCAATTGACATTTTGAATCATTTTTATTACAGTCCAAAAAATCAATTTTCGGATGAAAAACGATGACTCCGGACCTGTCGAACGATCCCAAAATGGTCTATAATGATGAAATTTCAACATTTAATCTTTTGACTCTAAATTACTGTTGGATGTGAATTATGACTTTGTCAACTAGAATAAGTGTGTTTAAAGTCATTTCTGTGCCTGAAACGGGTCAAAAGGAAGCTTTTGAGTAAGCAAAACTCTGTAAAAATGGCAATTTTGGTCACTGTGAGGGTTTAAAAAGTGGTTATTCAACATGAGGCATGATCCAATTGACATTTTGAATCATTTTTGGTACAGTCCAAAAAATCAATTTTCGGATGAAAAACGATGACTCCGGACCTGTCGAACGATCATAAAATGGTCTATAATGATGAAATTTCAACATTTAATCTTTTGACTCTAAATTACTGTTGGATGTGAATTATGACTTTGTCAACTAGAATAAGTGTGTTTAAAGTCATTTCTGTGCCTGAAACGGGTGAAAATGGAAGCTTTTGAGTAAGCAAAACTCTGTAAAAATGGCAATTTTGGTCACTGTGAGGGTTTAAAAAGTGGTTATTCAACATGAGGCATGATCCAATTGACATTTTGAATCATTTTTGGTACAGTCCAAAAAATCAATTTTCGGATGAAAAACGATGACTCCGGACCTGTCGAACGATCATAAAATGGTCTATAATGATGAAATTTCAACATTTAATCTTTTGACTCTAAATTACTGTTGGATGTGAATTATGACTTTGTCAACTAGAATAAGTGTGTTTAAAGTCATTTCTGTGCCTGAAACGGGTGAAAATGGAAGCTTTTGAGTAAGCAAAACTCTGTAAAAATGGCAATTTTGGTCACTGTGAGGGTTTAAAAAGTGGTTATTCAACATGAGGCATGATCCAATTGACATTTTGAATCATTTTTGGTACAGTCCAAAAAATCAATTTTCGGATGAAAAACGATGACTCCGGACCTGTCGAACGATCATAAAATGGTCTATAATGATGAAATTTCAACATTTAATCTTTTGACTCTAAATTACTGTTGGATGTGAATTATGACTTTGTCAACTAGAATAAGTGTGTTTAAAGTCATTTCTGTGCCTGAAACGGGTCAAAATGGAAGCTTTTGAGTAAGCAAAACTCTGTAAAAATGGCAATTTTGGTCACTGTGAGGGTTTAAAAAGTGGTTATTCAACATGAGGCATGATCCAATTGACATTTTGAATCATTTTTGGTACAGTCCAAAAAATCAATTTTCGGATGAAAAACGATGACTCCGGACCTGTCGAACGATCATAAAATGGTCTATAATGATGAAATTTCAACATTTAATCTTTTGACTCTAAATTACTGTTGGATGTGAATTATGACTTTGTCAACTAGAATAAGTGTGTTTAAAGTCATTTCTGTGCCTGAAACGGGTCAAAATGGAAGCTTTTGAGTAAGCAAAACTCTGTAAAAATGGCAATTTTGGTCACTGTGAGGGTTTAAAAAGTGGTTATTCAACATGAGGCATGATCCAATTGACATTCTGAATCATTTTTGGTACAGTCCAAAAAATCAATTTTCGGATGAAAAACGATGACTCCGGACCTGTCGAACGATCCCAAAATGGTCTATAATGATGAAATTTCAACATTTAATCTTTTGACTCTAAATGACTGTTGGATGTGAATTATGACTTTGTCAACTAGAATAAGTGTGTTTAAAGTCATTTCTGTGCCTGAAACGGGTCAAAATGGAAGCTTTTGAGTAAGCAAAACTCTGTAAAAATGGCAATTTTGGTCACTGTGAGGGTTTAAAAAGTGGTTATTCAACATGAGGCATGATCCAATTGACATTCTGAATCATTTTTGGTACAGTCCAAAAAATCAATTTTCGGATGAAAAACGATGACTCCGGACCTGTCGAACGATCCCAAAATGGTCTATAATGGTGAAATTTCAACATTTAATCTTTTGACTCTAAATGACTGTTGGATGTGAATTATGACTTTGTCAACTAGAATAAGTGTGTTTAAAGTCATTTCTGTGCCTGAAACGGGTCAAAATGGAAGCTTTTGAGTAAGCAAAACTCTGTAAAAATGGCAATTTTGGTCACTGTGAGGGTTTAAAAAGTGGTTATTCAACATGAAGCATGATCCGATTGACATTTTGAATCATTTTTGGTACAGTCCAAAAAATCAATTTTCGGATGAAAAACGATGACTCCGGACCTGTCGAACGATCCCAAAATGGTCTATAATGATGAAATTTTAACATTTAATCTTTTGACTCTAAATTACTGTTGGATGTGAAATATGACTTTGTCAACTAAAATAAGTGTGTTTAAAGTTATTTCTGTGCCTGAAACGGGTCAAAATGGAAGCTTTTGAGTAAGCAAAACTCTGTAAAAATGGCAATTTTGGTCACTGTGAGGGTTTAAGAAGTGGTTATTCAACATGAGGCATGATCCAATTGACATTTTGAATCATTTTTATTACAGTCCAAAAAATCAATTTTCGGATGAAAAACGATGACTCCGGACCTGTCGAACGATCCCAAAATGGTCTATAATGATGAAATTTCAACATTTAATCTTTTGACTCTAAATTACTGTTGGATGTGAATTATGACTTTGTCAACTAGAATAAGTGTGTTTAAAGTCATTTCTGTGCCTGAAACGGGTCAAAAGGAAGCTTTTGAGTAAGCAAAACTCTGTAAAAATGGCAATTTTGGTCACTGTGAGGGTTTAAAAAGTGGTTATTCAACATGAGGCATGATCCAATTGACATTTTGAATCATTTTTGGTACAGTCCAAAAAATCAATTTTCGGATGAAAAACGATGACTCCGGACCTGTCGAACGATCATAAAATGGTCTATAATGATGAAATTTCAACATTTAATCTTTTGACTCTAAATTACTGTTGGATGTGAATTATGACTTTGTCAACTAGAATAAGTGTGTTTAAAGTCATTTCTGTGCCTGAAACGGGTGAAAATGGAAGCTTTTGAGTAAGCAAAACTCTGTAAAAATGGCAATTTTGGTCACTGTGAGGGTTTAAAAAGTGGTTATTCAACATGAGGCATGATCCAATTGACATTTTGAATCATTTTTGGTACAGTCCAAAAAATCAATTTTCGGATGAAAAACGATGACTCCGGACCTGTCGAACGATCATAAAATGGTCTATAATGATGAAATTTCAACATTTAATCTTTTGACTCTAAATTACTGTTGGATGTGAATTATGACTTTGTCAACTAGAATAAGTGTGTTTAAAGTCATTTCTGTGCCTGAAACGGGTCAAAATGGAAGCTTTTGAGTAAGCAAAACTCTGTAAAAATGGCAATTTTGGTCACTGTGAGGGTTTAAAAAGTGGTTATTCAACATGAGGCATGATCCAATTGACATTTTGAATCATTTTTGGTACAGTCCAAAAAATCAATTTTCGGATGAAAAACGATGACTCCGGACCTGTCGAACGATCATAAAATGGTCTATAATGATGAAATTTCAACATTTAATCTTTTGACTCTAAATTACTGTTGGATGTGAATTATGACTTTGTCAACTAGAATAAGTGTGTTTAAAGTCATTTCTGTGCCTGAAACGGGTGAAAATGGAAGCTTTTGAGTAAGCAAAACTCTGTAAAAATGGCAATTTTGGTCACTGTGAGGGTTTAAAAAGTGGTTATTCAACATGAGGCATGATCCAATTGACATTTTGAATCATTTTTGGTACAGTCCAAAAAATCAATTTTCGGATGAAAAACGATGACTCCGGACCTGTCGAACGATCCCAAAATGGTCTATAATGATGAAATTTTAACATTTAATCTTTTGACTCTAAATTACTGTTGGATGTGAAATATGACTTTGTCAACTAAAATAAGTGTGTTTAAAGTTATTTCTGTGCCTGAAACGGGTCAAAATGGAAGCTTTTGAGTAAGCAAAACTCTGTAAAAATGGCAATTTTGGTCACTGTGAGGGTTTAAGAAGTGGTTATTCAACATGAGGCATGATCCAATTGACATTTTGAATCATTTTTATTACAGTCCAAAAAATCAATTTTCGGATGAAAAACGATGACTCCGGACCTGTCGAACGATCCCAAAATGGTCTATAATGATGAAATTTCAACATTTAATCTTTTGACTCTAAATTACTGTTGGATGTGAATTATGACTTTGTCAACTAGAATAAGTGTGTTTAAAGTCATTTCTGTGCCTGAAACGGGTCAAAAGGAAGCTTTTGAGTAAGCAAAACTCTGTAAAAATGGCAATTTTGGTCACTGTGAGGGTTTAAAAAGTGGTTATTCAACATGAGGCATGATCCAATTGACATTTTGAATCATTTTTGGTACAGTCCAAAAAATCAATTTTCGGATGAAAAACGATGACTCCGGACCTGTCGAACGATCATAAAATGGTCTATAATGATGAAATTTTAACATTTAATCTTTTGACTCTAAATTACTGTTGGATGTGAAATATGACTTTGTCAACTAAAATAAGTGTGTTTAAAGTTATTTCTGTGCCTGAAACGGGTCAAAATGGAAGCTTTTGAGTAAGCAAAACTCTGTAAAAATGGCAATTTTGGTCACTGTGAGGGTTTAAGAAGTGGTTATTCAACATGAGGCATGATCCAATTGACATTTTGAATCATTTTTATTACAGTCCAAAAAATCAATTTTCGGATGAAAAACGATGACTCCGGACCTGTCGAACGATCCCAAAATGGTCTATAATGATGAAATTTCAACATTTAATCTTTTGACTCTAAATTACTGTTGGATGTGAATTATGACTTTGTCAACTAGAATAAGTGTGTTTAAAGTCATTTCTGTGCCTGAAACGGGTCAAAAGGAAGCTTTTGAGTAAGCAAAACTCTGTAAAAATGGCAATTTTGGTCACTGTGAGGGTTTAAAAAGTGGTTATTCAACATGAGGCATGATCCAATTGACATTTTGAATCATTTTTGGTACAGTCCAAAAAATCCATTTTCGGATGAAAAACGATGACTCCGGACCTGTCGAACGATCATAAAATGGTCTATAATGATGAAATTTCAACATTTAATCTTTTGACTCTAAATTACTGTTGGATGTGAATTATGACTTTGTCAACTAGAATAAGTGTGTTTAAAGTCATTTCTGTGCCTGAAACGGGTGAAAATGGAAGCTTTTGAGTAAGCAAAACTCTGTAAAAATGGCAATTTTGGTCACTGTGAGGGTTTAAAAAGTGGTTATTCAACATGAGGCATGATCCAATTGACATTTTGAATCATTTTTGGTACAGTCCAAAAAATCAATTTTCGGATGAAAAACGATGACTCCGGACCTGTCGAACGATCATAAAATGGTCTATAATGATGAAATTTCAACATTTAATCTTTTGACTCTAAATTACTGTTGGATGTGAATTATGACTTTGTCAACTAGAATAAGTGTGTTTAAAGTCATTTCTGTGCCTGAAACGGGTCAAAATGGAAGCTTTTGAGTAAGCAAAACTCTGTAAAAATGGCAATTTTGGTCACTGTGAGGGTTTAAAAAGTGGTTATTCAACATGAGGCATGATCCAATTGACATTTTGAATCATTTTTGGTACAGTCCAAAAAATCAATTTTCGGATGAAAAACGATGACTCCGGACCTGTCGAACGATCATAAAATGGTCTATAATGATGAAATTTCAACATTTAATCTTTTGACTCTAAATTACTGTTGGATGTGAATTATGACTTTGTCAACTAGAATAAGTGTGTTTAAAGTCATTTCTGTGCCTGAAACGGGTCAAAATGGAAGCTTTTGAGTAAGCAAAACTCTGTAAAAATGGCAATTTTGGTCACTGTGAGGGTTTAAAAAGTGGTTATTCAACATGAGGCATGATCCAATTGACATTCTGAATCATTTTTGGTACAGTCCAAAAAATCAATTTTCGGATGAAAAACGATGACTCCGGACCTGTCGAACGATCCCAAAATGGTCTATAATGATGAAATTTCAACATTTAATCTTTTGACTCTAAATGACTGTTGGATGTGAATTATGACTTTGTCAACTAGAATAAGTGTGTTTAAAGTCATTTCTGTGCCTGAAACGGGTCAAAATGGAAGCTTTTGAGTAAGCAAAACTCTGTAAAAATGGCAATTTTGGTCACTGTGAGGGTTTAAAAAGTGGTTATTCAACATGAGGCATGATCCAATTGACATTCTGAATCATTTTTGGTACAGTCCAAAAAATCAATTTTCGGATGAAAAACGATGACTCCGGACCTGTCGAACGATCCCAAAATGGTCTATAATGGTGAAATTTCAACATTTAATCTTTTGACTCTAAATGACTGTTGGATGTGAATTATGACTTTGTCAACTAGAATAAGTGTGTTTAAAGTCATTTCTGTGCCTGAAACGGGTCAAAATGGAAGCTTTTGAGTAAGCAAAACTCTGTAAAAATGGCAATTTTGGTCACTGTGAGGGTTTAAAAAGTGGTTATTCAACATGAAGCATGATCCGATTGACATTTTGAATCATTTTTGGTACAGTCCAAAAAATCAATTTTCGGATGAAAAACGATGACTCCGGACCTGTCGAACGATCCCAAAATGGTCTATAATGATGAAATTTTAACATTTAATCTTTTGACTCTAAATTACTGTTGGATGTGAAATATGACTTTGTCAACTAAAATAAGTGTGTTTAAAGTTATTTCTGTGCCTGAAACGGGTCAAAATGGAAGCTTTTGAGTAAGCAAAACTCTGTAAAAATGGCAATTTTGGTCACTGTGAGGGTTTAAGAAGTGGTTATTCAACATGAGGCATGATCCAATTGACATTTGAATCATTTTTATTACAGTCCAAAAAATCAATTTTCGGATGAAAAACGATGACTCCGGACCTGTCGAACGATCCCAAAATGGTCTATAATGATGAAATTTCAACATTTAATCTTTTGACTCTAAATTACTGTTGGATGTGAATTATGACTTTGTCAACTAGAATAAGTGTGTTTAAAGTCATTTCTGTGCCTGAAACGGGTCAAAAGGAAGCTTTTGAGTAAGCAAAACTCTGTAAAAATGGCAATTTTGGTCACTGTGAGGGTTTAAAAAGTGGTTATTCAACATGAGGCATGATCCAATTGACATTTTGAATCATTTTTGGTACAGTCCAAAAAATCAATTTTCGGATGAAAAAACGATGACTCCGGACCTGTCGAACGATCATAAAATGGTCTATAATGATGAAATTTCAACATTTAATCTTTTGACTCTAAATTACTGTTGGATGTGAATTATGACTTTGTCAACTAGAATAAGTGTGTTTAAAGTCATTTCTGTGCCTGAAACGGGTGAAAATGGAAGCTTTTGAGTAAGCAAAACTCTGTAAAAATGGCAATTTTGGTCACTGTGAGGGTTTAAAAAGTGGTTATTCAACATGAGGCATGATCCAATTGACATTTTGAATCATTTTTGGTACAGTCCAAAAAATCAATTTTCGGATGAAAAACGATGACTCCGGACCTGTCGAACGATCATAAAATGGTCTATAATGATGAAATTTCAACATTTAATCTTTTGACTCTAAATTACTGTTGGATGTGAATTATGACTTTGTCAACTAGAATAAGTGTGTTTAAAGTCATTTCTGTGCCTGAAACGGGTCAAAATGGAAGCTTTTGAGTAAGCAAAACTCTGGTAAAAATGGCAATTTTGGTCACTGTGAGGGTTTAAAAAGTGGTTATTCAACATGAGGCATGATCCAATTGACATTTTGAATCATTTTTGGTACAGTCCAAAAAATCAATTTTCGGATGAAAAACGATGACTCCGGACCTGTCGAACGATCATAAAATGGTCTATAATGATGAAATTTCAACATTTAATCTTTTGACTCTAAATTACTGTTGGATGTGAATTATGACTTTGTCAACTAGAATAAGTGTGTTTAAAGTCATTTCTGTGCCTGAAACGGGTGAAAATGGAAGCTTTTGAGTAAGCAAAACTCTGTAAAAATGGCAATTTTGGTCACTGTGAGGGTTTAAAAAGTGGTTATTCAACATGAGGCATGATCCAATTGACATTTTGAATCATTTTTGGTACAGTCCAAAAAATCAATTTTCGGATGAAAAACGATGACTCCGGACCTGTCGAACGATCCCAAAATGGTCTATAATGATGAAATTTTAACATTTAATCTTTTGACTCTAAATTACTGTTGGATGTGAAATATGACTTTGTCAACTAAAATAAGTGTGTTTAAAGTTATTTCTGTGCCTGAAACGGGTCAAAATGGAAGCTTTTGAGTAAGCAAAACTCTGTAAAAATGGCAATTTTGGTCACTGTGAGGGTTTAAGAAGTGGTTATTCAACATGAGGCATGATCCAATTGACATTTTGAATCATTTTTATTACAGTCCAAAAAATCAATTTTCGGATGAAAAACGATGACTCCGGACCTGTCGAACGATCCCAAAATGGTCTATAATGATGAAATTTCAACATTTAATCTTTTGACTCTAAATTACTGTTGGATGTGAATTATGACTTTGTCAACTAGAATAAGTGTGTTTAAAGTCATTTCTGTGCCTGAAACGGGTCAAAAGGAAGCTTTTGAGTAAGCAAAACTCTGTAAAAATGGCAATTTTGGTCACTGTGAGGGTTTAAAAAGTGGTTATTCAACATGAGGCATGATCCAATTGACATTTTGAATCATTTTTGGTACAGTCCAAAAAATCAATTTTCGGATGAAAAACGATGACTCCGGACCTGTCGAACGATCATAAAATGGTCTATAATGATGAAATTTCAACATTTAATCTTTTGACTCTAAATTACTGTTGGATGTGAATTATGACTTTGTCAACTAGAATAAGTGTGTTTAAAGTCATTTCTGTGCCTGAAACGGGTGAAAATGGAAGCTTTTGAGTAAGCCAAAACTCTGTAAAAATGGCAATTTTTGGTCACTGTGAGGGTTTAAAAGTGGTTATTCAACATGAGGCATGATCCAATTGACATTTTGGAATCATTTTTGGTACAGTCCAAAAAATCAATTTTCGGATGAAAAACGATGACTCCGGACCTGTCGAACGATCATAAAATGGTCTATAATGATGAAATTTCAACATTTAATCTTTTTGACTCTAAATTACTGTTGGATGTGAATTATGACTTTGTCAACTAGAATAAGTGTGTTTAAAGTCATTTCTGTGCCTGAAACGGGTCAAAATGGAAGCTTTTGAGTAAGCAAAACTCTGTAAAAATGGCAATTTTGGTCACTGTGAGGGTTTAAAAAGTGGTTATTCAACATGAGGCATGATCCAATTGACATTTTGAATCATTTTTGGTACAGTCCAAAAAATCAATTTTCGGATGAAAAACGATGACTCCGGACCTGTCGAACGATCATAAAATGGTCTATAATGATGAAATTTCAACATTTAATCTTTTGACTCTAAATTACTGTTGGATGTGAATTATGACTTTGTCAACTAGAATAAGTGTGTTTAAAGTCATTTCTGTGCCTGAAACGGGTCAAAATGGAAGCTTTTGAGTAAGCAAAACTCTGTAAAAATGGCAATTTTGGTCACTGTGAGGGTTTAAAAAGTGGTTATTCAACATGAGGCATGATCCAATTGACATTCTGAATCATTTTTGGTACAGTCCAAAAAAATCAATTTTCGGATGAAAAACGATGACTCCGGACCTGTCGAACGATCCCAAAATGGTCTATAATGGTGAAATTTCAACATTTAATCTTTTGACTCTAAATGACTGTTGGATGTGAATTATGACTTTTGTCAACTAGAATAAGTGTGTTTAAAGTCATTTCTGTGCCTGAAACGGGTCAAAATGGAAGCTTTTGAGTAAGCAAAAACTCTGTAAAAATGGCAATTTTGGTCACTGTGAGGGTTTAAAAAGTGGTTATTCAACATGAGGCATGATCCAATTGACATTCTGAATCATTTTTGGTACAGTCCAAAAAATCAATTTTCGGATGAAAAACGATGACTCCGGACCTGTCGAACGATCCCAAAATGGTCTATAATGATGAAATTTTTAACATTTAATCTTTTGACTCTAAATTACTGTTGGATGTGAAATATGACTTTGTCAACTAAAATAAGTGTGTTTAAAGTTATTTCTGTGCCTGAAACGGGTCAAAATGGAAGCTTTTGAGTAAGCAAAACTCTGTAAAAATGGCCAATTTTGGTCACTGTGAGGGTTTAAAAAGTGGTTATTCAACATGAAGCATGATCCGATTGACATTTTGAATCATTTTTGGTACAGTCCAAAAAATCAATTTTCGGATGAAAAACGATGACTCCGGACCTGTCCGAACGATCCCAAAATGGTCTATAATGATGAAATTTTAACATTTAATCTTTTGACTCTAAATTAGGATGTGAAATATGACTTTGTCAACTAAAATAAGTGTGTTTAAAGTTATTTCTGTGCCTGAAACGGGTCAAAATGGAAGCTTTTGAGTAAGCAAAACTCTGTAAAAATGGCAATTTTGGTCACTGTGAGGGTTTAAGAAGTGGTTATTCAACATGAGGCATGATCCAATTGACATTTTGAATCATTTTTATTACAGTCCAAAAAATCAATTTTCGGATGAAAAACGATGACTCCGGACCTGTCGAACGATCCCAAAATGGTCTATAATGATGAAATTTCAACATTTAATCTTTTGACTCTAAATTACTGTTGGATGTGAATTATGACTTTGTCAACTAGAATAAGTGTGTTTAAAGTCATTTCTGTGCCTGAAACGGGTCAAAAGGAAGCTTTTGAGTAAGCAAAACTCTGTAAAAATGGCAATTTTGGTCACTGTGAGGGTTTAAAAAGTGGTTATTCAACATGAGGCATGATCCAATTGACATTTTGAATCATTTTTGGTACAGTCCAAAAAATCAATTTTCGGATGAAAAACGATGACTCCGGACCTGTCGAACGATCATAAAATGGTCTATAATGATGAAATTTCAACATTTAATCTTTTGACTCTAAATTACTGTTGGATGTGAATTATGACTTTGTCAACTAGAATAAGTGTGTTTAAAGTCATTTCTGTGCCTGAAACGGGTGAAAATGGAAGCTTTTGAGTAAGCAAAACTCTGTAAAAATGGCAATTTTGGTCACTGTGAGGGTTTAAAAAGTGGTTATTCAACATGAGGCATGATCCAATTGACATTTTGAATCATTTTTGGTACAGTCCAAAAAATCAATTTTCGGATGAAAAACGATGACTCCGGACCTGTCGAACGATCCCAAAATGGTCTATAATGATGAAATTTTAACATTTAATCTTTTGACTCTAAATTACTGTTGGATGTGAAATATGACTTTGTCAACTAAAATAAGTGTGTTTAAAGTTATTTCTGTGCCTGAAACGGGTCAAAATGGAAGCTTTTGAGTAAGCAAAACTCTGTAAAAATGGCAATTTTGGTCACTGTGAGGGTTTAAGAAGTGGTTATTCAACATGAGGCATGATCCAATTGACATTTTGAATCATTTTTATTACAGTCCAAAAAATCAATTTTCGGATGAAAAACGATGACTCCGGACCTGTCGAACGATCCCAAAATGGTCTATAATGATGAAATTTCAACATTTAATCTTTTGACTCTAAATTACTGTTGGATGTGAATTATGACTTTGTCAACTAGAATAAGTGTGTTTAAAGTCATTTCTGTGCCTGAAACGGGTCAAAAGGAAGCTTTTGAGTAAGCAAAACTCTGTAAAAATGGCAATTTTGGTCACTGTGAGGGTTTAAAAAGTGGTTATTCAACATGAGGCATGATCCAATTGACATTTTGAATCATTTTTGGTACAGTCCAAAAAATCAATTTTCGGATGAAAAACGATGACTCCGGACCTGTCGAACGATCATAAAATGGTCTATAATGATGAAATTTCAACATTTAATCTTTTGACTCTAAATTACTGTTGGATGTGAATTATGACTTTGTCAACTAGAATAAGTGTGTTTAAAGTCATTTCTGTGCCTGAAACGGGTGAAAATGGAAGCTTTTGAGTAAGCAAAACTCTGTAAAAATGGCAATTTTGGTCACTGTGAGGGTTTAAAAAGTGGTTATTCAACATGAGGCATGATCCAATTGACATTTTGAATCATTTTTGGTACAGTCCAAAAAATCAATTTTCGGATGAAAAACGATGACTCCGGACCTGTCGAACGATCATAAAATGGTCTATAATGATGAAATTTCAACATTTAATCTTTTGACTCTAAATTACTGTTGGATGTGAATTATGACTTTGTCAACTAGAATAAGTGTGTTTAAAGTCATTTCTGTGCCTGAAACGGGTCAAAATGGAAGCTTTTGAGTAAGCAAAACTCTGTAAAAATGGCAATTTTGGTCACTGTGAGGGTTTAAAAAGTGGTTATTCAACATGAGGCATGATCCAATTGACATTTTGAATCATTTTTGGTACAGTCCAAAAAATCAATTTTCGGATGAAAAACGATGACTCCGGACCTGTCGAACGATCATAAAATGGTCTATAATGATGAAATTTCAACATTTAATCTTTTGACTCTAAATTACTGTTGGATGTGAATTATGACTTTGTCAACTAGAATAAGTGTGTTTAAAGTCATTTCTGTGCCTGAAACGGGTCAAAATGGAAGCTTTTGAGTAAGCAAAACTCTGTAAAAATGGCAATTTTGGTCACTGTGAGGGTTTAAAAAGTGGTTATTCAACATGAGGCATGATCCAATTGACATTCTGAATCATTTTTGGTACAGTCCAAAAAATCAATTTTCGGATGAAAAACGATGACTCCGGACCTGTCGAACGATCCCAAAATGGTCTATAATGATGAAATTTCAACATTTAATCTTTTGACTCTAAATGACTGTTGGATGTGAATTATGACTTTGTCAACTAGAATAAGTGTGTTTAAAGTCATTTCTGTGCCTGAAACGGGTCAAAATGGAAGCTTTTGAGTAAGCAAAACTCTGTAAAAATGGCAATTTTGGTCACTGTGAGGGTTTAAAAAGTGGTTATTCAACATGAGGCATGATCCAATTGACATTCTGAATCATTTTTGGTACAGTCCAAAAAATCAATTTTCGGATGAAAAACGATGACTCCGGACCTGTCGAACGATCCCAAAATGGTCTATAATGGTGAAATTTCAACATTTAATCTTTTGACTCTAAATGACTGTTGGATGTGAATTATGACTTTGTCAACTAGAATAAGTGTGTTTAAAGTCATTTCTGTGCCTGAAACGGGTCAAAATGGAAGCTTTTGAGTAAGCAAAACTCTGTAAAAATGGCAATTTTGGTCACTGTGAGGGTTTAAAAAGTGGTTATTCAACATGAAGCATGATCCGATTGACATTTTGAATCATTTTTGGTACAGTCCAAAAAATCAATTTTCGGATGAAAAACGATGACTCCGGACCTGTCGAACGATCCCAAAATGGTCTATAATGATGAAATTTTAACATTTAATCTTTTGACTCTAAATTACTGTTGGATGTGAAATATGACTTTGTCAACTAAAATAAGTGTGTTTAAAGTTATTTCTGTGCCTGAAACGGGTCAAAATGGAAGCTTTTGAGTAAGCAAAACTCTGTAAAAATGGCAATTTTGGTCACTGTGAGGGTTTAAGAAGTGGTTATTCAACATGAGGCATGATCCAATTGACATTTTGAATCATTTTTATTACAGTCCAAAAAATCAATTTTCGGATGAAAAACGATGACTCCGGACCTGTCGAACGATCCCAAAATGGTCTATAATGATGAAATTTCAACATTTAATCTTTTGACTCTAAATTACTGTTGGATGTGAATTATGACTTTGTCAACTAGAATAAGTGTGTTTAAAGTCATTTCTGTGCCTGAAACGGGTCAAAAGGAAGCTTTTGAGTAAGCAAAACTCTGTAAAAATGGCAATTTTGGTCACTGTGAGGGTTTAAAAAGTGGTTATTCAACATGAGGCATGATCCAATTGACATTTTGAATCATTTTTGGTACAGTCCAAAAAATCAATTTTCGGATGAAAAACGATGACTCCGGACCTGTCGAACGATCATAAAATGGTCTATAATGATGAAATTTCAACATTTAATCTTTTGACTCTAAATTACTGTTGGATGTGAATTATGACTTTGTCAACTAGAATAAGTGTGTTTAAAGTCATTTCTGTGCCTGAAACGGGTGAAAATGGAAGCTTTTGAGTAAGCAAAACTCTGTAAAAATGGCAATTTTGGTCACTGTGAGGGTTTAAAAAGTGGTTATTCAACATGAGGCATGATCCAATTGACATTTTGAATCATTTTTGGTACAGTCCAAAAAATCAATTTTCGGATGAAAAACGATGACTCCGGACCTGTCGAACGATCATAAAATGGTCTATAATGATGAAATTTCAACATTTAATCTTTTGACTCTAAATTACTGTTGGATGTGAATTATGACTTTGTCAACTAGAATAAGTGTGTTTAAAGTCATTTCTGTGCCTGAAACGGGTCAAAATGGAAGCTTTTGAGTAAGCAAAACTCTGTAAAAATGGCAATTTTGGTCACTGTGAGGGTTTAAAAAGTGGTTATTCAACATGAGGCATGATCCAATTGACATTTTGAATCATTTTTGGTACAGTCCAAAAAATCAATTTTCGGATGAAAAACGATGACTCCGGACCTGTCGAACGATCATAAAATGGTCTATAATGATGAAATTTCAACATTTAATCTTTTGACTCTAAATTACTGTTGGATGTGAATTATGACTTTGTCAACTAGAATAAGTGTGTTTAAAGTCATTTCTGTGCCTGAAACGGGTGAAAATGGAAGCTTTTGAGTAAGCAAAACTCTGTAAAAATGGCAATTTTGGTCACTGTGAGGGTTTAAAAAGTGGTTATTCAACATGAGGCATGATCCAATTGACATTTTGAATCATTTTTGGTACAGTCCAAAAAATCAATTTTCGGATGAAAAACGATGACTCCGGACCTGTCGAACGATCATAAAATGGTCTATAATGATGAAATTTCAACATTTAATCTTTTGACTCTAAATTACTGTTGGATGTGAATTATGACTTTGTCAACTAGAATAAGTGTGTTTAAAGTCATTTCTGTGCCTGAAACGGGTCAAAATGGAAGCTTTTGAGTAAGCAAAACTCTGTAAAAATGGCAATTTTGGTCACTGTGAGGGTTTAAAAAGTGGTTATTCAACATGAGGCATGATCCAATTGACATTTTGAATCATTTTTGGTACAGTCCAAAAAATCAATTTTCGGATGAAAAACGATGACTCCGGACCTGTCGAACGATCATAAAATGGTCTATAATGATGAAATTTCGAAATTTAATCTTTTGACTCTAAATTACTGTTGGATGTGAATTATGACTTTGTCAACTAGAATAAGTGTGTTTAAAGTCATTTCTGTGCCTGAAACGGGTCAAAATGGAAGCTTTTGAGTAAGCAAAACTCTGTAAAAATGGCAATTTTGGTCACTGTGAGGGTTTAAAAAGTGGTTATTCAACATGAGGCATGATCCAATTGACATTCTGAATCATTTTTGGTACAGTCCAAAAAATCAATTTTCGGATGAAAAACGATGACTCCGGACCTGTCGAACGATCCCAAAATGGTCTATAATGATGAAATTTCAACATTTAATCTTTTGACTCTAAATGACTGTTGGATGTGAATTATGACTTTGTCAACTAGAATAAGTGTGTTTAAAGTCATTTCTGTGCCTGAAACGGGTCAAAATGGAAGCTTTTGAGTAAGCAAAACTCTGTAAAAATGGCAATTTTGGTCACTGTGAGGGTTTAAAAAGTGGTTATTCAACATGAAGCATGATCCAATTGACATTTTGAATCATTTTTGGTACAGTCCAAAAAATCAATTTTCGGATGAAAAACGATGACTCCGGACCTGTCGAACGATCATAAAATGGTCTATAATGATGAAATTTCAACATTTAATCTTTTGACTCTAAATTACTGTTGGATGTGAATTATGACTTTGTCAACTAGAATAAGTGTGTTTAAAGTCATTTCTGTGCCTGAAACGGGTGAAAATGGAAGCTTTTGAGTAAGCAAAACTCTGTAAAAATGGCAATTTTGGTCACTGTGAGGGTTTAAAAAGTGGTTATTCAACATGAGGCATGATCCAATTGACATTTTGAATCATTTTTGGTACAGTCCAAAAAATCAATTTTCGGATGAAAAACGATGACTCCGGACCTGTCGAACGATCATAAAATGGTCTATAATGATGAAATTTCAACATTTAATCTTTTGACTCTAAATTACTGTTGGATGTGAATTATGACTTTGTCAACTAGAATAAGTGTGTTTAAAGTCATTTCTGTGCCTGAAACGGGTCAAAATGGAAGCTTTTGAGTAAGCAAAACTCTGTAAAAATGGCAATTTTGGTCACTGTGAGGGTTTAAAAAGTGGTTATTCAACATGAGGCATGATCCAATTGACATTTTGAATCATTTTTGGTACAGTCCAAAAAATCAATTTTCGGATGAAAAACGATGACTCCGGACCTGTCGAACGATCATAAAATGGTCTATAATGATGAAATTTCAACATTTAATCTTTTGACTCTAAATTACTGTTGGATGTGAATTATGACTTTGTCAACTAGAATAAGTGTGTTTAAAGTCATTTCTGTGCCTGAAACAGGTCAAAATGGAAGCTTTTGAGTAAGCAAAACTCTGTAAAAATGGCAATTTTGGTCACTGTGAGGGTTTAAAAAGTGGTTATTCAACATGAGGCATGATCCAATTGACATTCTGAATCATTTTTGGTACAGTCCAAAAAATCAATTTTCGGATGAAAAACGATGACTCCGGACCTGTCGAACGATCCCAAAATGGTCTATAATGATGAAATTTCAACATTTAATCTTTTGACTCTAAATGACTGTTGGATGTGAATTATGACTTTGTCAACTAGAATAAGTGTGTTTGAAGTCATTTCTGTGCCTGAAACGGGTCAAAATGGAAGCTTTTGAGTAAGCAAAACTCTGTAAAAATGGCAATTTTGGTCACTGTGAGGGTTTAAAAAGTGGTTATTCAACATGAGGCATGATCCAATTGACATTCTGAATCATTTTTGGTACAGTCCAAAAAATCAATTTTCGGATGAAAAACGATGACTCCGGACCTGTCGAACGATCCCAAAATGGTCTATAATGGTGAAATTTCAACATTTAATCTTTTGACTCTAAATGACTGTTGGATGTGAATTATGACTTTGTCAACTAGAATAAGTGTGTTTAAAGTCATTTCTGTGCCTGAAACGGGTCAAAATGGAAGCTTTTGAGTAAGCAAAACTCTGTAAAAATGGCAATTTTGGTCACTGTGAGGGTTTAAAAAGTGGTTATTCAACATGAAGCATGATCCGATTGACATTTTGAATCATTTTTGGTACAGTCCAAAAAATCAATTTTCGGATGAAAAACGATGACTCCGGACCTGTCGAACGATCCCAAAATGGTCTATAATGATGAAATTTTAACATTTAATCTTTTGACTCTAAATTACTGTTGGATGTGAAATATGACTTTGTCAACTAAAATAAGTGTGTTTAAAGTTATTTCTGTGCCTGAGACGGGTCAAAATGGAAGCTTTTGAGTAAGCAAAACTCTGTAAAAATGGCAATTTTGGTCACTGTGAGGGTTTAAGAAGTGGTTATTCAACATGAGGCATGATCCAATTGACATTTTGAATCATTTTTATTACAGTCCAAAAAATCAATTTTCGGATGAAAAACGATGACTCCGGACCTGTCGAACGATCCCAAAATGGTCTATAATGATGAAATTTCAACATTTAATCTTTTGACTCTAAATTACTGTTGGATGTGAATTATGACTTTGTCAACTAGAATAAGTGTGTTTAAAGTCATTTCTGTGCCTGAAACGGGTCAAAAGGAAGCTTTTGAGTAAGCAAAACTCTGTAAAAATGGCAATTTTGGTCACTGTGAGGGTTTAAAAAGTGGTTATTCAACATGAGGCATGATCCAATTGACATTTTGAATCATTTTTGGTACAGTCCAAAAAATCAATTTTCGGATGAAAAACGATGACTCCGGACCTGTCGAACGATCATAAAATGGTCTATAATGATGAAATTTCAACATTTAATCTTTTGACTCTAAATTACTGTTGGATGTGAATTATGACTTTGTCAACTAGAATAAGTGTGTTTAAAGTCATTTCTGTGCCTGAAACGGGTGAAAATGGAAGCTTTTGAGTAAGCAAAACTCTGTAAAAATGGCAATTTTGGTCACTGTGAGGGTTTAAAAAGTGGTTATTCAACATGAGGCATGATCCAATTGACATTTTGAATCATTTTTGGTACAGTCCAAAAAATCAATTTTCGGATGAAAAACGATGACTCCGGACCTGTCGAACGATCATAAAATGGTCTATAATGATGAAATTTCAACATTTAATCTTTTGACTCTAAATTACTGTTGGATGTGAATTATGACTTTGTCAACTAGAATAAGTGTGTTTAAAGTCATTTCTGTGCCTGAAACGGGTCAAAATGGAAGCTTTTGAGTAAGCAAAACTCTGTAAAAATGGCAATTTTGGTCACTGTGAGGGTTTAAAAAGTGGTTATTCAACATGAGGCATGATCCAATTGACATTTTGAATCATTTTTGGTACAGTCCAAAAAATCAATTTTCGGATGAAAAACGATGACTCCGGACCTGTCGAACGATCATAAAATGGTCTATAATGATGAAATTTCAACATTTAATCTTTTGACTCTAAATTACTGTTGGATGTGAATTATGACTTTGTCAACTAGAATAAGTGTGTTTAAAGTCATTTCTGTGCCTGAAACGGGTCAAAATGGAAGCTTTTGAGTAAGCAAAACTCTGTAAAAATGGCAATTTTGGTCACTGTGAGGGTTTAAAAAGTGGTTATTCAACATGAGGCATGATCCAATTGACATTCTGAATCATTTTTGGTACAGTCCAAAAAATCAATTTTCGGATGAAAAACGATGACTCCGGACCTGTCGAACGATCCCAAAATGGTCTATAATGATGAAATTTCAACATTTAATCTTTTGACTCTAAATGACTGTTGGATGTGAATTATGACTTTGTCAACTAGAATAAGTGTGTTTAAAGTCATTTCTGTGCCTGAAACGGGTCAAAATGGAAGCTTTTGAGTAAGCAAAACTCTGTAAAAATGGCAATTTTGGTCACTGTGAGGGTTTAAAAAGTGGTTATTCAACATGAGGCATGATCCAATTGACATTCTGAATCATTTTTGGTACAGTCCAAAAAATCAATTTTCGGATGAAAAACGATGACTCCGGACCTGTCGAACGATCCCAAAATGGTCTATAATGGTGAAATTTCAACATTTAATCTTTTGACTCTAAATGACTGTTGGATGTGAATTATGACTTTGTCAACTAGAATAAGTGTGTTTAAAGTCATTTCTGTGCCTGAAACGGGTCAAAATGGAAGCTTTTGAGTAAGCAAAACTCTGTAAAAATGGCAATTTTGGTCACTGTGAGGGTTTAAAAAGTGGTTATTCAACATGAAGCATGATCCGATTGACATTTTGAATCATTTTTGGTACAGTCCAAAAAATCAATTTTCGGATGAAAAACGATGACTCCGGACCTGTCGAACGATCCCAAAATGGTCTATAATGATGAAATTTTAACATTTAATCTTTTGACTCTAAATTACTGTTGGATGTGAAATATGACTTTGTCAACTAAAATAAGTGTGTTTAAAGTTATTTCTGTGCCTGAAACGGGTCAAAATGGAAGCTTTTGAGTAAGCAAAACTCTGTAAAAATGGCAATTTTGGTCACTGTGAGGGTTTAAGAAGTGGTTATTCAACATGAGGCATGATCCAATTGACATTTTGAATCATTTTTATTACAGTCCAAAAAATCAATTTTCGGATGAAAAACGATGACTCCGGACCTGTCGAACGATCCCAAAATGGTCTATAATGATGAAATTTCAACATTTAATCTTTTGACTCTAAATTACTGTTGGATGTGAATTATGACTTTGTCAACTAGAATAAGTGTGTTTAAAGTCATTTCTGTGCCTGAAACGGGTCAAAAGGAAGCTTTTGAGTAAGCAAAACTCTGTAAAAATGGCAATTTTGGTCACTGTGAGGGTTTAAAAAGTGGTTATTCAACATGAGGCATGATCCAATTGACATTTTGAATCATTTTTGGTACAGTCCAAAAAATCAATTTTCGGATGAAAAACGATGACTCCGGACCTGTCGAACGATCATAAAATGGTCTATAATGATGAAATTTCAACATTTAATCTTTTGACTCTAAATTACTGTTGGATGTGAATTATGACTTTGTCAACTAGAATAAGTGTGTTTAAAGTCATTTCTGTGCCTGAAACTGGTGAAAATGGAAGCTTTTGAGTAAGCAAAACTCTGTAAAAATGGCAATTTTGGTCACTGTGAGGGTTTAAAAAGTGGTTATTCAACATGAGGCATGATCCAATTGACATTTTGAATCATTTTTGGTACAGTCCAAAAAATCAATTTTCGGATGAAAAACGATGACTCCGGACCTGTCGAACGATCATAAAATGGTCTATAATGATGAAATTTCAACATTTAATCTTTTGACTCTAAATTACTGTTGGATGTGAATTATGACTTTGTCAACTAGAATAAGTGTGTTTAAAGTCATTTCTGTGCCTGAAACGGGTCAAAATGGAAGCTTTTGAGTAAGCAAAACTCTGTAAAAATGGCAATTTTGGTCACTGTGAGGGTTTAAAAAGTGGTTATTCAACATGAGGCATGATCCAATTGACATTTTGAATCATTTTTGGTACAGTCCAAAAAATCAATTTTCGGATGAAAAACGATGACTCCGGACCTGTCGAACGATCATAAAATGGTCTATAATGATGAAATTTCAACATTTAATCTTTTGACTCTAAATTACTGTTGGATGTGAATTATGACTTTGTCAACTAGAATAAGTGTGTTTAAAGTCATTTCTGTGCCTGAAACGGGTGAAAATGGAAGCTTTTGAGTAAGCAAAACTCTGTAAAAATGGCAATTTTGGTCACTGTGAGGGTTTAAAAAGTGGTTATTCAACATGAGGCATGATCCAATTGACATTTTGAATCATTTTTGGTACAGTCCAAAAAATCAATTTTCGGATGAAAAACGATGACTCCGGACCTGTCGAACGATCATAAAATGGTCTATAATGATGAAATTTCAACATTTAATCTTTTGACTCTAAATTACTGTTGGATGTGAATTATGACTTTGTCAACTAGAATAAGTGTGTTTAAAGTCATTTCTGTGCCTGAAACGGGTCAAAATGGAAGCTTTTGAGTAAGCAAAACTCTGTAAAAATGGCAATTTTGGTCACTGTGAGGGTTTAAAAAGTGGTTATTCAACATGAGGCATGATCCAATTGATATTTTGAATCATTTTTGGTACAGTCCAAAAAATCAATTTTCGGATGAAAAACGATGACTCCGGACCTGTCGAACGATCATAAAATGGTCTATAATGATGAAATTTCGAAATTTAATCTTTTGACTCTAAATTACTGTTGGATGTGAATTATGACTTTGTCAACTAGAATAAGTGTGTTTAAAGTCATTTCTGTGCCTGAAACGGGTCAAAATGGAAGCTTTTGAGTAAGCAAAACTCTGTAAAAATGGCAATTTTGGTCACTGTGAGGGTTTAAAAAGTGGTTATTCAACATGAGGCATGATCCAATTGACATTCTGAATCATTTTTGGTACAGTCCAAAAAATCAATTTTCGGATGAAAAACGATGACTCCGGACCTGTCGAACGATCCCAAAATGGTCTATAATGATGAAATTTCAACATTTAATCTTTTGACTCTAAATGACTGTTGGATGTGAATTATGACTTTGTCAACTAGAATAAGTGTGTTTAAAGTCATTTCTGTGCCTGAAACGGGTCAAAATGGAAGCTTTTGAGTAAGCAAAACTCTGTAAAAATGGCAATTTTGGTCACTGTGAGGGTTTAAAAAGTGGTTATTCAACATGAAGCATGATCCAATTGACATTTTGAATCATTTTTGGTACAGTCCAAAAAATCAATTTTCGGATGAAAAACGATGACTCCGGACCTGTCGAACGATCCCAAAATGGTCTATAATGATGAAATTTTAACATTTAATCTTTTGACTCTAAATTACTGTTGGATGTGAAATATGACTTTGTCAACTAAAATAAGTGTGTTTAAAGTTATTTCTGTGCCTGAAACGGGTCAAAATGGAAGCTTTTGAGTAAGCAAAACTCTGTAAAAATGGCAATTTTGGTCACTGTGAGGGTTTAAGAAGTGGTTATTCAACATGAGGCATGATCCAATTGACATTTTGAATCATTTTTATTACAGTCCAAAAAATCAATTTTCGGATGAAAAACGATGACTCCGGACCTGTCGAACGATCCCAAAATGGTCTATAATGATGAAATTTCAACATTTAATCTTTTGACTCTAAATTACTGTTGGATGTGAATTATGACTTTGTCAACTAGAATAAGTGTGTTTAAAGTCATTTCTGTGCCTGAAACGGGTCAAAAGGAAGCTTTTGAGTAAGCAAAACTCTGTAAAAATGGCAATTTTGGTCACTGTGAGGGTTTAAAAAGTGGTTATTCAACATGAGGCATGATCCAATTGACATTTTGAATCATTTTTGGTACAGTCCAAAAAATCAATTTTCGGATGAAAAACGATGACTCCGGACCTGTCGAACGATCATAAAATGGTCTATAATGATGAAATTTCAACATTTAATCTTTTGACTCTAAATTACTGTTGGATGTGAATTATGACTTTGTCAACTAGAATAAGTGTGTTTAAAGTCATTTCTGTGCCTGAAACGGGTGAAAATGGAAGCTTTTGAGTAAGCAAAACTCTGTAAAAATGGCAATTTTGGTCACTGTGAGGGTTTAAAAAGTGGTTATTCAACATGAGGCATGATCCAATTGACATTTTGAATCATTTTTGGTACAGTCCAAAAAATCAATTTTCGGATGAAAAACGATGACTCCGGACCTGTCGAACGATCCCAAAATGGTCTATAATGATGAAATTTCAACATTTAATCTTTTGACTCTAAATGACTGTTGGATGTGAATTATGACTTTGTCAACTAGAATAAGTGTGTTTAAAGTCATTTCTGTGCCTGAAACGGGTCAAAATGGAAGCTTTTGAGTAAGCAAAACTCTGTAAAAATGGCAATTTTGGTCACTGTGAGGGTTTAAAAAGTGGTTATTCAACATGAAGCATGATCCAATTGACATTTTGAATCATTTTTGGTACAGTCCAAAAAATCAATTTTCGGATGAAAAACGATGACTCCGGACCTGTCGAACGATCCCAAAATGGTCTATAATGATGAAATTTTAACATTTAATCTTTTGACTCTAAATTACTGTTGGATGTGAAATATGACTTTGTCAACTAAAATAAGTGTGTTTAAAGTTATTTCTGTGCCTGAAACGGGTCAAAATGGAAGCTTTTGAGTAAGCAAAACTCTGTAAAAATGGCAATTTTGGTCACTGTGAGGGTTTAAGAAGTGGTTATTCAACATGAGGCATGATCCAATTGACATTTTGAATCATTTTTGGTACAGTCCAAAAAATCAATTTTCGGATGAAAAACGATGACTCCGGACCTGTCGAACGATCATAAAATGGTCTATAATGATGAAATTTCAACATTTAATCTTTTGACTCTAAATTACTGTTGGATGTGAATTATGACTTTGTCAACTAGAATAAGTGTGTTTAAAGTCATTTCTGTGCCTGAAACGGGTGAAAATGGAAGCTTTTGAGTAAGCAAAACTCTGTAAAAATGGCAATTTTGGTCACTGTGAGGGTTTAAAAAGTGGTTATTCAACATGAGGCATGATCCAATTGACATTTTGAATCATTTTTGGTACAGTCCAAAAAATCAATTTTCGGATGAAAAACGATGACTCCGGACCTGTCGAACGATCATAAAATGGTCTATAATGATGAAATTTCAACATTTAATCTTTTGACTCTAAATGACTGTTGGATGTGAATTATGACTTTGTCAACTAGAATAAGTGTGTTTAAAGTCATTTCTGTGCCTGAAACGGGTCAAAATGGAAGCTTTTGAGTAAGCAAAACTCTGTAAAAATGGCAATTTTGGTCACTGTGAGGGTTTAAAAAGTGGTTATTCAACATGAAGCATGATCCAATTGACATTTTGAATCATTTTTGGTACAGTCCAAAAAATCAATTTTCGGATGAAAAACGATGACTCCGGACCTGTCGAACGATCCCAAAATGGTCTATAATGATGAAATTTTAACATTTAATCTTTTGACTCTAAATTACTGTTGGATGTGAAATATGACTTTGTCAACTAAAATAAGTGTGTTTAAAGTTATTTCTGTGCCTGAAACGGGTCAAAATGGAAGCTTTTGAGTAAGCAAAACTCTGTAAAAATGGCAATTTTGGTCACTGTGAGGGTTTAAAAAGTGGTTATTCAACATGAAGCATGATCCAATTGACATTTTGAATCATTTTTGGTACAGTCCAAAAAATCAATTTTCGGATGAAAAACGATGACTCCGGACCTGTCGAACGATCCCAAAATGGTCTATAATGATGAAATTTTAACATTTAATCTTTTGACTCTAAATTACTGTTGGATGTGAAATATGACTTTGTCAACTAAAATAAGTGTGTTTAAAGTTATTTCTGTGCCTGAAACGGGTCAAAATGGAAGCTTTTGAGTAAGCAAAACTCTGTAAAAATGGCAATTTTGGTCACTGTGAGGGTTTAAGAAGTGGTTATTCAACATGAGGCATGATCCAATTGACATTTTGAATCATTTTTATTACAGTCCAAAAAATCAATTTTCGGATGAAAAACGATGACTCCGGACCTGTCGAACGATCCCAAAATGGTCTATAATGATGAAATTTCAACATTTAATCTTTTGACTCTAAATTACTGTTGGATGTGAATTATGACTTTGTCAACTAGAATAAGTGTGTTTAAAGTCATTTCTGTGCCTGAAACGGGTCAAAAGGAAGCTTTTGAGTAAGCAAAACTCTGTAAAAATGGCAATTTTGGTCACTGTGAGGGTTTAAAAAGTGGTTATTCAACATGAGGCATGATCCAATTGACATTTTGAATAATTTTTGGTACAGTCCAAAAAATCAATTTTCGGATGAAAAACGATGACTCCGGACCTGTCGAACGATCATAAAATGGTCTATAATGATGAAATTTCAACATTTAATCTTTTGACTCTAAATTACTGTTGGATGTGAATTATGACTTTGTCAACTAGAATAAGTGTGTTTAAAGTCATTTCTGTGCCTGAAACGGGTGAAAATGGAAGCTTTTGAGTAAGCAAAACTCTGTAAAAATGGCAATTTTGGTCACTGTGAGGGTTTAAAAAGTGGTTATTCAACATGAGGCATGATCCAATTGACATTTTGAATCATTTTTGGTACAGTCCAAAAAATCAATTTTCGGATGAAAAACGATGACTCCGGACCTGTCGAACGATCATAAAATGGTCTATAATGATGAAATTTCAACATTTAATCTTTTGACTCTAAATTACTGTTGGATGTGAATTATGACTTTGTCAACTAGAATAAGTGTGTTTAAAGTCATTTCTGTGCCTGAAACGGGTCAAAATGGAAGCTTTTGAGTAAGCAAAACTCTGAAAAAATGGCAATTTTGGTCACTGTGAGGGTTTAAAAAGTGGTTATTCAACATGAAGCATGATCCAATTGACATTTTGAATCATTTTTGGTACAGTCCAAAAAATCAATTTTCGGATGAAAAACGATGACTCCGGACCTGTCGAACGATCCCAAAATGGTCTATAATGATGAAATTTTAACATTTAATCTTTTGACTCTAAATTACTGTTGGATGTGAAATATGACTTTGTCAACTAAAATAAGTGTGTTTAAAGTTATTTCTGTGCCTGAAACGGGTCAAAATGGAAGCTTTTGAGTAAGCAAAACTCTGTAAAAATGGCAATTTTGGTCACTGTGAGGGTTTAAGAAGTGGTTATTCAACATGAGGCATGATCCAATTGACATTTTGAATCATTTTTATTACAGTCCAAAAAATCAATTTTCGGATGAAAAACGATGACTCCGGACCTGTCGAACGATCCCAAAATGGTCTATAATGATGAAATTTCAACATTTAATCTTTTGACTCTAAATTACTGTTGGATGTGAATTATGACTTTGTCAACTAGAATAAGTGTGTTTAAAGTCATTTCTGTGCCTGAAACGGGTCAAAAGGAAGCTTTTGAGTAAGCAAAACTCTGTAAAAATGGCAATTTTGGTCACTGTGAGGGTTTAAAAAGTGGTTATTCAACATGAGGCATGATCCAATTGACATTTTGAATCATTTTTGGTACAGTCCAAAAAATCAATTTTCGGATGAAAAACGATGACTCCGGACCTGTCGAACGATCATAAAATGGTCTATAATGATGAAATTTCAACATTTAATCTTTTGACTCTAAATTACTGTTGGATGTGAATTATGACTTTGTCAACTAGAATAAGTGTGTTTAAAGTCATTTCTGTGCCTGAAACGGGTGAAAATGGAAGCTTTTGAGTAAGCAAAACTCTGTAAAAATGGCAATTTTGGTCACTGTGAGGGTTTAAAAAGTGGTTATTCAACATGAGGCATGATCCAATTGACATTTTGAATCATTTTTGGTACAGTCCAAAAAATCAATTTTCGGATGAAAAACGATGACTCCGGACCTGTCGAACGATCATAAAATGGTCTATAATGATGAAATTTCAACATTTAATCTTTTGACTCTAAATTACTGTTGGATGTGAATTATGACTTTGTCAACTAGAATAAGTGTGTTTAAAGTCATTTCTGTGCCTGAAACGGGTCAAAATGGAAGCTTTTGAGTAAGCAAAACTCTGTAAAAATGGCAATTTTGGTCACTGTGAGGGTTTAAAAAGTGGTTATTCAACATGAGGCATGATCCAATTGACATTTTGAATCATTTTTGGTACAGTCCAAAAAATCAATTTTCGGATGAAAAACGATGACTCCGGACCTGTCGAACGATCATAAAATGGTCTATAATGATGAAATTTCAACATTTAATCTTTTGACTCTAAATTACTGTTGGATGTGAATTATGACTTTGTCAACTAGAATAAGTGTGTTTAAAGTCATTTCTGTGCCTGAAACGGGTCAAAATGGAAGCTTTTGAGTAAGCAAAACTCTGTAAAAATGGCAATTTTGGTCACTGTGAGGGTTTAAAAAGTGGTTATTCAACATGAGGCATGATCCAATTGACATTCTGAATCATTTTTGGTACAGTCCAAAAAATCAATTTTCGGATGAAAAACGATGACTCCGGACCTGTCGAACGATCCCAAAATGGTCTATAATGATGAAATTTCAACATTTAATCTTTTGACTCTAAATGACTGTTGGATGTGAATTATGACTTTGTCAACTAGAATAAGTGTGTTTAAAGTCATTTCTGTGCCTGAAACAGGTCAAAATGGAAGCTTTTGAGTAAGCAAAACTCTGTAAAAATGGCAATTTTGGTCACTGTGAGGGTTTAAAAAGTGGTTATTCAACATGAGGCATGATCCAATTGACATTCTGAATCATTTTTGGTACAGTCCAAAAAATCAATTTTCGGATGAAAAACGATGACTCCGGACCTGTCGAACGATCCCAAAATGGTCTATAATGGTGAAATTTCAACATTTAATCTTTTGACTCTAAATGACTGTTGGATGTGAATTATGACTTTGTCAACTAGAATAAGTGTGTTTAAAGTCATTTCTGTGCCTGAAACGGGTCAAAATGGAAGCTTTTGAGTAAGCAAAACTCTGTAAAAATGGCAATTTTGGTCACTGTGAGGGTTTAAAAAGTGGTTATTCAACATGAAGCATGATCCGATTGACATTTTGAATCATTTTTGGTACAGTCCAAAAAATCAATTTTCGGATGAAAAACGATGACTCCGGACCTGTCGAACGATCCCAAAATGGTCTATAATGATGAAATTTTAACATTTAATCTTTTGACTCTAAATTACTGTTGGATGTGAAATATGACTTTGTCAACTAAAATAAGTGTGTTTAAAGTTATTTCTGTGCCTGAAACGGGTCAAAATGGAAGCTTTTGAGTAAGCAAAACTCTGTAAAAATGGCAATTTTGGTCACTGTGAGGGTTTAAGAAGTGGTTATTCAACATGAGGCATGATCCAATTGACATTTTGAATCATTTTTATTACAGTCCAAAAAATCAATTTTCGGATGAAAAACGATGACTCCGGACCTGTCGAACGATCCCAAAATGGTCTATAATGATGAAATTTCAACATTTAATCTTTTGACTCTAAATTACTGTTGGATGTGAATTATGACTTTGTCAACTAGAATAAGTGTGTTTAAAGTCATTTCTGTGCCTGAAACGGGTCAAAAGGAAGCTTTTGAGTAAGCAAAACTCTGTAAAAATGGCAATTTTGGTCACTGTGAGGGTTTAAAAAGTGGTTATTCAACATGAGGCATGATCCAATTGACATTTTGAATCATTTTTGGTACAGTCCAAAAAATCAATTTTCGGATGAAAAACGATGACTCCGGACCTGTCGAACGATCATAAAATGGTCTATAATGATGAAATTTCAACATTTAATCTTTTGACTCTAAATTACTGTTGGATGTGAATTATGACTTTGTCAACTAGAATAAGTGTGTTTAAAGTCATTTCTGTGCCTGAAACTGGTGAAAATGGAAGCTTTTGAGTAAGCAAAACTCTGTAAAAATGGCAATTTTGGTCACTGTGAGGGTTTAAAAAGTGGTTATTCAACATGAGGCATGATCCAATTGACATTTTGAATCATTTTTGGTACAGTCCAAAAAATCAATTTTCGGATGAAAAACGATGACTCCGGACCTGTCGAACGATCATAAAATGGTCTATAATGATGAAATTTCAACATTTAATCTTTTGACTCTAAATACTGTTGGATGTGAATTATGACTTTGTCAACTAGAATAAGTGTGTTTAAAGTCATTTCTGGTGCCTGAAACGGGTCAAAATGGAAGCTTTTGAGTAAGCAAAACTCTGTAAAAATGGCAATTTTGGTCACTGTGAGGGTTTAAAAAGTGGTTATTCAACATGAGGCATGATCCAATTGACATTTTGAATCATTTTTGGTACAGTCCAAAAAATCAATTTTCGGATGAAAAACGATGACTCCGGACCTGTCGAACGATCATAAAATGGTCTATAATGATGAAATTTCAACATTTAATCTTTTGACTCTAAATTACTGTTGGATGTGAATTATGACTTTGTCAACTAGAATAAGTGTGTTTAAAGTCATTTCTGTGCCTGAAACGGGTGAAAATGGAAGCTTTTGAGTAAGCAAAACTCTGTAAAAATGGCAATTTTGGTCACTGTGAGGGTTTAAAAAGTGGTTATTCAACATGAGGCATGATCCAATTGACATTTTGAATCATTTTTGGTACAGTCCAAAAAATCAATTTTCTGATGAAAAACGATGACTCCGGACCTGTCGAACGATCATAAAATGGTCTATAATGATGAAATTTCAACATTTAATCTTTTGACTCTAAATTACTGTTGGATGTGAATTATGACTTTGTCAACTAGAATAAGTGTGTTTAAAGTCATTTCTGTGCCTGAAACGGGTCAAAATGGAAGCTTTTGAGTAAGCAAAACTCTGTAAAAATGGCAATTTTGGTCACTGTGAGGGTTTAAAAAGTGGTTATTCAACATGAGGCATGATCCAATTGATATTTTGAATCATTTTTGGTACAGTCCAAAAAATCAATTTTCGGATGAAAAACGATGACTCCGGACCTGTCGAACGATCATAAAATGGTCTATAATGATGAAATTTCGAAATTTAATCTTTTGACTCTAAATTACTGTTGGATGTGAATTATGACTTTGTCAACTAGAATAAGTGTGTTTAAAGTCATTTCTGTGCCTGAAACGGGTCAAAATGGAAGCTTTTGAGTAAGCAAAACTCTGTAAAAATGGCAATTTTGGTCACTGTGAGGGTTTAAAAAGTGGTTATTCAACATGAGGCATGATCCAATTGACATTCTGAATCATTTTTGGTACAGTCCAAAAAATCAATTTTCGGATGAAAAACGATGACTCCGGACCTGTCGAACGATCCCAAAATGGTCTATAATGATGAAATTTCAACATTTAATCTTTTGACTCTAAATGACTGTTGGATGTGAATTATGACTTTGTCAACTAGAATAAGTGTGTTTAAAGTCATTTCTGTGCCTGAAACGGGTCAAAATGGAAGCTTTTGAGTAAGCAAAACTCTGTAAAAATGGCAATTTTGGTCACTGTGAGGGTTTAAAAAGTGGTTATTCAACATGAAGCATGATCCAATTGACATTTTGAATCATTTTTGGTACAGTCCAAAAAATCAATTTTCGGATGAAAAACGATGACTCCGGACCTGTCGAACGATCCCAAAATGGTCTATAATGATGAAATTTTAACATTTAATCTTTTGACTCTAAATTACTGTTGGATGTGAAATATGACTTTGTCAACTAAAATAAGTGTGTTTAAAGTTATTTCTGTGCCTGAAACGGGTCAAAATGGAAGCTTTTGAGTAAGCAAAACTCTGTAAAAATGGCAATTTTGGTCACTGTGAGGGTTTAAGAAGTGGTTATTCAACATGAGGCATGATCCAATTGACATTTTGAATCATTTTTATTACAGTCCAAAAAATCAATTTTCGGATGAAAAACGATGACTCCGGACCTGTCGAACGATCCCAAAATGGTCTATAATGATGAAATTTCAACATTTAATCTTTTGACTCTAAATTACTGTTGGATGTGAATTATGACTTTGTCAACTAGAATAAGTGTGTTTAAAGTCATTTCTGTGCCTGAAACGGGTCAAAAGGAAGCTTTTGAGTAAGCAAAACTCTGTAAAAATGGCAATTTTGGTCACTGTGAGGGTTTAAAAAGTGGTTATTCAACATGAGGCATGATCCAATTGACATTTTGAATCATTTTTGGTACAGTCCAAAAAATCAATTTTCGGATGAAAAACGATGACTCCGGACCTGTCGAACGATCATAAAATGGTCTATAATGATGAAATTTCAACATTTAATCTTTTGACTCTAAATTACTGTTGGATGTGAATTATGACTTTGTCAACTAGAATAAGTGTGTTTAAAGTCATTTCTGTGCCTGAAACGGGTGAAAATGGAAGCTTTTGAGTAAGCAAAACTCTGTAAAAATGGCAATTTTGGTCACTGTGAGGGTTTAAAAAGTGGTTATTCAACATGAGGCATGATCCAATTGACATTTTGAATCATTTTTGGTACAGTCCAAAAAATCAATTTTCGGATGAAAAACGATGACTCCGGACCTGTCGAACGATCCCAAAATGGTCTATAATGATGAAATTTCAACATTTAATCTTTTGACTCTAAATGACTGTTGGATGTGAATTATGACTTTGTCAACTAGAATAAGTGTGTTTAAAGTCATTTCTGTGCCTGAAACGGGTCAAAATGGAAGCTTTTGAGTAAGCAAAACTCTGTAAAAATGGCAATTTTGGTCACTGTGAGGGTTTAAAAAGTGGTTATTCAACATGAAGCATGATCCAATTGACATTTTGAATCATTTTTGGTACAGTCCAAAAAATCAATTTTCGGATGAAAAACGATGACTCCGGACCTGTCGAACGATCCCAAAATGGTCTATAATGATGAAATTTTAACATTTAATCTTTTGACTCTAAATTACTGTTGGATGTGAAATATGACTTTGTCAACTAAAATAAGTGTGTTTAAAGTTATTTCTGTGCCTGAAACGGGTCAAAATGGAAGCTTTTGAGTAAGCAAAACTCTGTAAAAATGGCAATTTTGGTCACTGTGAGGGTTTAAGAAGTGGTTATTCAACATGAGGCATGATCCAATTGACATTTTGAATCATTTTTGGTACAGTCCAAAAAATCAATTTTCGGATGAAAAACGATGACTCCGGACCTGTCGAACGATCATAAAATGGTCTATAATGATGAAATTTCAACATTTAATCTTTTGACTCTAAATTACTGTTGGATGTGAATTATGACTTTGTCAACTAGAATAAGTGTGTTTAAAGTCATTTCTGTGCCTGAAACGGGTGAAAATGGAAGCTTTTGAGTAAGCAAAACTCTGTAAAAATGGCAATTTTGGTCACTGTGAGGGTTTAAAAAGTGGTTATTCAACATGAGGCATGATCCAATTGACATTTTGAATCATTTTTGGTACAGTCCAAAAAATCAATTTTCGGATGAAAAACGATGACTCCGGACCTGTCGAACGATCATAAAATGGTCTATAATGATGAAATTTCAACATTTAATCTTTTGACTCTAAATGACTGTTGGATGTGAATTATGACTTTGTCAACTAGAATAAGTGTGTTTAAAGTCATTTCTGTGCCTGAAACGGGTCAAAATGGAAGCTTTTGAGTAAGCAAAACTCTGTAAAAATGGCAATTTTGGTCACTGTGAGGGTTTAAAAAGTGGTTATTCAACATGAAGCATGATCCAATTGACATTTTGAATCATTTTTGGTACAGTCCAAAAAATCAATTTTCGGATGAAAAACGATGACTCCGGACCTGTCGAACGATCCCAAAATGGTCTATAATGATGAAATTTTAACATTTAATCTTTTGACTCTAAATTACTGTTGGATGTGAAATATGACTTTGTCAACTAAAATAAGTGTGTTTAAAGTTATTTCTGTGCCTGAAACGGGTCAAAATGGAAGCTTTTGAGTAAGCAAAACTCTGTAAAAATGGCAATTTTGGTCACTGTGAGGGTTTAAAAAGTGGTTATTCAACATGAAGCATGATCCAATTGACATTTTGAATCATTTTTGGTACAGTCCAAAAAATCAATTTTCGGATGAAAAACGATGACTCCGGACCTGTCGAACGATCCCAAAATGGTCTATAATGATGAAATTTTAACATTTAATCTTTTGACTCTAAATTACTGTTGGATGTGAAATATGACTTTGTCAACTAAAATAAGTGTGTTTAAAGTTATTTCTGTGCCTGAAACGGGTCAAAATGGAAGCTTTTGAGTAAGCAAAACTCTGTAAAAATGGCAATTTTGGTCACTGTGAGGGTTTAAGAAGTGGTTATTCAACATGAGGCATGATCCAATTGACATTTTGAATCATTTTTATTACAGTCCAAAAAATCAATTTTCGGATGAAAAACGATGACTCCGGACCTGTCGAACGATCCCAAAATGGTCTATAATGATGAAATTTCAACATTTAATCTTTTGACTCTAAATTACTGTTGGATGTGAATTATGACTTTGTCAACTAGAATAAGTGTGTTTAAAGTCATTTCTGTGCCTGAAACGGGTCAAAAGGAAGCTTTTGAGTAAGCAAAACTCTGTAAAAATGGCAATTTTGGTCACTGTGAGGGTTTAAAAAGTGGTTATTCAACATGAGGCATGATCCAATTGACATTTTGAATAATTTTTGGTACAGTCCAAAAAATCAATTTTCGGATGAAAAACGATGACTCCGGACCTGTCGAACGATCATAAAATGGTCTATAATGATGAAATTTCAACATTTAATCTTTTGACTCTAAATTACTGTTGGATGTGAATTATGACTTTGTCAACTAGAATAAGTGTGTTTAAAGTCATTTCTGTGCCTGAAACGGGTGAAAATGGAAGCTTTTGAGTAAGCAAAACTCTGTAAAAATGGCAATTTTGGTCACTGTGAGGGTTTAAAAAGTGGTTATTCAACATGAGGCATGATCCAATTGACATTTTGAATCATTTTTGGTACAGTCCAAAAAATCAATTTTCGGATGAAAAACGATGACTCCGGACCTGTCGAACGATCATAAAATGGTCTATAATGATGAAATTTCAACATTTAATCTTTTGACTCTAAATTACTGTTGGATGTGAATTATGACTTTGTCAACTAGAATAAGTGTGTTTAAAGTCATTTCTGTGCCTGAAACGGGTCAAAATGGAAGCTTTTGAGTAAGCAAAACTCTGAAAAAATGGCAATTTTGGTCACTGTGAGGGTTTAAAAAGTGGTTATTCAACATGAAGCATGATCCAATTGACATTTTGAATCATTTTTGGTACAGTCCAAAAAATCAATTTTCGGATGAAAAACGATGACTCCGGACCTGTCGAACGATCCCAAAATGGTCTATAATGATGAAATTTTAACATTTAATCTTTTGACTCTAAATTACTGTTGGATGTGAAATATGACTTTGTCAACTAAAATAAGTGTGTTTAAAGTTATTTCTGTGCCTGAAACGGGTCAAAATGGAAGCTTTTGAGTAAGCAAAACTCTGTAAAAATGGCAATTTTGGTCACTGTGAGGGTTTAAGAAGTGGTTATTCAACATGAGGCATGATCCAATTGACATTTTGAATCATTTTTATTACAGTCCAAAAAATCAATTTTCGGATGAAAAACGATGACTCCGGACCTGTCGAACGATCCCAAAATGGTCTATAATGATGAAATTTCAACATTTAATCTTTTGACTCTAAATTACTGTTGGATGTGAATTATGACTTTGTCAACTAGAATAAGTGTGTTTAAAGTCATTTCTGTGCCTGAAACGGGTCAAAAGGAAGCTTTTGAGTAAGCAAAACTCTGTAAAAATGGCAATTTTGGTCACTGTGAGGGTTTAAAAAGTGGTTATTCAACATGAGGCATGATCCAATTGACATTTTGAATCATTTTTGGTACAGTCCAAAAAATCAATTTTCGGATGAAAAACGATGACTCCGGACCTGTCGAACGATCATAAAATGGTCTATAATGATGAAATTTCAACATTTAATCTTTTGACTCTAAATTACTGTTGGATGTGAATTATGACTTTGTCAACTAGAATAAGTGTGTTTAAAGTCATTTCTGTGCCTGAAACGGGTGAAAATGGAAGCTTTTGAGTAAGCAAAACTCTGTAAAAATGGCAATTTTGGTCACTGTGAGGGTTTAAAAAGTGGTTATTCAACATGAGGCATGATCCAATTGACATTTTGAATCATTTTTGGTACAGTCCAAAAAATCAATTTTCAGATGAAAAACGATGACTCCGGACCTGTCGAACGATCCCAAAATGGTCTATAATGATGAAATTTCAACATTTAATCTTTTGACTCTAAATGACTGTTGGATGTGAATTATGACTTTGTCAACTAGAATAAGTGTGTTTAAAGTCATTTCTGTGCCTGAAACGGGTCAAAATGGAAGCTTTTGAGTAAGCAAAACTCTGTAAAAATGGCAATTTTGGTCACTGTGAGGGTTTAAAAAGTGGTTATTCAACATGAAGCATGATCCAATTGACATTTTGAATCATTTTTGGTACAGTCCAAAAAATCAATTTTCGGATGAAAAACGATGACTCCGGACCTGTCGAACGATCCCAAAATGGTCTATAATGATGAAATTTTAACATTTAATCTTTTGACTCTAAATTACTGTTGGATGTGAAATATGACTTTGTCAACTAAAATAAGTGTGTTTAAAGTTATTTCTGTGCCTGAAACGGGTCAAAATGGAAGCTTTTGAGTAAGCAAAACTCTGTAAAAATGGCAATTTTGGTCACTGTGAGGGTTTAAGAAGTGGTTATTCAACATGAGGCATGATCCAATTGACATTTTGAATCATTTTTATTACAGTCCAAAAAATCAATTTTCGGATGAAAAACGATGACTCCGGACCTGTCGAACGATCATAAAATGGTCTATAATGATGAAATTTCAACATTTAATCTTTTGACTCTAAATTACTGTTGGATGTGAATTATGACTTTGTCAACTAGAATAAGTGTGTTTAAAGTCATTTCTGTGCCTGAAACGGGTCAAAATGGAAGCTTTTGAGTAAGCAAAACTCTGTAAAAATGGCAATTTTGGTCACTGTGAGGGTTTAAAAAGTGGTTATTCAACATGAGGCATGATCCAATTGACATTCTGAATCATTTTTGGTACAGTCCAAAAAATCAATTTTCGGATGAAAAACGATGACTCCGGACCTGTCGAACGATCCCAAAATGGTCTATAATGATGAAATTTCAACATTTAATCTTTTGACTCTAAATGACTGTTGGATGTGAATTATGACTTTGTCAACTAGAATAAGTGTGTTTAAAGTCATTTCTGTGCCTGAAACGGGTCAAAATGGAAGCTTTTGAGTAAGCAAAACTCTGTAAAAATGGCAATTTTGGTCACTGTGAGGGTTTAAAAAGTGGTTATTCAACATGAAGCATGATCCAATTGACATTTTGAATCATTTTTGGTACAGTCCAAAAAATCAATTTTCGGATGAAAAACGATGACTCCGGACCTGTCGAACGATCCCAAAATGGTCTATAATGATGAAATTTTAACATTTAATCTTTTGACTCTAAATTACTGTTGGATGTGAAATATGACTTTGTCAACTAAAATAAGTGTGTTTAAAGTTATTTCTGTGCCTGAAACGGGTCAAAATGGAAGCTTTTGAGTAAGCAAAACTCTGTAAAAATGGCAATTTTGGTCACTGTGAGGGTTTAAAAAGTGGTTATTCAACATGAAGCATGATCCAATTGACATTTTGAATCATTTTTGGTACAGTCCAAAAAATCAATTTTCGGATGAAAAACGATGACTCCGGACCTGTCGAACGATCCCAAAATGGTCTATAATGATGAAATTTTAACATTTAATCTTTTGACTCTAAATTACTGTTGGATGTGAAATATGACTTTGTCAACTAAAATAAGTGTGTTTAAAGTTATTTCTGTGCCTGAAACGGGTCAAAATGGAAGCTTTTGAGTAAGCAAAACTCTGTAAAAATGGCAATTTTGGTCACTGTGAGGGTTTAAGAAGTGGTTATTCAACATGAGGCATGATCCAATTGACATTTTGAATCATTTTTATTACAGTCCAAAAAATCAATTTTCGGATGAAAAACGATGACTCCGGACCTGTCGAACGATCCCAAAATGGTCTATAATGATGAAATTTCAACATTTAATCTTTTGACTCTAAATTACTGTTGGATGTGAATTATGACTTTGTCAACTAGAATAAGTGTGTTTAAAGTCATTTCTGTGCCTGAAACGGGTCAAAAGGAAGCTTTTGAGTAAGCAAAACTCTGTAAAAATGGCAATTTTGGTCACTGTGAGGGTTTAAAAAGTGGTTATTCAACATGAGGCATGATCCAATTGACATTTTGAATAATTTTTGGTACAGTCCAAAAAATCAATTTTCGGATGAAAAACGATGACTCCGGACCTGTCGAACGATCATAAAATGGTCTATAATGATGAAATTTCAACATTTAATCTTTTGACTCTAAATTACTGTTGGATGTGAATTATGACTTTGTCAACTAGAATAAGTGTGTTTAAAGTCATTTCTGTGCCTGAAACGGGTGAAAATGGAAGCTTTTGAGTAAGCAAAACTCTGTAAAAATGGCAATTTTGGTCACTGTGAGGGTTTAAAAAGTGGTTATTCAACATGAGGCATGATCCAATTGACATTTTGAATCATTTTTGGTACAGTCCAAAAAATCAATTTTCGGATGAAAAACGATGACTCCGGACCTGTCGAACGATCATAAAATGGTCTATAATGATGAAATTTCAACATTTAATCTTTTGACTCTAAATTACTGTTGGATGTGAATTATGACTTTGTCAACTAGAATAAGTGTGTTTAAAGTCATTTCTGTGCCTGAAACGGGTCAAAATGGAAGCTTTTGAGTAAGCAAAACTCTGTAAAAATGGCAATTTTGGTCACTGTGAGGGTTTAAAAAGTGGTTATTCAACATGAGGCATGATCCAATTGACATTTTGAATCATTTTTGGTACAGTCCAAAAAATCAATTTTCGGATGAAAAACGATGACTCCGGACCTGTCGAACGATCATAAAATGGTCTATAATGATGAAATTTCAACATTTAATCTTTTGACTCTAAATTACTGTTGGATGTGAATTATGACTTTGTCAACTAGAATAAGTGTGTTTAAAGTCATTTCTGTGCCTGAAACGGGTCAAAATGGAAGCTTTTGAGTAAGCAAAACTCTGTAAAAATGGCAATTTTGGTCACTGTGAGGGTTTAAAAAGTGGTTATTCAACATGAGGCATGATCCAATTGACATTCTGAATCATTTTTGGTACAGTCCAAAAAATCAATTTTCGGATAAAAAACGATAACTCCGGACCTGTCGAACGATCCCAAAATGGTCTATAATGATGAAATTTCAACATTTAATCTTTTGACTCTAAATGACTGTTGGATGTGAATTATGACTTTGTCAACTAGAATAAGTGTGTTTAAAGTCATTTCTGTGCCTGAAACGGGTCCAAATGGAAGCTTTTGAGTAAGCAAAACTCAGTAAAAATGGCAATTTTGGTCACTGTGAGGGTTTAAAAAGTGGTTATTCAACATGAAGCATGATCCAATTGACATTTTGAATCATTTTTGGTACAGTCCAAAAAATCAATTTTCGGATGAAAAACGATGACTCCGGACCTGTCGAACGATCCCAAAATGGTCTATAATGATGAAATTTTAACATTTAATCTTTTGACTCTAAATTACTGTTGGATGTGAAATATGACTTTGTCAACTAAAATAAGTGTGTTTAAAGTTATTTCTGTGCCTGAAACGGGTCAAAATGGAAGCTTTTGAGTAAGCAAAACTCTGTAAAAATGGCAATTTTGGTCACTGTGAGGGTTTAAGAAGTGGTTATTCAACATGAGGCATGATCCAAGTTACATTTTGAAACATTTTTATTACAGTCCAAAAAATCAATTTTCGGATGAAAAACGATGACTCCGGACCTGTCGAACGATCCCAAAATGGTCTATAATGATGAAATTTCAACATTTAATCTTTTGACTCTAAATTACTGTTGGATGTGAATTATGACTTTGTCAACTAGAATAAGTGTGTTTAAAGTCATTTCTGTGCCTGAAACGGGTCAAAAGGAAGCTTTTGAGTAAGCAAAACTCTGTAAAAATGGCAATTTTGGTCACTGTGAGGGTTTAAAAAGTGGTTATTCAACATGAGGCATGATCCAATTGACATTTTGAATCATTTTTGGTACAGTCCAAAAAATCAATTTTCGGATGAAAAACGATGACTCCGGACCTGTCGAACGATCCCAAAATGGTCTATAATGATGAAATTTCAACATTTAATCTTTTGACTCTAAATGACTGTTGGATGTGAATTATGACTTTGTCAACTAGAATAAGTGTGTTTAAAGTCATTTCTGTGCCTGAAACAGGTCAAAATGGAAGCTTTTGAGTAAGCAAAACTCTGTAAAAATGGCAATTTTGGTCACTGTGAGGGTTTAAAAAGTGGTTATTCAACATGAAGCATGATCCAATTGACATTTTGAATCATTTTTGGTACAGTCCAAAAAATCAATTTTCGGATGAAAAACGATGACTCCGGACCTGTCGAACGATCCCAAAATGGTCTATAATGATGAAATTTTAACATTTAATCTTTTGACTCTAAATTACTGTTGGATGTGAAATATGACTTTGTCAACTAAAATAAGTGTGTTTAAAGTTATTTCTGTGCCTGAAACGGGTCAAAATGGAAGCTTTTGAGTAAGCAAAACTCTGTAAAAATGGCAATTTTGGTCACTGTGAGGGTTTAAGAAGTGGTTATTCAACATGAGGCATGATCCAATTGACATTTTGAATCATTTTTATTACAGTCCAAAAAATCAATTTTCGGATGAAAAACGATGACTCCGGACCTGGCGAACGATCCCAAAATGGTCTATAATGATGAAATTTCAACATTTAATCTTTTGACTCTAAATTACTGTTGGATGTGAATTATGACTTTGTCAACTAGAATAAGTGTGTTTAAAGTCATTTCTGTGCCTGAAACGGGTCAAAAGGAAGCTTTTGAGTAAGCAAAACTCTGTAAAAATGGCAATTTTGGTCACTGTGAGGGTTTAAAAAGTGGTTATTCAACATGAGGCATGATCCAATTGACATTTTGAATCATTTTTGGTACAGTCCAAAAAATCAATTTTCGGATGAAAAACGATGACTCCGGACCTGTCGAACGATCATAAAATGGTCTATAATGATGAAATTTCAACATTTAATCTTTTGACTCTAAATTACTGTTGGATGTGAATTATGACTTTGTCAACTAGAATAAGTGTGTTTAAAGTCATTTCTGTGCCTGAAACGGGTCAAAATGGAAGCTTTTGAGTAAGCAAAACTCTGTAAAAATGGCAATTTTGGTCACTGTGAGGGTTTAAAAAGTGGTTATTCAACATGAGGCATGATCCAATTGACATTTTGAATCATTTTTGGTACAGTCCAAAAAATCAATTTTCGGATGAAAAACGATGACTCCGGACCTGTCGAACGATCATAAAATGGTCTATAATGATGAAATTTCAACATTTAATCTTTTGACTCTAAATTACTGTTGGATGTGAATTATGACTTTGTCAACTAGAATAAGTGTGTTTAAAGTCATTTCTGTGCCTGAAACGGGTCAAAATGGAAGCTTTTGAGTAAGCAAAACTCTGTAAAAATGGCAATTTTGGTCACTGTGAGGGTTTAAAAAGTGGTTATTCAACATGAGGCATGATCCAATTGACATTTTGAATCATTTTTGGTACAGTCCAAAAAATCAATTTTCGGATGAAAAACGATGACTCCGGACCTGTCGAACGATCATAAAATGGTCTATAATGATGAAATTTCAACATTTAATCTTTTGACTCTAAATTACTGTTGGATGTGAATTATGACTTTGTCAACTAGAATAAGTGTGTTTAAAGTCATTTCTGTGCCTGAAACGGGTCAAAATGGAAGCTTTTGAGTAAGCAAAACTCTGTAAAAATGGCAATTTTGGTCACTGTGAGGGTTTAAAAAGTGGTTATTCAACATGAAGCATGATCCAATTGACATTTTGAATCATTTTTGGTACAGTCCAAAAAATCAATTTTCGGATGAAAAACGATGACTCCGGACCTGTCGAACGATCCCAAAATGGTCTATAATGATGAAATTTTAACATTTAATCTTTTGACTCTAAATTACTGTTGGATGTGAAATATGACTTTGTCAACTAAAATAAGTGTGTTTAAAGTTATTTCTGTGCCTGAAACGGGTCAAAATGGAAGCTTTTGAGTAAGCAAAACTCTGTAAAAATGGCAATTTTGGTCACTGTGAGGGTTTAAGAAGTGGTTATTCAACATGAGGCATGATCCAATTGACATTTTGAATCATTTTTATTACAGTCCAAAAAATCAATTTTCGGATGAAAAACGATGACTCCGGACCTGGCGAACGATCCCAAAATGGTCTATAATGATGAAATTTCAACATTTAATCTTTTGACTCTAAATTACTGTTGGATGTGAATTATGACTTTGTCAACTAGAATAAGTGTGTTTAAAGTCATTTCTGTGCCTGAAACGGGTCAAAAGGAAGCTTTTGAGTAAGCAAAACTCTGTAAAAATGGCAATTTTGGTCACTGTGAGGGTTTAAAAAGTGGTTATTCAACATGAGGCATGATCCAATTGACATTTTGAATCATTTTTGGTACAGTCCAAAAAATCAATTTTCGGATGAAAAACGATGACTCCGGACCTGTCGAACGATCATAAAATGGTCTATAATGATGAAATTTCAACATTTAATCTTTTGACTCTAAATTACTGTTGGATGTGAATTATGACTTTGTCAACTAGAATAAGTGTGTTTAAAGTCATTTCTGTGCCTGAAACGGGTCAAAATGGAAGCTTTTGAGTAAGCAAAACTCTGTAAAAATGGCAATTTTGGTCACTGTGAGGGTTTAAAAAGTGGTTATTCAACATGAGGCATGATCCAATTGACATTTTGAATCATTTTTGGTACAGTCCAAAAAATCAATTTTCGGATGAAAAACGATGACTCCGGACCTGTCGAACGATCATAAAATGGTCTATAATGATGAAATTTCAACATTTAATCTTTTGACTCTAAATTACTGTTGGATGTGAATTATGACTTTGTCAACTAGAATAAGTGTGTTTAAAGTCATTTCTGTGCCTGAAACGGGTCAAAATGGAAGCTTTTGAGTAAGCAAAACTCTGTAAAAATGGCAATTTTGGTCACTGTGAGGGTTTAAAAAGTGGTTATTCAACATGAGGCATGATCCAATTGACATTTTGAATCATTTTTGGTACAGTCCAAAAAATCAATTTTCGGATGAAAAACGATGACTCCGGACCTGTCGAACGATCATAAAATGGTCTATAATGATGAAATTTCAACATTTAATCTTTTGACTCTAAATTACTGTTGGATGTGAATTATGACTTTGTCAACTAGAATAAGTGTGTTTAAAGTCATTTCTGTGCCTGAAACGGGTCAAAATGGAAGCTTTTGAGTAAGCAAAACTCTGTAAAAATGGCAATTTTGGTCACTGTGAGGGTTTAAAAAGTGGTTATTCAACATGAAGCATGATCCAATTGACATTTTGAATCATTTTTGGTACAGTCCAAAAAATCAATTTTCGGATGAAAAACGATGACTCCGGACCTGTCGAACGATCCCAAAATGGTCTATAATGATGAAATTTCAACATTTAATCTTTTGACTCTAAATTACTGTTGGATGTGAATTATGACTTTGTCAACTAGAATAAGTGTGTTTAAAGTCATTTCTGTGCCTGAAACGGGTGAAAATGGAAGCTTTTGAGTAAGCAAAACTCTGTAAAAATGGCAATTTTGGTCACTGTGAGGGTTTAAAAAGTGGTTATTCAACATGAGGCATGATCCAATTGACATTTTGAATCATTTTTGGTACAGTCCAAAAAATCAATTTTCGGATGAAAAACGATGACTCCGGACCTGTCGAACGATCCCAAAATGGTCTATAATGATGAAATTTCAACATTTAATCTTTTGACTCTAAATGACTGTTGGATGTGAATTATGACTTTGTCAACTAGAATAAGTGTGTTTAAAGTCATTTCTGTGCCTGAAACGGGTCAAAATGGAAGCTTTTGAGTAAGCAAAACTCTGTAAAAATGGCAATTTTGGTCACTGTGAGGGTTTAAAAAGTGGTTATTCAACATGAAGCATGATCCAATTGACATTTTGAATCATTTTTGGTACAGTCCAAAAAATCAATTTTCGGATGAAAAACGATGACTCCGGACCTGTCGAACGATCCCAAAATGGTCTATAATGATGAAATTTTAACATTTAATCTTTTGACTCTAAATTACTGTTGGATGTGAAATATGACTTTGTCAACTAGAATAAGTGTGTTTAAAGTCATTTCTGTGCCTGAAACGGGTCAAAAGGAAGCTTTTGAGTAAGCAAAACTCTGTAAAAATGGCAATTTTGGTCACTGTGAGGGTTTAAAAAGTGGTTATTCAACATGAGGCATGATCCAATTGACATTTTGAATAATTTTTGGTACAGTCCAAAAAATCTATTTTCGGATGAAAAACGATGACTCCGGACCTGTCGAACGATCATAAAATGGTCTATAATGATGAAATTTCAACATTTAATCTTTTGACTCTAAATTACTGTTGGATGTGAATTATGACTTTGTCAACTAGAATAAGTGTGTTTAAAGTCATTTCTGTGCCTGAAACGGGTCCAAATGGAAGCTTTTGAGTAAGCAAAACTCAGTAAAAATGGCAATTTTGGTCACTGTGAGGGTTTAAAAAGTGGTTATTCAACATGAAGCATGATCCAATTGACATTTTGAATCATTTTTGGTACAGTCCAAAAAATCAATTTTCGGATGAAAAACGATGACTCCGGACCTGTCGAACGATCCCAAAATGGTCTATAATGATGAAATTTTAACATTTAATCTTTTGACTCTAAATTACTGTTGGATGTGAAATATGACTTTGTCAACTAAAATAAGTGTGTTTAAAGTTATTTCTGTGCCTGAAACGGGTCAAAATGGAAGCTTTTGAGTAAGCAAAACTCTGTAAAAATGGCAATTTTGGTCACTGTGAGGGTTTAAGAAGTGGTTATTCAACATGAGGCATGATCCAAGTTACATTTTGAAACATTTTTATTACAGTCCAAAAAATCAATTTTCGGATGAAAAACGATGACTCCGGACCTGTCGAACGATCCCAAAATGGTCTATAATGATGAAATTTCAACATTTAATCTTTTGACTCTAAATTACTGTTGGATGTGAATTATGACTTTGTCAACTAGAATAAGTGTGTTTAAAGTCATTTCTGTGCCTGAAACGGGTCAAAAGGAAGCTTTTGAGTAAGCAAAACTCTGTAAAAATGGCAATTTTGGTCACTGTGAGGGTTTAAAAAGTGGTTATTCAACATGAGGCATGATCCAATTGACATTTTGAATCATTTTTGGTACAGTCCAAAAAATCAATTTTCGGATGAAAAACGATGACTCCGGACCTGTCGAACGATCCCAAAATGGTCTATAATGATGAAATTTCAACATTTAATCTTTTGACTCTAAATGACTGTTGGATGTGAATTATGACTTTGTCAACTAGAATAAGTGTGTTTAAAGTCATTTCTGTGCCTGAAACAGGTCAAAATGGAAGCTTTTGAGTAAGCAAAACTCTGTAAAAATGGCAATTTTGGTCACTGTGAGGGTTTAAAAAGTGGTTATTCAACATGAAGCATGATCCAATTGACATTTTGAATCATTTTTGGTACAGTCCAAAAAATCAATTTTCGGATGAAAAACGATGACTCCGGACCTGTCGAACGATCCCAAAATGGTCTATAATGATGAAATTTTAACATTTAATCTTTTGACTCTAAATTACTGTTGGATGTGAAATATGACTTTGTCAACTAAAATAAGTGTGTTTAAAGTTATTTCTGTGCCTGAAACGGGTCAAAATGGAAGCTTTTGAGTAAGCAAAACTCTGTAAAAATGGCAATTTTGGTCACTGTGAGGGTTTAAGAAGTGGTTATTCAACATGAGGCATGATCCAATTGACATTTTGAATCATTTTTATTACAGTCCAAAAAATCAATTTTCGGATGAAAAACGATGACTCCGGACCTGGCGAACGATCCCAAAATGGTCTATAATGATGAAATTTCAACATTTAATCTTTTGACTCTAAATTACTGTTGGATGTGAATTATGACTTTGTCAACTAGAATAAGTGTGTTTAAAGTCATTTCTGTGCCTGAAACGGGTCAAAAGGAAGCTTTTGAGTAAGCAAAACTCTGTAAAAATGGCAATTTTGGTCACTGTGAGGGTTTAAAAAGTGGTTATTCAACATGAGGCATGATCCAATTGACATTTTGAATCATTTTTGGTACAGTCCAAAAAATCAATTTTCGGATGAAAAACGATGACTCCGGACCTGTCGAACGATCATAAAATGGTCTATAATGATGAAATTTCAACATTTAATCTTTTGACTCTAAATTACTGTTGGATGTGAATTATGACTTTGTCAACTAGAATAAGTGTGTTTAAAGTCATTTCTGTGCCTGAAACGGGTCAAAATGGAAGCTTTTGAGTAAGCAAAACTCTGTAAAAATGGCAATTTTGGTCACTGTGAGGGTTTAAAAAGTGGTTATTCAACATGAGGCATGATCCAATTGACATTTTGAATCATTTTTGGTACAGTCCAAAAAATCAATTTTCGGATGAAAAACGATGACTCCGGACCTGTCGAACGATCATAAAATGGTCTATAATGATGAAATTTCAACATTTAATCTTTTGACTCTAAATTACTGTTGGATGTGAATTATGACTTTGTCAACTAGAATAAGTGTGTTTAAAGTCATTTCTGTGCCTGAAACGGGTCAAAATGGAAGCTTTTGAGTAAGCAAAACTCTGTAAAAATGGCAATTTTGGTCACTGTGAGGGTTTAAAAAGTGGTTATTCAACATGAGGCATGATCCAATTGACATTTTGAATCATTTTTGGTACAGTCCAAAAAATCAATTTTCGGATGAAAAACGATGACTCCGGACCTGTCGAACGATCATAAAATGGTCTATAATGATGAAATTTCAACATTTAATCTTTTGACTCTAAATTACTGTTGGATGTGAATTATGACTTTGTCAACTAGAATAAGTGTGTTTAAAGTCATTTCTGTGCCTGAAACGGGTCAAAATGGAAGCTTTTGAGTAAGCAAAACTCTGTAAAAATGGCAATTTTGGTCACTGTGAGGGTTTAAAAAGTGGTTATTCAACATGAAGCATGATCCAATTGACATTTTGAATCATTTTTGGTACAGTCCAAAAAATCAATTTTCGGATGAAAAACGATGACTCCGGACCTGTCGAACGATCCCAAAATGGTCTATAATGATGAAATTTTAACATTTAATCTTTTGACTCTAAATTACTGTTGGATGTGAAATATGACTTTGTCAACTAAAATAAGTGTGTTTAAAGTTATTTCTGTGCCTGAAACGGGTCAAAATGGAAGCTTTTGAGTAAGCAAAACTCTGTAAAAATGGCAATTTTGGTCACTGTGAGGGTTTAAGAAGTGGTTATTCAACATGAGGCATGATCCAATTGACATTTTGAATCATTTTTATTACAGTCCAAAAAATCAATTTTCGGATGAAAAACGATGACTCCGGACCTGGCGAACGATCCCAAAATGGTCTATAATGATGAAATTTCAACATTTAATCTTTTGACTCTAAATTACTGTTGGATGTGAATTATGACTTTGTCAACTAGAATAAGTGTGTTTAAAGTCATTTCTGTGCCTGAAACGGGTCAAAAGGAAGCTTTTGAGTAAGCAAAACTCTGTAAAAATGGCAATTTTGGTCACTGTGAGGGTTTAAAAAGTGGTTATTCAACATGAGGCATGATCCAATTGACATTTTGAATCATTTTTGGTACAGTCCAAAAAATCAATTTTCGGATGAAAAACGATGACTCCGGACCTGTCGAACGATCATAAAATGGTCTATAATGATGAAATTTCAACATTTAATCTTTTGACTCTAAATTACTGTTGGATGTGAATTATGACTTTGTCAACTAGAATAAGTGTGTTTAAAGTCATTTCTGTGCCTGAAACGGGTCAAAATGGAAGCTTTTGAGTAAGCAAAACTCTGTAAAAATGGCAATTTTGGTCACTGTGAGGGTTTAAAAAGTGGTTATTCAACATGAGGCATGATCCAATTGACATTTTGAATCATTTTTGGTACAGTCCAAAAAATCAATTTTCGGATGAAAAACGATGACTCCGGACCTGTCGAACGATCATAAAATGGTCTATAATGATGAAATTTCAACATTTAATCTTTTGACTCTAAATTACTGTTGGATGTGAATTATGACTTTGTCAACTAGAATAAGTGTGTTTAAAGTCATTTCTGTGCCTGAAACGGGTCAAAATGGAAGCTTTTGAGTAAGCAAAACTCTGTAAAAATGGCAATTTTGGTCACTGTGAGGGTTTAAAAAGTGGTTATTCAACATGAGGCATGATCCAATTGACATTTTGAATCATTTTTGGTACAGTCCAAAAAATCAATTTTCGGATGAAAAACGATGACTCCGGACCTGTCGAACGATCATAAAATGGTCTATAATGATGAAATTTCAACATTTAATCTTTTGACTCTAAATTACTGTTGGATGTGAATTATGACTTTGTCAACTAGAATAAGTGTGTTTAAAGTCATTTCTGTGCCTGAAACGGGTCAAAATGGAAGCTTTTGAGTAAGCAAAACTCTGTAAAAATGGCAATTTTGGTCACTGTGAGGGTTTAAAAAGTGGTTATTCAACATGAAGCATGATCCAATTGACATTTTGAATCATTTTTGGTACAGTCCAAAAAATCAATTTTCGGATGAAAAACGATGACTCCGGACCTGTCGAACGATCCCAAAATGGTCTATAATGATGAAATTTCAACATTTAATCTTTTGACTCTAAATTACTGTTGGATGTGAATTATGACTTTGTCAACTAGAATAAGTGTGTTTAAAGTCATTTCTGTGCCTGAAACGGGTGAAAATGGAAGCTTTTGAGTAAGCAAAACTCTGTAAAAATGGCAATTTTGGTCACTGTGAGGGTTTAAAAAGTGGTTATTCAACATGAGGCATGATCCAATTGACATTTTGAATCATTTTTGGTACAGTCCAAAAAATCAATTTTCGGATGAAAAACGATGACTCCGGACCTGTCGAACGATCCCAAAATGGTCTATAATGATGAAATTTCAACATTTAATCTTTTGACTCTAAATGACTGTTGGATGTGAATTATGACTTTGTCAACTAGAATAAGTGTGTTTAAAGTCATTTCTGTGCCTGAAACGGGTCAAAATGGAAGCTTTTGAGTAAGCAAAACTCTGTAAAAATGGCAATTTTGGTCACTGTGAGGGTTTAAAAAGTGGTTATTCAACATGAAGCATGATCCAATTGACATTTTGAATCATTTTTGGTACAGTCCAAAAAATCAATTTTCGGATGAAAAACGATGACTCCGGACCTGTCGAACGATCCCAAAATGGTCTATAATGATGAAATTTTAACATTTAATCTTTTGACTCTAAATTACTGTTGGATGTGAAATATGACTTTGTCAACTAGAATAAGTGTGTTTAAAGTCATTTCTGTGCCTGAAACGGGTCAAAAGGAAGCTTTTGAGTAAGCAAAACTCTGTAAAAATGGCAATTTTGGTCACTGTGAGGGTTTAAAAAGTGGTTATTCAACATGAGGCATGATCCAATTGACATTTTGAATAATTTTTGGTACAGTCCAAAAAATCTATTTTCGGATGAAAAACGATGACTCCGGACCTGTCGAACGATCATAAAATGGTCTATAATGATGAAATTTCAACATTTAATCTTTTGACTCTAAATTACTGTTGGATGTGAATTATGACTTTGTCAACTAGAATAAGTGTGTTTAAAGTCATTTCTGTGCCTGAAACGGGTGAAAATGGAAGCTTTTGAGTAAGCAAAACTCTGTAAAAATGGCAATTTTGGTCACTGTGAGGGTTTAAAAAGTGGTTATTCAACATGAGGCATGATCCAATTGACATTTTGAATCATTTTTGGTACAGTCCAAAAAATCAATTTTCGGATGAAAAACGATGACTCCGGACCTGTCGAACGATCATAAAATGGTCTATAATGATGAAATTTCAACATTTAATCTTTTGACTCTAAATTACTGTTGGATGTGAATTATGACTTTGTCAACTAGAATAAGTGTGTTTAAAGTCATTTCTGTGCCTGAAACGGGTCAAAATGGAAGCTTTTGAGTAAGCAAAACTCTGTAAAAATGGCAATTTTGGTCACTGTGAGGGTTTAAAAAGTGGTTATTCAACATGAAGCATGATCCAATTGACATTTTGAATCATTTTTGGTACAGTCCAAAAAATCAATTTTCGGATGAAAAACGATGACTCCGGACCTGTCGAACGATCCCAAAATGGTCTATAATGATGAAATTTTAACATTTAATCTTTTGACTCTAAATTACTGTTGGATGTGAAATATGACTTTGTCAACTAAAATAAGTGTGTTTAAAGTTATTTCTGTGCCTGAAACGGGTCAAAATGGAAGCTTTTGAGTAAGCAAAACTCTGTAAAAATGGCAATTTTGGTCACTGTGAGGGTTTAAGAAGTGGTTATTCAACATGAGGCATGATCCAATTGACATTTTGAATCATTTTTATTACAGTCCAAAAAATCAATTTTCGGATGAAAAACGATGACTCCGGACCTGTCGAACGATCCCAAAATGGTCTATAATGATGAAATTTCAACATTTAATCTTTTGACTCTAAATTACTGTTGGATGTGAATTATGACTTTGTCAACTAGAATAAGTGTGTTTAAAGTCATTTCTGTGCCTGAAACGGGTCAAAAGGAAGCTTTTGAGTAAGCAAAACTCTGTAAAAATGGCAATTTTGGTCACTTAGAGGGTTTAAAAAGTGGTTATTCAACATGAGGCATGATCCAATTGACATTTTGAATCATTTTTGGTACAGTCCAAAAAATCAATTTTCGGATGAAAAACGATGACTCCGGACCTGTCGAACGATCATAAAATGGTCTATAATGATGAAATTTCAACATTTAATCTTTTGACTCTAAATTACTGTTGGATGTGAATTATGACTTTGTCAACTAGAATAAGTGTGTTTAAAGTCATTTCTGTGCCTGAAACGGGTGAAAATGGAAGCTTTTGAGTAAGCAAAACTCTGTAAAAATGGCAATTTTGGTCACTGTGAGGGTTTAAAAAGTGGTTATTCAACATGAGGCATGATCCAATTGACATTTTGAATCATTTTTGGTACAGTCCAAAAAATCAATTTTCGGATGAAAAACGATGACTCCGGACCTGTCGAACGATCCCAAAATGGTCTATAATGATGAAATTTCAACATTTAATCTTTTGACTCTAAATGACTGTTGGATGTGAATTATGACTTTGTCAACTAGAATAAGTGTGTTTAAAGTCATTTCTGTGCCTGAAACGGGTCAAAATGGAAGCTTTTGAGTAAGCAAAACTCTGTAAAAATGGCAATTTTGGTCACTGTGAGGGTTTAAAAAGTGGTTATTCAACATGAAGCATGATCCAATTGACATTTTGAATCATTTTTGGTACAGTCCAAAAAATCAATTTTCGGATGAAAAACGATGACTCCGGACCTGTCGAACGATCCCAAAATGGTCTATAATGATGAAATTTTAACATTTAATCTTTTGACTCTAAATTACTGTTGGATGTGAAATATGACTTTGTCAACTAAAATAAGTGTGTTTAAAGTTATTTCTGTGCCTGAAACGGGTCAAAATGGAAGCTTTTGAGTAAGCAAAACTCTGTAAAAATGGCAATTTTGGTCACTGTGAGGGTTTAAGAAGTGGTTATTCAACATGAGGCATGATCCAATTGACATTTTGAATCATTTTTATTACAGTCCAAAAAATCAATTTTCGGATGAAAAACGATGACTCCGGACCTGTCGAACGATCATAAAATGGTCTATAATGATGAAATTTCAACATTTAATCTTTTGACTCTAAATTACTGTTGGATGTGAATTATGACTTTGTCAACTAGAATAAGTGTGTTTAAAGTCATTTCTGTGCCTGAAACGGGTCAAAATGGAAGCTTTTGAGTAAGCAAAACTCTGTAAAAATGGCAATTTTGGTCACTGTGAGGGTTTAAAAAGTGGTTATTCAACATGAGGCATGATCCAATTGACATTCTGAATCATTTTTGGTACAGTCCAAAAAATCAATTTTCGGATGAAAAACGATGACTCCGGACCTGTCGAACGATCCCAAAATGGTCTATAATGATGAAATTTCAACATTTAATCTTTTGACTCTAAATGACTGTTGGATGTGAATTATGACTTTGTCAACTAGAATAAGTGTGTTTAAAGTCATTTCTGTGCCTGAAACGGGTCAAAATGGAAGCTTTTGAGTAAGCAAAACTCTGTAAAAATGGCAATTTTGGTCACTGTGAGGGTTTAAAAAGTGGTTATTCAACATGAAGCATGATCCAATTGACATTTTGAATCATTTTTGGTACAGTCCAAAAAATCAATTTTCGGATGAAAAACGATGACTCCGGACCTGTCGAACGATCCCAAAATGGTCTATAATGATGAAATTTTAACATTTAATCTTTTGACTCTAAATTACTGTTGGATGTGAAATATGACTTTGTCAACTAAAATAAGTGTGTTTAAAGTTATTTCTGTGCCTGAAACGGGTCAAAATGGAAGCTTTTGAGTAAGCAAAACTCTGTAAAAATGGCAATTTTGGTCACTGTGAGGGTTTAAAAAGTGGTTATTCAACATGAAGCATGATCCAATTGACATTTTGAATCATTTTTGGTACAGTCCAAAAAATCAATTTTCGGATGAAAAACGATGACTCCGGACCTGTCGAACGATCCCAAAATGGTCTATAATGATGAAATTTTAACATTTAATCTTTTGACTCTAAATTACTGTTGGATGTGAAATATGACTTTGTCAACTAAAATAAGTGTGTTTAAAGTTATTTCTGTGCCTGAAACGGGTCAAAATGGAAGCTTTTGAGTAAGCAAAACTCTGTAAAAATGGCAATTTTGGTCACTGTGAGGGTTTAAGAAGTGGTTATTCAACATGAGGCATGATCCAATTGACATTTTGAATCATTTTTATTACAGTCCAAAAAATCAATTTTCGGATGAAAAACGATGACTCCGGACCTGTCGAACGATCCCAAAATGGTCTATAATGATGAAATTTCAACATTTAATCTTTTGACTCTAAATTACTGTTGGATGTGAATTATGACTTTGTCAACTAGAATAAGTGTGTTTAAAGTCATTTCTGTGCCTGAAACGGGTGAAAATGGAAGCTTTTGAGTAAGCAAAACTCTGTAAAAATGGCAATTTTGGTCACTGTGAGGGTTTAAAAAGTGGTTATTCAACATGAGGCATGATCCAATTGACATTTTGAATCATTTTTGGTACAGTCCAAAAAATCAATTTTCGGATGAAAAACGATGACTCCGGACCTGTCGAACGATCATAAAATGGTCTATAATGATGAAATTTCAACATTTAATCTTTTGACTCTAAATTACTGTTGGATGTGAATTATGACTTTGTCAACTAGAATAAGTGTGTTTAAAGTCATTTCTGTGCCTGAAACGGGTCAAAATGGAAGCTTTTGAGTAAGCAAAACTCTGTAAAAATGGCAATTTTGGTCACTGTGAGGGTTTAAAAAGTGGTTATTCAACATGAGGCATGATCCAATTGACATTTTGAATCATTTTTGGTACAGTCCAAAAAATCAATTTTCGGATGAAAAACGATGACTCCGGACCTGTCGAACGATCATAAAATGGTCTATAATGATGAAATTTCAACATTTAATCTTTTGACTCTAAATTACTGTTGGATGTGAATTATGACTTTGTCAACTAGAATAAGTGTGTTTAAAGTCATTTCTGTGCCTGAAACGGGTCAAAATGGAAGCTTTTGAGTAAGCAAAACTCTGTAAAAATGGCAATTTTGGTCACTGTGAGGGTTTAAAAAGTGGTTATTCAACATGAGGCATGATCCAATTGACATTCTGAATCATTTTTGGTACAGTCCAAAAAATCAATTTTCGGATGAAAAACGATAACTCCGGACCTGTCGAACGATCCCAAAATGGTCTATAATGATGAAATTTCAACATTTAATCTTTTGACTCTAAATGACTGTTGGATGTGAATTATGACTTTGTCAACTAGAATAAGTGTGTTTAAAGTCATTTCTGTGCCTGAAACGGGTCAAAATGGAAGCTTTTGAGTAAGCAAAACTCAGTAAAAATGGCAATTTTGGTCACTGTGAGGGTTTAAAAAGTGGTTATTCAACATGAAGCATGATCCAATTGACATTTTGAATCATTTTTGGTACAGTCCAAAAAATCAATTTTCGGATGAAAAACGATGACTCCGGACCTGTCGAACGATCCCAAAATGGTCTATAATGATGAAATTTTAACATTTAATCTTTTGACTCTAAATTACTGTTGGATGTGAAATATGACTTTGTCAACTAAAATAAGTGTGTTTAAAGTTATTTCTGTGCCTGAAACGGGTCAAAATGGAAGCTTTTGAGTAAGCAAAACTCTGTAAAAATGGCAATTTTGGTCACTGTGAGGGTTTAAGAAGTGGTTATTCAACATGAGGCATGATCCAAGTTACATTTTGAATCATTTTTATTACAGTCCAAAAAATCAATTTTCGGATGAAAAACGATGACTCCGGACCTGTCGAACGATCCCAAAATGGTCTATAATGATGAAATTTCAACATTTAATCTTTTGACTCTAAATTACTGTTGGATGTGAATTATGACTTTGTCAACTAGAATAAGTGTGTTTAAAGTCATTTCTGTGCCTGAAACGGGTCAAAAGGAAGCTTTTGAGTAAGCAAAACTCTGTAAAAATGGCAATTTTGGTCACTGTGAGGGTTTAAAAAGTGGTTATTCAACATGAGGCATGATCCAATTGACATTTTGAATCATTTTTGGTACAGTCCAAAAAATCAATTTTCGGATGAAAAACGATGACTCCGGACCTGTCGAACGATCCCAAAATGGTCTATAATGATGAAATTTCAACATTTAATCTTTTGACTCTAAATGACTGTTGGATGTGAATTATGACTTTGTCAACTAGAATAAGTGTGTTTAAAGTCATTTCTGTGCCTGAAACAGGTCAAAATGGAAGCTTTTGAGTAAGCAAAACTCTGTAAAAATGGCAATTTTGGTCACTGTGAGGGTTTAAAAAGTGGTTATTCAACATGAAGCATGATCCAATTGACATTTTGAATCATTTTTGGTACAGTCCAAAAAATCAATTTTCGGATGAAAAACGATGACTCCGGACCTGTCGAACGATCCCAAAATGGTCTATAATGATGAAATTTCAACATTTAATCTTTTGACTCTAAATTACTGTTGGATGTGAAATATGACTTTGTCAACTAAAATAAGTGTGTTTAAAGTTATTTCTGTGCCTGAAACGGGTCAAAATGGAAGCTTTTGAGTAAGCAAAACTCTGTAAAAATGGCAATTTTGGTCACTGTGAGGGTTTAAGAAGTGGTTATTCAACATGAGGCATGATCCAATTGACATTTTGAATCATTTTTATTACAGTCCAAAAAATCAATTTTCGGATGAAAAACGATGACTCCGGACCTGGCGAACGATCCCAAAATGGTCTATAATGATGAAATTTCAACATTTAATCTTTTGACTCTAAATTACTGTTGGATGTGAATTATGACTTTGTCAACTAGAATAAGTGTGTTTAAAGTCATTTCTGTGCCTGAAACGGGTCAAAAGGAAGCTTTTGAGTAAGCAAAACTCTGTAAAAATGGCAATTTTGGTCACTGTGAGGGTTTAAAAAGTGGTTATTCAACATGAGGCATGATCCAATTGACATTTTGAATCATTTTTGGTACAGTCCAAAAAATCAATTTTCGGATGAAAAACGATGACTCCGGACCTGTCGAACGATCATAAAATGGTCTATAATGATGAAATTTCAACATTTAATCTTTTGACTCTAAATTACTGTTGGATGTGAATTATGACTTTGTCAACTAGAATAAGTGTGTTTAAAGTCATTTCTGTGCCTGAAACGGGTCAAAATGGAAGCTTTTGAGTAAGCAAAACTCTGTAAAAATGGCAATTTTGGTCACTGTGAGGGTTTAAAAAGTGGTTATTCAACATGAGGCATGATCCAATTGACATTTTGAATCATTTTTGGTACAGTCCAAAAAATCAATTTTCGGATGAAAAACGATGACTCCGGACCTGTCGAACGATCATAAAATGGTCTATAATGATGAAATTTCAACATTTAATCTTTTGACTCTAAATTACTGTTGGATGTGAATTATGACTTTGTCAACTAGAATAAGTGTGTTTAAAGTCATTTCTGTGCCTGAAACGGGTCAAAATGGAAGCTTTTGAGTAAGCAAAACTCTGTAAAAATGGCAATTTTGGTCACTGTGAGGGTTTAAAAAGTGGTTATTCAACATGAGGCATGATCCAATTGACATTTTGAATCATTTTTGGTACAGTCCAAAAAATCAATTTTCGGATGAAAAACGATGACTCCGGACCTGTCGAACGATCATAAAATGGTCTATAATGATGAAATTTCAACATTTAATCTTTTGACTCTAAATTACTGTTGGATGTGAATTATGACTTTGTCAACTAGAATAAGTGTGTTTAAAGTCATTTCTGTGCCTGAAACGGGTCAAAATGGAAGCTTTTGAGTAAGCAAAACTCTGTAAAAATGGCAATTTTGGTCACTGTGAGGGTTTAAAAAGTGGTTATTCAACATGAAGCATGATCCAATTGACATTTTGAATCATTTTTGGTACAGTCCAAAAAATCAATTTTCGGATGAAAAACGATGACTCCGGACCTGTCGAACGATCCCAAAATGGTCTATAATGATGAAATTTTAACATTTAATCTTTTGACTCTAAATTACTGTTGGATGTGAAATATGACTTTGTCAACTAAAATAAGTGTGTTTAAAGTTATTTCTATGCCTGAAACGGGTCAAAATGGAAGCTTTTGAGTAAGCAAAACTCTGTAAAAATGGCAATTTTGGTCACTGTGAGGGTTTAAGAAGTGGTTATTCAACATGAGGCATGATCCAATTGACATTTTGAATCATTTTTATTACAGTCCAAAAAATCAATTTTCGGATGAAAAACGATGACTCCGGACCTGTCGAACGATCCCAAAATGGTCTATAATGATGAAATTTCAACATTTAATCTTTTGACTCTAAATTACTGTTGGATGTGAATTATGACTTTGTCAACTAGAATAAGTGTGTTTAAAGTCATTTCTGTGCCTGAAACGGGTCAAAAGGAAGCTTTTGAGTAAGCAAAACTCTGTAAAAATGGCAATTTTGGTCACTGTGAGGGTTTAAAAAGTGGTTATTCAACATGAGGCATGATCCAATTGACATTTTGAATCATTTTTGGTACAGTCCAAAAAATCAATTTTCGGATGAAAAACGATGACTCCGGACCTGTCGAACGATCATAAAATGGTCTATAATGATGAAATTTCAACATTTAATCTTTTGACTCTAAATTACTGTTGGATGTGAATTATGACTTTGTCAACTAGAATAAGTGTGTTTAAAGTCATTTCTGTGCCTGAAACGGGTGAAAATGGAAGCTTTTGAGTAAGCAAAACTCTGTAAAAATGGCAATTTTGGTCACTGTGAGGGTTTAAAAAGTGGTTATTCAACATGAGGCATGATCCAATTGACATTTTGAATCATTTTTGGTACAGTCCAAAAAATCAATTTTCGGATGAAAAACGATGACTCTGGACCTGTCGAACGATCCCAAAATGGTCTATAATGATGAAATTTCAACATTTAATCTTTTGACTCTAAATGACTGTTGGATGTGAATTATGACTTTGTCAACTAGAATAAGTGTGTTTAAAGTCATTTCTGTGCCTGAAACGGGTCAAAATGGAAGCTTTTGAGTAAGCAAAACTCTGTAAAAATGGCAATTTTGGTCACTGTGAGGGTTTAAAAAGTGGTTATTCAACATGAAGCATGATCCAATTGACATTTTGAATCATTTTTGGTACAGTCCAAAAAATCAATTTTCGGATGAAAAACGATGACTCCGGACCTGTCGAACGATCCCAAAATGGTCTATAATGATGAAATTTTAACATTTAATCTTTTGACTCTAAATTACTGTTGGATGTGAAATATGACTTTGTCAACTAGAATAAGTGTGTTTAAAGTCATTTCTGTGCCTGAAACGGGTCAAAAGGAAGCTTTTGAGTAAGCAAAACTCTGTAAAAATGGCAATTTTGGTCACTGTGAGGGTTTAAAAAGTGGTTATTCAACATGAGGCATGATCCAATTGACATTTTGAATAATTTTTGGTACAGTCCAAAAAATCAATTTTCGGATGAAAAACGATGACTCCGGACCTGTCGAACGATCATAAAATGGTCTATAATGATGAAATTTCAACATTTAATCTTTTGACTCTAAATTACTGTTGGATGTGAATTATGACTTTGTCAACTAGAATAAGTGTGTTTAAAGTCATTTCTGTGCCTGAAACGGGTGAAAATGGAAGCTTTTGAGTAAGCAAAACTCTGTAAAAATGGCAATTTTGGTCACTGTGAGGGTTTAAAAAGTGGTTATTCAACATGAGGCATGATCCAATTGACATTTTGAATCATTTTTGGTACAGTCCAAAAAATCAATTTTCGGATGAAAAACGATGACTCCGGACCTGTCGAACGATCATAAAATGGTCTATAATGATGAAATTTCAACATTTAATCTTTTGACTCTAAATTACTGTTGGATGTGAATTATGACTTTGTCAACTAGAATAAGTGTGTTTAAAGTCATTTCTGTGCCTGAAACGGGTCAAAATGGAAGCTTTTGAGTAAGCAAAACTCTGTAAAAATGGCAATTTTGGTCACTGTGAGGGTTTAAAAAGTGGTTATTCAACATGAAGCATGATCCAATTGACATTTTGAATCATTTTTGGTACAGTCCAAAAAATCAATTTTCGGATGAAAAACGATGACTCCGGACCTGTCGAACGATCCCAAAATGGTCTATAATGATGAAATTTTAACATTTAATCTTTTGACTCTAAATTACTGTTGGATGTGAAATATGACTTTGTCAACTAAAATAAGTGTGTTTAAAGTTATTTCTGTGCCTGAAACGGGTCAAAATGGAAGCTTTTGAGTAAGCAAAACTCTGTAAAAATGGCAATTTTGGTCACTGTGAGGGTTTAAGAAGTGGTTATTCAACATGAGGCATGATCCAATTGACATTTTGAATCATTTTTATTACAGTCCAAAAAATCAATTTTCGGATGAAAAACGATGACTCCGGACCTGTCGAACGATCCCAAAATGGTCTATAATGATGAAATTTCAACATTTAATCTTTTGACTCTAAATTACTGTTGGATGTGAATTATGACTTTGTCAACTAGAATAAGTGTGTTTAAAGTCATTTCTGTGCCTGAAACGGGTCAAAAGGAAGCTTTTGAGTAAGCAAAACTCTGTAAAAATGGCAATTTTGGTCACTTAGAGGGTTTAAAAAGTGGTTATTCAACATGAGGCATGATCCAATTGACATTTTGAATCATTTTTGGTACAGTCCAAAAAATCAATTTTCGGATGAAAAACGATGACTCCGGACCTGTCGAACGATCATAAAATGGTCTATAATGATGAAATTTCAACATTTAATCTTTTGACTCTAAATTACTGTTGGATGTGAATTATGACTTTGTCAACTAGAATAAGTGTGTTTAAAGTCATTTCTGTGCCTGAAACGGGTCAAAATGGAAGCTTTTGAGTAAGCAAAACTCTGTAAAAATGGCAATTTTGGTCACTGTGAGGGTTTAAAAAGTGGTTATTTAACATGAGGCATGATCCAATTGACATTTTGAATCATTTTTGGTACAGTCCAAAAAATCAATTTTCGGATGAAAAACGATGACTCCGGACCTGTCGAACGATCCCAAAATGGTCTATAATGATGAAATTTCAACATTTAATCTTTTGACTCTAAATGACTGTTGGATGTGAATTATGACTTTGTCAACTAGAATAAGTGTGTTTAAAGTCATTTCTGTGCCTGAAACGGGTCAAAATGGAAGCTTTTGAGTAAGCAAAACTCTGTAAAAATGGCAATTTTGGTCACTGTGAGGGTTTAAAAAGTGGTTATTCAACATGAAGCATGATCCAATTGACATTTTGAATCATTTTTGGTACAGTCCAAAAAATCAATTTTCGGATGAAAAACGATGACTCCGGACCTGTCGAACGATCCCAAAATGGTCTATAATGATGAAATTTTAACATTTAATCTTTTGACTCTAAATTACTGTTGGATGTGAAATATGACTTTGTCAACTAAAATAAGTGTGTTTAAAGTTATTTCTGTGCCTGAAACGGGTCAAAATGGAAGCTTTTGAGTAAGCAAAACTCTGTAAAAATGGCAATTTTGGTCACTGTGAGGGTTTAAGAAGTGGTTATTCAACATGAGGCATGATCCAATTGACATTTTGAATCATTTTTATTACAGTCCAAAAAATCAATTTTCGGATGAAAAACGATGACTCCGGACCTGTCGAACGATCATAAAATGGTCTATAATGATGAAATTTCAACATTTAATCTTTTGACTCTAAATTACTGTTGGATGTGAATTATGACTTTGTCAACTAGAATAAGTGTGTTTAAAGTCATTTCTGTGCCTGAAACGGGTCAAAATGGAAGCTTTTGAGTAAGCAAAACTCTGTAAAAATGGCAATTTTGGTCACTGTGAGGGTTTAAAAAGTGGTTATTCAACATGAGGCATGATCCAATTGACATTCTGAATCATTTTTGGTACAGTCCAAAAAATCAATTTTCGGATGAAAAACGATGACTCCGGACCTGTCGAACGATCCCAAAATGGTCTATAATGATGAAATTTCAACATTTAATCTTTTGACTCTAAATGACTGTTGGATGTGAATTATGACTTTGTCAACTAGAATAAGTGTGTTTAAAGTCATTTCTGTGCCTGAAACGGGTCAAAATGGAAGCTTTTGAGTAAGCAAAACTCTGTAAAAATGGCAATTTTGGTCACTGTGAGGGTTTAAAAAGTGGTTATTCAACATGAAGCATGATCCAATTGACATTTTGAATCATTTTTGGTACAGTCCAAAAAATCAATTTTCGGATGAAAAACGATGACTCCGGACCTGTCGAACGATCCCAAAATGGTCTATAATGATGAAATTTTAACATTTAATCTTTTGACTCTAAATTACTGTTGGATGTGAAATATGACTTTGTCAACTAAAATAAGTGTGTTTAAAGTTATTTCTGTGCCTGAAACGGGTCAAAATGGAAGCTTTTGAGTAAGCAAAACTCTGTAAAAATGGCAATTTTGGTCACTGTGAGGGTTTAAAAAGTGGTTATTCAACATGAAGCATGATCCAATTGACATTTTGAATCATTTTTGGTACAGTCCAAAAAATCAATTTTCGGATGAAAAACGATGACTCCGGACCTGTCGAACGATCCCAAAATGGTCTATAATGATGAAATTTTAACATTTAATCTTTTGACTCTAAATTACTGTTGGATGTGAAATATGACTTTGTCAACTAAAATAAGTGTGTTTAAAGTTATTTCTGTGCCTGAAACGGGTCAAAATGGAAGCTTTTGAGTAAGCAAAACTCTGTAAAAATGGCAATTTTGGTCACTGTGAGGGTTTAAAAAGTGGTTATTCAACATGAGGCATGATCCAATTGACATTCTGAATCATTTTTGGTACAGTCCAAAAAATCAATTTTCGGATGAAAAACGATGACTCCGGACCTGTCGAACGATCCCAAAATGGTCTATAATGATGAAATTTCAACATTTAATCTTTTGACTCTAAATTACTGTTGGATGTGAATTATGACTTTGTCAACTAGAATAAGTGTGTTTAAAGTCATTTCTGTGCCTGAAACGGGTCAAAAGGAAGCTTTTGAGTAAGCAAAACTCTGTAAAAATGGCAATTTTGGTCACTGTGAGGGTTTAAAAAGTGGTTATTCAACATGAGGCATGATCCAATTGACATTTTGAATAATTTTTGGTACAGTCCAAAAAATCAATTTTCGGATGAAAAACGATGACTCCGGACCTGTCGAACGATCATAAAATGGTCTATAATGATGAAATTTCAACATTTAATCTTTTGACTCTAAATTACTGTTGGATGTGAATTATGACTTTGTCAACTAGAATAAGTGTGTTTAAAGTCATTTCTGTGCCTGAAACGGGTGAAAATGGAAGCTTTTGAGTAAGCAAAACTCTGTAAAAATGGCAATTTTGGTCACTGTGAGGGTTTAAAAAGTGGTTATTCAACATGAGGCATGATCCAATTGACATTTTGAATCATTTTTGGTACAGTCCAAAAAATCAATTTTCGGATGAAAAACGATGACTCCGGACCTGTCGAACGATCATAAAATGGTCTATAATGATGAAATTTCAACATTTAATCTTTTGACTCTAAATTACTGTTGGATGTGAATTATGACTTTGTCAACTAGAATAAGTGTGTTTAAAGTCATTTCTGTGCCTGAAACGGGTCAAAATGGAAGCTTTTGAGTAAGCAAAACTCTGTAAAAATGGCAATTTTGGTCACTGTGAGGGTTTAAAAAGTGGTTATTCAACATGAGGCATGATCCAATTGACATTTTGAATCATTTTTGGTACAGTCCAAAAAATCAATTTTCGGATGAAAAACGATGACTCCGGACCTGTCGAACGATCATAAAATGGTCTATAATGATGAAATTTCAACATTTAATCTTTTGACTCTAAATTACTGTTGGATGTGAATTATGACTTTGTCAACTAGAATAAGTGTGTTTAAAGTAATTTCTGTGCCTGAAACGGGTCAAAATGGAAGCTTTTGAGTAAGCAAAACTCTGTAAAAATGGCAATTTTGGTCACTGTGAGGGTTTAAAAAGTGGTTATTCAACATGAGGCATGATCCAATTGACATTCTGAATCATTTTTGGTACAGTCCAAAAAATCAATTTTCGGATGAAAAACGATAACTCCGGACCTGTCGAACGATCCCAAAATGGTCTATAATGATGAAATTTCAACATTTAATCTTTTGACTCTAAATGACTGTTGGATGTGAATTATGACTTTGTCAACTAGAATAAGTGTGTTTAAAGTCATTTCTGTGCCTGAAACGGGTCAAAATGGAAGCTTTTGAGTAAGCAAAACTCAGTAAAAATGGCAATTTTGGTCACTGTGAGGGTTTAAAAAGTGGTTATTCAACATGAAGCATGATCCAATTGACATTTTGAATCATTTTTGGTACAGTCCAAAAAATCAATTTTCGGATGAAAAACGATGACTCCGGACCTGTCGAACGATCCCAAAATGGTCTATAATGATGAAATTTTAACATTTAATCTTTTGACTCTAAATTACTGTTGGATGTGAAATATGACTTTGTCAACTAAAATAAGTGTGTTTAAAGTTATTTCTGTGCCTGAAACGGGTCAAAATGGAAGCTTTTGAGTAAGCAAAACTCTGTAAAAATGGCAATTTTGGTCACTGTGAGGGTTTAAGAAGTGGTTATTCAACATGAGGCATGATCCAAGTTACATTTTAAATCATTTTTATTACAGTCCAAAAAATCAATTTTCGGATGAAAAACGATGACTCCGGACCTGTCGAACGATCCCAAAATGGTCTATAATGATGAAATTTCAACATTTAATCTTTTGACTCTAAATTACTGTTGGATGTGAATTATGACTTTGTCAACTAGAATAAGTGTGTTTAAAGTCATTTCTGTGCCTGAAACGGGTCAAAAGGAAGCTTTTGAGTAAGCAAAACTCTGTAAAAATGGCAATTTTGGTCACTGTGAGGGTTTAAAAAGTGGTTATTCAACATGAGGCATGATCCAATTGACATTTTGAATCATTTTTGGTACAGTCCAAAAAATCAATTTTCGGATGAAAAACGATGACTCCGGACCTGTCGAACGATCCCAAAATGGTCTATAATGATGAAATTTTAACATTTAATCTTTTGACTCTAAATTACTGTTGGATGTGAAATATGACTTTGTCAACTAAAATAAGTGTGTTTAAAGTTATTTCTGTGCCTGAAACGGGTCAAAATGGAAGCTTTTGAGTAAGCAAAACTCTGTAAAAATGGCAATTTTGGTCACTGTGAGGGTTTAAGAAGTGGTTATTCAACATGAGGCATGATCCAATTGACATTTTGAATCATTTTTATTACAGTCCAAAAAATCAATTTTCGGATGAAAAACGATGACTCCGGACCTGTCGAACGATCATAAAATGGTCTATAATGATGAAATTTCAACATTTAATCTTTTGACTCTAAATTACTGTTGGATGTGAATTATGACTTTGTCAACTAGAATAAGTGTGTTTAAAGTCATTTCTGTGCCTGAAACGGGTCAAAATGGAAGCTTTTGAGTAAGCAAAACTCTGTAAAAATGGCAATTTTGGTCACTGTGAGGGTTTAAAAAGTGGTTATTCAACATGAGGCATGATCCAATTGACATTCTGAATCATTTTTGGTACAGTCCAAAAAATCAATTTTCGGATGAAAAACGATGACTCCGGACCTGTCGAACGATCCCAAAATGGTCTATAATGATGAAATTTCAACATTTAATCTTTTGACTCTAAATGACTGTTGGATGTGAATTATGACTTTGTCAACTAGAATAAGTGTGTTTAAAGTCATTTCTGTGCCTGAAACGGGTCAAAATGGAAGCTTTTGAGTAAGCAAAACTCTGTAAAAATGGCAATTTTGGTCACTGTGAGGGTTTAAAAAGTGGTTATTCAACATGAAGCATGATCCAATTGACATTTTGAATCATTTTTGGTACAGTCCAAAAAATCAATTTTCGGATGAAAAACGATGACTCCGGACCTGTCGAACGATCCCAAAATGGTCTATAATGATGAAATTTTAACATTTAATCTTTTGACTCTAAATTACTGTTGGATGTGAAATATGACTTTGTCAACTAAAATAAGTGTGTTTAAAGTTATTTCTGTGCCTGAAACGGGTCAAAATGGAAGCTTTTGAGTAAGCAAAACTCTGTAAAAATGGCAATTTTGGTCACTGTGAGGGTTTAAAAAGTGGTTATTCAACATGAGGCATGATCCAATTGACATTCTGAATCATTTTTGGTACAGTCCAAAAAATCAATTTTCGGATGAAAAACGATGACTCCGGACCTGTCGAACGATCCCAAAATGGTCTATAATGATGAAATTTCAACATTTAATCTTTTGACTCTAAATTACTGTTGGATGTGAATTATGACTTTGTCAACTAGAATAAGTGTGTTTAAAGTCATTTCTGTGCCTGAAACGGGTCAAAAGGAAGCTTTTGAGTAAGCAAAACTCTGTAAAAATGGCAATTTTGGTCACTGTGAGGGTTTAAAAAGTGGTTATTCAACATGAGGCATGATCCAATTGACATTTTGAATAATTTTTGGTACAGTCCAAAAAATCAATTTTCGGATGAAAAACGATGACTCCGGACCTGTCGAACGATCATAAAATGGTCTATAATGATGAAATTTCAACATTTAATCTTTTGACTCTAAATTACTGTTGGATGTGAATTATGACTTTGTCAACTAGAATAAGTGTGTTTAAAGTCATTTCTGTGCCTGAAACGGGTGAAAATGGAAGCTTTTGAGTAAGCAAAACTCTGTAAAAATGGCAATTTTGGTCACTGTGAGGGTTTAAAAAGTGGTTATTCAACATGAGGCATGATCCAATTGACATTTTGAATCATTTTTGGTACAGTCCAAAAAATCAATTTTCGGATGAAAAACGATGACTCCGGACCTGTCGAACGATCATAAAATGGTCTATAATGATGAAATTTCAACATTTAATCTTTTGACTCTAAATTACTGTTGGATGTGAATTATGACTTTGTCAACTAGAATAAGTGTGTTTAAAGTCATTTCTGTGCCTGAAACGGGTCAAAATGGAAGCTTTTGAGTAAGCAAAACTCTGTAAAAATGGCAATTTTGGTCACTGTGAGGGTTTAAAAAGTGGTTATTCAACATGAGGCATGATCCAATTGACATTTTGAATCATTTTTGGTACAGTCCAAAAAATCAATTTTCGGATGAAAAACGATGACTCCGGACCTGTCGAACGATCATAAAATGGTCTATAATGATGAAATTTCAACATTTAATCTTTTGACTCTAAATTACTGTTGGATGTGAATTATGACTTTGTCAACTAGAATAAGTGTGTTTAAAGTAATTTCTGTGCCTGAAACGGGTCAAAATGGAAGCTTTTGAGTAAGCAAAACTCTGTAAAAATGGCAATTTTGGTCACTGTGAGGGTTTAAAAAGTGGTTATTCAACATGAGGCATGATCCAATTGACATTCTGAATCATTTTTGGTACAGTCCAAAAAATCAATTTTCGGATGAAAAACGATAACTCCGGACCTGTCGAACGATCCCAAAATGGTCTATAATGATGAAATTTCAACATTTAATCTTTTGACTCTAAATGACTGTTGGATGTGAATTATGACTTTGTCAACTAGAATAAGTGTGTTTAAAGTCATTTCTGTGCCTGAAACGGGTCAAAATGGAAGCTTTTGAGTAAGCAAAACTCAGTAAAAATGGCAATTTTGGTCACTGTGAGGGTTTAAAAAGTGGTTATTCAACATGAAGCATGATCCAATTGACATTTTGAATCATTTTTGGTACAGTCCAAAAAATCAATTTTCGGATGAAAAACGATGACTCCGGACCTGTCGAACGATCCCAAAATGGTCTATAATGATGAAATTTTAACATTTAATCTTTTGACTCTAAATTACTGTTGGATGTGAAATATGACTTTGTCAACTAAAATAAGTGTGTTTAAAGTTATTTCTGTGCCTGAAACGGGTCAAAATGGAAGCTTTTGAGTAAGCAAAACTCTGTAAAAATGGCAATTTTGGTCACTGTGAGGGTTTAAGAAGTGGTTATTCAACATGAGGCATGATCCAAGTTACATTTTAAATCATTTTTATTACAGTCCAAAAAATCAATTTTCGGATGAAAAACGATGACTCCGGACCTGTCGAACGATCCCAAAATGGTCTATAATGATGAAATTTCAACATTTAATCTTTTGACTCTAAATTACTGTTGGATGTGAATTATGACTTTGTCAACTAGAATAAGTGTGTTTAAAGTCATTTCTGTGCCTGAAACGGGTCAAAAGGAAGCTTTTGAGTAAGCAAAACTCTGTAAAAATGGCAATTTTGGTCACTGTGAGGGTTTAAAAAGTGGTTATTCAACATGAGGCATGATCCAATTGACATTTTGAATCATTTTTGGTACAGTCCAAAAAATCAATTTTCGGATGAAAAACGATGACTCCGGACCTGTCGAACGATCCCAAAATGGTCTATAATGATGAAATTTCAACATTTAATCTTTTGACTCTAAATGACTGTTGGATGTGAATTATGACTTTGTCAACTAGAATAAGTGTGTTTAAAGTCATTTCTGTGCCTGAAACAGGTCAAAATGGAAGCTTTTGAGTAAGCAAAACTCTGTAAAAATGGCAATTTTGGTCACTGTGAGGGTTTAAAAAGTGGTTATTCAACATGAAGCATGATCCAATTGACATTTTGAATCATTTTTGGTACAGTCCAAAAAATCAATTTTCGGATGAAAAACGATGACTCCAGACCTGTCGAACGATCCCAAAATGGTCTATAATGATGAAATTTTAACATTTAATCTTTTGACTCTAAATTACTGTTGGATGTGAAATATGACTTTGTCAACTAAAATAAGTGTGTTTAAAGTTATTTCTGTGCCTGAAACGGGTCAAAATGGAAGCTTTTGAGTAAGCAAAACTCTGTAAAAATGGCAATTTTGGTCACTGTGAGGGTTTAAGAAGTGGTTATTCAACATGAGGCATGATCCAATTGACATTTTGAATCATTTTTATTACAGTCCAAAAAATCAATTTTCGGATGAAAAACGATGACTCCGGACCTGGCGAACGATCCCAAAATGGTCTATAATGATGAAATTTCAACATTTAATCTTTTGACTCTAAATTACTGTTGGATGTGAATTATGACTTTGTCAACTAGAATAAGTGTGTTTAAAGTCATTTCTGTGCCTGAAACGGGTCAAAAGGAAGCTTTTGAGTAAGCAAAACTCTGTAAAAATGGCAATTTTGGTCACTGTGAGGGTTTAAAAAGTGGTTATTCAACATGAGGCATGATCCAATTGACATTTTGAATCATTTTTGGTACAGTCCAAAAAATCAATTTTCGGATGAAAAACGATGACTCCGGACCTGTCGAACGATCATAAAATGGTCTATAATGATGAAATTTCAACATTTAATCTTTTGACTCTAAATTACTGTTGGATGTGAATTATGACTTTGTCAACTAGAATAAGTGTGTTTAAAGTCATTTCTGTGCCTGAAACGGGTCAAAATGGAAGCTTTTGAGTAAGCAAAACTCTGTAAAAATGGCAATTTTGGTCACTGTGAGGGTTTAAAAAGTGGTTATTCAACATGAGGCATGATCCAATTGACATTTTGAATCATTTTTGGTACAGTCCAAAAAATCAATTTTCGGATGAAAAACGATGACTCCGGACCTGTCGAACGATCATAAAATGGTCTATAATGATGAAATTTCAACATTTAATCTTTTGACTCTAAATTACTGTTGGATGTGAATTATGACTTTGTCAACTAGAATAAGTGTGTTTAAAGTCATTTCTGTGCCTGAAACGGGTCAAAATGGAAGCTTTTGAGTAAGCAAAACTCTGTAAAAATGGCAATTTTGGTCACTGTGAGGGTTTAAAAAGTGGTTATTCAACATGAGGCATGATCCAATTGACATTTTGAATCATTTTTGGTACAGTCCAAAAAATCAATTTTCGGATGAAAAACGATGACTCCGGACCTGTCGAACGATCATAAAATGGTCTATAATGATGAAATTTCAACATTTAATCTTTTGACTCTAAATTACTGTTGGATGTGAATTATGACTTTGTCAACTAGAATAAGTGTGTTTAAAGTCATTTCTGTGCCTGAAACGGGTCAAAATGGAAGCTTTTGAGTAAGCAAAACTCTGTAAAAATGGCAATTTTGGTCACTGTGAGGGTTTAAAAAGTGGTTATTCAACATGAAGCATGATCCAATTGACATTTTGAATCATTTTTGGTACAGTCCAAAAAATCAATTTTCGGATGAAAAACGATGACTCCGGACCTGTCGAACGATCCCAAAATGGTCTATAATGATGAAATTTTAACATTTAATCTTTTGACTCTAAATTACTGTTGGATGTGAAATATGACTTTGTCAACTAAAATAAGTGTGTTTAAAGTTATTTCTGTGCCTGAAACGGGTCAAAATGGAAGCTTTTGAGTAAGCAAAACTCTGTAAAAATGGCAATTTTGGTCACTGTGAGGGTTTAAGAAGTGGTTATTCAACATGAGGCATGATCCAATTGACATTTTGAATCATTTTTATTACAGTCCAAAAAATCAATTTTCGGATGAAAAACGATGACTCCGGACCTGTCGAACGATCCCAAAATGGTCTATAATGATGAAATTTCAACATTTAATCTTTTGACTCTAAATTACTGTTGGATGTGAATTATGACTTTGTCAACTAGAATAAGTGTGTTTAAAGTCATTTCTGTGCCTGAAACGGGTCAAAAGGAAGCTTTTGAGTAAGCAAAACTCTGTAAAAATGGCAATTTTGGTCACTGTGAGGGTTTAAAAAGTGGTTATTCAACATGAGGCATGATCCAATTGACATTTTGAATCATTTTTGGTACAGTCCAAAAAATCAATTTTCGGATGAAAAACGATGACTCCGGACCTGTCGAACGATCATAAAATGGTCTATAATGATGAAATTTCAACATTTAATCTTTTGACTCTAAATTACTGTTGGATGTGAATTATGACTTTGTCAACTAGAATAAGTGTGTTTAAAGTCATTTCTGTGCCTGAAACGGGTGAAAATGGAAGCTTTTGAGTAAGCAAAACTCTGTAAAAATGGCAATTTTGGTCACTGTGAGGGTTTAAAAAGTGGTTATTCAACATGAGGCATGATCCAATTGACATTTTGAATCATTTTTGGTACAGTCCAAAAAATCAATTTTCGGATGAAAAACGATGACTCCGGACCTGTCGAACGATCCCAAAATGGTCTATAATGATGAAATTTCAACATTTAATCTTTTGACTCTAAATGACTGTTGGATGTGAATTATGACTTTGTCAACTAGAATAAGTGTGTTTAAAGTCATTTCTGTGCCTGAAACGGGTCAAAATGGAAGCTTTTGAGTAAGCAAAACTCTGTAAAAATGGCAATTTTGGTCACTGTGAGGGTTTAAAAAGTGGTTATTCAACATGAAGCATGATCCAATTGACATTTTGAATCATTTTTGGTACAGTCCAAAAAATCAATTTTCGGATGAAAAACGATGACTCCGGACCTGTCGAACGATCCCAAAATGGTCTATAATGATGAAATTTTAACATTTAATCTTTTGACTCTAAATTACTGTTGGATGTGAAATATGACTTTGTCAACTAAAATAAGTGTGTTTAAAGTTATTTCTGTGCCTGAAACGGGTCAAAATGGAAGCTTTTGAGTAAGCAAAACTCTGTAAAAATGGCAATTTTGGTCACTGTGAGGGTTTAAGAAGTGGTTATTCAACATGAGGCATGATCCAATTGACATTTTGAATCATTTTTATTACAGTCCAAAAAATCAATTTTCGGATGAAAAACGATGACTCCGGACCTGTCGAACGATCATAAAATGGTCTATAATGATGAAATTTCAACATTTAATCTTTTGACTCTAAATTACTGTTGGATGTGAATTATGACTTTGTCAACTAGAATAAGTGTGTTTAAAGTCATTTCTGTGCCTGAAACGGGTCAAAATGGAAGCTTTTGAGTAAGCAAAACTCTGTAAAAATGGCAATTTTGGTCACTGTGAGGGTTTAAAAAGTGGTTATTCAACATGAGGCATGATCCAATTGACATTCTGAATCATTTTTGGTACAGTCCAAAAAATCAATTTTCGGATGAAAAACGATGACTCCGGACCTGTCGAACGATCCCAAAATGGTCTATAATGATGAAATTTCAACATTTAATCTTTTGACTCTAAATGACTGTTGGATGTGAATTATGACTTTGTCAACTAGAATAAGTGTGTTTAAAGTCATTTCTGTGCCTGAAACGGGTCAAAATGGAAGCTTTTGAGTAAGCAAAACTCTGTAAAAATGGCAATTTTGGTCACTGTGAGGGTTTAAAAAGTGGTTATTCAACATGAAGCATGATCCAATTGACATTTTGAATCATTTTTGGTACAGTCCAAAAAATCAATTTTCGGATGAAAAACGATGACTCCGGACCTGTCGAACGATCCCAAAATGGTCTATAATGATGAAATTTTAACATTTAATCTTTTGACTCTAAATTACTGTTGGATGTGAAATATGACTTTGTCAACTAAAATAAGTGTGTTTAAAGTTATTTCTGTGCCTGAAACGGGTCAAAATGGAAGCTTTTGAGTAAGCAAAACTCTGTAAAAATGGCAATTTTGGTCACTGTGAGGGTTTAAAAAGTGGTTATTCAACATGAAGCATGATCCAATTGACATTTTGAATCATTTTTGGTACAGTCCAAAAAATCAATTTTCGGATGAAAAACGATGACTCCGGACCTGTCGAACGATCCCAAAATGGTCTATAATGATGAAATTTTAACATTTAATCTTTTGACTCTAAATTACTGTTGGATGTGAAATATGACTTTGTCAACTAAAATAAGTGTGTTTAAAGTTATTTCTGTGCCTGAAACGGGTCAAAATGGAAGCTTTTGAGTAAGCAAAACTCTGTAAAAATGGCAATTTTGGTCACTGTGAGGGTTTAAGAAGTGGTTATTCAACATGAGGCATGATCCAATTGACATTTTGAATCATTTTTATTACAGTCCAAAAAATCAATTTTCGGATGAAAAACGATGACTCCGGACCTGTCGAACGATCCCAAAATGGTCTATAATGATGAAATTTCAACATTTAATCTTTTGACTCTAAATTACTGTTGGATGTGAATTATGACTTTGTCAACTAGAATAAGTGTGTTTAAAGTCATTTCTGTGCCTGAAACGGGTCAAAAGGAAGCTTTTGAGTAAGCAAAACTCTGTAAAAATGGCAATTTTGGTCACTGTGAGGGTTTAAAAAGTGGTTATTCAACATGAGGCATGATCCAATTGACATTTTGAATAATTTTTGGTACAGTCCAAAAAATCAATTTTCGGATGAAAAACGATGACTCCGGACCTGTCGAACGATCATAAAATGGTCTATAATGATGAAATTTCAACATTTAATCTTTTGACTCTAAATTACTGTTGGATGTGAATTATGACTTTGTCAACTAGAATAAGTGTGTTTAAAGTCATTTCTGTGCCTGAAACGGGTGAAAATGGAAGCTTTTGAGTAAGCAAAACTCTGTAAAAATGGCAATTTTGGTCACTGTGAGGGTTTAAAAAGTGGTTATTCAACATGAGGCATGATCCAATTGACATTTTGAATCATTTTTGGTACAGTCCAAAAAATCAATTTTCGGATGAAAAACGATGACTCCGGACCTGTCGAACGATCATAAAATGGTCTATAATGATGAAATTTCAACATTTAATCTTTTGACTCTAAATTACTGTTGGATGTGAATTATGACTTTGTCAACTAGAATAAGTGTGTTTAAAGTCATTTCTGTGCCTGAAACGGGTCAAAATGGAAGCTTTTGAGTAAGCAAAACTCTGTAAAAATGGCAATTTTGGTCACTGTGAGGGTTTAAAAAGTGGTTATTCAACATGAGGCATGATCCAATTGACATTTTGAATCATTTTTGGTACAGTCCAAAAAATCAATTTTCGGATGAAAAACGATGACTCCGGACCTGTCGAACGATCATAAAATGGTCTATAATGATGAAATTTCAACATTTAATCTTTTGACTCTAAATTACTGTTGGATGTGAATTATGACTTTGTCAACTAGAATAAGTGTGTTTAAAGTCATTTCTGTGCCTGAAACGGGTCAAAATGGAAGCTTTTGAGTAAGCAAAACTCTGTAAAAATGGCAATTTTGGTCACTGTGAGGGTTTAAAAAGTGGTTATTCAACATGAGGCATGATCCAATTGACATTCTAAATCATTTTTGGTACAGTCCAAAAAATCAATTTTCGGATGAAAAACGATAACTCCGGACCTGTCGAACGATCCCAAAATGGTCTATAATGATGAAATTTCAACATTTAATCTTTTGACTCTAAATGACTGTTGGATGTGAATTATGACTTTGTCAACTAGAATAAGTGTGTTTAAAGTCATTTCTGTGCCTGAAACGGGTCAAAATGGAAGCTTTTGAGTAAGCAAAACTCAGTAAAAATGGCAATTTTGGTCACTGTGAGGGTTTAAAAAGTGGTTATTCAACATGAAGCATGATCCAATTGACATTTTGAATCATTTTTGGTACAGTCCAAAAAATCAATTTTCGGATGAAAAACGATGACTCCGGACCTGTCGAACGATCCCAAAATGGTCTATAATGATGAAATTTTAACATTTAATCTTTTGACTCTAAATTACTGTTGGATGTGAAATATGACTTTGTCAACTAAAATAAGTGTGTTTAAAGTTATTTCTGTGCCTGAAACGGGTCAAAATGGAAGCTTTTGAGTAAGCAAAACTCTGTAAAAATGGCAATTTTGGTCACTGTGAGGGTTTAAGAAGTGGTTATTCAACATGAGGCATGATCCAAGTTACATTTTGAATCATTTTTATTACAGTCCAAAAAATCAATTTTCGGATGAAAAACGATGACTCCGGACCTGTCGAACGATCCCAAAATGGTCTATAATGATGAAATTTCAACATTTAATCTTTTGACTCTAAATTACTGTTGGATGTGAATTATGACTTTGTCAACTAGAATAAGTGTGTTTAAAGTCATTTCTGTGCCTGAAACGGGTCAAAAGGAAGCTTTTGAGTAAGCAAAACTCTGTAAAAATGGCAATTTTGGTCACTGTGAGGGTTTAAAAAGTGGTTATTCAACATGAGGCATGATCCAATTGACATTTTGAATCATTTTTGGTACAGTCCAAAAAATCAATTTTCGGATGAAAAACGATGACTCCGGACCTGTCGAACGATCCCAAAATGGTCTATAATGATGAAATTTCAACATTTAATCTTTTGACTCTAAATGACTGTTGGATGTGAATTATGACTTTGTCAACTAGAATAAGTGTGTTTAAAGTCATTTCTGTGCCTGAAACGGGTCAAAATGGAAGCTTTTGAGTAAGCAAAACTCTGTAAAAATGGCAATTTTGGTCACTGTGAGGGTTTAAAAAGTGGTTATTCAACATGAAGCATGATCCAATTGACATTTTGAATCATTTTTGGTACAGTCCAAAAAATCAATTTTCGGATGAAAAACGATGACTCCGGACCTGTCGAACGATCCCAAAATGGTCTATAATGATGAAATTTTAACATTTAATCTTTTGACTCTAAATTACTGTTGGATGTGAAATATGACTTTGTCAACTAAAATAAGTGTGTTTAAAGTTATTTCTGTGCCTGAAACGGGTCAAAATGGAAGCTTTTGAGTAAGCAAAACTCTGTAAAAATGGCAATTTTGGTCACTGTGAGGGTTTAAGAAGTGGTTATTCAACATGAGGCATGATCCAATTGACATTTTGAATCATTTTTATTACAGTCCAAAAAATCAATTTTCGGATGAAAAACGATGACTCCGGACCTGTCGAACGATCATAAAATGGTCTGTAATGATGAAATTTCAACATTTAATCTTTTGACTCTAAATTACTGTTGGATGTGAATTATGACTTTGTCAACTAGAATAAGTGTGTTTAAAGTCATTTCTGTGCCTGAAACGGGTCAAAATGGAAGCTTTTGAGTAAGCAAAACTCTGTAAAAATGGCAATTTTGGTCACTGTGAGGGTTTAAAAAGTGGTTATTCAACATGAGGCATGATCCAATTGACATTCTGAATCATTTTTGGTACAGTCCAAAAAATCAATTTTCGGATGAAAAACGATGACTCCGGACCTGTCGAACGATCCCAAAATGGTCTATAATGATGAAATTTCAACATTTAATCTTTTGACTCTAAATGACTGTTGGATGTGAATTATGACTTTGTCAACTAGAATAAGTGTGTTTAAAGTCATTTCTGTGCCTGAAACGGGTCAAAATGGAAGCTTTTGAGTAAGCAAAACTCTGTAAAAATGGCAATTTTGGTCACTGTGAGGGTTTAAAAAGTGGTTATTCAACATGAAGCATGATCCAATTGACATTTTGAATCATTTTTGGTACAGTCCAAAAAATCAATTTTCGGATGAAAAACGATGACTCCGGACCTGTCGAACGATCCCAAAATGGTCTATAATGATGAAATTTTAACATTTAATCTTTTGACTCTAAATTACTGTTGGATGTGAAATATGACTTTGTCAACTAAAATAAGTGTGTTTAAAGTTATTTCTGTGCCTGAAACGGGTCAAAATGGAAGCTTTTGAGTAAGCAAAACTCTGTAAAAATGGCAATTTTGGTCACTGTGAGGGTTTAAAAAGTGGTTATTCAACATGAAGCATGATCCAATTGACATTTTGAATCATTTTTGGTACAGTCCAAAAAATCAATTTTCGGATGAAAAACGATGACTCCGGACCTGTCGAACGATCCCAAAATGGTCTATAATGATGAAATTTTAACATTTAATCTTTTGACTCTAAATTACTGTTGGATGTGAAATATGACTTTGTCAACTAAAATAAGTGTGTTTAAAGTTATTTCTGTGCCTGAAACGGGTCAAAATGGAAGCTTTTGAGTAAGCAAAACTCTGTAAAAATGGCAATTTTGGTCACTGTGAGGGTTTAAGAAGTGGTTATTCAACATGAGGCATGATCCAATTGACATTTTGAATCATTTTTATTACAGTCCAAAAAATCAATTTTCGGATGAAAAACGATGACTCCGGACCTGTCGAACGATCCCAAAATGGTCTATAATGATGAAATTTCAACATTTAATCTTTTGACTCTAAATTACTGTTGGATGTGAATTATGACTTTGTCAACTAGAATAAGTGTGTTTAAAGTCATTTCTGTGCCTGAAACGGGTCAAAAGGAAGCTTTTGAGTAAGCAAAACTCTGTAAAAATGGCAATTTTGGTCACTGTGAGGGTTTAAAAAGTGGTTATTCAACATGAGGCATGATCCAATTGACATTTTGAATAATTTTTGGTACAGTCCAAAAAATCAATTTTCGGATGAAAAACGATGACTCCGGACCTGTCGAACGATCATAAAATGGTCTATAATGATGAAATTTCAACATTTAATCTTTTGACTCTAAATTACTGTTGGATGTGAATTATGACTTTGTCAACTAGAATAAGTGTGTTTAAAGTCATTTCTGTGCCTGAAACGGGTGAAAATGGAAGCTTTTGAGTAAGCAAAACTCTGTAAAAATGGCAATTTTGGTCACTGTGAGGGTTTAAAAAGTGGTTATTCAACATGAGGCATGATCCAATTGACATTTTGAATCATTTTTGGTACAGTCCAAAAAATCAATTTTCGGATGAAAAACGATGACTCCGGACCTGTCGAACGATCATAAAATGGTCTATAATGATGAAATTTCAACATTTAATCTTTTGACTCTAAATTACTGTTGGATGTGAATTATGACTTTGTCAACTAGAATAAGTGTGTTTAAAGTCATTTCTGTGCCTGAAACGGGTCAAAATGGAAGCTTTTGAGTAAGCAAAACTCTGTAAAAATGGCAATTTTGGTCACTGTGAGGGTTTAAAAAGTGGTTATTCAACATGAGGCATGATCCAATTGACATTCTGAATCATTTTTGGTACAGTCCAAAAAATCAATTTTCGGATGAAAAACGATAACTCCGGACCTGTCGAACGATCCCAAAATGGTCTATAATGATGAAATTTCAACATTTAATCTTTTGACTCTAAATGACTGTTGGATGTGAATTATGACTTTGTCAACTAGAATAAGTGTGTTTAAAGTCATTTCTGTGCCTGAAACGGGTCAAAATGGAAGCTTTTGAGTAAGCAAAACTCAGTAAAAATGGCAATTTTGGTCACTGTGAGGGTTTAAAAAGTGGTTATTCAACATGAAGCATGATCCAATTGACATTTTGAATCATTTTTGGTACAGTCCAAAAAATCAATTTTCGGATGAAAAACGATGACTCCGGACCTGTCGAACGATCCCAAAATGGTCTATAATGATGAAATTTTAACATTTAATCTTTTGACTCTAAATTACTGTTGGATGTGAAATATGACTTTGTCAACTAAAATAAGTGTGTTTAAAGTTATTTCTGTGCCTGAAACGGGTCAAAATGGAAGCTTTTGAGTAAGCAAAACTCTGTAAAAATGGCAATTTTGGTCACTGTGAGGGTTTAAGAAGTGGTTATTCAACATGAGGCATGATCCAAGTTACATTTTGAATCATTTTTATTACAGTCCAAAAAATCAATTTTCGGATGAAAAACGATGACTCCGGACCTGTCGAACGATCCCAAAATGGTCTATAATGATGAAATTTCAACATTTAATCTTTTGACTCTAAATTACTGTTGGATGTGAATTATGACTTTGTCAACTAGAATAAGTGTGTTTAAAGTCATTTCTGTGCCTGAAACGGGTCAAAAGGAAGCTTTTGAGTAAGCAAAACTCTGTAAAAATGGCAATTTTGGTCACTGTGAGGGTTTAAAAAGTGGTTATTCAACATGAGGCATGATCCAATTGACATTTTGAATCATTTTTGGTACAGTCCAAAAAATCAATTTTCGGATGAAAAACGATGACTCCGGACCTGTCGAACGATCCCAAAATGGTCTATAATGATGAAATTTCAACATTTAATCTTTTGACTCTAAATGACTGTTGGATGTGAATTATGACTTTGTCAACTAGAATAAGTGTGTTTAAAGTCATTTCTGTGCCTGAAACAGGTCAAAATGGAAGCTTTTGAGTAAGCAAAACTCTGTAAAAATGGCAATTTTGGTCACTGTGAGGGTTTAAAAAGTGGTTATTCAACATGAAGCATGATCCAATTGACATTTTGAATCATTTTTGGTACAGTCCAAAAAATCAATTTTCGGATGAAAAACGATGACTCCGGACCTGTCGAACGATCCCAAAATGGTCTATAATGATGAAATTTTAACATTTAATCTTTTGACTCTAAATTACTGTTGGATGTGAAATATGACTTTGTCAACTAAAATAAGTGTGTTTAAAGTTATTTCTGTGCCTGAAACGGGTCAAAATGGAAGCTTTTGAGTAAGCAAAACTCTGTAAAAATGGCAATTTTGGTCACTGTGAGGGTTTAAGAAGTGGTTATTCAACATGAGGCATGATCCAATTGACATTTTGAATCATTTTTATTACAGTCCAAAAAATCAATTTTCGGATGAAAAACGATGACTCCGGAACTGGCGAACGATCCCAAAATGGTCTATAATGATGAAATTTCAACATTTAATCTTTTGACTCTAAATTACTGTTGGATGTGAATTATGACTTTGTCAACTAGAATAAGTGTGTTTAAAGTCATTTCTGTGCCTGAAACGGGTCAAAAGGAAGCTTTTGAGTAAGCAAAACTCTGTAAAAATGGCAATTTTGGTCACTGTGAGGGTTTAAAAAGTGGTTATTCAACATGAGGCATGATCCAATTGACATTTTGAATCATTTTTGGTACAGTCCAAAAAATCAATTTTCGGATGAAAAACGATGACTCCGGACCTGTCGAACGATCATAAAATGGTCTATAATGATGAAATTTCAACATTTAATCTTTTGACTCTAAATTACTGTTGGATGTGAATTATGACTTTGTCAACTAGAATAAGTGTGTTTAAAGTCATTTCTGTGCCTGAAACGGGTCAAAATGGAAGCTTTTGAGTAAGCAAAACTCTGTAAAAATGGCAATTTTGGTCACTGTGAGGGTTTAAAAAGTGGTTATTCAACATGAGGCATGATCCAATTGACATTTTGAATCATTTTTGGTACAGTCCAAAAAATCAATTTTCGGATGAAAAACGATGACTCCGGACCTGTCGAACGATCATAAAATGGTCTATAATGATGAAATTTCAACATTTAATCTTTTGACTCTAAATTACTGTTGGATGTGAATTATGACTTTGTCAACTAGAATAAGTGTGTTTAAAGTCATTTCTGTGCCTGAAACGGGTCAAAATGGAAGCTTTTGAGTAAGCAAAACTCTGTAAAAATGGCAATTTTGGTCACTGTGAGGGTTTAAAAAGTGGTTATTCAACATGAGGCATGATCCAATTGACATTTTGAATCATTTTTGGTACAGTCCAAAAAATCAATTTTCGGATGAAAAACGATGACTCCGGACCTGTCGAACGATCATAAAATGGTCTATAATGATGAAATTTCAACATTTAATCTTTTGACTCTAAATTACTGTTGGATGTGAATTATGACTTTGTCAACTAGAATAAGTGTGTTTAAAGTCATTTCTGTGCCTGAAACGGGTCAAAATGGAAGCTTTTGAGTAAGCAAAACTCTGTAAAAATGGCAATTTTGGTCACTGTGAGGGTTTAAAAAGTGGTTATTCAACATGAAGCATGATCCAATTGACATTTTGAATCATTTTTGGTACAGTCCAAAAAATCAATTTTCGGATGAAAAACGATGACTCCGGACCTGTCGAACGATCCCAAAATGGTCTATAATGATGAAATTTTAACATTTAATCTTTTGACTCTAAATTACTGTTGGATGTGAAATATGACTTTGTCAACTAAAATAAGTGTGTTTAAAGTTATTTCTGTGCCTGAAACGGGTCAAAATGGAAGCTTTTGAGTAAGCAAAACTCTGTAAAAATGGCAATTTTGGTCACTGTGAGGGTTTAAGAAGTGGTTATTCAACATGAGGCATGATCCAATTGACATTTTGAATCATTTTTATTACAGTCCAAAAAATCAATTTTCGGATGAAAAACGATGACTCCGGACCTGTCGAACGATCCCAAAATGGTCTATAATGATGAAATTTCAACATTTAATCTTTTGACTCTAAATTACTGTTGGATGTGAATTATGACTTTGTCAACTAGAATAAGTGTGTTTAAAGTCATTTCTGTGCCTGAAACGGGTCAAAAGGAAGCTTTTGAGTAAGCAAAACTCTGTAAAAATGGCAATTTTGGTCACTGTGAGGGTTTAAAAAGTGGTTATTCAACATGAGGCATGATCCAATTGACATTTTGAATCATTTTTGGTACAGTCCAAAAAATCAATTTTCGGATGAAAAACGATGACTCCGGACCTGTCGAACGATCATAAAATGGTCTATAATGATGAAATTTCAACATTTAATCTTTTGACTCTAAATTACTGTTGGATGTGAATTATGACTTTGTCAACTAGAATAAGTGTGTTTAAAGTCATTTCTGTGCCTGAAACGGGTGAAAATGGAAGCTTTTGAGTAAGCAAAACTCTGTAAAAATGGCAATTTTGGTCACTGTGAGGGTTTAAAAAGTGGTTATTCAACATGAGGCATGATCCAATTGACATTTTGAATCATTTTTGGTACAGTCCAAAAAATCAATTTTCGGATGAAAAACGATGACTCCGGACCTGTCGAACGATCCCAAAATGGTCTATAATGATGAAATTTCAACATTTAATCTTTTGACTCTAAATGACTGTTGGATGTGAATTATGACTTTGTCAACTAGAATAAGTGTGTTTAAAGTCATTTCTGTGCCTGAAACGGGTCAAAATGGAAGCTTTTGAGTAAGCAAAACTCTGTAAAAATGGCAATTTTGGTCACTGTGAGGGTTTAAAAAGTGGTTATTCAACATGAAGCATGATCCAATTGACATTTTGAATCATTTTTGGTACAGTCCAAAAAATCAATTTTCGGATGAAAAACGATGACTCCGGACCTGTCGAACGATCCCAAAATGCTCTATAATGATGAAATTTTAACATTTAATCTTTTGACTCTAAATTACTGTTGGATGTGAAATATGACTTTGTCAACTAGAATAAGTGTGTTTAAAGTCATTTCTGTGCCTGAAACGGGTCAAAAGGAAGCTTTTGAGTAAGCAAAACTCTGTAAAAATGGCAATTTTGGTCACTGTGAGGGTTTAAAAAGTGGTTATTCAACATGAGGCATGATCCAATTGACATTTTGAATAATTTTTGGTACAGTCCAAAAAATCAATTTTCGGATGAAAAACGATGACTCCGGACCTGTCGAACGATCATAAAATGGTCTATAATGATGAAATTTCAACATTTAATCTTTTGACTCTAAATTACTGTTGGATGTGAATTATGACTTTGTCAACTAGAATAAGTGTGTTTAAAGTCATTTCTGTGCCTGAAACGGGTGAAAATGGAAGCTTTTGAGTAAGCAAAACTCTGTAAAAATGGCAATTTTGGTCACTGTGAGGGTTTAAAAAGTGGTTATTCAACATGAGGCATGATCCAATTGACATTTTGAATCATTTTTGGTACAGTCCAAAAAATCAATTTTCGGATGAAAAACGATGACTCCGGACCTGTCGAACGATCATAAAATGGTCTATAATGATGAAATTTCAACATTTAATCTTTTGACTCTAAATTACTGTTGGATGTGAATTATGACTTTGTCAACTAGAATAAGTGTGTTTAAAGTCATTTCTGTGCCTGAAACGGGTCAAAATGGAAGCTTTTGAGTAAGCAAAACTCTGTAAAAATGGCAATTTTGGTCACTGTGAGGGTTTAAAAAGTGGTTATTCAACATGAAGCATGATCCAATTGACATTTTGAATCATTTTTGGTACAGTCCAAAAAATCAATTTTCGGATGAAAAACGATGACTCCGGACCTGTCGAACGATCCCAAAATGGTCTATAATGATGAAATTTTAACATTTAATCTTTTGACTCTAAATTACTGTTGGATGTGAAATATGACTTTGTCAACTAAAATAAGTGTGTTTAAAGTTATTTCTGTGCCTGAAACGGGTCAAAATGGAAGCTTTTGAGTAAGCAAAACTCTGTAAAAATGGCAATTTTGGTCACTGTGAGGGTTTAAGAAGTGGTTATTCAACATGAGGCATGATCCAATTGACATTTTGAATCATTTTTATTACAGTCCAAAAAATCAATTTTCGGATGAAAAACGATGACTCCGGACCTGTCGAACGATCCCAAAATGGTCTATAATGATGAAATTTCAACATTTAATCTTTTGACTCTAAATTACTGTTGGATGTGAATTATGACTTTGTCAACTAGAATAAGTGTGTTTAAAGTCATTTCTGTGCCTGAAACGGGTCAAAAGGAAGCTTTTGAGTAAGCAAAACTCTGTAAAAATGGCAATTTTGGTCACTTAGAGGGTTTAAAAAGTGGTTATTCAACATGAGGCATGATCCAATTGACATTTTGAATCATTTTTGGTACAGTCCAAAAAATCAATTTTCGGATGAAAAACGATGACTCCGGACCTGTCGAACGATCATAAAATGGTCTATAATGATGAAATTTCAACATTTAATCTTTTGACTCTAAATTACTGTTGGATGTGAATTATGACTTTGTCAACTAGAATAAGTGTGTTTAAAGTCATTTCTGTGCCTGAAACGGGTGAAAATGGAAGCTTTTGAGTAAGCAAAACTCTGTAAAAATGGCAATTTTGGTCACTGTGAGGGTTTAAAAAGTGGTTATTCAACATGAGGCATGATCCAATTGACATTTTGAATCATTTTTGGTACAGTCCAAAAAATCAATTTTCGGATGAAAAACGATGACTCCGGACCTGTCGAACGATCCCAAAATGGTCTATAATGATGAAATTTCAACATTTAATCTTTTGACTCTAAATGACTGTTGGATGTGAATTATGACTTTGTCAACTAGAATAAGTGTGTTTAAAGTCATTTCTGTGCCTGAAACGGGTCAAAATGGAAGCTTTTGAGTAAGCAAAACTCTGTAAAAATGGCAATTTTGGTCACTGTGAGGGTTTAAAAAGTGGTTATTCAACATGAAGCATGATCCAATTGACATTTTGAATCATTTTTGGTACAGTCCAAAAAATCAATTTTCGGATGAAAAACAATGACTCCGGACCTGTCGAACGATCCCAAAATGGTCTATAATGATGAAATTTTAACATTTAATCTTTTGACTCTAAATTACTGTTGGATGTGAAATATGACTTTGTCAACTAAAATAAGTGTGTTTAAAGTTATTTCTGTGCCTGAAACGGGTCAAAATGGAAGCTTTTGAGTAGGCAAAACTCTGTAAAAATGGCAATTTTGGTCACTGTGAGGGTTTAAGAAGTGGTTATTCAACATGAGGCATGATCCAATTGACATTTTGAATCATTTTTATTACAGTCCAAAAAATCAAATTTCGGATGAAAAACGATGACTCCGGACCTGTCGAACGATCATAAAATGGTCTATAATGATGAAATTTCAACATTTAATCTTTTGACTCTAAATTACTGTTGGATGTGAATTATGACTTTGTCAACTAGAATAAGTGTGTTTAAAGTCATTTCTGTGCCTGAAACGGGTCAAAATGGAAGCTTTTGAGTAAGCAAAACTCTGTAAAAATGGCAATTTTGGTCACTGTGAGGGTTTAAAAAGTGGTTATTCAACATGAGGCATGATCCAATTGACATTTTGAATCATTTTTATTACAGTCCAAAAAATCAATTTTCGGATGAAAAACGATGACTCCGGACCTGTCGAACGATCATAAAATGGTCTATAATGATGAAATTTCAACATTTAATCTTTTGACTCTAAATTACTGTTGGATGTGAATTATGACTTTGTCAACTAGAATAAGTGTGTTTAAAGTCATTTCTGTGCCTGAAACGGGTCAAAATGGAAGCTTTTGAGTAAGCAAAACTCTGTAAAAATGGCAATTTTGGTCACTGTGAGGGTTTAAAAAGTGGTTATTCAACATGAGGCATGATCCAATTGACATTCTGAATCATTTTTGGTACAGTCCAAAAAATCAATTTTCGGATGAAAAACGATGACTCCGGACCTGTCGAACGATCCCAAAATGGTCTATAATGATGAAATTTCAACATTTAATCTTTTGACTCTAAATGACTGTTGGATGTGAATTATGACTTTGTCAACTAGAATAAGTGTGTTTAAAGTCATTTCTGTGCCTGAAACGGGTCAAAATGGAAGCTTTTGAGTAAGCAAAACTCTGTAAAAATGGCAATTTTGGTCACTGTGAGGGTTTAAAAAGTGGTTATTCAACATGAAGCATGATCCAATTGACATTTTGAATCATTTTTGGTACAGTCCAAAAAATCAATTTTCGGATGAAAAACGATGACTCCGGACCTGTCGAACGATCCCAAAATGGTCTATAATGATGAAATTTTAACATTTAATCTTTTGACTCTAAATTACTGTTGGATGTGAAATATGACTTTGTCAACTAAAATAAGTGTGTTTAAAGTTATTTCTGTGCCTGAAACGGGTCAAAATGGAAGCTTTTGAGTAAGCAAAACTCTGTAAAAATGGCAATTTTGGTCACTGTGAGGGTTTAAAAAGTGGTTATTCAACATGAAGCATGATCCAATTGACATTTTGAATCATTTTTGGTACAGTCCAAAAAATCAATTTTCGGATGAAAAACGATGACTCCGGACCTGTCGAACGATCCCAAAATGGTCTATAATGATGAAATTTTAACATTTAATCTTTTGACTCTAAATTACTGTTGGATGTGAAATATGACTTTGTCAACTAAAATAAGTGTGTTTAAAGTTATTTCTGTGCCTGAAACGGGTCAAAATGGAAGCTTTTGAGTAAGCAAAACTCTGTAAAAATGGCAATTTTGGTCACTGTGAGGGTTTAAGAAGTGGTTATTCAACATGAGGCATGATCCAATTGACATTTTGAATCATTTTTATTACAGTCCAAAAAATCAATTTTCGGATGAAAAACGATGACTCCGGACCTGTCGAACGATCCCAAAATGGTCTATAATGATGAAATTTCAACATTTAATCTTTTGACTCTAAATTACTGTTGGATGTGAATTATGACTTTGTCAACTAGAATAAGTGTGTTTAAAGTCATTTCTGTGCCTGAAACGGGTCAAAAGGAAGCTTTTGAGTAAGCAAAACTCTGTAAAAATGGCAATTTTGGTCACTGTGAGGGTTTAAAAAGTGGTTATTCAACATGAGGCATGATCCAATTGACATTTTGAATAATTTTTGGTACAGTCCAAAAAATCAATTTTCGGATGAAAAACGATGACTCCGGACCTGTCGAACGATCATAAAATGGTCTATAATGATGAAATTTCAACATTTAATCTTTTGACTCTAAATTACTGTTGGATGTGAATTATGACTTTGTCAACTAGAATAAGTGTGTTTAAAGTCATTTCTGTGCCTGAAACGGGTGAAAATGGAAGCTTTTGAGTAAGCAAAACTCTGTAAAAATGGCAATTTTGGTCACTGTGAGGGTTTAAAAAGTGGTTATTCAACATGAGGCATGATCCAATTGACATTTTGAATCATTTTTGGTACAGTCCAAAAAATCAATTTTCGGATGAAAAACGATGACTCCGGACCTGTCGAACGATCATAAAATGGTCTATAATGATGAAATTTCAACATTTAATCTTTTGACTCTAAATTACTGTTGGATGTGAATTATGACTTTGTCAACTAGAATAAGTGTGTTTAAAGTCATTTCTGTGCCTGAAACGGGTCAAAATGGAAGCTTTTGAGTAAGCAAAACTCTGTAAAAATGGCAATTTTGGTCACTGTGAGGGTTTAAAAAGTGGTTATTCAACATGAGGCATGATCCAATTGACATTTTGAATCATTTTTGGTACAGTCCAAAAAATCAATTTTCGGATGAAAAACGATGACTCCGGACCTGTCGAACGATCATAAAATGGTCTATAATGATGAAATTTCAACATTTAATCTTTTGACTCTAAATTACTGTTGGATGTGAATTATGACTTTGTCAACTAGAATAAGTGTGTTTAAAGTCATTTCTGTGCCTGAAACGGGTCAAAATGGAAGCTTTTGAGTAAGCAAAACTCTGTAAAAATGGCAATTTTGGTCACTGTGAGGGTTTAAAAAGTGGTTATTCAACATGAGGCATGATCCAATTGACATTCTGAATCATTTTTGGTACAGTCCAAAAAATCAATTTTCGGATGAAAAACGATAACTCCGGACCTGTCGAACGATCCCAAAATGGTCTATAATGATGAAATTTCAACATTTAATCTTTTGACTCTAAATGACTGTTGGATGTGAATTATGACTTTGTCAACTAGAATAAGTGTGTTTAAAGTCATTTCTGTGCCTGAAACGGGTCAAAATGGAAGCTTTTGAGTAAGCAAAACTCAGTAAAAATGGCAATTTTGGTCACTGTGAGGGTTTAAAAAGTGGTTATTCAACATGAAGCATGATCCAATTGACATTTTGAATCATTTTTGGTACAGTCCAAAAAATCAATTTTCGGATGAAAAACGATGACTCCGGACCTGTCGAACGATCCCAAAATGGTCTATAATGATGAAATTTTAACATTTAATCTTTTGACTCTAAATTACTGTTGGATGTGAAATATGACTTTGTCAACTAAAATAAGTGTGTTTAAAGTTATTTCTGTGCCTGAAACGGGTCAAAATGGAAGCTTTTGAGTAAGCAAAACTCTGTAAAAATGGCAATTTTGGTCACTGTGAGGGTTTAAGAAGTGGTTATTCAACATGAGGCATGATCCAAGTTACATTTTGAATCATTTTTATTACAGTCCAAAAAATCAATTTTCGGATGAAAAACGATGACTCCGGACCTGTCGAACGATCCCAAAATGGTCTATAATGATGAAATTTCAACATTTAATCTTTTGACTCTAAATTACTGTTGGATGTGAATTATGACTTTGTCAACTAGAATAAGTGTGTTTAAAGTCATTTCTGTGCCTGAAACGGGTCAAAAGGAAGCTTTTGAGTAAGCAAAACTCTGTAAAAATGGCAATTTTGGTCACTGTGAGGGTTTAAAAAGTGGTTATTCAACATGAGGCATGATCCAATTGACATTTTGAATCATTTTTGGTACAGTCCAAAAAATCAATTTTCGGATGAAAAACGATGACTCCGGACCTGTCGAACGATCCCAAAATGGTCTATAATGATGAAATTTCAACATTTAATCTTTTGACTCTAAATGACTGTTGGATGTGAATTATGACTTTGTCAACTAGAATAAGTGTGTTTAAAGTCATTTCTGTGCCTGAAACAGGTCAAAATGGAAGCTTTTGAGTAAGCAAAACTCTGTAAAAATGGCAATTTTGGTCACTGTGAGGGTTTAAAAAGTGGTTATTCAACATGAAGCATGATCCAATTGACATTTTGAATCATTTTTGGTACAGTCCAAAAAATCAATTTTCGGATGAAAAACGATGACTCCGGACCTGTCGAACGATCCCAAAATGGTCTATAATGATGAAATTTTAACATTTAATCTTTTGACTCTAAATTACTGTTGGATGTGAAATATGACTTTGTCAACTAAAATAAGTGTGTTTAAAGTTATTTCTGTGCCTGAAACGGGTCAAAATGGAAGCTTTTGAGTAAGCAAAACTCTGTAAAAATGGCAATTTTGGTCACTGTGAGGGTTTAAGAAGTGCTTATTCAACATGAGGCATGATCCAATTGACATTTTGAATCATTTTTATTACAGTCCAAAAAATCAATTTTCGGATGAAAAACGATGACTCCGGACCTGGCGAACGATCCCAAAATGGTCTATAATGATGAAATTTCAACATTTAATCTTTTGACTCTAAATTACTGTTGGATGTGAATTATGACTTTGTCAACTAGAATAAGTGTGTTTAAAGTCATTTCTGTGCCTGAAACGGGTCAAAAGGAAGCTTTTGAGTAAGCAAAACTCTGTAAAAATGGCAATTTTGGTCACTGTGAGGGTTTAAAAAGTGGTTATTCAACATGAGGCATGATCCAATTGACATTTTGAATCATTTTTGGTACAGTCCAAAAAATCAATTTTCGGATGAAAAACGATGACTCCGGACCTGTCGAACGATCATAAAATGGTCTATAATGATGAAATTTCAACATTTAATCTTTTGACTCTAAATTACTGTTGGATGTGAATTATGACTTTGTCAACTAGAATAAGTGTGTTTAAAGTCATTTCTGTGCCTGAAACGGGTCAAAATGGAAGCTTTTGAGTAAGCAAAACTCTGTAAAAATGGCAATTTTGGTCACTGTGAGGGTTTAAAAAGTGGTTATTCAACATGAGGCATGATCCAATTGACATTTTGAATCATTTTTGGTACAGTCCAAAAAATCAATTTTCGGATGAAAAACGATGACTCCGGACCTGTCGAACGATCATAAAATGGTCTATAATGATGAAATTTCAACATTTAATCTTTTGACTCTAAATTACTGTTGGATGTGAATTATGACTTTGTCAACTAGAATAAGTGTGTTTAAAGTCATTTCTGTGCCTGAAACGGGTCAAAATGGAAGCTTTTGAGTAAGCAAAACTCTGTAAAAATGGCAATTTTGGTCACTGTGAGGGTTTAAAAAGTGGTTATTCAACATGAGGCATGATCCAATTGACATTTTGAATCATTTTTGGTACAGTCCAAAAAATCAATTTTCGGATGAAAAACGATGACTCCGGACCTGTCGAACGATCATAAAATGGTCTATAATGATGAAATTTCAACATTTAATCTTTTGACTCTAAATTACTGTTGGATGTGAATTATGACTTTGTCAACTAGAATAAGTGTGTTTAAAGTCATTTCTGTGCCTGAAACGGGTCAAAATGGAAGCTTTTGAGTAAGCAAAACTCTGTAAAAATGGCAATTTTGGTCACTGTGAGGGTTTAAAAAGTGGTTATTCAACATGAAGCATGATCCAATTGACATTTTGAATCATTTTTGGTACAGTCCAAAAAATCAATTTTCGGATGAAAAACGATGACTCCGGACCTGTCGAACGATCCCAAAATGGTCTATAATGATGAAATTTTAACATTTAATCTTTTGACTCTAAATTACTGTTGGATGTGAAATATGACTTTGTCAACTAAAATAAGTGTGTTTAAAGTTATTTCTGTGCCTGAAACGGGTCAAAATGGAAGCTTTTGAGTAAGCAAAACTCTGTAAAAATGGCAATTTTGGTCACTGTGAGGGTTTAAGAAGTGGTTATTCAACATGAGGCATGATCCAATTGACATTTTGAATCATTTTTATTACAGTCCAAAAAATCAATTTTCGGATGAAAAACGATGACTCCGGACCTGTCGAACGATCCCAAAATGGTCTATAATGATGAAATTTCAACATTTAATCTTTTGACTCTAAATTACTGTTGGATGTGAATTATGACTTTGTCAACTAGAATAAGTGTGTTTAAAGTCATTTCTGTGCCTGAAACGGGTCAAAAGGAAGCTTTTGAGTAAGCAAAACTCTGTAAAAATGGCAATTTTGGTCACTGTGAGGGTTTAAAAAGTGGTTATTCAACATGAGGCATGATCCAATTGACATTTTGAATCATTTTTGGTACAGTCCAAAAAATCAATTTTCGGATGAAAAACGATGACTCCGGACCTGTCGAACGATCATAAAATGGTCTATAATGATGAAATTTCAACATTTAATCTTTTGACTCTAAATTACTGTTGGATGTGAATTATGACTTTGTCAACTAGAATAAGTGTGTTTAAAGTCATTTCTGTGCCTGAAACGGGTGAAAATGGAAGCTTTTGAGTAAGCAAAACTCTGTAAAAATGGCAATTTTGGTCACTGTGAGGGTTTAAAAAGTGGTTATTCAACATGAGGCATGATCCAATTGACATTTTGAATCATTTTTGGTACAGTCCAAAAAATCAATTTTCGGATGAAAAACGATGACTCCGGACCTGTCGAACGATCCCAAAATGGTCTATAATGATGAAATTTCAACATTTAATCTTTTGACTCTAAATGACTGTTGGATGTGAATTATGACTTTGTCAACTAGAATAAGTGTGTTTAAAGTCATTTCTGTGCCTGAAACGGGTCAAAATGGAAGCTTTTGAGTAAGCAAAACTCTGTAAAAATGGCAATTTTGGTCACTGTGAGGGTTTAAAAAGTGGTTATTCAACATGAAGCATGATCCAATTGACATTTTGAATCATTTTTGGTACAGTCCAAAAAATCAATTTTCGGATGAAAAACGATGACTCCGGACCTGTCGAACGATCCCAAAATGGTCTATAATGATGAAATTTTAACATTTAATCTTTTGACTCTAAATTACTGTTGGATGTGAAATATGACTTTGTCAACTAGAATAAGTGTGTTTAAAGTCATTTCTGTGCCTGAAACGGGTCAAAAGGAAGCTTTTGAGTAAGCAAAACTCTGTAAAAATGGCAATTTTGGTCACTGTGAGGGTTTAAAAAGTGGTTATTCAACATGAGGCATGATCCAATTGACATTTTGAATAATTTTTGGTACAGTCCAAAAAATCAATTTTCGGATGAAAAACGATGACTCCGGACCTGTCGAACGATCATAAAATGGTCTATAATGATGAAATTTCAACATTTAATCTTTTGACTCTAAATTACTGTTGGATGTGAATTATGACTTTGTCAACTAGAATAAGTGTGTTTAAAGTCATTTCTGTGCCTGAAACGGGTGAAAATGGAAGCTTTTGAGTAAGCAAAACTCTGTAAAAATGGCAATTTTGGTCACTGTGAGGGTTTAAAAAGTGGTTATTCAACATGAGGCATGATCCAATTGACATTTTGAATCATTTTTGGTACAGTCCAAAAAATCAATTTTCGGATGAAAAACGATGACTCCGGACCTGTCGAACGATCATAAAATGGTCTATAATGATGAAATTTCAACATTTAATCTTTTGACTCTAAATTACTGTTGGATGTGAATTATGACTTTGTCAACTAGAATAAGTGTGTTTAAAGTCATTTCTGTGCCTGAAACGGGTCAAAATGGAAGCTTTTGAGTAAGCAAAACTCTGTAAAAATGGCAATTTTGGTCACTGTGAGGGTTTAAAAAGTGGGTATTCAACATGAAGCATGATCCAATTGACATTTTGAATCATTTTTGGTACAGTCCAAAAAATCAATTTTCGGATGAAAAACGATGACTCCGGACCTGTCGAACGATCCCAAAATGGTCTATAATGATGAAATTTTAACATTTAATCTTTTGACTCTAAATTACTGTTGGATGTGAAATATGACTTTGTCAACTAAAATAAGTGTGTTTAAAGTTATTTCTGTGCCTGAAACGGGTCAAAATGGAAGCTTTTGAGTAAGCAAAACTCTGTAAAAATGGCAATTTTGGTCACTGTGAGGGTTTAAGAAGTGGTTATTCAACATGAGGCATGATCCAATTGACATTTTGAATCATTTTTATTACAGTCCAAAAAATCAATTTTCGGATGAAAAACGATGACTCCGGACCTGTCGAACGATCCCAAAATGGTCTATAATGATGAAATTTCAACATTTAATCTTTTGACTCTAAATTACTGTTGGATGTGAATTATGACTTTGTCAACTAGAATAAGTGTGTTTAAAGTCATTTCTGTGCCTGAAACGGGTCAAAAGGAAGCTTTTGAGTAAGCAAAACTCTGTAAAAATGGCAATTTTGGTCACTTAGAGGGTTTAAAAAGTGGTTATTCAACATGAGGCATGATCCAATTGACATTTTGAATCATTTTTGGTACAGTCCAAAAAAATCAATTTTCGGATGAAAAACGATGACTCCGGACCTGTCGAACGATCATAAAATGGTCTATAATGATGAAATTTCAACATTTAATCTTTTGACTCTAAATTACTGTTGGATGTGAATTATGACTTTGTCAACTAGAATAAGTGTGTTTAAAGTCATTTCTGTGCCTGAAACGGGTGAAAATGGAAGCTTTTGAGTAAGCAAAACTCTGTAAAAATGGCAATTTTGGTCACTGTGAGGGTTTAAAAAGTGGTTATTCAACATGAGGCATGATCCAATTGACATTTTGAATCATTTTTGGTACAGTCCAAAAAATCAATTTTCGGATGAAAAACGATGACTCCGGACCTGTCGAACGATCCCAAAATGGTCTATAATGATGAAATTTCAACATTTAATCTTTTGACTCTAAATGACTGTTGGATGTGAATTATGACTTTGTCAACTAGAATAAGTGTGTTTAAAGTCATTTCTGTGCCTGAAACGGGTCAAAATGGAAGCTTTTGAGTAAGCAAAACTCTGTAAAAATGGCAATTTTGGTCACTGTGAGGGTTTAAAAAGTGGTTATTCAACATGAAGCATGATCCAATTGACATTTTGAATCATTTTTGGTACAGTCCAAAAAATCAATTTTCGGATGAAAAACGATGACTCCGGACCTGTCGAACGATCCCAAAATGGTCTATAATGATGAAATTTTAACATTTAATCTTTTGACTCTAAATTACTGTTGGATGTGAAATATGACTTTGTCAACTAAAATAAGTGTGTTTAAAGTTATTTCTGTGCCTGAAACGGGTCAAAATGGAAGCTTTTGAGTAAGCAAAACTCTGTAAAAATGGCAATTTTGGTCACTGTGAGGGTTTAAGAAGTGGTTATTCAACATGAGGCATGATCCAATTGACATTTTGAATCATTTTTATTACAGTCCAAAAAATCAATTTTCGGATGAAAAACGATGACTCCGGACCTGTCGAACGATCATAAAATGGTCTATAATGATGAAATTTCAACATTTAATCTTTTGACTCTAAATTACTGTTGGATGTGAATTATGACTTTGTCAACTAGAATAAGTGTGTTTAAAGTCATTTCTGTGCCTGAAACGGGTCAAAATGGAAGCTTTTGAGTAAGCAAAACTCTGTAAAAATGGCAATTTTGGTCACTGTGAGGGTTTAAAAAGTGGTTATTCAACATGAGGCATGATCCAATTGACATTCTGAATCATTTTTGGTACAGTCCAAAAAATCAATTTTCGGATGAAAAACGATGACTCCGGACCTGTCGAACGATCCCAAAATGGTCTATAATGATGAAATTTCAACATTTAATCTTTTGACTCTAAATGACTGTTGGATGTGAATTATGACTTTGTCAACTAGAATAAGTGTGTTTAAAGTCATTTCTGTGCCTGAAACGGGTCAAAATGGAAGCTTTTGAGTAAGCAAAACTCTGTAAAATGGCAATTTTGGTCACTGTGAGGGTTTAAAAAGTGGTTATTCAACATGAAAGCATGATCCATTTGACATTTTGAATCATTTTTGGTACAGTCCAAAAAATCAATTTTCGGATGAAAAACGATGACTCCGGACCTGTCGAACGATCCCAAAATGGTCTATAATGATGAAATTTTAACATTTAATCTTTTGACTCTAAATTACTGTTGGATGTGAAATATGACTTTGTCAACTAAAATAAGTGTGTTTAAAGTTATTTCTGTGCCTGAAACGGGTCAAAATGGAAGCTTTGAGTAAGCAAAACTCTGTAAAAATGGCAATTTTGGTCACTGTGAGGGTTTAAGAAGTGGTTATTCAACATGAGGCATGATCCAATTGACATTTTGAATCATTTTTATTACAGTCCAAAAAATCAATTTTCGGATGAAAAACGATGACTCCGGACCTGTCGAACGATCCCAAAATGGTCTATAATGATGAAATTTCAACATTTAATCTTTTGACTCTAAATTACTGTTGGATGTGAATTATGACTTTGTCAACTAGAATAAGTGTGTTTAAAGTCATTTCTGTGCCTGAAACGGGTCAAAAGGAAGCTTTTGAGTAAGCAAACTCTGTAAAAATGGCAATTTTGGTCACTGTGAGGGTTTAAAAAGTGGTTATTCAACATGAGGCATGATCCAATTGACAATTTGAATAATTTTGGTACAGTCCAAAAAATCAATTTTCGGATGAAAAACGATGACTCCGGACCTGTCGAACGATCATAAAATGGTCTATAATGATGAAATTTCAACATTTAATCTTTTGACTCTAAATTACTGTTGGATGTGAATTATGACTTTGTCAACTAGAATAAGTGTGTTTAAAGTCATTTCTGTGCCTGAAACGGGTGAAAATGGAAGCTTTTGAGTAAGCAAAACTCTGTAAAAATGGCAATTTTGGTCACTGTGAGGGTTTAAAAAGTGGTTATTCAACATGAGGCATGATCCAATTGACATTTTGAATCATTTTTGGTACAGTCCAAAAAATCAATTTTCGGATGAAAAACGATGACTCCGGACCTGTCGAACGATCATAAAATGGTCTATAATGATGAAATTTCAACATTTAATCTTTTGACTCTAAATTACTGTTGGATGTGAATTATGACTTTGTCAACTAGAATAAGTGTGTTTAAAGTCATTTCTGTGCCTGAAACGGGTCAAAATGGAAGCTTTTGAGTAAGCAAAACTCTGTAAAAATGGCAATTTTGGTCACTGTGAGGGTTTAAAAAGTGGTTATTCAACATGAAGCATGATCCAATTGACATTTTGAATCATTTTTGGTACAGTCCAAAAAATCAATTTTCGGATGAAAAACGATGACTCCGGACCTGTCGAACGATCCCAAAATGGTCTATAATGATGACATTTCAACATTTGATCTTTTGACTCTAAATTACTGTTGGATGTGAATTATGACTTTGTCAACTAGAATAAGTGTGTTTAAAGTCATTTCTGTGCCTGAAACGGGTCAAAATGGAAGCTTTTGAGTAAACAAAACTCTGTAAAAATGGCAATTTTGGTCACTGTGAGGGTTTAAAAAGTGGTTATTCAACATGAGGCACATGATCCAATTGACATTTTGAATCATTTTTGGTACAGTCCAAAAAATCAATTTTCGGATGAAAAACGATGACTCCGGACCTGTCGAACGATCCCAAAATGGTCTATAATGATGAAATTTCAACATTTAATCTTTTGACTCTAAATGACTGTTGGATGTGAATTATGACTTTGTCAACTAGAATAAGTGTGTTTAAAGTCATTTCTGTGCCTGAAACGGGTCAAAATGGAAGCTTTTGAGTAAGCAAAACTCTGTAAAAATGGCAATTTTGGTCACTGTGAGGGTTTAAGAAGTGGTTATTCAACATGAGGCATGATCCAATTGACATTTTGAATCATTTTTATTACAGTCCAAAAAATCAATTTTCGGATGAAAAACGATGACTCCGGACCTGTCGAACGATCATAAAATGGTCTATAATGATGAAATTTCAACATTTAATCTTTTGACTCTAAATTACTGTTGGATGTGAATTATGACTTTGTCAACTAGAATAAGTGTGTTTAAAGTCATTTCTGTGCCTGAAACGGGTCAAAATGGAAGCTTTTGAGTAAGCAAAACTCTGTAAAAATGGCAATTTTGGTCACTGTGAGGGTTTAAAAAGTGGTTATTCAACATGAGGCATGATCCAATTGACATTCTGAATCATTTTTGGTACAGTCCAAAAAATCAATTTTCGGATGAAAAACGATGACTCCGGACCTGTCGAACGATCCCAAAATGGTCTATAATGATGAAATTTCAACATTTAATCTTTTGACTCTAAATGACTGTTGGATGTGAATTATGACTTTGTCAACTAGAATAAGTGTGTTTAAAGTCATTTCTGTGCCTGAAACGGGTCAAAATGGAAGCTTTTGAGTAAGCAAAACTCTGTAAAAATGGCAATTTTGGTCACTGTGAGGGTTTAAAAAGTGGTTATTCAACATGAAGCATGATCCAATTGACATTTTGAATCATTTTTGGTACAGTCCAAAAAATCAATTTTCGGATGAAAAACGATGACTCCGGACCTGTCGAACGATCCCAAAATGGTCTATAATGATGAAATTTTAACATTTAATCTTTTGACTCTAAATTACTGTTGGATGTGAAATATGACTTTGTCAACTAAAATAAGTGTGTTTAAAGTTATTTCTGTGCCTGAAACGGGTCAAAATGGAAGCTTTTGAGTAAGCAAAACTCTGTAAAAATGGCAATTTTGGTCACTGTGAGGGTTTAAAAAGTGGTTATTCAACATGAAGCATGATCCAATTGACATTTTGAATCATTTTTGGTACAGTCCAAAAAATCAATTTTCGGATGAAAAACGATGACTCCGGACCTGTCGAACGATCCCAAAATGGTCTATAATGATGAAATTTTAACATTTAATCTTTTGACTCTAAATTACTGTTGGATGTGAAATATGACTTTGTCAACTAAAATAAGTGTGTTTAAAGTTATTTCTGTGCCTGAAACGGGTCAAAATGGAAGCTTTTGAGTAAGCAAAACTCTGTAAAAATGGCAATTTTGGTCACTGTGAGGGTTTAAGAAGTGGTTATTCAACATGAGGCATGATCCAATTGACATTTTGAATCATTTTTATTACAGTCCAAAAAATCAATTTTCGGATGAAAAACGATGACTCCGGACCTGTCGAACGATCCCAAAATGGTCTATAATGATGAAATTTCAACATTTAATCTTTTGACTCTAAATTACTGTTGGATGTGAATTATGACTTTGTCAACTAGAATAAGTGTGTTTAAAGTCATTTCTGTGCCTGAAACGGGTCAAAAGGAAGCTTTTGAGTAAGCAAAACTCTGTAAAAATGGCAATTTTGGTCACTGTGAGGGTTTAAAAAGTGGTTATTCAACATGAGGCATGATCCAATTGACATTTTGAATAATTTTTGGTACAGTCCAAAAAATCAATTTTCGGATGAAAAACGATGACTCCGGACCTGTCGAACGATCATAAAATGGTCTATAATGATGAAATTTCAACATTTAATCTTTTGACTCTAAATTACTGTTGGATGTGAATTATGACTTTGTCAACTAGAATAAGTGTGTTTAAAGTCATTTCTGTGCCTGAAACGGGTGAAAATGGAAGCTTTTGAGTAAGCAAAACTCTGTAAAAATGGCAATTTTGGTCACTGTGAGGGTTTAAAAAGTGGTTATTCAACATGAGGCATGATCCAATTGACATTTTGAATCATTTTTGGTACAGTCCAAAAAATCAATTTTCGGATGAAAAACGATGACTCCGGACCTGTCGAACGATCATAAAATGGTCTATAATGATGAAATTTCAACATTTAATCTTTTGACTCTAAATTACTGTTGGATGTGAATTATGACTTTGTCAACTAGAATAAGTGTGTTTAAAGTCATTTCTGTGCCTGAAACGGGTCAAAATGGAAGCTTTTGAGTAAGCAAAACTCTGTAAAAATGGCAATTTTGGTCACTGTGAGGGTTTAAAAAGTGGTTATTCAACATGAGGCATGATCCAATTGACATTTTGAATCATTTTTGGTACAGTCCAAAAAATCAATTTTCGGATGAAAAACGATGACTCCGGACCTGTCGAACGATCATAAAATGGTCTATAATGATGAAATTTCAACATTTAATCTTTTGACTCTAAATTACTGTTGGATGTGAATTATGACTTTGTCAACTAGAATAAGTGTGTTTAAAGTCATTTCTGTGCCTGAAACGGGTCAAAATGGAAGCTTTTGAGTAAGCAAAACTCTGTAAAAATGGCAATTTTGGTCACTGTGAGGGTTTAAAAAGTGGTTATTCAACATGAGGCATGATCCAATTGACATTCTGAATCATTTTTGGTACAGTCCAAAAAATCAATTTTCGGATGAAAAACGATAACTCCGGACCTGTCGAACGATCCCAAAATGGTCTATAATGATGAAATTTCAACATTTAATCTTTTGACTCTAAATGACTGTTGGATGTGAATTATGACTTTGTCAACTAGAATAAGTGTGTTTAAAGTCATTTCTGTGCCTGAAACGGGTCAAAATGGAAGCTTTTGAGTAAGCAAAACTCAGTAAAAATGGCAATTTTGGTCACTGTGAGGGTTTAAAAAGTGGTTATTCAACATGAAGCATGATCCAATTGACATTTTGAATCATTTTTGGTACAGTCCAAAAAATCAATTTTCGGATGAAAAACGATGACTCCGGACCTGTCGAACGATCCCAAAATGGTCTATAATGATGAAATTTTAACATTTAATCTTTTGACTCTAAATTACTGTTGGATGTGAAATATGACTTTGTCAACTAAAATAAGTGTGTTTAAAGTTATTTCTGTGCCTGAAACGGGTCAAAATGGAAGCTTTTGAGTAAGCAAAACTCTGTAAAAATGGCAATTTTGGTCACTGTGAGGGTTTAAGAAGTGGTTATTCAACATGAGGCATGATCCAAGTTACATTTTGAATCATTTTTATTACAGTCCAAAAAATCAATTTTCGGATGAAAAACGATGACTCCGGACCTGTCGAACGATCCCAAAATGGTCTATAATGATGAAATTTCAACATTTAATCTTTTGACTCTAAATTACTGTTGGATGTGAATTATGACTTTGTCAACTAGAATAAGTGTGTTTAAAGTCATTTCTGTGCCTGAAACGGGTCAAAAGGAAGCTTTTGAGTAAGCAAAACTCTGTAAAAATGGCAATTTTGGTCACTGTGAGGGTTTAAAAAGTGGTTATTCAACATGAGGCATGATCCAATTGACATTTTGAATCATTTTTGGTACAGTCCAAAAAATCAATTTTCGGATGAAAAACGATGACTCCGGACCTGTCGAACGATCCCAAAATGGTCTATAATGATGAAATTTCAACATTTAATCTTTTGACTCTAAATGACTGTTGGATGTGAATTATGACTTTGTCAACTAGAATAAGTGTGTTTAAAGTCATTTCTGTGCCTGAAACGGGTCAAAATGGAAGCTTTTGAGTAAGCAAAACTCTGTAAAAATGGCAATTTTGGTCACTGTGAGGGTTTAAAAAGTGGTTATTCAACATGAAGCATGATCCAATTGACATTTTGAATCATTTTTGGTACAGTCCAAAAAATCAATTTTCGGATGAAAAACGATGACTCCGGACCTGTCGAACGATCCCAAAATGGTCTATAATGATGAAATTTTAACATTTAATCTTTTGACTCTAAATTACTGTTGGATGTGAAATATGACTTTGTCAACTAAAATAAGTGTGTTTAAAGTTATTTCTGTGCCTGAAACGGGTCAAAATGGAAGCTTTTGAGTAAGCAAAACTCTGTAAAAATGGCAATTTTGGTCACTGTGAGGGTTTAAAAAGTGGTTATTCAACATGAAGCATGATCCAATTGACATTTTGAATCATTTTTGGTACAGTCCAAAAAATCAATTTTCGGATGAAAAACGATGACTCCGGACCTGTCGAACGATCCCAAAATGGTCTATAATGATGAAATTTTAACATTTAATCTTTTGACTCTAAATTACTGTTGGATGTGAAATATGACTTTGTCAACTAAAATAAGTGTGTTTAAAGTTATTTCTGTGCCTGAAACGGGTCAAAATGGAAGCTTTTGAGTAAGCAAAACTCTGTAAAAATGGCAATTTTGGTCACTGTGAGGGTTTAAGAAGTGGTTATTCAACATGAGGCATGATCCAATTGACATTTTGAATCATTTTTATTACAGTCCAAAAAATCAATTTTCGGATGAAAAACGATGACTCCGGACCTGTCGAACGATCCCAAAATGGTCTATAATGATGAAATTTCAACATTTAATCTTTTGACTCTAAATTACTGTTGGATGTGAATTATGACTTTGTCAACTAGAATAAGTGTGTTTAAAGTCATTTCTGTGCCTGAAACGGGTCAAAAGGAAGCTTTTGAGTAAGCAAAACTCTGTAAAAATGGCAATTTTGGTCACTGTGAGGGTTTAAAAAGTGGTTATTCAACATGAGGCATGATCCAATTGACATTTTGAATAATTTTTGGTACAGTCCAAAAAATCAATTTTCGGATGAAAAACGATGACTCCGGACCTGTCGAACGATCATAAAATGGTCTATAATGATGAAATTTCAACATTTAATCTTTTGACTCTAAATTACTGTTGGATGTGAATTATGACTTTGTCAACTAGAATAAGTGTGTTTAAAGTCATTTCTGTGCCTGAAACGGGTGAAAATGGAAGCTTTTGAGTAAGCAAAACTCTGTAAAAATGGCAATTTTGGTCACTGTGAGGGTTTAAAAAGTGGTTATTCAACATGAGGCATGATCCAATTGACATTTTGAATCATTTTTGGTACAGTCCAAAAAATCAATTTTCGGATGAAAAACGATGACTCCGGACCTGTCGAACGATCATAAAATGGTCTATAATGATGAAATTTCAACATTTAATCTTTTGACTCTAAATTACTGTTGGATGTGAATTATGACTTTGTCAACTAGAATAAGTGTGTTTAAAGTCATTTCTGTGCCTGAAACGGGTCAAAAGGAAGCTTTTGAGTAAGCAAAACTCTGTAAAAATGGCAATTTTGGTCACTGTGAGGGTTTAAAAAGTGGTTATTCAACATGAGGCATGATCCAATTGACATTTTGAATCATTTTTGGTACAGTCCAAAAAATCAATTTTCGGATGAAAAACGATGACTCCGGACCTGTCGAACGATCCCAAAATGGTCTATAATGATGAAATTTCAACATTTAATCTTTTGACTCTAAATGACTGTTGGATGTGAATTATGACTTTGTCAACTAGAATAAGTGTGTTTAAAGTCATTTCTGTGCCTGAAACGGGTCAAAATGGAAGCTTTTGAGTAAGCAAAACTCTGTAAAAATGGCAATTTTGGTCACTGTGAGGGTTTAAAAAGTGGTTATTCAACATGAAGCATGATCCAATTGACATTTTGAATCATTTTTGGTACAGTCCAAAAAATCAATTTTCGGATGAAAAACGATGACTCCGGACCTGTCGAACGATCCCAAAATGGTCTATAATGATGAAATTTTAACATTTAATCTTTTGACTCTAAATTACTGTTGGATGTGAAATATGACTTTGTCAACTAAAATAAGTGTGTTTAAAGTTATTTCTGTGCCTGAAACGGGTCAAAATGGAAGCTTTTGAGTAAGCAAAACTCTGTAAAAATGGCAATTTTGGTCACTGTGAGGGTTTAAAAAGTGGTTATTCAACATGAAGCATGATCCAATTGACATTTTGAATCATTTTTGGTACAGTCCAAAAAATCAATTTTCGGATGAAAAACGATGACTCCGGACCTGTCGAACGATCCCAAAATGGTCTATAATGATGAAATTTTAACATTTAATCTTTTGACTCTAAATTACTGTTGGATGTGAAATATGACTTTGTCAACTAAAATAAGTGTGTTTAAAGTTATTTCTGTGCCTGAAACGGGTCAAAATGGAAGCTTTTGAGTAAGCAAAACTCTGTAAAAATGGCAATTTTGGTCACTGTGAGGGTTTAAGAAGTGGTTATTCAACATGAGGCATGATCCAATTGACATTTTGAATCATTTTTATTACAGTCCAAAAAATCAATTTTCGGATGAAAAACGATGACTCCGGACCTGTCGAACGATCCCAAAATGGTCTATAATGATGAAATTTCAACATTTAATCTTTTGACTCTAAATTACTGTTGGATGTGAATTATGACTTTGTCAACTAGAATAAGTGTGTTTAAAGTCATTTCTGTGCCTGAAACGGGTCAAAAGGAAGCTTTTGAGTAAGCAAAACTCTGTAAAAATGGCAATTTTGGTCACTGTGAGGGTTTAAAAAGTGGTTATTCAACATGAGGCATGATCCAATTGACATTTTGAATAATTTTTGGTACAGTCCAAAAAATCAATTTTCGGATGAAAAACGATGACTCCGGACCTGTCGAACGATCATAAAATGGTCTATAATGATGAAATTTCAACATTTAATCTTTTGACTCTAAATTACTGTTGGATGTGAATTATGACTTTGTCAACTAGAATAAGTGTGTTTAAAGTCATTTCTGTGCCTGAAACGGGTGAAAATGGAAGCTTTTGAGTAAGCAAAACTCTGTAAAAATGGCAATTTTGGTCACTGTGAGGGTTTAAAAAGTGGTTATTCAACATGAGGCATGATCCAATTGACATTTTGAATCATTTTTGGTACAGTCCAAAAAATCAATTTTCGGATGAAAAACGATGACTCCGGACCTGTCGAACGATCATAAAATGGTCTATAATGATGAAATTTCAACATTTAATCTTTTGACTCTAAATTACTGTTGGATGTGAATTATGACTTTGTCAACTAGAATAAGTGTGTTTAAAGTCATTTCTGTGCCTGAAACGGGTCAAAATGGAAGCTTTTGAGTAAGCAAAACTCTGTAAAAATGGCAATTTTGGTCACTGTGAGGGTTTAAAAAGTGGTTATTCAACATGAGGCATGATCCAATTGACATTTTGAATCATTTTTGGTACAGTCCAAAAAATCAATTTTCGGATGAAAAACGATGACTCCGGACCTGTCGAACGATCATAAAATGGTCTATAATGATGAAATTTCAACATTTAATCTTTTGACTCTAAATTACTGTTGGATGTGAATTATGACTTTGTCAACTAGAATAAGTGTGTTTAAAGTCATTTCTGTGCCTGAAACGGGTCAAAATGGAAGCTTTTGAGTAAGCAAAACTCTGTAAAAATGGCAATTTTGGTCACTGTGAGGGTTTAAAAAGTGGTTATTCAACATGAGGCATGATCCAATTGACATTCTGAATCATTTTTGGTACAGTCCAAAAAATCAATTTTCGGATGAAAAACGATAACTCCGGACCTGTCGAACGATCCCAAAATGGTCTATAATGATGAAATTTCAACATTTAATCTTTTGACTCTAAATGACTGTTGGATGTGAATTATGACTTTGTCAACTAGAATAAGTGTGTTTAAAGTCATTTCTGTGCCTGAAACGGGTCAAAATGGAAGCTTTTGAGTAAGCAAAACTCAGTAAAAATGGCAATTTTGGTCACTGTGAGGGTTTAAAAAGTGGTTATTCAACATGAAGCATGATCCAATTGACATTTTGAATCATTTTTGGTACAGTCCAAAAAATCAATTTTCGGATGAAAAACGATGACTCCGGACCTGTCGAACGATCCCAAAATGGTCTATAATGATGAAATTTTAACATTTAATCTTTTGACTCTAAATTACTGTTGGATGTGAAATATGACTTTGTCAACTAAAATAAGTGTGTTTAAAGTTATTTCTGTGCCTGAAACGGGTCAAAATGGAAGCTTTTGAGTAAGCAAAACTCTGTAAAAATGGCAATTTTGGTCACTGTGAGGGTTTAAGAAGTGGTTATTCAACATGAGGCATGATCCAAGTTACATTTTGAATCATTTTTATTACAGTCCAAAAAATCAATTTTCGGATGAAAAACGATGACTCCGGACCTGTCGAACGATCCCAAAATGGTCTATAATGATGAAATTTCAACATTTAATCTTTTGACTCTAAATTACTGTTGGATGTGAATTATGACTTTGTCAACTAGAATAAGTGTGTTTAAAGTCATTTCTGTGCCTGAAACGGGTCAAAAGGAAGCTTTTGAGTAAGCAAAACTCTGTAAAAATGGCAATTTTGGTCACTGTGAGGGTTTAAAAAGTGGTTATTCAACATGAGGCATGATCCAATTGACATTTTGAATCATTTTTGGTACAGTCCAAAAAATCAATTTTCGGATGAAAAACGATGACTCCGGACCTGTCGAACGATCCCAAAATGGTCTATAATGATGAAATTTCAACATTTAATCTTTTGACTCTAAATGACTGTTGGATGTGAATTATGACTTTGTCAACTAGAATAAGTGTGTTTAAAGTCATTTCTGTGCCTGAAACAGGTCAAAATGGAAGCTTTTGAGTAAGCAAAACTCTGTAAAAATGGCAATTTTGGTCACTGTGAGGGTTTAAAAAGTGGTTATTCAACATGAAGCATGATCCAATTGACATTTTGAATCATTTTTGGTACAGTCCAAAAAATCAATTTTCGGATGAAAAACGATGACTCCGGACCTGTCGAACGATCCCAAAATGGTCTATAATGATGAAATTTTAACATTTAATCTTTTGACTCTAAATTACTGTTGGATGTGAAATATGACTTTGTCAACTAAAATAAGTGTGTTTAAAGTTATTTCTGTGCCTGAAACGGGTCAAAATGGAAGCTTTTGAGTAAGCAAAACTCTGTAAAAATGGCAATTTTGGTCACTGTGAGGGTTTAAGAAGTGGTTATTCAACATGAGGCATGATCCAATTGACATTTTGAATCATTTTTATTACAGTCCAAAAAATCAATTTTCGGATGAAAAACGATGACTCCGGACCTGGCGAACGATCCCAAAATGGTCTATAATGATGAAATTTCAACATTTAATCTTTTGACTCTAAATTACTGTTGGATGTGAATTATGACTTTGTCAACTAGAATAAGTGTGTTTAAAGTCATTTCTGTGCCTGAAACGGGTCAAAAGGAAGCTTTTGAGTAAGCAAAACTCTGTAAAAATGGCAATTTTGGTCACTGTGAGGGTTTAAAAAGTGGTTATTCAACATGAGGCATGATCCAATTGACATTTTGAATCATTTTTGGTACAGTCCAAAAAATCAATTTTCGGATGAAAAACGATGACTCCGGACCTGTCGAACGATCATAAAATGGTCTATAATGATGAAATTTCAACATTTAATCTTTTGACTCTAAATTACTGTTGGATGTGAATTATGACTTTGTCAACTAGAATAAGTGTGTTTAAAGTCATTTCTGTGCCTGAAACGGGTCAAAATGGAAGCTTTTGAGTAAGCAAAACTCTGTAAAAATGGCAATTTTGGTCACTGTGAGGGTTTAAAAAGTGGTTATTCAACATGAGGCATGATCCAATTGACATTTTGAATCATTTTTGGTACAGTCCAAAAAATCAATTTTCGGATGAAAAACGATGACTCCGGACCTGTCGAACGATCATAAAATGGTCTATAATGATGAAATTTCAACATTTAATCTTTTGACTCTAAATTACTGTTGGATGTGAATTATGACTTTGTCAACTAGAATAAGTGTGTTTAAAGTCATTTCTGTGCCTGAAACGGGTCAAAATGGAAGCTTTTGAGTAAGCAAAACTCTGTAAAAATGGCAATTTTGGTCACTGTGAGGGTTTAAAAAGTGGTTATTCAACATGAAGCATGATCCAATTGACATTTTGAATCATTTTTGGTACAGTCCAAAAAATCAATTTTCGGATGAAAAACGATGACTCCGGACCTGTCGAACGATCCCAAAATGGTCTATAATGATGAAATTTTAACATTTAATCTTTTGACTCTAAATTACTGTTGGATGTGAAATATGACTTTGTCAACTAAAATAAGTGTGTTTAAAGTTATTTCTGTGCCTGAAACGGGTCAAAATGGAAGCTTTTGAGTAAGCAAAACTCTGTAAAAATGGCAATTTTGGTCACTGTGAGGGTTTAAGAAGTGGTTATTCAACATGAGGCATGATCCAATTGACATTTTGAATCATTTTTATTACAGTCCAAAAAATCAATTTTCGGATGAAAAACGATGACTCCGGACCTGTCGAACGATCCCAAAATGGTCTATAATGATGAAATTTCAACATTTAATCTTTTGACTCTAAATTACTGTTGGATGTGAATTATGACTTTGTCAACTAGAATAAGTGTGTTTAAAGTCATTTCTGTGCCTGAAACGGGTCAAAAGGAAGCTTTTGAGTAAGCAAAACTCTGTAAAAATGGCAATTTTGGTCACTGTGAGGGTTTAAAAAGTGGTTATTCAACATGAGGCATGATCCAATTGACATTTTGAATCATTTTTGGTACAGTCCAAAAAATCAATTTTCGGATGAAAAACGATGACTCCGGACCTGTCGAACGATCATAAAATGGTCTATAATGATGAAATTTCAACATTTAATCTTTTGACTCTAAATTACTGTTGGATGTGAATTATGACTTTGTCAACTAGAATAAGTGTGTTTAAAGTCATTTCTGTGCCTGAAACGGGTGAAAATGGAAGCTTTTGAGTAAGCAAAACTCTGTAAAAATGGCAATTTTGGTCACTGTGAGGGTTTAAAAAGTGGTTATTCAACATGAGGCATGATCCAATTGACATTTTGAATCATTTTTCGTACAGTCCAAAAAATCAATTTTCGGATGAAAAACGATGACTCCGGACCTGTCGAACGATCCCAAAATGGTCTATAATGATGAAATTTCAACATTTAATCTTTTGACTCTAAATGACTGTTGGATGTGAATTATGACTTTGTCAACTAGAATAAGTGTGTTTAAAGTCATTTCTGTGCCTGAAACGGGTCAAAATGGAAGCTTTTGAGTAAGCAAAACTCTGTAAAAATGGCAATTTTGGTCACTGTGAGGGTTTAAAAAGTGGTTATTCAACATGAAGCATGATCCAATTGACATTTTGAATCATTTTTGGTACAGTCCAAAAAATCAATTTTCGGATGAAAAACGATGACTCCGGACCTGTCGAACGATCCCAAAATGGTCTATAATGATGAAATTTTAACATTTAATCTTTTGACTCTAAATTACTGTTGGATGTGAAATATGACTTTGTCAACTAGAATAAGTGTGTTTAAAGTCATTTCTGTGCCTGAAACGGGTCAAAAGGAAGCTTTTGAGTAAGCAAAACTCTGTAAAAATGGCAATTTTGGTCACTGTGCGGGTTTAAAAAGTGGTTATTCAACATGAGGCATGATCCAATTGACATTTTGAATAATTTTTGGTACAGTCCAAAAAATCAATTTTCGGATGAAAAACGATGACTCCGGACCTGTCGAACGATCATAAAATGGTCTATAATGATGAAATTTCAACATTTAATCTTTTGACTCTAAATTACTGTTGGATGTGAATTATGACTTTGTCAACTAGAATAAGTGTGTTTAAAGTCATTTCTGTGCCTGAAACGGGTGAAAATGGAAGCTTTTGAGTAAGCAAAACTCTGTAAAAATGGCAATTTTGGTCACTGTGAGGGTTTAAAAAGTGGTTATTCAACATGAGGCATGATCCAATTGACATTTTGAATCATTTTTGGTACAGTCCAAAAAATCAATTTTCGGATGAAAAACGATGACTCCGGACCTGTCGAACGATCATAAAATGGTCTATAATGATGAAATTTCAACATTTAATCTTTTGACTCTAAATTACTGTTGGATGTGAATTATGACTTTGTCAACTAGAATAAGTGTGTTTAAAGTCATTTCTGTGCCTGAAACGGGTCAAAATGGAAGCTTTTGAGTAAGCAAAACTCTGTAAAAATGGCAATTTTGGTCACTGTGAGGGTTTAAAAAGTGGGTATTCAACATGAAGCATGATCCAATTGACATTTTGAATCATTTTTGGTACAGTCCAAAAAATCAATTTTCGGATGAAAAACGATGACTCCGGACCTGTCGAACGATCCCAAAATGGTCTATAATGATGAAATTTTAACATTTAATCTTTTGACTCTAAATTACTGTTGGATGTGAAATATGACTTTGTCAACTAAAATAAGTGTGTTTAAAGTTATTTCTGTGCCTGAAACGGGTCAAAATGGAAGCTTTTGAGTAAGCAAAACTCTGTAAAAATGGCAATTTTGGTCACTGTGAGGGTTTAAGAAGTGGTTATTCAACATGAGGCATGATCCAATTGACATTTTGAATCATTTTTATTACAGTCCAAAAAATCAATTTTCGGATGAAAAACGATGACTCCGGACCTGTCGAACGATCCCAAAATGGTCTATAATGATGAAATTTCAACATTTAATCTTTTGACTCTAAATTACTGTTGGATGTGAATTATGACTTTGTCAACTAGAATAAGTGTGTTTAAAGTCATTTCTGTGCCTGAAACGGGTCAAAAGGAAGCTTTTGAGTAAGCAAAACTCTGTAAAAATGGCAATTTTGGTCACTTAGAGGGTTTAAAAAGTGGTTATTCAACATGAGGCATGATCCAATTGACATTTTGAATCATTTTTGGTACAGTCCAAAAAAATCAATTTTCGGATGAAAAACGATGACTCCGGACCTGTCGAACGATCATAAAATGGTCTATAATGATGAAATTTCAACATTTAATCTTTTGACTCTAAATTACTGTTGGATGTGAATTATGACTTTGTCAACTAGAATAAGTGTGTTTAAAGTCATTTCTGTGCCTGAAACGGGTGAAAATGGAAGCTTTTGAGTAAGCAAAACTCTGTAAAAATGGCAATTTTGGTCACTGTGAGGGTTTAAAAAGTGGTTATTCAACATGAGGCATGATCCAATTGACATTTTGAATCATTTTTGGTACAGTCCAAAAAATCAATTTTCGGATGAAAAACGATGACTCCGGACCTGTCGAACGATCCCAAAATGGTCTATAATGATGAAATTTCAACATTTAATCTTTTGACTCTAAATGACTGTTGGATGTGAATTATGACTTTGTCAACTAGAATAAGTGTGTTTAAAGTCATTTCTGTGCCTGAAACGGGTCAAAATGGAAGCTTTTGAGTAAGCAAAACTCTGTAAAAATGGCAATTTTGGTCACTGTGAGGGTTTAAAAAGTGGTTATTCAACATGAAGCATGATCCAATTGACATTTTGAATCATTTTTGGTACAGTCCAAAAAATCAATTTTCGGATGAAAAACGATGACTCCGGACCTGTCGAACGATCCCAAAATGGTCTATAATGATGAAATTTTAACATTTAATCTTTTGACTCTAAATTACTGTTGGATGTGAAATATGACTTTGTCAACTAAAATAAGTGTGTTTAAAGTTATTTCTGTGCCTGAAACGGGTCAAAATGGAAGCTTTTGAGTAAGCAAAACTCTGTAAAAATGGCAATTTTGGTCACTGTGAGGGTTTAAGAAGTGGTTATTCAACATGAGGCATGATCCAATTGACATTTTGAATCATTTTTATTACAGTCCAAAAAATCAATTTTCGGATGAAAAACGATGACTCCGGACCTGTCGAACGATCATAAAATGGTCTATAATGATGAAATTTCAACATTTAATCTTTTGACTCTAAATTACTGTTGGATGTGAATTATGACTTTGTCAACTAGAATAAGTGTGTTTAAAGTCATTTCTGTGCCTGAAACGGGTCAAAATGGAAGCTTTTGAGTAAGCAAAACTCTGTAAAAATGGCAATTTTGGTCACTGTGAGGGTTTAAAAAGTGGTTATTCAACATGAGGCATGATCCAATTGACATTCTGAATCATTTTTGGTACAGTCCAAAAAATCAATTTTCGGATGAAAAACGATGACTCCGGACCTGTCGAACGATCCCAAAATGGTCTATAATGATGAAATTTCAACATTTAATCTTTTGACTCTAAATGACTGTTGGATGTGAATTATGACTTTGTCAACTAGAATAAGTGTGTTTAAAGTCATTTCTGTGCCTGAAACGGGTCAAAATGGAAGCTTTTGAGTAAGCAAAACTCTGTAAAAATGGCAATTTTGGTCACTGTGAGGGTTTAAAAAGTGGTTATTCAACATGAAGCATGATCCAATTGACATTTTGAATCATTTTTGGTACAGTCCAAAAAATCAATTTTCGGATGAAAAACGATGACTCCGGACCTGTCGAACGATCCCAAAATGGTCTATAATGATGAAATTTTAACATTTAATCTTTTGACTCTAAATTACTGTTGGATGTGAAATATGACTTTGTCAACTAAAATAAGTGTGTTTAAAGTTATTTCTGTGCCTGAAACGGGTCAAAATGGAAGCTTTTGAGTAAGCAAAACTCTGTAAAAATGGCAATTTTGGTCACTGTGAGGGTTTAAAAAGTGGTTATTCAACATGAAGCATGATCCAATTGACATTTTGAATCATTTTTGGTACAGTCCAAAAAATCAATTTTCGGATGAAAAACGATGACTCCGGACCTGTCGAACGATCCCAAAATGGTCTATAATGATGAAATTTTAACATTTAATCTTTTGACTCTAAATTACTGTTGGATGTGAAATATGACTTTGTCAACTAAAATAAGTGTGTTTAAAGTTATTTCTGTGCCTGAAACGGGTCAAAATGGAAGCTTTTGAGTAAGCAAAACTCTGTAAAAATGGCAATTTTGGTCACTGTGAGGGTTTAAGAAGTGGTTATTCAACATGAGGCATGATCCAATTGACATTTTGAATCATTTTTATTACAGTCCAAAAAATCAATTTTCGGATGAAAAACGATGACTCCGGACCTGTCGAACGATCCCAAAATGGTCTATAATGATGAAATTTCAACATTTAATCTTTTGACTCTAAATTACTGTTGGATGTGAATTATGACTTTGTCAACTAGAATAAGTGTGTTTAAAGTCATTTCTGTGCCTGAAACGGGTCAAAAGGAAGCTTTTGAGTAAGCAAAACTCTGTAAAAATGGCAATTTTGGTCACTGTGAGGGTTTAAAAAGTGGTTATTCAACATGAGGCATGATCCAATTGACATTTTGAATAATTTTTGGTACAGTCCAAAAAATCAATTTTCGGATGAAAAACGATGACTCCGGACCTGTCGAACGATCATAAAATGGTCTATAATGATGAAATTTCAACATTTAATCTTTTGACTCTAAATTACTGTTGGATGTGAATTATGACTTTGTCAACTAGAATAAGTGTGTTTAAAGTCATTTCTGTGCCTGAAACGGGTGAAAATGGAAGCTTTTGAGTAAGCAAAACTCTGTAAAAATGGCAATTTTGGTCACTGTGAGGGTTTAAAAAGTGGTTATTCAACATGAGGCATGATCCAATTGACATTTTGAATCATTTTTGGTACAGTCCAAAAAATCAATTTTCGGATGAAAAACGATGACTCCGGACCTGTCGAACGATCATAAAATGGTCTATAATGATGAAATTTCAACATTTAATCTTTTGACTCTAAATTACTGTTGGATGTGAATTATGACTTTGTCAACTAGAATAAGTGTGTTTAAAGTCATTTCTGTGCCTGAAACGGGTCAAAATGGAAGCTTTTGAGTAAGCAAAACTCTGTAAAAATGGCAATTTTGGTCACTGTGAGGGTTTAAAAAGTGGTTATTCAACATGAGGCATGATCCAATTGACATTTTGAATCATTTTTGGTACAGTCCAAAAAATCAATTTTCGGATGAAAAACGATGACTCCGGACCTGTCGAACGATCATAAAATGGTCTATAATGATGAAATTTCAACATTTAATCTTTTGACTCTAAATTACTGTTGGATGTGAATTATGACTTTGTCAACTAGAATAAGTGTGTTTAAAGTCATTTCTGTGCCTGAAACGGGTCAAAATGGAAGCTTTTGAGTAAGCAAAACTCTGTAAAAATGGCAATTTTGGTCACTGTGAGGGTTTAAAAAGTGGTTATTCAACATGAGGCATGATCCAATTGACATTCTGAATCATTTTTGGTACAGTCCAAAAAATCAATTTTCGGATGAAAAACGATAACTCCGGACCTGTCGAACGATCCCAAAATGGTCTATAATGATGAAATTTCAACATTTAATCTTTTGACTCTAAATGACTGTTGGATGTGAATTATGACTTTGTCAACTAGAATAAGTGTGTTTAAAGTCATTTCTGTGCCTGAAACGGGTCAAAATGGAAGCTTTTGAGTAAGCAAAACTCAGTAAAAATGGCAATTTTGGTCACTGTGAGGGTTTAAAAAGTGGTTATTCAACATGAAGCATGATCCAATTGACATTTTGAATCATTTTTGGTACAGTCCAAAAAATCAATTTTCGGATGAAAAACGATGACTCCGGACCTGTCGAACGATCCCAAAATGGTCTATAATGATGAAATTTTAACATTTAATCTTTTGACTCTAAATTACTGTTGGATGTGAAATATGACTTTGTCAACTAAAATAAGTGTGTTTAAAGTTATTTCTGTGCCTGAAACGGGTCAAAATGGAAGCTTTTGAGTAAGCAAAACTCTGTAAAAATGGCAATTTTGGTCACTGTGAGGGTTTAAGAAGTGGTTATTCAACATGAGGCATGATCCAAGTTACATTTTGAATCATTTTTATTACAGTCCAAAAAATCAATTTTCGGATGAAAAACGATGACTCCGGACCTGTCGAACGATCCCAAAATGGTCTATAATGATGAAATTTCAACATTTAATCTTTTGACTCTAAATTACTGTTGGATGTGAATTATGACTTTGTCAACTAGAATAAGTGTGTTTAAAGTCATTTCTGTGCCTGAAACGGGTCAAAAGGAAGCTTTTGAGTAAGCAAAACTCTGTAAAAATGGCAATTTTGGTCACTGTGAGGGTTTAAAAAGTGGTTATTCAACATGAGGCATGATCCAATTGACATTTTGAATCATTTTTGGTACAGTCCAAAAAATCAATTTTCGGATGAAAAACGATGACTCCGGACCTGTCGAACGATCCCAAAATGGTCTATAATGATGAAATTTCAACATTTAATCTTTTGACTCTAAATGACTGTTGGATGTGAATTATGACTTTGTCAACTAGAATAAGTGTGTTTAAAGTCATTTCTGTGCCTGAAACAGGTCAAAATGGAAGCTTTTGAGTAAGCAAAACTCTGTAAAAATGGCAATTTTGGTCACTGTGAGGGTTTAAAAAGTGGTTATTCAACATGAAGCATGATCCAATTGACATTTTGAATCATTTTTGGTACAGTCCAAAAAATCAATTTTCGGATGAAAAACGATGACTCCGGACCTGTCGAACGATCCCAAAATGGTCTATAATGATGAAATTTTAACATTTAATCTTTTGACTCTAAATTACTGTTGGATGTGAAATATGACTTTGTCAACTAAAATAAGTGTGTTTAAAGTTATTTCTGTGCCTGAAACGGGTCAAAATGGAAGCTTTTGAGTAAGCAAAACTCTGTAAAAATGGCAATTTTGGTCACTGTGAGGGTTTAAGAAGTGGTTATTCAACATGAGGCATGATCCAATTGACATTTTGAATCATTTTTATTACAGTCCAAAAAATCAATTTTCGGATGAAAAACGATGACTCCGGACCTGGCGAACGATCCCAAAATGGTCTATAATGATGAAATTTCAACATTTAATCTTTTGACTCTAAATTACTGTTGGATGTGAATTATGACTTTGTCAACTAGAATAAGTGTGTTTAAAGTCATTTCTGTGCCTGAAACGGGTCAAAAGGAAGCTTTTGAGTAAGCAAAACTCTGTAAAAATGGCAATTTTGGTCACTGTGAGGGTTTAAAAAGTGGTTATTCAACATGAGGCATGATCCAATTGACATTTTGAATCATTTTTGGTACAGTCCAAAAAAGTCAATTTTCGGATGAAAAACGATGACTCCGGACCTGTCGAACGATCATAAAATGGTCTATAATGATGAAATTTCAACATTTAATCTTTTGACTCTAAATTACTGTTGGATGTGAATTATGACTTTGTCAACTAGAATAAGTGTGTTTAAAGTCATTTCTGTGCCTGAAACGGGTCAAAATGGAAGCTTTTGAGTAAGCAAAACTCTGTAAAAATGGCAATTTTGGTCACTGTGAGGGTTTAAAAAGTGGTTATTCAACATGAGGCATGATCCAATTGACATTTTGAATCATTTTTGGTACAGTCCAAAAAATCAATTTTCGGATGAAAAACGATGACTCCGGACCTGTCGAACGATCATAAAATGGTCTATAATGATGAAATTTCAACATTTAATCTTTTGACTCTAAATTACTGTTGGATGTGAATTATGACTTTGTCAACTAGAATAAGTGTGTTTAAAGTCATTTCTGTGCCTGAAACGGGTCAAAATGGAAGCTTTTGAGTAAGCAAAACTCTGTAAAAATGGCAATTTTGGTCACTGTGAGGGTTTAAAAAGTGGTTATTCAACATGAGGCATGATCCAATTGACATTTTGAATCATTTTTGGTACAGTCCAAAAAATCAATTTTCGGATGAAAAACGATGACTCCGGACCTGTCGAACGATCATAAAATGGTCTATAATGATGAAATTTCAACATTTAATCTTTTGACTCTAAATTACTGTTGGATGTGAATTATGACTTTGTCAACTAGAATAAGTGTGTTTAAAGTCATTTCTGTGCCTGAAACGGGTCAAAATGGAAGCTTTTGAGTAAGCAAAACTCTGTAAAAATGGCAATTTTGGTCACTGTGAGGGTTTAAAAAGTGGTTATTCAACATGAAGCATGATCCAATTGACATTTTGAATCATTTTTGGTACAGTCCAAAAAATCAATTTTCGGATGAAAAACGATGACTCCGGACCTGTCGAACGATCCCAAAATGGTCTATAATGATGAAATTTTAACATTTAATCTTTTGACTCTAAATTACTGTTGGATGTGAAATATGACTTTGTCAACTAAAATAAGTGTGTTTAAAGTTATTTCTGTGCCTGAAACGGGTCAAAATGGAAGCTTTTGAGTAAGCAAAACTCTGTAAAAATGGCAATTTTGGTCACTGTGAGGGTTTAAGAAGTGGTTATTCAACATGAGGCATGATCCAATTGACATTTTGAATCATTTTTATTACAGTCCAAAAAATCAATTTTCGGATGAAAAACGATGACTCCGGACCTGTCGAACGATCCCAAAATGGTCTATAATGATGAAATTTCAACATTTAATCTTTTGACTCTAAATTACTGTTGGATGTGAATTATGACTTTGTCAACTAGAATAAGTGTGTTTAAAGTCATTTCTGTGCCTGAAACGGGTCAAAAGGAAGCTTTTGAGTAAGCAAAACTCTGTAAAAATGGCAATTTTGGTCACTGTGAGGGTTTAAAAAGTGGTTATTCAACATGAGGCATGATCCAATTGACATTTTGAATCATTTTTGGTACAGTCCAAAAAATCAATTTTCGGATGAAAAACGATGACTCCGGACCTGTCGAACGATCATAAAATGGTCTATAATGATGAAATTTCAACATTTAATCTTTTGACTCTAAATTACTGTTGGATGTGAATTATGACTTTGTCAACTAGAATAAGTGTGTTTAAAGTCATTTCTGTGCCTGAAACGGGTCAAAATGGAAGCTTTTGAGTAAGCAAAACTCTGTAAAAATGGCAATTTTGGTCACTGTGAGGGTTTAAAAAGTGGTTATTCAACATGAGGCATGATCCAATTGACATTTTGAATCATTTTTGGTACAGTCCAAAAAATCAATTTTCGGATGAAAAACGATGACTCCGGACCTGTCGAACGATCATAAAATGGTCTATAATGATGAAATTTCAACATTTAATCTTTTGACTCTAAATTACTGTTGGATGTGAATTATGACTTTGTCAACTAGAATAAGTGTGTTTAAAGTCATTTCTGTGCCTGAAACGGGTCAAAATGGAAGCTTTTGAGTAAGCAAAACTCTGTAAAAATGGCAATTTTGGTCACTGTGAGGGTTTAAAAAGTGGTTATTCAACATGAGGCATGATCCAATTGACATTTTGAATCATTTTTGGTACAGTCCAAAAAATCAATTTTCGGATGAAAAACGATGACTCCGGACCTGTCGAACGATCATAAAATGGTCTATAATGATGAAATTTCAACATTTAATCTTTTGACTCTAAATTACTGTTGGATGTGAATTATGACTTTGTCAACTAGAATAAGTGTGTTTAAAGTCATTTCTGTGCCTGAAACGGGTCAAAATGGAAGCTTTTGAGTAAGCAAAACTCTGTAAAAATGGCAATTTTGGTCACTGTGAGGGTTTAAAAAGTGGTTATTCAACATGAAGCATGATCCAATTGACATTTTGAATCATTTTTGGTACAGTCCAAAAAATCAATTTTCGGATGAAAAACGATGACTCCGGACCTGTCGAACGATCCCAAAATGGTCTATAATGATGAAATTTTAACATTTAATCTTTTGACTCTAAATTACTGTTGGATGTGAAATATGACTTTGTCAACTAAAATAAGTGTGTTTAAAGTTATTTCTGTGCCTGAAACGGGTCAAAATGGAAGCTTTTGAGTAAGCAAAACTCTGTAAAAATGGCAATTTTGGTCACTGTGAGGGTTTAAGAAGTGGTTATTCAACATGAGGCATGATCCAATTGACATTTTGAATCATTTTTATTACAGTCCAAAAAATCAATTTTCGGATGAAAAACGATGACTCCGGACCTGTCGAACGATCCCAAAATGGTCTATAATGATGAAATTTCAACATTTAATCTTTTGACTCTAAATTACTGTTGGATGTGAATTATGACTTTGTCAACTAGAATAAGTGTGTTTAAAGTCATTTCTGTGCCTGAAACGGGTCAAAAGGAAGCTTTTGAGTAAGCAAAACTCTGTAAAAATGGCAATTTTGGTCACTGTGAGGGTTTAAAAAGTGGTTATTCAACATGAGGCATGATCCAATTGACATTTTGAATCATTTTTGGTACAGTCCAAAAAATCAATTTTCGGATGAAAAACGATGACTCCGGACCTGTCGAACGATCATAAAATGGTCTATAATGATGAAATTTCAACATTTAATCTTTTGACTCTAAATTACTGTTGGATGTGAATTATGACTTTGTCAACTAGAATAAGTGTGTTTAAAGTCATTTCTGTGCCTGAAAAGGGTGAAAATGGAAGCTTTTGAGTAAGCAAAACTCTGTAAAAATGGCAATTTTGGTCACTGTGAGGGTTTAAAAAGTGGTTATTCAACATGAGGCATGATCCAATTGACATTTTGAATCATTTTTGGTACAGTCCAAAAAATCAATTTTCGGATGAAAAACGATGACTCCGGACCTGTCGAACGATCCCAAAATGGTCTATAATGATGAAATTTCAACATTTAATCTTTTGACTCTAAATGACTGTTGGATGTGAATTATGACTTTGTCAACTAGAATAAGTGTGTTTAAAGTCATTTCTGTGCCTGAAACGGGTCAAAATGGAAGCTTTTGAGTAAGCAAAACTCTGTAAAAATGGCAATTTTGGTCACTGTGAGGGTTTAAAAAGTGGTTATTCAACATGAAGCATGATCCAATTGACATTTTGAATCATTTTTGGTACAGTCCAAAAAATCAATTTTCGGATGAAAAACGATGACTCCGGACCTGTCGAACGATCCCAAAATGGTCTATAATGATGAAATTTTAACATTTAATCTTTTGACTCTAAATTACTGTTGGATGTGAAATATGACTTTGTCAACTAGAATAAGTGTGTTTAAAGTCATTTCTGTGCCTGAAACGGGTCAAAAGGAAGCTTTTGAGTAAGCAAAACTCTGTAAAAATGGCAATTTTGGTCACTGTGAGGGTTTAAAAAGTGGTTATTCAACATGAGGCATGATCCAATTGACATTTTGAATAATTTTTGGTACAGTCCAAAAAATCAATTTTCGGATGAAAAACGATGACTCCGGACCTGTCGAACGATCATAAAATGGTCTATAATGATGAAATTTCAACATTTAATCTTTTGACTCTAAATTACTGTTGGATGTGAATTATGACTTTGTCAACTAGAATAAGTGTGTTTAAAGTCATTTCTGTGCCTGAAACGGGTGAAAATGGAAGCTTTTGAGTAAGCAAAACTCTGTAAAAATGGCAATTTTGGTCACTGTGAGGGTTTAAAAAGTGGTTATTCAACATGAGGCATGATCCAATTGACATTTTGAATCATTTTTGGTACAGTCCAAAAAATCAATTTTCGGATGAAAAACGATGACTCCGGACCTGTCGAACGATCATAAAATGGTCTATAATGATGAAATTTCAACATTTAATCTTTTGACTCTAAATTACTGTTGGATGTGAATTATGACTTTGTCAACTAGAATAAGTGTGTTTAAAGTCATTTCTGTGCCTGAAACGGGTCAAAATGGAAGCTTTTGAGTAAGCAAAACTCTGTAAAAATGGCAATTTTGGTCACTGTGAGGGTTTAAAAAGTGGTTATTCAACATGAAGCATGATCCAATTGACATTTTGAATCATTTTTGGTACAGTCCAAAAAATCAATTTTCGGATGAAAAACGATGACTCCGGACCTGTCGAACGATCCCAAAATGGTCTATAATGATGAAATTTTAACATTTAATCTTTTGACTCTAAATTACTGTTGGATGTGAAATATGACTTTGTCAACTAAAATAAGTGTGTTTAAAGTTATTTCTGTGCCTGAAACGGGTCAAAATGGAAGCTTTTGAGTAAGCAAAACTCTGTAAAAATGGCAATTTTGGTCACTGTGAGGGTTTAAGAAGTGGTTATTCAACATGAGGCATGATCCAATTGACATTTTGAATCATTTTTATTACAGTCCAAAAAATCAATTTTCGGATGAAAAACGATGACTCCGGACCTGTCGAACGATCCCAAAATGGTCTATAATGATGAAATTTCAACATTTAATCTTTTGACTCTAAATTACTGTTGGATGTGAATTATGACTTTGTCAACTAGAATAAGTGTGTTTAAAGTCATTTCTGTGCCTGAAACGGGTCAAAAGGAAGCTTTTGAGTAAGCAAAACTCTGTAAAAATGGCAATTTTGGTCACTTAGAGGGTTTAAAAAGTGGTTATTCAACATGAGGCATGATCCAATTGACATTTTGAATCATTTTTGGTACAGTCCAAAAAATCAATTTTCGGATGAAAAACGATGACTCCGGACCTGTCGAACGATCATAAAATGGTCTATAATGATGAAATTTCAACATTTAATCTTTTGACTCTAAATTACTGTTGGATGTGAATTATGACTTTGTCAACTAGAATAAGTGTGTTTAAAGTCATTTCTGTGCCTGAAACGGGTGAAAATGGAAGCTTTTGAGTAAGCAAAACTCTGTAAAAATGACAATTTTGGTCACTGTGAGGGTTTAAAAAGTGGTTATTCAACATGAGGCATGATCCAATTGACATTTTGAATCATTTTTGGTACAGTCCAAAAAATCAATTTTCGGATGAAAAACGATGACTCCGGACCTGTCGAACGATCCCAAAATGGTCTATAATGATGAAATTTCAACATTTAATCTTTTGACTCTAAATGACTGTTGGATGTGAATTATGACTTTGTCAACTAGAATAAGTGTGTTTAAAGTCATTTCTGTGCCTGAAACGGGTCAAAATGGAAGCTTTTGAGTAAGCAAAACTCTGTAAAAATGGCAATTTTGGTCACTGTGAGGGTTTAAAAAGTGGTTATTCAACATGAAGCATGATCCAATTGACATTTTGAATCATTTTTGGTACAGTCCAAAAAATCAATTTTCGGATGAAAAACGATGACTCCGGACCTGTCGAACGATCCCAAAATGGTCTATAATGATGAAATTTTAACATTTAATCTTTTGACTCTAAATTACTGTTGGATGTGAAATATGACTTTGTCAACTAAAATAAGTGTGTTTAAAGTTATTTCTGTGCCTGAAACGGGTCAAAATGGAAGCTTTTGAGTAAGCAAAACTCTGTAAAAATGGCAATTTTGGTCACTGTGAGGGTTTAAGAAGTGGTTATTCAACATGAGGCATGATCCAATTGACATTTTGAATCATTTTTATTACAGTCCAAAAAATCAATTTTCGGATGAAAAACGATGACTCCGGACCTGTCGAACGATCATAAAATGGTCTATAATGATGAAATTTCAACATTTAATCTTTTGACTCTAAATTACTGTTGGATGTGAATTATGACTTTGTCAACTAGAATAAGTGTGTTTAAAGTCATTTCTGTGCCTGAAACGGGTCAAAATGGAAGCTTTTGAGTAAGCAAAACTCTGTAAAAATGGCAATTTTGGTCACTGTGAGGGTTTAAAAAGTGGTTATTCAACATGAGGCATGATCCAATTGACATTCTGAATCATTTTTGGTACAGTCCAAAAAATCAATTTTCGGATGAAAAACGATGACTCCGGACCTGTCGAACGATCCCAAAATGGTCTATAATGATGAAATTTCAACATTTAATCTTTTGACTCTAAATGACTGTTGGATGTGAATTATGACTTTGTCAACTAGAATAAGTGTGTTTAAAGTCATTTCTGTGCCTGAAACGGGTCAAAATGGAAGCTTTTGAGTAAGCAAAACTCTGTAAAAATGGCAATTTTGGTCACTGTGAGGGTTTAAAAAGTGGTTATTCAACATGAAGCATGATCCAATTGACATTTTGAATCATTTTTGGTACAGTCCAAAAAATCAATTTTCGGATGAAAAACGATGACTCCGGACCTGTCGAACGATCCCAAAATGGTCTATAATGATGAAATTTTAACATTTAATCTTTTGACTCTAAATTACTGTTGGATGTGAAATATGACTTTGTCAACTAAAATAAGTGTGTTTAAAGTTATTTCTGTGCCTGAAACGGGTCAAAATGGAAGCTTTTGAGTAAGCAAAACTCTGTAAAAATGGCAATTTTGGTCACTGTGAGGGTTTAAAAAGTGGTTATTCAACATGAAGCATGATCCAATTGACATTTTGAATCATTTTTGGTACAGTCCAAAAAATCAATTTTCGGATGAAAAACGATGACTCCGGACCTGTCGAACGATCCCAAAATGGTCTATAATGATGAAATTTTAACATTTAATCTTTTGACTCTAAATTACTGTTGGATGTGAAATATGACTTTGTCAACTAAAATAAGTGTGTTTAAAGTTATTTCTGTGCCTGAAACGGGTCAAAATGGAAGCTTTTGAGTAAGCAAAACTCTGTAAAAATGGCAATTTTGGTCACTGTGAGGGTTTAAGAAGTGGTTATTCAACATGAGGCATGATCCAATTGACATTTTGAATCATTTTTATTACAGTCCAAAAAATCAATTTTCGGATGAAAAACGATGACTCCGGACCTGTCGAACGATCCCAAAATGGTCTATAATGATGAAATTTCAACATTTAATCTTTTGACTCTAAATTACTGTTGGATGTGAATTATGACTTTGTCAACTAGAATAAGTGTGTTTAAAGTCATTTCTGTGCCTGAAACGGGTCAAAAGGAAGCTTTTGAGTAAGCAAAACTCTGTAAAAATGGCAATTTTGGTCACTGTGAGGGTTTAAAAAGTGGTTATTCAACATGAGGCATGATCCAATTGACATTTTGAATAATTTTTGGTACAGTCCAAAAAATCAATTTTCGGATGAAAAACGATGACTCCGGACCTGTCGAACGATCATAAAATGGTCTATAATGATGAAATTTCAACATTTAATCTTTTGACTCTAAATTACTGTTGGATGTGAATTATGACTTTGTCAACTAGAATAAGTGTGTTTAAAGTCATTTCTGTGCCTGAAACGGGTGAAAATGGAAGCTTTTGAGTAAGCAAAACTCTGTAAAAATGGCAATTTTGGTCACTGTGAGGGTTTAAAAAGTGGTTATTCAACATGAGGCATGATCCAATTGACATTTTGAATCATTTTTGGTACAGTCCAAAAAATCAATTTTCGGATGAAAAACGATGACTCCGGACCTGTCGAACGATCATAAAATGGTCTATAATGATGAAATTTCAACATTTAATCTTTTGACTCTAAATTACTGTTGGATGTGAATTATGACTTTGTCAACTAGAATAAGTGTGTTTAAAGTCATTTCTGTGCCTGAAACGGGTCAAAATGGAAGCTTTTGAGTAAGCAAAACTCTGTAAAAATGGCAATTTTGGTCACTGTGAGGGTTTAAAAAGTGGTTATTCAACATGAGGCATGATCCAATTGACATTTTGAATCATTTTTGGTACAGTCCAAAAAATCAATTTTCGGATGAAAAACGATGACTCCGGACCTGTCGAACGATCATAAAATGGTCTATAATGATGAAATTTCAACATTTAATCTTTTGACTCTAAATTACTGTTGGATGTGAATTATGACTTTGTCAACTAGAATAAGTGTGTTTAAAGTCATTTCTGTGCCTGAAACGGGTCAAAATGGAAGCTTTTGAGTAAGCAAAACTCTGTAAAAATGGCAATTTTGGTCACTGTGAGGGTTTAAAAAGTGGTTATTCAACATGAGGCATGATCCAATTGACATTCTGAATCATTTTTGGTACAGTCCAAAAAATCAATTTTCGGATGAAAAACGATAACTCCGGACCTGTCGAACGATCCCAAAATGGTCTATAATGATGAAATTTCAACATTTAATCTTTTGACTCTAAATGACTGTTGGATGTGAATTATGACTTTGTCAACTAGAATAAGTGTGTTTAAAGTCATTTCTGTGCCTGAAACGGGTCAAAATGGAAGCTTTTGAGTAAGCAAAACTCAGTAAAAATGGCAATTTTGGTCACTGTGAGGGTTTAAAAAGTGGTTATTCAACATGAAGCATGATCCAATTGACATTTTGAATCATTTTTGGTACAGTCCAAAAAATCAATTTTCGGATGAAAAACGATGACTCCGGACCTGTCGAACGATCCCAAAATGGTCTATAATGATGAAATTTTAACATTTAATCTTTTGACTCTAAATTACTGTTGGATGTGAAATATGACTTTGTCAACTAAAATAAGTGTGTTTAAAGTTATTTCTGTGCCTGAAACGGGTCAAAATGGAAGCTTTTGAGTAAGCAAAACTCTGTAAAAATGGCAATTTTGGTCACTGTGAGGGTTTAAGAAGTGGTTATTCAACATGAGGCATGATCCAAGTTACATTTTGAATCATTTTTATTACAGTCCAAAAAATCAATTTTCGGATGAAAAACGATGACTCCGGACCTGTCGAACGATCCCAAAATGGTCTATAATGATGAAATTTCAACATTTAATCTTTTGACTCTAAATTACTGTTGGATGTGAATTATGACTTTGTCAACTAGAATAAGTGTGTTTAAAGTCATTTCTGTGCCTGAAACGGGTCAAAAGGAAGCTTTTGAGTAAGCAAAACTCTGTAAAAATGGCAATTTTGGTCACTGTGAGGGTTTAAAAAGTGGTTATTCAACATGAGGCATGATCCAATTGACATTTTGAATCATTTTTGGTACAGTCCAAAAAATCAATTTTCGGATGAAAAACGATGACTCCGGACCTGTCGAACGATCCCAAAATGGTCTATAATGATGAAATTTCAACATTTAATCTTTTGACTCTAAATGACTGTTGGATGTGAATTATGACTTTGTCAACTAGAATAAGTGTGTTTAAAGTCATTTCTGTGCCTGAAACAGGTCAAAATGGAAGCTTTTGAGTAAGCAAAACTCTGTAAAAATGGCAATTTTGGTCACTGTGAGGGTTTAAAAAGTGGTTATTCAACATGAAGCATGATCCAATTGACATTTTGAATCATTTTTGGTACAGTCCAAAAAATCAATTTTCGGATGAAAAACGATGACTCCGGACCTGTCGAACGATCCCAAAATGGTCTATAATGATGAAATTTTAACATTTAATCTTTTGACTCTAAATTACTGTTGGATGTGAATTATGACTTTGTCAACTAGAATAAGTGTGTTTAAAGTCATTTCTGTGCCTGAAACGGGTCAAAAGGAAGCTTTTGAGTAAGCAAAACTCTGTAAAAATGGCAATTTTGGTCACTGTGAGGGTTTAAAAAGTGGTTATTCAACATGAGGCATGATCCAATTGACATTTTGAATCATTTTTGGTACAGTCCAAAAAATCAATTTTCGGATGAAAAACGATGACTCCGGACCTGTCGAACGATCATAAAATGGTCTATAATGATGAAATTTCAACATTTAATCTTTTGACTCTAAATTACTGTTGGATGTGAATTATGACTTTGTCAACTAGAATAAGTGTGTTTAAAGTCATTTCTGTGCCTGAAACGGGTCAAAATGGAAGCTTTTGAGTAAGCAAAACTCTGTAAAAATGGCAATTTTGGTCACTGTGAGGGTTTAAAAAGTGGTTATTCAACATGAGGCATGATCCAATTGACATTTTGAATCATTTTTGGTACAGTCCAAAAAATCAATTTTCGGATGAAAAACGATGACTCCGGACCTGTCGAACGATCATAAAATGGTCTATAATGATGAAATTTCAACATTTAATCTTTTGACTCTAAATTACTGTTGGATGTGAATTATGACTTTGTCAACTAGAATAAGTGTGTTTAAAGTCATTTCTGTGCCTGAAACGGGTCAAAATGGAAGCTTTTGAGTAAGCAAAACTCTGTAAAAATGGCAATTTTGGTCACTGTGAGGGTTTAAAAAGTGGTTATTCAACATGAGGCATGATCCAATTGACATTTTGAATCATTTTTGGTACAGTCCAAAAAATCAATTTTCGGATGAAAAACGATGACTCCGGACCTGTCGAACGATCATAAAATGGTCTATAATGATGAAATTTCAACATTTAATCTTTTGACTCTAAATTACTGTTGGATGTGAATTATGACTTTGTCAACTAGAATAAGTGTGTTTAAAGTCATTTCTGTGCCTGAAACGGGTCAAAATGGAAGCTTTTGAGTAAGCAAAACTCTGTAAAAATGGCAATTTTGGTCACTGTGAGGGTTTAAAAAGTGGTTATTCAACATGAAGCATGATCCAATTGACATTTTGAATCATTTTTGGTACAGTCCAAAAAATCAATTTTCGGATGAAAAACGATGACTCCGGACCTGTCGAACGATCCCAAAATGGTCTATAATGATGAAATTTTAACATTTAATCTTTTGACTCTAAATTACTGTTGGATGTGAAATATGACTTTGTCAACTAAAATAAGTGTGTTTAAAGTTATTTCTGTGCCTGAAACGGGTCAAAATGGAAGCTTTTGAGTAAGCAAAACTCTGTAAAAATGGCAATTTTGGTCACTGTGAGGGTTTAAGAAGTGGTTATTCAACATGAGGCATGATCCAATTGACATTTTGAATCATTTTTATTACAGTCCAAAAAATCAATTTTCGGATGAAAAACGATGACTCCGGACCTGTCGAACGATCCCAAAATGGTCTATAATGATGAAATTTCAACATTTAATCTTTTGACTCTAAATTACTGTTGGATGTGAATTATGACTTTGTCAACTAGAATAAGTGTGTTTAAAGTCATTTCTGTGCCTGAAACGGGTCAAAAGGAAGCTTTTGAGTAAGCAAAACTCTGTAAAAATGGCAATTTTGGTCACTTAGAGGGTTTAAAAAGTGGTTATTCAACATGAGGCATGATCCAATTGACATTTTGAATCATTTTTGGTACAGTCCAAAAAATCAATTTTCGGATGAAAAACGATGACTCCGGACCTGTCGAACGATCATAAAATGGTCTATAATGATGAAATTTCAACATTTAATCTTTTGACTCTAAATTACTGTTGGATGTGAATTATGACTTTGTCAACTAGAATAAGTGTGTTTAAAGTCATTTCTGTGCCTGAAACGGGTGAAAATGGAAGCTTTTGAGTAAGCAAAACTCTGTAAAAATGGCAATTTTGGTCACTGTGAGGGTTTAAAAAGTGGTTATTCAACATGAGGCATGATCCAATTGACATTTTGAATCATTTTTGGTACAGTCCAAAAAATCAATTTTCGGATGAAAAACGATGACTCCGGACCTGTCGAACGATCCCAAAATGGTCTATAATGATGAAATTTCAACATTTAATCTTTTGACTCTAAATGACTGTTGGATGTGAATTATGACTTTGTCAACTAGAATAAGTGTGTTTAAAGTCATTTCTGTGCCTGAAACGGGTCAAAATGGAAGCTTTTGAGTAAGCAAAACTCTGTAAAAATGGCAATTTTGGTCACTGTGAGGGTTTAAAAAGTGGTTATTCAACATGAAGCATGATCCAATTGACATTTTGAATCATTTTTGGTACAGTCCAAAAAATCAATTTTCGGATGAAAAACGATGACTCCGGACCTGTCGAACGATCCCAAAATGGTCTATAATGATGAAATTTTAACATTTAATCTTTTGACTCTAAATTACTGTTGGATGTGAAATATGACTTTGTCAACTAAAATAAGTGTGTTTAAAGTTATTTCTGTGCCTGAAACGGGTCAAAATGGAAGCTTTTGAGTAAGCAAAACTCTGTAAAAATGGCAATTTTGGTCACTGTGAGGGTTTAAGAAGTGGTTATTCAACATGAGGCATGATCCAATTGACATTTTGAATCATTTTTGGTACAGTCCAAAAAATCAATTTTCGGATGAAAAACGATGACTCCGGACCTGTCGAACGATCCCAAAATGGTCTATAATGATGAAATTTCAACATTTAATCTTTTGACTCTAAATTACTGTTGGATGTGAATTATGACTTTGTCAACTAGAATAAGTGTGTTTAAAGTCATTTCTGTGCCTGAAACGGGTGAAAATGGAAGCTTTTGAGTAAGCAAAACTCTGTAAAAATGGCAATTTTGGTCACTGTGAGGGTTTAAAAAGTGGTTATTCAACATGAGGCATGATCCAATTGACATTTTGAATCATTTTTGGTACAGTCCAAAAAATCAATTTTCGGATGAAAAACGATGACTCCGGACCTGTCGAACGATCCCAAAATGGTCTATAATGATGAAATTTCAACATTTAATCTTTTGACTCTAAATGACTGTTGGATGTGAATTATGACTTTGTCAACTAGAATAAGTGTGTTTAAAGTCATTTCTGTGCCTGAAACGGGTCAAAATGGAAGCTTTTGAGTAAGCAAAACTCTGTAAAAATGGCAATTTTGGTCACTGTGAGGGTTTAAAAAGTGGTTATTCAACATGAAGCATGATCCAATTGACATTTTGAATCATTTTTGGTACAGTCCAAAAAATCAATTTTCGAATGAAAAACGATGACTCCGGACCTGTCGAACGATCCCAAAATGGTCTATAATGATGAAATTTTAACATTTAATCTTTTGACTCTAAATTACTGTTGGATGTGAAATATGACTTTGTCAACTAAAATAAGTGTGTTTAAAGTTATTTCTGTGCCTGAAACGGGTCAAAATGGAAGCTTTTGAGTAAGCAAAACTCTGTAAAAATGGCAATTTTGGTCACTGTGAGGGTTTAAGAAGTGGTTATTCAACATGAGGCATGATCCAATTGACATTTTGAATCATTTTTATTACAGTCCAAAAAATCAATTTTCGGATGAAAAACGATGACTCCGGACCTGTCGAACGATCATAAAATGGTCTATAATGATGAAATTTCAACATTTAATCTTTTGACTCTAAATTACTGTTGGATGTGAATTATGACTTTGTCAACTAGAATAAGTGTGTTTAAAGTCATTTCTGTGCCTGAAACGGGTCAAAATGGAAGCTTTTGAGTAAGCAAAACTCTGTAAAAATGGCAATTTTGGTCACTGTGAGGGTTTAAAAAGTGGTTATTCAACATGAGGCATGATCCAATTGACATTCTGAATCATTTTTGGTACAGTCCAAAAAATCAATTTTCGGATGAAAAACGATGACTCCGGACCTGTCGAACGATCCCAAAATGGTCTATAATGATGAAATTTCAACATTTAATCTTTTGACTCTAAATGACTGTTGGATGTGAATTATGACTTTGTCAACTAGAATAAGTGTGTTTAAAGTCATTTCTGTGCCTGAAACGGGTCAAAATGGAAGCTTTTGAGTAAGCAAAACTCTGTAAAAATGGCAATTTTGGTCACTGTGAGGGTTTAAAAAGTGGTTATTCAACATGAAGCATGATCCAATTGACATTTTGAATCATTTTTGGTACAGTCCAAAAAATCAATTTTCGGATGAAAAACGATGACTCCGGACCTGTCGAACGATCCCAAAATGGTCTATAATGATGAAATTTTAACATTTAATCTTTTGACTCTAAATTACTGTTGGATGTGAAATATGACTTTGTCAACTAAAATAAGTGTGTTTAAAGTTATTTCTGTGCCTGAAACGGGTCAAAATGGAAGCTTTTGAGTAAGCAAAACTCTGTAAAAATGGCAATTTTGGTCACTGTGAGGGTTTAAAAAGTGGTTATTCAACATGAAGCATGATCCAATTGACATTTTGAATCATTTTTGGTACAGTCCAAAAAATCAATTTTCGGATGAAAAACGATGACTCCGGACCTGTCGAACGATCCCAAAATGGTCTATAATGATGAAATTTTAACATTTAATCTTTTGACTCTAAATTACTGTTGGATGTGAAATATGACTTTGTCAACTAAAATAAGTGTGTTTAAAGTTATTTCTGTGCCTGAAACGGGTCAAAATGGAAGCTTTTGAGTAAGCAAAACTCTGTAAAAATGGCAATTTTGGTCACTGTGAGGGTTTAAGAAGTGGTTATTCAACATGAGGCATGATCCAATTGACATTTTGAATCATTTTTATTACAGTCCAAAAAATCAATTTTCGGATGAAAAACGATGACTCCGGACCTGTCGAACGATCCCAAAATGGTCTATAATGATGAAATTTCAACATTTAATCTTTTGACTCTAAATTACTGTTGGATGTGAATTATGACTTTGTCAACTAGAATAAGTGTGTTTAAAGTCATTTCTGTGCCTGAAACGGGTCAAAAGGAAGCTTTTGAGTAAGCAAAACTCTGTAAAAATGGCAATTTTGGTCACTGTGAGGGTTTAAAAAGTGGTTATTCAACATGAGGCATGATCCAATTGACATTTTGAATCATTTTTGGTACAGTCCAAAAAATCAATTTTCGGATGAAAAACGATGACTCCGGACCTGTCGAACGATCATAAAATGGTCTATAATGATGAAATTTCAACATTTAATCTTTTGACTCTAAATTACTGTTGGATGTGAATTATGACTTTGTCAACTAGAATAAGTGTGTTTAAAGTCATTTCTGTGCCTGAAACGGGTCAAAATGGAAGCTTTTGAGTAAGCAAAACTCTGTAAAAATGGCAATTTTGGTCACTGTGAGGGTTTAAAAAGTGGTTATTCAACATGAGGCATGATCCAATTGACATTTTGAATCATTTTTGGTACAGTCCAAAAAATCAATTTTCGGATGAAAAACGATGACTCCGGACCTGTCGAACGATCATAAAATGGTCTATAATGATGAAATTTCAACATTTAATCTTTTGACTCTAAATTACTGTTGGATGTGAATTATGACTTTGTCAACTAGAATAAGTGTGTTTAAAGTCATTTCTGTGCCTGAAACGGGTCAAAATGGAAGCTTTTGAGTAAGCAAAACTCTGTAAAAATGGCAATTTTGGTCACTGTGAGGGTTTAAAAAGTGGTTATTCAACATGAGGCATGATCCAATTGACATTCTGAATCATTTTTGGTACAGTCCAAAAAATCAATTTTCGGATGAAAAACGATAACTCCGGACCTGTCGAACGATCCCAAAATGGTCTATAATGATGAAATTTCAACATTTAATCTTTTGACTCTAAATTACTGTTGGATGTGAATTATGACTTTGTCAACTAGAATAAGTGTGTTTAAAGTCATTTCTGTGCCTGAAACGGGTCAAAATGGAAGCTTTTGAGTAAGCAAAACTCTGTAAAAATGGCAATTTTGGTCACTGTGAGGGTTTAAAAAGTGGTTATTCAACATGAGGCATGATCCAATTGACATTTTGAATCATTTTTATTACAGTCCAAAAAATCAATTTTCGGATGAAAAACGATGACTCCGGACCTGTCGAACGATCCCAAAATGGTCTATAATGATGAAATTTCAACATTTAATCTTTTGACTCTAAATTACTGTTGGATGTGAATTATGACTTTGTCAACTAGAATAAGTGTGTTTAAAGTCATTTCTGTGCCTGAAACGGGTCAAAAGGAAGCTTTTGAGTAAGCAAAACTCTGTAAAAATGGCAATTTTGGTCACTGTGAGGGTTTAAAAAGTGGTTATTCAACATGAGGCATGATCCAATTGACATTTTGAATCATTTTTGGTACAGTCCAAAAAATCAATTTTCGGATGAAAAACGATGACTCCGGACCTGTCGAACGATCCCAAAATGGTCTATAATGATGAAATTTCAACATTTAATCTTTTGACTCTAAATGACTGTTGGATGTGAATTATGACTTTGTCAACTAGAATAAGTGTGTTTAAAGTCATTTCTGTGCCTGAAACGGGTCAAAATGGAAGCTTTTGAGTAAGCAAAACTCTGTAAAAATGGCAATTTTGGTCACTGTGAGGGTTTAAAAAGTGGTTATTCAACATGAAGCATGATCCAATTGACATTTTGAATCATTTTTGGTACAGTCCAAAAAATCAATTTTCGGATGAAAAACGATGACTCCGGACCTGTCGAACGATCATAAAATGGTCTATAATGATGAAATTTCAACATTTAATCTTTTGACTCTAAATGACTGTTGGATGTGAATTATGACTTTGTCAACTAGAATAAGTGTGTTTAAAGTCATTTCTGTGCCTGAAACGGGTCAAAATGGAAGCTTTTGAGTAAGCAAAACTCTGTAAAAATGGCAATTTTGGTCACTGTGAGGGTTTAAAAAGTGGTTATTCAACATGAAGCATGATCCAATTGACATTTTGAATCATTTTTGGTACAGTCCAAAAAATCAATTTTCGGATGAAAAACGATGACTCCGGACCTGTCGAACGATCCCAAAATGGTCTATAATGATGAAATTTTAACATTTAATCTTTTGACTCTAAATTACTGTTGGATGTGAAATATGACTTTGTCAACTAAAATAAGTGTGTTTAAAGTTATTTCTGTGCCTGAAACGGGTCAAAATGGAAGCTTTTGAGTAAGCAAAACTCTGTAAAAATGGCAATTTTGGTCACTGTGAGGGTTTAAAAAGTGGTTATTCAACATGAAGCATGATCCAATTGACATTTTGAATCATTTTTGGTACAGTCCAAAAAATCAATTTTCGGATGAAAAACGATGACTCCGGACCTGTCGAACGATCCCAAAATGGTCTATAATGATGAAATTTTAACATTTAATCTTTTGACTCTAAATTACTGTTGGATGTGAAATATGACTTTGTCAACTAAAATAAGTGTGTTTAAAGTTATTTCTGTGCCTGAAACGGGTCAAAATGGAAGCTTTTGAGTAAGCAAAACTCTGTAAAAATGGCAATTTTGGTCACTGTGAGGGTTTAAGAAGTGGTTATTCAACATGAGGCATGATCCAATTGACATTTTGAATCATTTTTATTACAGTCCAAAAAATCAATTTTCGGATGAAAAACGATGACTCCGGACCTGTCGAACGATCCCAAAATGGTCTATAATGATGAAATTTCAACATTTAATCTTTTGACTCTAAATTACTGTTGGATGTGAATTATGACTTTGTCAACTAGAATAAGTGTGTTTAAAGTCATTTCTGTGCCTGAAACGGGTCAAAAGGAAGCTTTTGAGTAAGCAAAACTCTGTAAAAATGGCAATTTTGGTCACTGTGAGGGTTTAAAAAGTGGTTATTCAACATGAGGCATGATCCAATTGACATTTTGAATAATTTTTGGTACAGTCCAAAAAATCAATTTTCGGATGAAAAACGATGACTCCGGACCTGTCGAACGATCATAAAATGGTCTATAATGATGAAATTTCAACATTTAATCTTTTGACTCTAAATTACTGTTGGATGTGAATTATGATTTTGTCAACTAGAATAAGTGTGTTTAAAGTCATTTCTGTGCCTGAAACGGGTCAAAATGGAAGCTTTTGAGTAAGCAAAACTCTGTAAAAATGGCAATTTTGGTCACTGTGAGGGTTTAAAAAGTGGTTATTCAACATGAGGCATGATCCAATTGACATTTTGAATCATTTTTGGTACAGTCCAAAAAATCAATTTTCGGATGAAAAACGATGACTCCGGACCTGTCGAACGATCATAAAATGGTCTATAATGATGAAATTTCAACATTTAATCTTTTGACTCTAAATTACTGTTGGATGTGAATTATGACTTTGTCAACTAGAATAAGTGTGTTTAAAGTCATTTCTGTGCCTGAAACGGGTCAAAATGGAAGCTTTTGAGTAAGCAAAACTCTGTAAAAATGGCAATTTTGGTCACTGTGAGGGTTTAAAAAGTGGTTATTCAACATGAAGCATGATCCAATTGACATTTTGAATCATTTTTGGTACAGTCCAAAAAATCAATTTTCGGATGAAAAACGATGACTCCGGACCTGTCGAACGATCCCAAAATGGTCTATAATGATGAAATTTTAACATTTAATCTTTTGACTCTAAATTACTGTTGGATGTGAAATATGACTTTGTCAACTAAAATAAGTGTGTTTAAAGTTATTTCTGTGCCTGAAACGGGTCAAAATGGAAGCTTTTGAGTAAGCAAAACTCTGTAAAAATGGCAATTTTGGTCACTGTGAGGGTTTAAGAAGTGGTTATTCAACATGAGGCATGATCCAATTGACATTTTGAATCATTTTAATTACAGTCCAAAAAATCAATTTTCGGATGAAAAACGATGACTCCGGACCTGTCGAACGATCCCAAAATGGTCTATAATGATGAAATTTCAACATTTAATCTTTTGACTCTAAATTACTGTTGGATGTGAATTATGACTTTGTCAACTAGAATAAGTGTGTTTAAAGTCATTTCTGTGCCTGAAACGGGTCAAAAGGAAGCTTTTGAGTAAGCAAAACTCTGTAAAAATGGCAATTTTGGTCACTGTGAGGGTTTAAAAAGTGGTTATTCAACATGAGGCATGATCCAATTGACATTTTGAATCATTTTTGGTACAGTCCAAAAAATCAATTTTCGGATGAAAAACGATGACTCCGGACCTGTCGAACGATCCCAAAATGGTCCATAATGATGAAATTTCAACATTTAATCTTTTGACTCTAAATGACTGTTGGATGTGAATTATGACTTTGTCAACTAGAATAAGTGTGTTTAAAGTCATTTCTGTGCCTGAAACGGGTCAAAATGGAAGCTTTTGAGTAAGCAAAACTCTGTAAAAATGGCAATTTTGGTCACTGTGAGGGTTTAAAAAGTGGTTATTCAACATGAAGCATGATCCAATTGACATTTTGAATCATTTTTGGTACAGTCCAAAAAATCAATTTTCGGATGAAAAACGATGACTCCGGACCTGTCGAACGATCCCAAAATGGTCTATAATGATGAAATTTTAACATTTAATCTTTTGACTCTAAATTACTGTTGGATGTGAAATATGACTTTGTCAACTAAAATAAGTGTGTTTAAAGTTATTTCTGTGCCTGAAACGGGTCAAAATGGAAGCTTTTGAGTAAGCAAAACTCTGTAAAAATGGCAATTTTGGTCACTGTGAGGGTTTAAGAAGTGGTTATTCAACACGAGGCATGATCCAATTGACATTTTGAATCATTTTTATTACAGTCCAAAAAATCAATTTTCGGATGAAAAACGATGACTCCGGACCTGTCGAACGATCATAAAATGGTCTATAATGATGAAATTTCAACATTTAATCTTTTGACTCTAAATTACTGTTGGATGTGAATTATGACTTTGTCAACTAGAATAAGTGTGTTTAAAGTCATTTCTGTGCCTGAAACGGGTCAAAATGGAAGCTTTTGAGTAAGCAAAACTCTGTAAAAATGGCAATTTTGGTCACTGTGAGGGTTTAAAAAGTGGTTATTCAACATGAGGCATGATCCAATTGACATTCTGAATCATTTTTGGTACAGTCCAAAAAATCAATTTTCGGATGAAAAACGATGACTCCGGACCTGTCGAACGATCCCAAAATGGTCTATAATGATGAAATTTCAACATTTAATCTTTTGACTCTAAATGACTGTTGGATGTGAATTATGACTTTGTCAACTAGAATAAGTGTGTTTAAAGTCATTTCTGTGCCTGAAACGGGTCAAAATGGAAGCTTTTGAGTAAGCAAAACTCTGTAAAAATGGCAATTTTGGTCACTGTGAGGGTTTAAAAAGTGGTTATTCAACATGAAGCATGATCCAATTGACATTTTGAATCATTTTTGGTACAGTCCAAAAAATCAATTTTCGGATGAAAAACGATGACTCCGGACCTGTCGAACGATCCCAAAATGGTCTATAATGATGAAATTTTAACATTTAATCTTTTGACTCTAAATTACTGTTGGATGTGAAATATGACTTTGTCAACTAAAATAAGTGTGTTTAAAGTTATTTCTGTGCCTGAAACGGGTCAAAATGGAAGCTTTTGAGTAAGCAAAACTCTGTAAAAATGGCAATTTTGGTCACTGTGAGGGTTTAAAAAGTGGTTATTCAACATGAAGCATGATCCAATTGACATTTTGAATCATTTTTGGTACAGTCCAAAAAATCAATTTTCGGATGAAAAACGATGACTCCGGACCTGTCGAACGATCCCAAAATGGTCTATAATGATGAAATTTTAACATTTAATCTTTTGACTCTAAATTACTGTTGGATGTGAAATATGACTTTGTCAACTAAAATAAGTGTGTTTAAAGTTATTTCTGTGCCTGAAACGGGTCAAAATGGAAGCTTTTGAGTAAGCAAAACTCTGTAAAAATGGCAATTTTGGTCACTGTGAGGGTTTAAGAAGTGGTTATTCAACATGAGGCATGATCCAATTGACATTTTGAATCATTTTTATTACAGTCCAAAAAATCAATTTTCGGATGAAAAACGATGACTCCGGACCTGTCGAACGATCCCAAAATGGTCTATAATGATGAAATTTCAACATTTATTCTTTTGACTCTAAATTACTGTTGGATGTGAATTATGACTTTGTCAACTAGAATAAGTGTGTTTAAAGTCATTTCTGTGCCTGAAACGGGTCAAAAGGAAGCTTTTGAGTAAGCAAAACTCTGTAAAAATGGCAATTTTGGTCACTGTGAGGGTTTAAAAAGTGGTTATTCAACATGAGGCATGATCCAATTGACATTTTGAATAATTTTTGGTACAGTCCAAAAAATCAATTTTCGGATGAAAAACGATGACTCCGGACCTGTCGAACGATCATAAAATGGTCTATAATGATGAAATTTCAACATTTAATCTTTTGACTCTAAATTACTGTTGGATGTGAATTATGACTTTGTCAACTAGAATAAGTGTGTTTAAAGTCATTTCTGTGCCTGAAACGGGTGAAAATGGAAGCTTTTGAGTAAGCAAAACTCTGTAAAAATGGCAATTTTGGTCACTGTGAGGGTTTAAAAAGTGGTTATTCAACATGAGGCATGATCCAATTGACATTTTGAATCATTTTTGGTACAGTCCAAAAAATCAATTTTCGGATGAAAAACGATGACTCCGGACCTGTCGAACGATCATAAAATGGTCTATAATGATGAAATTTCAACATTTAATCTTTTGACTCTAAATTACTGTTGGATGTGAATTATGACTTTGTCAACTAGAATAAGTGTGTTTAAAGTCATTTCTGTGCCTGAAACGGGTCAAAATGGAAGCTTTTGAGTAAGCAAAACTCTGTAAAAATGGCAATTTTGGTCACTGTGAGGGTTTAAAAAGTGGTTATTCAACATGAGGCATGATCCAATTGACATTTTGAATCATTTTTGGTACAGTCCAAAAAATCAATTTTCGGATGAAAAACGATGACTCCGGACCTGTCGAACGATCATAAAATGGTCTATAATGATGAAATTTCAACATTTAATCTTTTGACTCTAAATTACTGTTGGATGTGAATTATGACTTTGTCAACTAGAATAAGTGTGTTTAAAGTCATTTCTGTGCCTGAAACGGGTCAAAATGGAAGCTTTTGAGTAAGCAAAACTCTGTAAAAATGGCAATTTTGGTCACTGTGAGGGTTTAAAAAGTGGTTATTCAACATGAGGCATGATCCAATTGACATTCTGAATCATTTTTGGTACAGTCCAAAAAATCAATTTTCGGATGAAAAACGATGACTCCGGACCTGTCGAACGATCCCAAAATGGTCTATAATGATGAAATTTCAACATTTAATCTTTTGACTCTAAATGACTGTTGGATGTGAATTATGACTTTGTCAACTAGAATAAGTGTGTTTAAAGTCATTTCTGTGCCTGAAACGGGTCAAAATGGAAGCTTTTGAGTAAGCAAAACTCTGTAAAAATGGCAATTTTGGTCACTGTGAGGGTTTAAAAAGTGGTTATTCAACATGAAGCATGATCCAATTGACATTTTGAATCATTTTTGGTACAGTCCAAAAAATCAATTTTCGGATGAAAAACGATGACTCCGGACCTGTCGAACGATCCCAAAATGGTCTATAATGATGAAATTTTAACATTTAATCTTTTGACTCTAAATTACTGTTGGATGTGAAATATGACTTTGTCAACTAAAATAAGTGTGTTTAAAGTTATTTCTGTGCCTGAAACGGGTCAAAATGGAAGCTTTTGAGTAAGCAAAACTCTGTAAAAATGGCAATTTTGGTCACTGTGAGGGTTTAAGAAGTGGTTATTCAACATGAGGCATGATCCAAGTTACATTTTGAATCATTTTTATTACAGTCCAAAAAATCAATTTTCGGATGAAAAACGATGACTCCGGACCTGTCGAACGATCCCAAAATGGTCTATAATGATGAAATTTCAACATTTAATCTTTTGACTCTAAATTACTGTTGGATGTGAATTATGACTTTGTCAACTAGAATAAGTGTGTTTAAAGTCATTTCTGTGCCTGAAACGGGTCAAAAGGAAGCTTTTGAGTAAGCAAAACTCTGTAAAAATGGCAATTTTGGTCACTGTGAGGGTTTAAAAAGTGGTTATTCAACATGAGGCATGATCCAATTGACATTTTGAATCATTTTTGGTACAGTCCAAAAAATCAATTTTCGGATGAAAAACGATGACTCCGGACCTGTCGAACGATCCCAAAATGGTCTATAATGATGAAATTTCAACATTTAATCTTTTGACTCTAAATGACTGTTGGATGTGAATTATGACTTTGTCAACTAGAATAAGTGTGTTTAAAGTCATTTCTGTGCCTGAAACAGGTCAAAATGGAAGCTTTTGAGTAAGCAAAACTCTGTAAAAATGGCAATTTTGGTCACTGTGAGGGTTTAAAAAGTGGTTATTCAACATGAAGCATGATCCAATTGACATTTTGAATCATTTTTGGTACAGTCCAAAAAATCAATTTTCGGATGAAAAACGATGACTCCGGACCTGTCGAACGATCCCAAAATGGTCTATAATGATGAAATTTTAACATTTAATCTTTTGACTCTAAATTACTGTTGGATGTGAAATATGACTTTGTCAACTAAAATAAGTGTGTTTAAAGTTATTTCTGTGCCTGAAACGGGTCAAAATGGAAGCTTTTGAGTAAGCAAAACTCTGTAAAAATGGCAATTTTGGTCACTGTGAGGGTTTAAGAAGTGGTTATTCAACATGAGGCATGATCCAATTGACATTTTGAATCATTTTTATTACAGTCCAAAAAATCAATTTTCGGATGAAAAACGATGACTCCGGACCTGGCGAACGATCCCAAAATGGTCTATAATGATGAAATTTCAACATTTAATCTTTTGACTCTAAATTACTGTTGGATGTGAATTATGACTTTGTCAACTAGAATAAGTGTGTTTAAAGTCATTTCTGTGCCTGAAACGGGTCAAAAGGAAGCTTTTGAGTAAGCAAAACTCTGTAAAAATGGCAATTTTGGTCACTGTGAGGGTTTAAAAAGTGGTTATTCAACATGAGGCATGATCCAATTGACATTTTGAATCATTTTTGGTACAGTCCAAAAAATCAATTTTCGGATGAAAAACGATGACTCCGGACCTGTCGAACGATCATAAAATGGTCTATAATGATGAAATTTCAACATTTAATCTTTTGACTCTAAATTACTGTTGGATGTGAATTATGACTTTGTCAACTAGAATAAGTGTGTTTAAAGTCATTTCTGTGCCTGAAACGGGTGAAAATGGAAGCTTTTGAGTAAGCAAAACTCTGTAAAAATGGCAATTTTGGTCACTGTGAGGGTTTAAAAAGTGGTTATTCAACATGAGGCATGATCCAATTGACATTTTGAATCATTTTTGGTACAGTCCAAAAAATCAATTTTCGGATGAAAAACGATGACTCCGGACCTGTCGAACGATCATAAAATGGTCTATAATGATGAAATTTCAACATTTAATCTTTTGACTCTAAATTACTGTTGGATGTGAATTATGACTTTGTCAACTAGAATAAGTGTGTTTAAAGTCATTTCTGTGCCTGAAACGGGTCAAAATGGAAGCTTTTGAGTAAGCAAAACTCTGTAAAAATGGCAATTTTGGTCACTGTGAGGGTTTAAAAAGTGGTTATTCAACATGAGGCATGATCCAATTGACATTTTGAATCATTTTTGGTACAGTCCAAAAAATCAATTTTCGGATGAAAAACGATGACTCCGGACCTGTCGAACGATCATAAAATGGTCTATAATGATGAAATTTCAACATTTAATCTTTTGACTCTAAATTACTGTTGGATGTGAATTATGACTTTGTCAACTAGAATAAGTGTGTTTAAAGTCATTTCTGTGCCTGAAACGGGTCAAAAGGAAGCTTTTGAGTAAGCAAAACTCTGTAAAAATGGCAATTTTGGTCACTGTGAGGGTTTAAAAAGTGGTTATTCAACATGAGGCATGATCCAATTGACATTTTGAATCATTTTTGGTACAGTCCAAAAAATCAATTTTCGGATGAAAAACGATGACTCCGGACCTGTCGAACGATCCCAAAATGGTCTATAATGATGAAATTTCAACATTTAATCTTTTGACTCTAAATGACTGTTGGATGTGAATTATGACTTTGTCAACTAGAATAAGTGTGTTTAAAGTCATTTCTGTGCCTGAAACGGGTCAAAATGGAAGCTTTTGAGTAAGCAAAACTCTGTAAAAATGGCAATTTTGGTCACTGTGAGGGTTTAAAAAGTGGTTATTCAACATGAAGCATGATCCAATTGACATTTTGAATCATTTTTGGTACAGTCCAAAAAATCAATTTTCGGATGAAAAACGATGACTCGGGACCTGTCGAACGATCCCAAAATGGTCTATAATGATGAAATTTTAACATTTAATCTTTTGACTCTAAATTACTGTTGGATGTGAAATATGACTTTGTCAACTAAAATAAGTGTGTTTAAAGTTATTTCTGTGCCTGAAACGGGTCAAAATGGAAGCTTTTGAGTAAGCAAAACTCTGTAAAAATGGCAATTTTGGTCACTGTGAGGGTTTAAGAAGTGGTTATTCAACATGAGGCATGATCCAATTGACATTTTGAATCATTTTTATTACAGTCCAAAAAATCAATTTTCGGATGAAAAACGATGACTCCGGACCTGTCGAACGATCCCAAAATGGTCTATAATGATGAAATTTCAACATTTAATCTTTTGACTCTAAATTACTGTTGGATGTGAATTATGACTTTGTCAACTAGAATAAGTGTGTTTAAAGTCATTTCTGTGCCTGAAACGGGTCAAAAGGAAGCTTTTGAGTAAGCAAAACTCTGTAAAAATGGCAATTTTGGTCACTGTGAGGGTTTAAAAAGTGGTTATTCAACATGAGGCATGATCCAATTGACATTTTGAATCATTTTTGGTACAGTCCAAAAAATCAATTTTCGGATGAAAAACGATGACTCCGGACCTGTCGAACGATCCCAAAATGGTCTATAATGATGAAATTTCAACATTTAATCTTTTGACTCTAAATGACTGTTGGATGTGAATTATGACTTTGTCAACTAGAATAAGTGTGTTTAAAGTCATTTCTGTGCCTGAAACGGGTCAAAATGGAAGCTTTTGAGTAAGCAAAACTCTGTAAAAATGGCAATTTTGGTCACTGTGAGGGTTTAAAAAGTGGTTATTCAACATGAAGCATGATCCAATTGACATTTTGAATCATTTTTGGTACAGTCCAAAAAATCAATTTTCGGATGAAAAACGATGACTCCGGACCTGTCGAACGATCCCAAAATGGTCTATAATGATGAAATTTTAACATTTAATCTTTTGACTCTAAATTACTGTTGGATGTGAAATATGACTTTGTCAACTAAAATAAGTGTGTTTAAAGTTATTTCTGTGTCTGAAACGGGTCAAAATGGAAGCTTTTGAGTAAGCAAAACTCTGTAAAAATGGCAATTTTGGTCACTGTGAGGGTTTAAGAAGTGGTTATTCAACATGAGGCATGATCCAATTGACATTTTGAATCATTTTTATTACAGTCCAAAAAATCAATTTTCGGATGAAAAACGATGACTCCGGACCTGGCGAACGATCCCAAAATGGTCTATAATGATGAAATTTCAACATTTAATCTTTTGACTCTAAATTACTGTTGGATGTGAATTATGACTTTGTCAACTAGAATAAGTGTGTTTAAAGTCATTTCTGTTCCTGAAACGGGTCAAAAGGAAGCTTTTGAGTAAGCAAAACTCTGTAAAAATGGCAATTTTGGTCACTGTGAGGGTTTAAAAAGTGGTTATTCAACATGAGGCATGATCCAATTGACATTTTGAATCATTTTTGGTACAGTCCAAAAAATCAATTTTCGGATGAAAAACGATGACTCCGGACCTGTCGAACGATCATAAAATGGTCTATAATGATGAAATTTCAACATTTAATCTTTTGACTCTAAATTACTGTTGGATGTGAATTATGACTTTGTCAACTAGAATAAGTGTGTTTAAAGTCATTTCTGTGCCTGAAACGGGTGAAAATGGAAGCTTTTGAGTAAGCAAAACTCTGTAAAAATGGCAATTTTGGTCACTGTGAGGGTTTAAAAAGTGGTTATTCAACATGAGGCATGATCCAATTGACATTTTGAATCATTTTTGGTACAGTCCAAAAAATCAATTTTCGGATGAAAAACGATGACTCCGGACCTGTCGAACGATCATAAAATGGTCTATAATGATGAAATTTCAACATTTAATCTTTTGACTCTAAATTACTGTTGGATGTGAATTATGACTTTGTCAACTAGAATAAGTGTGTTTAAAGTCATTTCTGTGCCTGAAACGGGTCAAAATGGAAGCTTTTGAGTAAGCAAAACTCTGTAAAAATGGCAATTTTGGTCACTGTGAGGGTTTAAAAAGTGGTTATTCAACATGAGGCATGATCCAATTGACATTTTGAATCATTTTTGGTACAGTCCAAAAAATCAATTTTCGGATGAAAAACGATGACTCCGGACCTGTCGAACGATCATAAAATGGTCTATAATGATGAAATTTCAACATTTAATCTTTTGACTCTAAATGACTGTTGGATGTGAATTATGACTTTGTCAACTAGAATAAGTGTGTTTAAAGTCATTTCTGTGCCTGAAACGGGTCAAAATGGAAGCTTTTGAGTAAGCAAAACTCTGTAAAAATGGCAATTTTGGTCACTGTGAGGGTTTAAAAAGTGGTTATTCAACATGAAGCATGATCCAATTGACATTTTGAATCATTTTTGGTACAGTCCAAAAAATCAATTTTCGGATGAAAAACGATGACTCCGGACCTGTCGAACGATCCCAAAATGGTCTATAATGATGAAATTTTAACATTTAATCTTTTGACTCTAAATTACTGTTGGATGTGAAATATGACTTTGTCAACTAAAATAAGTGTGTTTAAAGTTATTTCTGTGCCTGAAACGGGTCAAAATGGAAGCTTTTGAGTAAGCAAAACTCTGTAAAAATGGCAATTTTGGTCACTGTGAGGGTTTAAGAAGTGGTTATTCAACATGAGGCATGATCCAATTGACATTTTGAATCATTTTTATTACAGTCCAAAAAATCAATTTTCGGATGAAAAACGATGACTCCGGACCTGTCGAACGATCCCAAAATGGTCTATAATGATGAAATTTCAACATTTAATCTTTTGACTCTAAATTACTGTTGGATGTGAATTATGACTTTGTCAACTAGAATAAGTGTGTTTAAAGTCATTTCTGTGCCTGAAACGGGTCAAAAGGAAGCTTTTGAGTAAGCAAAACTCTGTAAAAATGGCAATTTTGGTCACTGTGAGGGTTTAAAAAGTGGTTATTCAACATGAGGCATGATCCAATTGACATTTTGAATAATTTTTGGTACAGTCCAAAAAATCAATTTTCGGATGAAAAACGATGACTCCGGACCTGTCGAACGATCATAAAATGGTTTATAATGATGAAATTTCAACATTTAATCTTTTGACTCTAAATTACTGTTGGATGTGAATTATGACTTTGTCAACTAGAATAAGTGTGTTTAAAGTCATTTCTGTGCCTGAAACGGGTGAAAATGGAAGCTTTTGAGTAAGCAAAACTCTGTAAAAATGGCAATTTTGGTCACTGTGAGGGTTTAAAAAGTGGTTATTCAACATGAGGCATGATCCAATTGAAATTTTGAATCATTTTTGGTACAGTCCAAAAAATCAATTTTCGGATGAAAAACGATGACTCCGGACCTGTCGAACGATCATAAAATGGTCTATAATGATGAAATTTCAACATTTAATCTTTTGACTCTAAATTACTGTTGGATGTGAATTATGACTTTGTCAACTAGAATAAGTGTGTTTAAAGTCATTTCTGTGCCTGAAACGGGTCAAAATGGAAGCTTTTGAGTAAGCAAAACTCTGTAAAAATGGCAATTTTGGTCACTGTGAGGGTTTAAAAAGTGGTTATTCAACATGAGGCATGATCCAATTGACATTTTGAATCATTTTTGGTACAGTCCAAAAAATCAATTTTCGGATGAAAAACGATGACTCCGGACCTGTCGAACGATCATAAAATGGTCTATAATGATGAAATTTCAACATTTAATCTTTTGACTCTAAATTACTGTTGGATGTGAATTATGACTTTGTCAACTAGAATAAGTGTGTTTAAAGTCATTTCTGTGCCTGAAACGGGTCACAATGGAAGCTTTTGAGTAAGCAAAACTCTGTAAAAATGGCAATTTTGGTCACTGTGAGGGTTTAAAAAGTGGTTATTCAACATGAGGCATGATCCAATTGACATTCTGAATAATTTTTGGTACAGTCCAAAAAATCAATTTTCGGATGAAAAACGATGACTCCGGACCTGTCGAACGATCCCAAAATGGTCTATAATGATGAAATTTTAACATTTAATCTTTTGACTCTAAATTACTGTTGGATGTGAAATATGACTTTGTCAACTAAAATAAGTGTGTTTAAAGTTATTTCTGTGCCTGAAACGGGTCAAAATGGAAGCTTTTGAGTAAGCAAAACTCTGTAAAAATGGCAATTTTGGTCACTGTGAGGGTTTAAGAAGTGGTTATTCAACATGAGGCATGATCCAATTGACATTTTGAATCATTTTTATTACAGACCAAAAAATCAATTTTCGGATGAAAAACGATGACTCCGGACCTGTCGAACGATCCCAAAATGGTCTATAATGATGAAATTTCAACATTTAATCTTTGGACTCTAAATTACTGTTGGATGTGAATTATGACTTTGTCAACTAGAATAAGTGTGTTTAAAGTCATTTCTGTGCCTGAAACGGGTCAAAAGGAAGCTTTTGAGTAAGCAAAACTCTGTAAAAATGGCAATTTTGGTCACTGTGAGGGTTTAAAAAGTGGTTATTCAACATGAGGCATGATCCAATTGACATTTTGAATCATTTTTGGTACAGTCCAAAAAATCAATTTTCGGATGAAAAACGATGACTCCGGACCTGTCGAACGATCATAAAATGGTCTATAATGATGAAATTTCAACATTTAATCTTTTGACTCTAAATTACTGTTGGATGTGAATTATGACTTTGTCAACTAGAATAAGTGTGTTTAAAGTCATTTCTGTGCCTGAAACGGGTGAAAATGGAAGCTTTTGAGTAAGCAAAACTCTGTAAAAATGGCAATTTTGGTCACTGTGAGGGTTTAAAAAGTGGTTATTCAACATGAGGCATGATCCAATTGACATTTTGAATCATTTTTGGTACAGTCCAAAAAATCAATTTTCGGATGAAAAACGATGACTCCGCGTCGAACGATCCCAAAATGGTCTATAATGATGAAATTTCAACATTTAATCTTTTGACTCTAAATGACTGTTGGATGTGAATTATGACTTTGTCAACTAGAATAAGTGTGTTTAAAGTCATTTCTGTGCCTGAAACGGGTCAAAATGGAAGCTTTTGAGTAAGCAAAACTCTGTAAAAATGGCAATTTTGGTCACTGTGAGGGTTTAAAAAGTGGTTATTCAACATGAAGCATGATCCAATTGACATTTTGAATCATTTTTGGTACAGTCCAAAAAATCAATTTTCGGATGAAAAACGATGACTCCGGACCTGGCGAACGATCCCAAAATGGTCTATAATGATGAAATTTCAACATTTAATCTTTTGACTCTAAATTACTGTTGGATGTGAATTATGACTTTGTCAACTAGAATAAGTGTGTTTAAAGTCATTTCTGTGCCTGAAACGGGTCAAAAGGAAGCTTTTGAGTAAGCAAAACTCTGTAAAAATGGCAATTTTGGTCACTGTGAGGGTTTAAAAAGTGGTTATTCAACATGAGGCATGATCCAATTGACATTTTGAATCATTTTTGGTACAGTCCAAAAAATCAATTTTCGGATGAAAAACGATGACTCCGGACCTGTCGAACGATCATAAAATGGTCTATAATGATGAAATTTCAACATTTAATCTTTTGACTCTAAATTACTGTTGGATGTGAATTATGACTTTGTCAACTAGAATAAGTGTGTTTAAAGTCATTTCTGTGCCTGAAACGGGTGAAAATGGAAGCTTTTGAGTAAGCAAAACTCTGTAAAAATGGCAATTTTGGTCACTGTGAGGGTTTAAAAAGTGGTTATTCAACATGAGGCATGATCCAATTGACATTTTGAATCATTTTTGGTACAGTCCAAAAAATCAATTTTCGGATGAAAAACGATGACTCCGGACCTGTCGAACGATCATAAAATGGTCTATAATGATGAAATTTCAACATTTAATCTTTTGACTCTAAATTACTGTTGGATGTGAATTATGACTTTGTCAACTAGAATAAGTGTGTTTAAAGTCATTTCTGTGCCTGAAACGGGTCAAAATGGAAGCTTTTGAGTAAGCAAAACTCTGTAAAAATGGCAATTTTGGTCACTGTGAGGGTTTAAAAAGTGGTTATTCAACATGAGGCATGATCCAATTGACATTTTGAATCATTTTTGGTACAGTCCAAAAATCAATTTTCGGATGAAAAACGATGACTCCGGACCTGTCGAACGATCCCAAAATGGTCTATAATGATGAAATTTCAACATTTAATCTTTTGACTCTAAATGACTGTTGGATGTGAATTATGACTTTGTCAACTAGAATAAGTGTGTTTAAAGTCATTTCTGTGCCTGAAACGGGTCAAAATGGAAGCTTTTGAGTAAGCAAAACTCTGTAAAAATGGCAATTTTGGTCACTGTGAGGGTTTAAAAAGTGGTTATTCAACATGAAGCATGATCCAATTGACATTTTGAATCATTTTTGGTACAGTCCAAAAAATCAATTTTCGGATGAAAAACGATGACTCCGGACCTGTCGAACGATCCCAAAATGGTCTATAATGATGAAATTTTAACATTTAATCTTTTGACTCTAAATTACTGTTGGATGTGAAATATGACTTTGTCAACTAAAATAAGTGTGTTTAAAGTTATTTCTGTGCCTGAAACGGGTCAAAATGGAAGCTTTTGAGTAAGCAAAACTCTGTAAAAATGGCAATTTTGGTCACTGTGAGGGTTTAAGAAGTGGTTATTCAACATGAGGCATGATCCAATTGACATTTTGAATCATTTTTATTACAGTCCAAAAAATCAATTTTCGGATGAAAAACGATGACTCCGGACCTGTCGAACGATCCCAAAATGGTCTATAATGATGAAATTTCAACATTTAATCTTTTGACTCTAAATTACTGTTGGATGTGAATTATGACTTTGTCAACTAGAATAAGTGTGTTTAAAGTCATTTCTGTGCCTGAAACGGGTCAAAAGGAAGCTTTTGAGTAAGCAAAACTCTGTAAAAATGGCAATTTTGGTCACTGTGAGGGTTTAAAAAGTGGTTATTCAACATGAGGCATGATCCAATTGACATTTTGAATAATTTTTGGTACAGTCCAAAAAATCAATTTTCGGAAGAAAAACGATGACTCCGGACCTGTCGAACGATCATAAAATGGTCTATAATGATGAAATTTCAACATTTAATCTTTTGACTCTAAATTACTGTTGGATGTGAATTATGACTTTGTCAACTAGAATAAGTGTGTTTAAAGTCATTTCTGTGCCTGAAACGGGTGAAAATGGAAGCTTTTGAGTAAGCAAAACTCTGTAAAAATGGCAATTTTGGTCACTGTGAGGGTTTAAAAAGTGGTTATTCAACATGAGGCATGATCCAATTGACATTTTGAATCATTTTTGGTACAGTCCAAAAAATCAATTTTCGGATGAAAAACGATGACTCCGGACCTGTCGAACGATCATAAAATGGTCTATAATGATGAAATTTCAACATTTAATCTTTTGACTCTAAATTACTGTTGGATGTGAATTATGACTTTGTCAACTAGAATAAGTGTGTTTAAAGTCATTTCTGTGCCTGAAACGGGTCAAAATGGAAGCTTTTGAGTAAGCAAAACTCTGTAAAAATGGCAATTTTGGTCACTGTGAGGGTTTAAAAAGTGGTTATTCAACATGAGGCATGATCCAATTGACATTTTGAATCATTTTTGGTACAGTCCAAAAAATCAATTTTCGGATGAAAAACGATGACTCCGGACCTGTCGAACGATCATAAAATGGTCTATAATGATGAAATTTCAACATTTAATCTTTTGACTCTAAATTACTGTTGGATGTGAATTATGACTTTGTCAACTAGAATAAGTGTGTTTAAAGTCATTTCTGTGCCTGAAACGGGTCAAAATGGAAGCTTTTGAGTAAGCAAAACTCTGTAAAAATGGCAATTTTGGTCACTGTGAGGGTTTAAAAAGGGGTTATTCAACATGAAGCATGATCCAATTGACATTTTGAATCATTTTTGGTACAGTCCAAAAAATCAATTTTCGGATGAAAAACGATGACTCCGGACCTGTCGAACGATCCCAAAATGGTCTATAATGATGAAATTTTAACATTTAATCTTTTGACTCTAAATTACTGTTGGATGTGAAATATGACTTTGTCAACTAAAATAAGTGTGTTTAAAGTTATTTCTGTGCCTGAAACGGGTCAAAATGGAAGCTTTTGAGTAAGCAAAACTCTGTAAAAATGGCAATTTTGGTCACTGTGAGGGTTTAAGAAGTGGTTATTCAACATGAGGCATGATCCAATTGACATTTTGAATCATTTTTATTACAGTCCAAAAAATCAATTTTCGGATGAAAAACGATGACTCCGGACCTGTCGAACGATCCCAAAATGGTCTATAATGATGAAATTTCAACATTTAATCTTTTGACTCTAAATTACTGTTGGATGTGAATTATGACTTTGTCAACTAGAATAAGTGTGTTTAAAGTCATTTCTGTGCCTGAAACGGGTCAAAAGGAAGCTTTTGAGTAAGCAAAACTCTGTAAAAATGGCAATTTTGGTCACTGTGAGGGTTTAAAAAGTGGTTATTCAACATGAGGCATGATCCAATTGACATTTTGAATCATTTTTGGTACAGTCCAAAAAATCAATTTTCGGATGAAAAACGATGACTCCGGACCTGTCGAACGATCATAAAATGGTCTATAATGATGAAATTTCAACATTTAATCTTTTGACTCTAAATTACTGTTGGATGTGAATTATGACTTTGTCAACTAGAATAAGTGTGTTTAAAGTCATTTCTGTGCCTGAAACGGGTCAAAATGGAAGCTTTTGAGTAAGCAAAACTCTGTAAAAATGGCAATTTTGGTCACTGTGAGGGTTTAAAAAGTGGTTATTCAACATGAGGCATGATCCAATTGACATTTTGAATCATTTTTGGTACAGTCCAAAAAATCAATTTTCGGATGAAAAACGATGACTCCGGACCTGTCGAACGATCCCAAAATGGTCTATAATGATGAAATTTCAACATTTAATCTTTTGACTCTAAATGACTGTTGGATGTGAATTATGACTTTGTCAACTAGAATAAGTGTGTTTAAAGTCATTTCTGTGCCTGAAACGGGTCAAAATGGAAGCTTTTGAGTAAGCAAAACTCTGTAAAAATGGCAATTTTGGTCACTGTGAGGGTTTAAAAAGTGGTTATTCAACATGAAGCATGATCCAATTGACATTTTGAATCATTTTTGGTACAGTCCAAAAAATCAATTTTCGGATGAAAAACGATGACTCCGGACCTGTCGAACGATCCCAAAATGGTCTATAATGATGAAATTTTAACATTTAATCTTTTGACTCTAAATTACTGTTGGATGTGAAATATGACTTTGTCAACTAAAATAAGTGTGTTTAAAGTTATTTCTGTGCCTGAAACGGGTCAAAATGGAAGCTTTTGAGTAAGCAAAACTCTGTAAAAATGGCAATTTTGGTCACTGTGAGGGTTTAAGAAGTGGTTATTCAACATGAGGCATGATCCAATTGACATTTTGAATCATTTTTATTACAGTCCAAAAAATCAATTTTCGGATGAAAAACGATGACTCCGGACCTGGCGAACGATCCCAAAATGGTCTATAATGATGAAATTTCAACATTTAATCTTTTGACTCTAAATTACTGTTGGATGTGAATTATGACTTTGTCAACTAGAATAAGTGTGTTTAAAGTCATTTCTGTGCCTGAAACGGGTCAAAAGGAAGCTTTTGAGTAAGCAAAACTCTGTAAAAATGGCAATTTTGGTCACTGTGAGGGTTTAAAAAGTGGTTATTCAACATGAGGCATGATCCAATTGACATTTTGAATCATTTTTGGTACAGTCCAAAAAATCAATTTTCGGATGAAAAACGATGACTCCGGACCTGTCGAACGATCATAAAATGGTCTATAATGATGAAATTTCAACATTTAATCTTTTGACTCTAAATTACTGTTGGATGTGAATTATGACTTTGTCAACTAGAATAAGTGTGTTTAAAGTCATTTCTGTGCCTGAAACGGGTGAAAATGGAAGCTTTTGAGTAAGCAAAACTCTGTAAAAATGGCAATTTTGGTCACTGTGAGGGTTTAAAAAGTGGTTATTCAACATGAGGCATGATCCAATTGACATTTTGAATCATTTTTGGTACAGTCCAAAAAATCAATTTTCGGATGAAAAACGATGACTCCGGACCTGTCGAACGATCATAAAATGGTCTATAATGATGAAATTTCAACATTTAATCTTTTGACTCTAAATTACTGTTGGATGTGAATTATGACTTTGTCAACTAGAATAAGTGTGTTTAAAGTCATTTCTGTGCCTGAAACGGGTCAAAATGGAAGCTTTTGAGTAAGCAAAACTCTGTAAAAATGGCAATTTTGGTCACTGTGAGGGTTTAAAAAGTGGTTATTCAACATGAGGCATGATCCAATTGACATTTTGAATCATTTTTGGTACAGTCCAAAAAATCAATTTTCGGATGAAAAACGATGACTCCGGACCTGTCGAACGATCATAAAATGGTCTATAATGATGAAATTTCAACATTTAATCTTTTGACTCTAAATTACTGTTGGATGTGAATTATGACTTTGTCAACTAGAATAAGTGTGTTTAAAGTCATTTCTGTGCCTGAAACGGGTCAAAATGGAAGCTTTTGAGTAAGCAAAACTCTGTAAAAATGGCAATTTTGGTCACTGTGAGGGTTTAAAAAGTGGTTATTCAACATGAGGCATGATCCAATTGACATTCTGAATCATTTTTGGTACAGTCCAAAAAATCAATTTTCGGATGAAAAACGATGACTCCGGACCTGTCAAACGATCCCAAAATGGTCTATAATGATGAAATTTCAACATTTAATCTTTTGACTCTAAATGACTGTTGGATGTGAATTATGACTTTGTCAACTAGAATAAGTGTGTTTAAAGTCATTTCTGTGCCTGAAACGGGTCAAAATGGAAGCTTTTGAGTAAGCAAAACTCTATAAAAATGGCAATTTTGGTCACTGTGAGGGTTTAAAAAGTGGTTATTCAACATGAAGCATGATCCAATTGACATTTTGAATCATTTTTGGTACAGTCCAAAAAATCAATTTTCGGATGAAAAACGATGACTCCGGACCTGTCGAACGATCCCAAAATGGTCTATAATGATGAAATTTTAACATTTAATCTTTTGACTCTAAATTACTGTTGGATGTGAAATATGACTTTGTCAACTAAAATAAGTGTGTTTAAAGTTATTTCTGTGCCTGAAACGGGTCAAAATGGAAGCTTTTGAGTAAGCAAAACTCTGTAAAAATGGCAATTTTGGTCACTGTGAGGGTTTAAAAAGTGGTTATTCAACATGAAGCATGATCCAATTGACATTTTGAATCATTTTTGGTACAGTCCAAAAAATCAATTTTCGGATGAAAAACGATGACTCCGGACCTGTCGAACGATCCCAAAATGGTCTATAATGATGAAATTTTAACATTTAATCTTTTGACTCTAAATTACTGTTGGATGTGAAATATGACTTTGTCAACTAAAATAAGTGTGTTTAAAGTTATTTCTGTGCCTGAAACGGGTCAAAATGGAAGCTTTTGAGTAAGCAAAACTCTGTAAAAATGGCAATTTTGGTCACTGTGAGGGTTTAAGAAGTGGTTATTCAACATGAGGCATGATCCAATTGACATTTTGAATCATTTTTATTACAGTCCAAAAAATCAATTTTCGGATGAAAAACGATGACTCCGGACCTGTCGAACGATCCCAAAATGGTCTATAATGATGAAATTTCAACATTTAATCTTTTGACTCTAAATTACTGTTGGATGTGAATTATGACTTTGTCAACTAGAATAAGTGTGTTTAAAGTCATTTCTGTGCCTGAAACGGGTCAAAAGGAAGCTTTTGAGTAAGCAAAACTCTGTAAAAATGGCAATTTTGGTCACTGTGAGGGTTTAAAAAGTGGTTATTCAACATGAGGCATGATCCAATTGACATTTTGAATAATTTTTGGTACAGTCCAAAAAATCAATTTTCGGATGAAAAACGATGACTCCGGACCTGTCGAACGATCATAAAATGGTCTATAATGATGAAATTTCAACATTTAATCTTTTGACTCTAAATTACTGTTGGATGTGAATTATGACTTTGTCAACTAGAATAAGTGTGTTTAAAGTCATTTCTGTGCCTGAAACGGGTGAAAATGGAAGCTTTTGAGTAAGCAAAACTCTGTAAAAATGGCAATTTTGGTCACTGTGAGGGTTTAAAAAGTGGTTATTCAACATGAGGCATGATCCAATTGACATTTTGAATAATTTTTGGTACAGTCCAAAAAATCAATTTTCGGATGAAAAACGATGACTCCGGACCTGTCGAACGATCATAAAATGGTCTATAATGATGAAATTTCAACATTTAATCTTTTGACTCTAAATTACTGTTGGATGTGAATTATGACTTTGTCAACTAGAATAAGTGTGTTTAAAGTCATTTCTGTGCCTGAAACGGGTGAAAATGGAAGCTTTTGAGTAAGCAAAACTCTGTAAAAATGGCAATTTTGGTCACTGTGAGGGTTTAAAAAGTGGTTATTCAACATGAGGCATGATCCAATTGACATTTTGAATCATTTTTGGTACAGTCCAAAAAATCAATTTTCGGATGAAAAACGATGACTCCGGACCTGTCGAACGATCATAAAATGGTCTATAATGATGAAATTTCAACATTTAATCTTTTGACTCTAAATTACTGTTGGATGTGAATTATGACTTTGTCAACTAGAATAAGTGTGTTTAAAGTCATTTCTGTGCCTGAAACGGGTCAAAATGGAAGCTTTTGAGTAAGCAAAACTCTGTAAAAATGGCAATTTTGGTCACTGTGAGGGTTTAAAAAGTGGTTATTCAACATGAGGCATGATCCAATTGACATTCTGAATCATTTTTGGTACAGTCCAAAAAATCAATTTTCGGATGAAAAACGATGACTCCGGACCTGTCGAACGATCCCAAAATGGTCTATAATGATGAAATTTCAACATTTAATCTTTTGACTCTAAATGACTGTTGGATGTGAATTATGACTTTGTCAACTAGAATAAGTGTGTTTAAAGTCATTTCTGTGCCTGAAACGGGTCAAAATGGAAGCTTTTGAGTAAGCAAAACTCTGTAAAAATGGCAATTTTGGTCACTGTGAGGGTTTAAAAAGTGGTTATTCAACATGAAGCATGATCCAATTGACATTTTGAATCATTTTTGGTACAGTCCAAAAAATCAATTTTCGGATGAAAAACGATGACTCCGGACCTGTCGAACGATCCCAAAATGGTCTATAATGATGAAATTTTAACATTTAATCTTTTGACTCTAAATTACTGTTGGATGTGAAATATGACTTTGTCAACTAAAATAAGTGTGTTTAAAGTTATTTCTGTGCCTGAAACGGGTCAAAATGGAAGCTTTTGAGTAAGCAAAACTCTGTAAAAATGGCAATTTTGGTCACTGTGAGGGTTTAAGAAGTGGTTATTCAACATGAGGCATGATCCAATTGACATTTTGAATCATTTTTATTACAGTCCAAAAAATCAATTTTCGGATGAAAAACGATGACTCCGGACCTGTCGAACGATCCCAAAATGGTCTATAATGATGAAATTTCAACATTTAATCTTTTGACTCTAAATTACTGTTGGATGTGAATTATGACTTTGTCAACTAGAATAAGTGTGTTTAAAGTCATTTCTGTGCCTGAAACGGGTCAAAAGGAAGCTTTTGAGTAAGCAAAACTCTGTAAAAATGGCAATTTTGGTCACTGTGAGGGTTTAAAAAGTGGTTATTCAACATGAGGCATGATCCAATTGACATTTTGAATCATTTTTGGTACAGTCCAAAAAATCAATTTTCGGATGAAAAACGATGACTCCGGACCTGTCGAACGATCATAAAATGGTCTATAATGATGAAATTTCAACATTTAATCTTTTGACTCTAAATTACTGTTGGATGTGAATTATGACTTTGTCAACTAGAATAAGTGTGTTTAAAGTCATTTCTGTGCCTGAAACGGGTGAAAATGGAAGCTTTTGAGTAAGCAAAACTCTGTAAAAATGGCAATTTTGGTCACTGTGAGGGTTTAAAAAGTGGTTATTCAACATGAGGCATGATCCAATTGACATTTTGAATCATTTTTGGTACAGTCCAAAAAATCAATTTTCGGATGAAAAACGATGACTCCGGACCTGTCGAACGATCATAAAATGGTCTATAATGATGAAATTTCAACATTTAATCTTTTGACTCTAAATGACTGTTGGATGTGAATTATGACTTTGTCAACTAGAATAAGTGTGTTTAAAGTCATTTCTGTGCCTGAAACGGGTCAAAATGGAAGCTTTTGAGTAAGCAAAACTCTGTAAAAATGGCAATTTTGGTCACTGTGAGGGTTTAAAAAGTGGTTATTCAACATGAGGCATGATCCAATTGACATTCTGAATCATTTTTGGTACAGTCCAAAAAATCAATTTTCGGATGAAAAACGATGACTCCGGACCTGTCGAATGATCCCAAAATGGTCTATAATGATGAAATTTTAACATTTAATCTTTTGACTCTAAATTACTGTTGGATGTGAAATATGACTTTGTCAACTAAAATAAGTGTGTTTAAAGTTATTTCTGTGCCTGAAACGGGTCAAAATGGAAGCTTTTGAGTAAGCAAAACTCTGTAAAAATGGCAATTTTGGTCACTGTGAGGGTTTAAGAAGTGGTTATTCAACATGAGGCATGATCCAATTGACATTTTGAATCATTTTTATTACAGTCCAAAAAATCAATTTTCGGATGAAAAACGATGACTCCGGACCTGGCGAACGATCCCAAAATGGTCTATAATGATGAAATTTCAACATTTAATCTTTTGACTCTAAATTACTGTTGGATGTGAATTATGACTTTGTCAACTAGAATAAGTGTGTTTAAAGTCATTTCTGTGCCAGAAACGGGTCAAAAGGAAGCTTTTGAGTAAGCAAAACTCTGTAAAAATGGCAATTTTGGTCACTGTGAGGGTTTAAAAAGTGGTTATTCAACATGAGGCATGATCCAATTGACATTTTGAATCATTTTTGGTACAGTCCAAAAAATCAATTTTCGGATGAAAAACGATGACTCCGGACCTGTCGAACGATCATAAAATGGTCTATAATGATGAAATTTCAACATTTAATCTTTTGACTCTAAATTACTGTTGGATGTGAATTATGACTTTGTCAACTAGAATAAGTGTGTTTAAAGTCATTTCTGTGCCTGAAACGGGTGAAAATGGAAGCTTTTGAGTAAGCAAAACTCTGTAAAAATGGCAATTTTGGTCACAGTGAGGGTTTAAAAAGTGGTTATTCAACATGAGGCATGATCCAATTGACATTTTGAATCATTTTTGGTACAGTCCAAAAAATCAATTTTCGGATGAAAAACGATGACTCCGGACCTGTCGAACGATCATAAAATGGTCTATAATGATGAAATTTCAACATTTAATCTTTTGACTCTAAATTACTGTTGGATGTGAATTATGACTTTGTCAACTAGAATAAGTGTGTTTAAAGTCATTTCTGTGCCTGAAACGGGTCAAAATGGAAGCTTTTGAGTAAGCAAAACTCTGTAAAAATGGCAATTTTGGTCACTGTGAGGGTTTAAAAAGTGGTTATTCAACATGAGGCATGATCCAATTGACATTCTGAATCATTTTTGGTACAGTCCAAAAAATCAATTTTCGGATGAAAAACGATGACTCCGGACCTGTCGAACGATCCCAAAATGGTCTATAATGATGAAATTTCAACATTTAATCTTTTGACTCTAAATGACTGTTGGATGTGAATTATGACATTGTCAACTAGAATAAGTGTGTTTAAAGTCATTTCTGTGCCTGAAACGGGTCAAAATGGAAGCTTTTGAGTAAGCAAAACTCTGTAAAAATGGCAATTTTGGTCACTGTGAGGGTTTAAAAAGTGGTTATTCAACATGAAGCATGATCCAATTGACATTTTGAATCATTTTTGGTACAGTCCAAAAAATCAATTTTCGGATGAAAAACGATGACTCCGGACCTGTCGAACGATCCCAAAATGGTCTATAATGATGAAATTTTAACATTTAATCTTTTGACTCTAAATTACTGTTGGATGTGAAATATGACTTTGTCAACTAAAATAAGTGTGTTTAAAGTTATTTCTGTGCCTGAAACGGGTCAAAATGGAAGCTTTTGAGTAAGCAAAACTCTGTAAAAATGGCAATTTTGGTCACTGTGAGGGTTTAAAAAGTGGTTATTCAACATGAAGCATGATCCAATTGACATTTTGAATCATTTTTGGTACAGTCCAAAAAATCAATTTTCGGATGAAAAACGATGACTCCGGACCTGTCGAACGATCCCAAAATGGTCTATAATGATGAAATTTTAACATTTAATCTTTTGACTCTAAATTACTGTTGGATGTGAAATATGACTTTGTCAACTAAAATAAGTGTGTTTAAAGTTATTTCTGTGCCTGAAACGGGTCAAAATGGAAGCTTTTGAGTAAGCAAAACTCTGTAAAAATGGCAATTTTGGTCACTGTGAGGGTTTAAGAAGTGGTTATTCAACATGAGGCATGATCCAATTGACATTTTGAATCATTTTTATTACAGTCCAAAAAATCAATTTTCGGATGAAAAACGATGACTCCGGACCTGTCGAACGATCCCAAAATGGTCTATAATGATGAAATTTCAACATTTAATCTTTTGACTCTAAATTACTGTTGGATGTGAATTATGACTTTGTCAACTAGATTAAGTGTGTTTAAAGTCATTTCTGTGCCTGAAACGGGTCAAAAGGAAGCTTTTGAGTAAGCAAAACTCTGTAAAAATGGCAATTTTGGTCACTGTGAGGGTTTAAAAAGTGGTTATTCAACATGAGGCATGATCCAATTGACATTTTGAATAATTTTTGGTACAGTCCAAAAAATCAATTTTCGGATGAAAAACGATGACTCCGGACCTGTCGAACGATCATAAAATGGTCTATAATGATGAAATTTCAACATTTAATCTTTTGACTCTAAATTACTGTTGGATGTGAATTATGACTTTGTCAACTAGAATAAGTGTGTTTAAAGTCATTTCTGTGCCTGAAACGGGTGAAAATGGAAGCTTTTGAGTAAGCAAAACTCTGTAAAAATGGCAATTTTGGTCACTGTGAGGGTTTAAAAAGTGGTTATTCAACATGAGGCATGATCCAATTGACATTTTGAATCATTTTTGGTACAGTCCAAAAAATCAATTTTCGGATGAAAAACGATGACTCCGGACCTGTCGAACGATCATAAAATGGTCTATAATGATGAAATTTCAACATTTAATCTTTTGACTCTAAATTACTGTTGGATGTGAATTATGACTTTGTCAACTAGAATAAGTGTGTTTAAAGTCATTTCTGTGCCTGAAACGGGTCAAAATGGAAGCTTTTGAGTAAGCAAAACTCTGTAAAAATGGCAATTTTGGTCACTGTGAGGGTTTAAAAAGTGGTTATTCAACATGAGGCATGATCCAATTGACATTTTGAATCATTTTTGGTACAGTCCAAAAAATCAATTTTCGGATGAAAAACGATGACTCCGGACCTGTCGAACGATCATAAAATGGTCTATAATGATGAAATTTCAACATTTAATCTTTTGACTCTAAATTACTGTTGGATGTGAATTATGACTTTGTCAACTAGAATAAGTGTGTTTAAAGTCATTTCTGTGCCTGAAACGGGTCAAAATGGAAGCTATTGAGTAAGCAAAACTCTGTAAAAATGGCAATTTTGGTCACTGTGAGGGTTTAAAAAGTGGTTATTCAACATGAGGCATGATCCAATTGACATTCTGAATCATTTTTGGTACAGTCCAAAAAATCAATTTTCGGATGAAAAACGATGACTCCGGACCTGTCGAACGATCCCAAAATGGTCTATAATGATGAAATTTCAACATTTAATCTTTTGACTCTAAATGACTGTTGGATGTGAATTATGACTTTGTCAACTAGAATAAGTGTGTTTAAAGTCATTTCTGTGCCTGAAACGGGTCAAAATGGAAGCTTTTGAGTAAGCAAAACTCTGTAAAAATGGCAATTTTGGTCACTGTGAGGGTTTAAAAAGTGGTTATTCAACATGAAGCATGATCCAATTGACATTTTGAATCATTTTTGGTACAGTCCAAAAAATCAATTTTCGGATGAAAAACGATGACTCCGGACCTGTCGAACGATCCCAAAATGGTCTATAATGATGAAATTTTAACATTTAATCTTTTGACTCTAAATTACTGTTGGATGTGAAATATGACTTTGTCAACTAAAATAAGTGTGTTTAAAGTTATTTCTGTGCCTGAAACGGGTCAAAATGGAAGCTTTTGAGTAAGCAAAACTCTGTAAAAATGGCAATTTTGGTCACTGTGAGGGTTTAAGAAGTGGTTATTCAACATGAGGCATGATCCAATTGACATTTTGAATCATTTTTATTACAGTCCAAAAAATCAATTTTCGGATGAAAAACGATGACTCCGGACCTGTCGAACGATCCCAAAATGGTCTATAATGATGAAATTTCAACATTTAATCTTTTGACTCTAAATTACTGTTGGATGTGAATTATGACTTTGTCAACTAGAATAAGTGTGTTTAAAGTCATTTCTGTGCCTGAAACGGGTCAAAAGGAAGCTTTTGAGTAAGCAAAACTCTGTAAAAATGGCAATTTTGGTCACTGTGAGGGTTTAAAAAGTGGTTATTCAACATGAGGCATGATCCAATTGACATTTTGAATCATTTTTGGTACAGTCCAAAAAATCAATTTTCGGATGAAAAACGATGACTCTGGACCTGTCGAACGATCATAAAATGGTCTATAATGATGAAATTTCAACATTTAATCTTTTGACTCTAAATTACTGTTGGATGTGAATTATGACTTTGTCAACTAGAATAAGTGTGTTTAAAGTCATTTCTGTGCCTGAAACGGGTGAAAATGGAAGCTTTTGAGTAAGCAAAACTCTGTAAAAATGGCAATTTTGGTCACTGTGAGGGTTTAAAAAGTGGTTATTCAACATGAGGCATGATCCAATTGACATTTTGAATCATTTTTGGTACAGTCCAAAAAATCAATTTTCGGATGAAAAACGATGACTCCGGACCTGTCGAACGATCCCAAAATGGTCTATAATGATGAAATTTCAACATTTAATCTTTTGACTCTAAATGACTGTTGGATGTGAATTATGACTTTGTCAACTAGAATAAGTGTGTTTAAAGTCATTTCTGTGCCTGAAACGGGTCAAAATGGAAGCTTTTGAGTAAGCAAAACTCTGTAAAAATGGCAATTTTGGTCACTGTGAGGGTTTAAAAAGTGGTTATTCAACATGAAGCATGATCCAATTGACATTTTGAATCATTTTTGGTACAGTCCAAAAAATCAATTTTCGGATGAAAAACGATGACTCCGGACCTGTCGAACGATCCCAAAATGGTCTATAATGATGAAATTTTAACATTTAATCTTTTGACTCTAAATTACTGTTGGATGTGAAATATGACTTTGTCAACTAAAATAAGTGTGTTTAAAGTTATTTCTGTGCCTGAAACGGGTCAAAATGGAAGCTTTTGAGTAAGCAAAACTCTGTAAAAATGGCAATTTTGGTCACTGTGAGGGTTTAAGAAGTGGTTATTCAACATGAGGCATGATCCAATTGACATTTTGAATCATTTTTATTACAGTCCAAAAAATCAATTTTCGGATGAAAAACGATGACTCCGGACCTGGCGAACGATCCCAAAATGGTCTATAATGATGAAATTTCAACATTTAATCTTTTGACTCTAAATTACTGTTGGATGTGAATTATGACTTTGTCAACTAGAATAAGTGTGTTTAAAGTCATTTCTGTGCCTGAAACGGGTCAAAAGGAAGCTTTTGAGTAAGCAAAACTCTGTAAAAATGGCAATTTTGGTCACTGTGAGGGTTTAAAAAGTGGTTATTCAACATGAGGCATGATCCAATTGACATTTTGAATCATTTTTGGTACAGTCCAAAAAATCAATTTTCGGATGAAAAACGATGACTCCGGACCTGTCGAACGATCATAAAATGGTCTATAATGATGAAATTTCAACATTTAATCTTTTGACTCTAAATTACTGTTGGATGTGAATTATGACTTTGTCAACTAGAATAAGTGTGTTTAAAGTCATTTCTGTGCCTGAAACGGGTGAAAATGGAAGCTTTTGAGTAAGCAAAACTCTGTAAAAATGGCAATTTTGGTCACTGTGAGGGTTTAAAAAGTGGTTATTCAACATGAGGCATGATCCAATTGACATTTTGAATCATTTTTGGTACAGTCCAAAAAATCAATTTTCGGATGAAAAACGATGACTCCGGACCTGTCGAACGATCATAAAATGGTCTATAATGATGAAATTTCAACATTTAATCTTTTGACTCTAAATTACTGTTGGATGTGAATTATGACTTTGTCAACTAGAATAAGTGTGTTTAAAGTCATTTCTGTGCCTGAAACGGGTCAAAATGGAAGCTTTTGAGTAAGCAAAACTCTGTAAAAATGGCAATTTTGGTCACTGTGAGGGTTTAAAAAGTGGTTATTCAACATGAGGCATGATCCAATTGACATTTTGAATCATTTTTGGTACAGTCCAAAAAATCAATTTTCGGATGAAAAACGATGACTCCGGACCTGTCGAACGATCATAAAATGGTCTATAATGATGAAATTTCAACATTTAATCTTTTGACTCTAAATTACTGTTGGATGTGAATTATGACTTTGTCAACTAGAATAAGTGTGTTTAAAGTCATTTCTGTGCCTGAAACGGGTCAAAATGGAAGCTTTTGAGTAAGCAAAACTCTGTAAAAATGGCAATTTTGGTCACTGTGAGGGTTTAAAAAGTGGTTATTCAACATGAGGCATGATCCAATTGACATTCTGAATCATTTTTGGTACAGTCCAAAAAATCAATTTTCGGATGAAAAACGATGACTCCGGACCTGTCGAACGATCCCAAAATGGTCTATAATGATGAAATTTCAACATTTAATCTTTTGACTCTAAATGACTGTTGGATGTGAATTATGAATTTGTCAACTAGAATAAGTGTGTTTAAAGTCATTTCTGTGCCTGAAACGGGTCAAAATGGAAGCTTTTGAGTAAGCAAAACTCTATAAAAAATGGCAATTTTGGTCACTGTGAGGGTTTAAAAAGTGGTTATTCAACATGAAGCATGATCCAATTGACATTTTGAATCATTTTTGGTACAGTCCAAAAAATCAATTTTCGGATGAAAAACGATGACTCCGGACCTGTCGAACGATCCCAAAATGGTCTATAATGATGAAATTTTAACATTTAATCTTTTGACTCTAAATTACTGTTGGATGTGAAATATGACTTTGTCAACTAAAATAAGTGTGTTTAAAGTTATTTCTGTGCCTGAAACGGGTCAAAATGGAAGCTTTTGAGTAAGCAAAACTCTGTAAAAATGGCAATTTTGGTCACAGTGAGGGTTTAAAAAGTGGTTATTCAACATGAGGCATGATCCAATTGACATTTTGAATCATTTTTGGTACAGTCCAAAAAATCAATTTTCGGATGAAAAACGATGACTCCGGACCTGTCGAACGATCATAAAATGGTCTATAATGATGAAATTTCAACATTTAATCTTTTGACTCTAAATTACTGTTGGATGTGAATTATGACTTTGTCAACTAGAATAAGTGTGTTTAAAGTCATTTCTGTGCCTGAAACGGGTCAAAATGGAAGCTTTTGAGTAAGCAAAACTCTGTAAAAATGGCAATTTTGGTCACTGTGAGGGTTTAAAAAGTGGTTATTCAACATGAGGCATGATCCAATTGACATTCTGAATCATTTTTGGTACAGTCCAAAAAATCAATTTTCGGATGAAAAACGATGACTCCGGACCTGTCGAACGATCCCAAAATGGTCTATAATGATGAAATTTCAACATTTAATCTTTTGACTCTAAATGACTGTTGGATGTGAATTATGACATTGTCAACTAGAATAAGTGTGTTTAAAGTCATTTCTGTGCCTGAAACGGGTCAAAATGGAAGCTTTTGAGTAAGCAAAACTCTGTAAAAATGGCAATTTTGGTCACTGTGAGGGTTTAAAAAGTGGTTATTCAACATGAAGCATGATCCAATTGACATTTTGAATCATTTTTGGTACAGTCCAAAAAATCAATTTTCGGATGAAAAACGATGACTCCGGACCTGTCGAACGATCCCAAAATGGTCTATAATGATGAAATTTTAACATTTAATCTTTTGACTCTAAATTACTGTTGGATGTGAAATATGACTTTGTCAACTAAAATAAGTGTGTTTAAAGTTATTTCTGTGCCTGAAACGGGTCAAAATGGAAGCTTTTGAGTAAGCAAAACTCTGTAAAAATGGCAATTTTGGTCACTGTGAGGGTTTAAAAAGTGGTTATTCAACATGAAGCATGATCCAATTGATATTTTGAATCATTTTTGGTACAGTCCAAAAAATCAATTTTCGGATGAAAAACGATGACTCCGGACCTGTCGAACGATCCCAAAATGGTCTATAATGATGAAATTTTAACATTTAATCTTTTGACTCTAAATTACTGTTGGATGTGAAATATGACTTTGTCAACTAAAATAAGTGTGTTTAAAGTTATTTCTGTGCCTGAAACGGGTCAAAATGGAAGCTTTTGAGTAAGCAAAACTCTGTAAAAATGGCAATTTTGGTCACTGTGAGGGTTTAAGAAGTGGTTATTCAACATGAGGCATGATCCAATTGACATTTTGAATCATTTTTATTACAGTCCAAAAAATCAATTTTCGGATGAAAAACGATGACTCCGGACCTGTCGAACGATCCCAAAATGGTCTATAATGATGAAATTTCAACATTTAATCTTTTGACTCTAAATTACTGTTGGATGTGAATTATGACTTTGTCAACTAGATTAAGTGTGTTTAAAGTCATTTCTGTGCCTGAAACGGGTCAAAAGGAAGCTTTTGAGTAAGCAAAACTCTGTAAAAATGGCAATTTTGGTCACTGTGAGGGTTTAAAAAGTGGTTATTCAACATGAGGCATGATCCAATTGACATTTTGAATAATTTTTGGTACAGTCCAAAAAATCAATTTTCGGATGAAAAACGATGACTCCGGACCTGTCGAACGATCATAAAATGGTCTATAATGATGAAATTTCAACATTTAATCTTTTGACTCTAAATTACTGTTGGATGTGAATTATGACTTTGTCAACTAGAATAAGTGTGTTTAAAGTCATTTCTGTGCCTGAAACGGGTGAAAATGGAAGCTTTTGAGTAAGCAAAACTCTGTAAAAATGGCAATTTTGGTCACTGTGAGGGTTTAAAAAGTGGTTATTCAACATGAGGCATGATCCAATTGACATTTTGAATCATTTTTGGTACAGTCCAAAAAATCAATTTTCGGATGAAAAACGATGACTCCGGACCTGTCGAACGATCATAAAATGGTCTATAATGATGAAATTTCAACATTTAATCTTTTGACTCTAAATTACTGTTGGATGTGAATTATGACTTTGTCAACTAGAATAAGTGTGTTTAAAGTCATTTCTGTGCCTGAAACGGGTCAAAATGGAAGCTTTTGAGTAAGCAAAACTCTGTAAAAATGGCAATTTTGGTCACTGTGAGGGTTTAAAAAGTGGTTATTCAACATGAGGCATGATCCAATTGACATTTTGAATCATTTTTGGTACAGTCCAAAAAATCAATTTTCGGATGAAAAACGATGACTCCGGACCTGTCGAACGATCATAAAATGGTCTATAATGATGAAATTTCAACATTTAATCTTTTGACTCTAAATTACTGTTGGATGTGAATTATGACTTTGTCAACTAGAATAAGTGTGTTTAAAGTCATTTCTGTGCCTGAAACGGGTCAAAATGGAAGCTTTTGAGTAAGCAAAACTCTGTAAAAATGGCAATTTTGGTCACTGTGAGGGTTTAAAAAGTGGTTATTCAACATGAGGCATGATCCAATTGACATTCTGAATCATTTTTGGTACAGTCCAAAAAATCAATTTTCGGATGAAAAACGATGACTCCGGACCTGTCGAACGATCCCAAAATGGTCTATAATGATGAAATTTCAACATTTAATCTTTTGACTCTAAATGACTGTTGGATGTGAATTATGACTTTGTCAACTAGAATAAGTGTGTTTAAAGTCATTTCTGTGCCTGAAACGGGTCAAAATGGAAGCTTTTGAGTAAGCAAAACTCTGTAAAAATGGCAATTTTGGTCACTGTGAGGGTTTAAAAAGTGGTTATTCAACATGAAGCATGATCCAATTGACATTTTGAATCATTTTTGGTACAGTCCAAAAAATCAATTTTCGGATGAAAAACGATGACTCCGGACCTGTCGAACGATCCCAAAATGGTCTATAATGATGAAATTTTAACATTTAATCTTTTGACTCTAAATTACTGTTGGATGTGAAATATGACTTTGTCAACTAAAATAAGTGTGTTTAAAGTTATTTCTGTGCCTGAAACGGGTCAAAATGGAAGCTTTTGAGTAAGCAAAACTCTGTAAAAATGGCAATTTTGGTCACTGTGAGGGTTTAAGAAGTGGTTATTCAACATGAGGCATGATCCAATTGACATTTTGAATCATTTTTATTACAGTCCAAAAAATCAATTTTCGGATGAAAAACGATGACTCCGGACCTGTCGAACGATCCCAAAATGGTCTATAATGATGAAATTTCAACATTTAATCTTTTGACTCTAAATTACTGTTGGATGTGAATTATGACTTTGTCAACTAGAATAAGTGTGTTTAAAGTCATTTCTGTGCCTGAAACGGGTCAAAAGGAAGCTTTTGAGTAAGCAAAACTCTGTAAAAATGGCAATTTTGGTCACTGTGAGGGTTTAAAAAGTGGTTATTCAACATGAGGCATGATCCAATTGACATTTTGAATCATTTTTGGTACAGTCCAAAAAATCAATTTTCGGATGAAAAACGATGACTCCGGACCTGTCGAACGATCATAAAATGGTCTATAATGATGAAATTTCAACATTTAATCTTTTGACTCTAAATTACTGTTGGATGTGAATTATGACTTTGTCAACTAGAATAAGTGTGTTTAAAGTCATTTCTGTGCCTGAAACGGGTGAAAATGGAAGCTTTTGAGTAAGCAAAACTCTGTAAAAATGGCAATTTTGGTCACTGTGAGGGTTTAAAAAGTGGTTATTCAACATGAGGCATGATCCAATTGACATTTTGAATCATTTTTGGTACAGTCCAAAAAATCAATTTTCGGATGAAAAACGATGACTCCGGACCTGTCGAACGATCCCAAAATGGTCTATAATGATGAAATTTCAACATTTAATCTTTTGACTCTAAATGACTGTTGGATGTGAATTATGACTTTGTCAACTAGAATAAGTGTGTTTAAAGTCATTTCTGTGCCTGAAACGGGTCAAAATGGAAGCTTTTGAGTAAGCAAAACTCTGTAAAAATGGCAATTTTGGTCACTGTGAGGGTTTAAAAAGTGGTTATTCAACATGAAGCATGATCCAATTGACATTTTGAATCATTTTTGGTACAGTCCAAAAAATCAATTTTCGGATGAAAAACGATGACTCCGGACCTGTCGAACGATCCCAAAATGGTCTATAATGATGAAATTTTAACATTTAATCTTTTGACTCTAAATTACTGTTGGATGTGAAATATGACTTTGTCAACTAAAATAAGTGTGTTTAAAGTTATTTCTGTGCCTGAAACGGGTCAAAATGGAAGCTTTTGAGTAAGCAAAACTCTGTAAAAATGGCAATTTTGGTCACTGTGAGGGTTTAAGAAGTGGTTATTCAACATGAGGCATGATCCAATTGACATTTTGAATCATTTTTATTACAGTCCAAAAAATCAATTTTCGGATGAAAAACGATGACTCCGGACCTGGCGAACGATCCCAAAATGGTCTATAATGATGAAATTTCAACATTTAATCTTTTGACTCTAAATTACTGTTGGATGTGAATTATGACTTTGTCAACTAGAATAAGTGTGTTTAAAGTCATTTCTGTGCCTGAAACGGGTCAAAAGGAAGCTTTTGAGTAAGCAAAACTCTGTAAAAATGGCAATTTTGGTCACTGTGAGGGTTTAAAAAGTGGTTATTCAACATGAGGCATGATCCAATTGACATTTTGAATCATTTTTGGTACAGTCCAAAAAATCAATTTTCGGATGAAAAACGATGACTCCGGACCTGTCGAACGATCATAAAATGGTCTATAATGATGAAATTTCAACATTTAATCTTTTGACTCTAAATTACTGTTGGATGTGAATTATGACTTTGTCAACTAGAATAAGTGTGTTTAAAGTCATTTCTGTGCCTGAAACGGGTGAAAATGGAAGCTTTTGAGTAAGCAAAACTCTGTAAAAATGGCAATTTTGGTCACTGTGAGGGTTTAAAAAGTGGTTATTCAACATGAGGCATGATCCAATTGACATTTTGAATCATTTTTGGTACAGTCCAAAAAATCAATTTTCGGATGAAAAACGATGACTCCGGACCTGTCGAACGATCATAAAATGGTCTATAATGATGAAATTTCAACATTTAATCTTTTGACTCTAAATTACTGTTGGATGTGAATTATGACTTTGTCAACTAGAATAAGTGTGTTTAAAGTCATTTCTGTGCCTGAAACGGGTCAAAATGGAAGCTTTTGAGTAAGCAAAACTCTGTAAAAATGGCAATTTTGGTCACTGTGAGGGTTTAAAAAGTGGTTATTCAACATGAGGCATGATCCAATTGACATTTTGAATCATTTTTGGTACAGTCCAAAAAATCAATTTTCGGATGAAAAACGATGACTCCGGACCTGTCGAACGATCATAAAATGGTCTATAATGATGAAATTTCAACATTTAATCTTTTGACTCTAAATTACTGTTGGATGTGAATTATGACTTTGTCAACTAGAATAAGTGTGTTTAAAGTCATTTCTGTGCCTGAAACGGGTCAAAATGGAAGCTTTTGAGTAAGCAAAACTCTGTAAAAATGGCAATTTTGGTCACTGTGAGGGTTTAAAAAGTGGTTATTCAACATGAGGCATGATCCAATTGACATTCTGAATCATTTTTGGTACAGTCCAAAAAATCAATTTTCGGATGAAAAACGATGACTCCGGACCTGTCGAACGATCCCAAAATGGTCTATAATGATGAAATTTCAACATTTAATCTTTTGACTCTAAATGACTGTTGGATGTGAATTATGAATTTGTCAACTAGAATAAGTGTGTTTAAAGTCATTTCTGTGCCTGAAACGGGTCAAAATGGAAGCTTTTGAGTAAGCAAAACTCTATAAAAAATGGCAATTTTGGTCACTGTGAGGGTTTAAAAAGTGGTTATTCAACATGAAGCATGATCCAATTGACATTTTGAATCATTTTTGGTACAGTCCAAAAAATCAATTTTCGGATGAAAAACGATGACTCCGGACCTGTCGAACGATCCCAAAATGGTCTATAATGATGAAATTTTAACATTTAATCTTTTGACTCTAAATTACTGTTGGATGTGAAATATGACTTTGTCAACTAAAATAAGTGTGTTTAAAGTTATTTCTGTGCCTGAAACGGGTCAAAATGGAAGCTTTTGAGTAAGCAAAACTCTGTAAAAATGGCAATTTTGGTCACTGTGAGGGTTTAAAAAGTGGTTATTCAACATGAAGCATGATCCAATTGACATTTTGAATCATTTTTGGTACAGTCCAAAAAATCAATTTTCGGATGAAAAACGATGACTCCGGACCTGTCGAACGATCCCAAAATGGTCTATAATGATGAAATTTTAACATTTAATCTTTTGACTCTAAATTACTGTTGGATGTGAAATATGACTTTGTCAACTAAAATAAGTGTGTTTAAAGTCATTTCTGTGCCTGAAACGTGTCAAAATGGAAGCTTTTGAGTAAGCAAAACTCTGTAAAAATGGCAATTTTGGTCACTGTGAATTTCAACATTTAATCTTTTGACTCTAAACTACTGTTGGATGTGAATTATGACTTTGTCAACTAGAATAAGTGTGTTTAAAGTCATTTCTGTGCCTGAAACGGGTGAAAATGGAAGCTTCTGAGTAAGCAAAACTCAGTAAAAATGGCAATTTTGGTCACTGTGAGGGTTTAAAAAGTGGTTATTCAACATGAGGCATGATCCAATTGACATTTTGAATCATTTTTGGTACAGTCCAAAAAATCAATTTTCGGATGAAAAACGATGACTCCGGACCTGTCGAACGATCCCAAAATGGTCTATAATGATGAAATTTCAACATTTGATCTTTTGACTCTAAATTACTGTTGGATGTGAATTATGACTTTGTCAACTAGAATAAGTGTGTTTAAAGTCATTTCTGTGCCTGAAACGGGTCAAAATGGAAGCTTTTGAGTAAGCAAAACTCTGTAAAAATGGCAATTTTGGTCACTGTGAGGGTTTAAAAAGTGGTTATTCAACATGAGGCATGATCCAATTGACATTTTGAATCATTTTTGGTACAGTCCAAAAAATCAATTTTCGGATGAAAAACGATGACTCCGGACCTGTCGAACGATCATAAAATGGTCTATAATGATGTAATTTCAACATTTAATCTTTTGACTCTAAATTACTGTTGGATGTGAATTATGACTTTGTCAACTAGAATAAGTGTGTTTAAAGTCATTTCTGTGCCTGAAACGGGTCAAAATGGAAGCTTTTGAGTAAGCAAAACTCTGTAAAAATGGCAATTTTGGTCACTGTGAGGGTTTAAAAAGTGGTTATTCAACATGAAGCATGATCCAATTGACATTTTGAATCATTTTTGGTACAGTCCAAAAAATCAATTTTCGGATGAAAAACGATGACTCCGGACCTGTCGAACGATCCCAAAATGGTCTATAATGATGAAATTTCAACATTTGATCTTTTGACTCTAAATTACTGTTGGATGTGAATTATGACTTTGTCAACTAGAATAAGTGTGTTTAAAGTCATTTCTGTGCCTGAAACGGGTCAAAATGGAAGCTTTTGAGTAAACAAAACTCTGTAAAAATGGCAATTTTGGTCACTGTGAGGGTTTAAAAAGTGGTTATTCAACATGAGGCATGATCCAATTGACATTTTGAATCATTTTTGGTACAGTCCAAAAAATCAATTTTCGGATGAAAAACGATGACTCCGGACCTGTCGAACGATCCCAAAATGGTCTATAATGATGAAATTTTAACATTGAATCTTTTGACTCTAAATTACTGTTGGATGTGAAATATGACTTTGTCAACTAAAATAAGTGTGTTTAAAGTTATTTCTGTGCCTGAAACGGGTCAAAATGGAAGCTTTTGAGTAAGCAAAACTCTGTAAAAATGGCAATTTTGGTCACTGTGAGGGTTTAAGAAGTGGTTATTCAACATGAGGCATGATCCAATTGACATTTTGAATCATTTTTATTACAGTCCAAAAAATCAATTTTCGGATGAAAAACGATGACTCCGGACCTGGCGAACGATCCCAAAATGGTCTATAATGATGAAATGTCAACATTTAATCTTTTGACTCTAAATTACTGTTGGATGTGAATTATGACTTTGTCAACTAGAATAAGTGTGTTTAAAGTCATTTCTGTGCCTGAAACGGGTCAAAAGGAAGCTTTTGAGTAAGCAAAACTCTGTAAAAATGGCAATTTTGGTCACTGTGAGGGTTTAAAAAGTGGTTATTCAACATGAGGCATGATCCAATTGACATTTTGAATCATTTTTGGTACACTCCAAAAAACCAATTTTCGGATGAAAAACGATGACTCCGGACCTGTCGAACGATCATAAAATGGTCTATAATGATGAAATTTCAACATTTAATCTTTTGACTCTAAATTACTGTTGGATGTGAATTATGACTTTGTCAACTAGAATAAGTGTGTTTAAAGTCATTTCTGTGCCTGAAACGGGTGAAAATGGAAGCTTTTGAGTAAGCAAAACTCTGTAAAAATGGCAATTTTGGTCACTGTGAGGGTTTAAAAAGTGGTTATTCAACATGAGGCATGATCCAATTGACATTTTGAATCATTTTTGGTACAGTCCAAAAAATCAATTTTCGGATGAAAAACGATGACTCCGGACCTGTCGAACGATCATAAAATGGTCTATAATGATGAAATTTCAACATTTAATCTTTTGACTCTAAATTACTGTTGGATGTGAATTATGACTTTGTCAACTAGAATAAGTGTGTTTAAAGTCATTTCTGTGCCTGAAACGGGTCAAAATGGAAGCTTTTGAGTAAGCAAAACTCTGTAAAAATGGCAATTTTGGTCACTGTGAGGGTTTAAAAAGTGGTTATTCAACATGAGGCATGATCCAATTGACATTTTGAATCATTTTTGGTACAGTCCAAAAAATCAATTTTCGGATGAAAAACGATGACTCCGGACCTGTCGAACGATCATAAAATGGTCTATAATAATGAAATTTCAACATTTAATCTTTTGACTCTAAATTACTGTTGGATGTGAATTATGACTTTGTCAACTAGAATAAGTGTGTTTAAAGTCATTTCTGTGCCTGAAACGGGTCAAAATGGAAGCTTTTGAGTAAGCAAAACTCTGTAAAAATGGCAATTTTGGTCACTGTGAGGGTTTAAAAAGTGGTTATTCAACATGAGGCATGATCCAATTGACATTCTGAATCATTTTTGGTACAGTCCAAAAAATCAATTTTCGGATGAAAAACGATGACTCCGGACCTGTCGAACGATCCCAAAATGGTCTATAATGATGAAATTTCAACATTTAATCTTTTGACTCTAAATGACTGTTGGATGTGAATTATGACTTTGTCAACTAGAATAAGTGTGTTTAAAGTCATTTCTGTGCCTGAAACGGGTCAAAATGGAAGCTTTTGAGTAAGCAAAACTCTGTAAAAATGGCAATTTTGGTCACTGTGAGGGTTTAAAAAGTGGTTATTCAACATGAGGCATGATCCAATTGACATTTTGAATCATTTTTGGTACAGTCCAAAAAATCAATTTTCGGACGAAAAACGATGACTCCGGACCTGTCGAACGATCATAAAATGGTCTATAATAATGAAATTTCAACATTTAATCTTTTGACTCTAAATTACTGTTGGATGTGAATTATGACTTTGTCAACTAGAATAAGTGTGTTTAAAGTCATTTCTGTGCCTGAAACGGGTCAAAATGGAAGCTTTTGAGTAAGCAAAACTCTGTAAAAATGGCAATTTTGGTCACTGTGAGGGTTTAAAAAGTGGTTATTCAACATGAGGCATGATCCAATTGACATTCTGAATCATTTTTGGTACAGTCCAAAAAATCAATTTTCGGATGAAAAACGATGACTCCGGACCTGTCGAACGATCCCAAAATGGTCTATAATGATGAAATTTCAACATTTAATCTTTTGACTCTAAATGACTGTTGGATGTGAATTATGACTTTGTCAACTAGAATAAGTGTGTTTAAAGTCATTTCTGTGCCTGAAACGGGTCAAAATGGAAGCTTTTGAGTAAGCAAAACTCTATAAAAATGGCAATTTTGGTCACTGTGAGGGTTTAAAAAGTGGTTATTCAACATGAAGCATGATCCAATTGACATTTTGAATCATTTTTGGTACAGTCCAAAAAATCAATTTTCGGATGAAAAACGATGACTCCGGACCTGTCGAACGATCCCAAAATGGTCTATAATGATGAAATTTTAACATTTAATCTTTTGACTCTAAATTACTGTTGGATGTGAAATATGACTTTGTCAACTAAAATAAGTGTGTTTAAAGTTATTTCTGTGCCTGAAACGGGTCAAAATGGAAGCTTTTGAGTAAGCAAAACTCTGTAAAAATGGCAATTTTGGTCACTGTGAGGGTTTAAAAAGTGGTTATTCAACATGAAGCATGATCCAATTGACATTTTGAATCATTTTTGGTACAGTCCAAAAAATCAATTTTCGGATGAAAAACGATGACTCCGGACCTGTCGAACGATCCCAAAATGGTCTATAATGATGAAATTTCAACATTTAATCTTTTGACTCTAAATTACTGTTGGATGTGAATTATGACTTTGTCAACTAGAATAAGTGTGTTTAAAGTCATTTCTGTGCCTGAAACGGGTCAAAAGGAAGCTTTTGAGTAAGCAAAACTCTGTAAAAATGGCAATTTTGGTCACTGTGAGGGTTTAAAAAGTGGTTATTCAACATGAGGCATGATCCAATTGACATTTTGAATAATTTTTGGTACAGTCCAAAAAATCAATTTTCGGATGAAAAACGATGACTCCGGACCTGTCGAACGATCATAAAATGGTCTATAATGATGAAATTTCAACATTTAATCTTTTGACTCTAAATTACTGTTGGATGTGAATTATGACTTTGTCAACTAGAATAAGTGTGTTTAAAGTCATTTCTGTGCCTGAAACGGGTGAAAATGGAAGCTTTTGAGTAAGCAAAACTCTGTAAAAATGGCAATTTTGGTCACTGTGAGGGTTTAAAAAGTGGTTATTCAACATGAGGCATGATCCAATTGACATTTTGAATCATTTTTGGTACAGTCCAAAAAATCAATTTTCGGATGAAAAACGATGACTCCGGACCTGTCGAACGATCATAAAATGGTCTATAATGATGAAATTTCAACATTTAATCTTTTGACTCTAAATTACTGTTGGATGTGAATTATGACTTTGTCAACTAGAATAAGTGTGTTTAAAGTCATTTCTGTGCCTGAAACGGGTCAAAATGGAAGCTTTTGAGTAAGCAAAACTCTGTAAAAATGGCAATTTTGGTCACTGTGAGGGTTTAAAAAGTGGTTATTCAACATGAGGCATGATCCAATTGACATTTTGAATCATTTTTGGTACAGTCCAAAAAATCAATTTTCGGATGAAAAACGATGACTCCGGACCTGTCGAACGATCATAAAATGGTCTATAATGATGAAATTTCAACATTTAATCTTTTGACTCTAAATTACTGTTGGATGTGAATTATGACTTTGTCAACTAGAATAAGTGTGTTTAAAGTCATTTCTGTGCCTGAAACGGGTCAAAATGGAAGCTTTTGAGTAAGCAAAACTCTGTAAAAATGGCAATTTTGGTCACTGTGAGGGTTTAAAAAGTGGTTATTCAACATGAGGCATGATCCAATTGACATTCTGAATCATTTTTGGTACAGTCCAAAAAATCAATTTTCGGATGAAAAACGATGACTCCGGACCTGTCGAACGATCCCAAAATCGTCTATAATGATGAAATTTCAACATTTAATCTTTTGACTCTAAATGACTGTTGGATGTGAATTATGACTTTGTCAACTAGAATAAGTGTGTTTAAAGTCATTTCTGTGCCTGAAACGGGTCAAAATGGAAGCTTTTGAGTAAGCAAAACTCTGTAAAAATGGCAATTTTGGTCACTGTGAGGGTTTAAAAAGTGGTTATTCAACATGAAGCATGATCCAATTGACATTTTGAATCATTTTTGGTACAGTCCAAAAAATCAATTTTCGGATGAAAAACGATGACTCCGGACCTGTCGAACGATCCCAAAATGGTCTATAATGATGAAATTTTAACATTTAATCTTTTGACTCTAAATTACTGTTGGATGTGAAATATGACTTTGTCAACTAAAATAAGTGTGTTTAAAGTTATTTCTGTGCCTGAAACGGGTCAAAATGGAAGCTTTTGAGTAAGCAAAACTCTGTAAAAATGGCAATTTTGGTCACTGTGAGGGTTTAAGAAGTGGTTATTCAACATGAGGCATGATCCAATTGACATTTTGAATCATTTTTATTACAGTCCAAAAAATCAATTTTCGGATGAAAAACGACTCCGGACCTGTCGAACGATCCCAAAATGGTCTATAATGATGAAATTTCAACATTTAATCTTTTGACTCTAAATTACTGTTGGATGTGAATTATGACTTTGTCAACTAGAATAAGTGTGTTTAAAGTCATTTCTGTGCCTGAAACGGGTCAAAAGGAAGCTTTTGAGTAAGCAAAACTCTGTAAAAATGGCAATTTTGGTCACTGTGAGGGTTTAAAAAGTGGTTATTCAACATGAGGCATGATCCAATTGACATTTTGAATCATTTTTGGTACAGTCCAAAAAATCAATTTTCGGATGAAAAACGATGACTCCGGACCTGTCGAACGATCATAAAATGGTCTATAATGATGAAATTTCAACATTTAATCTTTTGACTCTAAATTACTGTTGGATGTGAATTATGACTTTGTCAACTAGAATAAGTGTGTTTAAAGTCATTTCTGTGCCTGAAACGGGTGAAAATGGAAGCTTTTGAGTAAGCAAAACTCTGTAAAAATGGCAATTTTGGTCACTGTGAGGGTTTAAAAAGTGGTTATTCAACATGAGGCATAATCCAATTGACATTTTGAATCATTTTTGGTACAGTCCAAAAAATCAATTTTCGGATGAAAAACGATGACTCCGGACCTGTCGAACGATCATAAAATGGTCTATAATGATGAAATTTCAACATTTAATCTTTTGACTCTAAATTACTGTTGGATGTGAATTATGACTTTGTCAACTAGAATAAGTGTGTTTAAAGTCATTTCTGTGCCTGAAACGGGTCAAAATGGAAGCTTTTGAGTAAGCAAAACTCTGTAAAAATGGCAATTTTGGTCACTGTGAGGGTTTAAAAAGTGGTTATTCAACATGAGGCATGATCCAATTGACATTTTGAATCATTTTTGGTACAGTCCAAAAAACCAATTTTCGGATGAAAAACGATGACTCCGGACCTGTCGAACGATCATAAAATGGTCTATAATGATGAAATTTCAACATTTAATCTTTTGACTCTAAATTACTGTTGGATGTGAATTATGACTTTGTCAACTAGAATAAGTGTGTTTAAAGTCATTTCTGTGCCTGAAACGGGTCAAAATGGAAGCTTTTGAGTAAGCAAAACTCTGTAAAAATGGCAATTTTGGTCACTGTGAGGGTTTAAAAAGTGGTTATTCAACATGAGGCATGATCCAATTGACATTCTGAATCATTTTTGGTACAGTCCAAAAAATCAATTTTCGGATGAAAAACGATGACTCCGGACCTGTCGAACGATCCCAAAATGGTCTATAATGATGAAATTTCAACATTTAATCTTTTGACTCTAAATGACTGTTGGATGTGAATTATGACTTTGTCAACTAGAATAAGTGTGTTTAAAGTCATTTCTGTGCCTGAAACGGGTCAAAATGGAAGCTTTTGAGTAAGCAAAACTCTGTAAAAATGGCAATTTTGGTCACTGTGAGGGTTTAAAAAGTGGTTATTCAACATGAAGCATGATCCAATTGACATTTTGAATCATTTTTGGTACAGTCCAAAAAATCAATTTTCGGATGAAAAACGATGACTCCGGACCTGTCGAACGATCCCAAAATGGTCTATAATGATGAAATTTTAACATTTAATCTTTTGACTCTAAATTACTGTTGGATGTGAAATATGACTTTGTCAACTAAAATAAGTGTGTTTAAAGTTATTTCTGTGCCTGAAACGGGTCAAAATGGAAGCTTTTGAGTAAGCAAAACTCTGTAAAAATGGCAATTTTGGTCACTGTGAGGGTTTAAGAAGTGGTTATTCAACATGAGGCATGATCCAATTGACATTTTGAATCATTTTTATTACAGTCCAAAAAATCAATTTTCGGATGAAAAACGATGACTCCGGACCTGTCAAACGATCCCAAAATGGTCTATAATGATGAAATTTCAACATTTAATCTTTTGACTCTAAATTACTGTTGGATGTGAATTATGACTTTGTCAACTAGAATAAGTGTGTTTAAAGTCATTTCTGTGCCTGAAACGGGTCAAAATGGAAGCTTTTGAGTAAGCAAAACTCTGTAAAAATGGCAATTTTGGTCACTGTGAGGGTTTAAAAAGTGGTTATTCAACATGAGGCATGATCCAATTGACATTTTGAATCATTTTTGGTACAGTCCAAAAAATCAATTTTCGGATGAAAAACGATGACTCCGGACCTGTCGAACGATCATAAAATGGTCTATAATGATGAAATTTCAACATTTAATCTTTTGACTCTAAATTACTGTTGGGTGTGAATTATGACTTTGTCAACTAGAATAAGTGTGTTTAAAGTCATTTCTGTGCCTGAAACGGGTCAAAATGGAAGCTTTTGAGTAAGCAAAACTCTGTAAAAATGGCAATTTTGGTCACTGTGAGGGTTTAAAAAGTGGTTATTCAACATGAGGCATGATCCAATTGACATTCTGAATCATTTTTGGTACAGTCCAAAAAATCAATTTTCGGATGAAAAACGATGACTCCGGACCTGTCGAACGATCCCAAAATGGTCTATAATGATGAAATTTCAACATTTAATCTTTTGACTCTAAATGACTGTTGGATGTGAATTATGACTTTGTCAACTAGAATAAGTGTGTTTAAAGTCATTTCTGTGCCTGAAACGGGTCAAAATGGAAGCTTTTGAGTAAGCAAAACTCTATAAAAATGGCAATTTTGGTCACTGTGAGGGTTTAAAAAGTGGTTATTCAACATGAAGCATGATCCAATTGACATTTTGAATCATTTTTGGTACAGTCCAAAAAATCAATTTTCGGATGAAAAACGATGACTCCGGACCTGTCGAACGATCCCAAAATGGTCTATAATGATGAAATTTTAACATTTAATCTTTTGACTCTAAATTACTGTTGGATGTGAAATATGACTTTGTCAACTAAAATAAGTGTGTTTAAAGTTATTTCTGTGCCTGAAACGGGTCAAAATGGAAGCTTTTGAGTAAGCAAAACTCTGTAAAAATGGCAATTTTGGTCACTGTGAGGGTTTAAAAAGTGGTTATTCAACATGAAGCATGATCCAATTGACATTTTGAATCATTTTTGGTACAGTCCAAAAAATCAATTTTCGGATGAAAAACGATGACTCCGGACCTGTCGAACGATCCCAAAATGGTCTATAATGATGAAATTTTAACATTTAATCTTTTGACTCTAAATTACTGTTGGATGTGAAATATGACTTTGTCAACTAAAATAAGTGTGTTTAAAGTTATTTCTGTGCCTGAAACGGGTCAAAATGGAAGCTTTTGAGTAAGCAAAACTCTGTAAAAATGGCAATTTTGGTCACTGTGAGGGTTTAAGAAGTGGTTATTCAACATGAGGCATGATCCAATTGACATTTTGAATCATTTTTATTACAGTCCAAAAAATCAATTTTCGGATGAAAAACGATGACTCCGGACCTGTCGAACGATCCCAAAATGGTCTATAATGATGAAATTTCAACATTTAATCTTTTGACTCTAAATTACTGTTGGATGTGAATTATGACTTTGTCAACTAGAATAAGTGTGTTTAAAGTCATTTCTGTGCCTGAAACGGGTCAAAAGGAAGCTTTTGAGTAAGCAAAACTCTGTAAAAATGGCAATTTTGGTCACTGTGAGGGTTTAAAAAGTGGTTATTCAACATGAGGCATGATCCAATTGACATTTTGAATAATTTTTGGTACAGTCCAAAAAATCAATTTTCGGATGAAAAACGAGGACTCCGGACCTGTCGAACGATCATAAAATGGTCTATAATGATGAAATTTCAACATTTAATCTTTTGACTCTAAATTACTGTTGGATGTGAATTATGACTTTGTCAACTAGAATAAGTGTGTTTAAAGTCATTTCTGTGCCTGAAACGGGTGAAAATGGAAGCTTTTGAGTAAGCAAAACTCTGTAAAAATGGCAATTTTGGTCACTGTGAGGGTTTAAAAAGTGGTTATTCAACATGAGGCATGATCCAATTGACATTTTGAATCATTTTTGGTACAGTCCAAAAAATCAATTTTCGGATGAAAAACGATGACTCCGGACCTGTCGAACGATCATAAAATGGTCTATAATGATGAAATTTCAACATTTAATCTTTTGACTCTAAATTACTGTTGGGTGTGAATTATGACTTTGTCAACTAGAATAAGTGTGTTTAAAGTCATTTCTGTGCCTGAAACGGGTCAAAATGGAAGCTTTTGAGTAAGCAAAACTCTGTAAAAATGGCAATTTTGGTCACTGTGAGGGTTTAAAAAGTGGTTATTCAACATGAGGCATGATCCAATTGACATTTTGAATCATTTTTGGTACAGTCCAAAAAATCAATTTTCGGATGAAAAACGATGACTCCGGACCTGTCGAACGATCATAAAATGGTCTATAATGATGAAATTTCAACATTTAATCTTTTGACTCTAAATTACTGTTGGATGTGAATTATGACTTTGTCAACTAGAATAAGTGTGTTTAAAGTCATTTCTGTGCCTGAAACGGGTCAAAATGGAAGCTTTTGAGTAAGCAAAACTCTGTAAAAATGGCAATTTTGGTCACTGTGAGGGTTTAAAAAGTGGTTATTCAACATGAGGCATGATCCAATTGACATTCTGAATCATTTTTGGTACAGTCCAAAAAATCAATTTTCGGATGAAAAACGATGACTCTGGACCTGTCGAACGATCCCAAAATGGTCTATAATGATGAAATTTCAACATTTAATCTTTTGACTCTAAATGACTGTTGGATGTGAATTATGACTTTGTCAACTAGAATAAGTGTGTTTAAAGTCATTTCTGTGCCTGAAACGGGTCAAAATGGAAGCTTTTGAGTAAGCAAAACTCTGTAAAAATGGCAATTTTGGTCACTGTGAGGGTTTAAAAAGTGGTTATTCAACATGAAGCATGATCCAATTGACATTTTGAATCATTTTTGGTACAGTCCAAAAAATCAATTTTCAGATGAAAAACGATGACTCCGGACCTGTCGAACGATCCCAAAATGGTCTATAATGATGAAATTTTAACATTTAATCTTTTGACTCTAAATTACTGTTGGATGTGAAATATGACTTTGTCAACTAAAATAAGTGTGTTTAAAGTTATTTCTGTGCCTGAAACGGGTCAAAATGGAAGCTTTTGAGTAAGCAAAACTCTGTAAAAATGGCAATTTTGGTCACTGTGAGGGTTTAAGAAGTGGTTATTCAACATGAGGCATGATCCAATTGACATTTTGAATCATTTTTATTACAGTCCAAAAAATCAATTTTCGGATGAAAAACGATGACTCCGGACCTGTCGAACGATCCCAAAATGGTCTATAATGATGAAATTTCAACATTTAATCTTTTGACTCTAAATTACTGTTGGATGTGAATTATGACTTTGTCAACTAGAATAAGTGTGTTTAAAGTCATTTCTGTGCCTGAAACGGGTCAAAAGGAAGCTTTTGAGTAAGCAAAACTCTGTAAAAATGGCAATTTTGGTCACTGTGAGGGTTTAAAAAGTGGTTATTCAACATGAGGCATGATCCAATTGACATTTTGAATCATTTTTGGTACAGTCCAAAAAATCAATTTTCGGATGAAAAACGATGACTCCGGACCTGTCGAACGATCATAAAATGGTCTATAATGATGAAATTTCAACATTTAATCTTTTGACTCTAAATTACTGTTGGATGTGAATTATGACTTTGTCAACTAGAATAAGTGTGTTTAAAGTCATTTCTGTGCCTGAAACGGGTGAAAATGGAAGCTTTTGAGTAAGCAAAACTCTGTAAAAATGGCAATTTTGGTCACTGTGAGGGTTTAAAAAGTGGTTATTCAACATGAGGCATGATCCAATTGACATTTTGAATCATTTTTGGTACAGTCCAAAAAATCAATTTTCGGATGAAAAACGATGACTCCGGACCTGTCGAACGATCATAAAATGGTCTATAATGATGAAATTTCAACATTTAATCTTTTGACTCTAAATTACTGTTGGATGTGAATTATGACTTTGTCAACTAGAATAAGTGTGTTTAAAGTCATTTCTGTGCCTGAAACGGGTCAAAATGGAAGCTTTTGAGTAAGCAAAACTCTGTAAAAATGGCAATTTTGGTCACTGTGAGGGTTTAAAAAGTGGTTATTCAACATGAGGCATGATCCAATTGACATTTTGAATCATTTTTGGTACAGTCCAAAAAATCAATTTTCGGATGAAAAACGATGACTCCGGACCTGTCGAACGATCATAAAATGGTCTATAATGATGAAATTTCAACATTTAATCTTTTGACTCTAAATTACTGTTGGATGTGAATTATGACTTTGTCAACTAGAATAAGTGTGTTTAAAGTCATTTCTGTGCCTGAAACGGGTCAAAATGGAAGCTTTTGAGTAAGCAAAACTCTGTAAAAATGGCAATTTTGGTCACTGTGAGGGTTTAAAAAGTGGTTATTCAACATGAGGCATGATCCAATTGACATTCTGAATCATTTTTGGTACAGTCCAAAAAATCAATTTTCGGATGAAAAACGATGACTCCGGACCTGTCGAACGATCCCAAAATGGTCTATAATGATGAAATTTCAACATTTAATCTTTTGACTCTAAATGACTGTTGGATGTGAATTATGACTTTGTCAACTAGAATAAGTGTGTTTAAAGTCATTTCTGTGCCTGAAACGGGTCAAAATGGAAGCTTTTGAGTAAGCAAAACTCTGTAAAAATGGCAATTTTGGTCACTGTGAGGGTTTAAAAAGTGGTTATTCAACATGAAGCATGATCCAATTGACATTTTGAATCATTTTTGGTACAGTCCAAAAAATCAATTTTCGGATGAAAAACGATGACTCCGGACCTGTCGAACGATCCCAAAATGGTCTATAATGATGAAATTTTAACATTTAATCTTTTGACTCTAAATTACTGTTGGATGTGAAATATGACTTTGTCAACTAAAATAAGTGTGTTTAAAGTTATTTCTGTGCCTGAAACGGGTCAAAATGGAAGCTTTTGAGTAAGCAAAACTCTGTAAAAATGGCAATTTTGGTCACTGTGAGGGTTTAAGAAGTGGTTATTCAACATGAGGCATGATCCAATTGACATTTTGAATCATTTTTATTACAGTCCAAAAAATCAATTTTCGGATGAAAAACGATGACTCCGGACCTGTCAAACGATCCCAAAATGGTCTATAATGATGAAATTTCAACATTTAATCTTTTGACTCTAAATTACTGTTGGATGTGAATTATGACTTTGTCAACTAGAATAAGTGTGTTTAAAGTCATTTCTGTGCCTGAAACGGGTCAAAATGGAAGCTTTTGAGTAAACAAAACTCTGTAAAAATGGCAATTTTGGTCACTGTGAGGGTTTAAAAAGTGGTTTTTCAACATGAGGCATGATCCAATTGACATTTTGAATCATTTTTGGTACAGTCCAAAAAATCAATTTTCGGATGAAAAACAATGACTGTCGAACGATCCCAAAATGGTCTATAATGATGAAATTTCAACATTTAATCTTTTGACTCTAAATGACTGTTGGATGTGAATTATGACTTTGTCAACTAGAATAAGTGTGTTTAAAGTCATTTCTGTGCCTGAAACGGGTCAAAATGGAAGCTTTTGAGTAAGCAAAACTCTGTAAAAATGGCAATTTTGGTCACTGTGAGGGTTTAAAAAGTGGTTATTCAACATGAGGCATGATCCCATTGACATTTTGAATCATTTTTGGTACAGTCCAAAAAATCAATTTTCGGATGAAAAACGATGACTCCGGACCTGTCGAACGATCCCAAAATGGTCTATAATGATGAAATTTCAACATTTAATCTTTTGACTCTAAATGACTGTTGGATGTGAATTATGACTTTGTCAACAAGAATAAGTGTGTTTAAAGTCATTTCTGTGCCTGAAACGGGTCAAAATGGAAGCTTTTGAGTAAGCAAAACTCTGTAAAAATGGCAATTTTGGTCACTGTGAGGGTTTAAAAAGTCGTTATTCAACATGAAGCATGATCCAATTGACATTTTGAATCATTTTTGGTACAGTCCAAAAAATCACTTTTCGGATGAAAAACGATGACTCCGGACCTGTCGAACGATCCCAAAATGGTCTATAATGATGAAATTTTAACATTTAATCTTTTGACTCTAAATTACTGTTGGATGTGAAATATGACTTTGTCAACTAAAATAAGTGTGTTTAAAGTCATTTCTGTGCCTGAAACGGGTCAAAATGGAAGCTTTTGAGTAAGCAAAACTCTGTAAAAATGGCAATTTTGGTCACTGTGAATTTCAACATTTAATCTTTTGACTCTAAACTACTGTTGGATGTGAATTATGACTTTGTCAACTAGAATAAGTGTGTTTAAAGTCATTTCTGTGCCTGAAACGGGTGAAAATGGAAGCTTCTGAGTAAGCAAAACTCAGTAAAAATGGCAATTTTGGTCACTGTGAGGGTTTAAAAAGTGGTTATTCAACATGAGGCATGATCCAATTGACATTTTGAATCATTTTTGGTACAGTCCAAAAAATCGATTTTCGGATGAAAAACGATGACTCCGGACCTGTCGAACGATCCCAAAATGGTCTATAATGATGAAATTTCAACATTTGATCTTTTGACTCTAAATTACTGTTGGATGTGAATTATGACTTTGTCAACTAGAATAAGTGTGTTTAAAGTCATTTCTGTGCCTGAAACGGGTCAAAATGGAAGCTTTTGAGTAAGCAAAACTCTGTAAAAATGGCAATTTTGGTCACTGTGAGGGTTTAAAAAGTGGTTATTCAACATGAGGCATGATCCAATTGACATTTTGAATCATTTTTGGTACAGTCCAAAAAATCAATTTTCGGATGAAAAACGATGACTCCGGACCTGTCGAACGATCATAAAATGGTCTATAATGATGTAATTTCAACATTTAATCTTTTGACTCTAAATTACTGTTGGATGTGAATTATGACTTTGTCAACTAGAATAAGTGTGTTTAAAGTCATTTCTGTGCCTGAAACGGGTCAAAATGGAAGCTTTTGAGTAAGCAAAACTCTGTAAAAATGGCAATTTTGGTCACTGTGAGGGTTTAAAAAGTGGTTATTCAACATGAAGCATGATCCAATTGACATTTTGAATCATTTTTGGTACAGTCCAAAAAATCAATTTTCGGATGAAAAACGATGACTCCGGACCTGTCGAACGATCCCAAAATGGTCTATAATGATGAAATTTTAACATTGAATCTTTTGACTCTAAATTACTGTTGGATGTGAAATATGACTTTGTCAACTAAAATAAGTGTGTTTAAAGTTATTTCTGTGCCTGAAACGGGTCAAAATGGAAGCTTTTGAGTAAGCAAAACTCTGTAAAAATGGCAATTTTGGTCACTGTGAGGGTTTAAGAAGTGGTTATTCAACATGAGGCATGATCCAATTGACATTTTGAATCATTTTTATTATAGTCCAAAAAATCAATTTTCGGATGAAAAACGATGACTCCGGACCTGTCGAACGTTCCCAAAATGGTCCATAATGATGAAATTTCAACATTTAATCTTTTGACTCTAAATGACTGTTGAATGTGAATTATGGCTTTGTCACCTAAAATAAGTGTGTTTAAAGTCATTTCTGTGCCTGAAACGGGTCAAAATGGAAGCTTTTGAGTAAGCAAAACTCTGTAAAAATGGCAATTTTGGTCACTGTGAGGGTTAAAAAAGTGGTTATTCAACATGAGGCATGATCCAATTGACATTTTGAATCATTTTTGGTACAGTCCAAAAAATTTATTTTCGGATTAAAAACGATGACTCCGGACCTGTCGAACGATCCCAAAATGGTCTATAATGATGACATTTTAACATTTAATCTTTTGACTCTAAATGACTGTTGGATGTGAATTATGACTTTGTCAACTAAAATGAGTGTGTTTAAAGTCATTTCTGTGCCTTAAACTGGTCAAAATTGAAGCTTTTGAGTAAGCAAAACTCTGTAAAAATGGCAATTTTGGTCACTGTGAGGGTTTAAAAAGTGGTTATTCAACATGAGGCACGATCCAATTGACATTTTGAATCATTTTTGGTACAGTCCAAAAAATCAATTTTCGGATGAAAAACGATGACTCCGGACCTGTCGAACGATCCCAAAATGGTCTATAATGATGAAATTTTAACATTTAATCTTTTGACTCTTAATGACTGTTGGATGTGAATTATGACTTTGTCAACTAAAATAAGTGTGTTTAAAGTCATTTCTGTGCCTGAAAAGGGTCAAAATTGAAGCTTTTGAGTAAGCAAAACTCTGTAAAAATGGCAATTTTGGTCACTGTGAGGGTTTAAAAAGTGGTTATTCAACATGAGGCATGATCCAATTGACATTTTGAATCATTTTTGGTACAGTCCAAAAAATCAATTTTCGGATGAAAAACGATGACTCCGGACCTGTCGAACGATCATAAAATGGTCTATAATGATGAAATTTCAACATTTAATCTTTTGACTCTAAATGACTGTTGGATGTGAATTATGACTTTGTCAACTAGAATAAGTGTGTTTAAAGTCATTTCTGTGCCTGAAACGGGTCAAAATGGAAGCTTTTGAGTAAGCAAAACTCTGTAAAAATGGCAATTTTGGTCACTGTGAGGGTTTAAAAAGTGGTTATTCAACATGAAGCATGATCCAATTGACATTTTGAATCATTTTTGGTACAGTCCAAAAAATCAATTTTCGGATGAAAAACGATGACTCCGGACCTGTCGAACGATCCCAAAATGGTCTATAATGATGAAATTTTAACATTTAATCTTTTGACTCTAAATTACTGTTGGATGTGAAATATGACTTTGTCAACTAAAATAAGTGTGTTTAAAGTTATTTCTGTGCCTGAAACGGGTCAAAATGGAAGCTTTTGAGTAAGCAAAACTCTGTAAAAATGGCAATTTTGGTCACTGTGAGGGTTTAAAAAGTGGTTATTCAACATGAAGCATGATCCAATTGACATTTTGAATCATTTTTGGTACAGTCCAAAAAATCAATTTTCGGATGAAAAACGATGACTCCGGACCTGTCGAACGATCCCAAAATGGTCTATAATGATGAAATTTTAACATTTAATCTTTTGACTCTAAATTACTGTTGGATGTGAAATATGACTTTGTCAACTAAAATAAGTGTGTTTAAAGTTATTTCTGTGCCTGAAACGGATCAAAATGGAAGCTTTTGAGTAAGCAAAACTCTGTAAAAATGGCAATTTTGGTCACTGTGAGGGTTTAAGAAGTGGTTATTCAACATGAGGCATGATCCAATTGACATTTTGAATCATTTTTATTACAGTCCAAAAAATCAATTTTCGGATGAAAAACGATGACTCCGGACCTGTCGAACGATCCCAAAATGGTCTATAATGATGAAATTTCAACATTTAATCTTTTGACTCTAAATTACTGTTGGATGTGAATTATGACTTTGTCAACTAGAATAAGTGTGTTTAAAGTCATTTCTGTGCCTGAAACGGGTCAAAAGGAAGCTTTTGAGTAAGCAAAACTCTGTAAAAATGGCAATTTTGGTCACTGTGAGGGTTTAAAAAGTGGTTATTCAACATGAGGCATGATCCAATTGACATTTTGAATAATTTTTGGTACAGTCCAAAAAATCAATTTTCGGATGAAAAACGATGACTCCGGACCTGTCGAACGATCATAAAATGGTCTATAATGATGAAATTTCAACATTTAATCTTTTGACTCTAAATTACTGTTGGATGTGAATTATGACTTTGTCAACTAGAATAAGTGTGTTTAAAGTCATTTCTGTGCCTGAAACGGGTGAAAATGGAAGCTTTTGAGTAAGCAAAACTCTGTAAAAATGGCAATTTTGGTCACTGTGAGGGTTTAAAAAGTGGTTATTCAACATGAGGCATGATCCAATTGACATTTTGAATCATTTTTGGTACAGTCCAAAAAATCAATTTTCGGATGAAAAACGATGACTCCGGACCTGTCGAACGATCATAAAATGGTCTATAATGATGAAATTTCAACATTTAATCTTTTGACTCTAAATTACTGTTGGATGTGAATTATGACTTTGTCAACTAGAATAAGTGTGTTTAAAGTCATTTCTGTGCCTGAAACGGGTCAAAATGGAAGCTTTTGAGTAAGCAAAACTCTGTAAAAATGGCAATTTTGGTCACTGTGAGGGTTTAAAAAGTGGTTATTCAACATGAGGCATGATCCAATTGACATTTTGAATCATTTTTGGGACAGTCCAAAAAATCAATTTTCGGATGAAAAACGATGACTCCGGACCTGTCGAACGATCATAAAATGGTCTATAATGATGAAATTTCAACATTTAATCTTTTGACTCTAAATTACTGTTGGATGTGAATTATGACTTTGTCAACTAGAATAAGTGTGTTTAAAGTCATTTCTGTGCCTGAAACGGGTCAAAATGGAAGCTTTTGAGTAAGCAAAACTCTGTAAAAATGGCAATTTTGGTCACTGTGAGGGTTTAAAAAGTGGTTATTCAACATGAGGCATGATCCAATTGACATTCTGAATCATTTTTGGTACAGTCCAAAAAATCAATTTTCGGATGAAAAACGATGACTCCGGACCTGTCGAACGATCCCAAAATGGTCTATAATGATGAAATTTCAACATTTAATCTTTTGACTCTAAATGACTGTTGGATGTGAATTATGACTTTGTCAACTAGAATAAGTGTGTTTAAAGTCATTTCTGTGCCTGAAACGGGTCAAAATGGAAGCTTTTGAGTAAGCAAAACTCTGTAAAAATGGCAATTTTGGTCACTGTGAGGGTTTAAAAAGTGGTTATTCAACATGAAGCATGATCCAATTGACATTTTGAATCATTTTTGGTACAGTCCAAAAAATCAATTTTCGGATGAAAAACGATGACTCCGGACCTGTCGAACGATCCCAAAATGGTCTATAATGATGAAATTTTAACATTTAATCTTTTGACTCTAAATTACTGTTGGATGTGAAATATGACTTTGTCAACTAAAATAAGTGTGTTTAAAGTTATTTCTGTGCCTGAAACGGGTCAAAATGGAAGCTTTTGAGTAAGCAAAACTCTGTAAAAATGGCAATTTTGGTCACTGTGAGGGTTTAACAAGTGGTTATTCAACATGAGGCATGATCCAATTGACATTTTGAATCATTTTTATTACAGTCCAAAAAATCAATTTTCGGATGAAAAACGATGACTCCGGACCTGTCGAACGATCCCAAAATGGTCTATAATGATGAAATTTCAACATTTAATCTTTTGACTCTAAATTACTGTTGGATGTGAATTATGACTTTGTCAACTAGAATAAGTGTGTTTAAAGTCATTTCTGTGCCTGAAACGGGTCAAAAGGAAGCTTTTGAGTAAGCAAAACTCTGTAAAAATGGCAATTTTGGTCACTGTGAGGGTTTAAAAAGTGGTTATTCAACATGAGGCATGATCCAATTGACATTTTGAATCATTTTTGGTACAGTCCAAAAAATCAATTTTCGGATGAAAAACGATGACTCCGGACCTGTCGAACGATCATAAAATGGTCTATAATGATGAAATTTCAACATTTAATCTTTTGACTCTAAATTACTGTTGGATGTGAATTATGACTTTGTCAACTAGAATAAGTGTGTTTAAAGTCATTTCTGTGCCTGAAACGGGTGAAAATGGAAGCTTTTGAGTAAGCAAAACTCTGTAAAAATGGCAATTTTGGTCACTGTGAGGGTTTAAAAAGTGGTTATTCAACATGAGGCATGATCCAATTGACATTTTGAATCATTTTTGGTACAGTCCAAAAAATCAATTTTCGGATGAAAAACGATGACTCCGGACCTGTCGAACGATCATAAAATGGTCTATAATGATGAAATTTCAACATTTAATCTTTTGACTCTAAATTACTGTTGGATGTGAATTATGACTTTGTCAACTAGAATAAGTGTGTTTAAAGTCATTTCTGTGCCTGAAACGGGTCAAAATGGAAGCTTTTGAGTAAGCAAAACTCTGTAAAAATGGCAATTTTGGTCACTGTGAGGGTTTAAAAAGTGGTTATTCAACATGAGGCATGATCCAATTGACATTTTGAATCATTTTTGGTACAGTCCAAAAAATCAATTTTCGGATGAAAAACGATGACTCCGGACCTGTCGAACGATCATAAAATGGTCTATAATGATGAAATTTCAACATTTAATCTTTTGACTCTAAATTACTGTTGGATGTGAATTATGACTTTGTCAACTAGAATAAGTGTGTTTAAAGTCATTTCTGTGCCTGAAACGGGTAAAAATGGAAGCTTTTGAGTAAGCAAAACTCTGTAAAAATGGCAATTTTGGTCACTGTGAGGGTTTAAAAAGTGGTTATTCAACATGAGGCATGATCCAATTGACATTCTGAATCATTTTTGGTACAGTCCAAAAAATCAATTTTCGGATGAAAAACGATGACTCCGGACCTGTCGAACGATCCCAAAATGGTCTATAATGATGAAATTTCAACATTTAATCTTTTGACTCTAAATGACTGTTGGATGTGAATTATGACTTTGTCAACTAGAATAAGTGTGTTTAAAGTCATTTCTGTGCCTGAAACGGGTCAAAATGGAAGCTTTTGAGTAAGCAAAACTCTGTAAAAATGGCAATTTTGGTCACTGTGAGGGTTTAAAAAGTGGTTATTCAACATGAAGCATGATCCAATTGACATTTTGAATCATTTTTGGTACAGTCCAAAAAATCAATTTTCGGATGAAAAACGATGACTCCGGACCTGTCGAACGATCCCAAAATGGTCTATAATGATGAAATTTTAACATTTAATCTTTTGACTCTAAATTACTGTTGGATGTGAAATATGACTTTGTCAACTAAAATAAGTGTGTTTAAAGTCATTTCTGTGCCTGAAACGGGTCAAAATGGAAGCTTTTGAGTAAGCAAAACTCTGTAAAAATGGCAATTTTGGTCACTGTGAGGGTTTAAGAAGTGGTTATTCAACATGAGGCATGATCCAATTGACATTTTGAATCATTTTTATTACAGTCCAAAAAATCAATTTTCGGATGAAAAACGATGACTCCGGACCTGTCAAACGATCCCAAAATGGTCTATAATGATGAAATTTCAACATTTAATCTTTTGACTCTAAATTACTGTTGGATGTGAATTATGACTTTGTCAACTAGAATAAGTGTGTTTAAAGTCATTTCTGTGCCTGAAACGGGTCAAAATGGAAGCTTTTGAGTAAACAAAACTCTGTAAAAATGGCAATTTTGGTCACTGTGAGGGTTTAAAAAGTGGTTTTTCAACATGAGGCATGATCCAATTGACATTTTGAATCATTTTTGGTACAGTCCAAAAAATAAATTTTCGGATGAAAAACAATGACTCCGGACCTGTCGAACGATCCCAAAATGGTCTATAATGATGAAATTTCAACATTTAATCTTTTGACTCTAAATGACTGTTGGATGTGAATTATGACTTTGTCAACTAGAATAAGTGTGTTTAAAGTCATTTCTGTGCCTGAAACGGGTCAAAATGGAAGCTTTTGAGTAAGCAAAACTCTGTAAAAATGGCAATTTTGGTCACTGTGAGGGTTTAAAAAGTGGTTATTCAACATGAGGCATGATCCCATTGACATTTTGAATCATTTTTGGTACAGTCCAAAAAATCAATTTTCGGATGAAAAACGATGACTCCGGACCTGTCGAACGATCCCAAAATGGTCTATAATGATGAAATTTCAACATTTAATCTTTTGACTCTAAATGACTGTTGGATGTGAATTATGACTTTGTCAACTAGAATAAGTGTGTTTAAAGTCATTTCTGTGCCTGAAACGGGTCAAAATGGAAGCTTTTGAGTAAGCAAAACTCTGTAAAAATGGCAATTTTGGTCACTGTGAGGGTTTAAAAAGTCGTTATTCAACATGAAGCATGATCCAATTGACATTTTGAATCATTTTTGGTACAGTCCAAAAAATCAATTTTCGGATGAAAAACGATGACTCCGGACCTGTCGAACGATCCCAAAATGGTCTATAATGATGAAATTTTAACATTTAATCTTTTGACTCTAAATTACTGTTGGATGTGAAATATGACTTTGTCAACTAAAATAAGTGTGTTTAAAGTCATTTCTGTGCCTGAAACGGGTCAAAATGGAAGCTTTTGAGTAAGCAAAACTCTGTAAAAATGGCAATTTTGGTCACTGTGAATTTCAACATTTAATCTTTTGACTCTAAACTACTGTTGGATGTGAATTATGACTTTGTCAACTAGAATAAGTGTGTTTAAAGTCATTTCTGTGCCTGAAACGGGTGAAAATGGAAGCTTCTGAGTAAGCAAAACTCAGTAAAAATGGCAATTTTGGTCACTGTGAGGGTTTAAAAAGTGGTTATTCAACATGAGGCATGATCCAATTGACATTTTGAATCATTTTTGGTACAGTCCAAAAAATCAATTTTCGGATGAAAAACGATGACTCCGGACCTGTCGAACGATCCCAAAATGGTCTATAATGATGAAATTTCAACATTTGATCTTTTGACTCTAAATTACTGTTGGATGTGAATTATGACTTTGTCAACTAGAATAAGTGTGTTTAAAGTCATTTCTGTGCCTGAAACGGGTCAAAATGGAAGCTTTTGAGTAAGCAAAACTCTGTAAAAATGGCAATTTTGGTCACTGTGAGGGTTTAAAAAGTGGTTATTCAACATGAGGCATGATCCAATTGACATTTTGAATCATTTTTGGTACAGTCCAAAAAATCAATTTTCGGATGAAAAACGATGACTCCGGACCTGTCGAACGATCATAAAATGGTCTATAATGATGTAATTTCAACATTTAATCTTTTGACTCTAAATTACTGTTGGATGTGAATTATGACTTTGTCAACTAGAATAAGTGTGTTTAAAGTCATTTCTGTGCCTGAAACGGGTCAAAATGGAAGCTTTTGAGTAAGCAAAACTCTGTAAAAATGGCAATTTTGGTCACTGTGAGGGTTTAAAAAGTGGTTATTCAACATGAAGCATGATCCAATTGACATTTTGAATCATTTTTGGTACAGTCCAAAAAATCAATTTTCGGATGAAAAACGATGACTCCGGACCTGTCGAACGATCCCAAAATGGTCTATAATGATGAAATTTCAACATTTGATCTTTTGACTCTAAATTACTGTTGGATGTGAATTATGACTTTGTCAACTAGAATAAGTGTGTTTAAAGTCATTTCTGTGCCTGAAACGGGTCAAAATGGAAGCTTTTGAGTAAACAAAACTCTGTAAAAATGGCAAGTTTGGTCACTGTGAGGGTTTAAAAAGTGGTTATTCAACATGAGGCATGATCCAATTGACATTTTGAATCATTTTTGGTACAGTCCAAAAAATCAATTTTCGGATGAAAAACGATGACTCCGGACCTGTCGAACGATCCCAAAATGGTCTATAATGATGAAATTTCAACATTTAATCTTTTGACTCTAAATGACTGTTGGATGTGAATTATGACTTTGTCAACTAGAATAAGTGTGTTTAAAGTCATTTCTGTGCCTGAAACGGGTCAAAATGGAAGCTTTTGAGTAAGCAAAACTCTGTAAAAATGGCAATTTTGGTCACTGTGAGGGTTTAAAAAGTGGTTATTCAACATGAAGCATGATCCAATTGACATTTTGAATCATTTTTGGTACAGTCCAAAAAATCAATTTTCGGATGAAAAACGATGACTCCGGACCTGTCGAACGATCCCAAAATGGTCTATAATGATGAAATTTTAACATTGAATCTTTTGACTCTAAATTACTGTTGGATGGGAAATATGACTTTGTCAACTAAAATAAGTGTGTTTAAAGTTATTTCTGTGCCTGAAACGGGTCAAAATGGAAGCTTTTGAGTAAGCAAAACTCTGTAAAAATGGCAATTTTGGTCACTGTGAGGGTTTAAGAAGTGGTTATTCAACATGAGGCATGATCCAATTGACATTTTGAATCATTTTTATTATAGTCCAAAAAATCAATTTTCGGATGAAAAACGATGACTCCGGACCTGTCGAACGTTCCCAAAATGGTCCATAATGATGAAATTTCAACATTTAATCTTTTGACTCTAAATGACTGTTGAATGTGAATTATGGCTTTGTCACCTAAAATAAGTGTGTTTAAAGTCATTTCTGTGCCTGAAACGGGTCAAAATGGAAGCTTTTGAGTAAGCAAAACTCTGTAAAAATGGCAATTTTGGTCACTGTGAGGGTTAAAAAAGTGGTTATTCAACATGAGGCATGATCCAATTGACATTTTGAATCATTTTTGGTACAGTCCAAAAAATTAATTTTCGGATTAAAAATGATGACTCCGGACCTGTCGAACGATCCCAAAATGGTCTATAATGATGACATTTTAACATTTAATCTTTTGACTCTAAATGACTGTTGGATGTGAATTATGACTTTGTCAACTAAAATGAGTGTGTTTAAAGTCATTTCTGTGCCTGAAACTGGTCAAAATTGAAGCTTTTGAGTAAGCAAAACTCTGTAAAAATGGCAATTTTGGTCACTGTGAGGGTTTAAAAAGTGGTTATTCAACATGAGGCACGATCCAATTGACATTTTGAATCATTTTTGGTACAGTCCAAAAAATCAATTTTCGGATGAAAAACGATGACTCCGGACCTGTCGAACGATCCCAAAATGGTCTATAATGATGAAATTTTAACATTTAATCTTTTGACTCTTAATGACTGTTGGATGTGAATTATGACTTTGTCAACTAAAATAAGTGTGTTTAAAGTCATTTCTGTGCCTGAAAAGGGTCAAAATTGAAGCTTTTGAGTAAGCAAAACTCTGTAAAAATGGCAATTTTGGTCACTGTGAGGGTTTAAAAAGTGGTTATTCAACATGATGCACGATCCAATTGACATTTTGAATCATTTTTGGTACAGTCCAAAAAATCAATTTTCGGATGAAAAACAATGACTCCGGAACTGTCGAACGACCCCAAAATGGTCTATAATGATGAAATTTTAACACTTAATCTTTTGACTTTAAATGACTGTTGGATGTGAATTATGACTTTGTCAACTAAAATAAGTGTGTTTAAAGTCATTTCTGTGCCTGAAACGGGTCAAAATGGAAGCTTTTGAGTAAGCAAAACTCTGTAAAAATGGCAATTTTGGTCACTGTGAGGGTTTAAAAAGTGGTTATTCAACATGAGGCATGATCCAATTGACATTTTGAATCATTTTTGGTACAGTCCAAAAAATCAATTTTCGGATGAAAAACGATGACTCCGGACCTGTCGAACGATCCCAAAATGGTCTATAATGATGAAATTTTAACATTTAATCTTTTGACTCTAAATTACTGTTGGATGTGAATTATGACTTTGTCAACTAAAATAAGTGTGTTTAAAGTCATTTCTGTGCCCGAAACGTGTCAAAATTGAAGCATTTGAGTAAGCAAAACTCTGTAAAAATGGCAATTTTGGTCACTGTGAGGGTTTAAAAAGTGGTTATTCAACATGATGCACGATCCAATTGACATTTTGAATCATTTTTGGTACAGTCCAAAAAATCAATTTTCGGATGAAAAACGATGACTCCGGACCTGTCGAACGTTCCCAAAATGGTCCATAATGATGAAATTTCAACATTTAATCTTTTGACTCTAAATGACTGTTGAATGTGAATTATGGCTTTGTCACCTAAAATAAGTGTGTTTAAAGTCATTTCTGTGCCTGAAACGGGTCAAAATGGAAGCTTTTGAGTAAGCAAAACTCTGTAAAAATGGCAATTTTGGTCACTGTGAGGGTTAAAAAAGTGGTTATTCAACATGAGGCATGATCCAATTGACATTTTGAATCATTTTTGGTACAGTCCAAAAAATTAATTTTCGGATTAAAAACGATGACTCCGGACCTGTCGAACGATCCCAAAATGGTCTATAATGATGACATTTTAACATTTAATCTTTTGACTCTAAATGACTGTTGGATGTGAATTATGACTTTGTCAACTAAAATGAGTGTGTTTAAAGTCATTTCTGTGCCTGAAACTGGTCAAAATTGAAGCTTTTGAGTAAGCAAAACTCTGTAAAAATGGCAATTTTGGTCACTGTGAGGGTTTAAAAAGTGGTTATTCAACATGAGGCACGATCCAATTGACATTTTGAATCATTTTTGGTACAGTCCAAAAAATCAATTTTCGGATGAAAAACGATGATTCCGGACCTGTCGAACGATCCCAAAATGGTCTATAATGATGAAATTTTAACATTTAATCTTTTGACTCTTAATGACTGTTGGATGTGAATTATGACTTTGTCAACTAAAATAAGTGTGTTTAAAGTCATTTCTGTGCCTGAAAAGGGTCAAAATTGAAGCTTTTGAGTAAGCAAAACTCTGTAAAAATGGCAATTTTGGTCACTGTGAGGGTTTAAAAAGTGGTTATTCAACATGATGCACGATCCAATTGACATTTTGAATCATTTTTGGTACAGTCCAAAAAATCAATTTTCGGATGAAAAACAATGACTCCGGAACTGTCGAACGACCCCAAAATGGTCTATAATGATGAAATTTTAACATTTAATCTTTTGACTCTAAATGACTGTTGGATGTGAATTATGACTTTGTCAACTAAAATAAGTGTGTTTAAAGTCATTTCTGTGCCTGAAACGGGTTAAAATTGAAGCTTTTGAGTAAGCAAAACTCTGATAGCAATTTTGGTCACTGTGAGGGTTTAAAAAGTGGTTATTCAACATGAGGCACGATCCAATTGACATATTGAATCATTTTTGGTACAGTCCAAAAAATCAATTTTCGGATGAAAAACGATGACTCCGGACCTGTTGAACGATCCCAAAATGGTCTATAATGATGAAATTTTAACATTTAATCTTTTGACTCTAAATGACTGTTGGATGTGAATTATGACTTTGTCAACTAAAATAAGTGTGTTTAAAGTCATTTCTGTGCCTGAAACGGGTCAAAATTGAAGCTTTTGAGTAAGCAAAACTCTTTAAAAATGGCAATTTTGGTCACTGTGAGGGTTTAAAAAGTGGTTGTTCAACGTGAGGCATGATCCAATTGACATTTTGAATCATTTTTGGTACAGTCCAAAAAATCAATCTTCGGATGAAAAACGATGACTCCGGACCTGTCGAACGATCCCAAAATGGTCCATAATGATGAAATTTTAACATTTAATCTTTTGACTCTAAATGACTGTTGGAAGTGAATTATGACTTTGTCAACTAGAATAAGTGTGTTTAAAGTCATTTTTGTGCCTGAAACGGGTCAAAATGGAAGCTTTTGAGTAAGCAAAACTCTGTAAAAATGTCAATTTTGGTCACTGTGAGGGTTTAAACAGTGGTTATTCAACATGAGGCATGATCCAATTGACATTTTGAATCATTTTTGGTACAGTCCAAAAAATCAATTTTCGGATGAAAAACGATGACTCCGGACCTGTCGAACGATCTCAAAATGGTCAATATGGATGAAATTTCAACATTTTTTCTTTTGACTCTAAATGACTGTTGGATGTGAATTATGATTTTGTCAACTAAAATAAGTGTGTTTAAAGTCATTTCTGTGCCTGAAACGGGTCAAAATTAAAGCTTTTGAGTAAGCAAAACTCTGTAAAAATGGCAATTTTGGTAACTGTGAGGGTTTAAAAAGTGGTTATTCAACATGATGCACGATCCAATTGACATTCTGAATCATTTTTGGTACAGTCCAAAAAATCAATTTTCGGATGAAAAACGATGACTCCGGACCTGTCGAACGATCCCAAAATGGTCAATATGGATGAAATTTCAACATTTAATCTTTTGACTCTAAATGACTAATGGATGTGAATTATGACTTTGTCAACTAAAATAAGTGTGTTTAAAGTCATTTCTGTGCCTGAAACGGGTCAAAATTGAAGCTTTTGAGTAAGCAAAACTCTGTAAAAATGGCAATTTTGGTCACTGTGAGGGTTTAAAAAGTGGTTATTCAACATGAGGCATGATCCATTTGACATTTTGAATCATTTTTGGTACAGTCCAAAAAATCAATCTTCGGATGAAAAACGATGACTCCGGACCTGTCGAACGATCCCAAAATGGTCCATAATGATGAAATTTTAACATTTAATCTTTTGACTCTAAATGACTGTTGGATGTGAATTATGACTTTGTCAACTAGAATAAGTGTGTTTAAAGTCATTTTTGTGCCTGAAACGGGTCAAAATTGAAGCTTTTGAGTAAGCAAAACTCTGTAAAAATGGCAATTTTGGTCACTGTGAGGGTTTAAAAAGTGGTTATTCAACATGAGGCATGATCCAATTGACATTTTGAATCATTTTTGGTACAGTCCAAAAAATCAATTTTCGGATGAAAAACGATGAATCCGGACCTGTCGAACGATCCCAAAATGGTCTATAATGATGAAATTTTAACATTTAATCTTTTGACTCTAAATGACTGTTGGATGTGAATTATGACTTTGTCAACTAAAATAAGTGTGTTTAAAGTCATTTCTGTGCCTGAAACGGGTCAAAATTGAAGCTTTTGAGTAAGCAAAACTCTGTAAAAATGGCAATTTTGGTCACTGTGAGGGTTTAAAAAGTGGTTATTCAACATGTGGCCCGTTCCAATTGACATTTTGAATCATTTTTGGTACAGTCCAAAAAATCAATTTCGGATGAAAAAGGATAACTCCGGACCTGTCGACTGATCTCAAAATGGTCAATATGGATGAAATTTCAACATTTATTCTTTTGACTCTAAATGACTGTTGGATGTGAATTATGACTTTGTCAACTAAAATAAGTGTGTTTAAAGTCATTTCTGTGCCTGAAACGGGTCAAAATTGAAGCTTTTGAGTAAGCAAAACTCTGTAAAAATGGCAATTTTGGTCACTGTGAGGGTTTAAAAAGTGGTTATTCAACATGAGGCATGATCCAATTGACATTTTGAATCATTTTTGGTACAGTCCAAAAAATCAATTTTCGGATGAAAAACGATGACTCCGGACCTGTCGAACGATCCCAAAATGGTCTATAATGATGAAATTTTAACATTTAATCTTTTGACTCTAAATTACTGTTGGATGTGAATTATGACTTTGTCAACTAAAATAAGTGTGTTTAAAGTCATTTCTGTGCCCGAAACGTGTCAAAATTGAAGCTTTTGAGTAAGCAAAACTCTTTAAAAATGGCAATTTTGGTCACTGTGAGGGTTTAAAAAGTGGTTGTTCAACATGAGGCATGATCCAATTGACATTTTGAATCATTTTTGGTACAGTCCAAAAAATCAATCTTCGGATGAAAAACGATGACTCCGGACCTGTCGAACGTTCCCAAAATGGTCCATAATGATGAAATTTCAACATTTAATCTTTTGACTCTAAATGACTGTTGAATGTGAATTATGGCTTTGTCACCTAAAATAAGTGTGTTTAAAGTCATTTCTGTGCCTGAAACGGGTCAAAATGGAAGCTTTTGAGTAAGCAAAACTCTGTAAAAATGGCAATTTTGGTCACTTTGAGGGTTTAAAAAGTGGTTATTCAACATGAGGCATGATCCAATTGACATTTTGAATCATTTTTGGTACAGTCCAAAAAAATCAATTTTCGGATGAAAAACGATGACTCCGGACCTGTCGAACGTTCCCAAAATGGTCCATAATGATGAAATTTCAACATTTAATCTTTTGACTCTAAATGACTGTTGAATGTGAATTATGGCTTTGTCACCTAAAATAAGTGTGTTTAAAGTCATTTCTGTTCCTGAAACGGGTCAAAATGGAAGCTTTTGAGTAAGCAAAACTCTGTAAAAATGGCAATTTTGGTCACTGTGAGGGTTAAAAAAGTGGTTATTCAACATGAGGCATGATCCAATTGACATTTTGAATCATTTTTGGTACAGTCCAAAAAATTAATTTTCGGATTAAAAACGATGACTCCGGACCTGTCGAACGATCCCAAAATGGTCTATAATGATGACATTTTAACATTTAATCTTTTGACTCTAAATGACTGTTGGATGTGAATTATGACTTTGTCAACTAAAATGAGTGTGTTTAAAGTCATTTCTGTGCCTGAAACTGGTCAAAATTGAAGCTTTTGAGTAAGCAAAACTCTGTAAAAATGGCAATTTTGGTCACTGTGAGGGTTTAAAAAGTGGTTATTCAACATGAGGCACGATCCAATTGACATTTTGAATCATTTTTGGTACAGTCCAAAAAATCAATTTTCGGATGAAAAACGATGACTCCGGACCTGTCGAACGATCCCAAAATGGTCTATAATGATGAAATTTTAACATTTAATCTTTTGACTCTTAATGACTGTTGGATGTGAATTATGACTTTGTCAACCAAAATAAGTGTGTTTAAAGTCATTTCTGTGCCTGAAAAGGGTCAAAATTGAAGCTTTTGAGTAAGCAAAACTCTGTAAAAATGGCAATTTTGGTCACTGTGAGGGTTTAAAAAGTGGTTATTCAACATGATGCACGATCCAATTGACATTTTGAATCATTTTTGGTACAGTCCAAAAAATCAATTTTCGGATGAAAAACAATGACTCCGGAACTGTCGAACGACCCCAAAATGGTCTATAATGATGAAATTTTAACACTTAATCTTTTGACTCTAAATGACTGTTGGATGTGAATTATGACTTTGTCAACTAAAATAAGTGTGTTTAAAGTCATTTCTGTGCCTGAAACGGGTCAAAATGGAAGCTTTTGAGTAAGCAAAACTCTGTAAAAATGGCAATTTTGGTCACTGTGAGGGTTTAAAAAGTGGTTATTCAACATGAGGCATGATCCAATTGACATTTTGAATCATTTTTGGTACAGTCCAAAAAATCAATTTTCGGATAAAAAACGATGACTCCGGACCTGTCGAACGATCCCAAAATGGTCTATAATGATGAAATTTTAACATTTAATCTTTTGACTCTAAATTACTGTTGGATGTGAATTATGACTTTGTCAACTAAAATAAGTGTGTTTAAAGTCATTTCTGTGCCCGAAACGTGTCAAAATTGAAGCTTTTGAGTAAGCAAAACTCTGTAAAAATGGCAATTTTGGTCACTGTGAGGGTTTAAAAAGTGGTTATTCAACATGATGCACGATCCAATTGACATTTTGAATCATTTTTGGTACAGTCCAAAAAATCAATTTTCGGATGAAAAACAATGACTCCGGACCTGTCGAACGTTCCCAAAATGGTCCATAATGATGAAATTTCAACATTTAATCTTTTGACTCTAAATGACTGTTGAATGTGAATTATGGCTTTGTCACCTAAAATAAGTGTGTTTAAAGTCATTTCTGTGCCTGAAACGGGTCAAAATGGAAGCTTTTGAGTAAGCAAAACTCTGTAAAAATGGCAATTTTGGTCACTGTGAGGGTTAAAAAAGTGGTTATTCAACATGAGGCATGATCCAATTGACATTTTGAATCATTTTTGGTACAGTCCAAAAAATTAATTTTCGGATTAAAAACGATGACTCCGGACCTGTCGAACGATCCCAAAATGGTCTATAATGATGACATTTTAACATTTAATCTTTTGACTCTAAATGACTGTTGGATGTGAATTATGACTTTGTCAACTAAAATGAGTGTGTTTAAAGTCATTTCTGTGCCTGAAACTGGTCAAAATTGAAGCTTTTGAGTAAGCAAAACTCTGTAAAAATGGCAATTTTGGTCACTGTGAGGGTTTAAAAAGTGGTTATTCAACATGAGGCACGATCCAATTGACATTTTGAATCATTTTTGGTACAGTCCAAAAAATCAATTTTCGGATGAAAAACGATGATTCCGGACCTGTCGAACGATCCCAAAATGGTCTATAATGATGACATTTTAACATTTAATCTTTTGACTCTTAATGACTGTTGGATGTGAATTATGACTTTGTCAACTAAAATAAGTGTGTTTAAAGTCATTTCTGTGCCTGAAACGGGTCAAAATTGAAGCTTTTGAGTAAGCAAAACTCTGTAAAAATGGCAATTTTGGTCACTGTGAGGGTTTAAAAAGTGGTTATTCAACATGAGGCATGATCCAATTGACATTTTGAATCATTTTTGGTACAGTCCAAAAAATCAATTTTCGGATGAAAAACGATGACTCCGGACCTGTCGAACGATCCCAAAATGGTCTATAATGATGAAATTTTAACATTTAATCTTTTGACTCTAAATTACTGTTGGATGTGAATTATGACTTTGTCAACTAAAATAAGTGTGTTTAAAGTCATTTCTGTGCCCGAAACGTGTCAAAATTGAAGCTTTTGAGTAAGCAAAACTCTTTAAAAATGGCAATTTTGGTCACTGTGAGGGTTTAAAAAGTGGTTGTTCAACATGAGGCATGATCCAATTGACATATTGAATCATTTTTGGTACAGTCCAAAAAATCAATTTTCGGATGAAAAACGATGACTCCGGACCTGTTGAACGATCCCAAAATGGTCTATAATGATGAAATTTTAACATTTAATCTTTTGACTCTAAATGACTGTTGGATGTGAATTATGACTTTGTCAACTAAAATAAGTGTGTTTAAAGTCATTTCTGTGCCTGAAACGGGTCAAAATTGAAGCTTTTGAGTAAGCAAAACTCTTTAAAAATGGCAATTTTGGTCACTGTGAGGGTTTAAAAAGTGGTTGTTCAACGTGAGGCATGATCCAATTGACATTTTGAATCATTTTTGGTACAGTCCAAAAAATCAATCTTCGGATGAAAAACGATGACTCCGGACCTGTCGAACGATCCCAAAATGGTCCATAATGATGAAATTTTAACATTTAATCTTTTGACTCTAAATGACTGTTGGAAGTGAATTATGACTTTGTCAACTAGAATAAGTGTGTTTAAAGTCATTTTTGTGCCTGAAACGGGTCAAAATGGAAGCTTTTGAGTAAGCAAAACTCTGTAAAAATGTCAATTTTGGTCACTGTGAGGGTTTAAACAGTGGTTATTCAACATGAGGCATGATCCAATTGACATTTTGAATCATTTTTGGTACAGTCCAAAAAATCAATTTTCGGATGAAAAACGATGACTCCGGACCTGTCGAACGATCTCAAAATGGTCAATATGGATGAAATTTCAACATTTATTCTTTTGACTCTAAATGACTGTTGGATGTGAATTATGATTTTGTCAACTAAAATAAGTGTGTTTAAAGTCATTTCTGTGCCTGAAACGGGTCAAAATTAAAGCTTTTGAGTAAGCAAAACTCTGTAAAAATGGCAATTTTGGTAACTGTGAGGGTTTAAAAAGTGGTTATTCAACATGATGCACGATCCAATTGACATTCTGAATCATTTTTGGTACAGTCCAAAAAATCAATTTTCGGATGAAAAACGATGACTCCGGACCTGTCGAACGATCCCAAAATGGTCAATATGGATGAAATTTCAACATTTAATCTTTTGACTCTAAATGACTAATGGATGTGAATTATGACTTTGTCAACTAAAATAAGTGTGTTTAAAGTCATTTCTGTGCCTGAAACGGGTCAAAATTGAAGCTTTTGAGTAAGCAAAACTCTGTAAAAATGGCAATTTTGGTCACTGTGAGGGTTTAAAAAGTGGTTATTCAACATGAGGCATGATCCATTTGACATTTTGAATCATTTTTGGTACAGTCCAAAAAATCAATCTTCGGATGAAAAACGATGACTCCGGACCTGTCGAACGATCCCAAAATGGTCCATAATGATGAAATTTTAACATTTAATCTTTTGACTCTAAATGACTGTTGGATGTGAATTATGATTTTGTCAACTAGAATAAGTGTGTTTAAAGTCATTTTTGTGCCTGAAACGGGTCAAAATTGAAGCTTTTGAGTAAGCAAAACTCTGTAAAAATGGCAATTTTGGTCACTGTGAGGGTTTAAAAAGTGGTTATTCAACATGAGGCATGATCCAATTGACATTTTGAATCATTTTTGGTACAGTCCAAAAAATCAATTTTCGGATGAAAAACGATGAATCCGGACCTGTCGAACGATCCCAAAATGGTCTATAATGATGAAATTTTAACATTTAATCTTTTGACTCTAAATGACTGTTGGATGTGAATTATGACTTTGTCAACTAAAATAAGTGTGTTTAAAGTCATTTCTGTGCCTGAAACGGGTCAAAATTGAAGCTTTTGAGTAAGCAAAACTCTGTAAAAATGGCAATTTTGGTCACTGTGAGGGTTTAAAAAGTGGTTATTCAACATGAGGCATGATCCAATTGACATTTTGAATCATTTTTGGTACAGTCCAAAAAATCAATTTTCGGATGAAAAACGATGACTCCGGACCTGTCGAACGATCCCAAAATGGTCTATAATGATGAAATTTTAACATTTAATCTTTTGACTCTAAATTACTGTTGGATGTGAATTATGACTTTGTCAACTAAAATAAGTGTGTTTAAAGTCATTTCTGTGCCCGAAACGTGTCAAAATTGAAGCTTTTGAGTAAGCAAAACTCTTTAAAAATGGCAATTTTGGTCACTGTGAGGGTTTAAAAAGTGGTTGTTCAACATGAGGCATGATCCAATTGACATTTTGAATCATTTTTGGTACAGTCCAAAAAATCAATCTTCGGATGAAAAACGATGACTCCGGACCTGTCGAACGTTCCCAAAATGGTCCATAATGATGAAATTTCAACATTTAATCTTTTGACTCTAAATGACTGTTGAATGTGAATTATGGCTTTGTCACCTAAAATAAGTGTGTTTAAAGTCATTTCTGTGCCTGAAACGGGTCAAAATGGAAGCTTTTGAGTAAGCAAAACTCTGTAAAAATGGCAATTTTGGTCACTTTGAGGGTTTAAAAAGTGGTTATTCAACATGAGGCATGATCCAATTGACATTTTGAATCATTTTTGGTACAGTCCAAAAAAATCAATTTTCGGATGAAAAACGATGACTCCGGACCTGTCGAACGTTCCCAAAATGGTCCATAATGATGAAATTTCAACATTTAATCTTTTGACTCTAAATGACTGTTGAATGTGAATTATGGCTTTGTCACCTAAAATAAGTGTGTTTAAAGTCATTTCTGTGCCTGAAACGGGTCAAAATGGAAGCTTTTGAGTAAGCAAAACTCTGTAAAAATGGCAATTTTGGTCACTGTGAGGGTTAAAAAAGTGGTTATTCAACATGAGGCATGATCCAATTGACATTTTGAATCATTTTTGGTACAGTCCAAAAAATTAATTTTCGGATTAAAAACGATGACTCCGGACCTGTCGAACGATCCCAAAATGGTCTATAATGATGACATTTTAACATTTAATCTTTTGACTCTAAATGACTGTTGGATGTGAATTATGACTTTGTCAACTAAAATAAGTGTGTTTAAAGTCATTTCTGTGCCTGAAACGGGTCAAAATTGAAGCTTTTGAGTAAGCAAAACTCTTTAAAAATGGCAATTTTGGTCACTGTGAGGGTTTAAAAAGTGGTTGTTCAACATGAGGCATGATCCAATTGACATTTTGAATCATTTTTGGTACAGTCCAAAAAATCAATCTTCGGATGAAAAACGATGACTCCGGACCTGTCGAACGATCCCAAAATGGTCCATAATGATGAAATTTTAACATTTAATCTTTTGACTCTAAATGACTGTTGGAAGTGAATTATGACTTTGTCAACTAGAATAAGTGTGTTTAAAGTCATTTTTGTGCCTGAAACGGGTCAAAATGGAAGCTTTTGAGTAAGCAAAACTCTGTAAAAATGTCAATTTTGGTCACTGTGAGGGTTTAAACAGTGGTTATTCAACATGAGGCATGATCCAATTGACATTCTGAATCATTTTTGGTACAGTCCAAAAAATCAATTTTCGGATGAAAAACGATGACTCCGGACCTGTCGAACGATCTCAAAATGGTCAATATGGATGAAATTTCAACATTTATTCTTTTGACTCTAAATGACTGTTGGATGTGAATTATGATTTTGTCAACTAAAATAAGTGTGTTTAAAGTCATTTCTGTGCCTGAAACGGGTCAAAATTGAAGCTTTTGAGTAAGCAAAACTCTGTAAAAATGGCAATTTTGGTAACTGTGAGGGTTTAAAAAGTGGTTATTCAACATGATGCACGATCCAATTGACATTCTGAATCATTTTTGGTACAGTCCAAAAAATCAATTTTCGGATGAAAAACGATGACTCCGGACCTGTCGAACGATCCCAAAATGGTCAATATGGATAAAATTTCAACATTTAATCTTTTGACTCTAAATGACTAATGGATGTGAATTATGACTTTGTCAACTAAAATAAGTGTGTTTAAAGTCATTTCTGTGCCTGAAACGGGTCAAAATTGAAGCTTTTGAGTAAGCAAAACTCTGTAAAAATGGCAATTTTGGTCACTGTGAGGGTTTAAAAAGTGGTTATTCAACATGAGGCATGATCCATTTGACATTTTGAATCATTTTTGGTACAGTCCAAAAAATCAATCTTCGGATGAAAAACGATGACTCCGGACCTGTCGAACGATCCCAAAATGGTCCATAATGATGAAATTTTAACATTTAATCTTTTGACTCTAAATGACTGTTGGATGTGAATTATGACTTTGTCAACTAGAATAAGTGTGTTTAAAGTCATTTTTGTGCCTGAAACGGGTCAAAATTGAAGCTTTTGAGTAAGCAAAACTCTGTAAAAATGGCAATTTTGGTCACTGTGAGGGTTTAAAAAGTGGTTATTCAACATGAGGCCCGTTCCAATTGACATTTTGAATCATTTTTGGTACAGTCCAAAAAATCAATTTCGGATGAAAAACGATAACTCCGGACCTGTCGACTGATCTCAAAATGGTCAATATGGATGAAATTTCAACATTTATTCTTTTGACTCTAAATGACTGTTGGATGTGAATTATGACTTTGTCAACTAAAATAAGTGTGTTTAAAGTCATTTCTGTGCCTGAAACGGGTCAAAATTGAAGCTTTTGAGTAAGCAAAACTCTGTAAAAATGGCAATTTTGGTCACTGTGAGGGTTTAAAAAGTGGTTATTCAACATGAGGCATGATCCAATTGACATTTTGAATCATTTTTGGTACAGTCCAAAAAATCAATTTTCGGATGAAAAACGATGACTCCGGACCTGTCGAACGATCCCAAAATGGTCTATAATGATGAAATTTTAACATTTAATCTTTTGACTCTAAATTACTGTTGGATGTGAATTATGACTTTGTCAACTAAAATAAGTGTGTTTAAAGTCATTTCTGTGCCCGAAACGTGTCAAAATTGAAGCTTTTGAGTAAGCAAAACTCTGTAAAAATGGCAATTTTGGTCACTGTGAGGGTTTAAAAAGTGGTTATTCAACATGATGCACGATCCAATTGACATTTTGAATCATTTTTGGTACAGTCCAAAAAATCAATTTTCGGATGAAAAACGATGACTCCGGACCTGTCGAACGATCCCAAAATGGTCAATATGGATGAAATTTCAACATTTAATCTTTTGACTCTAAATGACTGTTGGATGTGAATTATGACTTTGTCAACTAAAATAAGTGTGTTTAAAGTCATTTCTGTGCCTGAAACGGGTCAAAATTGAAGCTTTTGAGTAAGCAAAACTCTGTAAAAATGGCAATTTTGGTCACTTTGAGGGTTTAAAAAGTGGTTATTCAACATGAGGCATGATCCAATTGACATTTTGAATCATTTTTGGTACAGTCCAAAAAAATCAATTTTCGGATGAAAAACGATGACTCCGGACCTGTCGAACGTTCCCAAAATGGTCCATAATGATGAAATTTCAACATTTAATCTTTTGACTCTAAATGACTGTTGAATGTGAATTATGGCTTTGTCACCTAAAATAAGTGTGTTTAAAGTCATTTCTGTGCCTGAAACGGGTCAAAATGGAAGCTTTTGAGTAAGCAAAACTCTGTAAAAATGGCAATTTTGGTCACTGTGAGGGTTAAAAAAGTGGTTATTCAACATGAGGCATGATCCAATTGACATTTTGAATCATTTTTGGTACAGTCCAAAAAATTAATTTTCGGATTAAAAACGATGACTCCGGACCTGTCGAACGATCCCAAAATGGTCTATAATGATGACATTTTAACATTTAATCTTTTGACTCTAAATGACTGTTGGATGTGAATTATGACTTTGTCAACTAAAATAAGTGTGTTTAAAGTCATTTCTGTGCCTGAAACGGGTCAAAATTGAAGCTTTTGAGTAAGCAAAACTCTTTAAAAATGGCAATTTTGGTCACTGTGAGGGTTTAAAAAGTGGTTGTTCAACATGAGGCATGATCCAATTGACATTTTGAATCATTTTTGGTACAGCCCAAAAAATCAATCTTCGGATGAAAAACGATGACTCCGGACCTGTCGAACGATCCCAAAATGGTCCATAATGATGAAATTTTAACATTTAATCTTTTGACTCTAAATGACTGTTGGAAGTGAATTATGACTTTGTCAACTAGAATAAGTGTGTTTAAAGTCATTTTTGTGCCTGAAACGGGTCAAAATGGAAGCTTTTGAGTAAGCAAAACTCTGTAAAAATGTCAATTTTGGTCACTGTGAGGGTTTAAACAGTGGTTATTCAACATGAGGCATGATCCAATTGACATTTTGAATCATTTTTGGTACAGTCCAAAAAATCAATTTTCGGATGAAAAACGATGACTCCGGACCTGTCGAACGATCTCAAAATGGTCAATATGGATGAAATTTCAACATTTATTCTTTTGACTCTAAATGACTGTTGGATGTGAATTATGATTTTGTCAACTAAAATAAGTGTGTTTAAAGTCATTTCTGTGCCTGAAACGGGTCAAAATTGAAGCTTTTGAGTAAGCAAAACTCTGTAAAAATGGCAATTTTGGTAACTGTGAGGGTTTAAAAAGTGGTTATTCAACATGATGCACGATCCAATTGACATTCTGAATCATTTTTGGTACAGTCCAAAAAATCAATTTTCGGATGAAAAACGATGACTCCGGACCTGTCGAACGATCCCAAAATGGTCAATATGGATAAAATTTCAACATTTAATCTTTTGACTCTAAATGACTAATGGATGTGAATTATGACTTTGTCAACTAAAATAAGTGTGTTTAAAGTCATTTCTGTGCCTGAAACGGGTCAAAATTGAAGCTTTTGAGTAAGCAAAACTCTGTAAAAATGGCAATTTTGGTCTCTGTGAGGGTTTAAAAAGTGGTTATTCAACATGAGGCATGATCCATTTGACATTTTGAATCATTTTTGGTACAGTCCAAAAAATCAATCTTCGGATGAAAAACGATGACTCCGGACCTGTCGAACGATCCCAAAATGGTCCATAATGATGAAATTTTAACATTTAATCTTTTGACTCTAAATGACTGTTGGATGTGAATTATGACTTTGTCAACTAGAATAAGTGTGTTTAAAGTCATTTTTGTGCCTGAAACGGGTCAAAATTGAAGCTTTTGAGTAAGCAAAACTCTGTAAAAATGGCAATTTTGGTCACTGTGAGGGTTTAAAAAGTGGTTATTCAACATGAGGCATGATCCAATTGACATTTTGAATCATTTTTGGTACAGTCCAAAAAATCAATTTTCGGATGAAAAACGATGAATCCGGACCTGTCGAACGATCCCAAAATGGTCTATAATGATGAAATTTTAACATTTAATCTTTTGACTCTAAATGACTGTTGGATGTGAATTATGACTTTGTCAACTAAAATAAGTGTTTTAAAGTCATTTCTGTGCCTGAAACGGGTCAAAATTGAAGCTTTTGAGTAAGCAAAACTCTGTAAAAATGGCAATTTTGGTCACTGTGAGGGTTTAAAAAGTGGTTATTCAACATGAGGCCCGTTCCAATTGACATTTTGAATCATTTTTGGTACAGTCCAAAAAATCAATTTCGGATGAAAAACGATAACTCCGGACCTGTCGACTGATCTCAAAATGGTCAATATGGATGAAATTTCAACATTTATTCTTTTGACTCTAAATGACTGTTGGATGTGAATTATGACTTTGTCAACTAAAATAAGTGTGTTTAAAGTCATTTCTGTGCCTGAAACGGGTCAAAATTGAAGCTTTTGAGTAAGCAAAACTCTGTAAAAATGGCAATTTTGGTCACTGTGAGGGTTTAAAAAGTGGTTATTCAACATGAGGCATGATCCAATTGACATTTTGAATCATTTTTGGTACAGTCCAAAAAATCAATTTTCGGATGAAAAACGATGACTCCGGACCTGTCGAACGATCCCAAAATGGTCTATAATTATGAAATTTTAACATTTAATCTTTTGACTCTAAATTACTGTTGGATGTGAATTATGACTTTGTCAACTAAAATAAGTGTGTTTAAAGTCATTTCTGTGCCCGAAACGTGTCAAAATTGAAGCTTTTGAGTAAGCAAAACTCTGTAAAAATGGCAATTTTGGTCACTGTGAGGGTTTAAAAAGTGGTTATTCAACATGATGCACGATCCAATTGACATTTTGAATCATTTTTGGTACAGTCCAAAAAATCAATTTTCGGATGAAAAACGATGACTCCGGACCTGTCGAACGATCCCAAAATGGTCAATATGGATGAAATTTCAACATTTAATCTTTTGACTCTAAATGACTGTTGGATGTGAATTATGACTTTGTCAACTAAAATAAGTGTGTTTAAAGTCATTTCTGTGCCTGAAACGGGTCAAAATTAAAGCTTTTGAGTAAGCAAAACTCTGTAAAAATGGCAATTTTGGTCACTTTGAGGGTTTAAAAAGTGGTTATTCAACATGAGGCATGATCCAATTGACATTTTGAATCATTTTTGGTACAGTCCAAAAAAATCAATTTTCGGATGAAAAACGATGACTCCGGACCTGTCGAACGTTCCCATAATGGTCCATAATGATGAAATTTCAACATTTAATCTTTTGACTCTAAATGACTGTTGAATGTGAATTATGGCTTTGTCACCTAAAATAAGTGTGTTTAAAGTCATTTCTGTGCATGAAACGGGTCAAAATGGAAGCTTTTGAGTACGCAAAACTCTGTAAAAATGGCAATTTTGGTCACTGTGAGGGTTAAAAAAGTGGTTATTCAACATGAGGCATGATCCAATTGACATTTTGAATCATTTTTGGTACAGTCCAAAAAATTAATTTTCGGATTAAAAACGATGACTCCGGACCTGTCGAACAATCCCAAAATGGTCTATAATGATGACATTTTAACATTTAATCTTTTGACTCTAAATGACTGTTGGATGTGAATTATGACTTTGTCAACTAAAATGAGTGTGTTTAAAGTCATTTCTGTGCCTAAAACTGGTCAAAATTGAAGCTTTTGAGTAAGCAAAACTCTGTAAAAATGGCAATTTTGGTCACTGTGAGGGTTTAAAAAGTGGTTATTCAACATGAGGCACGATCCAATTGACATTTTGAATCATTTTTGGTACAGTCCAAAAAATCAATTTTCGGATGAAAAACGATGATTCCGGACCTGTCGAACGATCCCAAAATGGCCTATAATGATGAAATTTTAACATTTAATCTTTTGACTCTTAATGACTGTTGGATGTGAATTATGACTTTGTCAACTAAAATAAGTGTGTTTAAAGTCATTTCTGTGCCTGAAAAGGGTCAAAATTGAAGCTTTTGAGTAAGCAAAACTCTGTAAAAATGGCAATTTTGGTCACTGTGAGGGTTTAAAAAGTGGTTATCCAACATGATGCACGATCCAATTGACATTTTGAATCATTTTTGGTACAGTCCAAAAAATCAATTTTCGGATGAAAAACAATGACTCCGGAACTGTCGAACGACCCCAAAATGGTCTATAATGATGAAATTTTAACATTTAATCTTTTGACTCTAAATGACTGTTGGATGTGAATTATGACTTTGTCAACTAAAATAAGTGTGTTTAAAGTCATTTCTGTGCCTGAAACGGGTCAAAATTGAAGCTTTTGAGTAAGCAAAACTCTTTAAAAATGGCAATTTTGGTCACTGTGAGGGTTTAAAAAGTGGTTGTTCAACATGAGGCATGATCCAATTGACATTTTGAATCATTTTTGGTACAGTCCAAAAAATCAATTTTCGGATGAAAAACGATGACTCCGGACCTGTCGAACGATCCCAAAATGGTCAATATGGATGAAATTTCAACATTCAATCTTTTGACTCTAAATGACTAATGGATGTGAATTATGACTTTGTCAACTAAAATAAGTGTGTTTAAAGTCATTTCTGTGCCTGAAACGGGTCAAAATTGAAGCTTTTGAGTAAGCAAAACTCTGTAAAAATGGCAATTTTGGTCACTGTGAGGGTTTAAAAAGTGGTTATTCAACATGAGGCATGATCCATTTGACATTTTGAATCATTTTTGGTACAGTCCAAAAAATCAATCTTCGGATGAAAAACGATGACTCCGGACCTGTCGAACGATCCCAAAATGGTCCATAATGATGAAATTTTAACATTTAATCTTTTGACTCTAAATGACTGTTGGATGTGAATTATGACTTTGTCAACTAGAATAAGTGTGTTTAAAGTCATTTTTGTGCCTGAAACGGGTCAAAATTGAAGCTTTTGAGTAAGCAAAACTCTGTAAAAATGGCAATTTTGGTCACTGTGAGGGTTTAAAAAGTGGTTATTCAACATGAGGCATGATCCAATTGACATTTTGAATCATTTTTGGTACAGTCCAAAAAATCAATTTTCGGATGAAAAACGATGAATCCGGACCTGTCGAACGATCCCAAAATGGTCTATAATGATGAAATTTTAACATTTAATCTTTTGACTCTAAATGACTGTTGGATGTGAATTATGACTTTGTCAACTAAAATAAGTGTGTTTAAAGTCATTTCTGTGCCTGAAACGGGTCAAAATTGAAGCTTTTGAGTAAGCAAAACTCTGTAAAAATGGCAATTTTGGTCACTGTGAGGGTTTAAAAAGTGGTTATTCAACATGAGGCCCGTTCCAATTGACATTTTGAATCATTTTTGGTACAGTCCAAAAAATCAATTTCGGATGAAAAACGATAACTCCGGACCTGTCGAACGATCTCAAAATGCTCAATATGGATGAAATTTCAACATTTAATCTTTTGACTCTAAATGACTGTTGGATGTGAATTATGACTTTGTCAACTTAAATAAGTGTGTTTAAAGTCATTTCTGTGCCTGAAACGGGTTAAAATTGAAGCTTTTGAGTAAGCAAAACTCTGATAGCAATTTTGGTCACTGTGAGGGTTTAAAAAGTGTTTATTCAACATGAGGCACGATCCAATTGACATATTGAATCATTTTTGGTACAGTCCAAAAAAATCAATTTTCGGATGAAAAACGATGACTCTGGACCTGTCGAACGATCCCAAAATGGTCTATAATGATGAAATTTTAACATTTAATCTTTTGACTCTAAATGACTGTTGGATGTGAATTATGACTTTGTCAACTAAAATAAGTGTGTTTAAAGTCATTTCTGTGCCTGAAACGGGTCAAAATGGAAGCTTTTGAGTAAGCAAAACTCTGTAAAAATGGCAATTTTGGTCACTGTGAGGGTTTAAAAAGTGGTTATTCAACATGAGGCACGATCCAATTGACATTTTGAATCTTTTTTGGTACAGTCCAAAAAATCAATTTTCGGATGAAAAACGATGACTCCGGACCTGTTGAACGATCCCAAATGGTCAATATGGATGAAATTTCAACATTTAATCTTTTGACTCTAAATGACTGTTGGATGTGAATTATGAATTTGTCAACTAAAATAAGTGTGTTTAAAGTCATTTCTGTGCCTGAAACGGGTCAAAATTGAAGCTTTTGAGTAAGCAAAACTCTCTAAAAATGGCAATTTTGGTCACTGTGAGGGTTTAAAAAGTGGTTATTCAACATGAGGCACGATCCAATTGACATTTTGAATCATTTTTGGTACAGTCCAAAAAATCAATTTTCGGATGAAAAACGATGACTCCGGACCTGTCGAACGATCCCAAAATGGTCTATAATGATGACATTTTAACATTTAATCTTTTGACTCTAAATGACTGTTGGATGTGAATTATGACTTTGTCAACTAAAATAAGTGTGTTTAAAGTCATTTCTGTGCCTGAAACGGGTCAAAATGGAAGCTTTTGAGTAAGCAAAACTCTGTAAAAATGCCAATTTTGGTCACTGTGAGGGTTTAAACAGTGGTTATTCAACATGAGGCATGATCCAATTGACATTTTGAATCATTTTTGGTACAGTCCAAAAAATCAATTTTCGGATGAAAAACGATGACTCCGGACCTGTCGAACGATCTCAAAATGGTCAATATGGATGAAATTTCAACATTTATTCATTTGACTCTAAATGACTGTTGGATGTGAATTATGACTTTGTCAACTAAAATAAGTGTGTTTAAAGTCATTTCTGTGCCTGAAACGGTTTAAAATTGAAGCTTTTGAGTAAGCAAAACTCTGTAAAAATGGCAATTTTGGTAACTGTGAGTGTTTAAAAAGTGGTTATTCAACATGATGCACGATCCAATTGACATTTTGAATCATTTTTGGTACAGTCCAAAAAATCAATTTTCGGATGAAACCTGTCGAACGATCCCAAAATGGTCAATGTGGATGAAATTTCAACATTTAATCTTTTGACTCTAAATGACTGTTGGATGTGAATTATGACTTTGTCAACTAAAATAAGTGTGTTTAAAGTCATTTCTGTGCCTGAAACGGGTCAAAATTGAAGCTTTTGAGTAAGCAAAACTCTGTAAAAATGGCAATTTTGGTCACTGTGAGGGTTTAAAAAGTGGTTATTCAACATGAGGCATGATCCAATTGACATTTTGAATCATTTTTGGTACAGTCCAAAAAATCAATCTTCGGATGAAAAACGATGACTCCGGACCTGTCGAACGATCCCAAAATGGTCCATAATGATGAAATTTTAACATTTAATCTTTTGACTCTAAATGACTGTTGGATGTGAATTATGACTTTGTCAACTAGAATAAGTGTGTTTAAAGTCATTTTTGTGCCTGAAACGGGTCAAAATTGAAGCTTTTGAGTAAGCAAAACTCTGTAAAAATGGCAATTTTGGTCACTGTGAGGGTTTAAAAAGTGGTTATTCAACATGAGGCATGATCCAATTGACATTTTGAATCATTTTTGGTACAGTCCAAAAAAATCAATTTTCGGATGAAAAACGATGACTCCGGACCTGTCGAACGTTCCCAAAATGGTCCATAATGATGAAATTTCAACATTTAATCTTTTGACTCTAAATGACTGTTGAATGTGAATTATGGCTTTGTCACCTAAAATAAGTGTGTTTAAAGTCATTTCTGTGCCTGAAACGGGTCAAAATTGAAGCTTTTGAGTAAGCAAAACTCTGTAAAAATGGCAATTTTGGTAACTGTGAGGGTTTAAAAAGTGGTTATTCAACATGATGCACGATCCAATTGACATTCTGAATCATTTTTGGTACAGTCCAAAAAATCAATTTTCGGATGAAAAACGATGACTCCGGACCTGTCGAACGATCCCAAAATGGTCAATATGGATAAAATTTCAACATTTATTCTTTTGACTCTAAATGACTAATGGATGTGAATTATGACTTTGTCAACTAAAATAAGTGTGTTTAAAGTCATTTCTGTGCCTGAAACGGGTCAAAATTGAAGCTTTTGAGTAAGCAAAACTCTGTAAAAATGGCAATTTTGGTCACTGTGAGGGTTTAAAAAGTGGTTATTCAACATGAGGCATGATCCATTTGACATTTTGAATCATTTTTGGTACAGTCCAAAAAATCAATCTTCGGATGAAAAACGATGACTCCGGACCTGTCGAACGATCCCAAAATGGTCCATAATGATGAAATTTTAACATTTAATCTTTTGACTCTAAATGACTGTTGGATGTGAATTATGACTTTGTCAACTAGAATAAGTGTGTTTAAAGTCATTTTTGTGCCTGAAACGGGTCAAAATTGAAGCTTTTGAGTAAGCAAAACTCTGTAAAAATGGCAATTTTGGTCACTGTGAGGGTTTAAAAAGTGGTTATTCAACATGAGGCATGATCCAATTGACATTTTGAATCATTTTTGGTACAGTCCAAAAAATCAATTTTCGGATGAAAAACGATGAATCCGGACCTGTCGAACGATCCCAAAATGGTCTATAATGATGAAATTTTAACATTTAATCTTTTGACTCTAAATGACTGTTGGATGTGAATTATGACTTTGTCAACTAAAATAAGTGTTTTAAAGTCATTTCTGTGCCTGAAACGGGTCAAAATTGAAGCTTTTGAGTAAGCAAAACTCTGTAAAAATGGCAATTTTGGTCACTGTGAGGGTTTAAAAAGTGGTTATTCAACATGAGGCCCGTTCCAATTGACATTTTGAATCATTTTTTGTACAGTCCAAAAAATCAATTTCGGATGAAAAACGATAACTCCGGACCTGTCGACTGATCTCAAAATGGTCAATATGGATGAAATTTCAACATTTATTCTTTTGACTCTAAATGACTGTTGGATGTGAATTATGACTTTGTCAACTAAAATAAGTGTGTTTAAAGTCATTTCTGTGCCTGAAACGGGTCAAAATTGAAGCTTTTGAGTAAGCAAAACTCTGTAAAAATGGCAATTTTGGTCACTGTGAGGGTTTAAAAAGTGGTTATTCAACATGAGGCATGATCCAATTGACATTTTGAATCATTTTTGGTACAGTCCAAAAAATCAATTTTCGGATGAAAAACGATGACTCCGGACCTGTCGAACGATCCCAAAATGGTCTATAATTATGAAATTTTAACATTTAATCTTTTGACTCTAAATTACTGTTGGATGTGAATTATGACTTTGTCAACTAAAATAAGTGTGTTTAAAGTCATTTCTGTGCCCGAAACGTGTCAAAATTGAAGCTTTTGAGTAAGCAAAACTCTGTAAAAATGGCAATTTTGGTCACTGTGAGGGTTTAAAAAGTGGTTATTCAACATGATGCACGGTCCAATTGACATTTTGAATCATTTTTGGTACAGTCCAAAAAATCAATTTTCGGATGAAAAACGATGAATCCGGACCTGTCGAACGATCCCAAAATGGTCTATAATGATGAAATTTTAACATTTAATCTTTTGACTCTAAATGACTGTTGGATGTGAATTATGACTTTGTCAACTAAAATAAGTGTTTTAAAGTCATTTCTGTGCCTGAAACGGGTCAAAATTGAAGCTTTTGAGTAAGCAAAACTCTGTAAAAATGGCAATTTTGGTCACTGTGAGGGTTTAAAAAGTGGTTATTCAACATGAGGCCCGTTCCAATTGACATTTTGAATCATTTTTGGTACAGTCCAAAAAATCAATTTTCGGATGAAAAACGATGACTCCGGACCTGTCGAACGATCCCAAAATGGTCAATATGGATGAAATTTCAACATTTAATCTTTTGACTCTAAATGACTGTTGGATGTGAATTATGACTTTGTCAACTAAAATAAGTGTGTTTAAAGTCATTTCTGTGCCTGAAACGGGTCAAAATTAAAGCTTTTGAGTAAGCAAAACTCTGTAAAAATGGCAATTTTGGTCACTTTGAGGGTTTAAAAAGTGGTTATTCAACATGAGGCATGATCCAATTGACATTTTGAATCATTTTTGGTACAGTCCAAAAAAATCAATTTTCGGATGAAAAACGATGACTCCGGACCTGTCGAACGTTCCCATAATGGTCCATAATGATGAAATTTCAACATTTAATCTTTTGACTCTAAATGACTGTTGAATGTGAATTATGGCTTTGTCACCTAAAATAAGTGTGTTTAAAGTCATTTCTGTGCATGAAACGGGTCAAAATGGAAGCTTTTGAGTACGCAAAACTCTGTAAAAATGGCAATTTTGGTCACTGTGAGGGTTAAAAAAGTGGTTATTCAACATGAGGCATGATCCAATTGACATTTTGAATCATTTTTGGTACAGTCCAAAAAATTAATTTTCGGATTAAAAACGATGACTCCGGACCTGTCGAACAATCCCAAAATGGTCTATAATGATGACATTTTAACATTTAATCTTTTGACTCTAAATGACTGTTGGATGTGAATTATGACTTTGTCAACTAAAATGAGTGTGTTTAAAGTCATTTCTGTGCCTAAAACTGGTCAAAATTGAAGCTTTTGAGTAAGCAAAACTCTGTAAAAATGGCAATTTTGGTCACTGTGAGGGTTTAAAAAGTGGTTATTCAACATGAGGCACGATCCAATTGACATTTTGAATCATTTTTGGTACAGTCCAAAAAATCAATTTTCGGATGAAAAACGATGATTCCGGACCTGTCGAACGATCCCAAAATGGCCTATAATGATGAAATTTTAACATTTAATCTTTTGACTCTTAATGACTGTTGGATGTGAATTATGACTTTGTCAACTAAAATAAGTGTGTTTAAAGTCATTTCTGTGCCTGAAAAGGGTCAAAATTGAAGCTTTTGAGTAAGCAAAACTCTGTAAAAATGGCAATTTTGGTCACTGTGAGGGTTTAAAAAGTGGTTATCCAACATGATGCACGATCCAATTGACATTTTGAATCATTTTTGGTACAGTCCAAAAAATCAATTTTCGGATGAAAAACAATGACTCCGGAACTGTCGAACGACCCCAAAATGGTCTATAATGATGAAATTTTAACATTTAATCTTTTGACTCTAAATGACTGTTGGATGTGAATTATGACTTTGTCAACTAAAATAAGTGTGTTTAAAGTCATTTCTGTGCCTGAAACGGGTCAAAATTGAAGCTTTTGAGTAAGCAAAACTCTTTAAAAATGGCAATTTTGGTCACTGTGAGGGTTTAAAAAGTGGTTGTTCAACATGAGGCATGATCCAATTGACATTTTGAATCATTTTTGGTACAGTCCAAAAAATCAATTTTCGGATGAAAAACGATGACTCCGGACCTGTCGAACGATCCCAAAATGGTCAATATGGATGAAATTTCAACATTCAATCTTTTGACTCTAAATGACTAATGGATGTGAATTATGACTTTGTCAACTAAAATAAGTGTGTTTAAAGTCATTTCTGTGCCTGAAACGGGTCAAAATTGAAGCTTTTGAGTAAGCAAAACTCTGTAAAAATGGCAATTTTGGTCACTGTGAGGGTTTAAAAAGTGGTTATTCAACATGAGGCATGATCCATTTGACATTTTGAATCATTTTTGGTACAGTCCAAAAAATCAATCTTCGGATGAAAAACGATGACTCCGGACCTGTCGAACGATCCCAAAATGGTCCATAATGATGAAATTTTAACATTTAATCTTTTGACTCTAAATGACTGTTGGATGTGAATTATGACTTTGTCAACTAGAATAAGTGTGTTTAAAGTCATTTTTGTGCCTGAAACGGGTCAAAATTGAAGCTTTTGAGTAAGCAAAACTCTGTAAAAATGGCAATTTTGGTCACTGTGAGGGTTTAAAAAGTGGTTATTCAACATGAGGCATGATCCAATTGACATTTTGAATCATTTTTGGTACAGTCCAAAAAATCAATTTTCGGATGAAAAACGATGAATCCGGACCTGTCGAACGATCCCAAAATGGTCTATAATGATGAAATTTTAACATTTAATCTTTTGACTCTAAATGACTGTTGGATGTGAATTATGACTTTGTCAACTAAAATAAGTGTGTTTAAAGTCATTTCTGTGCCTGAAACGGGTCAAAATTGAAGCTTTTGAGTAAGCAAAACTCTGTAAAAATGGCAATTTTGGTCACTGTGAGGGTTTAAAAAGTGGTTATTCAACATGAGGCCCGTTCCAATTGACATTTTGAATCATTTTTGGTACAGTCCAAAAAATCAATTTCGGATGAAAAACGATAACTCCGGACCTGTCGAACGATCTCAAAATGCTCAATATGGATGAAATTTCAACATTTAATCTTTTGACTCTAAATGACTGTTGGATGTGAATTATGACTTTGTCAACTTAAATAAGTGTGTTTAAAGTCATTTCTGTGCCTGAAACGGGTTAAAATTGAAGCTTTTGAGTAAGCAAAACTCTGATAGCAATTTTGGTCACTGTGAGGGTTTAAAAAGTGTTTATTCAACATGAGGCACGATCCAATTGACATATTGAATCATTTTTGGTACAGTCCAAAAAAATCAATTTTCGGATGAAAAACGATGACTCTGGACCTGTCGAACGATCCCAAAATGGTCTATAATGATGAAATTTTAACATTTAATCTTTTGACTCTAAATGACTGTTGGATGTGAATTATGACTTTGTCAACTAAAATAAGTGTGTTTAAAGTCATTTCTGTGCCTGAAACGGGTCAAAATGGAAGCTTTTGAGTAAGCAAAACTCTGTAAAAATGGCAATTTTGGTCACTGTGAGGGTTTAAAAAGTGGTTATTCAACATGAGGCACGATCCAATTGACATTTTGAATCTTTTTTGGTACAGTCCAAAAAATCAATTTTCGGATGAAAAACGATGACTCCGGACCTGTTGAACGATCCCAAATGGTCAATATGGATGAAATTTCAACATTTAATCTTTTGACTCTAAATGACTGTTGGATGTGAATTATGAATTTGTCAACTAAAATAAGTGTGTTTAAAGTCATTTCTGTGCCTGAAACGGGTCAAAATTGAAGCTTTTGAGTAAGCAAAACTCTCTAAAAATGGCAATTTTGGTCACTGTGAGGGTTTAAAAAGTGGTTATTCAACATGAGGCACGATCCAATTGACATTTTGAATCATTTTTGGTACAGTCCAAAAAATCAATTTTCGGATGAAAAACGATGACTCCGGACCTGTCGAACGATCCCAAAATGGTCTATAATGATGACATTTTAACATTTAATCTTTTGACTCTAAATGACTGTTGGATGTGAATTATGACTTTGTCAACTAAAATAAGTGTGTTTAAAGTCATTTCTGTGCCTGAAACGGGTCAAAATGGAAGCTTTTGAGTAAGCAAAACTCTGTAAAAATGCCAATTTTGGTCACTGTGAGGGTTTAAACAGTGGTTATTCAACATGAGGCATGATCCAATTGACATTTTGAATCATTTTTGGTACAGTCCAAAAAATCAATTTTCGGATGAAAAACGATGACTCCGGACCTGTCGAACGATCTCAAAATGGTCAATATGGATGAAATTTCAACATTTATTCATTTGACTCTAAATGACTGTTGGATGTGAATTATGACTTTGTCAACTAAAATAAGTGTGTTTAAAGTCATTTCTGTGCCTGAAACGGTTTAAAATTGAAGCTTTTGAGTAAGCAAAACTCTGTAAAAATGGCAATTTTGGTAACTGTGAGTGTTTAAAAAGTGGTTATTCAACATGATGCACGATCCAATTGACATTTTGAATCATTTTTGGTACAGTCCAAAAAATCAATTTTCGGATGAAACCTGTCGAACGATCCCAAAATGGTCAATGTGGATGAAATTTCAACATTTAATCTTTTGACTCTAAATGACTGTTGGATGTGAATTATGACTTTGTCAACTAAAATAAGTGTGTTTAAAGTCATTTCTGTGCCTGAAACGGGTCAAAATTGAAGCTTTTGAGTAAGCAAAACTCTGTAAAAATGGCAATTTTGGTCACTGTGAGGGTTTAAAAAGTGGTTATTCAACATGAGGCATGATCCAATTGACATTTTGAATCATTTTTGGTACAGTCCAAAAAATCAATCTTCGGATGAAAAACGATGACTCCGGACCTGTCGAACGATCCCAAAATGGTCCATAATGATGAAATTTTAACATTTAATCTTTTGACTCTAAATGACTGTTGGATGTGAATTATGACTTTGTCAACTAGAATAAGTGTGTTTAAAGTCATTTTTGTGCCTGAAACGGGTCAAAATTGAAGCTTTTGAGTAAGCAAAACTCTGTAAAAATGGCAATTTTGGTCACTGTGAGGGTTTAAAAAGTGGTTATTCAACATGAGGCATGATCCAATTGACATTTTGAATCATTTTTGGTACAGTCCAAAAAAATCAATTTTCGGATGAAAAACGATGACTCCGGACCTGTCGAACGTTCCCAAAATGGTCCATAATGATGAAATTTCAACATTTAATCTTTTGACTCTAAATGACTGTTGAATGTGAATTATGGCTTTGTCACCTAAAATAAGTGTGTTTAAAGTCATTTCTGTGCCTGAAACGGGTCAAAATTGAAGCTTTTGAGTAAGCAAAACTCTGTAAAAATGGCAATTTTGGTAACTGTGAGGGTTTAAAAAGTGGTTATTCAACATGATGCACGATCCAATTGACATTCTGAATCATTTTTGGTACAGTCCAAAAAATCAATTTTCGGATGAAAAACGATGACTCCGGACCTGTCGAACGATCCCAAAATGGTCAATATGGATAAAATTTCAACATTTATTCTTTTGACTCTAAATGACTAATGGATGTGAATTATGACTTTGTCAACTAAAATAAGTGTGTTTAAAGTCATTTCTGTGCCTGAAACGGGTCAAAATTGAAGCTTTTGAGTAAGCAAAACTCTGTAAAAATGGCAATTTTGGTCACTGTGAGGGTTTAAAAAGTGGTTATTCAACATGAGGCATGATCCATTTGACATTTTGAATCATTTTTGGTACAGTCCAAAAAATCAATCTTCGGATGAAAAACGATGACTCCGGACCTGTCGAACGATCCCAAAATGGTCCATAATGATGAAATTTTAACATTTAATCTTTTGACTCTAAATGACTGTTGGATGTGAATTATGACTTTGTCAACTAGAATAAGTGTGTTTAAAGTCATTTTTGTGCCTGAAACGGGTCAAAATTGAAGCTTTTGAGTAAGCAAAACTCTGTAAAAATGGCAATTTTGGTCACTGTGAGGGTTTAAAAAGTGGTTATTCAACATGAGGCATGATCCAATTGACATTTTGAATCATTTTTGGTACAGTCCAAAAAATCAATTTTCGGATGAAAAACGATGAATCCGGACCTGTCGAACGATCCCAAAATGGTCTATAATGATGAAATTTTAACATTTAATCTTTTGACTCTAAATGACTGTTGGATGTGAATTATGACTTTGTCAACTAAAATAAGTGTTTTAAAGTCATTTCTGTGCCTGAAACGGGTCAAAATTGAAGCTTTTGAGTAAGCAAAACTCTGTAAAAATGGCAATTTTGGTCACTGTGAGGGTTTAAAAAGTGGTTATTCAACATGAGGCCCGTTCCAATTGACATTTTGAATCATTTTTTGTACAGTCCAAAAAATCAATTTCGGATGAAAAACGATAACTCCGGACCTGTCGACTGATCTCAAAATGGTCAATATGGATGAAATTTCAACATTTATTCTTTTGACTCTAAATGACTGTTGGATGTGAATTATGACTTTGTCAACTAAAATAAGTGTGTTTAAAGTCATTTCTGTGCCTGAAACGGGTCAAAATTGAAGCTTTTGAGTAAGCAAAACTCTGTAAAAATGGCAATTTTGGTCACTGTGAGGGTTTAAAAAGTGGTTATTCAACATGAGGCATGATCCAATTGACATTTTGAATCATTTTTGGTACAGTCCAAAAAATCAATTTTCGGATGAAAAACGATGACTCCGGACCTGTCGAACGATCCCAAAATGGTCTATAATTATGAAATTTTAACATTTAATCTTTTGACTCTAAATTACTGTTGGATGTGAATTATGACTTTGTCAACTAAAATAAGTGTGTTTAAAGTCATTTCTGTGCCCGAAACGTGTCAAAATTGAAGCTTTTGAGTAAGCAAAACTCTGTAAAAATGGCAATTTTGGTCACTGTGAGGGTTTAAAAAGTGGTTATTCAACATGATGCACGATCCAATTGACATTTTGAATCATTTTTGGTACAGTCCAAAAAATCAATTTTCGGATGAAAAACGATGACTCCGGACCTGTCGAACGATCCCAAAATGGTCAATATGGATGAAATTTCAACATTTAATCTTTTGACTCTAAATGACTGTTGGATGTGAATTATGACTTTGTCAACTAAAATAAGTGTGTTTAAAGTCATTTCTGTGCCTGAAACGGGTCAAAATTAAAGCTTTTGAGTAAGCAAAACTCTGTAAAAATGGCAATTTTGGTCACTTTGAGGGTTTAAAAAGTGGTTATTCAACATGAGGCATGATCCAATTGACATTTTGAATCATTTTTGGTACAGTCCAAAAAAATCAATTTTCGGATGAAAAACGATGACTCCGGACCTGTCGAACGTTCCCATAATGGTCCATAATGATGAAATTTCAACATTTAATCTTTTGACTCTAAATGACTGTTGAATGTGAATTATGGCTTTGTCACCTAAAATAAGTGTGTTTAAAGTCATTTCTGTGCCTGAAACGGGTCAAAATGGAAGCTTTTGAGTACGCAAAACTCTGTAAAAATGGCAATTTTGGTCACTGTGAGGGTTAAAAAAGTGGTTATTCAACATGAGGCATGATCCAATTGACATTTTGAATCATTTTTGGTACAGTCCAAAAAATTAATTTTCGGATTAAAAACGATGACTCCGGACCTGTCGAACAATCCCAAAATGGTCTATAATGATGACATTTTAACATTTAATCTTTTGACTCTAAATGACTGTTGGATGTGAATTATGACTTTGTCAACTAAAATGAGTGTGTTTAAAGTCATTTCTGTGCCTAAAACTGGTCAAAATTGAAGCTTTTGAGTAAGCAAAACTCTGTAAAAATGGCAATTTTGGTCACTGTGAGGGTTTAAAAAGTGGTTATTCAACATGAGGCACGATCCAATTGACATTTTGAATCATTTTTGGTACAGTCCAAAAAATCAATTTTCGGATGAAAAACGATGATTCCGGACCTGTCGAACGATCCCAAAATGGCCTATAATGATGAAATTTTAACATTTAATCTTTTGACTCTTAATGACTGTTGGATGTGAATTATGACTTTGTCAACTAAAATAAGTGTGTTTAAAGTCATTTCTGTGCCTGAAAAGGGTCAAAATTGAAGCTTTTGAGTAAGCAAAACTCTGTAAAAATGGCAATTTTGGTCACTGTGAGGGTTTAAAAAGTGGTTATCCAACATGATGCACGATCCAATTGACATTTTGAATCATTTTTGGTACAGTCCAAAAAATCAATTTTCGGATGAAAAACAATGACTCCGGAACTGTCGAACGACCCCAAAATGGTCTATAATGATGAAATTTTAACATTTAATCTTTTGACTCTAAATGACTGTTGGATGTGAATTATGACTTTGTCAACTAAAATAAGTGTGTTTAAAGTCATTTCTGTGCCTGAAACGGGTCAAAATTGAAGCTTTTGAGTAAGCAAAACTCTTTAAAAATGGCAATTTTGGTCACTGTGAGGGTTTAAAAAGTGGTTGTTCAACATGAGGCATGATCCAATTGACATTTTGAATCATTTTTGGTACAGTCCAAAAAATCAATTTTCGGATGAAAAACGATGACTCCGGACCTGTCGAACGATCCCAAAATGGTCAATATGGATGAAATTTCAACATTCAATCTTTTGACTCTAAATGACTAATGGATGTGAATTATGACTTTGTCAACTAAAATAAGTGTGTTTAAAGTCATTTCTGTGCCTGAAACGGGTCAAAATTGAAGCTTTTGAGTAAGCAAAACTCTGTAAAAATGGCAATTTTGGTCACTGTGAGGGTTTAAAAAGTGGTTATTCAACATGAGGCATGATCCATTTGACATTTTGAATCATTTTTGGTACAGTCCAAAAAATCAATCTTCGGATGAAAAACGATGACTCCGGACCTGTCGAACGATCCCAAAATGGTCCATAATGAGGAAATTTTAACATTTAATCTTTTGACTCTAAATGACTGTTGGATGTGAATTATGACTTTGTCAACTAGAATAAGTGTGTTTAAAGTCATTTTTGTGCCTGAAACGGGTCAAAATTGAAGCTTTTGAGTAAGCAAAACTCTGTAAAAATGGCAATTTTGGTCACTGTGAGGGTTTAAAAAGTGGTTATTCAACATGAGGCATGATCCAATTGACATTTTGAATCATTTTTGGTACAGTCCAAAAAATCAATTTTCGGATGAAAAACGATGAATCCGGACCTGTCGAACGATCCCAAAATGGTCTATAATGATGAAATTTTAACATTTAATCTTTTGACTCTAAATGACTGTTGGATGTGAATTATGACTTTGTCAACTAAAATAAGTGTGTTTAAAGTCATTTCCGTGCCTGAAACGGGTCAAAATTGAAGCTTTTGAGTAAGCAAAACTCTGTAAAAATGGCAATTTTGGTCACTGTGAGGGTTTAAAAAGTGGTTATTCAACATGAGGCCCGTTCCAATTGACATTTTGAATCATTTTTGGTACAGTCCAAAAAATCAATTTCGGATGAAAAACGATAACTCCGGACCTGTCGAACGATCTCAAAATGCTCAATATGGATGAAATTTCAACATTTAATCTTTTGACTCTAAATGACTGTTGGATGTGAATTATGACTTTGTCAACTTAAAAAAGTGTGTTTAAAGTCATTTCTGTGCCTGAAACGGGTTAAAATTGAAGCTTTTGAGTAAGCAAAACTCTGATAGCAATTTTGGTCACTGTGAGGGTTTAAAAAGTGTTTATTCAACATGAGGCACGATCCAATTGACATATTGAATCATTTTTGGTACAGTCCAAAAAATCAATTTTCGGATGAAAAACGATGACTCTGGACCTGTCGAACGATCCCAAAATGGTCTATAATGATGAAATTTTAACATTTAATCTTTTGACTCTAAATGACTGTTGGATGTGAATTATGACTTTGTCAACTAAAATAAGTGTGTTTAAAGTCATTTCTGTGCCTGAAACGGGTCAAAATGGAAGCTTTTGAGTAAGCAAAACTCTGTAAAAATGGCAATTTTGGTCACTGTGAGGGTTTAAAAAGTGGTTATTCAACATGAGGCACGATCCAATTGACATTTTGAATCTTTTTTGGTACAGTCCAAAAAATCAATTTTCGGATGAAAAACGATGACTCCGGACCTGTTGAACGATCCCAAATGGTCAATATGGATGAAATTTCAACATTTAATCTTTTGACTCTAAATGACTGTTGGATGTGAATTATGAATTTGTCAACTAAAATAAGTGTGTTTAAAGTCATTTCTGTGCCTGAAACGGGTCAAAATTGAAGCTTTTGAGTAAGCAAAACTCTCTAAAAATGGCAATTTTGGTCACTGTGAGGGTTTAAAAAGTGGTTATTCAACATGAGGCACGATCCAATTGACATTTTGAATCATTTTTGGTACAGTCCAAAAAATCAATTTTCGGATGAAAAACGATGACTCCGGACCTGTCGAACGATCCCAAAATGGTCTATAATGATGACATTTTAACATTTAATCTTTTGACTCTAAATGACTGTTGGATGTGAATTATGACTTTGTCAACTAAAATAAGTGTGTTTAAAGTCATTTCTGTGCCTGAAACGGGTCAAAATGGAAGCTTTTGAGTAAGCAAAACTCTGTAAAAATGCCAATTTTGGTCACTGTGAGGGTTTAAACAGTGGTTATTCAACATGAGGCATGATCCAATTGACATTTTGAATCATTTTTGGTACAGTCCAAAAAATCAATTTTCGGATGAAAAACGATGACTCCGGACCTGTCGAACGATCTCAAAATGGTCAATATGGATGAAATTTCAACATTTATTCATTTGACTCTAAATGACTGTTGGATGTGAATTATGACTTTGTCAACTAAAATAAGTGTGTTTAAAGTCATTTCTGTGCCTGAAACGGTTTAAAATTGAAGCTTTTGAGTAAGCAAAACTCTGTAAAAATGGCAATTTTGGTAACTGTGAGTGTTTAAAAAGTGGTTATTCAACATGATGCACGATCCAATTGACATTTTGAATCATTTTTGGTACAGTCCAAAAAATCAATTTTCGGATGAAAAACGATGACTCCGGACCTGTCGAACGATCCCAAAATGGTCAATGTGGATGAAATTTCAACATTTAATCTTTTGACTCTAAATGACTGTTGGATGTGAATTATGACTTTGTCAACTAAAATAAGTGTGTTTAAAGTCATTTCTGTGCCTGAAACGGGTCAAAATTGAAGCTTCTGAGTAAGCAAAACTCTGTAAAAATGGCAATTTTGGTCACTGTGAGGGTTTAAAAAGTGGTTATTCAACATGAGGCATGATCCAATTGACATTTTGAATCATTTTTGGTACAGTCCAAAAAATCAATCTTCGGATGAAAAACGATGACTCCGGACCTGTCGAACGATCCCAAAATGGTCCATAATGATGAAATTTTAACATTTAATCTTTTGACTCTAAATGACTGTTGGATGTGAATTATGACTTTGTCAACTAGAATAAGTGTGTTTAAAGTCATTTTTGTGCCTGAAACGGGTCAAAATTGAAGCTTTTGAGTAAGCAAAACTCTGTAAAAATGGCAATTTTGGTCACTGTGAGGGTTTAAAAAGTGGTTATTCAACATGAGGCATGATCCAATTGACATTTTGAATCATTTTTGGTACAGTCCAAAAAAATCAATTTTCGGATGAAAAACGATGACTCCGGACCTGTCGAACGTTTCCAAAATGGTCCATAATGATGAAATTTCAACATTTAATCTTTTGACTCTAAATGACTGTTGAATGTGAATTATGGCTTTGTCACCTAAAATAAGTGTGTTTAAAGTCATTTCTGTGCCTGAAACGGGTCAAAATGGAAGCTTTTGAGTAAGCAAAACTCTGTAAAAATGGCAATTTTGGTCACTGTGAGGGTTAAAAAAGTGGTTATTCAACATGAGGCATGATCCAATTGACATTTTGAATCATTTTTGGTACAGTCCAAAAAATTAATTTTCGGATTAAAAACGATGACTCCGGACCTGTCGAACGATCCCAAAATGGTCTATAATGATGACATTTTAACATTTAATCTTTTGACTCTAAATGACTGTTGGATGTGAATTATGACTTTGTCAACTAAAATGAGTGTGTTTAAAGTCATTTCTGTGCCTGAAACTGGTCAAAATTGAAGCTTTTGAGTAAGCAAAACTCTGTAAAAATGGCAATTTTGGTCACTGTGAGGGTTTAAAAAGTGGTTATTCAACATGAGGCACGATCCAATTGACATTTTGAATCATTTTTGGTACAGTCCAAAAAATCCATTTTCGGATGAAAAACGATGATTCCGGACCTGTCGAACGATCCCAAAATGGTCTATAATGATGAAATTTTAACATTTAATCTTTTGACTCTTAATGACTGTTGGATGTGAATTATGACTTTGTCAACTAAAATAAGTGTGTTTAAAGTCATTTCTGTGCCTGAAAAGGGTCAAAATTGAAGCTTTTGAGTAAGCAAAACTCTGTAAAAATGGCAATTTTGGTCACTGTGAGGGTTTAAAAAGTGGTTATCCAACATGATGCACGATCCAATTGACATTTTGAATCATTTTTGGTACAGTCCAAAAAATCAATTTTCGGATGAAAAACAATGACTCCGGAACTGTCGAACGACCCCAAAATGGTCTATAATGATGAAATTTTAACATTTAATCTTTTGACTCTAAATGACTGTTGGATGTGAATTATGACTTTGTCAACTAAAATAAGTGTGTTTAAAGTCATTTCTGTGCCTGAAACGGGTCAAAATTGAAGCTTTTGAGTAAGCAAAACTCTGTAAAAATGGCAATTTTGATCACTGTGAGGGTTTAAAAAGTGGTTATTCAACATGAGGCCCGTTCCAATTGACATTTTGAATCATTTTTGGTACAGTCCAAAAAATCAATTTCGGATGAAAAACGATAACTCCGGACCTGTCGAACGATCTCAAAATGCTCAATATGGATGAAATTTCAACATTTAATCTTTTGACTCTAAATGACTGTTGGATGTGAATTATGACTTTGTCAACTTAAATAAGTGTGTTTAAAGTCATTTCTGTGCCTGAAACGGGTTAAAATTGAAGCTTTTGAGTAAGCAAAACTCTGATAGCAATTTTGGTCACTGTGAGGGTTTAAAAAGTGGTTATTCAACATGAGGCACGATCCAATTGACATTTTGAATCATTTTTGGTACAGTCCAAAAAATCAATTTTCGGATGAAAAACGATGACTCCGGACCTGTCGAACGATCCCAAAATGGTCTATAATGATGACATTTTAACATTTAATCTTTTGACTCTAAATGACTGTTGGATGTGAATTATGACTTTGTCAACTAAAATAAGTGTGTTTAAAGTCATTTCTGTGCCTGAAACGGGTCAAAATGGAAGCTTTTGAGTAAGCAAAACTCTGTAAAAATGCCAATTTTGGTCACTGTGAGGGTTTAAACAGTGGTTATTCAACATGAGGCATGATCCAATTGACATTTTGAATCATTTTTGGTACAGTCCAAAAAATCAATTTTCGGATGAAAAACGATGACTCCGGACCTGTCGAACGATCTCAAAATGGTCAATATGGATGAAATTTCAACATTTATTCATTTGACTCTAAATGACTGTTGGATGTGAATTATGACTTTGTCAACTAAAATAAGTGTGTTTAAAGTCATTTCTGTGCCTGAAACGGTTTAAAATTGAAGCTTTTGAGTAAGCAAAACTCTGTAAAAATGGCAATTTTGGTAACTGTGAGTGTTTAAAAAGTGGTTATTCAACATGATGCACGATCCAATTGACATTTTGAATCATTTTTGGTACAGTCCAAAAAATCAATTTTCGGATGAAAAACGATGACTCCGGACCTGTCGAACGATCCCAAAATGGTCCATAATGATGAAATTTTAACATTTAATCTTTTGACTCTAAATGACTGTTGGATGTGAATTATGACTTTGTCAACTAGAATAAGTGTGTTTAAAGTCATTTTTGTGCCTGAAACGGGTCAAAATTGAAGCTTTTGAGTAAGCAAAACTCTGTAAAAATGGCAATTTTGGTCACTGTGAGGGTTTAAAAAGTGGTTCTTCAACATGAGGCATGATCCAATTGACATTTTGAATCATTTTTGGTACAGTCCAAAAAATCAATTTTCGGATGAAAAACGATGAATCCGGACCTGTCGAACGATCCCAAAATGGTCTATAATGATGAAATTTTAACATTTAATCTTTTGACTCTAAATAACTGTTGGATGTGAATTATGACTTTGTCAACTAAAATAAGTGTGTTTAAAGTCATTTCTGTGCCTGAAACGGGTCAAAATTGAAGCTTTTGAGTAAGCAAAACTCTGTAAAAATGGCAATTTTGGTCACTGTGAGGGTTTAAAAAGTGGTTATCCAACATGATGCACGATCCAATTGACATTTTGAATCATTTTTGGTACAGTCCAAAAAATCAATTTTCGGATGAAAAACAATGACTCCGGAACTGTCGAACGACCCCAAAATGGTCTATAATGATGAAATTTTAACATTTAATCTTTTGACTCTAAATGACTGTTGGATGTGAATTATGACTTTGTCAACTAAAATAAGTGTGTTTAAAGTCATTTCTGTGCCTGAAACGGGTCAAAATTGAAGCTTTTGAGTAAGCAAAACTCTGTAAAAATGGCAATTTTGATCACTGTGAGGGTTTAAAAAGTGGTTATTCAACATGAGGCCCGTTCCAATTGACATTTTGAATCATTTTTGGTACAGTCCAAAAAATCAATTTCGGATGAAAAACGATAACTCCGGACCTGTCGAACGATCTCAAAATGCTCAATATGGATGAAATTTCAACATTTAATCTTTTGACTCTAAATGACTGTTGGATGTGAATTATGACTTTGTCAACTTAAATAAGTGTGTTTAAAGTCATTTCTGTGCCTGAAACGGGTTAAAATTGAAGCTTTTGAGTAAGCAAAACTCTGATAGCAATTTTGGTCACTGTGAGGGTTTAAAAAGTGGTTATTCAACATGAGGCACGATCCAATTGACATTTTGAATCATTTTTGGTACAGTCCAAAAAATCAATTTTCGGATGAAAAACGATGACTCCGGACCTGTCGAACGATCCCAAAATGGTCTATAATGATGACATTTTAACATTTAATCTTTTGACTCTAAATGACTGTTGGATGTGAATTATGACTTTGTCAACTAAAATAAGTGTGTTTAAAGTCATTTCTGTGCCTGAAACGGGTCAAAATGGAAGCTTTTGAGTAAGCAAAACTCTGTAAAAATGCCAATTTTGGTCACTGTGAGGGTTTAAACAGTGGTTATTCAACATGAGGCATGATCCAATTGACATTTTGAATCATTTTTGGTACAGTCCAAAAAATCAATTTTCGGATGAAAAACGATGACTCCGGACCTGTCGAACGATCTCAAAATGGTCAATATGGATGAAATTTCAACATTTATTCATTTGACTCTAAATGACTGTTGGATGTGAATTATGACTTTGTCAACTAAAATAAGTGTGTTTAAAGTCATTTCTGTGCCTGAAACGGTTTAAAATTGAAGCTTTTGAGTAAGCAAAACTCTGTAAAAATGGCAATTTTGGTAACTGTGAGTGTTTAAAAAGTGGTTATTCAACATGATGCACGATCCAATTGACATTTTGAATCATTTTTGGTACAGTCCAAAAAATCAATTTTCGGATGAAAAACGATGACTCCGGACCTGTCGAACGATCCCAAAATGGTCAATGTGGATGAAATTTCAACATTTAATCTTTTGACTCTAAATGACTGTTGGATGTGAATTATGACTTTGTCAACTAAAATAAGTGTGTTTAAAGTCATTTCTGTGCCTGAAACGGTTTAAAATTGAAGCTTTTGAGTAAGCAAAACTCTGTAAAAATGGCAATTTTGGTAACTGTGAGTGTTTAAAAAGTGGTTATTCAACATGATGCACGATCCAATTGACATTTTGAATCATTTTTGGTACAGTCCAAAAAATCAATTTTCGGATGAAAAACGATGACTCCGGACCTGTCGAACGATCCCAAAATGGTCAATGTGGATGAAATTTCAACATTTAATCTTTTGACTCTAAATGACTGTTGGATGTGAATTATGACTTTGTCAACTAAAATAAGTGTGTTTAAAGTCATTTCTGTGCCTGAAACGGGTCAAAATTGAAGCTTTTGAGTAAGCAAAACTCTGTAAAAATGGCAATTTTGGTCACTGTGAGGGTTTAAAAAGTGGTTATTCAACATGAGGCATGATCCAATTGACATTTTGAATCATTTTTGGTACAGTCCAAAAAATCAATCTTCGGATGAAAAACGATGACTCCGGACCTGTCGAACGATCCCAAAATGGTCCATAATGATGAAATTTTAACATTTAATCTTTTGACTCTAAATGACTGTTGGATGTGAATTATGACTTTGTCAACTAGAATAAGTGTGTTTAAAGTCATTTTTGTGCCTGAAACGGGTCAAAATTGAAGCTTTTGAGTAAGCAAAACTCTGTAAAAATGGCAATTTTGGTCACTGTGAGGGTTTAAAAAGTGGTTATTCAACATGAGGCATGATCCAATTGACATTTTGAATCATTTTTGGTACAGTCCAAAAAATCAATTTTCGGATGAAAAACGATGAATCCGGACCTGTCGAACGATCCCAAAATGGTCTATAATGATGAAATTTTAACATTTAATCTTTTGACTCTAAATAACTGTTGGATGTGAATTATGACTTTGTCAACTAAAATAAGTGTGTTTAAAGTCATTTCTGTGCCTGAAACGGGTCAAAATTGAAGCTTTTGAGTACGCAAAACTCTGTAAAAATGGCAATTTTGATCACTGTGAGGGTTTAAAAAGTGGTTATTCAACATGAGGCCCGTTCCAATTGACATTTTGAATCATTTTTGGTACAGTCCAAAAAATCATTTTTCGGTTGAAAAACGATAACTCCGGACCTGTCGAACGATCTCAAAAAGCTCAATATGGATGAAATTTCAACATTTAATCTTTTGACTCTAAATGACTGTTGGATGTGAATTATGACTTTGTCAACTTAAATAAGTGTGTTTAAAGTCATTTCTGTGCCTGAAACGGGTTAAAATTGAAGCTTTTGAGTAAGCAAAACTCTGATAGCAATTTTGGTCACTGTGAGGGTTTAAAAAGTGTTTATTCAACATGAGGCACGATCCAATTGACATATTGAATCATTTTTGGTACAGTCCAAAAAATCAATTTTCGGATGAAAAACGATGACTCTGGACCTGTCGAACGATCCCAAAATGGTCTATAATGATGAAATTTTAACATTTAATCTTTTGACTCTAAATGACTGTTGGATGTGAATTATGACTTTGTCAACTAAAATAAGTGTGTTTAAAGTCATTTCTGTGCCTGAAACGGGTCAAAATGGAAGCTTTTGAGTAAGCAAAACTCTGTAAAAATGGCAATTTTGGTCACTGTGAGGGTTTAAAAAGTGGTTATTCAACATGAGGCACGATCCAATTGACATTTTGAATCTTTTTTGGTACAGTCCAAAAAATCAATTTTCGGATGAAAAACGATGACTCCGGACCTGTTGAACGATCCCAAATGGTCAATATGGATGAAATTTCAACATTTAATCTTTTGACTCTAAATGACTGTTGGATGTGAATTATGAATTTGTCAACTAAAATAAGTGTGTTTAAAGTCATTTCTGTGCCTGAAACGGGTCAAAATTGAAGCTTTTGAGTAAGCAAAACTCTCTAAAAATGGCAATTTTGGTCACTGTGAGGGTTTAAAAAGTGGTTATTCAACATGAGGCACGATCCAATTGACATTTTGAATCATTTTTGGTACAGTCCAAAAAATCAATTTTCGGATGAAAAACGATGACTCCGGACCTGTCGAACGATCCCAAAATGGTCTATAATGATGACATTTTAACATTTAATCTTTTGACTCTAAATGACTGTTGGATGTGAATTATGACTTTGTCAACTAAAATAAGTGTGTTTAAAGTCATTTCTGTGCCTGAAACGGGTCAAAATGGAAGCTTTTGAGTAAGCAAAACTCTGTAAAAATGCCAATTTTGGTCACTGTGAGGGTTTAAACAGTGGTTATTCAACATGAGGCATGATCCAATTGACATTTTGAATCATTTTTGGTACAGTCCAAAAAATCAATTTTCGGATGAAAAACGATGACTCCGGACCTGTCGAACGATCTCAAAATGGTCAATATGGATGAAATTTCAACATTTATTCATTTGACTCTAAATGACTGTTGGATGTGAATTATGACTTTGTCAACTAAAATAAGTGTGTTTAAAGTCATTTCTGTGCCTGAAACGGTTTAAAATTGAAGCTTTTGAGTAAGCAAAACTCTGTAAAAATGGCAATTTTGGTAACTGTGAGTGTTTAAAAAGTGGTTATTCAACATGATGCACGATCCAATTGACATTTTGAATCATTTTTGGTACAGTCCAAAAAATCAATTTTCGGATGAAAAACGATGACTCCGGACCTGTCGAACGATCCCAAAATGGTCAATGTGGATGAAATTTCAACATTTAATCTTTTGACTCTAAATGACTGTTGGATGTGAATTATGACTTTGTCAACTAAAATAAGTGTGTTTAAAGTCATTTCTGTGCCTGAAACGGGTCAAAATTGAAGCTTTTGAGTAAGCAAAACTCTGTAAAAATGGCAATTTTGGTCACTGTGAGGGTTTAAAAAGTGGTTATTCAACATGAGGCATGATCCAATTGACATTTTGAATCATTTTTGGTACAGTCCAAAAAATCAATCTTCGGATGAAAAACGATGACTCCGGACCTGTCGAACGATCCCAAAATGGTCCATAATGATGAAATTTTAACATTTAATCTTTTGACTCTAAATGACTGTTGGATGTGAATTATGACTTTGTCAACTAGAATAAGTGTGTTTAAAGTCATTTTTGTGCCTGAAACGGGTCAAAATTGAAGCTTTTGAGTAAGCAAAACTCTGTAAAAATGGCAATTTTGGTCACTGTGAGGGTTTAAAAAGTGGTTATTCAACATGAGGCATGATCCAATTGACATTTTGAATCATTTTTGGTACAGTCCAAAAAAATCAATTTTCGGATGAAAAACGATGACTCCGGACCTGTCGAACGTTTCCAAAATGGTCCATAATGATGAAATTTCAACATTTAATCTTTTGACTCTAAATGACTGTTGAATGTGAATTATGGCTTTGTCACCTAAAATAAGTGTGTTTAAAGTCATTTCTGTGCCTGAAACGGGTCAAAATGGAAGCTTTTGAGTAAGCAAAACTCTGTAAAAATGGCAATTTTGGTCACTGTGAGGGTTAAAAAAGTGGTTATTCAACATGAGGCATGATCCAATTGACATTTTGAATCATTTTTGGTACAGTCCAAAAAATTAATTTTCGGATTAAAAACGATGACTCCGGACCTGTCGAACGATCCCAAAATGGTCTATAATGATGACATTTTAACATTTAATCTTTTGACTCTAAATGACTGTTGGATGTGAATTATGACTTTGTCAACTAAAATGAGTGTGTTTAAAGTCATTTCTGTGCCTGAAACTGGTCAAAATTGAAGCTTTTGAGTAAGCAAAACTCTGTAAAAATGGCAATTTTGGTCACTGTGAGGGTTTAAAAAGTGGTTATTCAACATGAGGCACGATCCAATTGACATTTTGAATCATTTTTGGTACAGTCCAAAAAATCCATTTTCGGATGAAAAACGATGATTCCGGACCTGTCGAACGATCCCAAAATGGTCTATAATGATGAAATTTTAACATTTAATCTTTTGACTCTTAATGACTGTTGGATGTGAATTATGACTTTGTCAACTAAAATAAGTGTGTTTAAAGTCATTTCTGTGCCTGAAAAGGGTCAAAATTGAAGCTTTTGAGTAAGCAAAACTCTGTAAAAATGGCAATTTTGGTCACTGTGAGGGTTTAAAAAGTGGTTATCCAACATGATGCACGATCCAATTGACATTTTGAATCATTTTTGGTACAGTCCAAAAAATCAATTTTCGGATGAAAAACAATGACTCCGGAACTGTCGAACGACCCCAAAATGGTCTATAATGATGAAATTTTAACATTTAATCTTTTGACTCTAAATGACTGTTGGATGTGAATTATGACTTTGTCAACTAAAATAAGTGTGTTTAAAGTCATTTCTGTGCCTGAAACGGGTCAAAATTGAAGCTTTTGAGTAAGCAAAACTCTGTAAAAATGGCAATTTTGATCACTGTGAGGGTTTAAAAAGTGGTTATTCAACATGAGGCCCGTTCCAATTGACATTTTGAATCATTTTTGGTACAGTCCAAAAAATCAATTTCGGATGAAAAACGATAACTCCGGACCTGTCGAACGATCTCAAAATGCTCAATATGGATGAAATTTCAACATTTAATCTTTTGACTCTAAATGACTGTTGGATGTGAATTATGACTTTGTCAACTTAAATAAGTGTGTTTAAAGTCATTTCTGTGCCTGAAACGGGTTAAAATTGAAGCTTTTGAGTAAGCAAAACTCTGATAGCAATTTTGGTCACTGTGAGGGTTTAAAAAGTGGTTATTCAACATGAGGCACGATCCAATTGACATTTTGAATCATTTTTGGTACAGTCCAAAAAATCAATTTTCGGATGAAAAACGATGACTCCGGACCTGTCGAACGATCCCAAAATGGTCTATAATGATGACATTTTAACATTTAATCTTTTGACTCTAAATGACTGTTGGATGTGAATTATGACTTTGTCAACTAAAATAAGTGTGTTTAAAGTCATTTCTGTGCCTGAAACGGGTCAAAATGGAAGCTTTTGAGTAAGCAAAACTCTGTAAAAATGCCAATTTTGGTCACTGTGAGGGTTTAAACAGTGGTTATTCAACATGAGGCATGATCCAATTGACATTTTGAATCATTTTTGGTACAGTCCAAAAAATCAATTTTCGGATGAAAAACGATGACTCCGGACCTGTCGAACGATCTCAAAATGGTCAATATGGATGAAATTTCAACATTTATTCATTTGACTCTAAATGACTGTTGGATGTGAATTATGACTTTGTCAACTAAAATAAGTGTGTTTAAAGTCATTTCTGTGCCTGAAACGGTTTAAAATTGAAGCTTTTGAGTAAGCAAAACTCTGTAAAAATGGCAATTTTGGTAACTGTGAGTGTTTAAAAAGTGGTTATTCAACATGATGCACGATCCAATTGACATTTTGAATCATTTTTGGTACAGTCCAAAAAATCAATTTTCGGATGAAAAACGATGACTCCGGACCTGTCGAACGATCCCAAAATGGTCCATAATGATGAAATTTTAACATTTAATCTTTTGACTCTAAATGACTGTTGGATGTGAATTATGACTTTGTCAACTAGAATAAGTGTGTTTAAAGTCATTTTTGTGCCTGAAACGGGTCAAAATTGAAGCTTTTGAGTAAGCAAAACTCTGTAAAAATGGCAATTTTGGTCACTGTGAGGGTTTAAAAAGTGGTTATTCAACATGAGGCATGATCCAATTGACATTTTGAATCATTTTTGGTACAGTCCAAAAAATCAATTTTCGGATGAAAAACGATGAATCCGGACCTGTCGAACGATCCCAAAATGGTCTATAATGATGAAATTTTAACATTTAATCTTTTGACTCTAAATAACTGTTGGATGTGAATTATGACTTTGTCAACTAAAATAAGTGTGTTTAAAGTCATTTCTGTGCCTGAAACGGGTCAAAATTGAAGCTTTTGAGTAAGCAAAACTCTGTAAAAATGGCAATTTTGGTCACTGTGAGGGTTTAAAAAGTGGTTATCCAACATGATGCACGATCCAATTGACATTTTGAATCATTTTTGGTACAGTCCAAAAAATCAATTTTCGGATGAAAAACAATGACTCCGGAACTGTCGAACGACCCCAAAATGGTCTATAATGATGAAATTTTAACATTTAATCTTTTGACTCTAAATGACTGTTGGATGTGAATTATGACTTTGTCAACTAAAATAAGTGTGTTTAAAGTCATTTCTGTGCCTGAAACGGGTCAAAATTGAAGCTTTTGAGTAAGCAAAACTCTGTAAAAATGGCAATTTTGATCACTGTGAGGGTTTAAAAAGTGGTTATTCAACATGAGGCCCGTTCCAATTGACATTTTGAATCATTTTTGGTACAGTCCAAAAAATCAATTTCGGATGAAAAACGATAACTCCGGACCTGTCGAACGATCTCAAAATGCTCAATATGGATGAAATTTCAACATTTAATCTTTTGACTCTAAATGACTGTTGGATGTGAATTATGACTTTGTCAACTTAAATAAGTGTGTTTAAAGTCATTTCTGTGCCTGAAACGGGTTAAAATTGAAGCTTTTGAGTAAGCAAAACTCTGATAGCAATTTTGGTCACTGTGAGGGTTTAAAAAGTGGTTATTCAACATGAGGCACGATCCAATTGACATTTTGAATCATTTTTGGTACAGTCCAAAAAATCAATTTTCGGATGAAAAACGATGACTCCGGACCTGTCGAACGATCCCAAAATGGTCTATAATGATGACATTTTAACATTTAATCTTTTGACTCTAAATGACTGTTGGATGTGAATTATGACTTTGTCAACTAAAATAAGTGTGTTTAAAGTCATTTCTGTGCCTGAAACGGGTCAAAATGGAAGCTTTTGAGTAAGCAAAACTCTGTAAAAATGCCAATTTTGGTCACTGTGAGGGTTTAAACAGTGGTTATTCAACATGAGGCATGATCCAATTGACATTTTGAATCATTTTTGGTACAGTCCAAAAAATCAATTTTCGGATGAAAAACGATGACTCCGGACCTGTCGAACGATCTCAAAATGGTCAATATGGATGAAATTTCAACATTTATTCATTTGACTCTAAATGACTGTTGGATGTGAATTATGACTTTGTCAACTAAAATAAGTGTGTTTAAAGTCATTTCTGTGCCTGAAACGGTTTAAAATTGAAGCTTTTGAGTAAGCAAAACTCTGTAAAAATGGCAATTTTGGTAACTGTGAGTGTTTAAAAAGTGGTTATTCAACATGATGCACGATCCAATTGACATTTTGAATCATTTTTGGTACAGTCCAAAAAATCAATTTTCGGATGAAAAACGATGACTCCGGACCTGTCGAACGATCCCAAAATGGTCAATGTGGATGAAATTTCAACATTTAATCTTTTGACTCTAAATGACTGTTGGATGTGAATTATGACTTTGTCAACTAAAATAAGTGTGTTTAAAGTCATTTCTGTGCCTGAAACGGTTTAAAATTGAAGCTTTTGAGTAAGCAAAACTCTGTAAAAATGGCAATTTTGGTAACTGTGAGTGTTTAAAAAGTGGTTATTCAACATGATGCACGATCCAATTGACATTTTGAATCATTTTTGGTACAGTCCAAAAAATCAATTTTCGGATGAAAAACGATGACTCCGGACCTGTCGAACGATCCCAAAATGGTCAATGTGGATGAAATTTCAACATTTAATCTTTTGACTCTAAATGACTGTTGGATGTGAATTATGACTTTGTCAACTAAAATAAGTGTGTTTAAAGTCATTTCTGTGCCTGAAACGGGTCAAAATTGAAGCTTTTGAGTAAGCAAAACTCTGTAAAAATGGCAATTTTGGTCACTGTGAGGGTTTAAAAAGTGGTTATTCAACATGAGGCATGATCCAATTGACATTTTGAATCATTTTTGGTACAGTCCAAAAAATCAATCTTCGGATGAAAAACGATGACTCCGGACCTGTCGAACGATCCCAAAATGGTCCATAATGATGAAATTTTAACATTTAATCTTTTGACTCTAAATGACTGTTGGATGTGAATTATGACTTTGTCAACTAGAATAAGTGTGTTTAAAGTCATTTTTGTGCCTGAAACGGGTCAAAATTGAAGCTTTTGAGTAAGCAAAACTCTGTAAAAATGGCAATTTTGGTCACTGTGAGGGTTTAAAAAGTGGTTATTCAACATGAGGCATGATCCAATTGACATTTTGAATCATTTTTGGTACAGTCCAAAAAATCAATTTTCGGATGAAAAACGATGAATCCGGACCTGTCGAACGATCCCAAAATGGTCTATAATGATGAAATTTTAACATTTAATCTTTTGACTCTAAATAACTGTTGGATGTGAATTATGACTTTGTCAACTAAAATAAGTGTGTTTAAAGTCATTTCTGTGCCTGAAACGGGTCAAAATTGAAGCTTTTGAGTAAGCAAAACTCTGTAAAAATGGCAATTTTGATCACTGTGAGGGTTTAAAAAGTGGTTATTCAACATGAGGCCCGTTCCAATTGACATTTTGAATCATTTTTGGTACAGTCCAAAAAATCATTTTTCGGTTGAAAAACGATAACTCCGGACCTGTCGAACGATCTCAAAAAGCTCAATATGGATGAAATTTCAACATTTAATCTTTTGACTCTAAATGACTGTTGGATGTGAATTATGACTTTGTCAACTAAAATAAGTGTGTTTAAAGTCATTTCTGTGCCTGAAACGGGTTAAAATTGAAGCTTTTGAGTAAGCAAAACTCTGATAGCAATTTTGGTCACTGTGAGGTTTTAAAAAGTGGTTATTCAACATGAGGCACGATCCAATTGACATATTGAATCATTTTTGGTACAGTCCAAAAAATCAATTTTCGGATGAAAAACGATGACTCCGGACCTGTCGAACGATCCCAAAATGATCTATAATGATGAAATTTTAATATTTAATCTTTTGACTCTAAATGACTGTTGGATGTGAATTATGACTTTGTCAACTAAAATAAGTGTGTTTAAAGTCATTTCTGTGCCTGAAACGGGTCAAAATTGAAGCTTTTGAGTAAGCAAAACTCTGTAAAAATGGCAATTTTGTTCACTGTGAGGGTTTAAAAAGTGGTTATTCAACATGAGGCATGATCCAATTGACATTTTGAATCATTTTTGGTACAGTCCAAAAAATCAATCTTCGGATGAAAAACGATGACTCCGGACCTGTCGAACGATCCCAAAATGGTCCATAATGATGAAATTTTAACATTTAATCTTTTGACTCTAAATGACTGTTGGATGTGAATTATGACTTTGTCAACTAGAATAAGTGTGTTTAAAGTCATTTTTGTGCCTGAAACGGGTCAAAATTGAAGCTTTTGAGTAAGCAAAACTCTGTAAAAATGGCAATTTTGGTCACTGTGAGGGTTTAAAAAGTGGTTATTCAACATGAGGCATGATCCAATTGACATTTTGAATCATTTTTGGTACAGTCCAAAAAATCAATCTTCGGATGAAAAACGATGACTCCGGACCTGTCGAACGATCCCAAAATGGTCTATAATGATGAAATTTTAACATTTAATCTTTTGACTCTAAATGACTGTTGGATGTGAATTATGACTTTGTCAACTAAAATAAGTATGTTTAAAGTCATTTCTGTGCATGAAACGGGTCAAAATTGAAGCTTTTGAGTAAGCAAAACTCTGTAAAAATGGCAATTTTGGTCACTGTGAGGGTTTAAAAAGTGGTTATTCAACATGAGGCCCGTTCCAATTGACATTTTGAATCATTTTTGGTACAGTCCAAAAAATCAATTTTCGGATGAAAAACGATAACTCCGGACCTGTCGAACGATCTCAAAAAGCTCAATATGGATGAAATTTCAACATTTAATCTTTTGACTCTAAATGACTGTTGGATGTGAATTATGACTTTGTCAACTAAAATAAGTGTGTTTAAAGTCATTTCTGTGCCTGAAACGGGTTAAAATTGAAGCTTTTGAGTAAGCAAAACTCTGATAGCAATTTTGGTCACTGTGAGGGTTTAAAAAGTGGTTATTCAACATGAGGCACGATCCAATTGACATATTGAATCATTTTTGGTACAGTCCAAAAAATCAATTTTCGGATGAAAAACGATGACTCCGGACCTGTCGAACGATCCCAAAATGATCTATAATGATGAAATTTTAACATTTAATCTTTTGACTCTAAATGACTGTTGGATGTGAATTATGACTTTGTCAACTAAAATAAGTGTGTTTAAAGTCATTTCTGTGCCTGAAACGGGTCAAAATTGAAGCTTTTGAGTAAGCAAAACTCTGTAAAAATGGCAATTTTGGTCACTGTGAGAGTTTAAAAAGTGGTTATTCAACATGAGGCACGATCCAATTGACATTTTGAATCATTTTTGGTACAGTCCAAAAAATCAATTTTCGGATGAAAAACGATGACTCTGGACCTGTCGAACGATCCCAAAATGGTCTATAATGATGAAATTTCAACATTTAATCTTTTGACTCTAAATGACTGTTGGATGTGAATTATGACTTTGTAAACTAAAATAAATGTGTTTAAAGTCATTTCTGTGCCTGAAACGGGTCAAAATGGAAGCTTTTGAGTAAGCAAAACTCTGTAAAAATGGCAATTTTGGTCACTGTGAGGGTTTAAAAAGTGGTTATTTAACATGAGGCACGATCCAATTGACATTTTGAATCATTTTTGGTACAGTCCAAAAAATCAATTTTCGGATGAAAAACGATGACTCCGGACCTGTCGAACGATCCCAAATGGTCAATATGGATGAAATTTCAACATTTAATCTTTTGACTCTAAATGACTGTTGGAAGTGAATTATGACTTTGTCAACTAGAATAAGTGTGTTTAAAGTCATTTTTGTGCTTGAAACGGGTCAAAATGGAAGCTTTTGAGTAAGCAAAACTCTGTAAAAATGGCAATTTTGGTCACTGTGAGGGTTTAAACAGTGGTTATTCAACATGAGGCATGATCCAATTGACATTTTGAATCATTTTTGGTACAGTCCAAAAAATCAATTTTCGGATGAAAACGATGACTCCGGACCTGTCGAACGATCTCAAAATGGTCAATATGGATGAAATTTCAACATTTATTCTTTTGACTCTAAATGACTGTTGGATGTGAATTATGACCTTGTCAACTAAAATAAGTGTGTTTAAAGTCATTTCTGTGCCTGAAACGGGTCAAAATTGAAGCTTTTGAGTAAGCAAAACTCTGTAAAAATGGCAATTTTGGTAACTGTGAGAGTTTAAAAAGTGGTTATTCAACATGATGCACGATCCAATTGACATTTTGAATCATTTTTGGTACAGTCCAAAAAATCAATTTTCGGATGAAAAACGATGACTCCGGACCTGTCGAACGATCCCAAAATGGTCAATATGGATGAAATTTCAACATTTAATCTTTTGACTCTAAATGACTGTTGGATGTGAATTATGACTTTGTCAACTAAAATAAGTGTGTTTAAAGTCATTTCTGTGCCTGAAACGGGTCAAAATTGAAGCTTTTGAGTAAGCAAAACTCTGTAAAAATGGCAATTTTGGTCACTTTGAGGGTTTAAAAAGTGGTTATTCAACATGAGGCATGATCCAATTGACATTTTGAATCATTTTTGGTACAGTCCAAAAAAATCAATTTTCGGATGAAAAACGATGACTCCGGACCTGTCGAACGTTCCCAAAATGGTCCATAATGATGAAATTTCAACATTTAATCTTTTGACTCTAAATGACTGCTGAATGTGAATTATGGCTTTGTCACCTAAAATAAGTGTGTTTAAAGTCATTTCTGTGCCTGAAACGGGTCAAAATGGAAGCTTTTGAGTAAGCAAAACTCTGTAAAAATGGCAATTTTGGTCACTGTGAGGGTTAAAAAAGTGGTTATTCAACATGAGGCATGATCCAATTGACATTTTGAATCATTTTTGGTACAGTCCAAAAAATTAATTTTCGGATTAAAAACGATGACTCCGGACCTGTCGAACGATCCCAAAATGGTCTATAATGATGACATTTTAACATTTAATCTTTTGACTCTAAATGACTGTTGGATGTGAATTATGACTTTGTCAACTAAAATGAGTGTGTTTAAAGTCATTTCTGTGCCTGAAAAGGGTCAAAATTGAAGCTTTTGAGTAAGCAAAACTCTGTAAAAATGGCAATTTTGGTCACTGTGAGGGTTTAAAAAGTGGTTATTCAACATGATGCACGATCCAATTGACATTTTGAATCATTTTTGGTACAGTCCAAAAAATCAATTTTCGGATGAAAAACGATGACTCCGGAACTGTCGAACGACCCCAAAATGGTCTATAATGATGAAATTTTAACATTTAATCTTTTGACTCTAAATGACTGTTGGATGTGAATTATGACTTTGTCAACTAAAACAAGTCTGTTTAAAGTCATTTCTGTGCCTGAAACGGGTCAAAATTGAAGCTTTTGAGTAAGCAAAACTCTGTAAAAATGGCAATTTTGGTCACTGTGAGGGTTTAAAAAGTGGTTATTCAACATGATGCACGATCCACTTGAAATTTTGAATCATTTTTGGTACAGTCCAAAAAATCAATTTTCGGATGAAAAACGATGACTCCGGACCTGTCGAACGACCCCCAAAATGGTCTATAATGATGAAAATTTAACATTTAATCTTTTGACTCTAAATGACTGTTGGATGTGAATTATGACTTTGTCAACTAAAACAAGTGTGTTTAAAGTCATTTCTGTGCCTGAAACGGGTCAAAATTGAAGCTTTTGAGTAAGCAAAACTCTGTAAAAATGGCAATTTTGGTAACTGTGAGGGTTTAAAAAGTGGTTATTCAACATGATGCACGATCCAATTGACATTTTGAATCATTTTTGGTACAGTCCAAAAAATCAATTTTCGGATGAAAAACGATGACTCCGGACCTGTCGAACGATCCCAAAATCGTCAATATGGATGACATTTCAACATTTAATCTTTTGACTCTAAATGACTGTTGGATGTGAATTATGACTTTGTTAACTCAAATAAGTGTGTTTAAAGTCATTTCTGTGCCTGAAACGGGTCAAAATTGAAGCTTTTGAGTAAGCAAAACTCTCTAAAAATGGCAATTTTGGTCACTGTGAGGGTTTAAAAAGTGGTTATTTAACATGAGGCACGATCCAATTGACATTTTGAATCATTTTTGGTACAGTCCAAAAAATCAATTTTCGGATGAAAAACGATGACTCCGGACCTGTCGAACGATCCCAAAATGGTCTATAATGATGACATTTTAACATTTAATCTTTTGACTCTAAATGACTGTTGGATGTGAATTATGACTTTGTCAACTAAAATAAGTGTGTTTAAAGTCATTTCTGTGCCTGAAACGGGTCAAAATGGAAGCTTTTGAGTAAGCAAAACTCTGTAAAAATGGCAATTTTGGTCACTGTGAGGGTTTAAAAAGTGGTTATTCAACATGAGGCACGATCCAATTGACATTTTGAATCATTTTTGGTACAGTCAAAAATCAATCTTCGGATGAAAAACGATGACTCCGGAACTGTCGGACGATCCCAAAATGGTCCATAATGATGAAATTTTAACATTTAATCTTTTGACTCTAAATGACTGTTGGAAGTGAATTATGACTTTGTCAACTAGAATAAGTGTGTTTAAAGTCCTTTTTGTGCCTGAAACGGGTCAAAATCGAAGCTTTTGAGTAAGCAAAACTCTGTAAAAATGGCAATTTTGGTAACTGTGAGTGTTTAAAAAGTGGTTATTCAACATGATGCACGATCCAATTGACATTTTGAATCATTTTTGGTACAGTCCAAAAAATCAATTTTTGGATGAAAAACGATGACTCCGGACCTGTCGAACGATCCCAAAATGGTCAATATGGATGAAATTTCAACATTTAATCTTTTGACTCTAAATGACTGTTGGGTGTGAATTATGACTTTGTCAACTAAAATAAGTGTGTTTAAAGTCATTTCTGTGCCTGAAACGGGTCAAAATTGAAGCTTTTGAGTAAGCAAAACTCTGTAAAAATGGCAATTTTGGTCACTGTGAGGGTTTAAAAAGTGGTTATTCAACATGAGGCCCGTTCCAATTGACATTTTGAATCATTTTTGGTACAGTCCAAAAAATCAATTTTCGGATGAAAAACGATAACTCCGGACCTGTCGAACGATCTCAAAATGCTCAATATGGATGAAATTTCAACATTTAATCTTTTGACTCTAAATGACTGTTGGATGTGAATTATGACTTTGTCAACTAAAATAAGTGTGTTTAAAGTCATTTCTGTGCCTGAAACGGGTTAAAATTGAAGCTTTTGAGTAAGCAAAACTCTGACAGCAATTTTGGTCACTGTGAGGGTTTAAAAAGTGGTTATTCAACATGAGGCACGATCCAATTGACATATTGAATCATTTTTGGTACAGTCCAAAAAATCAATTTTCGGATGAAAAACGATGACTCCGGACCTGTCGAACGATCCCAAAATGGTCTATAATGATGAAATTTTAACATTTAATCTTTTGACTCTAAATGACTGTTGGATGTGAATTATGACTTTGTCAACTAAAATAAGTGTGTTTAAAGTCATTTCTGTGCCTGAAACGGGTCAAAATTGAAGCTTTTGAGTAAGCAAAACTCTTTAAAAATGGCAATTTTGGTCACTGTGAGGGTTTAAAAAGTGGTTGTTCAACATGAGGCATGATCCAATTGACATTTTGAATCATTTTTGGTACAGTCCAAAAAATCAATTTTCAGATGAAAAACGATGAATCCGGACCTGTCGAACGATCCCAAAATGGTCTATAATGATGAAATTTTAACATTTAATCTTTTGACTCTAAATGACTGTTGGATGTGAATTATGACTTTGTCAACTAGAATAAGTGTGTTTAAAGTCCTTTTTGTGCCTGAAACGGGTCAAAATGGAAGCTTTTGAGTAAGCAAAACTCTGTAAAAATGGCAATTTTGGTAACTGTGAGTGTTTAAAAAGTGGTTATTCAACATGATGCACGATCCAATTGACATTTTGAATCATTTTTGGTACAGTCCAAAAAATCAATTTTTGGATGAAAAACGATGACTCCGGACCTGTCGAACGATCCCAAAATGGTCAATATGGATGAAATTTCAACATTTAATCTTTTGACTCTAAATGACTGTTGGGTGTGAATTATGACTTTGTCAACTAAAATAAGTGTGTTTAAAGTCATTTCTGTGCCTGAAACGGGTCAAAATTGAAGCTTTTGAGTAAGCAAAACTCTGTAAAAATGGCAATTTTGGTCACTGTGAGGGTTTAAAAAGTGGTTATTCAACATGAGGCCCGTTCCAATTGACATTTTGAATCATTTTTGGTACAGTCCAAAAAATCAATTTTCGGATGAAAAACGATAACTCCGGACCTGTCGAACGATCTCAAAATGCTCAATATGGATGAAATTTCAACATTTAATCTTTTGACTCTAAATGACTGTTGGATGTGAATTATGACTTTGTCAACTAAAATAAGTGTGTTTAAAGTCATTTCTGTGCCTGAAACGGGTTAAAATTGAAGCTTTTGAGTAAGCAAAACTCTGACAGCAATTTTGGTCACTGTGAGGGTTTAAAAAGTGGTTATTCAACATGAGGCACGATCCAATTGACATATTGAATCATTTTTGGTACAGTCCAAAAAATCAATTTTCGGATGAAAAACGATGACTCCGGACCTGTCGAACGATCCCAAAATGGTCTATAATGATGAAATTTTAACATTTAATCTTTTGACTCTAAATGACTGTTGGATGTGAATTATGACTTTGTCAACTAAAATAAGTGTGTTTAAAGTCATTTCTGTGCCTGAAACGGGTCAAAATTGAAGCTTTTGAGTAAGCAAAACTCTTTAAAAATGGCAATTTTGGTCACTGTGAGGGTTTAAAAAGTGGTTGTTCAACATGAGGCATGATCCAATTGACATTTTGAATCATTTTTGGTACAGTCCAAAAAATCAATTTTTGGATGAAAAACGATGACTCCGGACCTGTCGAACAATCCCAAAATGGTCAATATGGATGAAATTTCAACATTTAATCTTTTGACTCTAAATGACTGTTGGGTGTGAATTATGACTTTGTCAACTAAAATAAGTGTGTTTAAAGTCATTTCTGTGCCTGAAACGGGTCAAAATTGAAGCTTTTGAGTAAGCAAAACTCTGTAAAAATGGCAATTTTGGTCACTGTGAGGGTTTAAAAAGTGGTTATTCAACATGAGGCCCGTTCCAATTGACATTTTGAATCATTTTTGGTACAGTCCAAAAAATCAATTTTCGGATGAAAAACGATAACTCCGGACCTGTCGAACGATCTCAAAATCGTCAATATGGATGACATTTCAACATTTAATCTTTTGACTCTAAATGACTGTTGGATGTGAATTATGACTTTGTTAACTCAAATAAGTGTGTTTAAAGTCATTTCTGTGCCTGAAACGGGTCAAAATTGAAGCTTTTGAGTAAGCAAAACTCTCTAAAAATGGCAATTTTGGTCACTGTGAGGGTTTAAAAAGTGGTTATTTAACATGAGGCACGATCCAATTGACATTTTGAATCATTTTTGGTACAGTCCAAAAAATCAATTTTCGGATGAAAAACGATGACTCCGGACCTGTCGAACGATCCCAAAATGGTCTATAATGATGACATTTTAACATTTAATCTTTTGACTCTAAATGACTGTTGGATGTGAATTATGACTTTGTCAACTAAAATAAGTGTGTTTAAAGTCATTTCTGTGCCTGAAACGGGTCAAAATGGAAGCTTTTGAGTAAGCAAAACTCTGTAAAAATGGCAATTTTGGTCACTGTGAGGGTTTAAAAAGTGGTTATTCAACATGAGGCACGATCCAATTGACATTTTGAATCATTTTTGGTACAGTCAAAAATCAATCTTCGGATGAAAAACGATGACTCCGGAACTGTCGGACGATCCCAAAATGGTCCATAATGATGACATTTTAACATTTAATCTTTTGACTCTAAATGACTGTTGGAAGTGAATTATGACTTTGTCAACTAGAATAAGTGTGTTTAAAGTCCTTTTTGTGCCTGAAACGGGTCAAAATGGAAGCTTTTGAGTAAGCAAAACTCTGTAAAAATGGCAATTTTGGTAACTGTGAGTGTTTAAAAAGTGGTTATTCAACATGATGCACGATCCAATTGACATTTTGAATCATTTTTGGTACAGTCCAAAAAATCAATTTTTGGATGAAAAACGATGACTCCGGACCTGTCGAACGATCCCAAAATGGTCAATATGGATGAAATTTCAACATTTAATCTTTTGACTCTAAATGACTGTTGGGTGTGAATTATGACTTTGTCAACTAAAATAAGTGTGTTTAAAGTCATTTCTGTGCCTGAAACGGGTCAAAATTGAAGCTTTTGAGTAAGCAAAACTCTGTAAAAATGGCAATTTTGGTCACTGTGAGGGTTTAAAAAGTGGTTATTCAACATGAGGCCCGTTCCAATTGACATTTTGAATCATTTTTGGTACAGTCCAAAAAATCAATTTTCGGATGAAAAACGATAACTCCGGACCTGTCGAACGATCTCAAAATGCTCAATATGGATGAAATTTCAACATTTAATCTTTTGACTCTAAATGACTGTTGGATGTGAATTATGACTTTGTCAACTAAAATAAGTGTGTTTAAAGTCATTTCTGTGCCTGAAACGGGTTAAAATTGAAGCTTTTGAGTAAGCAAAACTCTGACAGCAATTTTGGTCACTGTGAGGGTTTAAAAAGTGGTTATTCAACATGAGGCACGATCCAATTGACATATTGAATCATTTTTGGTACAGTCCAAAAAATCAATTTTCGGATGAAAAACGATGACTCCGGACCTGTCGAACGATCCCAAAATGGTCTATAATGATGAAATTTTAACATTTAATCTTTTGACTCTAAATGACTGTTGGATGTGAATTATGACTTTGTCAACTAAAATAAGTGTGTTTAAAGTCATTTCTGTGCCTGAAACGGGTCAAAATTGAAGCTTTTGAGTAAGCAAAACTCTTTAAAAATGGCAATTTTGGTCACTGTGAGGGTTTAAAAAGTGGTTGTTCAACATGAGGCATGATCCAATTGACATTTTGAATCATTTTTGGTACAGTCCAAAAAATCAATTTTCGGATGAAAAACGATGAATCCGGACCTGTCGAACGATCCCAAAATGGTCTATAATGATGAAATTTTAACATTTAATCTTTTGACTCTAAATGACTGTTGGATGTGAATTATGACTTTGTCAACTAGAATAAGTGTGTTTAAAGTCCTTTTTGTGCCTGAAACGGGTCAAAATGGAAGCTTTTGAGTAAGCAAAACTCTGTAAAAATGGCAATTTTGGTAACTGTGAGTGTTTAAAAAGTGGTTATTCAACATGATGCACGATCCAATTGACATTTTGAATCATTTTTGGTACAGTCCAAAAAATCAATTTTTGGATGAAAAACGATGACTCCGGACCTGTCGAACGATCCCAAAATGGTCAATATGGATGAAATTTCAACATTTAATCTTTTGACTCTAAATGACTGTTGGGTGTGAATTATGACTTTGTCAACTAAAATAAGTGTGTTTAAAGTCATTTCTGTGCCTGAAACGGGTCAAAATTGAAGCTTTTGAGTAAGCAAAACTCTGTAAAAATGGCAATTTTGGTCACTGTGAGGGTTTAAAAAGTGGTTATTCAACATGAGGCCCGTTCCAATTGACATTTTGAATCATTTTTGGTACAGTCCAAAAAATCAATTTTCGGATGAAAAACGATAACTCCGGACCTGTCGAACGATCTCAAAATGCTCAATATGGATGAAATTTCAACATTTAATCTTTTGACTCTAAATGACTGTTGGATGTGAATTATGACTTTGTCAACTAAAATAAGTGTGTTTAAAGTCATTTCTGTGCCTGAAACGGGTTAAAATTGAAGCTTTTGAGTAAGCAAAACTCTGACAGCAATTTTGGTCACTGTGAGGGTTTAAAAAGTGGTTATTCAACATGAGGCACGATCCAATTGACATATTGAATCATTTTTGGTACAGTCCAAAAAATCAATTTTCGGATGAAAAACGATGACTCCGGACCTGTCGAACGATCCCAAAATGGTCTATAATGATGAAATTTTAACATTTAATCTTTTGACTCTAAATGACTGTTGGATGTGAATTATGACTTTGTCAACTAAAATAAGTGTGTTTAAAGTCATTTCTGTGCCTGAAACGGGTCAAAATTGAAGCTTTTGAGTAAGCAAAACTCTTTAAAAATGGCAATTTTGGTCACTGTGAGGGTTTAAAAAGTGGTTGTTCAACATGAGGCATGATCCAATTGACATTTTGAATCATTTTTGGTACAGTCCAAAAAATCAATTTTCGGATGAAAAACGATGAATCCGGACCTGTCGAACGATCCCAAAATGGTCTATAATGATGAAATTTTAACATTTAATCTTTTGACTCTAAATGACTGTTGGATGTGAATTATGACTTTGTCAACTAAAATAAGTGTGTTTAAAGTCATTTCTGTGCCTGAAACGGGTCAAAATTGAAGCTTTTGAGTAAGCAAAACTCTGTAAAAATGGCAATTTTGGTCACTGTGAGGGTTTAAAAAGTGGTTATTCAACATGAGGCCCGTTCCAATTGACATTTTGAATCATTTTTGGTACAGTCCAAAAAATCAATTTTCGGATGAAAAACGATGACTCCGGACCTGTCGAACGATCCCAAAATGGTCTATAATGATGAAATTTTAACATTTAATCTTTTGACTCTAAATGACTGTTGGATGTGAATTATGACTTTGTCAACTAGAATAAGTGTGTTTAAAGTCATTTTTGTGCCTGAAACGGGTCAAAATTGAAGCTTTTGAGTAAGCAAAACTCTGTAAAAATGGCAATTTTGGTCACTGTGAGGGTTTAAAAAGTGGTTATTCAACATGAGGCATGATCCAATTGACATTTTGAATCATTTTTGGTACAGTCCAAAAAATCAATTTTCGGATGAAAAACGATGAATCCGGACCTGTCGAACGATCCCAAAATGGTCTATAATGATGAAATTTTAACATTTAATCTTTTGACTCTAAATAACTGTTGGATGTGAATTATGACTTTGTCAACTAAAATAAGTGTGTTTAAAGTCATTTCTGTGCCTGAAACGGGTCAAAATTGAAGCTTTTGAGTAAGCAAAACTCTGTAAAAATGGCAATTTTGATCACTGTGAGGGTTTAAAAAGTGGTTATTCAACATGAGGCCCGTTCCAATTGACATTTTGAATCATTTTTGGTACAGTCCAAAAAATCATTTTTCGGTTGAAAAACGATAACTCCGGACCTGTCGAACGATCTCAAAAAGCTCAATATGGATGAAATTTCAACATTTAATCTTTTGACTCTAAATGACTGTTGGATGTGAATTATGACTTTGTCAACTAAAATAAGTGTGTTTAAAGTCATTTCTGTGCCTGAAACGGGTTAAAATTGAAGCTTTTGAGTAAGCAAAACTCTGATAGCAATTTTGGTCACTGTGAGGTTTTAAAAAGTGGTTATTCAACATGAGGCACGATCCAATTGACATATTGAATCATTTTTGGTACAGTCCAAAAAATCAATTTTCGGATGAAAAACGATGACTCCGGACCTGTCGAACGATCCCAAAATGGTCTATAATGATGAAATTTCAACATTTAATCTTTTGACTCTAAATGACTGTTGGATGTGAATTATGACTTTGTCAACTAAAATGAGTGTGTTTAAAGTCATTTCTGTGCCTGAAACTGGTCAAAATTGAAGCTTTTGAGTAAGCAAAACTCTGTAAAAATGGCAATTTTGGTCACTGTGAGGGTTTAAAAAGTGGTTATTCAACATGAGGCACGATCCAATTGACATTTTGAATCATTTTTGGTACAGTCCAAAAAATCAATTTTCGGATGAAAAACGATGACTCCGGACCTGTCGAACGATCCCAAAATGGTCTATAATGATGAAATTTTAACATTTAATCTTTTGACTCTTAATGACTGTTGGATGTGAATTATGACTTTGTCAACTAAAATAAGTGTGTTTAAAGTCATTTCGGTGCCTGAAAAGGGTCAAAATTGAAGCTTTTGAGTAAGCAAAACTCTGTAAAAATTGCAATTTTGGTCACTGTGAGGGTTTAAAAAGTGGTTATTCAACATGATGCACGATCCAATTGACATTTTGAATCATTTTTGGTACAGTCCAAAAAATCAATTTTCGGATGAAAAACAATGACTCCGGAACTGTCGAACGACCCCAAAATGGTCTATAATGATGAAATTTTAACATTTAATCTTTTGACTCTAAATGACTGTTGGATGTGAATTATGACTTTGTCAACTAAAATAAATGTGTTTAAAGTCATTTCTGTGCCTGAAACGGGTTAAAATTGAAGCTTTTGAGTAAGCAAAACTCTGATAGCAATTTTGGTCACTGTGAGGGTTTAAAAAGTGGTTGTTCAACATGAGGCATGATCCAATTGACATTTTGAATCATTTTTGGTACAGTCCAAAAAATCAATCTTCGGATGAAAAACGATGACTCCGGACCTGTCGAACGATCCCAAAATGGTCTATAATGATGAAATTTTAACATTTAATCTTTTGACTCTAAATTACTGTTGGATGTGAATTATGACTTTGTCAACTAAAATAAGTGTGTTTAAAGTCATTTCTGTGCCCGAAACGTGTCAAAATTGAAGCTTTTGAGTAAGCAAAACTCTGTAAAAATGGCAATTTTGGTCACTGTGAGGGTTTAAAAAGTGGTTATTCAACATGATGCACGATCCAATTGACATTTTGAATCATTTTTGGTACAGTCCAAAAAATCAATTTTCGGATGAAAAACGATAACTCCGGACCTGTCGAACGATCTCAAAATGCTCAATATGGATGAAATTTCAACATTTAATCTTTTGACTCTAAATGACTGTTGGATGTGAATTATGACTTTGTCAACTAAAATAAGTGTGTTTAAAGTCATTTCTGTGCCTGAAACGGGTCAAAATTGAAGCTTTTGAGTAAGCAAAACTCTGTAAAAATGGCAATTTTGGTCACTGTGAGGGTTTAAAAAGTGGTTATTCAACATGAGGCCCGTTCCAATTGACATTTTGAATCATTTTTGGTACAGTCCAAAAAATCAATTTTCGGATGAAAAACGATGACTCCGGACCTGTCGAACGATCTCAAAATGGTCAATATGGATGAAATTTCAACATTTATTCTTTTGACTCTAAATGACTGTTGGATGTGAATTATGACTTTGTCAACTAAAATAAGTGTGTTTAAAGTCATTTCTGTGCCTGAAACGGGTCAAAATTGAAGCTTTTGAGTAAGCAAAACTCTGTAAAAATGGCAATTTTGGTCACTGTGAGGGTCTAAAAAGTGGTTATTCAACATGAGGCATGATCCAATTGACATTTTGAATCATTTTTGGTACAGTCCAAAAAATCAATTTTCGGATGAAAAACGATGACTCCGGACCTGTCGAATGATCCCAAAATGGTCTATAATGATGAAATTTTAACATTTAATCTTTTGACTCTAAATTACTGTTGGATGTGAATTATGACTTTGTCAACTAAAATAAGTGTGTTTAAAGTCATTTCTGTGCCCGAAACGTGTCAAAATTGAAGCTTTTGAGTAAGCAAAACTCTGTAAAAATGGCAATTTTGGTCACTGTGAGGGTTTAAAAAGTGGTTATTCAACATGATGCACGATCCAATTGACATTTTGAATCATTTTTGGTACAGTCCAAAAAATCAATTTTCGGATGAAAAACGATGACTCCGGACCTGTCGAACGATCCCAAAATGGTCTATAATGATGAAATTTTAACATTTAATCTTTTGACTCTAAATTACTGTTGGATGTGAATTATGACTTTGTCAACTAAAATAAGTGTGTTTAAAGTCATTTCTGTGCCCGAAACGTGTCAAAATTGAAGCTTTTGAGTAAGCAAAACTCTGTAAAAATGGCAATTTTGGTCACTGTGAGGGTTTAAAAAGTGGTTATTCAACATGATGCACGATCCAATTGACATTTTGAATCATTTTTGGTACAGTCCAAAAAATCAATTTTCGGATGAAAAACGATGACTCCGGACCTGTCGAACGATCCCAAATGGTCAATATGGATGAAATTTCAACATTTAATCTTTTGACTCTAAATGACTGTTGGATGTGAATTATGAATTTGTCAACGTAAATAAGTGTGTTTAAAGTCATTTCTGTGCCTGAAACGGATCAAAATTGAAGCTTTTGAGTAAGCAAAACTCTTTAAAAATGGCAATTTTGGTCACTGTGAGGGTTTAAAAAGTGGTTGTTCAACATGAGGCATGATCCAATTGACATTTTGAATCATTTTTGGTACAGTCCAAAAAATCAATGTTCGGATGAAAAACGATGACTCCGGACCTGTCGAACGATCCCAAAATGGTCTATAATGATGAAATTTTAACATTTAATCTTTTGACTCTAAATTACTGTTGGATGTGAATTATGACTTTGTCAACTAAAATAAGTGTGTTTAAAGTCATTTCTGTGCCCGAAACGTGTCAAAATTGAAGCTTTTGAGTAAGCAAAACTCTGTAAAAATGGCAATTTTGGTCACTGTGAGGGTTTAAAAAGTGGTTATTCAACATGATGCACGATCCAATTGACATTTTGAATCATTTTTGGTACAGTCCAAAAAATCAATTTTCGGATGAAAAACGATGACTCCGGACCTGTCGAACGACCCCCAAAATGGTCTATAATGATGAAAATTTAACATTTAATCTTTTGACTCTAAATGACTGTTGGATGTGAATTATGACTTTGTCAACTAAAACAAGTGTGTTTAAAGTCATTTCTGTGCCTAAAACGGGTCAAAAATTGAAGCTTTTGAGTAAGCAAAACTCTGTAAAAATGGCAATTTTGGTCACTTTGAGGGTTTAAAAAGTGGTTATTCAACATGAGGCATGATCCAATTGACATTTTGAATCATTTTTGGTACAGTCCAAAAAAATCAATTTTCGGATGAAAAACGATGACTCCGGACCTGTCGAACGTTCCCAAAATGGTCCATAATGATGAAATTTCAACATTTAATCTTTTGACTCTAAATGACTGTTGAATGTGAATTATGGCTTTGTCACCTAAAATAAGTGTGTTTAAAGTCATTTCTGTGCCTGAAACGGGTCAAAATGGAAGCTTTTGAGTAAGCAAAACTCTGTAAAAATGGCAATTTTGGTCACTGTGAGGGTTAAAAAAGTGGTTATTCAACATGAGGCATGATCCAATTGACATTTTGAATCATTTTTGGTACAGTCCAAAAAATTTATTTTCGGATTAAAAACGATGACTCCGGACCTGTCGAACGATCCCAAAATGGTCTATAATGATGACATTTTAACATTTAATCTTTTGACTCTAAATGACTGTTGGATGTGAATTATGACTTTGTCAACTAAAATGAGTGTGTTTAAAGTCATTTCTGTGCCTGAAACTGGTCAAAATTGAAGCTTTTGAGTAAGCAAAACTCTGTAAAAATGGCAATTTTGGTCACTTTGAGGGTTTAAAAAGTGGTTATTCAACATGAGGCACGATCCAATTGACATTTTGAATCATTTTTGGTACAGTCCAAAAAATCAATTTTCGGATGAAAAACGATGACTCCGGACCTGTCGAACGATCCCAAAATGGTCTATAATGATGAAATTTTAACATTTAATCTTTTGACTCTTAATGACTGTTGGATGTGAATTATGACTTTGTCAACTAAAATGAGTGTGTTTAAAGTCATTTCTGTGCCTGAAACTGGTCAAAATTGAAGCTTTTGAGTAAGCAAAACTCTGTAAAAATGGCAATTTTGGTCACTGTGAGGGTTTAAAAAGTGGTTATTCAACATGAGGCACGATCCAATTGACATTTTGAATCATTTTTGGTACAGTCCAAAAAATCAATTTTCGGATGAAAAACGATGACTCCGGACCTGTCGAACGATCCCAAAATGGTCTATAATGATGAAATTTTAACATTTAATCTTTTGACTCTTAATGACTGTTGGATGTGAATTATGACTTTGTCAACTAAAATAAGTGTGTTTAAAGTCATTTCGGTGCCTGAAAAGGGTCAAAATTGAAGCTTTTGAGTAAGCAAAACTCTGTAAAAATGGCAATTTTGGTCACGGTGAGGGTTTAAAAAGTGGTTATTCAACATGATGCACGATCCAATTGACATTTTGAATCATTTTTGGTACAGTCCAAAAAATCAATTTTCGGATGAAAAACAATGACTCCGGAACTGTCGAACGACCACAAAATGGTCTATAATGATGAAATTTTAACATTTAATCTTTTGACTCTAAATGACTGTTGGATGTGAATTATGACTTTGTCAACTAAAATAAGTGTGTTTAAAGTCATTTCTGTGCCTGAAACGGGTTAAAATTGAAGCTTTTGAGTAAGCAAAACTCTGATAGCAATTTTGGTCACTGTGAGGGTTTAAAAAGTGGTTGTTCAACATGAGGCATGATCCAATTGACATTTTGAATCATTTTTGGTACAGTCCAAAAAATCAATCTTCGGATGAAAAACGATGACTCCGGACCTGTCGAACGATCCCAAAATGGTCTATAATGATGAAATTTTAACATTTAATCTTTTGACTCTAAATTACTGTTGGATGTGAATTATGACTTTGTCAACTAAAATAAGTGTGTTTAAAGTCATTTCTGTGCCCGAAACGTGTCAAAATTGAAGCTTTTGAGTAAGCAAAACTCTGTAAAAATGGCAATTTTGGTCACTGTGAGGGTTTAAAAAGTGGTTATTCAACATGATGCACGATCCAATTGACATTTTGAATCATTTTTGGTACAGTCCAAAAAATCAATTTTCGGATGAAAAACGATAACTCCGGACCTGTCGAACGATCTCAAAATGCTCAATATGGATGAAATTTCAACATTTAATCTTTTGACTCTAAATGACTGTTGGATGTGAATTATGACTTTGTCAACTAAAATAAGTGTGTTTAAAGTCATTTCTGTGCCTGAAACGGGTTAAAATTGAAGCTTTTGAGTAAGCAAAACTCTGACAGCAATTTTGGTCACTGTGAGGGTTTAAAAAGTGGTTCTTCAACATGAGGCACGATCCAATTGACATATTGAATCATTTTTGGTACAGTCCAAAAAATAAATTTTCGGATGAAAAACGATGACTCCGGACCTGTCGAACGATCCCAAAATGGTCTATAATGATGAAATTTTAACATTTAATCTTTTGACTCTAAATTACTGTTGGATGTGAATTATGACTTTGTCAACTAAAATAAGTGTGTTTAAAGTCATTTCTGTGCCCGAAACGTGTCAAAATTGAAGCTTTTGAGTAAGCAAAACTCTGTAAAAATGGCAATTTTGGTCACTGTGAGGGTTTAAAAAGTGGTTATTCAACATGATGCACGATCCAATTGACATTTTGAATCATTTTTGGTACAGTCCAAAAAATCAATTTTCGGATGAAAAACGATAACTCCGGACCTGTCGAACGATCTCAAAATGCTCAATATGGATGAAATTTCAACATTTAATCTTTTGACTCTAAATGACTGTTGGATGTGAATTATGACTTTGTCAACTAAAATAAGTGTGTTTAAAGTCATTTCTGTGCCTGAAACGGGTTAAAATTGAAGCTTTTGAGTAAGCAAAACTCTGACAGCAATTTTGGTCAATGTGAGGGTTTAAAAAGTGGTTATTCAACATGAGGCACGATCCAATTGACATATTGAATCATTTTAGGTACAGTCCAAAAAATCAATTTTCGGATGAAAAACGATGACTCCGGACCTGTCGAACGATCCCAAAATGGTCTATAATGATGAAATTTTAACATTTAATCTTTTGACTCTAAATGACTGTTGGATGTGAATTATGACTTTGTCAACTAAAATAAGTGTGTTTAAAGTCATTTCTGTGCCTGAAACGGGTCAAAATTGAAGCGTTTGAGTAAGCAAAACTCTGTAAAAATGGCAATTTTGGTCACTATGAGAGTTTAAAAAGTAGTTATTCAACATGAGGCACGATCCAATTGACATTTTGAATCATTTTTGGTACAGTCCAAAAAATCAATTTTTGGATGAAAAACGATGACTCCGGACCTGTCGAACGATCACAAAATGGTCTATAATGATGAAATTTCAACATTTAATCTTTTGACTCTAAATGACTGTTGGATGTGAATTATGACTTTGTAAACTAAAATAAATGTGTTTAAAGTCATTTCTGTGCCTGAAACGGGTCAAAATGGAAGCTTTTGAGTAAGCAAAACTCTGTAAAAATGGCAATTTTGGTCACTGTGAGGGTTTAAAAAGTGGTTATTTAACATGAGGCACGATCCAATTGACATTTTGAATCATTTTTGGTACAGTCCAAAAAATCAATTTTCGGATGAAAAACGATGACTCCGGACCTGTCGAACGATCCCAAATGGTCAATATGGATGAAATTTCAACATTTAATCTTTTGACTCTAAATGACTGTTGGATGTGAATTATGAATTTGTCAACGTAAATAAGTGTGTTTAAAGTCATTTCTGTGCCTGAAACGGATCAAAATTGAAGCTTTTGAGTAAGCAAAACTCTTTAAAAATGGCAATTTTGGTCACTGTGAGGGTTTAAAAAGTGGTTGTTCAACATGAGGCATGATCCAATTGACATTTTGAATCATTTTTGGTACAGTCCAAAAAATCAATCTTCGGATGAAAAACGATGACTCCGGACCTGTCGAACGATCCCAAAATGGTCCATAATGATGAAATTTTAACATTTAATCTTTTGACTCTAAATGACTGTTGGATGTGAATTATGACTTTGTCAACTAGAATAAGTGTGTTTAAAGTCATTTTTGTGCCTGAAACGGGTCAAAATTGAAGCTTTTGAGTAAGCAAAACTCTGTAAAAATGGCAATTTTGGTCACTGTGAGGGTTTAAAAAGTGGTTATTCAACATGAGGCATGATCCAATTGACATTTTGAATCATTTTTGGTACAGTCCAAAAAATCAATTTTCGGATGAAAAACGATGAATCCGGACCTGTCGAACGATCCCAAAATGGTCTATAATGATGAAATTTTAACATTTAATCTTTTGACTCTAAATGACTGTTGGATGTGAATTATGACTTTGTCAACTAAAATAAGTGTGTTTAAAGTCATTTCTGTGCCTGAAACGGGTCAAAATTGAAGCTTTTGAGTAAGCAATACTCTGTAAAAATGGCAATTTTGGTCACTGTGAGGGTTTAAAAAGTGGTTATTCAACATGAGGCCCGTTCCAATTGACATTTTGAATCATTTTTGGTACAGTCCAAAAAATCAATTTTCGGATGAAAAACGATGACTCCGGACCTGTCGAACGATCTCAAAATGGTCAATATGGATGAAATTTCAACATTTATTCTTTTGACTCTAAATGACTGTTGGATGTGAATTATGACTTTGTCAACTAAAATAAGTGTGTTTAAAGTCATTTCTGTGCCTGAAACGGGTCAAAATTGAAGCTTTTGAGTAAGCAAAACTCTGTAAAAATGGCAATTTTGGTCACTGTGAGGGTTTAAAAAGTGGTTATTCAACATGAGGCATGATCCAATTGACATTTTGAATCATTTTTGGTACAGTCCAAAAAATCAATTTTCGGATGAAAAACGATGACTCCGGACCTGTCGAACGATCCCAAAATGGTCTATAATGATGAAATTTTAACATTTAATCTTTTGACTCTAAATTACTGTTGGATGTGAATTATGACTTTGTCAACTAAAATAAGTGTGTTTAAAGTCATTTCTGTGCCCGAAACGTGTCAAAATTGAAGCTTTTGAGTAAGCAAAACTCTGTAAAAATGGCAATTTTGGTCACTGTGAGGGTTTAAAAAGTGGTTATTCAACATGAGGCATGATCCAATTGACATTTTGAATCATTTTTGGTACAGTCCAAAAAATCAATTTTCGGATGAAAAACGATGACTCCGGACCTGTCGAACGATCCCAAAATGGTCTATAATGATGAAATTTTAACATTTAATCTTTTGACTCTAAATTACTGTTGGATGTGAATTATGACTTTGTCAACTAAAATAAGTGTGTTTAAAGTCATTTCTGTGCCCGAAACGTGTCAAAATTGAAGCTTTTGAGTAAGCAAAACTCTGTAAAAATGGCAATTTTGGTCACTGTGAGGGTTTAAAAAGTGGTTATTCAACATGATGCACGATCCAATTGACATTTTGAATCATTTTTGGTACAGTCCAAAAAATCAATTTTCGGATGAAAAACGATGACTCCGGACCTGTCGAACGACCCCCAAAATGGTCTATAATGATGAAAATTTAACATTTAATCTTTTGACTCTAAATGACTGTTGGATGTGAATTATGACTTTGTCAACTAAAACAAGTGTGTTTAAAGTCATTTCTGTGCCTGAAATGGGTCAAAAATTGAAGCTTTTGAGTAAGCAAAACTCTGTAAAAATGGCAATTTTGGTCACTTTGAGGGTTTAAAAAGTGGTTATTCAACATGAGGCATGATCCAATTGACATTTTGAATCATTTTTGGTACAGTCCAAAAAAATCAATTTTCGGATGAAAAACGATGACTCCGGACCTGTCGAACGTTCCCAAAATGGTCCATAATGATGAAGTTTCAACATTTAATCTTTTGACTCTAAATGACTGTTGAATGTGAATTATGGCTTTGTCACCTAAAATAAGTGTGTTTAAAGTCATTTCTGTGCCTGAAACGGGTCAAAATGGAAGCTTTTGAGTAAGCAAACCTCTGTAAAAATGGCAATTTTGGTCACTGTGAGGGTTAAAAAAGTGGTTATTCAACATGAGGCATGATCCAATTGACATTTTGAATCATTTTTGGTACAGTCCAAAAAATTAATTTTCGGATTAAAAACGATGACTCCGGACCTGTCGAACGATCCCAAAATGGTCTATAATGATGACATTTTAACATTTAATCTTTTGACTCTAAATGACTGTTGGATGTGAATTATGACTTTGTCAACTAAAATGAGTGTGTTTAAAGTCATTTCTGTGCCTGAAACTGGTCAAAATTGAAGCTTTTGAGTAAGCAAAACTCTGTAAAAATGGCAATTTTGGTCACTGTGAGGGTTTAAAAAGTGGTTATTCAACATGAGGCACGATCCAATTGACATTTTGAATCATTTTTGGTACAGTCCAAAAAATCAATTTTCGGATGAAAAACGATGACTCCGGACCTGTCGAACGATCCCAAAATGGTCTATAATGATGAAATTTTAACATTTAATCTTTTGACTCTTAATGACTGTTGGATGTGAATTATGACTTTGTCAACTAAAATAAGTGTGTTTAAAGTCATTTCTGTGCCTGAAAAGGGTCAAAATTGAAGCTTTTGAGTAAGCAAAACTCTGTAAAAATGGCAATTTTGGTCACTGTGAGGGTTTAAAAAGTGGTTGTTCAACATGAGGCATGATCCAATTGACATTTTGAATCATTTTTGGTACAGTCCAAAAAATCAATCTTCGGATGAAAAACGATGACTCCGGACCTGTCGAACGATCCCAAAATGGTCCATAATGATGAAATTTTAACATTTAATCTTTTGACTCTAAATGACTGTTGGAAGTGAATTATGACTTTGTCAACTAGAATAAGTGTGTTTAAAGTCATTTTTGTGCCTGAAACGGGTCAAAATGGAAGCTTTTGAGTAAGCAAAACTCTGTAAAAATGGCAATTTTGGTCACTGTGAGGGTTTAAACAGTGGTTATTCAACATGAGGCATGATCCAATTGACATTTTGAATCATTTTTGGTACAGTCCAAAAAATCAATTTTCGGATGAAAAACGATGACTCCGGACCTGTCGAACGATCTCAAAATGGTCAATATGGATGAAATTTCAACATTTATTCTTTTGACTCTAAATGACTGTTGGATGTGAATTATGATTTTGTCAACTAAAATAAGTGTGTTTAAAGTCATTTCTGTGCCTGAAACGGGTCAAAATTGAAGCTTTTGAGTAAGCAAAACTCTGTAAAAATGGCAATTTTGGTAACTGTGAGGGTTTAAAAAGTGGTTATTCAACATGATGCACGATCCAATTGACATTCTGAATCATTTTTGGTACAGTCCAAAAAATCAATTTTCGGATGAAAAACGATGACTCCGGACCTGTCGAACGATCCCAAAATGGTCAATATGGATGAAATTTCAACATTTAATCTTTTGACTCTAAATGACTAATGGATGTGAATTATGACTTTGTCAACTAAAATAAGTGTGTTTAAAGTCATTTCTGTGCCTGAAACGGGTCAAAATTGAAGCTTTTGAGTAAGCAAAACTCTGTAAAAATGGCAATTTTGGTCACTGTGAGGGTTTAAAAAGTGGTTATTCAACATGAGGCATGATCCATTTGACATTTTGAATCATTTTTGGTACAGTCCAAAAAATCAATCTTCGGATGAAAAACGATGACTCCGGACCTGTCGAACGATCCCAAAATGGTCCATAATGATGAAATTTTAACATTTAATCTTTTGACTCTAAATGACTGTTGGATGTGAATTATGACTTTGTCAACTAGAATAAGTGTGTTTAAAGTCATTTTTGTGCCTGAAACGGGTCAAAATTGAAGATTTTGAGTAAGCAAAACTCTGTAAAAATGGCAATTTTGGTCACTGTGAGGGTTTAAAAAGTGGTTATTCAACATGAGGCATGATCCAATTGACATTTTGAATCATTTTTGGTACAGTCCAAAAAATCAATTTTCGGATGAAAAACGATGAATCCGGACCTGTCGAACGATCCCAAAATGGTCTATAATGATGAAATTTTAACATTTAATCTTTTGACTCTAAATGACTGTTGGATGTGAATTATGACTTTGTCAACTAAAATAAGTGTGTTTAAAGTCATTTCTGTGCCTGAAACGGGTTAAAATTGAAGCTTTTGAGTAAGCAAAACTCTGATAGCAATTTTGGTCACTGTGAGGGTTTAAAAAGTGGTTATTCAACATGAGGCATGATCCATTTGACATTTTGAATCATTTTTGGTACAGTCCAAAAAATCAATCTTCGGATGAAAAACGATGACTCCGGACCTGTCGAACGATCCCAAAATGGTCCATAATGATGAAATTTTAACATTTAATCTTTTGACTCTAAATGACTGTTGGATGTGAATTATGACTTTGTCAACTAGAATAAGTGTGTTTAAAGTCATTTTTGTGCCTGAAACGGGTCAAAATTGAAGCTTTTGAGTAAGCAAAACTCTGTAAAAATGGCAATTTTGGTCACTGTGAGGGTTTAAAAAGTGGTTATTCAACATGAGGCATGATCCAATTGACATTTTGAATCATTTTTGGTACAGTCCAAAAAATCAATTTTCGGATGAAAAACGATGAATCCGGACCTGTCGAACGATCCCAAAATGGTCTATAATGATGAAATTTTAACATTTAATCTTTTGACTCTAAATGACTGTTGGATGTGAATTATGACTTTGTCAACTAAAATAAGTGTGTTTAAAGTCATTTCTGTGCCTGAAACGGGTCAAAATTGAAGCTTTTGAGTAAGCAAAACTCTGTAAAAATGGCAATTTTGGTCACTGTGAGGGTTTAAAAAGTGGTTATTCAACATGAGGCCCGTTCCAATTGACATTTTGAATCATTTTTGGTACAGTCCAAAAAATCAATTTTCGGATGAAAAACGATAACTCCGGACCTGTCGAACGATCTCAAAATGCTCAATATGGATGAAATTTCAACATTTAATCTTTTGACTCTAAATGACTGTTGGATGTGAATTATGACTTTGTCAACTTAAATAAGTGTGTTTAAAGTCATTTCTGTGCCTGAAACGGGTTAAAATTGAAGCTTTTGAGTAAGCAAAACTCTGATAGCAATTTTGGTCACTGTGAGGGTTTAAAAAATGTTTATTCAACATGAGGCACGATCCAATTGACATATTGAATCATTTTTGGTACAGTCCAAAAAATCAATTTTCGGATGAAAAACGATGACTCCGGACCTGTCGAACGATCCCAAAATGGTCTATAATGATGAAATTTTAACATTTAATCTTTTGACTCTAAATGACTGTTGGATGTGAATTATGACTTTGTCAACTAAAATAAGTGTGTTTAAAGTCATTTCTGTGCCTGAAACGGGTCAAAATGGAAGCTTTTGAGTAAGCAAAACTCTGTAAAAATGGCAATTTTGGTCACTGTGAGGGTTTAAAAAGTGGTTATTCAACATGAGGCACGATCCAATTGACATTTTGAATCATTTTTGGTACAGTCCAAAAAATCAATTTTCGGATGAAAAACGATGACTCCGGACCTGTCGAACGATCCCAAATGGTCAATATGGATGAAATTTCAACATTTAATCTTTTGACTCTAAATGACTGTTGGATGTGAATTATGAATTTGTCAACTAAAATAAGTGTATTTAAAGTCATTTCTGTGCCTGAAACGGGTCAAAATTGAAGCTTTTGAGTAAGCAAAACTCTGTAAAAATGGCAATTTTGGTCACTGTGAGGGTTTAAAAAGTGGTTATTCAACATGAGGCACGATCCAATTGACATTTTGAATCATTTTTGGTACAGTCCAAAAAATCAATTTTCGGATGAAAAACGATGACTCCGGACCTGTCGAACGATCCCAAAATGGTCTATAATGATGACATTTTAACATTTAATCTTTTGACTCTAAATGACTGTTGGATGTGAATTATGACTTTGTCAACTAAAATAAGTGTGTTTAAAGTCATTTCTGTGCCTGAAACGGGTCAAAATGGAAGCTTTTGAGTAAGCAAAACTCTGTAAAAATGGCAATTTTGGTCACTGTGAGGGTTTAAACAGTGGTTATTCAACATGAGGCATGATCCAATTGACATTTTGAATAATTTTTGGTACAGTCCAAAAAATCAATTTTCGGATGAAAAACGATGACTCCGGACCTGTCGAACGATCTCAAAATGGTCAATATGGATGAAATTTCAACATTTATTCATTTGACTCTAAATGACTGTTGGATGTGAATTATGACTTTGTCAACTAAAATAAGTGTGTTTAAAGTCATTTCTGTGCCTGAAACGGTTTAAAATTGAAGCTTTTGAGTAAGCAAAACTCTGTAAAAATGGCAATTTTGGTAACTGTGAGTGTTTAAAAAGTGGTTATTCAACATGATGCACGATCCAATTGACATTTTGAATCATTTTTGGTACAGTCCAAAAAATCAATTTTCGGATGAAAAACGGTGACTCCGGACCTGTCGAACGATCCCAAAATGGTCAATGTGGATGAAATTTCAACATTTAATCTTTTGACTCTAAATGACTGTTGGATGTGAATTATGACTTTGTCAACTAAAATAAGTGTGTTTAAAGTCATTTCTGTGCCTGAAACGGGTCAAAATTGAAGCTTTTGAGTAAGCAAAACTCTGTAAAAATGGCAATTTTGGTCACTGTGAGGGTTTAAAAAGTGGTTATTCAACATGAGGCATGATCCAATTGACATTTTGAATCATTTTTGGTACAGTCCAAAAAATCAATCTTCGGATGAAAAACGATGACTCCGGACCTGTCGAACGATCCCAAAATGGTCCATAATGATGAAATTTTAACATTTAATCTTTTGACTCTAAATGACTGTTGGATGTGAATTATGACTTTGTCAACTAGAATAAGTGTGTTTAAAGTCATTTCTGTGCCTGAAACGGGTCAAAATTGAAGCTTTTGAGTAAGCAAAACTTTGTAAAAATGGCAATTTTGATCACTGTGAGGGTTTAAAAAGTGGTTATTCAACATGAGGCCCGTTCCAATTGACATTTTGAATCATTTTTGGTACAGTCCAAAAAATCATTTTTCGGATGAAAAACGATAACTCCGGACCTGTCGAACGATCTCAAAAAGCTCAATATGGATGAAATTTCAACATTTAATCTTTTGACTCTAAATGACTGTTGGATGTGAATTATGACTTTGTCAACTAAAATAAGTGTGTTTAAAGTCATTTCTGTGCCTGAAACGGGTTAAAATTGAAGCTTTTGAGTAAGCAAAACTCTGATAGCAATTTTGGTCACTGTGAGGGTTTAAAAAGTGGTTATTCAACATGAGGCACGATCCAATTGACATATTGAATCATTTTTGGTACAGTCCAAAAAATCAATTTTCGGATGAAAAACGATGACTCCGGACCTGTCGAACGATCCCAAAATGATCTATAATGATGAAATTTTAACATTTAATCTTTTGACTCTAAATGACTGTTGGATGTGAATTATGACTTTGTCAACTAAAATAAGTGTGTTTAAAGTCATTTCTGTGCCTGAAACGGGTCAAAATTGAAGCTTTTGAGTAAGCAAAACTCTGTAAAAATGGCAATTTTGGTCACTGTGAGAGTTTAAAAAGTGGTTATTCAACATGAGGCACGATCCAATTGACATTTTGAATCATTTTTGGTACAGTCCAAAAAATCAATTTTCGGATGAAAAACGATGACTCTGGACCTGTCGAACGATCCCAAAATGGTCTATAATGATGAAATTTCAACATTTAATCTTTTGACTCTAAATGACTGTTGGATGTGAATTATGAATTTGTCAACTAAAATAAGTGTGTTTAAAGTCATTTCTGTGCCTGAAACGGGTCAAAATTGAAGCTTTTGAGTAAGCAAAACTCTCTAAAAATGGCAATTTTGGTCACTGTGAGGGTTTAAAAAGTGGTTATTCAACATGAGGCACGATCCAATTGACATTTAGAATCATTTTTGGTACAGTCCAAAAAATCAATTTTCAGATGAAATACGATGACTCCGGACCTGTCGAACGATCCCAAAATGGTCCATAATGATGAAATTTTAACATTTAATCTTTTGACTCTAAATGACTGTTGGAAGTGAATTATGACTTTGTCAACTAGAATAAGTGTGTTTAAAGTCATTTTTGTGCCTGAAACGGGTCAAAATGGAAGCTTTTGAGTAAGCAAAACTCTGTAAAAATGGCAATTTTGGTCACTGTGAGGGTTTAAACAGTGGTTATTCAACATGAGGCATGATCCAATTGACATTTTGAATCATTTTTGGTACAGTCCAAAAAATCAATTTTCGGATGAAAACGATGACTCCGGACCTGTCGAACGATCTCAAAATGGTCAATATGGATGAAATTTCAACATTTATTCTTTTGACTCTAAATGACTGTTGGATGTGAATTATGACCTTGTCAACTAAAATAAGTGTGTTTAAAGTCATTTCTGTGCCTGAAACGGGTCAAAATTGAAGCTTTTGAGTAAGCAAAACTCTGTAAAAATGGCAATTTTGGTAACTGTGAGAGTTTAAAAAGTGGTTATTCAACATGATGCACGATCCAATTGACATTTTGAATCATTTTTGGTACAGTCCAAAAAATCAATTTTCGGATGAAAAACGATGACTCCGGACCTGTCGAACGATCCCAAAATGGTCAATATGGATGAAATTTCAACATTTAATCTTTTGACTCTAAATGACTGTTGGATGTGAATTATGACTTTGTCAACTAAAATAAGTGTGTTTAAAGTCATTTCTGTGCCTGAAACGGGTCAAAATTGAAGCTTTTGAGTAAGCAAAACTCTGTAAAAATGGCAATTTTGGTCACTTTGAGGGTTTAAAAAGTGGTTATTCAACATGAGGCATGATCCAATTGACATTTTGAATCATTTTTGGTACAGTTCAAAAAAATGAATTTTCGGATGAAAAACGATGACTCCGGACCTGTCGAACGTTCCCAAAATGGTCCATAATGATGAAATTTCAACATTTAATCTTTTGACTCTAAATGACTGTTGAATGTGAATTATGGCTTTGTCACTTAAAATAAGTGTGTTTAAAGTCATTTCTGTGCCTGAAACGGGTCAAAATGGAAGCTTTTGAGTAAGCAAAACTCTGTAAAAATGGCAATTTTGGTCACTGTGAGGGTTAAAAAAGTGGTTATTCAACATGAGGCATGATCCAATTGACATTTTGAATCATTTTTGGTACAGTCCAAAAAATTAATTTTCGGATTAAAAACGATGACTCCGGACCTGTCGAACGATCCCAAAATGGTCTATAATGATGACATTTTAACATTTAATCTTTTGACTCTAAATGACTGTTGGATGTGAATTATGACTTTGTCAACTAAAATGAGTGTGTTTAAAGTCATTTCTGTGCCTGAAAAGGGTCAAAATTGAAGCTTTTGAGTAAGCAAAACTCTGTAAAAATGGCAATTTTGGTCACTGTGAGGGTTTAAAAAGTGGTTATTCAACATGATGCACGATCCAATTGACATTTTGAATCATTTTTGGTACAGTCCAAAAAATCAATTTTCGGATGAAAAACGATGACTCCGGAACTGTCGAACGACCCCAAAATGGTCTATAATGATGAAATTTTAACATTTAATCTTTTGACTCTAAATGACTGTTGGATGTGAATTATGACTTTGTCAACTAAAATAAGTGTGTTTAAAGTCATTTCTGTGCCTGAAACGGGTCAAAATTGAAGCTTTTGAGTAAGCAAAACTCTGTAAAAATGGCAATTTTGGTCACTGTGAGGGTTTAAAAAGTGGTTATTCAACATGAGGCATGATCCAATTGACATTTTGAATCATTTTTGGTACAGTCCAAAAAATCAATTTTCGGATGAAAAACGATGACTCCGGACCTGTCGAACGATCCCAAAATGGTCTATAATGATGAAATTTTAACATTTAATCTTTTGACTCTAAATTACTGTTGGATGTGAATTATGACTTTGTCAACTAAAATAAGTGTGTTTAAAGTCATTTCTGTGCCCGAAACGTGTCAAAATTGAAGCTTTTGAGTAAGCAAAACTCTGTAAAAATGGCAATTTTGGTCACTGTGAGGGTTTAAAAAGTGGTTATTCAACATGATGCACGATCCAATTGACATTTTGAATCATTTTTGGTACAGTCCAAAAAATCAATTTTCGGATGAAAAACGATGACTCCGGACCTGTCGAACGACCCCCAAAATGGTCTATAATGATGAAAATTTAACATTTAATCTTTTGACTCTAAATGACTGTTGGATGTGAATTATGACTTTGTCAACTAAAACAAGTCTGTTTAAAGTCATTTCTGTGCCTGAAACGGGTCAAAAATTGAAGCTTTTGAGTAAGCAAAACTCTGTAAAAATGGCAATTTTGGTCACTTTGAGGGTTTAAAAAGTGGTTATTCAACATGAGGCATGATCCAATTGACATTTTGAATCATTTTTGGTACAGTCCAAAAAAATCAATTTTCGGATGAAAAACGATGACTCCGGACCTGTCGAACGTTCCCAAAATGGTCCATAATGATGAAGTTTCAACATTTAATCTTTTGACTCTAAATGACTGTTGAATGTGAATTATGGCTTTGTCACCTAAAATAAGTGTGTTTAAAGTCATTTCTGTGCCTGAAACGGGTCAAAATGGAAGCTTTTGAGTAAGCAAACCTCTGTAAAAATGGCAATTTTGGTCACTGTGAGGGTTAAAAAAGTGGTTATTCAACATGAGGCATGATCCAATTGACATTTTGAATCATTTTTGGTACAGTCCAAAAAATTAATTTTCGGATTAAAAACGATGACTCCGGACCTGTCGAACGATCCCAAAATGGTCTATAATGATGACATTTTAACATTTAATCTTTTGACTCTAAATGACTGTTGGATGTGAATTATGACTTTGTCAACTAGAATAAGTGTGTTTAAAGTCATTTCTGTGCCTGAAACTGGTCAAAATTGAAGCTTTTGAGTAAGCAAAACTCTGTAAAAATGGCAATTTTGGTCACTGTGAGGGTTTAAAAAGTGGTTATTCAACATGAGGCACGATCCAATTGACATTTTGAATCATTTTTGGTACAGTCCAAAAAATCAATTTTCGGATGAAAAACGATGAATCCGGACCTGTCGAACGATCCCAAAATGGTCTATAATGATGGAATTTTAACATTTAATCTTTTGACTCTAAATGACTGTTGGATGTGAATTATGACTTTGTCAACTAAAATAAGTGTGTTTAAAGTCATTTCTGTGCCTGAAACGGGTCAAAATTGAAGCTTTTGAGTAAGCAAAACTCTGTAAAAATGGCAATTTTGGTCACTGTGAGAGTTTAAAAAGTGGTTATTCAACATGAGGCACGATCCAATTGACATTTTGAATCATTTTTGGTACAGTCCAAAAAATCAATTTTCGGATGAAAAACGATGACTCTGGACCTGTCGAACGATCCCAAAATGGTCTATAATGATGAAATTTCAACATTTAATCTTTTGACTCTAAATGACTGTTGGATGTGAATTATGAATTTGTCAACTAAAATAAGTGTGTTTAAAGTCATTTCTGTGCCTGAAACGGGTCAAAATTGAAGCTTTTGAGTAAGCAAAACTCTCTAAAAATGGCAATTTTGGTCACTGTGAGGGTTTAAAAAGTGGTTATTCAACATGAGGCACGATCCAATTGACATTTAGAATCATTTTTGGTACAGTCCAAAAAATCAATTTTCAGATGAAATACGATGACTCCGGACCTGTCGAACGATCCCAAAATGGTCCATAATGATGAAATTTTAACATTTAATCTTTTGACTCTAAATGACTGTTGGAAGTGAATTATGACTTTGTCAACTAGAATAAGTGTGTTTAAAGTCATTTTTGTGCCTGAAACGGGTCAAAATGGAAGCTTTTGAGTAAGCAAAACTCTGTAAAAATGGCAATTTTGGTCACTGTGAGGGTTTAAACAGTGGTTATTCAACATGAGGCATGATCCAATTGACATTTTGAATCATTTTTGGTACAGTCCAAAAAATCAATTTTCGGATGAAAACGATGACTCCGGACCTGTCGAACGATCTCAAAATGGTCAATATGGATGAAATTTCAACATTTATTCTTTTGACTCTAAATGACTGTTGGATGTGAATTATGACCTTGTCAACTAAAATAAGTGTGTTTAAAGTCATTTCTGTGCCTGAAACGGGTCAAAATTGAAGCTTTTGAGTAAGCAAAACTCTGTAAAAATGGCAATTTTGGTAACTGTGAGAGTTTAAAAAGTGGTTATTCAACATGATGCACGATCCAATTGACATTTTGAATCATTTTTGGTACAGTCCAAAAAATCAATTTTCGGATGAAAAACGATGACTCCGGACCTGTCGAACGATCCCAAAATGGTCAATATGGATGAAATTTCAACATTTAATCTTTTGACTCTAAATGACTGTTGGATGTGAATTATGACTTTGTCAACTAAAATAAGTGTGTTTAAAGTCATTTCTGTGCCTGAAACGGGTCAAAATTGAAGCTTTTGAGTAAGCAAAACTCTGTAAAAATGGCAATTTTGGTCACTTTGAGGGTTTAAAAAGTGGTTATTCAACATGAGGCATGATCCAATTGACATTTTGAATCATTTTTGGTACAGTTCAAAAAAATCAATTTTCGGATGAAAAACGATGACTCCGGACCTGTCGAACGTTCCCAAAATGGTCCATAATGATGAAATTTCAACATTTAATCTTTTGACTCTAAATGACTGTTGAATGTGAATTATGGCTTTGTCACTTAAAATAAGTGTGTTTAAAGTCATTTCTGTGCCTGAAACGGGTCAAAATGGAAGCTTTTGAGTAAGCAAAACTCTGTAAAAATGGCAATTTTGGTCACTGTGAGGGTTAAAAAAGTGGTTATTCAACATGAGGCATGATCCAATTGACATTTTGAATCATTTTTGGTACAGTCCAAAAAATTAATTTTCGGATTAAAAACGATGACTCCGGACCTGTCGAACGATCCCAAAATGGTCTATAATGATGACATTTTAACATTTAATCTTTTGACTCTAAATGACTGTTGGATGTGAATTATGACTTTGTCAACTAAAATGAGTGTGTTTAAAGTCATTTCTGTGCCTGAAAAGGGTCAAAATTGAAGCTTTTGAGTAAGCAAAACTCTGTAAAAATGGCAATTTTGGTCACTGTGAGGGTTTAAAAAGTGGTTATTCAACATGATGCACGATCCAATTGACATTTTGAATCATTTTTGGTACAGTCCAAAAAATCAATTTTCGGATGAAAAACGATGACTCCGGAACTGTCGAACGACCCCAAAATGGTCTATAATGATGAAATTTTAACATTTAATCTTTTGACTCTAAATGACTGTTGGATGTGAATTATGACTTTGTCAACTAAAATAAGTGTGTTTAAAGTCATTTCTGTGCCTGAAACGGGTCAAAATTGAAGCTTTTGAGTAAGCAAAACTCTGTAAAAATGGCAATTTTGGTCACTGTGAGGGTTTAAAAAGTGGTTATTCAACATGAGGCATGATCCAATTGACATTTTGAATCATTTTTGGTACAGTCCAAAAAATCAATTTTCGGATGAAAAACGATGACTCCGGACCTGTCGAACGATCCCAAAATGGTCTATAATGATGAAATTTTAACATTTAATCTTTTGACTCTAAATTACTGTTGGATGTGAATTATGACTTTGTCAACTAAAATAAGTGTGTTTAAAGTCATTTCTGTGCCCGAAACGTGTCAAAATTGAAGCTTTTGAGTAAGCAAAACTCTGTAAAAATGGCAATTTTGGTCACTGTGAGGGTTTAAAAAGTGGTTATTCAACATGATGCACGATCCAATTGACATTTTGAATCATTTTTGGTACAGTCCAAAAAATCAATTTTCGGATGAAAAACGATGACTCCGGACCTGTCGAACGACCCCCAAAATGGTCTATAATGATGAAAATTTAACATTTAATCTTTTGACTCTAAATGACTGTTGGATGTGAATTATGACTTTGTCAACTAAAACAAGTCTGTTTAAAGTCATTTCTGTGCCTGAAACGGGTCAAAAATTGAAGCTTTTGAGTAAGCAAAACTCTGTAAAAATGGCAATTTTGGTCACTTTGAGGGTTTAAAAAGTGGTTATTCAACATGAGGCATGATCCAATTGACATTTTGAATCATTTTTGGTACAGTCCAAAAAAATCAATTTTCGGATGAAAAACGATGACTCCGGACCTGTCGAACGTTCCCAAAATGGTCCATAATGATGAAGTTTCAACATTTAATCTTTTGACTCTAAATGACTGTTGAATGTGAATTATGGCTTTGTCACCTAAAATAAGTGTGTTTAAAGTCATTTCTGTGCCTGAAACGGGTCAAAATGGAAGCTTTTGAGTAAGCAAACCTCTGTAAAAATGGCAATTTTGGTCACTGTGAGGGTTAAAAAAGTGGTTATTCAACATGAGGCATGATCCAATTGACATTTTGAATCATTTTTGGTACAGTCCAAAAAATTAATTTTCGGATTAAAAACGATGACTCCGGACCTGTCGAACGATCCCAAAATGGTCTATAATGATGACATTTTAACATTTAATCTTTTGACTCTAAATGACTGTTGGATGTGAATTATGACTTTGTCAACTAAAATGAGTGTGTTTAAAGTCATTTCTGTGCCTGAAACTGGTCAAAATTGAAGCTTTTGAGTAAGCAAAACTCTGTAAAAATGGCAATTTTGGTCACTGTGAGGGTTTAAAAAGTGGTTATTCAACATGAGGCACGATCCAATTGACATTTTGAATCATTTTTGGTACAGTCCAAAAAATCAATTTTCGGATGAAAAACGATGACTCCGGACCTGTCGAACGATCCCAAAATGGTCTATAATGATGAAATTTTAACATTTAATCTTTTGACTCTTAATGACTGTTGGATGTGAATTATGACTTTGTCAACTAAAATAAGTGTGTTTAAAGTCATTTCTGTGCCTGAAAAGGGTCAAAATTGAAGCTTTTGAGTAAGCAAAACTCTGTAAAAATGGCAATTTTGGTCACTGTGAGGGTTTAAAAAGTGGTTATTCAACATGATGCACGATCCAATTGACATTTTGAATCATTTTTGGTACAGTCCAAAAAATCAATTTTCGGATGAAAAACAATGACTCCGGAACTGTCGAACGACCCCAAAATGGTCTATAATGATGAAATTTTAACATTTAATCTTTTGACTCTAAATGACTGTTGGATGTGAATTATGACTTTGTCAACTAAAATAAGTGTGTTTAAAGTCATTTCTGTGCCTGAAACGGGTTAAAATTGAAGCTTTTGAGTAAGCAAAACTCTGATAGCAATTTTGGTCACTGTGAGGGTTTAAAAAGTGGTTGTTCAACATGAGGCATGATCCAATTGACATTTTGAATCATTTTTGGTACAGTCCAAAAAATCAATCTTCGGATGAAAAACGATGACTCCAGACCTGTCGAACGATCCCAAAATGGTCAATATGGATGAAATTTCAACATTTAATCTTTTGACTCTAAATGACTAATGGATGTGAATTATGACTTTGTCAACTAAAATAAGTGTGTTTAAAGTCATTTCTGTGCCTGAAACGGGTCAAAATTGAAGCTTTTGAGTAAGCAAAACTCTGTAAAAATGGCAATTTTGGTCACTGTGAGGGTTTAAAAAGTGGTTATTCAACATGATGCACGATCCAATTGACATTCTGAATCATTTTTGGTACAGTCCAAAAAATCAATTTTCGGATGAAAAACGATGACTCCGGACCTGTCGAACGATCCCAAAATGGTCAATATGGATGAAATTTCAACATTTAATCTTTTGACTCTAAATGACTAATGGATGTGAATTATGACTTTGTCAACTAAAATAAGTGTGTTTAAAGTCATTTCTGTGCCTGAAACGGGTCAAAATTGAAGCTTTTGAGTAAGCAAAACTCTGTAAAAATGGCAATTTTGGTCACTGTGAGGGTTTAAAAAGTGGTTATTCAACATGAGGCATGATCCATTTGACATTTTGAATCATTTTTGGTACAGTCCAAAAAATCAATCTTCGGATGAAAAACGATGACTCCGGACCTGTCGAACGATCCCAAAATGGTCCATAATGATGAAATTTTAACATTTAATCTTTTGACTCTAAATGACTGTTGGATGTGAATTATGACTTTGTCAACTAGAATAAGTGTGTTTAAAGTCATTTTTGTGCCTGAAACGGGTCAAAATTGAAGCTTTTGAGTAAGCAAAACTCTGTAAAAATGGCAATTTTGGTCACTGTGAGGGTTTAAAAAGTGGTTATTCAACATGAGGCATGATCCAATTGACATTTTGAATCATTTTTGGTACAGTCCAAAAAATCAATTTTCGGATGAAAAACGATGAATCCGGACCTGTCGAACGATCCCAAAATGGTCTATAATGATGAAATTTTAACATTTAATCTTTTGACTCTAAATGACTGTTGGATGTGAATTATGACTTTGTCAACTAAAATAAGTGTGTTTAAAGTCATTTCTGTGCCTGAAACGGGTTAAAATTGAAGCTTTTGAGTAAGCAAAACTCTGATAGCAATTTTGGTCACTGTGAGGGTTTAAAAAGTGGTTATTCAACATGAGGCACGATCCAATTGACATATTGAATCATTTTTGGTACAGTCCCAAAAATCAATTTTCGGATGAAAAACGATGACTCCGGACCTGTTGAACGATCCCAAAATGGTCTATAATGATGACATTTTAACATTTAATCTTTTGACTCTAAATGACTGTTGGATGTGAATTATGACTTTGTCAACTAAAATAAGTGTGTTTAAAGTCATTTCTGTGCCTGAAAAGGGTCAAAATGGAAGCTTTTGAGTAAGCAAAACTCTGTAAAAATGGCAATTTTGGTCACTGTGAGGGTTTAAAAAGTGGTTATTCAACATGATGCACGATCCAATTGACATTTTGAATCATTTTTGGTACAGTCCAAAAAATCAATTTTCGGATGAAAAACAATGACTCCGGAACTGTCGAACGACCCCAAAATGGTCTATAATGATGAAATTTTAACATTTAATCTTTTGACTCTAAATGACTGTTGGATGTGAATTATGACTTTGTCAACTAAAATAAGTGTGTTTAAAGTCATTTCTGTGCCTGAAACGGGTTAAAATTGAAGCTTTTGAGTAAGCAAAACTCTGATAGCAATTTTGGTCACTGTGAGGGTTTAAAAAGTGGTTGTTCAACATGAGGCATGATCCAATTGACATTTTGAATCATTTTTGGTACAGTCCAAAAAATCAATCTTCGGATGAAAAACGATGACTCCAGACCTGTCGAACGATCCCAAAATGGTCCATAATGATGAAATTTTAACATTTAATCTTTTGACTCTAAATGACTGTTGGAAGTGAATTATGACTTTGTCAACTAGAATAAGTGTGTTTAAAGTCATTTTTGTGCCTGAAACGGGTCAAAATGGAAGCTTTTGAGTAAGCAAAACTCTGTAAAAATGGCAATTTTGGTCACTGTGAGGGTTTAAACAGTGGTTATTCAACATGAGGCATGATCCAATTGACATTTTGAATCATTTTTGGTACAGTCCAAAAAATCAATTTTCGGATGAAAAACGATGACTCCGGACCTGTCGAACGATCTCAAAATGGTCAATATGGATGAAATTTCAACATTTATTCTTTTGACTCTAAATGACTGTTGGATGTGAATTATGATTTTGTCAACTAAAATAAGTGTGTTTAAAGTCATTTCTGTGCCTGAAACGGGTCAAAATTGAAGCTTTTGAGTAAGCAAAACTCTGTAAAAATGGCAATTTTGGTAACTGTGAGGGTTTAAAAAGTGGTTATTCAACATGATGCACGATCCAATTGACATTCTGAATCATTTTTGGTACAGTCCAAAAAATCAATTTTCGGATGAAAAACGATGACTCCGGACCTGTCGAACGATCCCAAAATGGTCAATATGGATGAAATTTCAACATTTAATCTTTTGACTCTAAATGACTAATGGATGTGAATTATGACTTTGTCAACTAAAATAAGTGTGTTTAAAGTCATTTCTGTGCCTGAAACGGGTCAAAATTGAAGCTTTTGAGTAAGCAAAACTCTGTAAAAATGGCAATTTTGGTCACTGTGAGGGTTTAAAAAGTGGTTATTCAACATGAGGCATGATCCATTTGACATTTTGAATCATTTTTGGTACAGTCCAAAAAATCAATCTTCGGATGAAAAACGATGACTCCGGACCTGTCGAACGATCCCAAAATGGTCCATAATGATGAAATTTTAACATTTAATCTTTTGACTCTAAATGACTGTTGGATGTGAATTATGACTTTGTCAACTAGAATAAGTGTGTTTAAAGTCATTTTTGTGCCTGAAACGGGTCAAAATTGAAGCTTTTGAGTAAGCAAAACTCTGTAAAAATGGCAATTTTGGTCACTGTGAGGGTTTAAAAAGTGGTTATTCAACATGAGGCATGATCCAATTGACATTTTGAATCATTTTTGGTACAGTCCAAAAAATCAATTTTCGGATGAAAAACGATGAATCCGGACCTGTCGAACGATCCCAAAATGGTCTATAATGATGAAATTTTAACATTTAATCTTTTGACTCTAAATGACTGTTGGATGTGAATTATGACTTTGTCAACTAAAATAAGTGTGTTTAAAGTCATTTCTGTGCCTGAAACGGGTTAAAATTGAAGCTTTTGAGTAAGCAAAACTCTGATAGCAATTTTGGTCACTGTGAGGGTTTAAAAAGTGGTTATTCAACATGAGGCACGATCCAATTGACATATTGAATCATTTTTGGTACAGTCCAAAAAATCAATTTTCGGATGAAAAACGATGACTCCGGACCTGTTGAACGATCCCAAAATGGTCTATAATGATGACATTTTAACATTTAATCTTTTGACTCTAAATGACTGTTGGATGTGAATTATGACTTTGTCAACTAAAATAAGTGTGTTTAAAGTCATTTCTGTGCCTGAAACGGGTCAAAATGGAAGCTTTTGAGTAAGCAAAACTCTGTAAAAATGGCAATTTTGGTCACTGTGAGGGTTTAAAAAGTGGTTGTTCAACATGAGGCATGATCCAATTGACATTTTGAATCATTTTTGGTACAGTCCAAAAAATCAATCTTCGGATGAAAAACGATGACTCCGGACCTGTCGAACGATCCCAAAATGGTCCATAATGATGAAATTTTAACATTTAATCTTTTGACTCTAAATGACTGTTGGAAGTGAATTATGACTTTGTCAACTAGAATAAGTGTGTTTAAAGTCATTTTTGTGCCTGAAACGGGTCAAAATGGAAGCTTTTGAGTAAGCAAAACTCTGTAAAAATGGCAATTTTGGTCACTGTGAGGGTTTAAACAGTGGTTATTCAACATGAGGCATGATCCAATTGACATTTTGAATCATTTTTGGTACAGTCCAAAAAATCAATTTTCGGATGAAAAACGATGACTCCGGACCTGTCGAACGATCTCAAAATGGTCAATATGGATGAAATTTCAACATTTATTCTTTTGACTCTAAATGACTGTTGGATGTGAATTATGATTTTGTCAACTAAAATAAATGTGTTTAAAGTCATTTCTGTGCCTGAAACGGGTCAAAATTGAAGCTTTTGAGTAAGCAAAACTCTGTAAAAATGGCAATTTTGGTAACTGTGAGGGTTTAAAAAGTGGTTATTCAACATGATGCACGATCCAATTGACATTCTGAATCATTTTTGGTACAGTCCAAAAAATCAATTTTCGGATGAAAAACGATGACTCCGGACCTGTCGAACGATCCCAAAATGGTCAATATGGATGAAATTTCAACATTTAATCTTTTGACTCTAAATGACTAATGGATGTGAATTATGACTTTGTCAACTAAAATAAGTGTGTTTAAAGTCATTTCTGTGCCTGAAACGGGTCAAAATTGAAGCTTTTGAGTAAGCAAAACTCTGTAAAAATGGCAATTTTGGTCACTGTGAGGGTTTAAAAAGTGGTTATTCAACATGAGGCATGATCCATTTGACATTTTGAATCATTTTTGGTACAGTCCAAAAAATCAATCTTCGGATGAAAAACGATGACTCCGGACCTGTCGAACGATCCCAAAATGGTCCATAATGATGAAATTTTAACATTTAATCTTTTGACTCTAAATGACTGTTGGATGTGAATTATGACTTTGTCAACTAGAATAAGTGTGTTTAAAGTCATTTTTGTGCCTGAAACGGGTCAAAATTGAAGCTTTTGAGTAAGCAAAACTCTGTAAAAATGGCAATTTTGGTCACTGTGAGGGTTTAAAAAGTGGTTATTCAACATGAGGCATGATCCAATTGACATTTTGAATCATTTTTGGTACAGTCCAAAAAATCAATTTTCGGATGAAAAACGATGAATCCGGACCTGTCGAACGATCCCAAAATGGTCTATAATGATGAAATTTTAACATTTAATCTTTTGACTCTAAATGACTGTTGGATGTGAATTATGACTTTGTCAACTAAAATAAGTGTGTTTAAAGTCATTTCTGTGCCTGAAACGGGTCAAAATTGAATCTTTTGAGTAAGCAAAACTCTGTAAAAATGGCAATTTTGGTCACTGTGAGGGTTTAAAAAGTGGTTATTCAACATGAGGCCCGTTCCAATTGACATTTTGAATCATTTTTGGTACAGTCCAAAAAATCAATTTTCGGATGAAAAACGATAACTCCGGACCTGTCGAACGATCTCAAAATGCTCAATATGGATGAAATTTCAACATTTAATCTTTTGACTCTAAATGACTGTTGGATGTGAATTATGACTTTGTCAACTTAAATAAGTGTGTTTAAAGTCATTTCTGTGCCTGAAACAGGTTAAAATTGAAGCTTTTGAGTAAGCAAAACTCTGATAGCAATTTTGGTCACTGTGAGGGTTTAAAAAGTGTTTATTCAACATGAGGCACGATCCAATTGACATATTGAATCATTTTTGGTACAGTCCAAAAAATCAATTTTCGGATGAAAAACGATGACTCCGGACCTGTCGAACGATCCCAAAATGGTCTATAATGATGAAATTTTAACATTTAATCTTTTGACTCTAAATGACTGTTGGATGTGAATTATGACTTTGTCAACTAAAATAAGTGTGTTTAAAGTCATTTCTGTGCCTGAAACGGGTCAAAATGGAAGCTTTTGAGTAAGCAAAACTCTGTAAAAATGGCAATTTTGGTCACTGTGAGGGTTTAAAAAGTGGTTATTCAACATGAGGCACGATCCAATTGACATTTTGAATCTTTTTTGGTACAGTCCAAAAAATCAATTTTCGGATGAAAAACGATGACTCCGGACCTGTCGAACGATCCCAAATGGTCAATATGGATGAAATTTCAACATTTAATCTTTTGACTCTAAATGACTGTTGGATGTGAATTATGAATTTGTCAACTAAAATAAGTGTATTTAAAGTCATTTCTGTGCCTGAAACGGGTCAAAATTGAAGCTTTTGAGTAAGCAAAACTCTGTAAAAATGGCAATTTTGGTCACTGTGAGGGTTTAAAAAGTGGTTATTCAACATGAGGCACGATCCAATTGACATTTTGAATCATTTTTGGTACAGTCCAAAAAATCAATTTTCGGATGAAAAACGATGACTCCGGACCTGTCGAACGATCCCAAAATGGTCTATAATGATGACATTTTAACATTTAATCTTTTGACTCTAAATGACTGTTGGATGTGAATTATGACTTTGTCAACTAAAATAAGTGTGTTTAAAGTCATTTCTGTGCCTGAAACGGGTCAAAATGGAAGCTTTTGAGTAAGCAAAACTCTGTAAAAATGGCAATTTTGGTCACTGTGAGGGTTTAAACAGTGGTTATTCAACATGAGGCATGATCCAATTGACATTTTGAATCATTTTTGGTACAGTCCAAAAAATCAATTTTCGGATGAAAAACGATGACTCCGGACCTGTCGAACGATCTCAAAATGGTCAATATGGATGAAATTTCAACATTTATTCATTTGACTCTAAATGACTGTTGGATGTGAATTATGACTTTGTCAACTAAAATAAGTGTGTTTAAAGTCATTTCTGTGCCTGAAACGGTTTAAAATTGAAGCTTTTGAGTAAGCAAAACTCTGTAAAAATGGCAATTTTGGTAATTGTGAGTGTTTAAAAAGTGGTTATTCAACATGATGCACGATCCAATTGACATTTTGAATCATTTTTGGTACAGTCCAAAAAATCAATTTTCGGATGAAAAACGGTGACTCCGGACCTGTCGAACGATCCCAAAATGGTCAATGTGGATGAAATTTCAACATTTAATCTTTTGACTCTAAATGACTGTTGGATGTGAATTATGACTTTGTCAACTAAAATAAGTGTGTTTAAAGTCATTTCTGTGCCTGAAACGGGTTAAAATTGAAGCTTTTGAGTAAGCAAAACTCTGATAGCAATTTTGGTCACTGTGAGGGTTTAAAAAGTGGTTATTCAACATGAGGCACGATCCAATTGACATATTGAATCATTTTTGGTACAGTCCAAAAAATCAATTTTCGGATGAAAAACGATGACTCCGGACCTGTCGAACGATCCCAAAATGATCTATAATGATGAAATTTTAACATTTAATCTTTTGACTCTAAATGACTGTTGGATGTGAATTATGACTTTGTCAACTAAAATAAGTGTGTTTAAAGTCATTTCTGTGCCTGAAACGGGTCAAAATTGAAGCTTTTGAGTAAGCAAAACTCTGTAAAAATGGCAATTTTGGTCACTGTGAGAGTTTAAAAAGTGGTTATTCAACATGAGGCACGATCCAATTGACATTTTGAATCATTTTTGGTACAGTCCAAAAAATCAATTTTCGGATGAAAAACGATGACTCCGGACCTGTCGAACGATCCCAAAATGGTCTATAATGATGAAATTTCAACATTTAATCTTTTGACTCTAAATGACTGTTGGATGTGAATTATGAATTTGTCAACTAAAATAAGTGTGTTTAAAGTCATTTCTGTGCCTGAAACGGGTCAAAATTGAAGCTTTTGAGTAAGCAAAACTCTCTAAAAATGGCAATTTTGGTCACTGTGAGGGTTTAAAAAGTGGTTATTCAACATGAGGCACGATCCAATTGACATTTTGAATCATTTTTGGTACAGTCCAAAAAATCAATTTTCAGATGAAATACGATGACTCCGGACCTGTCGAACGATCCCAAAATGGTCCATAATGATGAAATTTTAACATTTAATCTTTTGACTCTAAATGACTGTTGGAAGTGAATTATGACTTTGTCAACTAGAATAAGTGTGTTTAAAGTCATTTTTGTGCCTGAAACGGGTCAAAATGGAAGCTTTTGAGTAAGCAAAACTCTGTAAAAATGGCAATTTTGGTCACTGTGAGGGTTTAAACAGTGGTTATTCAACATGAGGCATGATCCAATTGACATTTTGAATCATTTTTGGTACAGTCCAAAAAATCAATTTTCGGATGAAAACGATGACTCCGGACCTGTCGAACGATCTCAAAATGGTCAATATGGATGAAATTTCAACATTTATTCTTTTGACTCTAAATGACTGTTGGATGTGAATTATGACCTTGTCAACTAAAATAAGTGTGTTTAAAGTCATTTCTGTGCCTGAAACGGGTCAAAATTGAAGCTTTTGAGTAAGCAAAACTCTGTAAAAATGGCAATTTTGGTAACTGTGAGAGTTTAAAAAGTGGTTATTCAACATGATGCACGATCCAATTGACATTTTGAATCATTTTTGGTACAGTCCAAAAAATCAATTTTCGGATGAAAAACGATGACTCCGGACCTGTCGAACGATCCCAAAATGGTCAATATGGATGAAATTTCAACATTTAATCTTTTGACTCTAAATGACTGTTGGATGTGAATTATGACTTTGTCAACTAAAATAAGTGTGTTTAAAGTCATTTCTGTGCCTGAAACGGGTCAAAATTGAAGCTTTTGAGTAAGCAAAACTCTGTAAAAATGGCAATTTTGGTCACTTTGAGGGTTTAAAAAGTGGTTATTCAACATGAGGCATGATCCAATTGACATTTTGAATCATTTTTGGTACAGTCCAAAAAAATCAATTTTCGGATGAAAAACGATGACTCCGGACCTGTCGAACGTTCCCAAAATGGTCCATAATGATGAAATTTCAACATTTAATCTTTTGACTCTAAATGACTGTTGAATGTGAATTATGGCTTTGTCACTTAAAATAAGTGTGTTTAAAGTCATTTCTGTGCCTGAAACGGGTCAAAATGGAAGCTTTTGAGTAAGCAAAACTCTGTAAAAATGGCAATTTTGGTCACTGTGAGGGTTAAAAAAGTGGTTATTCAACATGAGGCATGATCCAATTGACATTTTGAATCATTTTTGGTACAGTCCAAAAAATTAATTTTCGGATTAAAAACGATGACTCCGGACCTGTCGAACGATCCCAAAATGGTCTATAATGATGACATTTTAACATTTAATCTTTTGACTCTAAATGACTGTTGGATGTGAATTATGACTTTGTCAACTAAAATGAGTGTGTTTAAAGTCATTTCTGTGCCTGAAAAGGGTCAAAATTGAAGCTTTTGAGTAAGCAAAACTCTGTAAAAATGGCAATTTTGGTCACTGTGAGGGTTTAAAAAGTGGTTATTCAACATGATGCACGATCCAATTGACATTTTGAATCATTTTTGGTACAGTCCAAAAAATCAATTTTCGGATGAAAAACGATGACTCCGGAACTGTCGAACGACCCCAAAATGGTCTATAATGATGAAATTTTAACATTTAATCTTTTGACTCTAAATGACTGTTGGATGTGAATTATGACTTTGTCAACTAAAACAAGTCTGTTTAAAGTCATTTCTGTGCCTGAAACGGGTCAAAATTGAAGCTTTTGAGTAAGCAAAACTCTGTAAAAATGGCAATTTTGGTCACTGTGAGGGTTTAAAAAGTGGTTATTCAACATGATGCACGATCCACTTGAAATTTTGAATCATTTTTGGTACAGTCCAAAAAATCAATTTTCGGATGAAAAACGATGACTCCGGACCTGTCGAACGACCCCCAAAATGCTCTATAATGATGAAAATTTAACATTTAATCTTTTGACTCTAAATGACTGTTGGATGTGAATTATGACTTTGTCAACTAAAACAAGTGTGTTTAAAGTCATTTCTGTGCCTGGTACAGAAATGACTTGAGTAAGCAAAACTCTGTAAAAATGGCAATTTTGGTCACTGTGAGGGTTTAAAAAGTGGTTATTCAACATGATGCACGATCCAATTGACATTTTGAATCATTTTTGGTACAGTCCAAAAAATCAATTTTCGGATGAAAAACGATGACTCCGGAACTGTCGAACGACCCCAAAATGGTCTATAATGATGACATTTTAACATTTAATCTTTTGACTCTAAATGACTGTTGGATGTGAATTATGACTTTGTCAACTAAAACAAGTCTGTTTAAAGTCATTTCTGTGCCTGAAACGGGTCAAAATTGAAGCTTTTGAGTAAGCAAAACTCTGTAAAAATGGCAATTTTGGTAACTGTGAGGGTTTAAAAAGTGGTTATTCAACATGATGCACGATCCAATTGATATTTTGAATCATTTTTGGTACAGTCCAAAAAATCAATTTTCGGATGAAAAACGATGACTCCGGACCTGTCGAACTATCCCAAAATCGTCAATATGGATGACATTTCAACATTTAATCTTTTGACTCTAAATGACTGTTGGATGTGAATTATGACTTTGTCAACTAAAATAAGTGTGTTTAAAGTCATTTCTGTGCCTGAAACGGGTCAAAATTGAAGCTTTTGAGTAAGCAAAACTCTGTAAAAATGGCAATTTTGGTAACTGTGAGTGTTTAAAAAGTGGTTATTCAACATGATGCACGATCCAATTGACATTTTGAATCATTTTTGGTACAGTCCAAAAAATCAATTTTCGGATGAAAAACGATGACTCCGGACCTGTCGAACGATCCCAAAATGGTCAATATGGATGAAATTTCAACATTTAATCTTTTGACTCTAAATGACTGTTGGATGTGAATTATGACTTTGTCAACTAAAATAAGTGTGTTTAAAGTCATTTCTGTGCCTGAAACGGGTCAAAATTGAAGCTTTTGAGTAAGCAAAACTCTGTAAAAATGGCAATTTTGGTCACTTTGAGGGTTTAAAAAGTGGTTATTCAACATGAGGCATGATCCAATTGACATTTTGAATCATTTTTGGTACAGTCCAAAAAAATCAATTTTCGGATGAAAAACGATGACTCCGGACCTGTCGAACGTTCCCAAAATGGTCCATAATGATGAAATTTCAACATTTAATCTTTTGACTCTAAATGACTGTTGAATGTGAATTATGGCTTTGTCACTTAAAATAAGTGTGTTTAAAGTCATTTCTGTGCCTGAAACGGGTCAAAATGGAAGCTTTTGAGTAAGCAAAACTCTGTAAAAATGGCAATTTTGGTCACTGTGAGGGTTAAAAAAGTGGTTATTCAACATGAGGCATGATCCAATTGACATTTTGAATCATTTTTGGTACAGTCCAAAAAATTAATTTTCGGATTAAAAACGATGACTCCGGACCTGTCGAACGATCCCAAAATGGTCTATAATGATGACATTTTAACATTTAATCTTTTGACTCTAAATGACTGTTGGATGTGAATTATGACTTTGTCAACTAAAATGAGTGTGTTTAAAGTCATTTCTGTGCCTGAAAAGGGTCAAAATTGAAGCTTTTGAGTAAGCAAAACTCTGTAAAAATGGCAATTTTGGTCACTGTGAGGGTTTAAAAAGTGGTTATTCAACATGATGCACGATCCAATTGACATTTTGAATCATTTTTGGTACAGTCCAAAAAATCAATTTTCGGATGAAAAACGATGACTCCGGAACTGTCGAACGACCCCAAAATGGTCTATAATGATGAAATTTTAACATTTAATCTTTTGACTCTAAATGACTGTTGGATGTGAATTATGACTTTGTCAACTAAAACAAGTCTGTTTAAAGTCATTTCTGTGCCTGAAACGGGTCAAAATTGAAGCTTTTGAGTAAGCAAAACTCTGTAAAAATGGCAATTTTGGTCACTGTGAGGGTTTAAAAAGTGGTTATTCAACATGATGCACGATCCACTTGAAATTTTGAATCATTTTTGGTACAGTCCAAAAAATCAATTTTCGGATGAAAAACGATGACTCCGGACCTGTCGAACGACCCCCAAAATGCTCTATAATGATGAAAATTTAACATTTAATCTTTTGACTCTAAATGACTGTTGGATGTGAATTATGACTTTGTCAACTAAAACAAGTGTGTTTAAAGTCATTTCTGTGCCTGGTACAGAAATGACTTGAGTAAGCAAAACTCTGTAAAAATGGCAATTTTGGTCACTGTGAGGGTTTAAAAAGTGGTTATTCAACATGATGCACGATCCAATTGACATTTTGAATCATTTTTGGTACAGTCCAAAAAATCAATTTTCGGATGAAAAACGATGACTCCGGAACTGTCGAACGACCCCAAAATGGTCTATAATGATGAAATTTTAACATTTAATCTTTTGACTCTAAATGACTGTTGGATGTGAATTATGACTTTGTCAACTAAAACAAGTCTGTTTAAAGTCATTTCTGTGCCTGAAACGGGTCAAAATTGAAGCTTTTGAGTAAGCAAAACTCTGTAAAAATGGCAATTTTGGTAACTGTGAGGGTTTAAAAAGTGGTTATTCAACATGATGCACGATCCAATTGATATTTTGAATCATTTTTGGTACAGTCCAAAAAATCAATTTTCGGATGAAAAACGATGACTCCGGACCTGTCGAACTATCCCAAAATCGTCAATATGGATGACATTTCAACATTTAATCTTTTGACTCTAAATGACTGTTGGATGTGAATTATGACTTTGTCAACTAAAATAAGTGTGTTTAAAGTCATTTCTGTGCCTGAAACGGGTCAAAATTGAAGCTTTTGAGTAAGCAAAACTCTATAAAAATGGCAATTTTGGTCACTTTGAGGGTTTAAAAAGTGGTTATTCAACATGAGGCATGATCCAATTGACATTTTGAATCATTTTTGGTACAGTCCAAAAAAATCAATTTTCGGATGAAAAACGATGACTCCGGACCTGTCGAACGTTCCCAAAATGGTCCATAATGATGAAATTTCAACATTTAATCTTTTGACTCTAAATGACTGTTGAATGTGAATTATGGCTTTGTCACCTAAAATAAGTGTGTTTAAAGTCATTTCTGTGCCTGAAACGGGTCAAAATGGAAGCTTTTGAGTAGGCAAAACTCTGTAAAAATGGCAATTTTGGTCACTGTGAGGGTTAAAAAAGTGGTTATTCAACATGAGGCATGATCCAATTGACATTTTGAATCATTTTTGGTACAGTCCAAAAAATTAATTTTCGGATTAAAAACGATGACTCCGGACCTGCCGAACGATCCCAAAATGGTCTATAATGATGACATTTTAACATTTAATCTTTTGACTCTAAATGACTGTTGGATGTGAATTATGACTTTGTCAACTAAAATGAGTGTGTTTAAAGTCATTTCTGTGCCTGAAACTGGTCAAAATTGAAGCTTTTGAGTAAGCAAAACTCTGTAAAAATGGCAATTTTGGTCACTGTGAGGGTTTAAAAAGTGGTTATTCAACATGATGCACGATCCAATTGAAATTTTGAATCATTTTTGGTACAGTCCAAAAAATCAATTTTCGGATGAAAAACGATGACTCCGGAACTGTCGAACGACCCCAAAATGGTCTATAATGATGAAATTTTAACATTTAATCTTTTGACTCTAAATGACTGTTGGATGTGAATTATGACTTTGTCAACTAAAACAAGTGTGTTTAAAGTCATTTCTGTGCCTGAAACGGGTCAAAATTGAAGCTTTTGAGTAAGCAAAACTCTGTAAAAATGGCAATTTTGGTCACTGTGAGGGTTTAAAAAGTGGTTATTCAACATGATGCATGATCCAATTGAAATTTTGAATCATTTTTGGTACAGTCCAAAAAATCAATTTTCGGATGAAAAACGATGACTCCGGACCTGTCGAACGATCCCAAAATGGTCTATAATGATGAAATTTTAACATTTAATCTTTTGACTCTAAATGACTGTTGGATGTGAATTATGACTTTGTCAACTAAAATAAGTGTGTTTAAAGTCATTTCTGTGCCTGAAACGGATCAAAATGGAAGCTTTTGAGTAAGCAAAACTCTGTAAAAATGGCAATTTTGGTCACTGTGAGGGTTTAAAAAGTTGTTATTCAACATGAGGCACGATCCAATTGACATTTTGAATCATTTTTGGTACAGTCTAAAAAATCAATTTTCGGATGAAAAACGATGACTCCGGACCTGTCGAACGATCCCAAATGGTCAATATGGATGAAATTTCAACATTTAATCTTTTGACTCTAAATGACTGTTGGATGTGAACTATGAATTTGTCAACTAAAATAAGTGTGTTTAAAGTCATTTCTGTGCCTGAAACGGGTCAAAATGGAAGCTTTTGAGTAAGCAAAACTCTGTAAAAATGGCAATTTTGGTCACTGTGAGGGTTTAAAAAGTGGTTATTCAACATGATGCATGATCCAATTGAAATTTTGAATCATTTTTGGTACAGTCCAAAAAATCAATTTTCGGATGAAAAACGATGACTCCGGAACTGTCGAACGACCCCAAAATGGTCTATAATGATGAAATTTTAACATTTAATCTTTTGACTCTAAATGACTGTTGGATGTGAATTATGACTTTGTCAACTGAAACAAGTGTGTTTAAAGTCATTTCTGTGCCTGAAACGGGTCAAAATTAAAGCTTTTGAGTAAGCAAAACTCTGTAAAAATGGCAATTTTGGTCACTGTGAGGGTTTAAAAAGTGGTTATTCAACATGATGCATGATCCAATTGAAATTTTGAATCATTTTTGGTAGAGTCCAAAAAATCAATTTTCGGATGAAAAACGATGACTCCGGACCTGTCGAACGATCCCAAAATGGTCTATAATGATGAAATTTTAACATTTAATCTTTTGACTCTAAATGACTGTTGGATGTGAATTATGACTTTGTAAACTAAAATAAATGTGTTTAAAGTCATTTCTGTGCCTGAAACGGGTCAAAATGGAAGCTTTTGAGTAAGCAAAACTCTGTAAAAATGGCAATTTTGGTCACTGTGAGGGTTAAAAAAGTGGTTATTCAACATGAGGCATGATCCAATTGACATTTTGAATCATTTTTGGTACAGTCCAAAAAATTAATTTTCGGATTAAAAACGATGACTCCGGACCTGCCGAACGATCCCAAAATGGTCTATAATGATGACATTTTAACATTTAATCTTTTGACTCTAAATGACTGTTGGATGTGAATTATGACTTTGTCAACTAAAATGAGTGTGTTTAAAGTCATTTCTGTGCCTGAAACTGGTCAAAATTGAAGCTTTTGAGTAAGCAAAACTCTGTAAAAATGGCAATTTTGGTCACTGTGAGGGTTTAAAAAGTGGTTATTCAACATGATGCACGATCCAATTGAAATTTTGAATCATTTTTGGTACAGTCCAAAAAATCAATTTTCGGATGAAAAACGATGACTCCGGAACTGTCGAACGACCCCAAAATGGTCTATAATGATGAAATTTTAACATTTAATCTTTTGACTCTAAATGACTGTTGGATGTGAATTATGACTTTGTCAACTAAAACAAGTGTGTTTAAAGTCATTTCTGTGCCTGAAACGGGTCAAAATTGAAGCTTTTGAGTAAGCAAAACTCTGTAAAAATGGCATTTTTGGTCACTGTGAGGGTTTAAAAAGTGGTTATTCAACATGATGCATGATCCAATTGAAATTTTGAATCATTTTTGGTACAGTCCAAAAAATCAATTTTCGGATGAAAAACGATGACTCCGGACCTGTCGAACGATCCCAAAATGGTCTATAATGATGAAATTTTAACATTTAATCTTTTGACTCTAAATGACTGTTGGATGTGAATTATGACTTTGTCAACTAAAATAAGTGTGTTTAAAGTCATTTCTGTGCCTGAAACGGGTCAAAATTGAAGCTTTTGAGTAAGCAAAACTCTGTAAAAATGGCAATTTTGGTCACTGTGAGAGTTTAAAAAGTGGTTATTCAACATGAGGCACGATCCAATTGACATTTTGAATCATTTTTGGTACAGTCCAAAAAATCAATTTTCGGATGAAAAACGATGACTCCGGACCTGTCGAACGATCCCAAAATGGTCTATAATGATGAAATTTCAACATTTAATCTTTTGACTCTAAATGACTGTTGGATGTGAATTATGACTTTGTAAACTAAAATAAATGTGTTTAAAGTCATTTCTGTGCCTGAAACGGGTCAAAATGGAAGCTTTTGAGTAAGCAAAACTCTGTAAAAATGGCAATTTTGGTCACTGTGAGGGTTTAAAAAGTTGTTATTCAACATGAGGCACGATCCAATTGACATTTTGAATCATTTTTGGTACAGTCCAAAAAATCAATTTTCGGATGAAAAACGATGACTCCGGACCTGTCGAACGATCCCAAATGGTCAATATGGATGAAATTTCAACATTTAATCTTTTGACTCTAAATGACTGTTGGATGTGAACTATGAATTTGTCAACTAAAATAAGTGTGTTTAAAGTCATTTCTGTGCCTGAAACGGGTCAAAATTGAAGCTTTTGAGTAAGCAAAACTCTCTAAAAATGGCAATTTTGGTCACTGTGAGGGTTTAAAAAGTGGTTATTCAACATGAGGCACGATCCAATTGACATTTTGAATCATTTTTGGTACAGTCCAAAAAATCAGTTTTCGGATGAAAAACGATGACTCCGGACCTGTCGAACGATCCCAAAATGGTCTATAATGATGACATGTTAACATTTAATCTTTTGACTCTAAATGACTGTTGGATGTGAATTATGACTTTGTCAACTAAAATATGGCTGAGATACCCGCCACCCCCTCTCAACACAATCCCCAAGGATGGGAAACCGGAAACATTCTGAACTTTTGGAAGACGGGAGGGAGTGACCCTCCCGGCCGTATTTATTAAAATATGAAACAAAATTAAAAACGTTAAAATAACAGTTTCATATTAATGTACAATTTCATTTCCACATTTGCGATGTTTGGCTAACCTTAACATATACTCTAATACAGAGGTTCACCTAGCCGAACTAACATCCTACAAAACTTTACTTTAAATTGAAATTGTACATCCTAACGTTTAAGGGCCAACGGCAAGGTCGTAACCGGTGTCAAGATCCCTAAACCAGACATATCCCCCTCACTTGTGAGGGGCGACCGCACAGAGGCGTACCTCAAGTGCATTTACCAATTTCCCTTGACTTGACGGGGGCCCCAATAAACTCGACGCCATTTAAAGGTCGTCCGAGGACTCGTGTGAGGTATCTAGAAGGTAGCGTAGACCCCCTCCCAAACCCCACACCACTTACCACATCTGCCGTCGCAGATGTCCTGGCCCCGGGAAATTCCCCAGGAGGGGGCTGTAGCCCCTCCTACCCAGGAAGGGGCCTTGACCGCCTTTCCTTTCCTTTCGGCGGCCCATCCTTAGAAGGGACCGCCTCCCCGTTGAGGGGCCAATGGCCACCTCCCTCGAGCGCTCCCATCCGTAATGGGTGACGCCCACCCCTAGGGATCTTCCAATTACTGCTCACCGATCATGACCTTACCGCCCGACCAAAATAAATACGACATTCTAACTAAATTACTAATTGACTAATTTACTAAAGACAGTAACAATTACGACTTATAAAAGGCATGATTACTGGTCAACACTAGTGCATAATTACTTTATTTGCAAAAACATACTACAATTTATTCATTCTTTATTGCATATTCAAAAGGTATCACGATGATCATCACAACCTGTAAAATTAGAGTTATCACATCAAACTTTATTCAAAACCACTTGCTGTCCTCAGGGGCTGGTGGGTGGGTCAAAATTGGCTCTTCGTTCCGTCTCGAGCTCACGTGCAGCGAGGAGGTGCAGCTTCAGAGCACAGGAACAAGAGGATGTCTTCTTGGCTTGTGGCGCCTTTTATCCGTCTTCAGGGCGGGCGTAAACCCAACCCTGCCTGCCCCGAAGGGCGTGGCCGGCCGCGTCAGTGTCTAGGCCAGCCCACTCCAGGGCGGGAAAAGGCGCGCCCCGGCTACGCCGCTTCGGGCATACCAGCCGAGGCTCGCCTCCCGCCCAAGATGGCTTCCCGGGGGGATCGTGGTACTCCGCCATACGTTCGGGGGGACCGAATGGTCGCCCCTTTCCATATGGCTGAGATACCCGCCACCCCCTCTCAACACAATCCCCACGGATGGGAAACCGGAAACATTCTGAACTTTTGGAAGACGGGAGGGAGTGACCCTCCCGGCCGTATTTATTAAAATATGAAACAAAATTAAAAACGTTAAAATAACAGTTTCATATTAATGTACAATTTCATTTCCACATTTGCGATGTTTGGCTAACCTTAACATATACTCTAATACAGAGGTTCACCTAGCCGAACTAACATCCTACAAAACTTTACTTTAAATTGAAATTGTACATCCTAACGTTTAAGGGCCAACGGCAAGGTCGTAACCGGTGTCAAGATCCCTGAACCAGACATATCCCCCTCACTTGTGAGGGGCGACCGCACAGAGGCGTACCTCAAGTGCATTTACCAATTTCCCTTGACTTGACGGGGGCCCCAATAAACTCGACGCCATTTAAAGGTCGTCCGAGGACTCGTGTGAGGTATCTAGAAGGTAGCGTAGACCCCCTCCCAAACCCCACACCACTTACCACATCTGCCGTCGCAGATGTCCTGGCCCCGGGAAATTCCCCAGGAGGGGGCTGTAGCCCCTCCTACCCAGGAAGGGGCCTTGACCGCCTTTCCTTTCCTTTCGGCGGCCCATCCTTAGAAGGGACCGCCTCCCCGTTGAGGGGCCAATGGCCACCTCCCTCGAGCGCTCCCATCCGTAATGGGTGACGCCCACCCCTAGGGATCTTCCAATTACTGCTCACCGATCATGACCTTACCGCCACAGGCCGGATAGTTGACCGGCTATCCGGACCCCCCACAACACTCCTGCCTAAAGGTCATGTCATAAAGTCCTTAGCCAAGCTATCAGATCTCCTATGAGTAACTCGTTCCCCACCCGGGACAAATGAACACCATCCCCCAAATACATACTGTCCCCTTTAATACAACCATGCGAAATAGAATGCAGTGTACTTGAACGGAACAATCTACTCATTTTATTATTAATTTTCCTTACTGAATGATTCAGAGCGGAAACCGAAAGAGCCCCCCGCCACACTTTCCGTGGGATCATATGGGACCATGCAATTGTGCACCCTGGAACTCTCCTCGCTAACCAACTTACCGTGGAAAGCATTGCCTCAAGAAGAAGTCGTCTACCAGTTGTCACCAAATCATTGCCCCCAAGATGTACTATGATTATAGACGGCGGTGACCTCGTCCGCCCTAACAAACCCTCAAAATATGATCGAAACTGGTCAATACAGAGCCCGCCCTTTCCGTAGAAGGACACACTGTACCCGTATTCCCCAGCCACGTGAATCATGTCACCTGCTTTGAATACGTCCGCGGCACGCCTCACATATGAGTGGCCCACGACCCACACCTCCTTTTTCACAGCCGGTGATGTCTGACCGCTGGCCCGGTGTTGGGTCGACTGCACAGTCCGCCCCGCCTCGTAGGCTTGCGCAACTGAAAACCAAACAAAAACAAGAAGCGTGAGTACATCATTACAGCTTCACAACATGTGCAACCGCACATACCTTTTATAACAATTCGAGGACCAACGCCCCACACGTTTAACTTGTTCGACATTCAGACCCCTGGCTGTAGCCTCTGTAGCAGCCCCTATCCGAAAGGAATGGGTCCCAAACTCGCCGGGGTTCAAGCCCGCGGCAGAAATCGACATCGCAAGCACCCGCTGAAACTGAAACCTCGTCAGTGGGGTGGCGTCAGCGTGTCTCAACAAGGTCCCCCCCCATGATGCCACCCTTTGCGCTAAATATTCCTCCACGCAACTCACCGGGCACATGGAAGACCCGGGAATCCTTCGTATGATTATGCCGTCCCCCATTGCACCCTGATCGGTCTTGGACCTCACAAACGAGACAGTCATTGTCTCCCCCCTGACCTGGACGTGCTCTCGGCACAGTCCCCCCATGGTATCCTGCTTGTTCTTTGCCACTAGTTCGCTTACCCGCATAGCCCCATGGAATGCTAGCACAAAAGCGGCCCTGAATAACCTTGTTTCATACAGGGATGAACATGTTGCAGGGAGTACAGATAACAACAGAGCTAAACTATCCAGACCTATCGGGCGCCTTGCATCTACTTTGCGACCCTCAAGGCGTTGCCACCCACGTAGCGCTTTCTGCACAACGAAAGACGCGGTCGGGTCCTGAATCCCATGGGCCCTTGCCATAAAGGAAATGGCGGCCCGATGCCTCTGGGCCGTAGCCACTGATTTGCCTGCCTGATGTAACGACAGCAGAAAATCTACTACTAGTTCTTCTTGGCCCCAAAGCTCTCCCCTAGCAGCCCCCACAAAGGCCCAATATGATAGGAACGCCCCTTCATATGCCTTCCTTGTCCTGGGTGCTAAACTCTCTCCCACGAGGTTCTGTAGTTCGGGGCACCGAGAGACCAAAGAGCTTCGGGAAAGGGTGCCGCCACCGGGTCCGCTGTGGGCAGAAAACCCCAGAAGGCCTGCATACGAAAACGAGAAAGCGCATCAGCCGCTTTATTCATTACCCCAGGCACATGTTTTGCCTTAAATAGCACGTTCAATTGCATACACAATAACACAATTTCATTGAGCAATCTCAGAACCCACTTGCATCGTGCTGCCTGGCTATTGATACACTCAACCACGGTCATATTATCAGACCAAAACACCACAGAGTGATCTCTGAACCCCTCAGGTCAAGTTTTCAGGGCCACAATGAATGGGAAAAAGTTCAAGAAAGGCAATGTTACTTGTCAGCCCACACTCACGCCACCATAATGGCCATTTTTGAGCCGACCATCGCGTGCCGAATATGGCACCAAAACCAGTGCTCCCTGCCGAATCTGTCCACAGCCCCAGCTCCTCGGAGGACACCGCCGGTTTGTTCCAGACAATTCGACCATTGAAATCCGCCAGAAATGCCAACCAAATGCGCATGTCCTGACGAACCTCTGCCGATAACCTTGTGCGATGATGACCCTCCTTCAGGCCGACCATGGCCTGGGCGATCGAGCGGGAAAAGGGGAGGGCCATCGGCATGACTCTCAGGGCAAAATTCAGCTGTCCCACCAATTGTTGCAACTGGTGCAGCCTGACCTTGGACTCGCTAATACAAGCTTCCAGTGAAGCCCTGAATCTTATCACCTTCTCCTTAGGTAGTCTAAAACAACCTTCCCCAGAGTCGAGTTCGATCCCCAGGAACTCGAGGCACGTCGAGGGACCCACAGTCTTACCTGGTGCTAACGGCACCCCGAAATGCTTCATTAAAGTACAAAATTCATTCAAAGCCTGTCCACATTCCGGACCCCCGGCCGCCCCCAGAAACAAAAAATCATCGAGATAATGCATGACATGCTGAAAACCAGTCTTCTTTGTGAAGACCCATTGCAGAAAGCAACTGAACTGTTCAAAATATGCACAAGAAATAGAGCAACCCATTGGCATACATTTATCCATGTAAAACTGACCCTGAAACATGAAACCAAGGAGACGCTGATCGTCTGGGTGTACCGGGAGCAACCGGAACACTGACTCAATATCTGACTTTGCCATCAGCGCCCCGGGCCCTAGGCGATTCAACATGGCTACGGCCTCATCGAAAGATGCGTACCGCACCGAACACACATCCGGGTCTATTGCATCATTTACGGACCGACCACGTGGGGCTGATAAATTATGTATCAGTCGGAACTCACCCGGGTCCTTCTTAGGGACCACCCCCAAAGGAGAACAAACAAAGTTAGCACACGGTGGCTCGTCAAATGGACCGGCGACTCGACCTCGAGTAACCTCCTTCCTAATTTTTTCTTGTACTACGGTCGTATGTTGCAAGACCGATATTTGATTTTTACATTTCCTACACCCCGAAAGCCCCCCACTGGGATGCGGAAACCATATGAAAACCCGTTCCTCAACACCCCAGCGGAAGCGTGGTCCGGGTATTCGCTGAGCCAAGGAATCATTGCCATGGTATCAACCGGGGTAGGTAAAGGCGCCCCTCGGACTATTTAAGACCTGTTTGGCGCCTCCTCTCCCCCCGTTATCACCCGTTTTGGCTCTGCACATGGACTCCGGATGGGATGGCTGCCCGCACCCTCCACATTCATGACGAAATTTACATGACCCCTGGGGCCTCGTACATTTCCCTCTGTTGAAGTTCCAACAAATCCCCCTTTTACCTGTGTTGCCGTTCGGCCTCGAGTTGTATTCGTTACCTGTACCTGATCGAAAGGGGGTCCCGGCATATTGGCGGGAGGATTCACCCCCGCTACTCCCTACTAATGGTACTTTCAACATACCAGTACTCTCCATTTTTGACCATGAAACAGAATCATAACAATCCCAAGTTAAGTTTTTATCGTGCTCCTTTGCTTTTCTAAAAATGTTATCGTAACAAAACCACTGATTGCCCCCATATGATACGGAATATTCCATGATCCGTGTCTGATAGATCGGTAATTCGGACAGCAACTCGGGTCTGCGTTCGCCCATGATGGAGGTAAAAATTCCCCACGCCTTCCCCCAAGTGCCAATGTTTTCATCAACTTTAAAGGCGGCCATCTTTGCGCGCCAAACACTCGGATGCATGAGCTCCTTTTGGCTCTTAACATGCTCCATCTCATAATGATCAGTAAGCAACGAGAAGATGTTTATATACTCATTTGCCCATATCTTCTCCTTAATAGCCAGAGGGACATGTTGACCCAACTTTTCCCTTTGTGAAGGTGCAGACTCATCCCTTGCAATCGGCAATGGCCGCTTACCTGAACCGGAAGCTGCATCTGCTGGAGCCGTCCCTGTTGGCTTTTCTACTGCTGCAGCCGGCGTGATAACTGGCGATGATGCCTTCACCGCCTCCCTTGTTTCACGCAGTTGCTTCATCAACACTCGCGCGTCGTCAGCCGTGGCGCCCTCGCTATCTTTACCCAACCACGCTGCTAATTGCGCTGCCAGCTCGGGCGGCATATCCTCCCCGGATACGGGGGTAACCACTACGGGAATCGGATTCCCCTCTGCCGGTACCGGAGTTGGCTCTTCGAGTGGCGCACAGGGAACCGGGATGTCCCCCCCAGCTGCTCCCCTTCTGGGCCTTTTGCCTTTTCCTCCCGGCGCTGCTCCCGCCAAAGGACGTTTCGGTCCCCCTTCTCCGTCTCTATCCGCCACCCGCTTCTTCAAATCGGTTACTTCTTTCATGAGTATCCGCAGCATCTGGTCGGTAGTCATTCGCTTTCCACCCTTCTTAGGCATTTTCCGACAGAGTATCTGTAATACAAAAAAGAAAGATTACCACGCTCAAAATTGGCTCTTCGTTCCGTCTCGAGCTCACGTGCAGCGAGGAGGTGCAGCTTCAGAGCACAGGAACAAGAGGATGTCTTCTTGGCTTGTGGCGCCTTTTATCCGTCTTCAGGGCGGGCGTAAACCCGCCCCTGCCTGCCCCGAAGGGCGTGGCCGGCCGCGTCAGTGTCTAGGCCAGCCCACTCCAGGGCGGGAAAAGGCGCGCCCCGGCTACGCCGCTTCGGGCATACCAGCCGAGGCTCGCCTCCCGCCCAAGATGGCTTCCCGGGGGGATCGTGGTACTCCACCATACGTTCGGGGGGACCGAATGGTCGCCCCTTTCCATAAGTGTGTTTAAAGTCATTTCTGTGCCTGAAACGGGTCAAAATTGAAGCTTTTGAGTAAGCAAAACTCTTTAAAAATGGCAATTTTGGTCACTGTGAGGGTTTAAAAAGTGGTTGTTCAACATGAGGCATGATCCAATTGACATTTTGATTCATTTTTGGTACAGTCCAAAAAATCAATTTTCGGATGAAAAACGATGACTCCGGACCTGTCGAACGATCCCAAAATAGTCCATAATGATGAAATTTTAACATTTAATCTTTTGACTCTAAATGACTGTTGGATGTGAATTATGACTTTGTCAACTAGAATAAGTGTGTTTAAAGTCATTTCTGTGCCTGAAACGGGTCAAAATGGAAGCTTTTGAGTAAGCAAAACTCTGTAAAAATGGCAATTTTGGTCACTGTGAGGGTTTAAACAGTGGTTATTCAACATGAGGCATGATCCAATTGACATTTTGAATCATTTTTGGTACAGTCCAAAAAATCAATTTTCGGATGAAAAACGATGACTCCGGACCTGTTGAACGATCTCAAAATGGTCCATATGGATGAAATTTCAACATTTATTCTTTTGACTCTAAATGACTGTTGGATGTGAATTATGACTTTGTCAACTAAAATAAGTGTGTTTAAAGTCATTTCTGTGCCTGAAACGGGTCAAAATTGAAGCTTTTGAGTAAGCAAAACTCTGTAAAAATGGCAATTTTGGTAACTGTGAGTGTTTAAAAAGTGGTTATTCAACATGATGCACGATCCAATTGACATTTTGAATCATTTTTGGTACAGTCCAAAAAATCAATTTTCGGATGAAAAACGATGACTCCGGACCTGTCGAACGATCCCAAAATGGTCAATATGGATGAAATTTCAACATTTAATCTTTTGACTCTAAATGACTGTTGGATGTGAATTATGACTTTGTCAACTAAAATAAGTGTGTTTAAAGTCATTTTTGTGCCTGAAACGGGTCAAAATTGAAGCTTTTGAGTAAGCAAAACTCTGTAAAAATGGCAATTTTGGTCACTGTGAGGGTTTAAAAAGTGGTTATTCAACATGAGGCATGATCCAATTGACATTTTGAATCATTTTTGGTACAGTCCAAAAAATCAATTTTCGGATGAAAAACGATGACTCCGGACCTGTCGAACGATCCCAAAATGGTCTATAATGATGAAATTTTAACATTTAATCTTTTGACTCTAAATTACTGTTGGATGTGAATTATGACTTTGTCAACTAAAATAAGTGTGTTTAAAGTCTTTTCTGTGCCCGAAACGTGTCAAAATTGAAGCTTTTGAGTAAGCAAAACTCTGTAAAAATGGCAATTTTGGTCACTGTGAGGGTTTAAAAAGTGGTTATTCAACATGATGCACGATCCAATTGACATTTTGAATCATTTTTGGTACTGTCCAAAAAATCAATTTTCGGATGAAAAACGATGACTCCGGACCTGTCGAACGATCCCAAAATGGTCAATATGGATGAAATTTCAACATTTAATCTTTTGACTCTAAATGACTGTTGGATGTGAATTATGACTTTGTCAACTAAAATAAGTGTGTTTAAAGTCATTTCTGTGCCTGAAACGGGTCAAAATTGAAGCTTTTGAGTAAGCAAAACTCTGTAAAAATGGCAATTTTGGTCACTGTGAGGGTTTAAAAAGTGGTTATTCAACATGAGGCATGATCCAATTGACATTTTGAATCATTTTTGGTACAATCCAAAAAATCAATTTTCCGATGAAAAACGATGACTCCGGACCTGTCGAACGATCCCAAAATGGTCAATATGGATGAAATTTCAACATTTAATCTTTTGACTCTAAATGACTGTTGGATGTGAATTATGACTTTGTCAACTAAAATAAGTGTGTTTAAAGTCATTTCTGTGCCTGAAATTGGTCAAAATGGAAGCTTTTGAGTAAGCAAAACTCTGTAAAAATGGCAATTTTGGTCACTCTGAGGGTTAAAAAAGTGGTTATTCAACATGAGGCATGATCCAATTGACATTTTGTATCATATTTGGTACAGTCCAAAAAAATCAATTTTCGGATTAAAAACGATGACTCCGGACCTGTCGAACGATCCCAAAATGGTCTATAATGATGACATTTTAACATTTAATCTTTTGACTCTAAATGACTGTTGGATGTGAATTATGACTTTGTCAACTAAAATGAGTGTGTTTAAAGTCATTTCTGTGCCTGAAACTGGTCAAAATTGAAGCTTTTGAGTAAGCAAAACTCTGTAAAAATGGCAATTTTGGTCACTGTGAGGGTTTAAAAAGTGGTTATTCAACATGAGGCACAATCCAATTGACATTTTGAATCATTTTTGGTACAGTCCAAAAAATCAATTTTCGGATGAAAAACGATGACTCCGGACCTGTCGAACGACCCCAAAATGGTCTATAATGATGAAATTTTAACATTTAATCTTTTGACTCTAAATGACTGTTGGATGTGAATTATGACTTTGTCAACTAAAACAAGTGTGTTTAAAGTCATTTCTGTGCCTGAAACGGGTCAAAATTGAAGCTTTTGAGTAAGCAAAACTCTGTAAAAATGGCAATTTTGGTCACTGTGAGGGTTTAAAAAGTGGTTATTCAACATGATGCACGATCCAATTGAAATTTTGCATCATTTTTGGTACAGTCCAAAAAATCAATTTGCGGATGAAAAACAATGACTCCGGACCTGTCGAACGATCCCAAAATGGTCTATAATTATGACATTTTAACATTTAATCTTTTGACTCTAAATGACTGTTGGATGTGAATTATGACTTTGTCAACTAAAATAAGTATGTTTAAAGTCATTTCTGTGCCTGAAACGGGTCAAAATTGAAGCTTTTGAGTAAGCAAAACTCTGTAAAAATGGCAATTTTGGTAACTGTGAGGGTTTAAAAAGTGGTTATTCAACATGATGCACGATCCAATTGACATTCTGAATCATTTTTGGTACAGTCCAAAAAATCAATTTTCGGATGAAAAACGATGACTCCGGACCTGTCGAACGATCTCAAAATGGTCAATATGGATGAAATTTCAACATTTATTCTTTTGACTCTAAATGAATGTTGGATGTGAATTATGACTTTGTCAACTAAAATAAGTGTGTTTAAAGTCATTTCTGTGCCTGAAACGGGTCAAAATTGAAGCTTTTGAGTAAGTAAAACTCTGTAAAAATGGCAATTTTGGTCACTGTGAGGGTTTAAAAAAGGGTTATTCAACATGAGGCACGATCCAATTGACATTTTGAATCATTTTTGGTACAGTCCAAAAAATCAGTTTTCGGATGAAAAACGATGACTCCGGACCTGTCGAACGATCCCAAAATGGTCTATAATGATGAAATTTCAACATTCAATCTTTTGACTCTAAATGACTGTTGGATGTGAATTATGACTTTGTAAACTAAAATAAATGTGTTTAAAGTCATTTCTGTGCCTGAAACGGGTCAAAATGGAAGCTTTTGAGTAAGCAAAACTCTGTAAAAATGGAAATTTTGGTCACTGTGAGGGTTTAAAAAGTTGTTATTCAACATGAGGCACAATCCAATTGACATTTTGAATCATTTTTGGTACAGTCCAAAAAATCAATTTTCGGATGAAAAACGATGACTCCGGACCTGTCGAACGATCCCAAATGGTCAATATGGATGAAATTTCAACATTTAATCTTTTGACTCTAAATGACTGTTGGATGTGAACTATGAATTTGTCAACTAAAATAAGTGTGTTTAAAGTCATTTCTGTGCCTGAAACGGGTCAAAATTGAAGCTTTTGAGTAAGCAAAACTCTCTAAAAATGGCAATTTTGGTCACTGTGAGGGTTTAAAAAGTGGTTATTCAACATGAGGCACGATCCAATTGACATTTTGAATCATTTTTGGTACAGTCCAAAAAATCAATTTTCGGATGAAAAATGATGACTCCGGACCTGTCGAACGATCCCAAAATGGTCTATAATGATGACATGTTAACATTTAATCTTTTGACTCTAAATGACTGTTGGATGTGAATTATGACTTTGTCAACTAAAATAAGTGTGTTTAAAGTCATTTCTGTGCCTGAAACGGGTCAAAATTGAAGCTTTTGAGTAAGCAAAACTCTGTAAAAATGGCAATTTTGGTCACTGTGAGGGTTTAAAAAGTGGTTATTCAACATGAGGCATGATCCAATTGACATTTTGAATCATTTTTGGTACAGTCCAAAAAATCAATTTTCGGATGAAAAACGATGACTCCGGACCTGTCGAACGATCCCAAAATGGTCTATAATGATGAAATTTTAACATTTAATCTTTTGACTCTAAATTACTGTTGGATGTGAATTATGACTTTGTCAACTAAAATAAGTGTGTTTAAAGTCATTTCTGTGCCCGAAACGTGTCAAAATTGAAGCTTTTGAGTAAGCAAAACTCTGTAAAAATGGCAATTTTGGTCACTGTGAGGGTTTAAAAAGTGGTTATTCAACATGATGCACGATCCAATTGACATTTTGAATCATTTTTGGTACAGTCCAAAAAATCAATTTTCGGATGAAAAACGATGACTCCGGACCTGTCGAACGACCCCCAAAATGGTCTATAATGATGAAATTTTAACATTTAATCTTTTGACTCTAAATGACTGTTGGATGTGAATTATGACTTTGTCAACTAAAACAAGTGTGTTTAAAGTCATTTCTGTGCCTGAAACGGGTCAAAATTGAAGCTTTTGAGTAAGCAAAACTCTGTAAAAATGGCAATTTTGGTCACTGTGAGGGTTTAAAAAGTGGTTATTCAACATGATGCACGATCCAATTGACATTTTGAATCATTTTTGGTACAGTCCAAAAAATCAATTTTCGGATGAAAAACGATGACTCCGGACCTGTCGAACGATCCCAAAATGGTCAATATGGATGAAATTTCAACATTTAATCTTTTGACTCTAAATGACTGTTGGATGTGAATTATGACTTTGTCAACTAAAATAAGTGTGTTTAAAGTCATTTCTGTGCCTGAAACGGGTCAAAATTGAAGCTTTTGAGTAAGCAAAACTCTGTAAAAATGGCAATTTTGGTCACTGTGAGGGTTTAAAAAGTGGTTATTCAACATGAGGCATGATCCAATTGACATTTTGAATCATTTTTGGTACAGTCCAAAAAATCAATTTTCGGATGAAAAACGATGACTCCGGACCTGTCGAACGATCCCAAAATGGTCTATAATGATGAAATTTTAACATTTAATCTTTTGACTCTAAATTACTGTTGGATGTGAATTATGACTTTGTCAACTAAAATAAGTGTGTTTAAAGTCATTTCTGTGCCCGAAACGTGTCAAAATTGAAGCTTTTGAGTAAGCAAAACTCTGTAAAAATGGCAATTTTGGTCACTGTGAGGGTTTAAAAAGTGGTTATTCAACATGATGCACGATCCAATTGACATTTTGAATCATTTTTGGTACAGTCCAAAAAATCAATTTTCGGATGAAAAACGATGACTCCGGACCTGTCGAACGATCCCAAAATGGTCAATATGGATGAAATTTCAACATTTAATCTTTTGACTCTAAATGACTGTTGGATGTGAATTATGACTTTGTCAACTAAAATAAGTGTGTTTAAAGTCATTTCTGTGCCTGAAACGGGTCAAAATTGAAGCTTTTGAGTAAGCAAAACTCTGTAAAAATGGCAATTTTGGTCACTGTGAGGGTTTAAAAAGTGGTTATTCAACATGAGGCATGATCCAATTGACATTTTGAATCATTTTTGGTACAATCCAAAAAATCAATTTTCAGATGAAAAACGATGACTCCGGACCTGTCGAACGATCCCAAAATGGTTAATATGGATGAAATTTCAACATTTAATCTTTTGACTCTAAATGACTGTTGGATGTGAATTATGACTTTGTCAACTAAAATAAGTGTGTTTAAAGTCATTTCTGTGCCTGAAACGGGTCAAAATGGAAGCTTTTGAGTAAGCAAAACTCTGTAAAAATGGCAATTTTGGTCACTGTGAGGGTTTAAAAAGTGGTTATTCAACATGAGGCATGATCCAATTGACATTTCGAATCATTTTTGGTACAGTCCAAAAAATCAATTTTCGGATGAAAAACGATGACTCCGGACCTGTCGAACGATCCCAAAATGGTCTATAATGATGAAATTTTAACATTTAATCTTTTGACTCTAAATTACTGTTGGATGTGAATTATGACTTTGTCAACTAAAATAAGTGTGTTTAAAGTCATTTCTGTGCCCGAAACGTGTCAAAATTGAAGCTTTTGAGTAAGCAAAACTCTGTAAAAATGGCAATTTTGGTCACTGTGAGGGTTTAAAAAGTGGTTATTCAACATGAGGCATGATCCAATTGATATTTTGAATCATTTTTATTATAGTCCAAAAAATCAATTTTCGGATGAAAAACGATGACTCCGGACCTGTCGAACGATCCCAAAATGGTCTATAATGATGACATTTTAACATTTAATCTTTTGACTCTAAATGACTGTTGGATGTGAATTATGACTTTGTCAACTAAAATGAGTGTGTTTAAAGTCATTTCTGTGCCTGAAACTGGTCAAAATTGAAGCTTTTGAGTAAGCAAAACTCTGTAAAAATTGCAATTTTGGTCACTGTGAGGGTTTAAAAAGTGGTTATTCAACATGAGGCACGATCCAATTGACATTTTGAATCATTTTTGGTACAGTCCAAAAAATCAATTTTCGGATGAAAAACGATGACTCCGGACCTGTCGAACGATCCCAAAATGGTCTATAATGATGAAATTTTAACATTTAATCTTTTGACTCTAAATGACTGTTGGATGTGAATTATGACTTTGTCAACTAAAATAAGTGTGTTTAAAGTCATTTCTGTGCCTGAAAAGGGTCAAAATTGAAGCTTTTGAGTAAGCAAAACTCTGTAAAAATGGCAATTTTGGTCACTGTGAGGGTTTAAAAAGTGGTTATTCAACATGATGCACGATCCAATTGACATTTTGAATCATTTTTGGTACAGTCCAAAAAATCAATTTTTGGATGAAAAACGATGACTCCGGACCTGTCGAACGACCCCAAAATGGTCTATAATGATGAAATTTTAACATTTATTCTTTTGACTCTAAATGATTGTTGGATGTGAATTATGACTTTGTCAACTAAAATAAGTGTGTTTAAAGTCATTTCTGTGCCTGAAACGGGTGAAAATTGAAGCTTTTGAGTAAGCAAAACTCTGCAAAAATGGCAATTTTGGTCACTGTAAGGGTTTAAAAAGTGGTTATTCAACATGAGGCCCGTTCCAATTGACATTTTAAATCATTTTTGGTACAGTCCAAAAAATCAATTTTCGGATGAAAAACGATGACTCCGGACCTGTCGACTGATCTCAAAATGGTCAATATGGATGAAATTTCAACATTTATTCTTTTGACTCTAAATGACTGTTGGATGTGAATTATGATTTTGTCAACTAAAATAAGTGTGTTTAAAGTCATTTCTGTGCCTGAAACGGGTCAAAATTGAAGCTTTTGAGTAAGCAAAACTCTGTAAAAATGGCAATTTTGGTAACTGTGAGGGTTTAATAAGTGGTTATTCAACATGATGCACGGTCCAATTGACATTCTGAATCATTTTTGGTACAGTCCAAAAAATCAATTTTCGGATGAAAAACGATGACTCCGGACCTGTCGAACGATCTCAAAATGGTCATTATGGATTAAATTTCAACATTTATTCTTTTGACTCTAAATGACTGTTGGATGTGAATTATGACTTTGTCAACTAAAATAAGTGTGTTTAAAGTCATTTCTGTGCCTGAAATGGGTCAAAATTGAAGCTTTTGAGTAAGCAAAACTCTGTAAAAATGGCGATTTTGGTCACTGTGAGGGTTTAAAAAGTGGTTATTCAACATGATGCACGATCCAAATGACATTTTGAATCATTTTTGGTACAGTCCACAAAATCAATTTTCGGATGAAAAACGATGACTCCGGACCTGTCGAACGATCCCAAAATGGTCTATAATGATGACATTTTAACATTTAATCTTTTGACTCTAAATGACTGTTGGATGTGAATTATGACTTTGTCAACTAAAATGAGTGTGTTTAAAGTCATTTCTGTGCCTGAAACTGGTCAAAATTGAAGCTTTTGAGTAAGCAAAACTCTGTAAAAATGGCAATTTTGGTCACTGTGAGGGTTTAAAAAGTGGTTATTCAACATGAGGCACAATCCAATTGACATTTTGAATCATTTTTGGTACAGTCCAAAAAATCAATTTTCGGATGAAAAACGATGACTCCGGACCTGTCGAACGACCCCAAAATGGTCTATAATGATGAAATTTTAACATTTAATCTTTTGACTCTAAATGACTGTTGGATGTGAATTATGACTTTGTCAACTAAAACAAGTGTGTTTAAAGTCATTTCTGTGCCTGAAACGGGTCAAAATTGAAGCTTTTGAGTAAGCAAAACTCTGTAAAAATGGCAATTTTGGTCACTGTGAGGGTTTAAAAAGTGGTTATTCAACATGATGCACGATCCAATTGAAATTTTGCATCATTTTTGGTACAGTCCAAAAAATCAATTTGCGGATGAAAAACAATGACTCCGGACCTGTCGAACGATCCCAAAATGGTCTATAATTATGAAATTTTAACATTTAATCTTTTGACTCTAAATGACTGTTGGATGTGAATTATGACTTTGTCAACTAAAATAAGTATGTTTAAAGTCATTTCTGTGCCTGAAACGGGTCAAAATTGAAGCTTTTGAGTAAGCAAAACTCTGTAAAAATGGCAATTTTGGTAACTGTGAGGGTTTAAAAAGTGGTTATTCAACATGATGCACGATCCAATTGACATTCTGAATCATTTTTGGTACAGTCCAAAAAATCAATTTTCGGATGAAAAACGATGACTCCGGACCTGTCGAACGATCTCAAAATGGTCAATATGGATGAAATTTCAACATTTATTCTTTTGACTCTAAATGAATGTTGGATGTGAATTATGACTTTGTCAACTAAAATAAGTGTGTTTAAAGTCATTTCTGTGCCTGAAACGGGTCAAAATTGAAGCTTTTGAGTAAGTAAAACTCTGTAAAAATGGCAATTTTGGTCACTGTGAGGGTTTAAAAAAGGGTTATTCAACATGAGGCACGATCCAATTGACATTTTGAATCATTTTTGGTACAGTCCAAAAAATCAGTTTTCGGATGAAAAACGATGACTCCGGACCTGTCGAACGATCCCAAAATGGTCTATAATGATGAAATTTCAACATTCAATCTTTTGACTCTAAATGACTGTTGGATGTGAATTATGACTTTGTAAACTAAAATAAATGTGTTTAAAGTCATTTCTGTGCCTGAAACGGGTCAAAATGGAAGCTTTTGAGTAAGCAAAACTCTGTAAAAATGGAAATTTTGGTCACTGTGAGGGTTTAAAAAGTTGTTATTCAACATGAGGCACAATCCAATTGACATTTTGAATCATTTTTGGTACAGTCCAAAAAATCAATTTTCGGATGAAAAACGATGACTCCGGACCTGTCGAACGATCCCAAATGGTCAATATGGATGAAATTTCAACATTTAATCTTTTGACTCTAAATGACTGTTGGATGTGAACTATGAATTTGTCAACTAAAATAAGTGTGTTTAAAGTCATTTCTGTGCCTGAAACGGGTCAAAATTGAAGCTTTTGAGTAAGCAAAACTCTCTAAAAATGGCAATTTTGGTCACTGTGAGGGTTTAAAAAGTGGTTATTCAACATGAGGCACGATCCAATTGACATTTTGAATCATTTTTGGTACAGTCCAAAAAATCAATTTTCGGATGAAAAATGATGACTCCGGACCTGTCGAACGATCCCAAAATGGTCTATAATGATGACATGTTAACATTTAATCTTTTGACTCTAAATGACTGTTGGATGTGAATTATGACTTTGTCAACTAAAATAAGTGTGTTTAAAGTCATTTCTGTGCCTGAAACGGGTCAAAATTGAAGCTTTTGAGTAAGCAAAACTCTGTAAAAATGGCAATTTTGGTCACTGTGAGGGTTTAAAAAGTGGTTATTCAACATGAGGCATGATCCAATTGACATTTTGAATCATTTTTGGTACAGTCCAAAAAATCAATTTTCGGATGAAAAACGATGACTCCGGACCTGTCGAACGATCCCAAAATGGTCTATAATGATGAAATTTTAACATTTAATCTTTTGACTCTAAATTACTGTTGGATGTGAATTATGACTTTGTCAACTAAAATAAGTGTGTTTAAAGTCATTTCTGTGCCCGAAACGTGTCAAAATTGAAGCTTTTGAGTAAGCAAAACTCTGTAAAAATGGCAATTTTGGTCACTGTGAGGGTTTAAAAAGTGGTTATTCAACATGATGCACGATCCAATTGACATTTTGAATCATTTTTGGTACAGTCCAAAAAATCAATTTTCGGATGAAAAACGATGACTCCGGACCTGTCGAACGACCCCCAAAATGGTCTATAATGATGAAATTTTAACATTTAATCTTTTGACTCTAAATGACTGTTGGATGTGAATTATGACTTTGTCAACTAAAACAAGTGTGTTTAAAGTCATTTCTGTGCCTGAAACGGGTCAAAATTGAAGCTTTTGAGTAAGCAAAACTCTGTAAAAATGGCAATTTTGGTCACTGTGAGGGTTTAAAAAGTGGTTATTCAACATGATGCACGATCCAATTGACATTTTGAATCATTTTTGGTACAGTCCAAAAAATCAATTTTCGGATGAAAAACGATGACTCCGGACCTGTCGAACGATCCCAAAATGGTCAATATGGATGAAATTTCAACATTTAATCTTTTGACTCTAAATGACTGTTGGATGTGAATTATGACTTTGTCAACTAAAATAAGTGTGTTTAAAGTCATTTCTGTGCCCGAAACGTGTCAAAATTGAAGCTTTTGAGTAAGCAAAACTCTGTAAAAATGGCAATTTTGGTCACTGTGAGGGTTTAAAAAGTGGTTATTCAACATGATGCACGATCCAATTGACATTTTGAATCATTTTTGGTACAGTCCAAAAAATCAATTTTCGGATGAAAAACGATGACTCCGGACCTGTCGAACGATCCCAAAATGGTCAATATGGATGAAATTTCAACATTTAATCTTTTGACTCTAAATGACTGTTGGATGTGAATTATGACTTTGTCAACTAAAATAAGTGTGTTTAAAGTCATTTCTGTGCCCGAAACGTGTCAAAATTGAAGCTTTTGAGTAAGCAAAACTCTGTAAAAATGGCAATTTTGGTCACTGTGAGGGTTTAAAAAGTGGTTATTCAACATGATGCACGATCCAATTGACATTTTGAATCATTTTTGGTACAGTCCAAAAAATCAATTTTCGGATGAAAAACGATGACTCCGGACCTGTCGAACGATCCCAAAATGGTCAATATGGATGAAATTTCAACATTTAATCTTTTGACTCTAAATGACTGTTGGATGTGAATTATGACTTTGTCAACTAAAATAAGTGTGTTTAAAGTCATTTCTGTGCCTGAAACGGGTCAAAATTGAAGCTTTTGAGTAAGCAAAACTCTGTAAAAATGGCAATTTTGGTCACTGTGAGGGTTTAAAAAGTGGTTATTCAACATGAGGCATGATCCAATTGACATTTTGAATCATTTTTGGTACAATCCAAAAAATCAATTTTCGGATGAAAAACGATGACTCCGGACCTGTCGAACGATCCCAAAATGGTTAATATGGATGAAATTTCAACATTTAATCTTTTGACTCTAAATGACTGTTGGATGTGAATTATGACTTTGTCAACTAAAATAAGTGTGTTTAAAGTCATTTCTGTGCCTGAAACGGGTCAAAATGGAAGCTTTTGAGTAAGCAAAATTCTGTAAAAATGGCAATTTTGGTCACTGTGAGGGTTTAAAAAGTGGTTATTCAACATGAGGCATGATCCAATTGACATTTCGAATCATTTTTGGTACAGTCCAAAAAATCAATTTTCGGATGAAAAACGATGACTCCGGACCTGTCGAACGATCCCAAAATGGTCTATAATGATGAAATTTTAACATTTAATCTTTTGACTCTAAATTACTGTTGGATGTGAATTATGACTTTGTCAACTAAAATAAGTGTGTTTAAAGTCATTTCTGTGCCCGAAACGTGTCAAAATTGAAGCTTTTGAGTAAGCAAAACTCTGTAAAAATGGCAATTTTGGTCACTGTGAGGGTTTAAAAAGTGGTTATTCAACATGAGGCATGATCCAATTGACATTTTGAATCATTTTTATTATAGTCCAAAAAATCAATTTTCGGATGAAAAACGATGACTCCGGACCTGTCGAACGATCCCAAAATGGTCTATAATGATGACATTTTAACATTTAATCTTTTGACTCTAAATGACTGTTGGATGTGAATTATGACTTTGTCAACTAAAATGAGTGTGTTTAAAGTCATTTCTGTGCCTGAAACTGGTCAAAATTGAAGCTTTTGAGTAAGCAAAACTCTGTAAAAATTGCAATTTTGGTCACTGTGAGGGTTTAAAAAGTGGTTATTCAACATGAGGCACGATCCAATTGACATTTTGAATCATTTTTGGTACAGTCCAAAAAATCAATTTTCGGATGAAAAACGATGACTCCGGACCTGTCGAACGATCCCAAAATGGTCTATAATGATGAAATTTTAACATTTAATCTTTTGACTCTAAATGACTGTTGGATGTGAATTATGACTTTGTCAACTAAAATAAGTGTGTTTAAAGTCATTTCTGTGCCTGAAAAGGGTCAAAATTGAAGCTTTTGAGTAAGCAAAACTCTGTAAAAATGGCAATTTTGGTCACTGTGAGGGTTTAAAAAGTGGTTATTCAACATGATGCACGATCCAATTGACATTTTGAATCATTTTTGGTACAGTCCAAAAAATCAATTTTTGGATGAAAAACGATGACTCCGGACCTGTCGAACGACCCCAAAATGGTCTATAATGATGAAATTTTAACATTTATTCTTTTGACTCTAAATGATTGTTGGATGTGAATTATGACTTTGTCAACTAAAATAAGTGTGTTTAAAGTCATTTCTGTGCCTGAAACGGGTGAAAATTGAAGCTTTTGAGTAAGCAAAACTCTGCAAAAATGGCAATTTTGGTCACTGTAAGGGTTTAAAAAGTGGTTATTCAACATGAGGCCCGTTCCAATTGACATTTTAAATCATTTTTGGTACAGTCCAAAAAATCAATTTTCGGATGAAAAACGATGACTCCGGACCTGTCGACTGATCTCAAAATGGTCAATATGGATGAAATTTCAACATTTATTCTTTTGACTCTAAATGACTGTTGGATGTGAATTATGATTTTGTCAACTAAAATAAGTGTGTTTAAAGTCATTTCTGTGCCTGAAACGGGTCAAAATTGAAGCTTTTGAGTAAGCAAAACTCTGTAAAAATGGCAATTTTGGTAACTGTGAGGGTTTAATAAGTGGTTATTCAACATGATGCACGGTCCAATTGACATTCTGAATCATTTTTGGTACAGTCCAAAAAATCAATTTTCGGATGAAAAACGATGACTCCGGACCTGTCGAACGATCTCAAAATGGTCATTATGGATTAAATTTCAACATTTATTCTTTTGACTCTAAATGACTGTTGGATGTGAATTATGACTTTGTCAACTAAAATAAGTGTGTTTAAAGTCATTTCTGTGCCTGAAATGGGTCAAAATTGAAGCTTTTGAGTAAGCCAAACTCTGTAAAAATGGCGATTTTGGTCACTGTGAGGGTTTAAAAAGTGGTTATTCAACATGATGCACGATCCAATTGACATTTTGAATCATTTTTGGTACAGTCCACAAAATCAATTTTCGGATGAAAAACGATGACTCCGGACCTGTCGAACGATCCCAAAATGGTCTATAATGATGAAATTTTAACATTTAATCTTTTGACTCTAAATGACTGTTGGATGTGAATTATGACTTTGTCAACTAAAATAAGTGTGTTTAAAGTCATTTCTGTGCCTGAAACGGGTCAAAATTGAAGCTTTTGAGTAAGCAAAACTCTGTAAAAATGGCAATTTTGGTCACTGTGAGGGTTTAAAAAGTGGTTATTCAACATGAGGCATGATCCAATTGACATTTTGAATCATTTTTGGTACAATCCAAAAAATCAATTTTCGGATGAAAAACGATGACTCCGGACCTGTCGAACGATCCCAAAATGGTTAATATGGATGAAATTTCAACATTTAATCTTTTGACTCTAAATGACTGTTGGATGTGAATTATGACTTTGTCAACTAAAATAAGTGTGTTTAAAGTCATTTCTGTGCCTGAAACGGGTCAAAATGGAAGCTTTTGAGTAAGCAAAACTCTGTAAAAATGGCAATTTTGGTCACTGTGAGGGTTTAAAAAGTGGTTATTCAACATGAGGCATGATCCAATTGACATTTCGAATCATTTTTGGTACAGTCCAAAAAATCAATTTTCGGATGAAAAACGATGACTCCGGACCTGTCGAACGATCCCAAAATGGTCTATAATGATGAAATTTTAACATTTAATCTTTTGACTCTAAATTACTGTTGGATGTGAATTATGACTTTGTCAACTAAAATAAGTGTGTTTAAAGTCATTTCTGTGCCCGAAACGTGTCAAAATTGAAGCTTTTGAGTAAGCAAAACTCTGTAAAAATGGCAATTTTGGTCACTGTGAGGGTTTAAAAAGTGGTTATTCAACATGAGGCATGATCCAATTGACATTTTGAATCATTTTTATTATAGTCCAAAAAATCAATTTTCGGATGAAAAACGATGACTCCGGACCTGTCGAACGATCCCAAAATGGTCTATAATGATGACATTTTAACATTTAATCTTTTGACTCTAAATGACTGTTGGATGTGAATTATGACTTTGTCAACTAAAATGAGTGTGTTTAAAGTCATTTCTGTGCCTGAAACTGGTCAAAATTGAAGCTTTTGAGTAAGCAAAACTCTGTAAAAATTGCAATTTTGGTCACTGTGAGGGTTTAAAAAGTGGTTATTCAACATGAGGCACGATCCAATTGACATTTTGAATCATTTTTGGTACAGTCCAAAAAATCAATTTTCGGATGAAAAACGATGACTCCGGACCTGTCGAACGATCCCAAAATGGTCTATAATGATGAAATTTTAACATTTAATCTTTTGACTCTAAATGACTGTTGGATGTGAATTATGACTTTGTCAACTAAAATAAGTGTGTTTAAAGTCATTTCTGTGCCTGAAAAGGGTCAAAATTGAAGCTTTTGAGTAAGCAAAACTCTGTAAAAATGGCAATTTTGGTCACTGTGAGGGTTTAAAAAGTGGTTATTCAACATGATGCACGATCCAATTGACATTTTGAATCATTTTTGGTACAGTCCAAAAAATCAATTTTTGGATGAAAAACGATGACTCCGGACCTGTCGAACGACCCCAAAATGGTCTATAATGATGAAATTTTAACATTTATTCTTTTGACTCTAAATGATTGTTGGATGTGAATTATGACTTTGTCAACTAAAATAAGTGTGTTTAAAGTCATTTCTGTGCCTGAAACGGGTGAAAATTGAAGCTTTTGAGTAAGCAAAACTCTGCAAAAATGGCAATTTTGGTCACTGTAAGGGTTTAAAAAGTGGTTATTCAACATGAGGCCCGTTCCAATTGACATTTTAAATCATTTTTGGTACAGTCCAAAAAATCAATTTTCGGATGAAAAACGATGACTCCGGACCTGTCGACTGATCTCAAAATGGTCAATATGGATGAAATTTCAACATTTATTCTTTTGACTCTAAATGACTGTTGGATGTGAATTATGATTTTGTCAACTAAAATAAGTGTGTTTAAAGTCATTTCTGTGCCTGAAACGGGTCAAAATTGAAGCTTTTGAGTAAGCAAAACTCTGTAAAAATGGCAATTTTGGTAACTGTGAGGGTTTAATAAGTGGTTATTCAACATGATGCACGGTCCAATTGACATTCTGAATCATTTTTGGTACAGTCCAAAAAATCAATTTTCGGATGAAAAACGATGACTCCGGACCTGTCGAACGATCTCAAAATGGTCATTATGGATTAAATTTCAACATTTATTCTTTTGACTCTAAATGACTGTTGGATGTGAATTATGACTTTGTCAACTAAAATAAGTGTGTTTAAAGTCATTTCTGTGCCTGAAATGGGTCAAAATTGAAGCTTTTGAGTAAGCCAAACTCTGTAAAAATGGCGATTTTGGTCACTGTGAGGGTTTAAAAAGTGGTTATTCAACATGATGCACGATCCAATTGACATTTTGAATCATTTTTGGTACAGTCCACAAAATCAATTTTCGGATGAAAAACGATGACTCCGGACCTGTCGAACGATCCCAAAATGGTCTATAATGATGAAATTTTAACATTTAATCTTTTGACTCTAAATGACTGTTGGATGTGAATTATGACTTTGTCAACTAAAATAAGTGTGTTTAAAGTCATTTCTGTGCCTGAAACGGGTCAAAATTGAAGCTTTTGAGTAAGCAAAACTCTGTAAAAATGGCAATTTTGGTCACTGTGAGGGTTTAAACAGTGGTTATTCAACATGAGGCATGATCCAATTGACATTTTGAATCATTTTTGGTACAGTCCAAATAATCAATTTTCGGATGAAAAACGATGACTCCGGACCTGTCGAACGATCCCCAAATGGTCTATAATGATGAAATTTTAACATTTAATCTTTTGACTCTAAATGACTGTTGGATGTGAATTATGACTTTGTCAACTAAAATAAGTGTGTTTAAAGTCATTTCTGTGCCTGAAACGGGTCAAAATTGAAGCTTTTGAGTAAGCAAAACTCTGTAAAAATGGCAATCTTGGTCACTGTGAGGGTTTAAAAAGTGGTTATTCAACATGATGCACGATCCAATTGACATTTTGAATAATTTTTGGTACAGTCCACAAAATCAATTTTCGGATGAAAAACGATGACTCCGGACCTGTCGAACGATCCCAAAATGGTCTATAATGATGAAATTTTAACATTTAATCTTTCGACTCTAAATGACTGTTGGATGTGAATTATGACTTTGTCAACTAAAATAAGTGTGTTTAAAGTCATTTCTGTGCCTGAAACGGGTCAAAATTGAAGCTTTTGAGTAAGCAAAACTCTGTAAAAATGGCAATTTTGGTCACTGTAAGGGTTTAAACAGTGGTTATTCAACATGAGGCATGATCCAATTGACATTTTGAATCATTTTTGGTACAGTCCAAATAATCAATTTTCGGATGAAAAACGATGACTCCGGACCTGTCGAACGATCCTCAAATGGTCTATAATGATGACATTTTAACATTTAATCTTTTGACTCTAAATGACTGTTGGATGTGAATTATGACTTTGTCAACTAAAATAAGTGTGTTTAAAGTCATTTCTGTGCCTGAAACGGGTCAAAATTGAAGCTTTTGAGTAAGCAAAACTCTGTAAAAATGGCAATTTTGGTAACTGTGAGGGTTTAAAAAGTGGTTATTCAACATGATGCACGATCCAATTGACATTCTGAATCATTTTTGGTACAGTCCAAAAAATCAATTTTCGGATGAAAAACGATGACTCCGGACCTGTCGAACGATCTCAAAATGGTCAATATGGATGAAATTTCAACATTTATTCTTTTGACTCTAAATGACTGTTGGATGTGAATTATGACTTTGTCAACTAAAATAAGTGCGTTTAAAGTCATTTCTGTTCCTGAAACGGGTCAAAATTGAAGCTTTTGAGTAAGTAAAACTCTGTAAAAATGGCAATTTTGGTCACTGTGAGGGTTTAAAAAAGGGTTATTCAACATGAGGCACGATCCAATTGACATTTTGAATCATTTTTGGTACAGTCCAAAAAATCAGTTTTCGGATGAAAAACGATGACTCCGGACCTGTCGAACGATCCCAAAATGGTCTATAATGATGAAATTTCAACATTTAATCTTTCGACTCTAAATGACTGTTGGATGTGAATTATGACTTTGTAAACTAAAATAAATGTGTTTAAAGTCATTTCTGTGCCTGAAACGGGTCAAAATGGAAGCTTTTGAGTAAGCAAAACTCTGTAAAAATGGCAATTTTGGTCACTGTGAGGGTTTAAAAAGTTGTTATTCAACATGAGGCACAATCCAATTGACATTTTGAATCATTTTTGGTACAGTCCAAAAAATCAATTTTCGGATGAAAAACGATGACTCCGGACCTGTCGAACGATCCCAAATGGTCAATATGGATGAAATTTCAACATTTAATCTTTTGACTCTAAATGACTGTTGGATGTGAACTATGAATTTGTCAACTAAAATAAGTGTGTTTAAAGTCATTTCTGTGCCTGAAACGGGTCAAAATTGAAGCTTTTGAGTAAGCAAAACTCTCTAAAAATGGCAATTTTGGTCACTGTGAGGGTTTAAAAAGTGGTTATTCAAATTGAGGCACGATTGAATTGACATTTTGAATCATTTTTGGTACAGTCCAAAAAATCAATTTTCGGATGAAAAACGATGACTCCGGACCTGTCGAACGATCCCAAAATGGTCTATAATGATGACATGTTAACATTTAATCTTTTGACTCTAAATGACTGTTGGATGTGAATTATGACTTTGTCAACTAGAATAAGTGTGTTTAAAGTCATTTCTGTGCCTGAAACGGGTCAAAATGGAAGCTTTTGAGTAAGCAAAACTCTGTAAAAATGGCAATTTTGGTCACTGTGAGGGTTTAAACAGTGGTTATTCAACATGAGGCATGATCCAATTGACATTTTGAATCATTTTTGGTACAGTCCAAAAAATCAATTTTCGGATGAAAAACGATGACTCCGGACCTGTTGAACGATCTCAAAATGGTCCATATGGATGAAATTTCAACATTTATTCTTTTGACTCTAAATGACTGTTGGATGTGAATTATGACTTTGTCAACTAAAATAAGTGTGTTTAAAGTCATTTCTGTGCCTGAAACGGGTCAAAATTGAAGCTTTTGAGTAAGCAAAACTCTGTAAAAATGGCAATTTTGGTAACTGTGAGTGTTTAAAAAGTGGTTATTCAACATGATGCACGATCCAATTGACATTTTGAATCATTTTTGGTACAGTCCAAAAAATCAATTTTCGGATGAAAAACGATGACTCCGGACCTGTCGAACGATCCCAAAATGGTCAATATGGATGAAATTTCAACATTTAATCTTTTGACTCTAAATGACTGTTGGATGTGAATTATGACTTTGTCAACTAAAATAAGTGTGTTTAAAGTCATTTCTGTGCCTGAAACGGGTCAAAATTGAAGCTTTTGAGTAAGCAAAACTCTGTAAAAATGGCAATTTTGGTCACTGTGAGGGTTTAAAAAGTGGTTATTCAACATGAGGCATGATCCAATTGACATTTTGAATCATTTTTGGTACAGTCCAAAAAATCAATTTTCGGATGAAAAACGATGACTCCGGACCTGTCGAACGATCCCAAAATGGTCTATAATGATGAAATTTTAACATTTAATCTTTTGACTCTAAATTACTGTTGGATGTGAATTATGACTTTGTCAACTAAAATAAGTGTGTTTAAAGTCATTTCTGTGCCCGAAACGTGTCAAAATTGAAGCTTTTGAGTAAGCAAAACTCTGTAAAAATGGCAATTTTGGTCACTGTGAGGGTTTAAAAAGTGGTTATTCAACATGAGGCACGATCCAATTGACATTTTGAATCATTTTTGGTACAGTCCAAAAAATCAATTTTCGGATGAAAAACGATGACTCCGGACCTGTCGAACGATCCCAAAATGGTCTATAATGATGAAATTTTAACATTTAATCTTTTGACTCTAAATGACTGTTGGATGTGAATTATGACTTTGTCAACTAAAATAAGTGTGTTTAAAGTCATTTCTGTGCCTGAAAAGGGTCAAAATTGAAGCTTTTGAGTAAGCAAAACTCTGTAAAAATGGCAATTTTGGTCACTGTGAGGGTTTAAAAAGTGGTTATTCAACATGATGCACGATCCAATTGACATTTTGAATCATTTTTGGTACAGTCCACAAAATCAATTTTCGGATGAAAAACGATGACTCCGGACCTGTCGAACGATCCCAAAATGGTCTATAATGATGAAATTTTAACATTTAATCTTTTGACTCTAAATGACTGTTGGATGTGAATTATGACTTTGTCAACTAAAATAAGTATGTTTAAAGTCATTTCTGTGCCTGAAACGGGTCAAAATTGAAGCTTTTGAGTAAGCAAAACTCTGTAAAAATGGCAATTTTGGTAACTGTGAGGGTTTAAAAAGTGGTTATTCAACATGATGCACGATCCAATTGACATTCTGAATCATTTTTGGTACAGTCCAAAAAATCAATTTTCGGATGAAAAACGATGACTCCGGACCTGTCGAACGATCTCAAAATGGTCAATATGGATGAAATTTCAACATTTATTCTTTTGACTCTAAATGACTGTTGGATGTGAATTATGACTTTGTCAACTAAAATAAGTGTGTTTAAAGTCATTTCTGTTCCTGAAACGGGTCAAAATTGAAGCTTTTGAGTAAGTAAAACTCTGTAAAAATGGCAATTTTGGTCACTGTGAGGGTTTAAAAAAGGGTTATTCAACATGAGGCACGATCCAATTGACATTTTGAATCATTTTTGGTACAGTCCAAAAAATCAGTTTTCGGATGAAAAACGATGACTCCGGACCTGTCCAACGATCCCAAAATGGTCTATAATGATGAAATTTCAACATTTAATCTTTTGACTCTAAATGACTGTTGGATGTGAATTATGACTTTGTAAACTAAAATAAATGTGTTTAAAGTCATTTCTGTGCCTGAAACGGGTCAAAATTGAAGCTTTTGAGTAAGCAAAACTCTCTAAAAATGGCAATTTTGGTCACTGTGAGGGTTTAAAAAGTGGTTATTCAACATGAGGCAAGATCCAATTGACATTTTGAATCATTTTTGGTACAGTCCAAAAAATCAATTTTCGGATGATAAACGATGACTCCGGACCTGTCGAACGATCCCAAAATGGTCTATAATGATGACATGTTAACATTTAATCTTTTGACTCTAAATGACTGTTGGATGTGAATTATGACTTTGTCAACTAGAATAAGTGTGTTTAAAGTCATTTCTGTGCCTGAAACGGGTCAAAATGGAAGCTTTTGAGTAAGCAAAACTCTGTAAAAATGGCAATTTTGGTCACTGTGAGGGTTTAAACAGTGGTTATTCAACATGAGGCATGATCCAATTGACATTTTGAATCATTTTTGGTACAGTCCAAAAAATCAATTTTCGGATGAAAAACGATGACTCCGGACCTGTTGAACGATCTCAAAATGGTCAATATGGATGAAATTTCAACATTTATTCTTTTGACTCTAAATGACTGTTGGATGTGAATTATGACTTTGTCAACTAAAATAAGTGTGTTTAAAGTCATTTCTGTGCCTGAAACGGGTCAAAATTGAAGCTTTTGAGTAAGCAAAACTCTGTAAAAATGGCAATTTTGGTAACTGTGAGTGTTTAAAAAGTGGTTATTCAACATGATGCACGATCCAATTGACATTTTGAATCATTTTTGGTACAGTCCAAAAAATCAATTTTCGGATGAAAAACGATGACTCCGGACCTGTCGAACGATCCCAAAATGGTCAATATGGATGAAATTTCAACATTTAATCTTTTGACTCTAAATGACTGTTGGATGTGAATTATGACTTTGTCAACTAAAATAAGTGTGTTTAAAGTCATTTCTGTGCCTGAAACGGGTCAAAATTGAAGCTTTTGAGTAAGCAAAACTCTGTAAAAATGGCAATTTTGGTCACTGTGAGGGTTTAAAAAGTGGTTATTCAACATGAGGCATGATCCAATTGACATTTTAAATCATTTTTGGTACAGTCCAAAAAATCAATTTTCGGATGAAAAACGATGACTCCGGACCTGTCGAACGATCCCAAAACGGTCTATAATGATGAAATTTTAACATTTAATCTTTTGACTCTAAATTACTGTTGGATGTGAATTATGACTTTGTCAACTAAAATAAGTGTGTTTAAAGTCATTTCTGTGCCCGAAACGTGTCAAAATTGAAGCTTTTGAGTAAGCAAAACTCTGTAAAAATGGCAATTTTGGTCACTGTGAGGGTTTAAAAAGTGGTTATTCAACATGAGGCACGATCCAATTGACATTTTGAATCATTTTTGGTACAGTCCAAAAAATCAATTTTCGGATGAAAAACGATGACTCCGGACCTGTCGAACGATCCCAAAATGGTCTATAATGATGAAATTTTAACATTTAATCTTTTGACTCTAAATGACTGTTGGATGTGAATTATGACTTTGTCAACTAAAATAAGTGTGTTTAAAGTCATTTCTGTGCCTGAAAAGGGTCAAAATTGAAGCTTTTGAGTAAGCAAAACTCTGTAAAAATGGCAATTTTGGTCACTGTGAGGGTTTAAACAGTGGTTATTCAACATGAGGCATGATCCAATTGACATTTTGAATCATTTTTGGTACAGTCCAAATAATCAATTTTCGGATGAAAAACGATGACTCCGGACCTGTCGAACGATCCCAAAATGGTCTATAATGATGAAATTTTAACATTTAATCTTTTGACTCTAAATGACTGTTGGATGTGAATTATGACTTTGTCAACTAAAATAAGTATGTTTAAAGTCATTTCTGTGCCTGAAACGGGTCAAAATTGAAGCTTTTGAGTAAGCAAAACTCTGTAAAAATGGCAATTTTGGTAACTGTGAGGGTTTAAAAAGTGGTTATTCAACATGATGCACGATCCAATTGACATTCTGAATCATTTTTGGTACAGTCCAAAAAATCAATTTTCGGATGAAAAACGATGACTCCGGACCTGTCGAACGATCTCAAAATGGTCAATATGGATGAAATTTCAACATTTATTCTTTTGACTCTAAATGACTGTTGGATGTGAATTATGACTTTGTCAACTAAAATAAGTGTGTTTAAAGTCATTTCTGTGCCTGAATCGGGTCAAAATTGAAGCTTTTGAGTACGTAAAACTCTGTAAAAATGGCAATTTTGGTCACTGTGAGGGTTTAAAAAAGGGTTATTCAACATGAGGCACGATCCAATTGACATTTTGAATCATTTTTGGTACAGTCAAAAAAATCAGTTTTCGGATGAAAAACGATGACTCCGGACCTGTCGAACGATCCCAAAATGGTCTATAATGATGAAATTTTAACATTTAATCTTTTGACTCTAAATGACTGTTGGATGTGAATTATGACTTTGTCAACTAAAATAAGTGTGTTTAAAGTCATTTCTGTGCCTGAAAAGGGTCAAAATTGAAGCTTTTGAGTAAGCAAAACTCTGTAAAAATGGCAATTTTGGTCACTGTGAGGGTTTAAACAGTGGTTATTCAACATGAGGCATGATCCAATTGACATTTTGAATCATTTTTGGTACAGTCCAAATAATCAATTTTCGGATGAAAAACGATGACTCCGGACCTGTCGAACGATCCCAAAATGGTCTATAATGATGAAATTTTAACATTTAATCTTTTGACTCTAAATGACTGTTGGATGTGAATTATGACTTTGTCAACTAAAATAAGTATGTTTAAAGTCATTTCTGTGCCTGAAACGGGTCAAAATTGAAGCTTTTGAGTAAGCAAAACTCTGTAAAAATGGCAATTTTGGTAACTGTGAGGGTTTAAAAAGTGGTTATTCAACATGATGCACGATCCAATTGACATTCTGAATCATTTTTGGTACAGTCCAAAAAATCAATTTTCGGATGAAAAACGATGACTCCGGACCTGTCGAACGATCTCAAAATGGTCAATATGGATGAAATTTCAACATTTATTCTTTTGACTCTAAATGACTGTTGGATGTGAATTATGACTTTGTCAACTAAAATAAGTGTGTTTAAAGTCATTTCTGTGCCTGAATCGGGTCAAAATTGAAGCTTTTGAGTACGTAAAACTCTGTAAAAATGGCAATTTTGGTCACTGTGAGGGTTTAAAAAAGAGTTATTCAACATGAGGCACGATCCAATTGACATTTTGAATCATTTTTGGTACAGTCAAAAAAATCAGTTTTCGGATGAAAAACGATGACTCCGGACCTGTCGAACGATCCCAAAATGGTCTATAATGATGAAATTTCAACATTTAATCTTTTGACTCTAAATGACTGTTGGATGTGAATTATGACTTTGTAAACTAAAATAAATGTGTTTAAAGTCATTTCTGTGCCTGAAACGGGTCAAAATGGAAGCTTTTGAGTAAGCAAAACTCTGTAAAAATGGCAATTTTGGTCACTGTGAGGGTTTAAAAAGTTGTTATTCAACATGAGGCACAATCCAATTGACATTTTGAATCATTTTTGGTACAGTCCAAAAAATCAATTTTCGGATGAAAAACGATGACTCCGGACCTGTCGAACGATCCCAAATGGTCAATATGGATGAAATTTCAACATTTAATCTTTTGACTCTAAATGACTGTTGGATGTGAACTATGAATTTGTCAACTAAAATAAGTGTGTTTAAAGTCATTTCTGTGCCTGAAACGGGTCAAAATTGAAGCTTTTGAATAAGCAAAACTCTCTAAAAATGGCAATTTTGGTCACTGTGAGGGTTTAAAAAGTGGTTATTCAACATGAGGCACGATCCAATTGACATTTTGAATCATTTTTGGTACAGTCCAAAAAATCAATTTTCGGATGAAAAACGATGACTCCGGACCTGTCGAACGATCCCAAAATGGTCTATAATGATGACATGTTAACATTTAATCTTTTGACTCTAAATGACTGTTGGATGTGAATTATGACTTTGTCAACTAGAATAAGTGTGTTTAAAGTCATTTCTGTGCCTGAAACGGGTCAAAATGGAAGCTTTTGAGTAAGCAAAACTCTGTAAAAATGGCAATTTTGGTCACTGTGAGGGTTTAAACAGTGGTTATTCAACATGAGGCATGATCCAATTGACATTTTGAATCATTTTTGGTACAGTCCAAAAAATCAATTTTCGGATGAAAAACGATGACTCCGGACCTGTTGAACGATCTCAAAATGGTCAATATGGATGAAATTTCAACATTTATTCTTTTGACTCTAAATGACTGTTGGATGTGAATTATGACTTTGTCAACTAAAATAAGTGTGTTTAAAGTAATTTCTGTGCCTGAAACGGGTCAAAATTGAAGCTTTTGAGTAAGCAAAACTCTGTAAAAATGGCAATTTTGGTAACTGTGAGTGTTTAAAAAGTGGTTATTCAACATGATGCACGATCCAATTGACATTTTGAATCATTTTTGGTACAGTCCAAAAAATCAATTTTCGGATGAAAAACGATGACTCCGGACCTGTCGAACGATCCCAAAATGGTCAATATGGATGAAATTTCAACATTTAATCTTTTGACTCTAAATGACTGTTGGATGTGAATTATGACTTTGTCAACTAAAATAAGTGTGTTTAAAGTCATTTCTGTGCCTGAAACGGGTCAAAATTGAAGCTTTTGAGTAAGCAAAACTCTGTAAAAATGGCAATTTTGGTCACTGTGAGGGTTTAAAAAGTGGTTATTCAACATGAGGCATGATCCAATTGACATTTTAAATCATTTTTGGTACAGTCCAAAAAATCAATTTTCGGATGAAAAACGATGACTCCGGACCTGTCGAACGATCCCAAAACGGTCTATAATGATGAAATTTTAACATTTAATCTTTTGACTCTAAATTACTGTTGGATGTGAATTATGACTTTGTCAACTAAAATAAGTGTGTTTAAAGTCATTTCTGTGCCCGAAACGTGTCAAAATTGAAGCTTTTGAGTAAGCAAAACTCTGTAAAAATGGCAATTTTGGTCACTGTGAGGGTTTAAAAAGTGGTTATTCAACATGAGGCACGATCCAATTGACATTTTGAATCATTTTTGGTACAGTCCAAAAAATCAATTTTCGGATGAAAAACGATGACTCCGGACCTGTCGAACGATCCCAAAATGGTCTATAATGATGAAATTTTAACATTTAATCTTTTGACTCTAAATGACTGTTGGATGTGAATTATGACTTTGTCAACTAAAATAAGTGTGTTTAAAGTCATTTCTGTGCCTGAAAAGGGTCAAAATTGAAGCTTTTGAGTAAGCAAAACTCTGTAAAAATGGCAATTTTGGTCACTGTGAGGGTTTAAACAGTGGTTATTCAACATGAGGCATGATCCAATTGACATTTTGAATCATTTTTGGTACAGTCCAAATAATCAATTTTCGGATGAAAAACGATGACTCCGGACCTGTCGAACGATCCCAAAATGGTCTATAATGATGAAATTTTAACATTTAATCTTTTGACTCTAAATGACTGTTGGATGTGAATTATGACTTTGTCAACTAAAATAAGTATGTTTAAAGTCATTTCTGTGCCTGAAACGGGTCAAAATTGAAGCTTTTGAGTAAGCAAAACTCTGTAAAAATGGCAAATTTGGTAACTGTGAGGGTTTAAAAAGTGGTTATTCAACATGATGCACGATCCAATTGACATTCTGAATCATTTTTGGTACAGTCCAAAAAATCAATTTTCGGATGAAAAACGATGACTCCGGACCTGTCGAACGATCTCAAAATGGTCAATATGGATGAAATTTCAACATTTATTCTTTTGACTCTAAATGACTGTTGGATGTGAATTATGACTTTGTCAACTAAAATAAGTGCGTTTAAAGTCATTTCTGTTCCTGAAACGGGTCAAAATTGAAGCTTTTGAGTAAGTAAAACTCTGTAAAAATGGCAATTTTGGTCACTGTGAGGGTTTAAAAAAGGGTTATTCAACATGAGGCACGATCCAATTGACATTTTGAATCATTTTTGGTACAGTCCAAAAAATCAGTTTTCGGATGAAAAACGATGACTCCGGACCTGTCGAACGATCCCAAAATGGTCTATAATGATGAAATTTCAACATTTAATCTTTTGACTCTAAATGACTGTTGGATGTGAATTATGACTTTGTAAACTAAAATAAATGTGTTTAAAGTCATTTCTGTGCCTGAAACGGGTCAAAATGGAAGCTTTTGAGTAAGCAAAACTCTGTAAAAATGGCAATTTTGGTCACTGTGAGGGTTTAAAAAGTTGTTATTCAACATGAGGCACAATCCAATTGACATTTTGAATCATTTTTGGTACAGTCCAAAAAATCAATTTTCGGATGAAAAACGATGACTCCGGACCTGTCGAACGATCCCAAATGGTCAATATGGATGAAATTTCAACATTTAATCTTTTGACTCTAAATGACTGTTGGATGTGAACTATGAATTTGTCAACTAAAATAAGTGTGTTTAAAGTCATTTCTGTGCCTGAAACGGGTCAAAATTGAAGCTTTTGAGTAAGCAAAACTCTCTAAAAATGGCAATTTTGGTCACTGTGAGGGTTTAAAAAGTGGTTATTCAAATTGAGGCACGATCGAATTGACATTTTGAATCATTTTTGGTACAGTCCAAAAAATCAATTTTCGGATGAAAAACGATGACTCCGGACCTGTCGAACGATCCCAAAATGGTCTATAATGATGACATGTTAACATTTAATCTTTTGACTCTAAATGACTGTTGGATGTGAATTATGACTTTGTCAACTAGAATAAGTGTGTTTAAAGTCATTTCTGTGCCTGAAACGGGTCAAAATGGAAGCTTTTGAGTAAGCAAAACTCTGTAAAAATGGCAATTTTGGTCACTGTGAGGGTTTAAACAGTGGTTATTCAACATGAGGCATGATCCAATTGACATTTTGAATCATTTTTGGTACAGTCCAAAAAATCAATTTTCGGATGAAAAACGATGACTCCGGACCTGTTGAACGATCTCAAAATGGTCAATATGGATGAAATTTCAACATTTATTCTTTTGACTCTAAATGACTGTTGGATGTGAATTATGACTTTGTCAACTAAAATAAGTGTGTTTAAAGTCATTTCTGTGCCTGAAACGGGTCAAAATTGAAGCTTTTGAGTAAGCAAAACTCTGTAAAAATGGCAATTTTGGTAACTGTGAGTGTTTAAAAAGTGGTTATTCAACATGATGCACGATCCAATTGACATTTTGAATCATTTTTGGTACAGTCCAAAAAATCAATTTTCGGATGAAAAACGATGACTCCGGACCTGTCGAACGATCCCAAAATGGTCAATATGGATGAAATTTCAACATTTAATCTTTTGACTCTAAATGACTGTTGGATGTGAATTATGACTTTGTCAACTAAAATAAGTGTGTTTAAAGTCATTTCTGTGCCTGAAACGGGTCAAAATTGAAGCTTTTGAGTAAGCAAAACTCTGTAAAAATGGCAATTTTGGTCACTGTGAGGGTTTAAAAAGTGGTTATTCAACATGAGGCATGATCCAATTGACATTTTGAATCATTTTTGGTACAGTCCAAAAAATCAATTTTCGGATGAAAAACGATGACTCCGGACCTGTCGAACGATCCCAAAATGGTCTATAATGATGAAATTTTAACATTTAATCTTTTGACTCTAAATTACTGTTGGATGTGAATTATGACTTTGTCAACTAAAATAAGTGTGTTTAAAGTCATTTCTGTGCCCGAAACGTGTCAAAATTGAAGCTTTTGAGTAAGCAAAACTCTGTAAAAATGGCAATTTTGGTCACTGTGAGGGTTTAAAAAGTGGTTATTCAACATGAGGCACGATCCAATTGACATTTTGAATCATTTTTGGTACAGTCCAAAAAATCAATTTTCGGATGAAAAACGATGACTCCGGACCTGTCGAACGATCCCAAAATGGTCTATAATGATGAAATTTTAACATTTAATCTTTTGACTCTAAATGACTGTTGGATGTGAATGATGACTTTGTCAACTAAAATAAGTGTGTTTAAAGTCATTTCTGTGCCTGAAAAGGGTCAAAATTGAAGCTTTTGAGTAAGCAAAACTCTGTAAAAATGGCAATTTTGGTCACTGTGAGGGTTTAAAAAGTGGTTATTCAACATGATGCACGATCCAATTGACATTTTGAATCATTTTTGGTACAGTCCACAAAATCAATTTTCGGATGAAAAACGATGACTCCGGACCTGTCGAACGATCCCAAAATGGTCTATAATGATGAAATTTTAACATTTAATCTTTTGACTCTAAATGACTGTTGGATGTGAATTATGACTTTGTCAACTAAAATAAGTATGTTTAAAGTCATTTCTGTGCCTGAAACGGGTCAAAATTGAAGCTTTTGAGTAAGCAAAACTCTGTAAAAATGGCAATTTTGGTAACTGTGAGGGTTTAAAAAGTGGTTATTCAACATGATGCACGATCCAATTGACATTCTGAATCATTTTTGGTACAGTCCAAAAAATCAATTTTCGGATGAAAAACGATGACTCCGGACCTGTCGAACGATCTCAAAATGGTCAATATGGATGAAATTTCAACATTTATTCTTTTGACTCTAAATGACTGTTGGATGTGAATTATGACTTTGTCAACTAAAATAAGTGTGTTTAAAGTCATTTCTGTTCCTGAAACGGGTCAAAATTGAAGCTTTTGAGTAAGTAAAACTCTGTAAAAATGGCAATTTTGGTCACTGTGAGGGTTTAAAAAAGGGTTATTCAACATGAGGCACGATCCAATTGACATTTTGAATCATTTTTGGTACAGTCCAAAAAATCAGTTTTCGGATGAAAAACGATGACTCCGGACCTGTCGAACGATCCCAAAATGGTCTATAATGATGAAATTTCAACATTTAATCTTTTGACTCTAAATGACTGTTGGATGTGAATTATGACTTTGTAAACTAAAATAAATGTGTTTAAAGTCATTTCTGTGCCTGAAACGGGTCAAAATTGAAGCTTTTGAGTAAGCAAAACTCTCTAAAAATGGCAATTTTGGTCACTGTGAGGGTTTAAAAAGTGGTTATTCAACATGAGGCACGATCCAATTGACATTTTGAATCATTTTTGGTACAGTCCAAAAAATCAATTTTCGGATGATAAACGATGACTCCGGACCTGTCGAACGATCCCAAAATGGTCTATAATGATGACATGTTAACATTTAATCTTTTGACTCTAAATGACTGTTGGATGTGAATTATGACTTTGTCAACTAGAATAAGTGTGTTTAAAGTCATTTCTGTGCCTGAAACGGGTCAAAATGGAAGCTTTTGAGTAAGCAAAACTCTGTAAAAATGGCAATTTTGGTCACTGTGAGGGTTTAAACAGTGGTTATTCAACATGAGGCATGATCCAATTGACATTTTGAATCATTTTTGGTACAGTCCAAAAAATCAATTTTCGGATGAAAAACGATGACTCCGGACCTGTTGAACGATCTCAAAATGGTCAATATGGATGAAATTTCAACATTTATTCTTTTGACTCTAAATGACTGTTGGATGTGAATTATGACTTTGTCAACTAAAATAAGTGTGTTTAAAGTCATTTCTGTGCCTGAAACGGGTCAAAATTGAAGCTTTTGAGTAAGCAAAACTCTGTAAAAATGGCAATTTTGGTAACTGTGAGTGTTTAAAAAGTGGTTATTCAACATGATGCACGATCCAATTGACATTTTGAATCATTTTTGGTACAGTCCAAAAAATCAATTTTCGGATGAAAAACGATGACTCCGGACCTGTCGAACGATCCCAAAATGGTCAATATGGATGAAATTTCAACATTTAATCTTTTGACTCTAAATGACTGTTGGATGTGAATTATGACTTTGTCAACTAAAATAAGTGTGTTTAAAGTCATTTCTGTGCCTGAAACGGGTCAAAATTGAAGCTTTTGAGTAAGCAAAACTCTGTAAAAATGGCAATTTTGGTCACTGTGAGGGTTTAAAAAGTGGTTATTCAACATGAGGCATGATCCAATTGACATTTTAAATCATTTTTGGTACAGTCCAAAAAATCAATTTTCGGATGAAAAACGATGACTCCGGACCTGTCGAACGATCCCAAAACGGTCTATAATGATGAAATTTTAACATTTAATCTTTTGACTCTAAATTACTGTTGGATGTGAATTATGACTTTGTCAACTAAAATAAGTGTGTTTAAAGTCATTTCTGTGCCCGAAACGTGTCAAAATTGAAGCTTTTGAGTAAGCAAAACTCTGTAAAAATGGCAATTTTGGTCACTGTGAGGGTTTAAAAAGTGGTTATTCAACATGAGGCACGATCCAATTGACATTTTGAATCATTTTTGGTACAGTCCAAAAAATCAATTTTCGGATGAAAAACGATGACTCCGGACCTGTCGAACGATCCCAAAATGGTCTATAATGATGAAATTTTAACATTTAATCTTTTGACTCTAAATGACTGTTGGATGTGAATTATGACTTTGTCAACTAAAATAAGTGTGTTTAAAGTCATTTCTGTGCCTGAAAAGGGTCAAAATTGAAGCTTTTGAGTAAGCAAAACTCTGTAAAAATGGCAATTTTGGTCACTGTGAGGGTTTAAACAGTGGTTATTCAACATGAGGCATGATCCAATTGACATTTTGAATCATTTTTGGTACAGTCCAAATAATCAATTTTCGGATGAAAAACGATGACTCCGGACCTGTCGAACGATCCCAAAATGGTCTATAATGATGAAATTTTAACATTTAATCTTTTGACTCTAAATGACTGTTGGATGTGAATTATGACTTTGTCAACTAAAATAAGTGTGTTTAAAGTCATTTCTGTGCCTGAAAAGGGTCAAAATTGAAGCTTTTGAGTAAGCAAAACTCTGTAAAAATGGCAATTTTGGTCACTGTGAGGGTTTAAACAGTGGTTATTCAACATGAGGCATGATCCAATTGACATTTTGAATCATTTTTGGTACAGTCCAAATAATCAATTTTCGGATGAAAAACGATGACTCCGGACCTGTCGAACGATCCCAAAATGGTCTATAATGATGAAATTTCAACATTTAATCTTTTGACTCTAAATGACTGTTGGATGTGAATTATGACTTTGTAAACTAAAATAAATGTGTTTAAAGTCATTTCTGTGCCTGAAACGGGTCAAAATTGAAGCTTTTGAGTAAGCAAAACTCTCTAAAAATGGCAATTTTGGTCACTGTGAGGGTTTAAAAAGTGGTTATTCAACATGAGGCACGATCCAATTGACATTTTGAATCATTTTTGGTACAGTCCAAAAAATCAATTTTCGGATGATAAACGATGACTCCGGACCTGTCGAACGATCCCAAAATGGTCTATAATGATGACATGTTAACATTTAATCTTTTGACTCTAAATGACTGTTGGATGTGAATTATGACTTTGTCAACTAGAATAAGTGTGTTTAAAGTCATTTCTGTGCCTGAAACGGGTCAAAATGGAAGCTTTTGAGTAAGCAAAACTCTGTAAAAATGGCAATTTTGGTCACTGTGAGGGTTTAAACAGTGGTTATTCAACATGAGGCATGATCCAATTGACATTTTGAATCATTTTTGGTACAGTCCAAAAAATCAATTTTCGGATGAAAAACGATGACTCCGGACCTGTTGAACGATCTCAAAATGGTCAATATGGATGAAATTTCAACATTTATTCTTTTGACTCTAAATGACTGTTGGATGTGAATTATGACTTTGTCAACTAAAATAAGTGTGTTTAAAGTCATTTCTGTGCCTGAAACGGGTCAAAATTGAAGCTTTTGAGTAAGCAAAACTCTGTAAAAATGGCAATTTTGGTAACTGTGAGTGTTTAAAAAGTGGTTATTCAACATGATGCACGATCCAATTGACATTTTGAATCATTTTTGGTACAGTCCAAAAAATCAATTTTCGGATGAAAAACGATGACTCCGGACCTGTCGAACGATCCCAAAATGGTCAATATGGATGAAATTTCAACATTTAATCTTTTGACTCTAAATGACTGTTGGATGTGAATTATGACTTTGTCAACTAAAATAAGTGTGTTTAAAGTCATTTCTGTGCCTGAAACGGGTCAAAATTGAAGCTTTTGAGTAAGCAAAACTCTGTAAAAATGGCAATTTTGGTCACTGTGAGGGTTTAAAAAGTGGTTATTCAACATGAGGCATGATCCAATTGACATTTTAAATCATTTTTGGTACAGTCCAAAAAATCAATTTTCGGATGAAAAACGATGACTCCGGACCTGTCGAACGATCCCAAAACGGTCTATAATGATGAAATTTTAACATTTAATCTTTTGACTCTAAATTACTGTTGGATGTGAATTATGACTTTGTCAACTAAAATAAGTGTGTTTAAAGTCATTTCTGTGCCCGAAACGTGTCAAAATTGAAGCTTTTGAGTAAGCAAAACTCTGTAAAAATGGCAATTTTGGTCACTGTGAGGGTTTAAAAAGTGGTTATTCAACATGAGGCACGATCCAATTGACATTTTGAATCATTTTTGGTACAGTCCAAAAAATCAATTTTCGGATGAAAAACGATGACTCCGGACCTGTCGAACGATCCCAAAATGGTCTATAATGATGAAATTTTAACATTTAATCTTTTGACTCTAAATGACTGTTGGATGTGAATTATGACTTTGTCAACTAAAATAAGTGTGTTTAAAGTCATTTCTGTGCCTGAAAAGGGTCAAAATTGAAGCTTTTGAGTAAGCAAAACTCTGTAAAAATGGCAATTTTGGTCACTGTGAGGGTTTAAACAGTGGTTATTCAACATGAGGCATGATCCAATTGACATTTTGAATCATTTTTGGTACAGTCCAAATAATCAATTTTCGGATGAAAAACGATGACTCCGGACCTGTCGAACGATCCCAAAATGGTCTATAATGATGAAATTTTAACATTTAATCTTTTGACTCTAAATGACTGTTGGATGTGAATTATGACTTTGTCAACTAAAATAAGTGTGTTTAAAGTCATTTCTGTGCCTGAAAAGGGTCAAAATTGAAGCTTTTGAGTAAGCAAAACTCTGTAAAAATGGCAATTTTGGTCACTGTGAGGGTTTAAACAGTGGTTATTCAACATGAGGCATGATCCAATTGACATTTTGAATCATTTTTGGTACAGTCCAAATAATCAATTTTCGGATGAAAAACGATGACTCCGGACCTGTCGAACGATCCCAAAATGGTCTATAATGATGAAATTTTAACATTTAATCTTTTGACTCTAAATGACTGTTGGATGTGAATTATGACTTTGTCAACTAAAATAAGTATGTTTAAAGTCATTTCTGTGCCTGAAACGGGTCAAAATTGAAGCTTTTGAGTAAGCAAAACTCTGTAAAAATGGCAATTTTGGTAACTGTGAGGGTTTAAAAAGTGGTTATTCAACATGATGCACGATCCAATTGACATTCTGAATCATTTTTGGTACAGTCCAAAAAATCAATTTTCGGATGAAAAACGATGACTCCGGACCTGTCGAACGATCTCAAAATGGTCAATATGGATGAAATTTCAACATTTATTCTTTTGACTCTAAATGACTGTTGGATGTGAATTATGACTTTGTCAACTAAAATAAGTGTGTTTAAAGTCATTTCTGTGCCTGAATCGGGTCAAAATTGAAGCTTTTGAGTACGTAAAACTCTGTAAAAATGGCAATTTTGGTCACTGTGAGGGTTTAAAAAAGGGTTATTCAACATGAGGCACGATCCAATTGACATTTTGAATCATTTTTGGTACAGTCAAAAAAATCAGTTTTCGGATGAAAAACGATGACTCCGGACCTGTCGAACGATCCCAAAATGGTCTATAATGATGAAATTTCAACATTTAATCTTTTGACTCTAAATGACTGTTGGATGTGAATTATGACTTTGTAAACTAAAATAAATGTGTTTAAAGTCATTTCTGTGCCTGAAACGGGTCAAAATGGAAGCTTTTGAGTAAGCAAAACTCTGTAAAAATGGCAATTTTGGTCACTGTGAGGGTTTAAAAAGTTGTTATTCAACATGAGGCACAATCCAATTGACATTTTGAATCATTTTTGGTACAGTCCAAAAAATCAATTTTCGGATGAAAAACGATGACTCCGGACCTGTCGAACGATCCCAAATGGTCAATATGGATGAAATTTCAACATTTAATCTTTTGACTCTAAATGACTGTTGGATGTGAACTATGAATTTGTCAACTAAAATAAGTGTGTTTAAAGTCATTTCTGTGCCTGAAACGGGTCAAAATTGAAGCTTTTGAATAAGCAAAACTCTCTAAAAATGGCAATTTTGGTCACTGTGAGGGTTTAAAAAGTGGTTATTCAACATGAGGCACGATCCAATTGACATTTTGAATCATTTTTGGTACAGTCCAAAAAATCAATTTTCGGATGAAAAACGATGACTCCGGACCTGTCGAACGATCCCAAAATGGTCTATAATGATGAAATTTCAACATTTAATCTTTTGACTCTAAATGACTGTTGGATGTGAATTATGACTTTGTAAACTAAAATAAATGTGTTTAAAGTCATTTCTGTGCCTGAAACGGGTCAAAATGGAAGCTTTTGAGTAAGCAAAACTCTGTAAAAATGGCAATTTTGGTCACTGTGAGGGTTTAAAAAGTTGTTATTCAACATGAGGCACAATCCAATTGACATTTTGAATCATTTTTGGTACAGTCCAAAAAATCAATTTTCGGATGAAAAACGATGACTCCGGACCTGTCGAACGATCCCAAATGGTCAATATGGATGAAATTTCAACATTTAATCTTTTGACTCTAAATGACTGTTGGATGTGAACTATGAATTTGTCAACTAAAATAAGTGTGTTTAAAGTCATTTCTGTGCCTGAAACGGGTCAAAATTGAAGCTTTTGAATAAGCAAAACTCTCTAAAAATGGCAATTTTGGTCACTGTGAGGGTTTAAAAAGTGGTTATTCAACATGAGGCACGATCCAATTGACATTTTGAATCATTTTTGGTACAGTCCAAAAAATCAATTTTCGGATGAAAAACGATTACTCCGGACCTGTCGAACGATCCCAAAATGGTCTATAATGATGACATGTTAACATTTAATCTTTTGACTCTAAATGACTGTTGGATGTGAATTATGACTTTGTCAACTAGAATAAGTGTGTTTAAAGTCATTTCTGTGCCTGAAACGGGTCAAAATGGAAGCTTTTGAGTAAGCAAAACTCTGTAAAAATGGCAATTTTGGTCACTGTGAGGGTTTAAACAGTGGTTATTCAACATGAGGCATGATCCAATTGACATTTTGAATCATTTTTGGTACAGTCCAAAAAATCAATTTTCGGATGAAAAACGATGACTCCGGACCTGTTGAACGATCTCAAAATGGTCAATATGGATGAAATTTCAACATTTATTCTTTTGACTCTAAATGACTGTTGGATGTGAATTATGACTTTGTCAACTAAAATAAGTGTGTTTAAAGTAATTTCTGTGCCTGAAACGGGTCAAAATTGAAGCTTTTGAGTAAGCAAAACTCTGAAAAAATGGCAATTTTGGTAACTGTGAGTGTTTAAAAAGTGGTTATTCAACATGATGCACGATCCAATTGACATTTTGAATCATTTTTGGTACAGTCCAAAAAATCAATTTTCGGATGAAAAACGATGACTCCGGACCTGTCGAACGATCCCAAAATGGTCAATATGGATGAAATTTCAACATTTAATCTTTTGACTCTAAATGACTGTTGGATGTGAATTATGACTTTGTCAACTAAAATAAGTGTGTTTAAAGTCATTTCTGTGCCTGAAACGGGTCAAAATTGAAGCTTTTGAGTAAGCAAAACTCTGTAAAAATGGCAATTTTGGTCACTGTGAGGGTTTAAAAAGTGGTTATTCAACATGAGGCATGATCCAATTGACATTTTAAATCATTTTTGGTACAGTCCAAAAAATCAATTTTCGGATGAAAAACGATGACTCCGGACCTGTCGAACGATCCCAAAACGGTCTATAATGATGAAATTTTAACATTTAATCTTTTGACTCTAAATTACTGTTAGATGTGAATTATGACTTTGTCAACTAAAATAAGTGTGTTTAAAGTCATTTCTGTGCCCGAAACGTGTCAAAATTGAAGCTTTTGAGTAAGCAAAACTCTGTAAAAATGGCAATTTTGGTCACTGTGAGGGTTTAAAAAGTGGTTATTCAACATGAGGCACGATCCAATTGACATTTTGAATCATTTTTGGTACAGTCCAAAAAATCAATTTTCGGATGAAAAACGATGACTCCGGACCTGTCGAACGATCCCAAAATGGTCTATAATGATGAAATTTTAACATTTAATCTTTTGACTCTAAATGACTGTTGGATGTGAATTATGACTTTGTCAACTAAAATAAGTGTGTTTAAAGTCATTTCTGTGCCTGAAAAGGGTCAAAATTGAAGCTTTTGAGTAAGCAAAACTCTGTAAAAATGGCAATTTTGGTCACTGTGAGGGTTTAAACAGTGGTTATTCAACATGAGGCATGATCCAATTGACATTTTGAATCATTTTTGGTACAGTCCAAATAATCAATTTTCGGATGAAAAACGATGACTCCGGACCTGTCGAACGATCCCAAAATGGTCTATAATGATGAAATTTTAACATTTAATCTTTTGACTCTAAATGACTGTTGGATGTGAATTATGACTTTGTCAACTAAAATAAGTATGTTTAAAGTCATTTCTGTGCCTGAAACGGGTCAAAATTGAAGCTTTTGAGTAAGCAAAACTCTGTAAAAATGGCAATTTTGGTAACTGTGAGGGTTTAAAAAGTGGTTATTCAACATGATGCACGATCCAATTGACATTCTGAATCATTTTTGGTACAGTCCAAAAAATCAATTTTCGGATGAAAAACGATGACTCCGGACCTGTCGAACGATCTCAAAATGGTCAATATGGATGAAATTTCAACATTTATTCTTTTGACTCTAAATGACTGTTGGATGTGAATTATGACTTTGTCAACTAAAATAAGTGTGTTTAAAGTCATTTCTGTGCCTGAATCGGTTCAAAATTGAAGCTTTTGAGTTCGTAAAACTCTGTAAAAATGGCAATTTTGGTCACTGTGAGGGTTTAAAAAAGGGTTATTCAACATGAGGCACGATCCAATTGACATTTTGAATCATTTTTGGTACAGTCAAAAAAATCAGTTTTCGGATGAAAAACGATGACTCCGGACCTGTCGAACGATCCCAAAATGGTCTATAATGATGAAATTTTAACATTTAATCTTTTGACTCTAAATGACTGTTGGATGTGAATTATGACTTTGTCAACTAAAATAAGTGTGTTTAAAGTCATTTCTGTGCCTGAAAAGGGTCAAAATTGAAGCTTTTGAGTAAGCAAAACTCTGTAAAAATGGCAATTTTGGTCACTGTGAGGGTTTAAACAGTGGTTATTCAACATGAGGCATGATCCAATTGACATTTTGAATCATTTTTGGTACAGTCCAAATAATCAATTTTCGGATGAAAAACGATGACTCCGGACCTGTCGAACGATCCCAAAATGGTCTATAATGATGAAATTTTAACATTTAATCTTTTGACTCTAAATGACTGTTGGATGTGAATTATGACTTTGTCAACTAAAATAAGTATGTTTAAAGTCATTTCTGTGCCTGAAACGGGTAAAAATTGAAGCTTTTGAGTAAGCAAAACTCTGTAAAAATGGCAATTTTGGTAACTGTGAGGGTTTAAAAAGTGGTTATTCAACATGATGCACGATCCAATTGACATTCTGAATCATTTTTGGTACAGTCCAAAAAATCAATTTTCGGATGAAAAACGATGACTCCGGACCTGTCGAACGATCTCAAAATGGTCAATATGGATGAAATTTCAACATTTATTCTTTTGACTCTAAATGACTGTTGGATGTGAATTATGACTTTGTCAACTAAAATAAGTGTGTTTAAAGTCATTTCTGTGCCTGAATCGGGTCAAAATTGAAGCTTTTGAGTACGTAAAACTCTGTAAAAATGGCAATTTTGGTCACTGTGAGGGTTTAAAAAAGGGTTATTCAACATGAGGCACGATCCAATAGACATTTTGAATCATTTTTGGTACAGTCAAAAAAATCAGTTTTCGGATGAAAAACGATGACTCCGGACCTGTCGAACGATCCCAAAATGGTCTATAATGATGAAATTTCAACATTTAATCTTTTGACTCTAAATGACTGTTGGATGTGAATTATGACTTTGTAAACTAAAATAAATGTGTTTAAAGTCATTTCTGTGCCTGAAACGGGTCAAAATGGAAGCTTTTGAGTAAGCAAAACTCTGTAAAAATGGCAATTTTGGTCACTGTGAGGGTTTAAAAAGTTGTTATTCAACATGAGGCACAATCCAATTGACATTTTGAATCATTTTTGGTACAGTCCAAAAAATCAATTTTCGGATGAAAAACGATGACTCCGGACCTGTCGAACGATCCCAAATGGTCAATATGGATGAAATTTCAACATTTAATCTTTTGACTCTAAATGACTGTTGGATGTGAACTATGAATTTGTCAACTAAAATAAGTGTGTTTAAAGTCATTTCTGTGCCTGAAACGGGTCAAAATTGAAGCTTTTGAATAAGCAAAACTCTCTAAAAATGGCAATTTTGGTCACTGTGAGGGTTTAAAAAGTGGTTATTCAACATGAGGCACGATCCAATTGACATTTTGAATCATTTTTGGTACAGTCCAAAAAATCAATTTTCGGATGAAAAACGATGACTCCGGACCTGTCGAACGATCCCAAAATGGTCTATAATGATGACATGTTAACATTTAATCTTTTGACTCTAAATGACTGTTGGATGTGAATTATGACTTTGTCAACTAGAATAAGTGTGTTTAAAGTCATTTCTGTGCCTGAAACGGGTCAAAATGGAAGCTTTTGAGTAAGCAAAACTCTGTAAAAATGGCAATTTTGGTCACTGTGAGGGTTTAAACAGTGGTTATTCAACATGAGGCATGATCCAATTGACATTTTGAATCATTTTTGGTACAGTCCAAAAAATCAATTTTCGGATGAAAAACGATGACTCCGGACCTGTTGAACGATCTCAAAATGGTCAATATGGATGAAATTTCAACATTTATTCTTTTGACTCTAAATGACTGTTGGATGTGAATTATGACTTTGTCAACTAAAATAAGTGTGTTTAAAGTAATTTCTGTGCCTGAAACGGGTCAAAATTGAAGCTTTTGAGTAAGCAAAACTCTGTAAAAATGGCAATTTTGGTAACTGTGAGGGTTTAGAAAGTGGTTATTCAACATGATGCACGATCCAATTGACATTTTGAATCATTTTTGGTACAGTCCAAAAAATCAATTTTCGGATGAAAAACGATGACTCCGGACCTGTCGAACGATCCCAAAATGGTCAATATGGATGAAATTTCAACATTTAATCTTTTGACTCTAAATGACTGTTGGATGTGAATTATGACTTTGTCAACTAAAATAAGTGTGTTTAAAGTCATTTCTGTGCCTGAAACGGGTCAAAATTGAAGCTTTTGAGTAAGCAAAACTCTGTAAAAATGGCAATTTTGGTCACTGTGAGGGTTTAAAAAGTGGTTATTCAACATGAGGCATGATCCAATTGACATTTTAAATCATTTTTGGTACAGTCCAAAAAATCAATTTTCGGATGAAAAACGATGACTCCGGACCTGTCGAACGATCCCAAAACGGTCTATAATGATGAAATTTTAACATTTAATCTTTTGACTCTAAATTACTGTTAGATGTGAATTATGACTTTGTCAACTAAAATAAGTGTGTTTAAAGTCATTTCTGTGCCCGAAACGTGTCAAAATTGAAGCTTTTGAGTAAACAAAACTCTGTAAAAATGGCAATTTTGGTCACTGTGAGGGTTTAAAAAGTGGTTATTCAACATGAGGCACGATCCAATTGACATTTTGAATCATTTTTGGTACAGTCCAAAAAATCAATTTTCGGATGAAAAACGATGACTCCGGACCTGTCGAACGATCCCAAAATGGTCTATAATGATGAAATTTTAACATTTAATCTTTTGACTCTAAATGACTGTTGGATGTGAATTATGACTTTGTCAACTAAAATAAGTGTGTTTAAAGTCATTTCTGTGCCTGAAAAGGGTCAAAATTGAAGCTTTTGAGTAAGCAAAACTCTGTAAAAATGGCAATTTTGGTCACTGTGAGGGTTTAAACAGTGGTTATTCAACATGAGGCATGATCCAATTGACATTTTGAATCATTTTTGGTACAGTCCAAATAATCAATTTTCGGATGAAAAACGATGACTCCGGACCTGTCGAACGATCCCAAAATGGTCTATAATGATGAAATTTTAACATTTAATCTTTTGACTCTAAATGACTGTTGGATGTGAATTATGACTTTGTCAACTAAAATAAGTATGTTTAAAGTCATTTCTGTGCCTGAAACGGGTCAAAATTGAAGCTTTTGAGTAAGCAAAACTCTGTAAAAATGGCAATTTTGGTAACTGTGAGGGTTTAAAAAGTGGTTATTCAACATGATGCACGATCCAATTGACATTCTGAATCATTTTTGGTACAGTCCAAAAAATCAATTTTCGGATGAAAAACGATGACTCCGGACCTGTCGAACGATCTCAAAATGGTCAATATGGATGAAATTTCAACATTTATTCTTTTGACTCTAAATGACTGTTGGATGTGAATTATGACTTTGTCAACTAAAATAAGTGTGTTTAAAGTCATTTCTGTGCCTGAATCGGTTCAAAATTGAAGCTTTTGAGTACGTAAAACTCTGTAAAAATGGCAATTTTGGTCACTGTGAGGGTTTAAAAAAGGGTTATTCAACATGAGGCACGATCCAATTGACATTTTGAATCATTTTTGGTACAGTCAAAAAAATCAGTTTTCGGATGAAAAACGATGACTCCGGACCTGTCGAACGATCCCAAAATGGTCTATAATGATGAAATTTTAACATTTAATCTTTTGACTCTAAATGACTGTTGGATGTGAATTATGACTTTGTCAACTAAAATAAGTGTGTTTAAAGTCATTTCTGTGCCTGAAAAGGGTCAAAATTGAAGCTTTTGAGTAAGCAAAACTCTGTAAAAATGGCAATTTTGGTCACTGTGAGGGTTTAAACAGTGGTTATTCAACATGAGGCATGATCCAATTGACATTTTGAATCATTTTTGGTACAGTCCAAATAATCAATTTTCGGATGAAAAACGATGACTCCGGACCTGTCGAACGATCCCAAAATGGTCTATAATGATGAAATTTTAACATTTAATCTTTTGACTCTAAATGACTGTTGGATGTGAATTATGACTTTGTCAACTAAAATAAGTATGTTTAAAGTCATTTCTGTGCCTGAAACGGGTAAAAATTGAAGCTTTTGAGTAAGCAAAACTCTGTAAAAATGGCAATTTTGGTAACTGTGAGGGTTTAAAAAGTGGTTATTCAACATGATGCACGATCCAATTGACATTCTGAATCATTTTTGGTACAGTCCAAAAAATCAATTTTCGGATGAAAAACGATGACTCCGGACCTGTCGAACGATCTCAAAATGGTCAATATGGATGAAATTTCAACATTTATTCTTTTGACTCTAAATGACTGTTGGATGTGAATTATGACTTTGTCAACTAAAATAAGTGTGTTTAAAGTCATTTCTGTGCCTGAATCGGGTCAAAATTGAAGCTTTTGAGTACGTAAAACTCTGTAAAAATGGCAATTTTGGTCACTGTGAGGGTTTAAAAAAGGGTTATTCAACATGAGGCACGATCCAATAGACATTTTGAATCATTTTTGGTACAGTCAAAAAAATCAGTTTTCGGATGAAAAACGATGACTCCGGACCTGTCGAACGATCCCAAAATGGTCTATAATGATGAAATTTCAACATTTAATCTTTTGACTCTAAATGACTGTTGGATGTGAATTATGACTTTGTAAACTAAAATAAATGTGTTTAAAGTCATTTCTGTGCCTGAAACGGGTCAAAATGGAAGCTTTTGAGTAAGCAAAACTCTGTAAAAATGGCAATTTTGGTCACTGTGAGGGTTTAAAAAGTTGTTATTCAACATGAGGCACAATCCAATTGACATTTTGAATCATTTTTGGTACAGTCCAAAAAATCAATTTTCGGATGAAAAACGATGACTCCGGACCTGTCGAACGATCCCAAATGGTCAATATGGATGAAATTTCAACATTTAATCTTTTGACTCTAAATGACTGTTGGATGTGAACTATGAATTTGTCAACTAAAATAAGTGTGTTTAAAGTCATTTCTGTGCCTGAAACGGGTCAAAATTGAAGCTTTTGAATAAGCAAAACTCTCTAAAAATGGCAATTTTGGTCACTGTGAGGGTTTAAAAAGTGGTTATTCAACATGAGGCACGATCCAATTGACATTTTGAATCATTTTTGGTACAGTCCAAAAAATCAATTTTCGGATGAAAAACGATGACTCCGGACCTGTCGAACGATCCCAAAATGGTCTATAATGATGACATGTTAACATTTAATCTTTTGACTCTAAATGACTGTTGGATGTGAATTATGACTTTGTCAACTAGAATAAGTGTGTTTAAAGTCATTTCTGTGCCTGAAACGGGTCAAAATGGAAGCTTTTGAGTAAGCAAAACTCTGTAAAAATGGCAATTTTGGTCACTGTGAGGGTTTAAACAGTGGTTATTCAACATGAGGCATGATCCAATTGACATTTTGAATCATTTTTGGTACAGTCCAAAAAATCAATTTTCGGATGAAAAACGATGACTCCGGACCTGTTGAACGATCTCAAAATGGTCAATATGGATGAAATTTCAACATTTATTCTTTTGACTCTAAATGACTGTTGGATGTGAATTATGACTTTGTCAACTAAAATAAGTGTGTTTAAAGTAATTTCTGTGCCTGAAACGGGTCAAAATTGAAGCTTTTGAGTAAGCAAAACTCTGTAAAAATGGCAATTTTGGTAACTGTGAGGGTTTAGAAAGTGGTTATTCAACATGATGCACGATCCAATTGACATTTTGAATCATTTTTGGTACAGTCCAAAAAATCAATTTTCGGATGAAAAACGATGACTCCGGACCTGTCGAACGATCCCAAAATGGTCAATATGGATGAAATTTCAACATTTAATCTTTTGACTCTAAATGACTGTTGGATGTGAATTATGACTTTGTCAACTAAAATAAGTGTGTTTAAAGTCATTTCTGTGCCTGAAACGGGTCAAAATTGAAGCTTTTGAGTAAGCAAAACTCTGTAAAAATGGCAATTTTGGTCACTGTGAGGGTTTAAAAAGTGGTTATTCAACATGAGGCATGATCCAATTGACATTTTGAATCATTTTTGGTACAGTCCAAAAAATCAATTTTCGGATGAAAAACGATGACTCCGGACCTGTCGAACGATCCCAAAATGGTCTATAATGATGAAATTTTAACATTTAATCTTTTGACTCTAAATTACTGTTGGATGTGAATTATGACTTTGTCAACTAAAATAAGTGTGTTTAAAGTCATTTCTGTGCCCAAAACGTGTCAAAATTGAAGCTTTTGAGTAAGCAAAACTCTGTAAAAATGGCAATTTTGGTCACTGTGAGGGTTTAAAAAGTGGTTATTCAACATGATGCAAGATCCAATTGACATTTTGAATCATTTTTGGTACAGTCCAAAAAATCAATTTTCGGATGAAAAACGATGACTCCGGACCTGTCGAACGATCCCAAAATGGTCAATATGGATGAAATTTCAACATTTAATCTTTTGACTCTAAATGACTGTTGGATGTGAATTATGACTTTGTCAACTAAAATAAGTGTGTTTAAAGTCATTTCTGTGCCTGAAACGGGTCAAAATTGAAGCTTTTGAGTAAGCAAAACTCTGTAAAAATGGCAATTTTGGTCACTGTGAGGGTTTAAAAAGTGGTTATTCAACATGAGGCATGATCCAATTGACATTTTAAATCATTTTTGGTACAGTCCAAAAAATCAATTTTCGGATGAAAAACGATGACTCCGGACCTGTCGAACGATCCCAAAACGGTCTATAATGATGAAATTTTAACATTTAATCTTTTGACTCTAAATTACTGTTGGATGTGAATTATGACTTTGTCAACTAAAATAAGTGTGTTTAAAGTCATTTCTGTGCCCGAAACGTGTCAAAATTGAAGCTTTTGAGTAAGCAAAACTCTGTAAAAATGGCAATTTTGGTCACTGTGAGGGTTTAAAAAGTGGTTATTCAACATGAGGCACGATCCAATTGACATTTTGAATCATTTTTGGTACAGTCCAAAAAATCAATTTTCGGATGAAAAACGATGACTCCGGACCTGTCGAACGATCCCAAAATGGTCTATAATGATGAAATTTTAACATTTAATCTTTTGACTCTAAATGACTGTTGGATGTGAATTATGACTTTGTCAACTAAAATAAGTGTGTTTAAAGTCATTTCTGTGCCTGAAAAGGGTCAAAATTGAAGCTTTTGAGTAAGCAAAACTCTGTAAAAATGGCAATTTTGGTCACTGTGAGGGTTTAAAAAGTGGTTATTCAACATGATGCACGATCCAATTGACATTTTGAATCATTTTTGGTACAGTCCAAAAAATCAATTTTCGGATGAAAAACGATGACTCCGGACCTGTCGAACGACCCCAAAATGGTCTATAATGATGAAATTTTAACATTTAATCTTTTGACTCTAAATGACTGTTGGATGTGAATTATGACTTTGTCAACTAAAATAAGTGTGTTTAAAGTCATTTCTGTGCCTGAAAAGGGTCAAAATTGAAGCTTTTGAGTAAGCAAAACTCTGTAAAAATGGCAATTTTGGTCACTGTGAGGGTTTAAAAAGTGTTTATTCAACATGAGGCATGATCCAATTGACATTTTGAATCATTTTTGGTACAATCCAAAAAATCAATTTTCGGATGAAAAACGATGACTCCGGACCTGTCGAGCGATCCCAAAATGGTCAATATGGATGAAATTTCAACATTTAATCTTTTGACTCTAAATGACTGTTGGATGTGAATTATGACTTTGTCAACTAAAATAAGTGTGTTTAAAGTCATTTCTGTGCCTGAAATTGGTCAAAATAGAAGCTTTTGAGTAAGCAAAACTCTGTAAAAATGGCAATTTTGGTCACTGTGAGGGTTAAAAAAGTGGTTATTCAACATGAGGCATGATCCAATTGACATTTTGAATCATTTTTGGTACAGTCCAAAAAATCAATTTTCGGATTAAAAACGATGACTCCGGACCTGTCGAACGATCCCAAAATGGTCTATAATGATGACATTTTAACATTTAATCTTTTGACTCTAAATGACTGTTGGATGTGAATTATGACTTTGTCAACTAAAATGAGTGTGTTTAAAGTCATTTCTGTGCCTGAAACTGGTCAAAATTGAAGCTTTTGAGTAAGCAAAACTCTGTAAAAATGGCAATTTTGGTCACTGTGAGGGTTTAAAAAGTGGTTATTCAACATGAGGCACGATCCAATTGACATTTTGAATCATTTTTGGTACAGTCCAAAAAATCAATTTTCGGATGAAAAACGATGACTCCGGACCTGTCGAACGATCCCAAAATGGTCTATAATGATGAAATTTTAACATTTAATCTTTTGACTCTAAATGACTGTTGGATGTGAATTATGACTTTGTCAACTAAAATAAGTGTGTTTAAAGTCATTTCTGTGCCTGAAAAGGGTCAAAATTGAAGCTTTTGAGTAAGCAAAACTCTGTAAAAATGGCAATTTTGGTCACTGTGAGGGTTTAAAAAGTGGTTATTCAACATGATGCACGATCCAATTGACATTTTGAATCATTTTTGGTACAGTCCAAAAAATCAATTTTCGGATGAAAAACGATGACTCCGGACCTGTCGAACGACCCCAAAATGGTCTATAATGATGAAATTTTAACATTTAATCTTTTGACTCTAAATGACTGTTGGATGTGAATTATGACTTTGTCAACTAAAATAAGTGTGTTTAAAGTCATTTCTGTGCCTGAAACGGGTCAAAATTGAAGCTTATGAGTAAGCAAAACTCTGTAAAAATGGCAATTTTGGTCACTGTGAGGGTTTAAACAGTGGTTATTCAACATGAGGCATGATCCAATTGACATTTTGAATCATTATTGGTACAGTCCAAAAAATCAATTTTCGGATGAAAAACGATGACTCCGGACCAGTCGAACGATCCCCAAATGGTCTATAATGATGAAATTTTAACATTTAATCTTTTGACTCTAAATGACTGTTGGATGTGAATTATGACTTTGTCAACTAAAATAAGTGTGTTTAAAGTCATTTCTGTGCCTGAAACGGGTCAAAATTGAAGCTTTTGAGTAAGCAAAACTCTGTAAAAATGGCAATTTTGGTCACTGTGAGGGTTTAAAAAGTGGTTATTCAACATGAGGCCCGTTCCAATTGACATTTTGAATCATTTTTGGTACAGTCCAAAAAATCAATTTTCGGATGAAAAACGATGACTCCGGACCTGTCGACTGATCTCAAAATGGTCAATATGGATGAAATTTCAACATTTATTCTTTTGACTCTAAATGACTGTTGGATGTGAATTATGACTTTGTCAACTAAAATAAGTGTGTTTAAAGTCATTTCTGTGCCTGAAACGGGTCAAAATTGAAGCTTTTGAGTAAGCAAAACTCTGTAAAAATGGCGATTTTGGTCACTGTGAGGGTTTAAAAAGTGGTTATTCAACATGATGCCCGATCCAATTGACATTTTGAATCATTTTTGGTACAGTCCACAAAATCAATTTTCGGATGAAAAACGATGACTCATGGACCTGTCGAACGATCCCAAAATGGTCTATAATGATGAAATTTTAACATTTAATCTTTTGACTCTAAATGACTGTTGGATGTGAATTATGACTTTGTCAACTAAAATAAGTGTGTTTAAAGTCATTTCTGTGCCTGAAACGGGTCAAAATTGAAGCTTTTGAGTAAGCAAAACTCTGTAAAAATGGCAATTTTGGTCACTGTGAGGGTTTAAACAGTGGTTATTCAACATGAGGCATGATCCAATTGACATTTTGAATCATTTTTGGTACAGTCCAAATAATCAATTTTCGGATGAAAAACGATGACTCCGGACCTGTCGAACGATCCCAAAATGGTCTATAATGATGAAATTTTAACATTTAATCTTTTGACTCTAAATGACTGTTGGATGTGAATTATGACTTTGTCAACTAAAATAAGTATGTTTAAAGTCATTTCTGTGCCTGAAACAGGTCAAAATTGAAGCTTTTGAGTAAGCAAAACTCTGTAAAAATGGCAATTTTGGTAACTGTGAGGGTTTAAAAAGTGGTTATTCAACATGATGCACGATCCAATTGACATTCTGAATCATTTTTGGTACAGTCCAAAAAATCAATTTTCGGATGAAAAACGATGACTCCGGACCTGTCGAACGATCTCAAAATGGTCAATATGGATGAAATTTCAACATTTATTCTTTTGACTCTAAATGACTGTTGGATGTGAATTATGACTTTGTCAACTAAAATAAGTGTGTTTAAAGTCATTTCTGTGCCTGAAACGGGTCAAAATTGAAGCTTTTGAGTAAGTAAAACTCTGTAAAAATGGCAATTTTGGTCACTGTGAGGGTTTAAAAAAGGGTTATTCAACATGAGGCACGATCCAATTGACATTTTGAATCATTTTTGGTACAGTCCAAAAAATCAGTTTTCGGATGAAAAACGATGACTCCGGACCTGTCGAACGATCCCAAAATGGTCTATAATGATGAAATTTCAACATTTAATCTTTTGACTCTAAATGACTGTTGGATGTGAATTATGACTTTGTAAACTAAAATAAATGTGTTTAAAGTCATTTCTGTGCCTGAAACGGGTCAAAATGGAAGCTTTTGAGTAAGCAAAACTCTGTAAAAATGGCAATTTTGGTCACTGTGAGGGTTTAAAAAGTTGTTATTCAACATGAGGCACAATCCAATTGACATTTTGAATCATTTTTGGTACAGTCCAAAAAATCAATTTTCGGATGAAAAACGATGACTCCGGACCTGTCGAACGATCCCAAATGGTCAATATGGATGAAATTTCAACATTTAATCTTTTGACTCTAAATGACTGTTGGATGTGAACTATGAATTTGTCAACTAAAATAAGTGTGTTTAAAGTCATTTCTGTGCCTGAAACGGGTCAAAATTGAAGCTTTTGAGTAAGCAAAACTCTTTAAAAATGGCAATTTTGGTCACTGTGAGGGTTTAAAAAGTGGTTCTTCAACATGAGGCATGATCCAATTGACATTTTGAATCATTTTTGGTACAGTCCAAAAAATCAATTTTCGGATGAAAAACGATGACTCCGGACCTGTTGAACGATCTCAAAATGGTCAATATGGATGAAATTTCAACATTTATTCTTTTGACTCTAAATGACTGTTGGATGTGAATTATGACATTGTCAACTAAAATAAGTGTGTTTAAAGTCATTTCTGTGCCTGAAACGGGTCAAAATTGAAGCTTTTGAATAAGCAAAACTCTGTAAAAATGGCAATTTTGGTAACTGTGAGTGTTTAAAAAGTGGTTATTCAACATGATGCACGATCCAATTGACATTTTGAATCATTTTTGGTACAGTCCAAAAAATCAATTTTCGGATGAAAAACGATGACTCCGGACCTGTCGAACGATCCCAAAATGGTCAATATGGATGAAATTTCAACATTTAATCTTTTGACTCTAAATGACTGTTGGATGTGAATTATGACTTTGTCAACTAAAATAAGTGTGTTTAAAGTCATTTCTGTGCCTGAAACGGGTCAAAATTGAAGCTTTTGAGTAAGCAAAACTCTGTAAAAATGTCAATTTTGGTCACTGTGAGGGTTTAAAAAGTGGTTATTCAACATGAGGCATGATCCAATTGACATTTTGAATCATTTTTGGTACAGTCCAAAAAATCAATTTTCGGATGAAAAACGATGACTCCGGACCTGTCGAACGATCCCAAAATGGTCTATAATGATGAAATTTTAACATTTAATCTTTTGACTCTAAATTACTGTTGGGTGTGAATTATAACTTTGTCAACTAAAATAAGTGTGTTTAAAGTCATTTCTGTGCCCGAAACGTGTCAAAATTGAAGCTTTTGAGTAAGCAAAACTCTGTAAAAATGGCAATTTTGGTCACTGTGAGGGTTTAAAAAGTGGTTATTCAACATGATGCACGATCCAATTGACATTTTGAATCATTTTTGGTACAGTCCAAAAAATCAATTTTCGGATGAAAAACGATGACTCCGGACCTGTCGAACGACCCCCAAAATGGTCTATAATGATGAAATTTTAACATTTAATCTTTTGACTCTAAATGACTGTTGGATGTGTTATGACTTTGTCAACTAAAATAAGTGTGTTTAAAGTCATTTCTGTGCCTGAAATTGGTCAAAATGGAAGCTTTTGAGTAAGCAAAACTCTGTAAAAATGGCAATTTTGGTCACTGTGAGGGTTAAAAAAGTGGTTATTCAACATGAGGCATGATCCAATTGACATTTTGAATCATTTTTGGTACAGTCCAAAAAATCAATGTTCGGATTAAAAACGATGACTCCGGACCTGTCGAACGATCCCAAAATGGTCTATAATGATGACATTTTAACATTTAATCTTTTGACTCTAAATGACTGTTGGATGTGAATTATGACTTTGTCAACTAAAATGAGTGTGTTTAAAGTCATTTCTGTGCCTGAAACTGGTCAAAATTGAAGCTTTTGAGTAAGCAAAACTCTGTAAAAATGGCAATTTTGGTCACTGTGAGGGTTTAAAAAGTGGTTATTCAACATGAGGCACGATCCAATTGACATTTTGAATCATTTTTGGTACAGTCCAAAAAATCAATTTTCGGATGAAAAACGATGACTCCGGACCTGTCGAACGATCCCAAAATGGTCTATAATGATGAAATTTTAACATTTAATCTTTTGACTCTAAATGACTGTTGGATGTGAATTATGACTTTGTCAACTAAAATAAGTGTGTTTAAAGTCATTTCTGTGCCTGAAAAGTGTCAAAATTGAAGCTTTTGAGTAAGCAAAACTCTGTAAAAATGGCAATTTTGGTCACTGTGAGGGTTTAAAAAGTGGTTATTCAACATGATGCATGATCCAATTGACATTTTGAATCATTTTTGGTACAGTCCAAAAAATCAATTTTCGGATGAAAAACGATGACTCCGGACCTGTCGAACGACCCCAAAATGGTCTATAATGATGAAATTTTAACATTTAATCTTTTGACTCTAAATGACTGTTGGATGTGAATTATGACTTTGTCAACTAAAATAAGTGTGTTTAAAGTCATTTCTGTGCCTGAAACGGGTCAAAATTGAAGCTTTTGAGTAAGCAAAACTCTGTAAAAATGGCAATTTTGGTCACTGTGAGGGTTTAAACAGTGGTTATTCAACATGAGGCATGATCCAATTGACATTTTGAATCATTTTTGGTACAGTCCAAAAAATCAATTTTCGGATGAAAAACGATGACTCCGGACCAGTCGAACGATCCCCAAATGGTCTATAATGATGAAATTTTAACATTTATTCTTTTGACTCTAAATGATTGTTGGATGTGAATTATGACTTTGTCAACTAAAATAAGTGTGTTTAAAGTCATTTCTGTGCCTGAAACGGGTGAAAATTGAAGCTTTTGAGTAAGCAAAACTCTGTAAAAATGGCAATTTTGGTCACTGTGAGGGTTTAAAAAGTGGTTATTCAACATGAGGCCCGTTCCAATTGACATTTTGAATCATTTTTGGTACAGTCCAAAAAATCAATTTTCGGATGAAAAACGATGACTCCGGACCTGTCGACTGATCTCAAAATGGTCAATATGGATGAAATTTCAACATTTATTCTTTTGACTCTAAATGACTGTTGGATGTGAATTATGATTTTGTCAACTAAAATAAGTGTGTTTAAAGTCATTTCTGTGCCTGAAACGGGTCAAAATTGAAGCTTTTGAGTAAGCAAAACTCTGTAAAAATGGCAATTTTGGTAACTGTGAGGGTTTAAAAAGTGGTTATTCAACATGATGCACGGTCCAATTGACATTCTGAATCATTTTTGGTACAGTCCAAAAAATCAATTTTCGGATGAAAAACGATGACTCCGGACCTGTCGAACGATCCCAAAATGGTCTATAATGATGAAATTTTAACATTTAATCTTTTGACTCTAAATGACTGTTGGATGTGAATTATGACTTTGTCAACTAAAATAAGTGTGTTTAAAGTCATTTCTGTGCCTGAAACGGGTCAAAATTGAAGCTTTTGAGTAAGCAAAACTCTGTAAAAATGGCAATTTTGGTCACTGTGAGGGTTTAAACAGTGGTTATTCAACATGAGGCATGATCCAATTGACATTTTGAATCATTTTTGGTACAGTCCAAATAATCAATTTTCGGATGAAAAACGATGACTCCGGACCTGTCGAACGATCCCCAAATGGTCTATAATGATGAAATTTTAACATTTAATCTTTTGACTCTAAATGACTGTTGGATGTGAATTATGACTTTGTCAACTAAAATAAGTGTGTTTAAAGTCATTTCTGTGCCTGAAACGGGTTAAAATTGAAGCTTTTGAGTAAGCAAAACTCTGTAAAAATGGCAATCTTGGTCACTGTGAGGGTTTAAAAAGTGGTTATTCAACATGATGCACGATCCAATTGACATTTTGAATAATTTTTGGTTCAGTCCACAAAATCAATTTTCGGATGAAAAACGATGACTCCGGACCTGTCGAACGATCCCAAAATGGTCTATAATGATGAAATTTTAACATTTAATCTTTCGACTCTAAATGACTGTTGGATGTGAATTATGACTTTGTCAACTAAAATAAGTGTGTTTAAAGTCATTTCTGTGCCTGAAACGGGTCAAAATTGAAGCTTTTGAGTAAGCAAAACTCTGTAAAAATGGCGATTTTGGTCACTGTGAGGGTTTAAAAAGTGGTTATTCAACATGATGCACGATCCAATTGACATTTTGAATCATTTTTGGTACAGTCCACAAAATCAATTTTCGGATGAAAAACGATGACTCCGGACCTGTCGAACGATCCCAAAATGGTCTATAATGATGAAATTTTAACATTTAATCTTTTGACTCTAAATGACTGTTGGATGTGAATTATGACTTTGTCAACTAAAATAAGTGTGTTTAAAGTCATTTCTGTGCCTGAAACAGGTCAAAATTGAAGCTTTTGAGTAAGCAAAACTCTGTAAAAATGGCAATTTTGGTCACTGTGAGGGTTTAAACAGTGGTTATTCAACATGAGGCATGATCCAATTGACATTTTGAATCATTTTTGGTACAGTCCAAATAATCAATTTTCGGATGAAAAACGATGACTCCGGACCTGTCGAACGATCCCCAAATGGTCTATAATGATGAAATTTTAACATTTAATCTTTTGACTCTAAATGACTGTTGGATGTGAATTATGACTTTGTCAACTAAAATAAGTGTGTTTAAAGTCATTTCTGTGCCTGAAACGGGTCAAAATTGAAGCTTTTGAGTAAGCAAAACTCTGTAAAAATGGCAATTTTGGTCACTGTGAGGGTTTAAAAAGTGGTTATTCAACATGAGGCCCGTTCCCATTGACATTTTGAATCATTTTTGGTACAGTCCAAAAAATCAATTTTCGGATGAAAAACGATGACTCCGGACCTGTCGACTGATCTCAAAATGGTCAATATGGATGAAATTTCAACATTTATTCTTTTGACTCTAAATGACTGTTGGATGTGAATTATGACTTTGTCAACTAAAATAAGTGTGTTTAAAGTCATTTCTGTGCCTGTAACGGGTCAAAATTGAAGCTTTTGAGTAAGCAAAACTCTGTAAAAATGGCAATTTTGGTAACTGTGATGGTTTAAAAAGTGGTTATTCAACATGATGCACGATCCAATTGACATTCTGAATCATTTTTGGTACAGTCCAAAAAATCAATTTTCGGATGAAAAACGATGACTCCGGACCTGTTGAACGATCTCAAAATGGTCAATATGGATGAAATTTCAACATTTATTCTTTTGACTCTAAATGACTGTTGGATGTGAATTATGATTTTGTCAACTAAAATAAGTGTGTTTAAAGTCATTTCTGTGCCTGAAACGGGTCAAAATTGAAGCTTTTGAGTAAGCAAAACTCTGTAAAAATGGCGATTTTGGTCACTGTGAGGGTTTAAAAAGTGGTTATTCAACATGATGCACGATCCAATTGAAATTTTGAATCATTTTTGGTACAGTCCAAAAAATCAATTTTCGGATGAAAAACGATGACTCCGGACCTGTCGAACGATCCCAAAATAGTCTATAATGATGAAATTTTAACATTTATTCTTTTGACTCTAAATGACTGTTGGATGTGAATTATGACTTTGTCAACTAAAATAAGTGTGTTTAAAGTCATTTCTGTGCCTGAAACGGGTCAAAATTGAAGCTTTTGAGTAAGCAAAACTCTGAAAAAATGGCAATTTTGGTCACTGTGAGGGTTTAAACAGTGGTTATTCAACATGAGGCATGATCCAATTGACATTTTGAATCATTTTTGGTACAGTCCAAATAATCAATTTTCGGATGAAAAACGATGACTCCGGACCTGTCGAACGATCCCCAAATGGTCTATAATGATGAAATTTTAACATTTAATCTTTTGACTCTAAATGACTGTTGGATGTGAATTATGACTTTGTCAACTAAAATAAGTGTGTTTAAAGTCATTTCTGCCTGAAACGGGTCAAAATTGAAGCTTTTGAGTAAGCAAAACTCTGTAAAAATGGCAATTTTGGTCACTGTGAGGGTTTAAAAAGTGGTTATTCAACATGAGGCCCGTTCCAATTGACATTTTGAATCATTTTTGGTACAGTCCAAAAAATCAATTTTCGGATGAAAAACGATGACTCCGGACCTGTCGACTGATCTCAAAATGGTCAATATGGATGAAATTTCAACATTTATTCTTTTGACTCTAAATGACTGTTGGATGTGAATTATGACTTTGTCAACTAAAATAAGTGTGTTTAAAGTCATTTCTGTGCCTGAAACGGGTCAAAATTGAAGCTTTTGAGTAAGCAAAACTCTGTTAAAATGGCAATTTTGGTAACTGTGAGGGTTTAAAAAGTGGTTATTCAACATGATGCACGATCCAATTGACATTTTGAATCATTTTTGGTACAGTCCAAAAAAATCAATTTTCGGATGAAAAACAATGACTCCGGACCCGTCGAACGACCCCAAAATGGTCTATAATGATGAAATTTTAACATTTAATCTTTTGACTCTAAATGACTGTTGGATGTGAATTATGACTTTGTCAACTAAAACAAGTGTGTTTAAAGTCATTTCTGTGCCTGAAACGGGTCAAAATTGAAGCTTTTGAGTAAGCAAAACTCTGTAAAAATGGCAATTTTGGTCACTGTGAGGGTTTAAAAAGTGGTTATTCAACATGAGGCACGATCCAATTGACATTTTGAATCATTTTTGGTACAGTCCAAAAAATCAATTTTCGGATGAAAAACGATGACTCCGGACCTGTCGAACGATCCCAAAATGGTCTATAATGATGAAATTTTAACATTTAATCTTTTGACTCTAAATTACTGTTGGATGTGAATTATGACTTTGTCAACTAAAATAAGTGTGTTTAAAGTCATTTCTGTGCCCGAAACGGGTCAAAATTGAAGCTTTTGAGTAAGCAAAACTCTGTAAAAATGGCAATTTTGGTCACTGTGAGGGTTTAAAAAGTGGTTATTCAACATGAGGCGCGATCCAATTGACATATTGAATCATTTTTGGTACAGTCCAAAAAATCAATTTTCGGATGAAAAACGATGACTCCGGACCTGTCGAACGACCCCAAAATGGTCTATAATGATGAAATTTTAACATTTAATCTTTTGACTCTAAATGACTGTTGGATGTGAATTATGACTTTGTCAACTAAAACAAGCGTGTTTAAAGTCATTTCTGTGCCTGAAACGGGTCAAAATTGAAGCTTTTGAGTAAGCAAAACTCTGTAAAAATGGCAATTTTGGTCACTGTGAGGGTTTAAACAGTGGTTATTCAACATGAGGCATGATCCAATTGACATTTGGAATCATTTTTGGTACAGTCCAAATAATCAGTTTTTGGATGAAAAACGATGACTCCGGACCTGTCGAACGATCCCCAAATGGTCTATAATGATGAAATTTTAACATTTAATCTTTTGACTCTAAATGACTGTTGGATGTGAATTATGACTTTGTCAACTAAAATAAGTGTGTTTAAAGTCATTTCTGCCTGAAACGGGTCAAAATTGAAGCTTTTGAGTAAGCAAAACTCTGTAAAAATGGCAATTTTGGTCACTGTGAGGGTTTAAAAAGTGGTTATTCAACATGAGGCCCGTTCCAATTGACATTTTGAATCATTTTTGGTACAGTCCAAAAAATCAATTTTCGGATGAAAAACGATGACTCCGGACCTGTCGACTGATCTCAAAATGGTCAATATGGATGAAATTTCAACATTTATTCTTTTGACTCTAAATGACTGTTGGATGTGAATTATGACTTTGTCAACTAAAATAAGTGTGTTTAAAGTCATTTCTGTGCCTGAAACGGGTCAAAATTGAAGCTTTTGAGTAAGCAAAACTCTGTAAAAATGGCAATTTTGGTAACTGTGAGGGTTTAAAAAGTGGTTATTCAACATGATGCACGATCCAATTGACATTCTGAATCATTTTTGGTACAGTCCAAAAAATCAATTTTCGGATGAAAAACGATGACTCCGGACCTGTCGAACGATCTCAAAATGGTCAATATGGATGAAATTTCAACATTTATTCTTTTGACTCTAAATGACTGTTGGATGTGAATTATGACTTTGTCAACTAAAATAAGTGTGTTTAAAGTCATTTCTGTGCCTGAAACGGGTCAAAATTGAAGCTTTTGAGTAAGCAAAACTCTGTAAAAATGGCAATTTTGGTCACTGTGAGGGTTTAAAAAGTGGTTATTCAACATGAGGCATGATCCAATTGACATTTTGAATCATTTTTGGTACAGTCCAAAAAATCAATTTTCGGATGAAAAACGATGACTCCGGACCTGTCGAACGTTCCCAAAATGGTCCATAATGATGAAATTTCAACATTTAATCTTTTGACTCTAAATGACTGTTGGATGTAAATTATGACTTTGTCAACTAAAACAAGTGTGTTTAAAGTCATTTCTGTGCCTGAAACGGGTCAAAATTGAAGCTTTTGAGTAAGCAAAACTCTGTAAAAATGGCGATTTTGGTCACTGTGAGGGTTTAAAAAGTGGTTATTCAACATGATGCACGATCCAATTGAAATTTTGAATCATTTTTGGTACAGTCCAAAAAATCAATTTTCGGATGAAAAACGATGACTCCGGACCTGTCGAACGATCCCAAAATAGTCTATAATGATGAAATTTTAACATTTAATCTTTTGACTCTAAATGACTGTTGGATGTGAATTATGACTTTGTCAACTAAAATAAGTGTGTTTAAAGTCATTTCTGCCTGAAACGGGTCAAAATTGAAGCTTTTGAGTAAGCAAAACTCTGTAAAAGTGGCAATTTTGGTCACTGTGAGGGTTTAAAAAGTGGTTATTCAACATGAGGCCCGTTCCAATTGACATTTTGAATCATTTTTGGTACAGTCCAAAAAATCAATTTTCGGATGAAAAACGATGACTCCGGACCTGTCGACTGATCTCAAAATGGTCAATATGGATGAAATTTCAACATTTATTCTTTTGACTCTAAATGACTGTTGGATGTGAATTATGACTTTGTCAACTAAAATAAGTGTGTTTAAAGTCATTTCTGTGCCTGAAACGGGTCAAAATTGAAGCTTTTGAGTAAGCAAAACTCTGTAAAAATGGCAATTTTGGTCACTGTGAGGGTTTAAACAGTGGTTATTCAACATGAGGCATGATCCAATTGACATTTTGAATCATTTTTGGTACAGTCCAAAAAATCAATTTTCGGATGAAAAACGATGACTCCGGACCTGTCGAACGATCTCAAAATGGTCAATATGGATGAAATTTCAACATTTGTTCTTTTGACTCTAAATGACTGTTGGATGTGAATTATGACTTTGACAACTAAAATAAGTGTGTTTAAAGTCATTTCTGTGCCTGAAACGGGTCAAAATTGAAGCTTTTGAGTAAGCAAAACTCTGTAAAAATGGCAATTTTGGTAACTGTGAGGGTTTAAAAAGTGGTTATTCAACATGATGCATGATCCAATTGACATTTTGAATCATTTTTGGTACAGTCCAAAAAATCAATTTTCGGATGAAAAACGATGACTCCGGACCTGTCGAACGATCCCAAAATGGTCAATATGGATGAAATTTCAACATTTAATCTTTTGACTCTAAATGACTGTTGGATGTGAATTATGACTTTGTCAACTAAAATAAGTGTGTTTAAAGTCATTTCTGTGCCCGAAACGGGTCAAAATTGAAGCTTTTGAGTAAGCAAAACTCTGTAAAAATGGCAATTTTGGTCACTGTGAGGGTTTAAAAAGTGGTAATTCAACATGATGCACGATCCAATTGACATTTTGAATCATTTTTGGTACAGTCCAAAAAAATCAATTTTCGGATGAAAAACGATGACTCCGGACCCGTCGAACGACCCCAAAATGGTCTATAATGATGAAATTTTAACATTTAATCTTTTGACTCTAAATGACTGTTGGATGTGAATTATGACTTTGTCAACTAAAATAAGTGTGTTTAAAGTCATTTCTGTGCCTGAAACGGGTTAAAATTGAAGCTTTTGAGTAAGCAAAACTCTGATAGCAATTTTGGTCACTGTGAGGGTTTAAAAAGTGGTTATTCAACATGAGGCATGATCCAATTGACATATTGAATCATTTTTGGTACAGTCCAAAAAATCAATTTTCGGATGAAAAACGATGACTCCGGACCTGTCGAACGATCCCAAAATGGTCTATAATGATGACATTTTAACATTTAATCTTTTGACTCTAAATGACTGTTGGATGTGAATTATGACTTTGTCAACTAAAATAAGTGTGTTTAAAGTCATTTCTGTGCCTGAAACGGGTCAAAATTGAAGCTTTTGAGTAAGCAAAACTCTGTAAAAATGGCAATTTTGGTCACTGTGAGGGTTTAAAAAGTGGTTATTCAACATGAGGCACAATCCAATTGACATTTTGAATCATTTTTGGTACAGTCCAAAAAATCAATTTTCGGATGAAAAACGATAACTCCGGACCTGTCGAACGATCTCAAAATGGTCAATATGGATGTAATTTCAACATTTAATCTTTTGACTCTAAATGACTGTTGGATGTGAATTATGAATTTGTCAACTAAAATAAGTGTGTTTAAAATCATTTCTGTGCCTGAAACGGGTCAAAATTGAAGCTTTTGAGTAAGCAAAACTCTCTTAAAATGGCAATTTTGGTCATTGTGAGGGTTTAAAAAGTGGTTATTCAACATGAGGCACGATCCATTTGACATTTTGAATCATTTTTGGTACAGTCCAAAAAATCAATTTTTGGATGAAAAACGATGACTCCGGACCTGTCGAACGATCCCAAAATGGTCCATAATGATGAAATTTTAACATTTAATCTTTTGACTCTAAATGACTGTTGGATGTGAATTATGACTTTGTCAACTAAAATAAGTGTGTTTAAAGTCATTTCTGTGCCTGAAACGGGTCAAAATTGAAGCTTTTGAGTAAGCAAAACTCTGTAAAAATGGCAATTTTGGTCACTGTGAGGGTTTAAACAGTGGTTATTCAACATGAGGCATGATCCAATTGACATTTTGAATCATTTTTGGTACAGTCCAAAAAATCAATTTTCGGATGAAAAACGATGACTCCGGACCTGTCGACTGATCTCAAAATGGTCAATATGGATGAAATGTCAACATTTATTCTTTTGACTCTAAATGACTGTTGGATGTGAATTATGACTTTGTCAACTAAAATAAGTGTGTTTAAAGTCATTTCTGTGCCTGAAACGGGTCAAAATTGAAGCTTTTGAGTAAGCAAAACTCTGTAAAAATGGCAATTTTGGTCACTGTGAGGGTTTAAACAGTGGTTATTCAACATGAGGCATGATCCAATTGACATTTTGAATCATTTTTGGTACAGTCCAAAAAATCAATTTTCGGATGAAAAACGATGACTCCGGACCTGTCGAACGATCTCAAAATGGTCGATATGGATGAAATTTCAACATTTATTCTTTTGACTCTAAATGACTGTTGGATGTGAATTATGACTTTGTCAACTAAAATAAGTGTGTTTAAAGTCATTTCTGTGCCTGAAACGGGTCAAAATTGAAGCTTTTGAGTAAGCAAAACTTTGTAAAAATGGCAATTTTGGTAACTGTGAGGGTTTAAAAAGTGGTTATTCAACATGATGCATGATCCAATTGACATTTTGAATCATTTTTGGTACAGTCCAAAAAATCAATTTTCGGATGAAAAACGATGACTCCGGACCTGTCGAACGATCCCAAAATGGTCAATATGGATGAAATTTCAACATTTAATCTTTTGACTCTAAATGACTGTTGGATGTGAATTATGACTTTGTCAACTAAAATAAGTGTGTTTAAAGTCATTTCTGTGCCCGAAACGGGTCAAAATTGAAGCTTTTGAGTAAGCAAAACTCTGTAAAAATGGCAATTTTGGTCACTGTGAGGGTTTAAAAAGTGGTAATTCAACATGATGCACGATCCAATTGACATTTTGAATCATTTTTGGTACAGTCCAAAAAAATCAATTTTCGGATGAAAAACGATGACTCCGGACCCGTCGAACGACCCCAAAATGGTCTATAATGATGAAATTTTAACATTTAATCTTTTGACTCTAAATGACTGTTGGATGTGAATTATGACTTTGTCAACTAAAACAAGCGTGTTTAAAGTCATTTCTGTGCCTGAAACGGGTCAAAATTGAAGCTTTTGAGTAAGCAAAACTCTGTAAAAATGGCAATTTTGGTCACTGTGAGGGTTTAAAAAGTGGTTATTCAACATGATGCACGATCCAATTGACATTTTGAATCATTTTTGGTACAGTCCAAAAAATCAAATTTTGGATGAAAAACGATGACTCTGGACCTGTCGAACGACCCCAAAATGGTCTATAATGATGATATTTTAACATTTAATCTTTTGACTCTAAATGACTGTTGGATGTGAATTATGACTTTGTCAACTAAAACAAGTGTGTTTAAAGTCATTTCTGTGCCTGAAACGGGTCAAAATTGAAGCTTTTGAGTAAGCAAAACTCTGTAAAAATGGCAATTTTGGTCACTGTGAGGGTTTAAAACGTGGTTATTCAACATGAGGCACGATCCAATTGACATTTTGAATCATTTTTAGTACAGTCCAAAAAATCAATTTTCGGATGAAAAACGATGACTCCGGACCTGTCGAACGATCCCAAAATGGTCTATAATGATGAAATTTTAACATTTAATCTTTTGACTCTAAATGACTGTTGGATGTGAATTATGACTTTGTCAACTAAAATAAGTGTGTTTAAGGTCATTTCTGTGCCCCAAACGGGTCAAAATTGAAGCTTTTGAGTAAGCAAAACTCTGTAAAAATGGCTATTTTGGTCACTGTGAGGGTTTAAAAAGTGGTTATTCAACATGAGGCACGATCCAATTGACATTTTGAATCATTTTTGGTACAGTCCAAAAAATCAATTTTCGGATGAAAAACGATAACTCCGGACCTGTCGAACGATCTCAAAATGGTCAATATGGATGAAATTTCAACATTTAATCTTTTGACTCTAAATGACTGTTGGATGTGAATTATGACTTTGTCAACTAAAATAAGTGTGTTTAAAGTCATTTCTGTGCCTGAAACGGGTTAAAATTGAAGCTTTTGAGTAAGCAAAACTCTGATAGCAATTTTGGTCACTGTGAGGGTTTAAAAAGTGGTTATTCAACATGAGGCATGATCCAATTGACATATTGAATCATTTTTGGTACAGTCCAAAAAATCAATTTTCGGATGAAAAACGATGACTCCGGACCTGTCGAACGATCCCAAAATGGTCTATAATGATGACATTTTAACATTTAATCTTTTGACTCTAAATGACTGTTGGATGTGAATTATGACTTTGTCAACTAAAATAAGTGTGTTTAAAGTCATTTCTGTGCCTGAATCGGGTCAAAATTGAAGCTTTTGAGTAAGCAAAACTCTGTAAAAATGGCGATTTTGGTCACTGTGAGGGTTTAAAAAGTGGTTATTCAACATGATGCACGATCCAATTGAAATTTTGAATCATTTTTGGTACAGTCCAAAAAATCAATTTTCGGATGAAAAACGATGACTCCGGACCTGTCGAACGATCCCAACATGGTCAATATGGATGAAATTTCAACATTTAATCTTTTGACTCTAAATGACTGTTGGATGTGAATTATGACTTTGTCAACTAAAATAAGTGTGTTTAAAGTCATTTCTGTGCCCGAAACGGGTCAAAATTGAAGCTTTTGAGTAAGCAAAACTCTGTAAAAATGGCAATTTTGGTCACTGTGAGGGTTTAAAAAGTGGTTATTCAACATGATGCACGATCCAATTGACATTTTGAATCATTTTTGGTACAGTCCAAAAAATCAAATTTCGGATGAAAAACGATGACTCTGGAGCTGTCGAACGACCCCAAAATGGTCTATAATGATGAAATTTTAACATTTAATCTTTTGACTCTAAATGACTGTTGGATGTTAATTATGACTTTGTCAACTAAAACAAGTGTGTTTAAAGTCATTTCTGTGCCTGAAACGGGTCAAAATTGAAGCTTTTGAGTAAGCAAAACTCTGTAAAAATGGCAATTTTGGTCACTGTGAGGGTTTAAAAAGTGGTTATTCAACATGAGGCACGATCCAATTGACATTTTGAATCATTTTTGGTACAGTCCAAAAAATCAATTTTCGGATGAAAAACGATAACTCCGGACCTGTCGAACGATCTCAAAATGGTCAATATGGATGAAATTTCAACATTTAAGCTTTTGACTCTAAATGACTGTTGGATGTGAATTATGACTTTGTCAACTAAAATAAGTGTGTTTAAAGTCATTTCTGTGCCTGAAACGGGTTAAAATTGAAGCTTTTGAGTAAGCAAAACTCTGATAGCAATTTTGGTCACTGTGAGGGTTTAAAAAGTGGTTATTCAACATGAGGCATGATCCAATTGACATATTGAATCATTTTTGGTACAGTCCAAAAAATCAATTTTCGGATGAAAAACGATGACTCCGGACCTGTCGAACGATCCCAAAATGGTCTATAATGATGACATTTCAACATTTAATCTTTTGACTCTAAATGACTGTTGGATGTGAATTATGACTTTGTCAACTAAAATAAGTGTGTTTAAAGTCATTTCTGTGCCTGAATCGGGTCAAAATTGAAGCTTTTGAGTAAGCAAAACTCTGTAAAAATGGCGATTTTGGTCACTGTGAGGGTTTAAAAAGTGGTTATTCAACATGATGCACGATCCAATTGAAATTTTGAATCATTTTTGGTACAGTCCAAAAAATCAATTTTCGGATGAAAAACGATGACTCCGGAACTGTCGAACGATCCCAAAATAGTCTATAATGATGAAATTTTAACATTTAATCTTTTGACTCTAAATGACTGTTGGATGTGAATTATGACTTTGTCAACTAAAATAAGTGTGTTTAAAGTCATTTCTGTGCCTGAAACGGGTCAAAATTGAAGCTTTTGAGTAAGCAAAACTCTGTAAAAATGGCAATTTTGGTCACTGTGAGGGTTTAAAAAGTGGTTATTCAACATGAGGCCCGTTCCAATTGACATTTTGAATCATTTTTGGTACAGTCCAAAAAATCAATTTTCGGATGAAAAACGATGACTCCGGACCTGTCGACTGATCTCAAAATGGTCAATATGGATGAAATTTCAACATTTATTCTTTTGACTCTAAATGACTGTTGGATGTGAATTATGACTTTGTCAACTAAAATAAGTTTGTTTAAAGTCATTTCTGTGCCTGAAACAGGTCAAAATTGAAGCTTTTGAGTAAGCAAAACTCTGTAAAAATGGCAATTTTGGTAACTGTGAGGGTTTAAAAAGTGGTTATTCAACATGATGCACGATCCAATTGACATTCTGAATCATTTTTGGTACAGTCCAAAAAATCAATTTTCGGATGAAAAACAATGACTCCGGACCTGTCGAACGATCTCAAAATGGTCAATATGGATGAAATTTCAACATTTATTCTTTTGACTCTAAATGACTGTTGGATGTGAATTATGACTTTGTCAACTAAAATAAGTGTGTTTAAAGTCATTTCTGTGCCTGAAACGGGTCAAAATTGAAGCTTTTGAGTAAGCAAAACTCTGTAAAAATGGCAATTTTGGTCACTGTGAGGGTTTAAAAAGTGGTTATTCAACATGAGGCATGATCCAATTGACATTTTGAATCATTTTTGGTACGGTCCAAAAAATCAATTTTCGGATGAAAAACGATGACTCCGGACCTGTCGAACGTTCCCAAAATGGTCCATAATGATGAAATTTCAACATTTAATCTTTTGACTGTAAATGACTGTTGGATGTAAATTATGACTTTGTCAACTAAAACAAGTGTGTTTAAAGTCATTTCTGTGCCTGAAACGGGTCAAAATTGAAGCTTTTGAGTAAGCAAAACTCTGTAAAAATGGCGATTTTGGTCACTGTGAGGGTTTAAAAAGTGGTTATTCAACATGATGCACGATCCAATTGAAATTTTGAATCATTTTTGGTACAGTCCAAAAAATCAATTTTCGGATGAAAAACGATGACTCCGGACCTGTCGAACGATCCCAAAATAGTCTATAATGATGACATTTTAACATTTAATCTTTTGACTCTAAATGACTGTTGGATGTGAATTATGACTTTGTCAACTAAAATAAGTGTGTTTAAAGTCATTTCTGTGCCTGAAACGGGTCAAAATTGAAGCTTTTGAGTAAGCAAACTCTGAAAAAATGGCAATTTTGGTCACTGTGAGGGTTTAAACAGTGGTTATTCAACATGAGGCATGATCCAAATGACATTTTGAATCATTTTTGGTACAGTCCAAATAATCAATTTTCGGATGAAAAACGATGACTCCGGACCTGTCGAACGATCCCCAAATGGTCTATAATGATGAAATTTTAACATTTAATCTTTTGACTCTAAATGACTGTTGGATGTGAATTGTGACTTTGTCAACTAAAATAAGTGTGTTTAAAGTCATTTCTGCCTGAAACGGGTCAAAATTGAAGCTTTTGAGTAAGCAAAACTCTGTAAAAATGGCAATTTTGGTCACTGTGAGGGTTTAAAAAGTGGTTATTCAACATGAGGCCCGTTCCAATTGACATTTTGAATCATTTTTGGTACAGTCCAAAAAATCAATTTTCGGATGAAAAACGATGACTCCGGACCTGTCGACTGATCTCAAAATGGTCAATATGGATGAAATTTCAACATTTATTCTTTTGACTCTAAATGACTGTTGGATGTGAATTATGACTTTGTCAACTAAAATAAGTGTGTTTAAAGTCATTTCTGTGCCTGAAACGGGTCAAAATTGAAGCTTTTGAGTAAGCAAAACTCTGTAAAAATGGCAATTTTGGTCACTGTGAGGGTTTAAACAGTGGTTATTCAACATGAGGCATGATCCAATTGACATTTTGAATCATTTTTGGTACAGTCCAAAAAATCAATTTTCGGATGAAAAACGATGACTCCGGACCTGTCGAACGATCTCAAAATGGTCGATATGGATGAAATTTCAACATTTATTCTTTTGACTCTAAATGACTGTTGGATTTGAATTATGACTTTGTCAACTAAAATAAGTGTGTTTAAAGTCATTTCTGTGCCTGAAACGGGTCAAAATTGAAGCTTTTGAGTAAGCAAAACTTTGTAAAAATGGCAATTTTGGTAACTGTGAGGGTTTAAAAAGTGGTTATTCAACATGATGCATGATCCAATTGACATTTTGAATCATTTTTGGTACAGTCCAAAAAATCAATTTTTGGATGAAAAACGATGACTCCGGACCTGTTGAACGATCCCAAAATGGTCAATATGGATGAAATTTCAACATTTAATCTTTTGACTCTAAATGACTGTTGGATGTGAATTATGACTTTGTCAACTAAAATAAGTGTGTTTAAAGTCATTTCTGTGCCCGAAACGGGTCAAAATTGAAGCTTTTGAGTAAGCAAAACTCTGTAAAAATGGCAATTTTGGTCACTGTGAGGGTTTAAAAAGTGGTAATTCAACATGATGCACGATCCAATTGACATTTTGAATCATTTTTGGTACAGTCCAAAAAAATCAATTTTCGGATGAAAAACGATGACTCCGGACCCGTCGAACGACCCCAAAATGGTCTATAATGATGAAATTTTAACATTTAATCTTTTGACTCTAAATGACTGTTGGATGTGAATTATGACTTTGTCAACTAAAACAAGCGTGTTTAAAGTCATTTCTGTGCCTGAAACGGGTCAAAATTGAAGCTTTTGAGTAAGCAAAACTCTGTAAAAATGGCAATTTTGGTCACTGTGAGGGTTTAAAACGTGGTTATTCAACATGAGGCACGATCCAATTGACATTTTGAATCATTTTTAGTACAGTCCAAAAAATCAATTTTCGGATGAAAAACGATGACTCCGGACCTCTCGAACGATCCCAAAATGGTCTATAATGATGAAATTTTAACATTTAATCTTTTGACTCTAAATGACTGTTGGATGTGAATTATGACTTTGTCAACTAAAATAAGTGTGTTTAATGTCATTTCTGTGCCCGAAACGGGTCAAAATTGAAGCTTTTGAGTAAGCAAAACTCTGTAAAAATGGCAATTTTGGTCACTGTGAGGGTTTAAAAAGTGGTTATTCAACATGAGGCACGATCCAATTGACATTTTGAATCATTTTTGGTACAGTCCAAAAAATCAATTTTCGGATGAAAAACGATAACTCCGGACCTGTCGAACGATCCCAAAATGGTCTATAATTATGACATTTTAACATTTAATCTTTTGACTCTAAATGACTGTTGGATGTGAATTATTACTTTGTCAACTAAAATAAGTGTGTTTAAAGTCATTTCTGTGCCTGAAACGGGTCAAAATTGAAGCTTTTGAGTAAGCAAAACTCTGTAAAAATGGCAATTTTGGTCACTGTGAGGGTTTAAAAAGTGGTTATTCAACATGAGGCACAATCCAATTGACATTATGAATCATTTTTGGTACAGTCCAAAAAATCAATTTTCGGATGAAAAACGATGACTCCGGACCTGTCGAACGATCCCAAAATGGTCAATATGGATGAAATTTCAACATTTAATCTTTTGACTCTAAATGACTGTTGGATGTGAATTATGAATTTGTCAACTAAAATAAGTGTGTTTAAAGTCATTTCTGTGCCTGAAACGGGTCAAAATTGAAGCTTTTGAGTAAGCAAAACTCTCTAAAAATGGCAATTTTGGTCATTGTGAGGGTTTAAAAAGTGGTTATTCAACATGAGGCACGATCCATTTGACATTTTGAATCATTTTTGGTACAGTCCAAAAAATCAATTTTTCGATGAAAAACGATGACTCGGGACCTGTCGAACGATCCCAAAATGGTCCATAATGATGAAATTTTAACATTTAATCTTTTGACTCTAAATGACTGTTGGATGTGAATTATGACTTTGTCAACTAGAATAAATGTGTTTAAAGTCATTTCTGTGCCTGAAACGGGTCAAAATTGAAGCTTTTGAGTAAGCAAAACTCTCTAAAAATGGCAATTTTGGTCATTGTGAGGGTTTAAAAAGTGGTTATTCAACATGAGGCACGATCCATTTGACATTTTGAATCATTTTTGGTACAGTCCAAAAAATCAATTTTTCGATGAAAAACGATGACTCGGGACCTGTCGAACGATCCCAAAATGGTCCATAATGATGAAATTTTAACATTTAATCTTTTGACTCTAAATGACTGTTGGATGTGAATTATGAATTTGTCAACTAAAATAAGTGTGTTTAAAGTCATTTCTGTGCCTGAAACGGGTCAAAATTGAAGCTTTTGAGTAAGCAAAACTCTGTAAAAATGGCAATTTTGGTCACTGTGAGGGTTTAAAAAGTGGTAATTCAACATGATGCACGATCCAATTGACATTTTGAATCATTTTTGGTACAGTCCAAAAAAATCAATTTTCGGATGAAAAACGATGACTCCGGACCCGTCGAACGACCCCAAAATGGTCTATAATGATGAAATTTTAACATTTAATCTTTTGACTCTAAATGACTGTTGGATGTGAATTATGACTTTGTCAACTAAAACAAGCGTGTTTAAAGTCATTTCTGTGCCTGAAACGGGTCAAAATTGAAGCTTTTGAGTAAGCAAAACTCTGTAAAAATGGCAATTTTGGTCACTGTGAGGGTTTAAAACGTGGTTATTCAACATGAGGCACGATCCAATTGACATTTTGAATCATTTTTAGTACAGTCCAAAAAATCAATTTTCGGATGAAAAACGATGACTCCGGACCTGTCGAACGATCCCAAAATGGTCTATAATGATGAAATTTTAACATTTAATCTTTTGACTCTAAATGACTGTTGGATGTGAATTATGAATTTGTCAACTAAAATAAGTGTGTTTAAAGTCATTTCTGTGCCTGAAACGGGTCAAAATTGAAGCTTTTGAGTAAGCAAAACTCTCTAAAAATGGCAATTTTGGTCATTGTGAGGGTTTAAAAAGTGGTTATTCAACATGAGGCACGATCCATTTGACATTTTGAATCATTTTTGGTACAGTCCAAAAAATCCATTTTTCGATGAAAAACGATGACTCGGGACCTGTCGAACGATCCCAAAATGGTCCATAATGATGAAATTTTAACATTTAATCTTTTGACTCTAAATGACTGTTGGATGTGAATTATGACTTTGTCAACTAGAATAAGTGTGTTTAAAGTCATTTCTGTGCCTGAAACGGGTCAAAATGGAAGCTTTTGAGTAAGCAAAACTCTGTAAAAATGGCAATTTTGGTCACTGTGAGGGTTTAAACAGTGGTTATTCAACATGAGGCATGATCCAATTGACATTTTGAATCATTTTTGGTACAGTCCAAAAAATCAATTTTCGGATGAAAAACGATGACTCCGGACCTGTCGAACGATCCCCAAATGGTCTATAATGATGAAATTTTAACATTTAATCTTTTGACTCTAAATGATTGTTGGATGTGAATTATGACTTTGTCAACTAAAATAAGTGTGTTTAAAGTCATTTCTGTGCCTGAAACGGGTCAAAATTGAAGCTTTTGAGTAAGCAAAACTCTGTAAAAATGGCAATTTTGGTCACTGTGAGGGTTTAAACAGTGGTTATTCAACATGAGGCATGATCCAATTGACATTTTGAATCATTTTTGGTACAGTCCAAATAATCAATTTTCGGATGAAAAACAATGACTCCGGACCTGTCGAACGATCCCCAAATGGTCTATAATGATGAAATTTTAACATTTAATCTTTTGACTCTAAATGACTGTTGGATGTGAATTATGACTTTGTCAACTAAAATAAGTGTGTTTAAAGTCATTTCTGCCTGAAACGGGTCAAAATTGAAGCTTTTGAGTAAGCAAAACTCTGTAAAAATGGCAATTTTGGTCACTGTGAGGGTTTAAAAAGTGGTTATTCAACATGAGGCCCGTTCCAATTGACATTTTGAATCATTTTTGGTAAAGTCCAAAAAATCAATTTTCGGATGAAAAACGATGACTCCGGACCTGTCGACTGATCTCAAAATGGTCAATATGGATGAAATTTCAACATTTATTCTTTTGACTCTAAATGACTGTTGGATGTGAATTATGACTTTGTCAACTAAAATAAGTGTGTTTAAAGTCATTTCTGTGCCTGAAACGGGTCAAAATTGAAGCTTTTGAGTAAGCAAAACTCTGTAAAAATGGCAATTTTGGTAACTGTGAGGGTTTAAAAAGTGGTTATTCAACATGATGCACGATCCAATTGACATTCTGAATCATTTTTGGTACAGTCCAAAAAATCAATTTTCGGATGAAAAACGATGACTCCGGACCTGTCGAACGATCTCAAAATGGTCAATATGGATGAAATTTCAACATTTAATCTTTTGACTCTAAATGACTGTTGGATGTGAATTATGACTTTGTCAACTAAAATAAGTGTGTTTAATGTCATTTCTGTGCCCGAAACGGGTCAAAATTGAAGCTTTTGAGTAAGCAAAACTCTGTAAAAATGGCAATTTTGGTCACTGTGAGGGTTTAAAAAGTGGTTATTCAACATGAGGCACGATCCAATTGACATTTTGAATCATTTTTGGTACAGTCCAAAAAATCAATTTTCGGATGAAAAACGATAACTCCGGACCTGTCGAACGATCCCAAAATGGTCTATAATTATGACATTTTAACATTTAATCTTTTGACTCTAAATGACTGTTGGATGTGAATTATTACTTTGTCAACTAAAATAAGTGTGTTTAAAGTCATTTCTGTGCCTGAAACGGGTCAAAATTGAAGCTTTTGAGTAAGCAAAACTCTGTAAAAATGGCAATTTTGGTCACTGTGAGGGTTTAAAAAGTGGTTATTCAACATGAGGCACAATCCAATTGACATTATGAATCATTTTTGGTACAGTCCAAAAAATCAATTTTCGGATGAAAAACGATGACTCCGGACCTGTCGAACGATCCCAAAATGGTCAATATGGATGAAATTTCAACATTTAATCTTTTGACTCTAAATGACTGTTGGATGTGAATTATGAATTTGTCAACTAAAATAAGTGTGTTTAAAGTCATTTCTGTGCCTGAAACGGGTCAAAATTGAAGCTTTTGAGTAAGCAAAACTCTCTAAAAATGGCAATTTTGGTCATTGTGAGGGTTTAAAAAGTGGTTATTCAACATGAGGCACGATCCATTTGACATTTTGAATCATTTTTGGTACAGTCCAAAAAATCAATTTTTCGATGAAAAACGATGACTCGGGACCTGTCGAACGATCCCAAAATGGTCCATAATGATGAAATTTTAACATTTAATCTTTTGACTCTAAATGACTGTTGGATGTGAATTATGACTTTGTCAACTAGAATAAATGTGTTTAAAGTCATTTCTGTGCCTGAAACGGGTCAAAATTGAAGCTTTTGAGTAAGCAAAACTCTCTAAAAATGGCAATTTTGGTCATTGTGAGGGTTTAAAAAGTGGTTATTCAACATGAGGCACGATCCATTTGACATTTTGAATCATTTTTGGTACAGTCCAAAAAATCAATTTTTCGATGAAAAACGATGACTCGGGACCTGTCGAACGATCCCAAAATGGTCCATAATGATGAAATTTTAACATTTAATCTTTTGACTCTAAATGACTGTTGGATGTGAATTATGAATTTGTCAACTAAAATAAGTGTGTTTAAAGTCATTTCTGTGCCTGAAACGGGTCAAAATTGAAGCTTTTGAGTAAGCAAAACTCTGTAAAAATGGCAATTTTGGTCACTGTGAGGGTTTAAACAGTGGTTATTCAACATGAGGCATGATCCAATTGACATTTTGAATCATTTTTGGTACAGTCCAAATAATCAATTTTCGGATGAAAAACAATGACTCCGGACCTGTCGAACGATCCCCAAATGGTCTATAATGATGAAATTTTAACATTTAATCTTTTGACTCTAAATGACTGTTGGATGTGAATTATGACTTTGTCAACTAAAATAAGTGTGTTTAAAGTCATTTCTGCCTGAAACGGGTCAAAATTGAAGCTTTTGAGTAAGCAAAACTCTGTAAAAATGGCAATTTTGGTCACTGTGAGGGTTTAAAAAGTGGTTATTCAACATGAGGCCCGTTCCAATTGACATTTTGAATCATTTTTGGTAAAGTCCAAAAAATCAATTTTCGGATGAAAAACGATGACTCCGGACCTGTCGACTGATCTCAAAATGGTCAATATGGATGAAATTTCAACATTTATTCTTTTGACTCTAAATGACTGTTGGATGTGAATTATGACTTTGTCAACTAAAATAAGTGTGTTTAAAGTCATTTCTGTGCCTGAAACGGGTCAAAATTGAAGCTTTTGAGTAAGCAAAACTCTGTAAAAATGGCAATTTTGGTAACTGTGAGGGTTTAAAAAGTGGTTATTCAACATGATGCACGATCCAATTGACATTCTGAATCATTTTTGGTACAGTCCAAAAAATCAATTTTCGGATGAAAAACGATGACTCCGGACCTGTCGAACGATCTCAAAATGGTCAATATGGATGAAATTTCAACATTTATTCTTTTGACTCTAAATGACTGTTGGATGTGAATTATGACTTTGTCAACTAAAATAAGTGTGTTTAAAGTCATTTCTGTGCCTGAAACGGGTCAAAATTGAAGCTTTTGAGTAAGCAAAACTCTGTAAAAATGGCAATTTTGGTCACTGTGAGGGTTTAAAAAGTGGTTATTCAACATGAGGCATGATCCAATTGACATTTTGAATCATTTTTGGTACAGTCCAAAAAATCAATTTTCGGATGAAAAACGATGACTCCGGACCTGTCGAACGTTCCCAAAATGGTCCATAATGATGAAATTTCAACATTTAATCTTTTGACTCTAAATGACTGTTGGATGTGAATTATGACTTTGTCAACTAAAATAAGTGTGTTTAAAGTCATTTCTGTGCCCGAAACGGGTCAAAATTGAAGCTTTTGAGTAAGCAAAACTCTGTAAAAATGGCAATTTTGGTCACTGTGAGGGTTTAAAAAGTGGTAATTCAACATGATGCACGATCCAATTGACATTTTGAATCATTTTTGGTACAGTCCAAAAAAATCAATTTTCGGATGAAAAACGATGACTCCGGACCCGTCGAACGACCCCAAAATGGTCTATAATGATGAAATTTTAACATTTAATCTTTTGACTCTAAATGACTGTTGGATGTGAATTATGACTTTGTCAACTAAAACAAGCGTGTTTAAAGTCATTTCTGTGCCTGAAACGGGTCAAAATTGAAGCTTTTGAGTAAGCAAAACTCTGTAAAAATGGCAATTTTGGTCACTGTGAGGGTTTAAAACGTGGTTATTCAACATGAGGCACGATCCAATTGACATTTTGAATCATTTTTAGTACAGTCCAAAAAATCAATTTTCGGATGAAAAACGATGACTCCGGACCTCTCGAACGATCCCAAAATGGTCTATAATGATGAAATTTTAACATTTAATCTTTTGACTCTAAATGACTGTTGGATGTGAATTATGACTTTGTCAACTAAAATAAGTGTGTTTAATGTCATTTCTGTGCCCGAAACGGGTCAAAATTGAAGCTTTTGAGTAAGCAAAACTCTGTAAAAATGGCAATTTTGGTCACTGTGAGGGTTTAAAAAGTGGTTATTCAACATGAGGCACGATCCAATTGACATTTTGAATCATTTTTGGTACAGTCCAAAAAATCAATTTTCGGATGAAAAACGATAACTCCGGACCTGTCGAACGATCCCAAAATGGTCTATAATTATGACATTTTAACATTTAATCTTTTGACTCTAAATGACTGTTGGATGTGAATTATTACTTTGTCAACTAAAATAAGTGTGTTTAAAGTCATTTCTGTGCCTGAAACGGGTCAAAATTGAAGCTTTTGAGTAAGCAAAACTCTGTAAAAATGGCAATTTTGGTCACTGTGAGGGTTTAAAAAGTGGTTATTCAACATGAGGCACAATCCAATTGACATTATGAATCATTTTTGGTACAGTCCAAAAAATCAATTTTCGGATGAAAAACGATGACTCCGGACCTGTCGAACGATCCCAAAATGGTCCATAATGATGAAATTTTAACATTTAATCTTTTGACTCTAAATGACTGTTGGATGTGAATTATGACTTTGTCAACTAGAATAAATGTGTTTAAAGTCATTTCTGTGCCTGAAACGGGTCAAAATTGAAGCTTTTGAGTAAGCAAAACTCTCTAAAAATGGCAATTTTGGTCATTGTGAGGGTTTAAAAAGTGGTTATTCAACATGAGGCACGATCCATTTGACATTTTGAATCATTTTTGGTACAGTCCAAAAAATCAATTTTTCGATGAAAAACGATGACTCGGGACCTGTCGAACGATCCCAAAATGGTCCATAATGATGAAATTTTAACATTTAATCTTTTGACTCTAAATGACTGTTGGATGTGAATTATGAATTTGTCAACTAAAATAAGTGTGTTTAAAGTCATTTCTGTGCCTGAAACGGGTCAAAATTGAAGCTTTTGAGTAAGCAAAACTCTGTAAAAATGGCAATTTTGGTCACTGTGAGGGTTTAAAAAGTGGTAATTCAACATGATGCACGATCCAATTGACATTTTGAATCATTTTTGGTACAGTCCAAAAAAATCAATTTTCGGATGAAAAACGATGACTCCGGACCCGTCGAACGACCCCAAAATGGTCTATAATGATGAAATTTTAACATTTAATCTTTTGACTCTAAATGACTATTGGATGTGAATTATGACTTTGTCAACTAAAACAAGCGTGTTTAAAGTCATTTCTGTGCCTGAAACGGGTCAAAATTGAAGCTTTTGAGTAAGCAAAACTCTGTAAAAATGGCAATTTTGGTCACTGTGAGGGTTTAAAACGTGGTTATTCAACATGAGGCACAATCCAATTGACATTTTGAATCATTTTTAGTACAGTCCAAAAAATCAATTTTCGGATGAAAAACGATGACTCCGGACCTGTCGAACGATCCCAAAATGGTCTATAATGATGAAATTTTAACATTTAATCTTTTGACTCTAAATGACTGTTGGATGTGAATTATGAATTTGTCAACTAAAATAAGTGTGTTTAAAGTCATTTCTGTGCCTGAAACGGGTCAAAATTGAAGCTTTTGAGTAAGCAAAACTCTCTAAAAATGGCAATTTTGGTCATTGTGATGGTTTAAAAAGTGGTTATTCAACATGAGGCACGATCCATTTGACATTTTGAATCATTTTTGGTACAGTCCAAAAAATCAATTTTTCGATGAAAAACGATGACTCGGGACCTGTCGAACGATCCCAAAATGGTCCATAATGATGAAATTTTAACATTTAATCTTTTGACTCTAAATGACTGTTGGATGTGAATTATGACTTTGTCAACTAGAATAAGTGTGTTTAAAGTCATTTCTGTGCCTGAAACGGGTCAAAATGGAAGCTTTTGAGTAAGCAAAACTCTGTAAAAATGGCAATTTTGGTCACTGTGAGGGTTTAAACAGTGGTTATTCAACATGAGGCATGATCCAATTGACATTTTGAATCATTTTTGGTACAGTCCAAAAAATCAATTTTCGGATGAAAAACGATGACTCCGGACCTGTCGAATGATCCCCAAATGGTCTATAATGATGAAATTTTAACATTTAATCTTTTGACTCTAAATGATTGTTGGATGTGAATTATGACTTTGTCAACTAAAATAAGTGTGTTTAAAGTCATTTCTGTGCCTGAAACGGGTCAAAATTGAAGCTTTTGAGTAAGCAAAACTCTGTAAAAATGGCAATTTTGGTCACTGTGAGGGTTTAAACAGTGGTTATTCAACATGAGGCATGATCCAATTGACATTTTGAATCATTTTTGGTACAGTCCAAATAATCAATTTTCGGATGAAAAACGATGACTCTGGACCTGTCGAACGATCCCCAAATGGTCTATAATGATGAAATTTTAACATTTAATCTTTTGACTCTAAATGACTGTTGGATGTGAATTATGACTTTGTCAACTAAAATAAGTGTGTTTAAAGTCATTTCTGCCTGAAACGGGTCAAAATTGAAGCTTTTGAGTAAGCAAAACTCTGTAAAAATGGCAATTTTGGTCACTGTGAGGGTTTAAAAAGTGGTTATTCAACATGAGGCCCGTTCCAATTGACATTTTGAATCATTTTTGGTACAGTCCAAAAAATCAATTTTCGGATGAAAAACGATGACTCCGGACCTGTCGACTGATCTCAAAATGGTCAATATGGATGAAATTTCAACATTTATTCTTTTGACTCTAAATGACTGTTGGATGTGAATTATGACTTTGTCAACTAAAATAAGTGTGTTTAAAGTCATTTCTGTGCCTGAAACGGGTCAAAATTGAAGCTTTTGAGTAAGCAAAACTCTGTAAAAATGGCAATTTTGGTAACTGTGAGGGTTTAAAAAGTGGTTATTCAACATGATGCACGATCCAATTGACATTCTGAATCATTTTTGGTACAGTCCAAAAAATCAATTTTCGGATGAAAAACGATGACTCCGGACCTGTCGAACGATCTCAAAATGGTCAATATGGATGAAATTTCAACATTTAATCTTTTGACTCTAAATGACTGTTGGATGTAAATTATGACTTTGTCAACTAAAACAAGTGTGTTTAAAGTCATTTCTGTGCCTGAAACGGGTCAAAATTGAAGCTTTTGAGTAAGCAAAACTCTGTAAAAATGGCGATTTTGGTCACTGTGAGGGTTTAAAAAGTGGTTATTCAACATGATGCACGATCCAATTGAAATTTTGAATCATTTTTGGTACAGTCCAAAAAATCAATTTTCGGATGAAAAACGATGACTCCGGACCTGTCGAACGATCCCAAAATAGTCTATAATGATGAAATTTTAACGTTTAATCTTTTGACTCTAAATGACTGTTGGATGTGAATTATGACTTTGTCAACTAAAATAAGTGTGTTTAAAGTCATTTCTGTGCCTGAAACGGGTCAAAATTGAAGCTTTTGAGTAAGCAAAACTCTGTAAAAATGGCAATTTTGGTCACTGTGAGGGTTTAAAAAGTGGTTATTCAACATGAGGCACAATCCAATTGACATTTTGAATCATTTTTGGTACAGTCCAAAAAATCAATTTTCGGATGAAAAACGATGACTCCGGACCTGTCGAACGATCCCAAAATGGTCAATATGGATGAAATTTCAACATTTAATCTTTTGACTCTAAATGACTGTTGGATGTGAATTATGAATTTGTCAACTAAAATAAGTGTGTTTAAAGTCATTTCTGTGCCTGAAACGGGTCAAAATTGAAGCTTTTGAGTAAGCAAAACTCTCTAAAAATGGCAATTTTGGTCATTGTGAGGGTTTAAAAAGTGGTTATTCAACATGAGGCACGATCCATTTGACATTTTGAATCATTTTTGGTACAGTCCAAAAAATCAATTTTTCGATGAAAAACGATGACTCGGGACCTGTCGAACGATCCCAAAATGGTCCATAATGATGAAATTTTAACATTTAATCTTTTGACTCTAAATGACTGTTGGATGTGAATTATGAATTTGTCAACTAAAATAAGTGTGTTTAAAGTCATTTCTGTGCCTGAAACGGGTCAAAATTGAAGCTTTTGAGTAAGCAAAACTCTGTAAAAATGGCAATTTTGGTCACTGTGAGGGTTTAAAAAGTGGTAATTCAACATGATGCACGATCCAATTGACATTTTGAATCATTTTTGGTACAGTCCAAAAAAATCAATTTTCGGATGAAAAACGATGACTCCGGACCCGTCGAACGACCCCAAAATGGTCTATAATGATGAAATTTTAACATTTAATCTTTTGACTCTAAATGACTGTTGGATGTGAATTATGACTTTGTCAACTAAAACAAGCGTGTTTAAAGTCATTTCTGTGCCTGAAACGGGTCAAAATTGAAGCTTTTGAGTAAGCAAAACTCTGTAAAAATGGCAATTTTGGTCACTGTGAGGGTTTAAAACGTGGTTATTCAACATGAGGCACGATCCAATTGACATTTTGAATCATTTTTAGTACAGTCCAAAAAATCAATTTTCGGATGAAAAACGATGACTCCGGACCTGTCAAACGATCCCCAAATGGTCTATAATGATGAAATTTTAACATTTAATCTTTTGACTCTAAATGACTGTTGGATGTGAATTATGACTTTGTCAACTAAAATAAGTGTGTTTAAAGTCATTTCTGTGCCTGAAACGGGTCAAAATTGAAGCTTTTGAGTAAGCAAAACTCTGTAAAAATGGCAATTTTGGTCATTGTGAGGGTTTAAAAAGTGGTTATTCAACATGATGCACGATCCAATTGACATTTTGAATCATTTTTGGTACAGTCCAAAAAATTAATTTTCGGATGAAAAACGATGACTCCGGAACTGTCGAATGATCCCAAAATAGTCTATAATGATGAAATTTTAACATTTAATCTTTTGACTCTAAATGACTGTTGGATGTGAATTATGACTTTGTCAACTAAAATAAGTGTGTTTAAAGTCATTTCTGTGCCTGAAACGGGTCAAAATTGAAGCTTTTGAGTAAGCAAATCTCTGTAAAAATGGCAATTTTGGTCACTGTGAGGGTTTAAACAGTGGTTATTCAACATGAGGCATGATCCAATTGACATTTTGAATCATTTTTGGTACAGTCCAAATAATCAATTTCCGGATGAAAAACGATGACTCCGGACCTGTCGAACGATCCCCAAATGGTCTATAATGATGAAATTTTAACATTTAATCTTTTGACTCTAAATGACTGTTGGATGTGAATTATGACTTTGTCAACTAAAATAAGTGTGTTTAAAGTCATTTCTGCCTGAAACGGGTCAAAATTGAAGCTTTTGAGTGAGCAAAACTCTGTAAAAATGGCAATTTTGGTCACTGTGAGGGTTTAAAAAGTGGTTATTCAACATGAGGCCCGTTCCAATTGACATTTTGAATCATTTTTGGTACAGTCCAAAAAATCAATTTTCGGATGAAAAACGATGACTCCGGACCTGTCGACTGATCTCAAAATGGTCAATATGGATGAAATTTCAACATTTATTCTTTTGACTCTAAATGACTGTTGGATGTGAATTATGACTTTGTCAACTAAAATAAGTGTGTTTAAAGTCATTTCTGTGCCTGAAACGGGTCAAAATTGAAGCTTTTGAGTAAGCAAAACTCTGTAAAAATGGCAATTTTGGTAACTGTGAGGGTTTAAAAAGTGGTTATTCAACATGATGCACGATCCAATTGACATTCTGAATCATTTTTGGTACAGTCCAAAAAATCAATTTTCGGATGAAAAACGATGACTCCGGACCTGTCGAACGATCCCAAAATAGTCTATAATGATGAAATTTTAACATTTAATCTTTTGACTCTAAATGACTGTTGGATGTGAATTATGACTTTGTCAACTAAAATAAGTGTGTTTAAAGTCATTTCTGTGCCTGAAACGGGTCAAAATTGAAGCTTTTGAGTAAGCAAAACTCTGTAAAAATGGCAATTTTGGTCACTGTGAGGGTTTAAAAAGTGGTTATTCAACATGAGGCACAACCCAATTGACATTTTGAATCATTTTTGGTACAGTCCAAAAAATCAATTTTCGGATGAAAAACGATGACTCCGGACCTGTCGAACGATCCCAAAATGGTCAATATGGATGAAATTTCAACATTTAATCTTTTGACTCTAAATGACTGTTGGATGTGAATTATGAATTTGTCAACTAAAATAAGTGTGTTTAAAGTCATTTCTGTGCCTGAAACGGGTCAAAATTGAAGCTTTTGAGTAAGCAAAACTCTCTAAAAATGGCAATTTTGGTCATTGTGAGGGTTTAAAAAGTGGTTATTCAACATGAGGCACGATCCATTTGACATTTTGAATCATTTTTGGTACAGTCCAAAAAATCAATTTTTCGATGAAAAACGATGACTCGGGACCTGTCGAACGATCCCAAAATGGTCCATAATGATGAAATTTTAACATTTAATCTTTTGACTCTAAATGACTGTTGGATGTGAATTATGAATTTGTCAACTAAAATAAGTGTGTTTAAAGTCATTTCTGTGCCTGAAACGGGTCAAAATTGAAGCTTTTGAGTAAGCAAAACTCTGTAAAAATGGCAATTTTGGTCACTGTGAGGGTTTAAAAAGTGGTAATTCAACATGATGCACGATCCAATTGACATTTTGAATCATTTTTGGTACAGTCCAAAAAAATCAATTTTCGGATGAAAAACGATGACTCCGGACCCGTCGAACGACCCCAAAATGGTCTATAATGATGAAATTTTAACATTTAATCTTTTGACTCTAAATGACTGTTGGATGTGAATTATGACTTTGTCAACTAAAACAAGCGTGTTTAAAGTCATTTCTGTGCCTGAAACGGGTCAAAATTGAAGCTTTTGAGTAAGCAAAACTCTGTAAAAATGGCAATTTTGGTCACTGTGAGGGTTTAAAACGTGGTTGTTCAACATGAGGCACGAACCAATTGACATTTTGAATCATTTTTAGTACAGTCCAAAAAATCAATTTTCGGATGAAAAACGATGACTCGGGACCTGTCGAACGATCCCAAAATGGTCCATAATGATGAAATTTTAACATTTAATCTTTTGACTCTAAATGACTGTTGGATGTGAATTATGACTTTGTCAACTAGAATAAGTGTGTTTAAAGTCATTTCTGTGCCTGAAATGGGTCAAAATGGAAGCTTTTGAGTAAGCAAAACTCTGTAAAAATGGCAATTTTGGTCACTGTGAGGGTTTAAACAGTGGTTATTCAACATGAGGCATGATCCAATTGACATTTTGAATTATTTTTGGTACAGTCCAAAAAATCAATTTTCGGATGAAAAACGATGACTCCGGACCTGTCGAACGATCCCCAAATGGTCTATAATGATGAAATTTTAACATTTAATCTTTTGACTCTAAATGATTGTTGGATGTGAAATATGACTTTGTCAACTAAAATAAGTGTGTTTAAAGTCATTTCTGTGCCTGAAACGGGTCAAAATGGAAGCTTTTGAGTAAGCAAAACTCTGTAAAAATGGCAATTTTGGTCACTGTGAGGGTTTAAACAGTGGTTATTCAACATGAGGCATGATCCAATTGACATTTTGAATCATTTTTGGTACAGTCCAAATAATCAATTTTCGGATGAAAAACGATGACTCCGGACCTGTCGAACAATCCCCAAATGGTCTATAATGATGAAATTTTAACATTTAATCTTTTGACTCTAAATGACTGTTGGATGTGAATTATGACTTTGTCAACTAAAATAAGTGTGTTTAAAGTCATTTCTGCCTGAAACGGGTCAAAATTGAAGCTTTTGAGTAAGCAAAACTCTGTAAAAATGGCAATTTTGGTCACTGTGAGGGTTTAAAAAGTGGTTATTCAACATGAGGCCCGTTCCAATTGACATTTTGAATCATTTTTGGTACAGTCCAAAAAATCAATTTTCGGATGAAAAACGATGACTCCGGACCTGTCGACTGATCTCAAAATGGTCAATATGGATGAAATTTCAACATTTATTCTTTTGACTCTAAATGACTGTTGGATGTGAATTATGACTTTGTCAACTAAAATAAGTGTGTTTAAAGTCATTTCTGTGCCTGAAACGGGTCAAAATTGAAGCTTTTGAGTAAGCAAAACTCTGTAAAAATGGCAATTTTGGTAACTGTGAGGGTTTAAAAAGTGGTTATTCAACATGATGCACGATCCAATTGACATTCTGAATCATTTTTGGTACAGTCCAAAAAATCAATTTTCGGATGAAAAACGATGACTCCGGACCTGTCGAACGATCTCAAAATGGTCAATATGGATGAAATTTCAACATTTATTCTTTTGACTCTAAATGACTGTTGGATGTGAATTATGACTTTGTCAACTAAAATAAGTGTGTTTAAAGTCATTTCTGTGCCTGAAACGGGTCAAAATTGAAGCTTTTGAGTAAGCAAAACTCTGTAAAAATGGCAATTTTGGTCACTGTGGAGTTTAAAAAGTGGTTATTCAACATGAGGCATGATCCAATTGACATTTTGAATCATTTTTGGTACAGTCCAAAAAATCAATTTTCGGATGAAAAACGATGACTCCGGACCTGTCGAACGTTCCCAAAATGGTCCATAATGATGAAATTTCAACATTTAATCTTTTGACTCTAAATGACTGTTGGATGTAAATTATGACTTTGTCAACTAAAACAAGTGTGTTTAAAGTCATTTCTGTGCCTGAAACGGGTCAAAATTGAAGCTTTTGAGTAAGCAAAACTCTGTAAAAATGGCGATTTTGGTCACTGTGAGGGTTTAAAAAGTGGTTATTCAACATGATGCACGATCCAATTGAAATTTTGAATCATTTTTGGTACAGTCCAAAAAATCAATTTTCGGATGAAAAACGATGACTCCGGACCTGTCGAACGATCCCAAAATAGTCTATAATGATGAAATTTTAACATTTAATCTTTTGACTCTAAATGACTGTTGGATGTGAATTATGACTTTGTCAACTAAAATAAGTGTGTTTAAAGTCATTTCTGTGCCTGAAACGGGTCAAAATTGAAGCTTTTGAGTAAGCAAAACTCTGTAAAAATGGCAATTTTGGTCACTGTGAGGGTTTAAAAAGTGGTTATTCAACATGAGGCACAATCCAATTGACATTTTGAATCATTTTTGGTACAGTCTAAAAAATCAATTTTCGGATGAAAAACGATGACTCCGGACCTGTCGAACGATCCCAAAATGGTCAATATGGATGAAATTTCAACATTTAATCTTTTGACTCTAAATGACTGTTGGATGTGAATTATGAATTTGTCAACTAAAATAAGTGTGTTTAAAGTCATTTCTGTGCCTGAAACGGGTCAAAATTGAAGCTTTTGAGTAAGCAAAACTCTCTAAAAATGGCAATTTTGGTCACTGTGAGGGTTTAAAAAGTGGTTATTCAACATGAGGCACAACCCAATTGACATTTTGAATCATTTTTGGTACAGTCCAAAAAATCAATTTTCGGATGAAAAACGATGACTCCGGACCTGTCGAACGATCCCAAAATGGTCAATATGGATGAAATTTCAACATTTAATCTTTTGACTCTAAATGACTGTTGGATGTGAATTATGAATTTGTCAACTAAAATAAGTGTGTTTAAAGTCATTTCTGTGCCTGAAACGGGTCAAAATTGAAGCTTTTGAGTAAGCAAAACTCTCTAAAAATGGCAATTTTGGTCATTGTGAGGGTTTAAAAAGTGGTTATTCAACATGAGGCACGATCCATTTGACATTTTGAATCATTTTTGGTACAGTCCAAAAAATCAATTTTTCGATGAAAAACGATGACTCGGGACCTGTCGAACGATCCCAAAATGGTCCATAATGATGAAATTTTAACATTTAATCTTTTGACTCTAAATGACTGTTGGATGTGAATTATGACTTTGTCAACTAGAATAAATGTGTTTAAAGTCATTTCTGTGCCTGAAACGGGTCAAAATTGAAGCTTTTGAGTAAGCAAAACTCTCTAAAAATGGCAATTTTGGTCATTGTGAGGGTTTAAAAAGTGGTTATTCAACATGAGGCACGATCCATTTGACATTTTGAATCATTTTTGGTACAGTCCAAAAAATCAATTTTTCGATGAAAAACGATGACTCGGGACCTGTCGAACGATCCCAAAATGGTCCATAATGATGAAATTTTAACATTTAATCTTTTGACTCTAAATGACTGTTGGATGTGAATTATGAATTTGTCAACTAAAATAAGTGTGTTTAAAGTCATTTCTGTGCCTGAAACGGGTCAAAATTGAAGCTTTTGAGTAAGCAAAACTCTGTAAAAATGGCAATTTTGGTCACTGTGAGGGTTTAAAAAGTGGTAATTCAACATGATGCACGATCCAATTGACATTTTGAATCATTTTTGGTACAGTCCAAAAAAATCAATTTTCGGATGAAAAACGATGACTCCGGACCCGTCGAACGACCCCAAAATGGTCTATAATGATGAAATTTTAACATTTAATCTTTTGACTCTAAATGACTATTGGATGTGAATTATGACTTTGTCAACTAAAACAAGCGTGTTTAAAGTCATTTCTGTGCCTGAAACGGGTCAAAATTGAAGCTTTTGAGTAAGCAAAACTCTGTAAAAATGGCAATTTTGGTCACTGTGAGGGTTTAAAACGTGGTTATTCAACATGAGGCACAATCCAATTGACATTTTGAATCATTTTTAGTACAGTCCAAAAAATCAATTTTCGGATGAAAAACGATGACTCCGGACCTGTCGAACGATCCCAAAATGGTCTATAATGATGAAATTTTAACATTTAATCTTTTGACTCTAAATGACTGTTGGATGTGAATTATGAATTTGTCAACTAAAATAAGTGTGTTTAAAGTCATTTCTGTGCCTGAAACGGGTCAAAATTGAAGCTTTTGAGTAAGCAAAACTCTCTAAAAATGGCAATTTTGGTCATTGTGATGGTTTAAAAAGTGGTTATTCAACATGAGGCACGATCCATTTGACATTTTGAATCATTTTTGGTACAGTCCAAAAAATCAATTTTTCGATGAAAAACGATGACTCGGGACCTGTCGAACGATCCCAAAATGGTCCATAATGATGAAATTTTAACATTTAATCTTTTGACTCTAAATGACTGTTGGATGTGAATTATGACTTTGTCAACTAGAATAAGTGTGTTTAAAGTCATTTCTGTGCCTGAAACGGGTCAAAATGGAAGCTTTTGAGTAAGCAAAACTCTGTAAAAATGGCAATTTTGGTCACTGTGAGGGTTTAAACAGTGGTTATTCAACATGAGGCATGATCCAATTGACATTTTGAATCATTTTTGGTACAGTCCAAAAAATCAATTTTCGGATGAAAAACGATGACTCCGGACCTGTCGAATGATCCCCAAATGGTCTATAATGATGAAATTTTAACATTTAATCTTTTGACTCTAAATGATTGTTGGATGTGAATTATGACTTTGTCAACTAAAATAAGTGTGTTTAAAGTCATTTCTGTGCCTGAAACGGGTCAAAATTGAAGCTTTTGAGTAAGCAAAACTCTGTAAAAATGGCAATTTTGGTCACTGTGAGGGTTTAAACAGTGGTTATTCAACATGAGGCATGATCCAATTGACATTTTGAATCATTTTTGGTACAGTCCAAATAATCAATTTTCGGATGAAAAACGATGACTCTGGACCTGTCGAACGATCCCCAAATGGTCTATAATGATGAAATTTTAACATTTAATCTTTTGACTCTAAATGACTGTTGGATGTGAATTATGACTTTGTCAACTAAAATAAGTGTGTTTAAAGTCATTTCTGCCTGAAACGGGTCAAAATTGAAGCTTTTGAGTAAGCAAAACTCTGTAAAAATGGCAATTTTGGTCACTGTGAGGGTTTAAAAAGTGGTTATTCAACATGATGCACGATCCAATTGACATTCTGAATCATTTTTGGTACAGTCCAAAAAATCAATTTTCGGATGAAAAACGATGACTCCGGACCTGTCGAACGATCTCAAAATGGTCAATATGGATGAAATTTCAACATTTATTCTTTTGACTCTAAATGACTGTTGGATGTGAATTATGACTTTGTCAACTAAAATAAGTGTGTTTAAAGTCATTTCTGTGCCTGAAACGGGTCAAAATTGAAGCTTTTGAGTAAGCAAAACTCTGTAAAAATGGCAATTTTGGTCACTGTGGAGTTTAAAAAGTGGTTATTCAACATGAGGCATGATCCAATTGACATTTTGAATCATTTTTGGTACAGTCCAAAAAATCAATTTTCGGATGAAAAACGATGACTCCGGACCTGTCGAACGTTCCCAAAATGGTCCATAATGATGAAATTTCAACATTTAATCTTTTGACTCTAAATGACTGTTGGATGTAAATTATGACTTTGTCAACTAAAACAAGTGTGTTTAAAGTCATTTCTGTGCCTGAAACGGGTCAAAATTGAAGCTTTTGAGTAAGCAAAACTCTGTAAAAATGGCGATTTTGGTCACTGTGAGGGTTTAAAAAGTGGTTATTCAACATGATGCACGATCCAATTGAAATTTTGAATCATTTTTGGTACAGTCCAAAAAATCAATTTTCGGATGAAAAACGATGACTCCGGACCTGTCGAACGATCCCAAAATAGTCTATAATGATGAAATTTTAACATTTAATCTTTTGACTCTAAATGACTGTTGGATGTGAATTATGACTTTGTCAACTAAAATAAGTGTGTTTAAAGTCATTTCTGTGCCTGAAACGGGTCAAAATTGAAGCTTTTGAGTAAGCAAAACTCTGTAAAAATGGCAATTTTGGTCACTGTGAGGGTTTAAAAAGTGGTTATTCAACATGAGGCACAATCCAATTGACATTTTGAATCATTTTTGGTACAGTCTAAAAAATCAATTTTCGGATGAAAAACGATGACTCCGGACCTGTCGAACGATCCCAAAATGGTCAATATGGATGAAATTTCAACATTTAATCTTTTGACTCTAAATGACTGTTGGATGTGAATTATGAATTTGTCAACTAAAATAAGTGTGTTTAAAGTCATTTCTGTGCCTGAAACGGGTCAAAATTGAAGCTTTTGAGTAAGCAAAACTCTCTAAAAATGGCAATTTTGGTCACTGTGAGGGTTTAAAAAGTGGTTATTCAACATGAGGCACAACCCAATTGACATTTTGAATCATTTTTGGTACAGTCCAAAAAATCAATTTTCGGATGAAAAACGATGACTCCGGACCTGTCGAACGATCCCAAAATGGTCAATATGGATGAAATTTCAACATTTAATCTTTTGACTCTAAATGACTGTTGGATGTGAATTATGAATTTGTCAACTAAAATAAGTGTGTTTAAAGTCATTTCTGTGCCTGAAACGGGTCAAAATTGAAGCTTTTGAGTAAGCAAAACTCTGTAAAAATGGCAATTTTGGTAACTGTGAGGGTTTAAAAAGTGGTTATTCAACATGATGCACGATCCAATTGACATTCTGAATCATTTTTGGTACAGTCCAAAAAATCAATTTTCGGATGAAAAACGATGACTCCGGACCTGTCGAACGATCCCAAAATAGTCTATAATGATGAAATTTTAACATTTAATCTTTTGACTCTAAATGACTGTTGGATGTGAATTATGACTTTGTCAACTAAAATAAGTGTGTTTAAAGTCATTTCTGTGCCTGAAACGGGTCAAAATTGAAGCTTTTGAGTAAGCAAAACTCTGTAAAAATGGCAATTTTGGTCACTGTGAGGGTTTAAAAAGTGGTTATTCAACATGAGGCACAACCCAATTGACATTTTGAATCATTTTTGGTACAGTCCAAAAAATCAATTTTCGGATGAAAAACGATGACTCCGGACCTGTCGAACGATCCCAAAATGGTCAATATGGATGAAATTTCAACATTTAATCTTTTGACTCTAAATGACTGTTGGATGTGAATTATGAATTTGTCAACTAAAATAAGTGTGTTTAAAGTCATTTCTGTGCCTGAAACGGGTCAAAATTGAAGCTTTTGAGTAAGCAAAACTCTCTAAAAATGGCAATTTTGGTCATTGTGAGGGTTTAAAAAGTGGTTATTCAACATGAGGCACGATCCATTTGACATTTTGAATCATTTTTGGTACAGTCCAAAAAATCAATTTTTCGATGAAAAACGATGACTCGGGACCTGTCGAACGATCCCAAAATGGTCCATAATGATGAAATTTTAACATTTAATCTTTTGACTCTAAATGACTGTTGGATGTGAATTATGAATTTGTCAACTAAAATAAGTGTGTTTAAAGTCATTTCTGTGCCTGAAACGGGTCAAAATTGAAGCTTTTGAGTAAGCAAAACTCTGTAAAAATGGCAATTTTGGTCACTGTGAGGGTTTAAAAAGTGGTAATTCAACATGATGCACGATCCAATTGACATTTTGAATCATTTTTGGTACAGTCCAAAAAAATCAATTTTCGGATGAAAAACGATGACTCCGGACCCGTCGAACGACCCCAAAATGGTCTATAATGATGAAATTTTAACATTTAATCTTTTGACTCTAAATGACTGTTGGATGTGAATTATGACTTTGTCAACTAAAACAAGCGTGTTTAAAGTCATTTCTGTGCCTGAAACGGGTCAAAATTGAAGCTTTTGAGTAAGCAAAACTCTGTAAAAATGGCAATTTTGGTCACTGTGAGGGTTTAAAACGTGGTTGTTCAACATGAGGCACGAACCAATTGACATTTTGAATCATTTTTAGTACAGTCCAAAAAATCAATTTTCGGATGAAAAACGATGACTCGGGACCTGTCGAACGATCCCAAAATGGTCCATAATGATGAAATTTTAACATTTAATCTTTTGACTCTAAATGACTGTTGGATGTGAATTATGACTTTGTCAACTAGAATAAGTGTGTTTAAAGTCATTTCTGTGCCTGAAATGGGTCAAAATGGAAGCTTTTGAGTAAGCAAAACTCTGTAAAAATGGCAATTTTGGTCACTGTGAGGGTTTAAACAGTGGTTATTCAACATGAGGCATGATCCAATTGACATTTTGAATTATTTTTGGTACAGTCCAAAAAATCAATTTTCGGATGAAAAACGATGACTCCGGACCTGTCGAACGATCCCCAAATGGTCTATAATGATGAAATTTTAACATTTAATCTTTTGACTCTAAATGATTGTTGGATGTGAAATATGACTTTGTCAACTAAAATAAGTGTGTTTAAAGTCATTTCTGTGCCTGAAACGGGTCAAAATGGAAGCTTTTGAGTAAGCAAAACTCTGTAAAAATGGCAATTTTGGTCACTGTGAGGGTTTAAACAGTGGTTATTCAACATGAGGCATGATCCAATTGACATTTTGAATCATTTTTGGTACAGTCCAAATAATCAATTTTCGGATGAAAAACGATGACTCCGGACCTGTCGAACAATCCCCAAATGGTCTATAATGATGAAATTTTAACATTTAATCTTTTGACTCTAAATGACTGTTGGATGTGAATTATGACTTTGTCAACTAAAATAAGTGTGTTTAAAGTCATTTCTGCCTGAAACGGGTCAAAATTGAAGCTTTTGAGTAAGCAAAACTCTGTAAAAATGGCAATTTTGGTCACTGTGAGGGTTTAAAAAGTGGTTATTCAACATGAGGCCCGTTCCAATTGACATTTTGAATCATTTTTGGTACAGTCCAAAAAATCAATTTTCGGATGAAAAACGATGACTCCGGACCTGTCGACTGATCTCAAAATGGTCAATATGGATGAAATTTCAACATTTATTCTTTTGACTCTAAATGACTGTTGGATGTGAATTATGACTTTGTCAACTAAAATAAGTGTGTTTAAAGTCATTTCTGTGCCTGAAACGGGTCAAAATTGAAGCTTTTGAGTAAGCAAAACTCTGTAAAAATGGCAATTTTGGTAACTGTGAGGGTTTAAAAAGTGGTTATTCAACATGATGCACGATCCAATTGACATTCTGAATCATTTTTGGTACAGTCCAAAAAATCAATTTTCGGATGAAAAACGATGACTCCGGACCTGTCGAACGATCTCAAAATGGTCAATATGGATGAAATTTCAACATTTATTCTTTTGACTCTAAATGACTGTTGGATGTGAATTATGACTTTGTCAACTAAAATAAGTGTGTTTAAAGTCATTTCTGTGCCTGAAACGGGTCAAAATTGAAGCTTTTGAGTAAGCAAAACTCTGTAAAAATGGCAATTTTGGTCACTGTGGAGTTTAAAAAGTGGTTATTCAACATGAGGCATGATCCAATTGACATTTTGAATCATTTTTGGTACAGTCCAAAAAATCAATTTTCGGATGAAAAACGATGACTCCGGACCTGTCGAACGTTCCCAAAATGGTCCATAATGATGAAATTTCAACATTTAATCTTTTGACTCTAAATGACTGTTGGATGTAAATTATGACTTTGTCAACTAAAACAAGTGTGTTTAAAGTCATTTCTGTGCCTGAAACGGGTCAAAATTGAAGCTTTTGAGTAAGCAAAACTCTGTAAAAATGGCGATTTTGGTCACTGTGAGGGTTTAAAAAGTGGTTATTCAACATGATGCACGATCCAATTGAAATTTTGAATCATTTTTGGTACAGTCCAAAAAATCAATTTTCGGATGAAAAACGATGACTCCGGACCTGTCGAACGATCCCAAAATAGTCTATAATGATGAAATTTTAACATTTAATCTTTTGACTCTAAATGACTGTTGGATGTGAATTATGACTTTGTCAACTAAAATAAGTGTGTTTAAAGTCATTTCTGTGCCTGAAACGGGTCAAAATTGAAGCTTTTGAGTAAGCAAAACTCTGTAAAAATGGCAATTTTGGTCACTGTGAGGGTTTAAAAAGTGGTTATTCAACATGAGGCACAATCCAATTGACATTTTGAATCATTTTTGGTACAGTCTAAAAAATCAATTTTCGGATGAAAAACGATGACTCCGGACCTGTCGAACGATCCCAAAATGGTCAATATGGATGAAATTTCAACATTTAATCTTTTGACTCTAAATGACTGTTGGATGTGAATTATGAATTTGTCAACTAAAATAAGTGTGTTTAAAGTCATTTCTGTGCCTGAAACGGGTCAAAATTGAAGCTTTTGAGTAAGCAAAACTCTCTAAAAATGGCAATTTTGGTCACTGTGAGGGTTTAAAAAGTGGTTATTCAACATGAGGCACAACCCAATTGACATTTTGAATCATTTTTGGTACAGTCCAAAAAATCAATTTTCGGATGAAAAACGATGACTCCGGACCTGTCGAACGATCCCAAAATGGTCAATATGGATGAAATTTCAACATTTAATCTTTTGACTCTAAATGACTGTTGGATGTGAATTATGAATTTGTCAACTAAAATAAGTGTGTTTAAAGTCATTTCTGTGCCTGAAACGGGTCAAAATTGAAGCTTTTGAGTAAGCAAAACTCTCTAAAAATGGCAATTTTGGTCATTGTGAGGGTTTAAAAAGTGGTTATTCAACATGAGGCACGATCCATTTGACATTTTGAATCATTTTTGGTACAGTCCAAAAAATCAATTTTTCGATGAAAAACGATGACTCGGGACCTGTCGAACGATCCCAAAATGGTCCATAATGATGAAATTTTAACATTTAATCTTTTGACTCTAAATGACTGTTGGATGTGAATTATGACTTTGTCAACTAGAATAAATGTGTTTAAAGTCATTTCTGTGCCTGAAACGGGTCAAAATTGAAGCTTTTGAGTAAGCAAAACTCTCTAAAAATGGCAATTTTGGTCATTGTGAGGGTTTAAAAAGTGGTTATTCAACATGAGGCACGATCCATTTGACATTTTGAATCATTTTTGGTACAGTCCAAAAAATCAATTTTTCGATGAAAAACGATGACTCGGGACCTGTCGAACGATCCCAAAATGGTCCATAATGATGAAATTTTAACATTTAATCTTTTGACTCTAAATGACTGTTGGATGTGAATTATGAATTTGTCAACTAAAATAAGTGTGTTTAAAGTCATTTCTGTGCCTGAAACGGGTCAAAATTGAAGCTTTTGAGTAAGCAAAACTCTGTAAAAATGGCAATTTTGGTCACTGTGAGGGTTTAAAAAGTGGTAATTCAACATGATGCACGATCCAATTGACATTTTGAATCATTTTTGGTACAGTCCAAAAAAATCAATTTTCGGATGAAAAACGATGACTCCGGACCCGTCGAACGACCCCAAAATGGTCTATAATGATGAAATTTTAACATTTAATCTTTTGACTCTAAATGACTATTGGATGTGAATTATGACTTTGTCAACTAAAACAAGCGTGTTTAAAGTCATTTCTGTGCCTGAAACGGGTCAAAATTGAAGCTTTTGAGTAAGCAAAACTCTGTAAAAATGGCAATTTTGGTCACTGTGAGGGTTTAAAACGTGGTTATTCAACATGAGGCACAATCCAATTGACATTTTGAATCATTTTTAGTACAGTCCAAAAAATCAATTTTCGGATGAAAAACGATGACTCCGGACCTGTCGAACGATCCCAAAATGGTCTATAATGATGAAATTTTAACATTTAATCTTTTGACTCTAAATGACTGTTGGATGTGAATTATGAATTTGTCAACTAAAATAAGTGTGTTTAAAGTCATTTCTGTGCCTGAAACGGGTCAAAATTGAAGCTTTTGAGTAAGCAAAACTCTCTAAAAATGGCAATTTTGGTCATTGTGATGGTTTAAAAAGTGGTTATTCAACATGAGGCACGATCCATTTGACATTTTGAATCATTTTTGGTACAGTCCAAAAAATCAATTTTTCGATGAAAAACGATGACTCGGGACCTGTCGAACGATCCCAAAATGGTCCATAATGATGAAATTTTAACATTTAATCTTTTGACTCTAAATGACTGTTGGATGTGAATTATGACTTTGTCAACTAGAATAAGTGTGTTTAAAGTCATTTCTGTGCCTGAAACGGGTCAAAATGGAAGCTTTTGAGTAAGCAAAACTCTGTAAAAATGGCAATTTTGGTCACTGTGAGGGTTTAAACAGTGGTTATTCAACATGAGGCATGATCCAATTGACATTTTGAATCATTTTTGGTACAGTCCAAAAAATCAATTTTCGGATGAAAAACGATGACTCCGGACCTGTCGAATGATCCCCAAATGGTCTATAATGATGAAATTTTAACATTTAATCTTTTGACTCTAAATGATTGTTGGATGTGAATTATGACTTTGTCAACTAAAATAAGTGTGTTTAAAGTCATTTCTGTGCCTGAAACGGGTCAAAATTGAAGCTTTTGAGTAAGCAAAACTCTGTAAAAATGGCAATTTTGGTCACTGTGAGGGTTTAAACAGTGGTTATTCAACATGAGGCATGATCCAATTGACATTTTGAATCATTTTTGGTACAGTCCAAATAATCAATTTTCGGATGAAAAACGATGACTCTGGACCTGTCGAACGATCCCCAAATGGTCTATAATGATGAAATTTTAACATTTAATCTTTTGACTCTAAATGACTGTTGGATGTGAATTATGACTTTGTCAACTAAAATAAGTGTGTTTAAAGTCATTTCTGCCTGAAACGGGTCAAAATTGAAGCTTTTGAGTAAGCAAAACTCTGTAAAAATGGCAATTTTGGTCACTGTGAGGGTTTAAAAAGTGGTTATTCAACATGATGCACGATCCAATTGACATTCTGAATCATTTTTGGTACAGTCCAAAAAATCAATTTTCGGATGAAAAACGATGACTCCGGACCTGTCGAACGATCTCAAAATGGTCAATATGGATGAAATTTCAACATTTATTCTTTTGACTCTAAATGACTGTTGGATGTGAATTATGACTTTGTCAACTAAAATAAGTGTGTTTAAAGTCATTTCTGTGCCTGAAACGGGTCAAAATTGAAGCTTTTGAGTAAGCAAAACTCTGTAAAAATGGCAATTTTGGTCACTGTGGAGTTTAAAAAGTGGTTATTCAACATGAGGCATGATCCAATTGACATTTTGAATCATTTTTGGTACAGTCCAAAAAATCAATTTTCGGATGAAAAACGATGACTCCGGACCTGTCGAACGTTCCCAAAATGGTCCATAATGATGAAATTTCAACATTTAATCTTTTGACTCTAAATGACTGTTGGATGTAAATTATGACTTTGTCAACTAAAACAAGTGTGTTTAAAGTCATTTCTGTGCCTGAAACGGGTCAAAATTGAAGCTTTTGAGTAAGCAAAACTCTGTAAAAATGGCGATTTTGGTCACTGTGAGGGTTTAAAAAGTGGTTATTCAACATGATGCACGATCCAATTGAAATTTTGAATCATTTTTGGTACAGTCCAAAAAATCAATTTTCGGATGAAAAACGATGACTCCGGACCTGTCGAACGATCCCAAAATAGTCTATAATGATGAAATTTTAACATTTAATCTTTTGACTCTAAATGACTGTTGGATGTGAATTATGACTTTGTCAACTAAAATAAGTGTGTTTAAAGTCATTTCTGTGCCTGAAACGGGTCAAAATTGAAGCTTTTGAGTAAGCAAAACTCTGTAAAAATGGCAATTTTGGTCACTGTGAGGGTTTAAAAAGTGGTTATTCAACATGAGGCACAATCCAATTGACATTTTGAATCATTTTTGGTACAGTCTAAAAAATCAATTTTCGGATGAAAAACGATGACTCCGGACCTGTCGAACGATCCCAAAATGGTCAATATGGATGAAATTTCAACATTTAATCTTTTGACTCTAAATGACTGTTGGATGTGAATTATGAATTTGTCAACTAAAATAAGTGTGTTTAAAGTCATTTCTGTGCCTGAAACGGGTCAAAATTGAAGCTTTTGAGTAAGCAAAACTCTCTAAAAATGGCAATTTTGGTCACTGTGAGGGTTTAAAAAGTGGTTATTCAACATGAGGCACAACCCAATTGACATTTTGAATCATTTTTGGTACAGTCCAAAAAATCAATTTTCGGATGAAAAACGATGACTCCGGACCTGTCGAACGATCCCAAAATGGTCAATATGGATGAAATTTCAACATTTAATCTTTTGACTCTAAATGACTGTTGGATGTGAATTATGAATTTGTCAACTAAAATAAGTGTGTTTAAAGTCATTTCTGTGCCTGAAACGGGTCAAAATTGAAGCTTTTGAGTAAGCAAAACTCTCTAAAAATGGCAATTTTGGTCATTGTGAGGGTTTAAAAAGTGGTTATTCAACATGAGGCACGATCCATTTGACATTTTGAATCATTTTTGGTACAGTCCAAAAAATCAATTTTTCGATGAAAAACGATGACTCGGGACCTGTCGAACGATCCCAAAATGGTCCATAATGATGAAATTTTAACATTTAATCTTTTGACTCTAAATGACTGTTGGATGTGAATTATGACTTTGTCAACTAGAATAAATGTGTTTAAAGTCATTTCTGTGCCTGAAACGGGTCAAAATTGAAGCTTTTGAGTAAGCAAAACTCTCTAAAAATGGCAATTTTGGTCATTGTGAGGGTTTAAAAAGTGGTTATTCAACATGAGGCACGATCCATTTGACATTTTGAATCATTTTTGGTACAGTCCAAAAAATCAATTTTTCGATGAAAAACGATGACTCGGGACCTGTCGAACGATCCCAAAATGGTCCATAATGATGAAATTTTAACATTTAATCTTTTGACTCTAAATGACTGTTGGATGTGAATTATGAATTTGTCAACTAAAATAAGTGTGTTTAAAGTCATTTCTGTGCCTGAAACGGGTCAAAATTGAAGCTTTTGAGTAAGCAAAACTCTGTAAAAATGGCAATTTTGGTCACTGTGAGGGTTTAAAAAGTGGTAATTCAACATGATGCACGATCCAATTGACATTTTGAATCATTTTTGGTACAGTCCAAAAAAATCAATTTTCGGATGAAAAACGATGACTCCGGACCCGTCGAACGACCCCAAAATGGTCTATAATGATGAAATTTTAACATTTAATCTTTTGACTCTAAATGACTATTGGATGTGAATTATGACTTTGTCAACTAAAACAAGCGTGTTTAAAGTCATTTCTGTGCCTGAAACGGGTCAAAATTGAAGCTTTTGAGTAAGCAAAACTCTGTAAAAATGGCAATTTTGGTCACTGTGAGGGTTTAAAACGTGGTTATTCAACATGAGGCACAATCCAATTGACATTTTGAATCATTTTTAGTACAGTCCAAAAAATCAATTTTCGGATGAAAAACGATGACTCCGGACCTGTCGAACGATCCCAAAATGGTCTATAATGATGAAATTTTAACATTTAATCTTTTGACTCTAAATGACTGTTTGATGTGAATTATGAATTTGTCAACTAAAATAAGTGTGTTTAAAGTCATTTCTGTGCCTGAAACGGGTCAAAATTGAAGCTTTTGAGTAAGCAAAACTCTCTAAAAATGGCAATTTTGGTCATTGTGATGGTTTAAAAAGTGGTTATTCAACATGAGGCACGATCCATTTGACATTTTGAATCATTTTTGGTACAGTCCAAAAAATCAATTTTTCGATGAAAAACGATGACTCGGGACCTGTCGAACGATCCCAAAATGGTCCATAATGATGAAATTTTAACATTTAATCTTTTGACTCTAAATGACTGTTGGATGTGAATTATGACTTTGTCAACTAGAATAAGTGTGTTTAAAGTCATTTCTGTGCCTGAAACGGGTCAAAATGGAAGCTTTTGAGTAAGCAAAACTCTGTAAAAATGGCAATTTTGGTCACTGTGAGGGTTTAAACAGTGGTTATTCAACATGAGGCATGATCCAATTGACATTTTGAATCATTTTTGGTACAGTCCAAAAAATCAATTTTCGGATGAAAAACGATGACTCCGGACCTGTCGAACGATCTCAAAATGGTCAATATGGATGAAATTTCAACATTTATTCTTTTGACTCTAAATGACTGTTGGATGTGAATTATGACTTTGTCAACTAAAATAAGTGTGTTTAAAGTCATTTCTGTGCCTGAAACGGGTCAAAATTGAAGCTTTTGAGTAAGCAAAACTCTGTAAAAATGGCAATTTTGGTCACTGTGGAGTTTAAAAAGTGGTTATTCAACATGAGGCATGATCCAATTGACATTTTGAATCATTTTTGGTACAGTCCAAAAAATCAATTTTCGGATGAAAAACGATGACTCCGGACCTGTCGAACGTTCCCAAAATGGTCCATAATGATGAAATTTCAACATTTAATCTTTTGACTCTAAATGACTGTTGGATGTAAATTATGACTTTGTCAACTAAAACAAGTGTGTTTAAAGTCATTTCTGTGCCTGAAACGGGTCAAAATTGAAGCTTTTGAGTAAGCAAAACTCTGTAAAAATGGCGATTTTGGTCACTGTGAGGGTTTAAAAAGTGGTTATTCAACATGATGCACGATCCAATTGAAATTTTGAATCATTTTTGGTACAGTCCAAAAAATCAATTTTCGGATGAAAAACGATGACTCCGGACCTGTCGAACGATCCCAAAATAGTCTATAATGATGAAATTTTAACATTTAATCTTTTGACTCTAAATGACTGTTGGATGTGAATTATGACTTTGTCAACTAAAATAAGTGTGTTTAAAGTCATTTCTGTGCCTGAAACGGGTCAAAATTGAAGCTTTTGAGTAAGCAAAACTCTGTAAAAATGGCAATTTTGGTCACTGTGAGGGTTTAAAAAGTGGTTATTCAACATGAGGCACAATCCAATTGACATTTTGAATCATTTTTGGTACAGTCTAAAAAATCAATTTTCGGATGAAAAACGATGACTCCGGACCTGTCGAACGATCCCAAAATGGTCAATATGGATGAAATTTCAACATTTAATCTTTTGACTCTAAATGACTGTTGGATGTGAATTATGAATTTGTCAACTAAAATAAGTGTGTTTAAAGTCATTTCTGTGCCTGAAACGGGTCAAAATTGAAGCTTTTGAGTAAGCAAAACTCTCTAAAAATGGCAATTTTGGTCACTGTGAGGGTTTAAAAAGTGGTTATTCAACATGAGGCACAACCCAATTGACATTTTGAATCATTTTTGGTACAGTCCAAAAAATCAATTTTCGGATGAAAAACGATGACTCCGGACCTGTCGAACGATCCCAAAATGGTCAATATGGATGAAATTTCAACATTTAATCTTTTGACTCTAAATGACTGTTGGATGTGAATTATGAATTTGTCAACTAAAATAAGTGTGTTTAAAGTCATTTCTGTGCCTGAAACGGGTCAAAATTGAAGCTTTTGAGTAAGCAAAACTCTCTAAAAATGGCAATTTTGGTCATTGTGAGGGTTTAAAAAGTGGTTATTCAACATGAGGCACGATCCATTTGACATTTTGAATCATTTTTGGTACAGTCCAAAAAATCAATTTTTCGATGAAAAACGATGACTCGGGACCTGTCGAACGATCCCAAAATGGTCCATAATGATGAAATTTTAACATTTAATCTTTTGACTCTAAATGACTGTTGGATGTGAATTATGACTTTGTCAACTAGAATAAATGTGTTTAAAGTCATTTCTGTGCCTGAAACGGGTCAAAATTGAAGCTTTTGAGTAAGCAAAACTCTCTAAAAATGGCAATTTTGGTCATTGTGAGGGTTTAAAAAGTGGTTATTCAACATGAGGCACGATCCATTTGACATTTTGAATCATTTTTGGTACAGTCCAAAAAATCAATTTTTCGATGAAAAACGATGACTCGGGACCTGTCGAACGATCCCAAAATGGTCCATAATGATGAAATTTTAACATTTAATCTTTTGACTCTAAATGACTGTTGGATGTGAATTATGAATTTGTCAACTAAAATAAGTGTGTTTAAAGTCATTTCTGTGCCTGAAACGGGTCAAAATTGAAGCTTTTGAGTAAGCAAAACTCTGTAAAAATGGCAATTTTGGTCACTGTGAGGGTTTAAAAAGTGGTAATTCAACATGATGCACGATCCAATTGACATTTTGAATCATTTTTGGTACAGTCCAAAAAAATCAATTTTCGGATGAAAAACGATGACTCCGGACCCGTCGAACGACCCCAAAATGGTCTATAATGATGAAATTTTAACATTTAATCTTTTGACTCTAAATGACTATTGGATGTGAATTATGACTTTGTCAACTAAAACAAGCGTGTTTAAAGTCATTTCTGTGCCTGAAACGGGTCAAAATTGAAGCTTTTGAGTAAGCAAAACTCTGTAAAAATGGCAATTTTGGTCACTGTGAGGGTTTAAAACGTGGTTATTCAACATGAGGCACAATCCAATTGACATTTTGAATCATTTTTAGTACAGTCCAAAAAATCAATTTTCGGATGAAAAACGATGACTCCGGACCTGTCGAACGATCCCAAAATGGTCTATAATGATGAAATTTTAACATTTAATCTTTTGACTCTAAATGACTGTTGGATGTGAATTATGAATTTGTCAACTAAAATAAGTGTGTTTAAAGTCATTTCTGTGCCTGAAACGGGTCAAAATTGAAGCTTTTGAGTAAGCAAAACTCTCTAAAAATGGCAATTTTGGTCATTGTGATGGTTTAAAAAGTGGTTATTCAACATGAGGCACGATCCATTTGACATTTTGAATCATTTTTGGTACAGTCCAAAAAATCAATTTTTCGATGAAAAACGATGACTCGGGACCTGTCGAACGATCCCAAAATGGTCCATAATGATGAAATTTTAACATTTAATCTTTTGACTCTAAATGACTGTTGGATGTGAATTATGACTTTGTCAACTAGAATAAGTGTGTTTAAAGTCATTTCTGTGCCTGAAACGGGTCAAAATGGAAGCTTTTGAGTAAGCAAAACTCTGTAAAAATGGCAATTTTGGTCACTGTGAGGGTTTAAACAGTGGTTATTCAACATGAGGCATGATCCAATTGACATTTTGAATCATTTTTGGTACAGTCCAAAAAATCAATTTTCGGATGAAAAACGATGACTCCGGACCTGTCGAATGATCCCCAAATGGTCTATAATGATGAAATTTTAACATTTAATCTTTTGACTCTAAATGATTGTTGGATGTGAATTATGACTTTGTCAACTAAAATAAGTGTGTTTAAAGTCATTTCTGTGCCTGAAACGGGTCAAAATTGAAGCTTTTGAGTAAGCAAAACTCTGTAAAAATGGCAATTTTGGTCACTGTGAGGGTTTAAACAGTGGTTATTCAACATGAGGCATGATCCAATTGACATTTTGAATCATTTTTGGTACAGTCCAAATAATCAATTTTCGGATGAAAAACGATGACTCTGGACCTGTCGAACGATCCCCAAATGGTCTATAATGATGAAATTTTAACATTTAATCTTTTGACTCTAAATGACTGTTGGATGTGAATTATGACTTTGTCAACTAAAATAAGTGTGTTTAAAGTCATTTCTGCCTGAAACGGGTCAAAATTGAAGCTTTTGAGTAAGCAAAACTCTGTAAAAATGGCAATTTTGGTCACTGTGAGGGTTTAAAAAGTGGTTATTCAACATGAGGCCCGTTCCAATTGACATTTTGAATCATTTTTGGTACAGTCCAAAAAATCAATTTTCGGATGAAAAACGATGACTCCGGACCTGTCGACTGATCTCAAAATGGTCAATATGGATGAAATTTCAACATTTATTCTTTTGACTCTAAATGACTGTTGGATGTGAATTATGACTTTGTCAACTAAAATAAGTGTGTTTAAAGTCATTTCTGTGCCTGAAACGGGTCAAAATTGAAGCTTTTGAGTAAGCAAAACTCTGTAAAAATGGCAATTTTGGTAACTGTGAGGGTTTAAAAAGTGGTTATTCAACATGATGCACGATCCAATTGACATTCTGAATCATTTTTGGTACAGTCCAAAAAATCAATTTTCGGATGAAAAACGATGACTCCGGACCTGTCGAACGATCTCAAAATGGTCAATATGGATGAAATTTCAACATTTAATCTTTTGACTCTAAATGACTGTTGGATGTAAATTATGACTTTGTCAACTAAAACAAGTGTGTTTAAAGTCATTTCTGTGCCTGAAACGGGTCAAAATTGAAGCTTTTGAGTAAGCAAAACTCTGTAAAAATGGCGATTTTGGTCACTGTGAGGGTTTAAAAAGTGGTTATTCAACATGATGCACGATCCAATTGAAATTTTGAATCATTTTTGGTACAGTCCAAAAAATCAATTTTCGGATGAAAAACGATGACTCCGGACCTGTCGAACGATCCCAAAATAGTCTATAATGATGAAATTTTAACGTTTAATCTTTTGACTCTAAATGACTGTTGGATGTGAATTATGACTTTGTCAACTAAAATAAGTGTGTTTAAAGTCATTTCTGTGCCTGAAACGGGTCAAAATTGAAGCTTTTGAGTAAGCAAAACTCTGTAAAAATGGCAATTTTGGTCACTGTGAGGGTTTAAAAAGTGGTTATTCAACATGAGGCACAATCCAATTGACATTTTGAATCATTTTTGGTACAGTCCAAAAAATCAATTTTCGGATGAAAAACGATGACTCCGGACCTGTCGAACGATCCCAAAATGGTCAATATGGATGAAATTTCAACATTTAATCTTTTGACTCTAAATGACTGTTGGATGTGAATTATGAATTTGTCAACTAAAATAAGTGTGTTTAAAGTCATTTCTGTGCCTGAAACGGGTCAAAATTGAAGCTTTTGAGTAAGCAAAACTCTCTAAAAATGGCAATTTTGGTCATTGTGAGGGTTTAAAAAGTGGTTATTCAACATGAGGCACGATCCATTTGACATTTTGAATCATTTTTGGTACAGTCCAAAAAATCAATTTTTCGATGAAAAACGATGACTCGGGACCTGTCGAACGATCCCAAAATGGTCCATAATGATGAAATTTTAACATTTAATCTTTTGACTCTAAATGACTGTTGGATGTGAATTATGAATTTGTCAACTAAAATAAGTGTGTTTAAAGTCATTTCTGTGCCTGAAACGGGTCAAAATTGAAGCTTTTGAGTAAGCAAAACTCTGTAAAAATGGCAATTTTGGTCACTGTGAGGGTTTAAAAAGTGGTAATTCAACATGATGCACGATCCAATTGACATTTTGAATCATTTTTGGTACAGTCCAAAAAAATCAATTTTCGGATGAAAAACGATGACTCCGGACCCGTCGAACGACCCCAAAATGGTCTATAATGATGAAATTTTAACATTTAATCTTTTGACTCTAAATGACTGTTGGATGTGAATTATGACTTTGTCAACTAAAACAAGCGTGTTTAAAGTCATTTCTGTGCCTGAAACGGGTCAAAATTGAAGCTTTTGAGTAAGCAAAACTCTGTAAAAATGGCAATTTTGGTCACTGTGAGGGTTTAAAACGTGGTTATTCAACATGAGGCACGATCCAATTGACATTTTGAATCATTTTTAGTACAGTCCAAAAAATCAATTTTCGGATGAAAAACGATGACTCCGGACCTGTCAAACGATCCCCAAATGGTCTATAATGATGAAATTTTAACATTTAATCTTTTGACTCTAAATGACTGTTGGATGTGAATTATGACTTTGTCAACTAAAATAAGTGTGTTTAAAGTCATTTCTGTGCCTGAAACGGGTCAAAATTGAAGCTTTTGAGTAAGCAAAACTCTGTAAAAATGGCAATTTTGGTCATTGTGAGGGTTTAAAAAGTGGTTATTCAACATGATGCACGATCCAATTGACATTTTGAATCATTTTTGGTACAGTCCAAAAAATTAATTTTCGGATGAAAAACGATGACTCCGGAACTGTCGAACGATCCCAAAATAGTCTATAATGATGAAATTTTAACATTTAATCTTTTGACTCTAAATGACTGTTGGATGTGAATTATGACTTTGTCAACTAAAATAAGTGTGTTTAAAGTCATTTCTGTGCCTGAAACGGGTCAAAATTGAAGCTTTTGAGTAAGCAAATCTCTGTAAAAATGGCAATTTTGGTCACTGTGAGGGTTTAAACAGTGGTTATTCAACATGAGGCATGATCCAATTGACATTTTGAATCATTTTTGGTACAGTCCAAATAATCAATTTCCGGATGAAAAACGATGACTCCGGACCTGTCGAACGATCCCCAAATGGTCTATAATGATGAAATTTTAACATTTAATCTTTTGACTCTAAATGACTGTTGGATGTGAATTATGACTTTGTCAACTAAAATAAGTGTGTTTAAAGTCATTTCTGCCTGAAACGGGTCAAAATTGAAGCTTTTGAGTAAGCAAAACTCTGTAAAAATGGCAATTTTGGTCACTGTGAGGGTTTAAAAAGTGGTTATTCAACATGAGGCCCGTTCCAATTGACATTTTGAATCATTTTTGGTACAGTCCAAAAAATCAATTTTCGGATGAAAAACGATGACTCCGGACCTGTCGACTGATCTCAAAATGGTCAATATGGATGAAATTTCAACATTTATTCTTTTGACTCTAAATGACTGTTGGATGTGAATTATGACTTTGTCAACTAAAATAAGTGTGTTTAAAGTCATTTCTGTGCCTGAAACGGGTCAAAATTGAAGCTTTTGAGTAAGCAAAACTCTGTAAAAATGGCAATTTTGGTAACTGTGAGGGTTTAAAAAGTGGTTATTCAACATGATGCACGATCCAATTGACATTCTGAATCATTTTTGGTACAGTCCAAAAAATCAATTTTCGGATGAAAAACGATGACTCCGGACCTGTCGAACGATCCCAAAATAGTCTATAATGATGAAATTTTAACATTTAATCTTTTGACTCTAAATGACTGTTGGATGTGAATTATGACTTTGTCAACTAAAATAAGTGTGTTTAAAGTCATTTCTGTGCCTGAAACGGGTCAAAATTGAAGCTTTTGAGTAAGCAAAACTCTGTAAAAATGGCAATTTTGGTCACTGTGAGGGTTTAAAAAGTGGTTATTCAACATGAGGCACAACCCAATTGACATTTTGAATCATTTTTGGTACAGTCCAAAAAATCAATTTTCGGATGAAAAACGATGACTCCGGACCTGTCGAACGATCCCAAAATGGTCAATATGGATGAAATTTCAACATTTAATCTTTTGACTCTAAATGACTGTTGGATGTGAATTATGAATTTGTCAACTAAAATAAGTGTGTTTAAAGTCATTTCTGTGCCTGAAACGGGTCAAAATTGAAGCTTTTGAGTAAGCAAAACTCTCTAAAAATGGCAATTTTGGTCATTGTGAGGGTTTAAAAAGTGGTTATTCAACATGAGGCACGATCCATTTGACATTTTGAATCATTTTTGGTACAGTCCAAAAAATCAATTTTTCGATGAAAAACGATGACTCGGGACCTGTCGAACGATCCCAAAATGGTCCATAATGATGAAATTTTAACATTTAATCTTTTGACTCTAAATGACTGTTGGATGTGAATTATGAATTTGTCAACTAAAATAAGTGTGTTTAAAGTCATTTCTGTGCCTGAAACGGGTCAAAATTGAAGCTTTTGAGTAAGCAAAACTCTGTAAAAATGGCAATTTTGGTCACTGTGAGGGTTTAAAAAGTGGTAATTCAACATGATGCACGATCCAATTGACATTTTGAATCATTTTTGGTACAGTCCAAAAAAATCAATTTTCGGATGAAAAACGATGACTCCGGACCCGTCGAACGACCCCAAAATGGTCTATAATGATGAAATTTTAACATTTAATCTTTTGACTCTAAATGACTGTTGGATGTGAATTATGACTTTGTCAACTAAAACAAGCGTGTTTAAAGTCATTTCTGTGCCTGAAACGGGTCAAAATTGAAGCTTTTGAGTAAGCAAAACTCTGTAAAAATGGCAATTTTGGTCACTGTGAGGGTTTAAAACGTGGTTGTTCAACATGAGGCACGAACCAATTGACATTTTGAATCATTTTTAGTACAGTCCAAAAAATCAATTTTCGGATGAAAAACGATGACTCGGGACCTGTCGAACGATCCCAAAATGGTCCATAATGATGAAATTTTAACATTTAATCTTTTGACTCTAAATGACTGTTGGATGTGAATTATGACTTTGTCAACTAGAATAAGTGTGTTTAAAGTCATTTCTGTGCCTGAAACGGGTCAAAATGGAAGCTTTTGAGTAAGCAAAACTCTGTAAAAATGGCAATTTTGGTCACTGTGAGGGTTTAAACAGTGGTTATTCAACATGAGGCATGATCCAATTGACATTTTGAATTATTTTTGGTACAGTCCAAAAAATCAATTTTCGGATGAAAAACGATGACTCCGGACCTGTCGAACGATCCCCAAATGGTCTATAATGATGAAATTTTAACATTTAATCTTTTGACTCTAAATGATTGTTGGATGTGAAATATGACTTTGTCAACTAAAATAAGTGTGTTTAAAGTCATTTCTGTGCCTGAAACGGGTCAAAATGGAAGCTTTTGAGTAAGCAAAACTCTGTAAAAATGGCAATTTTGGTCACTGTGAGGGTTTAAACAGTGGTTATTCAACATGAGGCATGATCCAATTGACATTTTGAATCATTTTTGGTACAGTCCAAATAATCAATTTTCGGATGAAAAACGATGACTCCGGACCTGTCGAACAATCCCCAAATGGTCTATAATGATGAAATTTTAACATTTAATCTTTTGACTCTAAATGACTGTTGGATGTGAATTATGACTTTGTCAACTAAAATAAGTGTGTTTAAAGTCATTTCTGCCTGAAACGGGTCAAAATTGAAGCTTTTGAGTAAGCAAAACTCTGTAAAAATGGCAATTTTGGTCACTGTGAGGGTTTAAAAAGTGGTTATTCAACATGAGGCCCGTTCCAATTGACATTTTGAATCATTTTTGGTACAGTCCAAAAAATCAATTTTCGGATGAAAAACGATGACTCCGGACCTGTCGACTGATCTCAAAATGGTCAATATGGATGAAATTTCAACATTTATTCTTTTGACTCTAAATGACTGTTGGATGTGAATTATGACTTTGTCAACTAAAATAAGTGTGTTTAAAGTCATTTCTGTGCCTGAAACGGGTCAAAATTGAAGCTTTTGAGTAAGCAAAACTCTGTAAAAATGGCAATTTTGGTAACTGTGAGGGTTTAAAAAGTGGTTATTCAACATGATGCACGATCCAATTGACATTCTGAATCATTTTTGGTACAGTCCAAAAAATCAATTTTCGGATGAAAAACGATGACTCCGGACCTGTCGAACGATCTCAAAATGGTCAATATGGATGAAATTTCAACATTTATTCTTTTGACTCTAAATGACTGTTGGATGTGAATTATGACTTTGTCAACTAAAATAAGTGTGTTTAAAGTCATTTCTGTGCCTGAAACGGGTCAAAATTGAAGCTTTTGAGTAAGCAAAACTCTGTAAAAATGGCAATTTTGGTCACTGTGGAGTTTAAAAAGTGGTTATTCAACATGAGGCATGATCCAATTGACATTTTGAATCATTTTTGGTACAGTCCAAAAAATCAATTTTCGGATGAAAAACGATGACTCCGGACCTGTCGAACGTTCCCAAAATGGTCCATAATGATGAAATTTCAACATTTAATCTTTTGACTCTAAATGACTGTTGGATGTAAATTATGACTTTGTCAACTAAAACAAGTGTGTTTAAAGTCATTTCTGTGCCTGAAACGGGTCAAAATTGAAGCTTTTGAGTAAGCAAAACTCTGTAAAAATGGCGATTTTGGTCACTGTGAGGGTTTAAAAAGTGGTTATTCAACATGATGCACGATCCAATTGAAATTTTGAATCATTTTTGGTACAGTCCAAAAAATCAATTTTCGGATGAAAAACGATGACTCCGGACCTGTCGAACGATCCCAAAATAGTCTATAATGATGAAATTTTAACATTTAATCTTTTGACTCTAAATGACTGTTGGATGTGAATTATGACTTTGTCAACTAAAATAAGTGTGTTTAAAGTCATTTCTGTGCCTGAAACGGGTCAAAATTGAAGCTTTTGAGTAAGCAAAACTCTGTAAAAATGGCAATTTTGGTCACTGTGAGGGTTTAAAAAGTGGTTATTCAACATGAGGCACAATCCAATTGACATTTTGAATCATTTTTGGTACAGTCTAAAAAATCAATTTTCGGATGAAAAACGATGACTCCGGACCTGTCGAACGATCCCAAAATGGTCAATATGGATGAAATTTCAACATTTAATCTTTTGACTCTAAATGACTGTTGGATGTGAATTATGAATTTGTCAACTAAAATAAGTGTGTTTAAAGTCATTTCTGTGCCTGAAACGGGTCAAAATTGAAGCTTTTGAGTAAGCAAAACTCTCTAAAAATGGCAATTTTGGTCACTGTGAGGGTTTAAAAAGTGGTTATTCAACATGAGGCACAACCCAATTGACATTTTGAATCATTTTTGGTACAGTCCAAAAAATCAATTTTCGGATGAAAAACGATGACTCCGGACCTGTCGAACGATCCCAAAATGGTCAATATGGATGAAATTTCAACATTTAATCTTTTGACTCTAAATGACTGTTGGATGTGAATTATGAATTTGTCAACTAAAATAAGTGTGTTTAAAGTCATTTCTGTGCCTGAAACGGGTCAAAATTGAAGCTTTTGAGTAAGCAAAACTCTCTAAAAATGGCAATTTTGGTCATTGTGAGGGTTTAAAAAGTGGTTATTCAACATGAGGCACGATCCATTTGACATTTTGAATCATTTTTGGTACAGTCCAAAAAATCAATTTTTCGATGAAAAACGATGACTCGGGACCTGTCGAACGATCCCAAAATGGTCCATAATGATGACATTTTAACATTTAATCTTTTGACTCTAAATGACTGTTGGATGTGAATTATGAATTTGTCAACTAAAATAAGTGTGTTTAAAGTCATTTCTGTGCCTGAAACGGGTCAAAATTGAAGCTTTTGAGTAAGCAAAACTCTGTAAAAATGGCAATTTTGGTCACTGTGAGGGTTTAAAAAGTGGTAATTCAACATGATGCACGATCCAATTGACATTTTGAATCATTTTTGGTACAGTCCAAAAAAATCAATTTTCGGATGAAAAACGATGACTCCGGACCCGTCGAACGACCCCAAAATGGTCTATAATGATGAAATTTTAACATTTAATCTTTTGACTCTAAATGACTGTTGGATGTGAATTATGACTTTGTCAACTAAAACAAGCGTGTTTAAAGTCATTTCTGTGCCTGAAACGGGTCAAAATTGAAGCTTTTGAGTAAGCAAAACTCTGTAAAAATGGCAATTTTGGTCACTGTGAGGGTTTAAAACGTGGTTGTTCAACATGAGGCACGATCCAATTGACATTTTGAATCATTTTTAGTACAGTCCAAAAAATCAATTTTCGGATGAAAAACGATGACTCCGGACCTGTCGAACGATCCCAAAATGGTCTATAATGATGAAATTTTAACATTTAATCTTTTGACTCTAAATGACTGTTGGATGTGAATTATGAATTTGTCAACTAAAATAAGTGTGTTTAAAGTAATTTCTGTGCCTGAAACGGGTCAAAATTGAAGCTTTTGAGTAAGCAAAACTCTCTAAAAATGGCAATTTTGGTCATTGTGAGGGTTTAAAAAGTGGTTATTCAACATGAGGCACGATCCATTTGACATTTTGAATCATTTTTGGTACAGTCCAAAAAATCAATTTTTCGATGAAAAACGATGACTCGGGACCTGTCGAACGATCCCAAAATGGTCCATAATGATGAAATTTTAACATTTAATCTTTTGACTCTAAATGACTGTTGGATGTGAATTATGACTTTGTCAACTAGAATAAGTGTGTTTAAAGTCATTTCTGTGCCTGAAACGGGTCAAAATTGAAGCTTTTGAGTAAGCAAATCTCTGTAAAAATGGCAATTTTGGTCACTGTGAGGGTTTAAAACGTGGTTATTCAACATGAGGCACGATCCAATTGACATTTTGAATCATTTTTAGTACAGTCCAAAAAATCAATTTTCGGATGAAAAACGATGACTCCGGACCTGTCAAACGATCCCCAAATGGTCTATAATGATGAAATTTTAACATTTAATCTTTTGACTCTAAATGACTGTTGGATGTGAATTATGACTTTGTCAACTAAAATAAGTGTGTTTAAAGTCATTTCTGTGCCTGAAACGGGTCAAAATTGAAGCTTTTGAGTAAGCAAAACTCTCTAAAAATGGCAATTTTGGTCATTGTGAGGGTTTAAAAAGTGGTTATTCAACATGATGCACGATCCAATTGACATTTTGAATCATTTTTGGTACAGTCCAAAAAATTAATTTTCGGATGAAAAACGATGACTCCGGAACTGTCGAACGATCCCAAAATAGTCTATAATGATGAAATTTTAACATTTAATCTTTTGACTCTAAATGACTGTTGGATGTGAATTATGACTTTGTCAACTAAAATAAGTGTGTTTAAAGTCATTTCTGTGCCTGAAACGGGTCAAAATTGAAGCTTTTGAGTAAGCAAATCTCTGTAAAAATGGCAATTTTGGTCACTGTGAGGGTTTAAACAGTGGTTATTCAACATGAGGCATGATCCAATTGACATTTTGAATCATTTTTGGTACAGTCCAAATAATCAATTTCCGGATGAAAAACGATGACTCCGGACCTGTCGAACGATCCCCAAATGGTCTATAATGATGAAATTTTAACATTTAATCTTTTGACTCTAAATGACTGTTGGATGTGAATTATGACTTTGTCAACTAAAATAAGTGTGTTTAAAGTCATTTCTGCCTGAAACGGGTCAAAATTGAAGCTTTTGAGTAAGCAAAACTCTGTAAAAATGGCAATTTTGGTCACTGTGAGGGTTTAAAAAGTGGTTATTCAACATGAGGCCCGTTCCAATTGACATTTTGAATCATTTTTGGTACAGTCCAAAAAATCAATTTTCGGATGAAAAACGATGACTCCGGACCTGTCGACTGATCTCAAAATGGTCAATATGGATGAAATTTCAACATTTATTCTTTTGACTCTAAATGACTGTTGGATGTGAATTATGACTTTGTCAACTAAAATAAGTGTGTTTAAAGTCATTTCTGTGCCTGAAACGGGTCAAAATTGAAGCTTTTGAGTAAGCAAAACTCTGTAAAAATGGCAATTTTGGTAACTGTGAGGGTTTAAAAAGTGGTTATTCAACATGATGCACGATCCAATTGACATTCTGAATCATTTTTGGTACAGTCCAAAAAATCAATTTTCGGATGAAAAACGATGACTCCGGACCTGTCGAACGATCTCAAAATGGTCAATATGGATGAAATTTCAACATTTATTCTTTTGACTCTAAATGACTGTTGGATGTGAATTATGACTTTGTCAACTAAAATAAGTGTGTTTAAAGTCATTTCTGTGCCTGAAACGGGTCAAAATTGAAGCTTTTGAGTAAGCAAAACTCTGTAAAAATGGCAATTTTGGTCACTGTGAGGGTTTAAAAAGTGGTTATTCAACATGAGGCATGATCCAATTGACATTTTGAATCATTTTTGGTACAGTCCAAAAAATCAATTTTCGGATGAAAAACGATGACTCCGGACCTGTCGAACGTTCCCAAAATGGTCCATAATGATGAAATTTCAACATTTAATCTTTTGACTCTAAATGACTGTTGGATGTAAATTATGACTTTGTCAACTAAAACAAGTGTGTTTAAAGTCATTTCTGTGCCTGAAACGGGTCAAAATTGAAGCTTTTGAGTAAGCAAAACTCTGTAAAAATGGCGATTTTGGTCACTGTGAGGGTTTAAAAAGTGGTTATTCAACATGATGCACGATCCAATTGAAATTTTGAATAATTTTTGGTACAGTCCAAAAAATCAATTTTCGGATGAAAAACGATGACTCCGGACCTGTCGAACGATCCCAAAATAGTCTATAATGATGAAATTTTAACATTTAATCTTTTGACTCTAAATGACTGTTGGATGTGAATTATGACTTTGTCAACTAAAATAAGTGTGTTTAAAGTCATTTCTGTGCCTGAAACGGGTCAAAATTGAAGCTTTTGAGTAAGCAAAACTCTGTAAAAATGGCAATTTTGGTCACTGTGAGGGTTTAAAAAGTGGTTATTCAACATGAGGCACAACCCAATTGACATTTTGAATCATTTTTGGTACAGTCCAAAAAATCAATTTTCGGATGAAAAACGATGACTCCGGACCTGTCGAACGATCCCAAAATGGTCAATATGGATGAAATTTCAACATTTAATCTTTTGACTCTAAATGACTGTTGGATGTGAATTATGAATTTGTCAACTAAAATAAGTGTGTTTAAAGTCATTTCTGTGCCTGAAACGGGTCAAAATTGAAGCTTTTGAGTAAGCAAAACTCTCTAAAAATGGCAATTTTGGTCATTGTGAGGGTTTAAAAAGTGGTTATTCAACATGAGGCACGATCCATTTGACATTTTGAATCATTTTTGGTACAGTCCAAAAAATCAATTTTTCGATGAAAAACGATGACTCTGGACCTGTCGAACGATCCCAAAATGGTCCATAATGATGAAATTTTAACATTTAATCTTTTGACTCTAAATGACTGTTGGATGTGAATTATGAATTTGTCAACTAAAATAAGTGTGTTTAAAGTCATTTCTGTGCCTGAAACGGGTCAAAATTGAAGCTTTTGAGTAAGCAAAACTCTGTAAAAATGGCAATTTTGGTCACTGTGAGGGTTTAAAAAGTGGTAATTCAACATGATGCACGATCCAATTGACATTTTGAATCATTTTTGGTACAGTCCAAAAAAATCAATTTTCGGATGAAAAACGATGACTCCGGACCCGTCGAACGACCCCAAAATGGTCTATAATGATGAAATTTTAACATTTAATCTTTTGACTCTAAATGACTGTTGGATGTGAATTATGACTTTGTCAACTAAAACAAGCGTGTTTAAAGTCATTTCTGTGCCTGAAACGGGTCAAAATTGAAGCTTTTGAGTAAGCAAAACTCTGTAAAAATGGCAATTTTGGTCACTGTGAGGGTTTAAAACGTGGTTGTTCAACATGAGGCACGAACCAATTGACATTTTGAATCATTTTTAGTACAGTCCAAAAAATCAATTTTCGGATGAAAAACGATGACTCGGGACCTGTCGAACGATCCCAAAATGGTCCATAATGATGAAATTTTAACATTTAATCTTTTGACTCTAAATGACTGTTGGATGTGAATTATGACTTTGTCAACTAGAATAAGTGTGTTTAAAGTCATTTCTGTGCCTGAAACGGGTCAAAATGGAAGCTTTTGAGTAAGCAAAACTCTGTAAAAATGGCAATTTTGGTCACTGTGAGGGTTTAAACAGTGGTTATTCAACATGAGGCATGATCCAATTGACATTTTGAATTATTTTTGGTACAGTCCAAAAAATCAATTTTCGGATGAAAAACGATGACTCCGGACCTGTCGAACGATCCCCAAATGGTCTATAATGATGAAATTTTAACATTTAATCTTTTGACTCTAAATGATTGTTGGATGTGAAATATGACTTTGTCAACTAAAATAAGTGTGTTTAAAGTCATTTCTGTGCCTGAAACGGGTCAAAATGGAAGCTTTTGAGTAAGCAAAACTCTGTAAAAATGGCAATTTTGGTCACTGTGAGGGTTTAAACAGTGGTTATTCAACATGAGGCATGATCCAATTGACATTTTGAATCATTTTTGGTACAGTCCAAATAATCAATTTTCGGATGAAAAACGATGACTCCGGACCTGTCGAACAATCCCCAAATGGTCTATAATGATGAAATTTTAACATTTAATCTTTTGACTCTAAATGACTGTTGGATGTGAATTATGACTTTGTCAACTAAAATAAGTGTGTTTAAAGTCATTTCTGCCTGAAACGGGTCAAAATTGAAGCTTTTGAGTAAGCAAAACTCTGTAAAAATGGCAATTTTGGTCACTGTGAGGGTTTAAAAAGTGGTTATTCAACATGAGGCCCGTTCCAATTGACATTTTGAATCATTTTTGGTACAGTCCAAAAAATCAATTTTCGGATGAAAAACGATGACTCCGGACCTGTCGACTGATCTCAAAATGGTCAATATGGATGAAATTTCAACATTTATTCTTTTGACTCTAAATGACTGTTGGATGTGAATTATGACTTTGTCAACTAAAATAAGTGTGTTTAAAGTCATTTCTGTGCCTGAAACGGGTCAAAATTGAAGCTTTTGAGTAAGCAAAACTCTGTAAAAATGGCAATTTTGGTAACTGTGAGGGTTTAAAAAGTGGTTATTCAACATGATGCACGATCCAATTGACATTCTGAATCATTTTTGGTACAGTCCAAAAAATCAATTTTCGGATGAAAAACGATGACTCCGGACCTGTCGAACGATCTCAAAATGGTCAATATGGATGAAATTTCAACATTTATTCTTTTGACTCTAAATGACTGTTGGATGTGAATTATGACTTTGTCAACTAAAATAAGTGTGTTTAAAGTCATTTCTGTGCCTGAAACGGGTCAAAATTGAAGCTTTTGAGTAAGCAAAACTCTGTAAAAATGGCAATTTTGGTCACTGTGGAGTTTAAAAAGTGGTTATTCAACATGAGGCATGATCCAATTGACATTTTGAATCATTTTTGGTACAGTCCAAAAAATCAATTTTCGGATGAAAAACGATGACTCCGGACCTGTCGAACGTTCCCAAAATGGTCCATAATGATGAAATTTCAACATTTAATCTTTTGACTCTAAATGACTGTTGGATGTGAATTATGACTTTGTCAACTAGAATAAGTGTGTTTAAAGTCATTTCTGTGCCTGAAACGGGTCAAAATTGAAGCTTTTGAGTAAGCAAATCTCTGTAAAAATGGCAATTTTGGTCACTGTGAGGGTTTAAAACGTGGTTATTCAACATGAGGCACGATCCAATTGACATTTTGAATCATTTTTAGTACAGTCCAAAAAATCAATTTTCGGATGAAAAACGATGACTCCGGACCTGTCAAACGATCCCCAAATGGTCTATAATGATGAAATTTTAACATTTAATCTTTTGACTCTAAATGACTGTTGGATGTGAATTATGACTTTGTCAACTAAAATAAGTGTGTTTAAAGTCATTTCTGTGCCTGAAACGGGTCAAAATTGAAGCTTTTGAGTAAGCAAAACTCTCTAAAAATGGCAATTTTGGTCATTGTGAGGGTTTAAAAAGTGGTTATTCAACATGATGCACGATCCAATTGACATTTTGAATCATTTTTGGTACAGTCCAAAAAATTAATTTTCGGATGAAAAACGATGACTCCGGAACTGTCGAACGATCCCAAAATAGTCTATAATGATGAAATTTTAACATTTAATCTTTTGACTCTAAATGACTGTTGGATGTGAATTATGACTTTGTCAACTAAAATAAGTGTGTTTAAAGTCATTTCTGCCTGAAACGGGTCAAAATTGAAGCTTTTGAGTAAGCAAAACTCTGTAAAAATGGCAATTTTGGTCACTGTGAGGGTTTAAAAAGTGGTTATTCAACATGAGGCCCGTTCCAATTGACATTTTGAATCATTTTTGGTACAGTCCAAAAAATCAATTTTCGGATGAAAAACGATGACTCCGGACCTGTCGACTGATCTCAAAATGGTCAATATGGATGAAATTTCAACATTTATTCTTTTGACTCTAAATGACTGTTGGATGTGAATTATGACTTTGTCAACTAAAATAAGTGTGTTTAAAGTCATTTCTGTGCCTGAAACGGGTCAAAATTGAAGCTTTTGAGTAAGCAAAACTCTGTAAAAATGGCAATTTTGGTAACTGTGAGGGTTTAAAAAGTGGTTATTCAACATGATGCACGATCCAATTGACATTCTGAATCATTTTTGGTACAGTCCAAAAAATCAATTTTCGGATGAAAAACGATGACTCCGGACCTGTCGAACGATCTCAAAATGGTCAATATGGATGAAATTTCAACATTTATTCTTTTGACTCTAAATGACTGTTGGATGTGAATTATGACTTTGTCAACTAAAATAAGTGTGTTTAAAGTCATTTCTGTGCCTGAAACGGGTCAAAATTGAAGCTTTTGAGTAAGCAAAACTCTGTAAAAATGGCAATTTTGGTCACTGTGAGGGTTTAAAAAGTGGTTATTCAACATGAGGCATGATCCAATTGACATTTTGAATCATTTTTGGTACAGTCCAAAAAATCAATTTTCGGATGAAAAACGATGACTCCGGACCTGTCGAACGTTCCCAAAATGGTCCATAATGATGAAATTTCAACATTTAATCTTTTGACTCTAAATGACTGTTGGATGTAAATTATGACTTTGTCAACTAAAACAAGTGTGTTTAAAGTCATTTCTGTGCCTGAAACGGGTCAAAATTGAAGCTTTTGAGTAAGCAAAACTCTGTAAAAATGGCGATTTTGGTCACTGTGAGGGTTTAAAAAGTGGTTATTCAACATGATGCACGATCCAATTGAAATTTTGAATAATTTTTGGTACAGTCCAAAAAATCAATTTTCGGATGAAAAACGATGACTCCGGACCTGTCGAACGATCCCAAAATAGTCTATAATGATGAAATTTTAACATTTAATCTTTTGACTCTAAATGACTGTTGGATGTGAATTATGACTTTGTCAACTAAAATAAGTGTGTTTAAAGTCATTTCTGTGCCTGAAACGGGTCAAAATTGAAGCTTTTGAGTAAGCAAAACTCTGTAAAAATGGCAATTTTGGTCACTGTGAGGGTTTAAAAAGTGGTTATTCAACATGAGGCACAACCCAATTGACATTTTGAATCATTTTTGGTACAGTCCAAAAAATCAATTTTCGGATGAAAAACGATGACTCCGGACCTGTCGAACGATCCCAAAATGGTCAATATGGATGAAATTTCAACATTTAATCTTTTGACTCTAAATGACTGTTGGATGTGAATTATGAATTTGTCAACTAAAATAAGTGTGTTTAAAGTCATTTCTGTGCCTGAAACGGGTCAAAATTGAAGCTTTTGAGTAAGCAAAACTCTCTAAAAATGGCAATTTTGGTCATTGTGAGGGTTTAAAAAGTGGTTATTCAACATGAGGCACGATCCATTTGACATTTTGAATCATTTTTGGTACAGTCCAAAAAATCAATTTTTCGATGAAAAACGATGACTCTGGACCTGTCGAACGATCCCAAAATGGTCCATAATGATGAAATTTTAACATTTAATCTTTTGACTCTAAATGACTGTTGGATGTGAATTATGAATTTGTCAACTAAAATAAGTGTGTTTAAAGTCATTTCTGTGCCTGAAACGGGTCAAAATTGAAGCTTTTGAGTAAGCAAAACTCTGTAAAAATGGCAATTTTGGTCACTGTGAGGGTTTAAAAAGTGGTAATTCAACATGATGCACGATCCAATTGACATTTTGAATCATTTTTGGTACAGTCCAAAAAAATCAATTTTCGGATGAAAAACGATGACTCCGGACCCGTCGAACGACCCCAAAATGGTCTATAATGATGAAATTTTAACATTTAATCTTTTGACTCTAAATGACTGTTGGATGTGAATTATGACTTTGTCAACTAAAACAAGCGTGTTTAAAGTCATTTCTGTGCCTGAAACGGGTCAAAATTGAAGCTTTTGAGTAAGCAAAACTCTGTAAAAATGGCAATTTTGGTCACTGTGAGGGTTTAAAACGTGGTTGTTCAACATGAGGCACGAACCAATTGACATTTTGAATCATTTTTAGTACAGTCCAAAAAATCAATTTTCGGATGAAAAACGATGACTCGGGACCTGTCGAACGATCCCAAAATGGTCCATAATGATGAAATTTTAACATTTAATCTTTTGACTCTAAATGACTGTTGGATGTGAATTATGACTTTGTCAACTAGAATAAGTGTGTTTAAAGTCATTTCTGTGCCTGAAACGGGTCAAAATGGAAGCTTTTGAGTAAGCAAAACTCTGTAAAAATGGCAATTTTGGTCACTGTGAGGGTTTAAACAGTGGTTATTCAACATGAGGCATGATCCAATTGACATTTTGAATTATTTTTGGTACAGTCCAAAAAATCAATTTTCGGATGAAAAACGATGACTCCGGACCTGTCGAACGATCCCCAAATGGTCTATAATGATGAAATTTTAACATTTAATCTTTTGACTCTAAATGATTGTTGGATGTGAAATATGACTTTGTCAACTAAAATAAGTGTGTTTAAAGTCATTTCTGTGCCTGAAACGGGTCAAAATGGAAGCTTTTGAGTAAGCAAAACTCTGTAAAAATGGCAATTTTGGTCACTGTGAGGGTTTAAACAGTGGTTATTCAACATGAGGCATGATCCAATTGACATTTTGAATCATTTTTGGTACAGTCCAAATAATCAATTTTCGGATGAAAAACGATGACTCCGGACCTGTCGAACAATCCCCAAATGGTCTATAATGATGAAATTTTAACATTTAATCTTTTGACTCTAAATGACTGTTGGATGTGAATTATGACTTTGTCAACTAAAATAAGTGTGTTTAAAGTCATTTCTGCCTGAAACGGGTCAAAATTGAAGCTTTTGAGTAAGCAAAACTCTGTAAAAATGGCAATTTTGGTCACTGTGAGGGTTTAAAAAGTGGTTATTCAACATGAGGCCCGTTCCAATTGACATTTTGAATCATTTTTGGTACAGTCCAAAAAATCAATTTTCGGATGAAAAACGATGACTCCGGACCTGTCGACTGATCTCAAAATGGTCAATATGGATGAAATTTCAACATTTATTCTTTTGACTCTAAATGACTGTTGGATGTGAATTATGACTTTGTCAACTAAAATAAGTGTGTTTAAAGTCATTTCTGTGCCTGAAACGGGTCAAAATTGAAGCTTTTGAGTAAGCAAAACTCTGTAAAAATGGCAATTTTGGTAACTGTGAGGGTTTAAAAAGTGGTTATTCAACATGATGCACGATCCAATTGACATTCTGAATCATTTTTGGTACAGTCCAAAAAATCAATTTTCGGATGAAAAACGATGACTCCGGACCTGTCGAACGATCTCAAAATGGTCAATATGGATGAAATTTCAACATTTATTCTTTTGACTCTAAATGACTGTTGGATGTGAATTATGACTTTGTCAACTAAAATAAGTGTGTTTAAAGTCATTTCTGTGCCTGAAACGGGTCAAAATTGAAGCTTTTGAGTAAGCAAAACTCTGTAAAAATGGCAATTTTGGTCACTGTGGAGTTTAAAAAGTGGTTATTCAACATGAGGCATGATCCAATTGACATTTTGAATCATTTTTGGTACAGTCCAAAAAATCAATTTTCGGATGAAAAACGATGACTCCGGACCTGTCGAACGTTCCCAAAATGGTCCATAATGATGAAATTTCAACATTTAATCTTTTGACTCTAAATGACTGTTGGATGTAAATTATGACTTTGTCAACTAAAACAAGTGTGTTTAAAGTCATTTCTGTGCCTGAAACGGGTCAAAATTGAAGCTTTTGAGTAAGCAAAACTCTGTAAAAATGGCGATTTTGGTCACTGTGAGGGTTTAAAAAGTGGTTATTCAACATGATGCACGATCCAATTGAAATTTTGAATCATTTTTGGTACAGTCCAAAAAATCAATTTTCGGATGAAAAACGATGACTCCGGACCTGTCGAACGATCCCAAAATAGTCTATAATGATGAAATTTTAACATTTAATCTTTTGACTCTAAATGACTGTTGGATGTGAATTATGACTTTGTCAACTAAAATAAGTGTGTTTAAAGTCATTTCTGTGCCTGAAACGGGTCAAAATTGAAGCTTTTGAGTAAGCAAAACTCTGTAAAAATGGCAATTTTGGTCACTGTGAGGGTTTAAAAAGTGGTTATTCAACATGAGGCACAATCCAATTGACATTTTGAATCATTTTTGGTACAGTCTAAAAAATCAATTTTCGGATGAAAAACGATGACTCCGGACCTGTCGAACGATCCCAAAATGGTCAATATGGATGAAATTTCAACATTTAATCTTTTGACTCTAAATGACTGTTGGATGTGAATTATGAATTTGTCAACTAAAATAAGTGTGTTTAAAGTCATTTCTGTGCCTGAAACGGGTCAAAATTGAAGCTTTTGAGTAAGCAAAACTCTCTAAAAATGGCAATTTTGGTCACTGTGAGGGTTTAAAAAGTGGTTATTCAACATGAGGCACAACCCAATTGACATTTTGAATCATTTTTGGTACAGTCCAAAAAATCAATTTTCGGATGAAAAACGATGACTCCGGACCTGTCGAACGATCCCAAAATGGTCAATATGGATGAAATTTCAACATTTAATCTTTTGACTCTAAATGACTGTTGGATGTGAATTATGAATTTGTCAACTAAAATAAGTGTGTTTAAAGTCATTTCTGTGCCTGAAACGGGTCAAAATTGAAGCTTTTGAGTAAGCAAAACTCTCTAAAAATGGCAATTTTGGTCATTGTGAGGGTTTAAAAAGTGGTTATTCAACATGAGGCACGATCCATTTGACATTTTGAATCATTTTTGGTACAGTCCAAAAAATCAATTTTTCGATGAAAAACGATGACTCGGGACCTGTCGAACGATCCCAAAATGGTCCATAATGATGAAATTTTAACATTTAATCTTTTGACTCTAAATGACTGTTGGATGTGAATTATGAATTTGTCAACTAAAATAAGTGTGTTTAAAGTCATTTCTGTGCCTGAAACGGGTCAAAATTGAAGCTTTTGAGTAAGCAAAACTCTGTAAAAATGGCAATTTTGGTCACTGTGAGGGTTTAAAAAGTGGTAATTCAACATGATGCACGATCCAATTGACATTTTGAATCATTTTTGGTACAGTCCAAAAAAATCAATTTTCGGATGAAAAACGATGACTCCGGACCCGTCGAACGACCCCAAAATGGTCTATAATGATGAAATTTTAACATTTAATCTTTTGACTCTAAATGACTGTTGGATGTGAATTATGACTTTGTCAACTAAAACAAGCGTGTTTAAAGTCATTTCTGTGCCTGAAACGGGTCAAAATTGAAGCTTTTGAGTAAGCAAAACTCTGTAAAAATGGCAATTTTGGTCACTGTGAGGGTTTAAAACGTGGTTGTTCAACATGAGGCACGATCCAATTGACATTTTGAATCATTTTTAGTACAGTCCAAAAAATCAATTTTCGGATGAAAAACGATGACTCCGGACCTGTCGAACGATCCCAAAATGGTCTATAATGATGAAATTTTAACATTTAATCTTTTGACTCTAAATGACTGTTGGATGTGAATTATGAATTTGTCAACTAAAATAAGTGTGTTTAAAGTAATTTCTGTGCCTGAAACGGGTCAAAATTGAAGCTTTTGAGTAAGCAAAACTCTCTAAAAATGGCAATTTTGGTCATTGTGAGGGTTTAAAAAGTGGTTATTCAACATGAGGCACGATCCATTTGACATTTTGAATCATTTTTGGTACAGTCCAAAAAATCAATTTTTCGATGAAAAACGATGACTCGGGACCTGTCGAACGATCCCAAAATGGTCCATAATGATGAAATTTTAACATTTAATCTTTTGACTCTAAATGACTGTTGGATGTGAATTATGACTTTGTCAACTAGAATAAGTGTGTTTAAAGTCATTTCTGTGCCTGAAACGGGTCAAAATGGAAGCTTTTGAGTAAGCAAAACTCTGTAAAAATGGCAATTTTGGTCACTGTGAGGGTTTAAACAGTGGTTATTCAACATGAGGCATGATCCAATTGACATTTTGAATCATTTTTGGTACAGTCCAAAAAATCAATTTTCGGATGAAAAACGATGACTCCGGACCTGTCGAACGATCCCCAAATGGTCTATAATGATGAAATTTTAACATTTAATCTTTTGACTCTAAATGATTGTTGGATGTGAAATATGACTTTGTCAACTAAAATAAGTGTGTTTAAAGTCATTTCTGTGCCTGAAACGGGTCAAAATGGAAGCTTTTGAGTAAGCAAAACTCTGTAAAAATGGCAATTTTGGTCACTGTGAGGGTTTAAACAGTGGTTATTCAACATGAGGCATGATCCAATTGACATTTTGAATCATTTTTGGTACAGTCCAAATAATCAATTTTCGGATGAAAAACGATGACTCCGGACCTGTCGAACGATCCCCAAATGGTCTATAATGATGAAATTTTAACATTTAATCTTTTGACTCTAAATGACTGTTGGATGTGAATTATGACTTTGTCAACTAAAATAAGTGTGTTTAAAGTCATTTCTGCCTGAAACGGGTCAAAATTGAAGCTTTTGAGTAAGCAAAACTCTGTAAAAATGGCAATTTTGGTCACTGTGAGGGTTTAAAAAGTGGTTATTCAACATGAGGCCCGTTCCAATTGACATTTTGAATCATTTTTGGTACAGTCCAAAAAATCAATTTTCGGATGAAAAACGATGACTCCGGACCTGTCGACTGATCTCAAAATGGTCAATATGGATGAAATTTCAACATTTATTCTTTTGACTCTAAATGACTGTTGGATGTGAATTATGACTTTGTCAACTAAAATAAGTGTGTTTAAAGTCATTTCTGTGCCTGAAACGGGTCAAAATTGAAGCTTTTGAGTAAGCAAAACTCTGTAAAAATGGCAATTTTGGTAACTGTGAGGGTTTAAAAAGTGGTTATTCAACATGATGCACGATCCAATTGACATTCTGAATCATTTTTGGTACAGTCCAAAAAATCAATTTTCGGATGAAAAACGATGACTCCGGATCTGTCGAACGATCTCAAAATGGTCAATATGGATGAAATTTCAACATTTATTCTTTTGACTCTAAATGACTGTTGGATGTGAATTATGACTTTGTCAACTAAAATAAGTGTGTTTAAAGTCATTTCTGTGCCTGAAACGGGTCAAAATTGAAGCTTTTGAGTAAGCAAAACTCTGTAAAAATGGCAATTTTGGTCACTGTGAGGGTTTAAAAAGTGGTTATTCAACATGAGGCATGATCCAATTGACATTTTGAATCATTTTTGGTACAGTCCAAAAAATCAATTTTCGGATGAAAAACGATGACTCCGGACCTGTCGAACGTTCCCAAAATGGTCCATAATGATGAAATTTCAACATTTAATCTTTTGACTCTAAATGACTGTTGGATGTAAATTATGACTTTGTCAACTAAAACAAGTGTGTTTAAAGTCATTTCTGTGCCTGAAACGGGTCAAAATTGAAGCTTTTGAGTAAGCAAAACTCTGTAAAAATGGCGATTTTGGTCACTGTGAGGGTTTAAAAAGTGGTTATTCAACATGATGCACGATCCAATTGAAATTTTGAATCATTTTTGGTACAGTCCAAAAAATCAATTTTCGGATGAAAAACGATGACTCCGGACCTGTCGAACGATCCCAAAATAGTCTATAATGATGAAATTTTAACATTTAATCTTTTGACTCTAAATGACTGTTGGATGTGAATTATGACTTTGTCAACTAAAATAAGTGTGTTTAAAGTCATTTCTGTGCCTGAAACGGGTCAAAATTGAAGCTTTTGAGTAAGCAAAACTCTGTAAAAATGGCAATTTTGGTCACTGTGAGGGTTTAAAAAGTGGTTATTCAACATGAGGCACAATCCAATTGACATTTTGAATCATTTTTGGTACAGTCCAAAAAATCAATTTTCGGATGAAAAACGATGACTCCGGACCTGTCGAACGATCCCAAAATGGTCAATATGGATGAAATTTCAACATTTAATCTTTTGACTCTAAATGACTGTTGGATGTGAATTATGAATTTGTCAACTAAAATAAGTGTGTTTAAAGTCATTTCTGTGCCTGAAACGGGTCAAAATTGAAGCTTTTGAGTAAGCAAAACTCTCTAAAAATGGCAATTTTGGTCATTGTGAGGGTTTAAAAAGTGGTTATTCAACATGAGGCACGATCCATTTGACATTTTGAATCATTTTTGGTACAGTCCAAAAAATCAATTTTTCGATGAAAAACGATGACTCGGAACCTGTCGAACGATCCCAAAATGGTCCATAATGATGAAATTTTAACATTTAATCTTTTGACTCTAAATGACTGTTGGATGTGAATTATGAATTTGTCAACTAAAATAAGTGTGTTTAAAGTCATTTCTGTGCCTGAAACGGGTCAAAATTGAAGCTTTTGAGTAAGCAAAACTCTGTAAAAATGGCAATTTTGGTCACTGTGAGGGTTTAAAACGTGGTTATTCAACATGAGGCACGATCCAATTGACATTTTGAATCATTTTTAGTACAGTCCAAAAAATCAATTTTCGGATGAAAAACGATGACTCCGGACCTGTCAAACGATCCCCAAATGGTCTATAATGATGAAATTTTAACATTTAATCTTTTGACTCTAAATGACTGTTGGATGTGAATTATGACTTTGTCAACTAAAATAAGTGTGTTTAAAGTCATTTCTGTGCCTGAAACGGGTCAAAATTGAAGCTTTTGAGTAAGCAAAACTCTCTAAAAATGGCAATTTTGGTCATTGTGAGGGTTTAAAAAGTGGTTATTCAACATGATGCACGATCCAATTGACATTTTGAATCATTTTTGGTACAGTCCAAAAAATTAATTTTCGGATGAAAAACGATGACTCCGGAACTGTCGAACGATCCCAAAATAGTCTATAATGATGAAATTTTAACATTTAATCTTTTGACTCTAAATGACTGTTGGATGTGAATTATGACTTTGTCAACTAAAATAAGTGTGTTTAAAGTCATTTCTGTGCCTGAAACGGGTCAAAATTGAAGCTTTTGAGTAAGCAAAACTCTGTAAAAATGGCAATTTTGGTCACTGTGAGGGTTTAAACAGTGGTTATTCAACATGAGGCATGATCCAATTGACATTTTGAATCATTTTTGGTACAGTCCAAATAATCAATTTCCGGATGAAAAACGATGACTCCGGACCTGTCGAACGATCCCCAAATGGTCTATAATGATGAAATTTTAACATTTAATCTTTTGACTCTAAATGACTGTTGGATGTGAATTATGACTTTGTCAACTAAAATAAGTGTGTTTAAAGTCATTTCTGCCTGAAACGGGTCAAAATTGAAGCTTTTGAGTAAGCAAAGCTCTGTAAAAATGGCAATTTTGGTCACTGTGAGGGTTTAAAAAGTGGTTATTCAACATGAGGCCCGTTCCAATTGACATTTTGAATCATTTTTGGTACAGTCCAAAAAATCAATTTTCGGATGAAAAACGATGACTCCGGACCTGTCGACTGATCTCAAAATGGTCAATATGGATAAAATTTCAACATTTATTCTTTTGACTCTAAATGACTGTTGGATGTGAATTATGACTTTGTCAACTAAAATAAGTGTGTTTAAAGTCATTTCTGTGCCTGAAACGGGTCAAAATTGAAGCTTTTGAGTAAGCAAAACTCTGTAAAAATGGCAATTTTGGTAACTGTGAGGGTTTAAAAAGTGGTTATTCAACATGATGCACGATCCAATTGACATTCTGAATCATTTTTGGTACAGTCCAAAAAATCAATTTTCGGATGAAAAACGATGACTCCGGACCTGTCGAACGATCTCAAAATGGTCAATATGGATGAAATTTCAACATTTATTCTTTTGACTCTAAATGACTGTTGGATGTGAATTATGACTTTGTCAACTAAAATAAGTGTGTTTAAAGTCATTTCTGTGCCTGAAACGGGTCAAAATTGAAGCTTTTGAGTAAGCAAAACTCTGTAAAAATGGCAATTTTGGTCACTGTGAGGGTTTAAAAAGTGGTTATTCAACATGATGCACGATCCAATTGAAATTTTGAATCATTTTTGGTACAGTCCAAAAAATCAATTTTCGGATGAAAAACGATGACTCCGGACCTGTCGAACGATCCCAAAATAGTCTATAATGATGAAATTTTAACATTTAATCTTTTGACTCTAAATGACTGTTGGATGTGAATTATGACTTTGTCAACTAAAATAAGTGTGTTTAAAGTCATTTCTGTGCCTGAAACGGGTCAAAATTGAAGCTTTTGAGTAAGCAAAACTCTGTAAAAATGGCAATTTTGGTCACTGTGAGGGTTTAAAAAGTGGTTATTCAACATGAGGCACAATCCAATTGACATTTTGAATCATTTTTGGTACAGTCCAAAAAATCAATTTTCGGATGAAAAACGATGACTCCGGACCTGTCGAACGATCCCAAAATGGTCAATATGGATGAAATTTCAACATTTAATCTTTTGACTCTAAATGACTGTTGGATGTGAATTATGAATTTGTCAACTAAAATAAGTGTGTTTAAAGTCATTTCTGTGCCTGAAACGGGTCAAAATTGAAGCTTTTGAGTAAGCAAAACTCTCTAAAAATGGCAATTTTGGTCATTGTGAGGGTTTAAAAAGTGGTTATTCAACATGAGGCACGATCCATTTGACATTTTGAATCATTTTTGGTACAGTCCAAAAAATCAATTTTTCGATGAAAAACGATGACTCGGAACCTGTCGAACGATCCCAAAATGGTCCATAATGATGAAATTTTAACATTTAATCTTTTGACTCTAAATGACTGTTGGATGTGAATTATGAATTTGTCAACTAAAATAAGTGTGTTTAAAGTCATTTCTGTGCCTGAAACGGGTCAAAATTGAAGCTTTTGAGTAAGCAAAACTCTGTAAAAATGGCAATTTTGGTCACTGTGAGGGTTTAAAACGTGGTTATTCAACATGAGGCACGATCCAATTGACATTTTGAATCATTTTTAGTACAGTCCAAAAAATCAATTTTCGGATGAAAAACGATGACTCCGGACCTGTCAAACGATCCCCAAATGGTCTATAATGATGAAATTTTAACATTTAATCTTTTGACTCTAAATGACTGTTGGATGTGAATTATGACTTTGTCAACTAAAATAAGTGTGTTTAAAGTCATTTCTGTGCCTGAAACGGGTCAAAATTGAAGCTTTTGAGTAAGCAAAACTCTCTAAAAATGGCAATTTTGGTCATTGTGAGGGTTTAAAAAGTGGTTATTCAACATGATGCACGATCCAATTGACATTTTGAATCATTTTTGGTACAGTCCAAAAAATTAATTTTCGGATGAAAAACGATGACTCCGGAACTGTCGAACGATCCCAAAATAGTCTATAATGATGAAATTTTAACATTTAATCTTTTGACTCTAAATGACTGTTGGATGTGAATTATGACTTTGTCAACTAAAATAAGTGTGTTTAAAGTCATTTCTGTGCCTGAAACGGGTCAAAATTGAAGCTTTTGAGTAAGCAAAACTCTGTAAAAATGGCAATTTTGGTCACTGTGAGGGTTTAAACAGTGGTTATTCAACATGAGGCATGATCCAATTGACATTTTGAATCATTTTTGGTACAGTCCAAATAATCAATTTCCGGATGAAAAACGATGACTCCGGACCTGTCGAACGATCCCCAAATGGTCTATAATGATGAAATTTTAACATTTAATCTTTTGACTCTAAATGACTGTTGGATGTGAATTATGACTTTGTCAACTAAAATAAGTGTGTTTAAAGTCATTTCTGCCTGAAACGGGTCAAAATTGAAGCTTTTGAGTAAGCAAAGCTCTGTAAAAATGGCAATTTTGGTCACTGTGAGGGTTTAAAAAGTGGTTATTCAACATGAGGCCCGTTCCAATTGACATTTTGAATCATTTTTGGTACAGTCCAAAAAATCAATTTTCGGATGAAAAACGATGACTCCGGACCTGTCGACTGATCTCAAAATGGTCAATATGGATAAAATTTCAACATTTATTCTTTTGACTCTAAATGACTGTTGGATGTGAATTATGACTTTGTCAACTAAAATAAGTGTGTTTAAAGTCATTTCTGTGCCTGAAACGGGTCAAAATTGAAGCTTTTGAGTAAGCAAAACTCTGTAAAAATGGCAATTTTGGTAACTGTGAGGGTTTAAAAAGTGGTTATTCAACATGATGCACGATCCAATTGACATTCTGAATCATTTTTGGTACAGTCCAAAAAATCAATTTTCGGATGAAAAACGATGACTCCGGACCTGTCGAACGATCTCAAAATGGTCAATATGGATGAAATTTCAACATTTATTCTTTTGACTCTAAATGACTGTTGGATGTGAATTATGACTTTGTCAACTAAAATAAGTGTGTTTAAAGTCATTTCTGTGCCTGAAACTGGTCAAAATTGAAGCTTTTGAGTAAGCAAAACTCTGTAAAAATGGCAATTTTGGTCACTGTGAGGGTTTAAAAAGTGGTTATTCAACATGAGGCATGATCCAATTGACATTTTGAATCATTTTTGGTACAGTCCAAAAAATCAATTTTCGGATGAAAAACGATGACTCCGGACCTGTCGAACGTTCCCAAAATGGTCCATAATGATGAAATTTCAACATTTAATCTTTTGACTCTAAATGACTGTTGGATGTAAATTATGACTTTGTCAACTAAAACAAGTGTGTTTAAAGTCATTTCTGTGCCTGAAACGGGTCAAAATTGAAGCTTTTGAGTAAGCAAAACTCTGTAAAAATGGCGATTTTGGTCACTGTGAGGGTTTAAAAAGTGGTTATTCAACATGATGCACGATCCAATTGAAATTTTGAATCATTTTTGGTACAGTCCAAAAAATCAATTTTCGGATGAAAAACGATGACTCCGGACCTGTCGAACGATCCCAAAATAGTCTATAATGATGAAATTTTAACATTTAATCTTTTGACTCTAAATGACTGTTGGATGTGAATTATGACTTTGTCAACTAAAATAAGTGTGTTTAAAGTCATTTCTGTGCCTGAAACGGGTCAAAATTGAAGCTTTTGAGTAAGCAAAACTCTGTAAAAATGGCAATTTTGGTCACTGTGAGGGTTTAAAAAGTGGTTATTCAACATGAGGCACAATCCAATTGACATTTTGAATCATTTTTGGTACAGTCCAAAAAATCAATTTTCGGATGAAAAACGATGACTCCGGACCTGTCGAACGATCCCAAAATGGTCAATATGGATGAAATTTCAACATTTAATCTTTTGACTCTAAATGACTGTTGGATGTGAATTATGAATTTGTCAACTAAAATAAGTGTGTTTAAAGTCATTTCTGTGCCTGAAACGGGTCAAAATTGAAGCTTTTGAGTAAGCAAAACTCTCTAAAAATGGCAATTTTGGTCATTGTGAGGGTTTAAAAAGTGATTATTCAACATGAGGCACGATCCATTTGACATTTTGAATCATTTTTGGTACAGTCCAAAAAATCAATTTTCGGATGAAAAACGATGACTCGGGACCTGTCGAACGATCCCAAAATGGTCCATAATGATGAAATTTTAACATTTAATCTTTTGACTCTAAATGACTGTTGGATGTGAATTATGAATTTGTCAACTAAAATAAGTGTGTTTAAAGTCATTTCTGTGCCTGAAACGGGTCAAAATTGAAGCTTTTGAGTAAGCAAAACTCTGTAAAAATGGCAATTTTGGTCACTGTGAGGGTTTAAAAAGTGGTAATTCAACATGATGCACGATCCAATTGACATTTTGAATCATTTTTGGTACAGTCCAAAAAAATCAATTTTCGGATGAAAAACGATGACTCCGGACCCGTCGAACGACCCCAAAATGGTCTATAATGATGAAATTTTAACATTTAATCTTTTGACTCTAAATGACTGTTGGATGTGAATTATGACTTTGTCAACTAAAACAAGCGTGTTTAAAGTCATTTCTGTGCCTGAAACGGGTCAAAATTGAAGCTTTTGAGTAAGCAAAACTCTGTAAAAATGGCAATTTTGGTCACTGTGAGGGTTTAAAACGTGGTTATTCAACATGAGGCACGATCCAATTGACATTTTGAATCATTTTTAGTACAGTCCAAAAAATCAATTTTCGGATGAAAAACGATGACTCCGGACCTGTCGAACGATCCCAAAATGGTCTATAATGATGAAATTTTAACATTTAATCTTTTGACTCTAAATGACTGTTGGATGTGAATTATGAATTTGTCAACTAAAATAAGTGTGTTTAAAGTCATTTCTGTGCCTGAAACGGGTCAAAATTGAAGCTTTTGAGTAAGCAAAACTCTCTAAAAATGGCAATTTTGGTCATTGTGAGGGTTTAAAAAGTGGTTATTCAACATGAGGCACGATCCATTTGACATTTTGAATCATTTTTGGTACAGTCCAAAAAATCAATTTTTCGATGAAAAACGATGACTCGGGACCTGTCGAACGATCCCAAAATGGTCCATAATGATGAAATTTTAACATTTAATCTTTTGACTCTAAATGACTGTTGGATGTGAATTATGACTTTGTCAACTAGAATAAGTGTGTTTAAAGTCATTTCTGTGCCTGAAATGGGTCAAAATGGAAGCTTTTGAGTAAGCAAAACTCTGTAAAAATGGCAATTTTGGTCACTGTGAGGGTTTAAACAGTGGTTATTCAACATGAGGCATGATCCAATTGACATTTTGAATCATTTTTGGTACAGTCCAAAAAATCAATTTTCGGATGAAAAACGATGACTCCGGACCTGTCGAACGATCCCCAAATGGTCTATAATGATGAAATTTTAACATTTAATCTTTTGACTCTAAATGATTGTTGGATGTGAATTATGACTTTGTCAACTAAAATAAGTGTGTTTAAAGTCATTTCTGTGCCTGAAACGGGTCAAAATTGAAGCTTTTGAGTAAGCAAAACTCTGTAAAAATGGCAATTTTGGTCACTGTGAGGGTTTAAACAGTGGTTATTCAACATGAGGCATGATCCAATTGACATTTTGAATCATTTTTGGTACAGTCCAAATAATCAATTTTCGGATGAAAAACGATGACTCCGGACCTGTCGAACGATCCCCAAATGGTCTATAATGATGAAATTTTAACATTTAATCTTTTGACTCTAAATGACTGTTGGATGTGAATTATGACTTTGTCAACTAAAATAAGTGTGTTTAAAGTCATTTCTGCCTGAAACGGGTCAAAATTGAAGCTTTTGAGTAAGCAAAACTCTGTAAAAATGGCAATTTTGGTCACTGTGAGGGTTTAAAAAGTGGTTATTCAACATGAGGCCCGTTCCAATTGACATTTTGAATCATTTTTGGTACAGTCCAAAAAATAAATTTTCGGATGAAAAACGATGACTCCGGACCTGTCGACTGATCTCAAAATGGTCAACATGGATGAAATTTCAACATTTATTCTTTTGACTCTAAATGACTGTTGGATGTGAATTATGACTTTGTCAACTAAAATAAGTGTGTTTAAAGTCATTTCTGTGCCTGAAACGGGTCAAAATTGAAGCTTTTGAGTAAGCAAAACTCTGTAAAAATGGCAATTTTGGTAACTGTGAGGGTTTAAAAAGTGGTTATTCAACATGATGCACGATCCAATTGACATTCTGAATCATTTTTGGTACAGTCCAAAAAATCAATTTTCGGATGAAAAACGATGACTCCGGACCTGTCGAACGATCTCAAAATGGTCAATATGGATGAAATTTCAACATTTATTCTTTTGACTCTAAATGACTGTTGGATGTGAATTATGACTTTGTCAACTAAAATAAGTGTGTTTAAAGTCATTTCTGTGCCTGAAACGGGTCAAAATTGAAGCTTTTGAGTAAGCAAAACTCTGTAAAAATGGCAATTTTGGTCACTGTGAGGGTTTAAAAAGTGGTTATTCAACATGAGGCATGATCCAATTGACATTTTGAATCATTTTTGGTACAGTCCAAAAAATCAATTTTCGGATGAAAAACGATGACTCCGGACCTGTCGAACGTTCCCAAAATGGTCCATAATGATGAAATTTCAACATTTAATCTTTTGACTCTAAATGACTGTTGGATGTAAATTATGACTTTGTCAACTAAAACAAGTGTGTTTAAAGTCATTTCTGTGCCTGAAACGGGTCAAAATTGAAGCTTTTGAGTAAGCAAAACTCTGTAAAAATGGCGATTTTGGTCACTGTGAGGGTTTAAAAAGTGGTTATTCAACATGATGCACGATCCAATTGAAATTTTGAATCATTTTTGGTACAGTCCAAAAAATCAATTTTCGGATGAAAAACGATGACTCCGGACCTGTCGAACGATCCCAAAATAGTCTATAATGATAAAATTTTAACATTTAATCTTTTGACTCTAAATGACTGTTGGATGTGAATTATGACTTTGTCAACTAAAATAAGTGTGTTTAAAGTCATTTCTGTGCCTGAAACGGGTCAAAATTGAAGCTTTTGAGTAAGCAAAACTCTGTAAAAATGGCAATTTTGGTCACTGTGAGGGTTTAAAAAGTGGTTATTCAACATGAGGCACAATCCAATTGACATTTTGAATCATTTTTGGTACAGTCCAAAAAATCAATTTTTCGATGAAAAACGATGACTCGGGACCTGTCGAACGATCCCAAAATGGTCCATAATGATGAAATTTTAACATTTAATCTTTTGACTCTAAATGACTGTTGGATGTGAATTATGAATTTGTCAACTAAAATAAGTGTGTTTAAAGTCATTTCTGTGCCTGAAACGGGTCAAAATTGAAGCTTTTGAGTAAGCAAAACTCTGTAAAAATGGCAATTTTGGTCACTGTGAGGGTTTAAAAAGTGGTAATTCAACATGATGCACGATCCAATTGACATTTTGAATCATTTTTGGTACAGTCCAAAAAAATCAATTTTCGGATGAAAAACGATGACTCCGGACCCGTCGAACGACCCCAAAATGGTCTATAATGATGAAATTTTAACATTTAATCTTTTGACTCTAAATGACTGTTGGATGTGAATTATGACTTTGTCAACTAAAACAAGCGTGTTTAAAGTCATTTCTGTGCCTGAAACGGGTCAAAATTGAAGCTTTTGAGTAAGCAAAACTCTGTAAAAATGGCAATTTTGGTCACTGTGAGGGTTTAAAACGTGGTTATTCAACATGAGGCACGATCCAATTGACATTTTGAATCATTTTTAGTACAGTCCAAAAAATCAATTTTCGGATGAAAAACGATGACTCCGGACCTGTCGAACGATCCCAAAATGGTCTATAATGATGAAATTTTAACATTTAATCTTTTGACTCTAAATGACTGTTGGATGTGAATTATGAATTTGTCAACTAAAATAAGTGTGTTTAAAGTCATTTCTGTGCCTGAAACGGGTCAAAATTGAAGCTTTTGAGTAAGCAAAACTCTCTAAAAATGGCAATTTTGGTCATTGTGAGGGTTTAAAAAGTGGTTATTCAACATGAGGCACGATCCATTTGACATTTTGAATCATTTTTGGTACAGTCCAAAAAATCAATTTTTCGATGAAAAACGATGACTCGGGACCTGTCGAACGATCCCAAAATGGTCCATAATGATGAAATTTTAACATTTAATCTTTTGACTCTAAATGACTGTTGGATGTGAATTATGACTTTGTCAACTAGAATAAGTGTGTTTAAAGTCATTTCTGTGCCTGAAACGGGTCAAAATTGAAGCTTTTGAGTAAGCAAAACTCTGTAAAAATGGCAATTTTGGTCACTGTGAGGGTTTAAACAGTGGTTATTCAACATGAGGCATGATCCAATTGACATTTTGAATCATTTTTGGTACAGTCCAAAAAATCAATTTTCGGATGAAAAACGATGACTCCGGACCTGTCGAACGATCCCCAAATGGTCTATAATGATGAAATTTTAACATTTAATCTTTTGACTCTAAATGATTGTTGGATGTGAATTATGACTTTGTCAACTAAAATAAGTGTGTTTAAAGTCATTTCTGTGCCTGAAACGGGTCAAAATTGAAGCTTTTGAGTAAGCAAAACTCTGTAAAAATGGCAATTTTGGTCACTGTGAGGGTTTAAACAGTGGTTATTCAACATGAGGCATGATCCAATTGACATTTTGAATCATTTTTGGTACAGTCCAAATAATCAATTTTCGGATGAAAAACGATGACTCCGGACCTGTCGAACGATCCCCAAATGGTCTATAATGATGAAATTTTAACATTTAATCTTTTGACTCTAAATGACTGTTGGATGTGAATTATGACTTTGTCAACTAAAATAAGTGTGTTTAAAGTCATTTCTGTGCCTGAAACGGGTCAAAATTGAAGCTTTTGAGTAAGCAAAACTTCGTAAAAATGGCAATTTTGGTCACTGTGAGGGTTTAAAAAGTGGTTATTCAACATGATGCACGATCCAATTGACATTTTGAATCATTTTTGGTACAGTCCAAAAAATCAATTTTCGGATGAAAAACGATGACTCCGGAACTGTCGAACGATCCCAAAATAGTCTATAATGATGAAATTTTAACATTTAATCTTTTGACTCTAAATGACTGTTGGATGTGAATTATGACTTTGTCAACTAAAATAAGTGTATTTAAAGTCATTTCTGTGCCTGAAACGGGTCAAAATTGAAGCTTTTGAGTAAGCAAAACTCTGTAAAAATGGCAATTTTGGTCACTGTGAGGGTTTAAACAGTGGTTATTCAACATGAGGCATGATCCAATTGACATTTTGAATCATTTTTGGTACAGTCCAAATAATCAATTTTCGGATGAAAAACGATGACTCCGGACCTGTCGAACGATCCCCAAATGGTCTATAATGATGAAATTTTAACATTTAATCTTTTGACTCTAAATGACTGTTGGATGTGAATTATGACTTTGTCAACTAAAATAAGTGTGTTTAAAGTCATTTCTGCCTGAAACGGGTCAAAATTAAAGCTTTTGAGTAAGCAAAACTCTGTAAAAATGGCAATTTTGGTCACTGTGAGGGTTTAAAAAGTGGTTATTCAACATGAGGCCCGTTCCAATTGACATTTTGAATCATTTTTGGTACAGTCCAAAAAATCAATTTTCGGATGAAAAACGATGACTCCGGACCTGTCGACTGATCTCAAAATGGTCAATATGGATGAAATTTCAACATTTATTCTTTTGACTCTAAATGACTGTTGGATGTGAATTATGACTTTGTCAACTAAAATAAGTGTGTTTAAAGTCATTTCTGTGCCTGAAACGGGTCAAAATTGAAGCTTTTGAGTAAGCAAAACTCTGTAAAAATGGCAATTTTGGTCACTGTGAGGGTTTAAAAAGTGGTTATTCAACATGAGGCATGATCCAATTGACATTTTGAATCATTTTTGGTACAGTCCAAAAAATCAATTTTCGGATGAAAAACGATGACTCCGGACCTGTCGAACGTTCCCAAAATGGTCCATAATGATGAAATTTCAACATTTAATCTTTTGACTCTAAATGACTGTTGGATGTAAATTATGACTTTGTCAACTAAACCAAGTGTGTTTAAAGTCATTTCTGTGCCTGAAACGGGTCAAAATTGAAGCTTTTGAGTAAGCAAAACTCTGTAAAAATGGCGATTTTGGTCACTGTGAGGGTTTAAAAAGTGGTTATTCAACATGATGCACGATCCAATTGAAATTTTGAATCATTTTTGGTACAGTCCAAAAAATCAATTTTCGGATGAAAAACGATTACTCCGGACCTGTCGAACGATCCCAAAATAGTCTATAATGATGAAATTTTAACATTTAATCTTTTGACTCTAAATGACTGTTGGATGTGAATTATGACTTTGTCAACTAAAATAAGTGTGTTTAAAGTCATTTCTGTGCCTGAAACGGGTCAAAAATGAAGCTTTTGAGTAAGCAAAACTCTGAAAAAATGGCAATTTTGGTCACTGTGAGGGTTTAAACAGTGGTTATTCAACATGAGGCATGATCCAATTGACATTTTGAATCATTTTTGGTACAGTCCAAATAATCAATTTTCGGATGAAAAACGATGACTCCGGACCTGTCGAACGATCCCCAAATGGTCTATAATGATGAAATTTTAACATTTAATCTTTTGACTCTAAATGACTGTTGGATGTGAATTATGACTTTGTCAACTAAAATAAGTGTGTTTAAAGTCATTTCTGCCTGAAACGGGTCAAAATTGAAGCTTTTGAGTAAGCAAAACTCTCTAAAAATGGCAATTTTGGTCACTGTGAGGGTTTAAAAAGTGGTTATTCAACATGAGGCACGATCCATTTGACATTTTGAATCATTTTTGGTACAGTCCAAAAAATCAATTTTTCGATGAAAAACAATGACTCGGGACCTGTCGAACGATCCCAAAATGGTCCATAATGATGAAATTTTAACATTTAATCTTTTGACTCTAAATGACTGTTGGATGTGAATTATGACTTTGTCAACTAGAATAAGTGTGTTTAAAGTCATTTCTGTGCCTGAAACGGGTCAAAATGGAAGCTTTTGAGTAAGCAAAACTCTGTAAAAATGGCAATTTTGGTCACTGTGAGGGTTTAAACAGTGGTTATTCAACATGAGGCATGATCCAATTGACATTTTGAATCATTTTTGGTACAGTCCAAAAAATCAATTTTCGGATGAAAAACGATGACTCCGGACCTGTCGAACGATCCCCAAATGGTCTATAATGATGAAATTTTAACATTTAATCTTTTGACTCTAAATGATTGTTGGATGTGAATTATGACTTTGTCAACTAAAATAAGTGTGTTTAAAGTCATTTCTGTGCCTGAAACGGGTCAAAATTGAAGCTTTTGAGTAAGCAAAACTCTGTAAAAATGGCAATTTTGGTCACTGTGAGGGTTTAAACAGTGGTTATTCAACATGAGGCATGATCCAATTGACATTTTGAATCATTTTTGGTACAGTCCAAATAATCAATTTTCGGATGAAAAACGATGACTCCGGACCTGTCGAACGATCCCCAAATGGTCTATAATGATGAAATTTTAACATTTAATCTTTTGACTCTAAATGACTGTTGGATGTGAATTATGACTTTGTCAACTAAAATAAGTGTGTTTAAAGTCATTTCTGTGCCTGAAACGGGTCAAAATTGAAGCTTTTGAGTAAGCAAAACTCTGTAAAAATGGCAATTTTGGTCACTGTGAGGGTTTAAAAAGTGGTTATTCAACATGATGCACGATCCAATTGACATTTTGAATCATATTTGGTACAGTCCAAAAAATTAATTTTCGGATGAAAAACGATGACTCCGGAACTGTAGAACGATTCCAAAATAGTCTATAATGATGAAATTTTAACATTTAATCTTTTGACTCTAAATGACTGTTGGATGTGAATTATGACTTTGTCAACTAAAATAAGTGTGTTTAAAGTCATTTCTGTGCCTGAAACGGGTCAAAATTGAAGCTTTTGAGTAAGCAAAACTCTGTAAAAATGGCAATTTTGGTCACTGTGAGGGTTTAAACAGTGGTTATTCAACATGAGGCATGATCCAATTGACATTTTGAATCATTTTTGGTACAGTCCAAATAATCAATTTTCGGATGAAAAACGATGACTCCGGACCTGTCGAACGATCCCCAAATGGTCTATAATGATGAAATTTTAACATTTAATCTTTTGACTCTAAATGACTGTTGGATGTGAATTATGACTTTGTCAACTAAAATAAGTGTGTTTAAAGTCATTTCTGCCTGAAACGGGTCAAAATTGAAGCTTTTGAGTAAGCAAAACTCTGTAAAAATGGCAATTTTGGTCACTGTGAGGGTTTAAAAAGTGGTTATTCAACATGAGGCCCGTTCCAATTGACATTTTGAATCATTTTTGGTACAGTCCAAAAAATCAATTTTCGGATGAAAAACGATGACTCCGGACCTGTCGACTGATCTCAAAATGGTCAATATGGATGAAATTTCAACATTTATTCTTTTGACTCTAAATGACTGTTGGATGTGAATTATGACTTTGTCAACTAAAATACGTGTGTTTAAAGTCATTTCTGTGCCTGAAACGGGTCAAAATTGAAGCTTTTGAGTAAGCAAAACTCTGTAAAAATGGCAGTTTTGGTAACTGTGAGGGTTTAAAAAGTGGTTATTCAACATGATGCACGATCCAATTGACATTCTGAATCATTTTTGGTACAGTCCAAAAAATCAATTTTCGGATGAAAAACGATGACTCCGGACCTGTCGAACGATCTCAAAATGGTCAATATGGATGAAATTTCAACATTTATTCTTTTGACTCTAAATGACTGTTGGATGTGAATTATGACTTTGTCAACTAAAATAAGTGTGTTTAAAGTCATTTCTGTGCCTGAAACGGGTCAAAATTGAAGCTTTTGAGTAAGCAAAACTCTGTAAAAATGGCAATTTTGGTCACTGTGAGGGTTTAAAAAGTGGTTATTCAACATGATGCACGATCCAATTGAAATTTTGAATCATTTTTGGTACAGTCCAAAAAATCAATTTTCGGATGAAAAACGATGACTCCGGACCTGTCGAACGATCCCAAAATAGTCTATAATGATGAAATTTTAACATTTAATCTTTTGACTCTAAATGACTGTTGGATGTGAATTATGACTTTGTCAACTAAAATAAGTGTGTTTAAAGTCATTTCTGTGCCTGAAACGGGTCAAAATTGAAGCTTTTGAGTAAGCAAAACTCTGTAAAAATGGCAATTTTGGTCACTGTGAGGGTTTAAAAAGTGGTTATTCAACATGAGGCACAATCCAATTGACATTTTGAATCATTTTTGGTACAGTCCAAAAAATCAATTTTCGGATGAAAAACGATGACTCCGGACCTGTCGAACGATCCCAAAATGGTCAATATGGATGAAATTTCAACATTTAATCTTTTGACTCTAAATGACTGTTGGATGTGAATTATGAATTTGTCAACTAAAATAAGTGTGTTTAAAGTCATTTCTGTGCCTGAAACGGGTCAAAATTGAAGCTTTTGAGTAAGCAAAACTCTCTAAAAATGGCAATTTTGGTCATTGTGAGGGTTTAAAAAGTGGTTATTCAACATGAGGCACGATCCATTTGACATTTTGAATCATTTTTGGTACAGTCCAAAAAATCAATTTTTCGATGAAAAACGATGACTCGGGACATGTCGAACGATCCCAAAATGGTCCATAATGATGAAATTTTAACATTTAATCTTTTGACTCTAAATGACTGTTGGATGTGAATTATGACTTTGTCAACTAGAATAAGTGTGTTTAAAGTCATTTCTGTGCCTGAAACGGGTCAAAATGGAAGCTTTTGAGTAAGCAAAACTCTGTAAAAATGGCAATTTTGGTCACTGTGAGGGTTTAAACAGTGGTTATTCAACATGAGGCATGATCCAATTGACATTTTGAATCATTTTTGGTACAGTCCAAATAATCAATTTTCGGATGAAAAACGATGACTCCGGACCTGTCGAACGATCCCCAAATGGTCTATAATGATGAAATTTTAACATTTAATCTTTTGACTCTAAATGACTGTTGGATGTGAATTATGACTTTGTCAACTAAAATAAGTGTGTTTAAAGTCATTTCTGCCTGAAACGGGTCAAAATTGAAGCTTTTGAGTAAGCAAAACTCTCTAAAAATGGCAATTTTGGTCATTGTGAGGGTTTAAAAAGTGGTTAATCAACATGAGGCACGATCCATTTGACATTTTGAATCATTTTTGGTACAGTCCAAAAAATCAATTTTTCGATGAAAAACAATGACTCGGGACCTGTCGAACGATCCCAAAATGGTCCATAATGATGAAATTTTAACATTTAATCTTTTGACTCTAAATGACTGTTGGATGTGAATTATGACTTTGTCAACTAGAATAAGTGTGATTAAAGTCATTTCTGTGCCTGAAACGGGTCAAAATGGAAGCTTTTGAGTAAGCAAAACTCTGTAAAAATGGCAATTTTGGTCACTCTGAGGGTTTAAACAGTGGTTATTCAACATGAGGCATGATCCAATTGACATTTTGAATCATTTTTGGTACAGTCCAAAAAATCAATTTTCGGATGAAAAACGATGACTCCGGACCTGTCGAACGATCCCCAAATGGTCTATAATGATGAAATTTTAACATTTAATCTTTTGACTCTAAATGATTGTTGGATGTGAATTATGACTTTGTCAACTAAAATAAGTGTGTTTAAAGTCATTTCTGTGCCTGAAACGGGTCAAAATTGAAGCTTTTGAGTAAGCAAAACTCTGTAAAAATGGCAATTTTGGTCACTGTGAGGGTTTAAACAGTGGTTATTCAACATGAGGCATGATCCAATTGACATTTTGAATCATTTTTGGTACAGTCCAAATAATCAATTTTCGGATGAAAAACGATGACTCCGGACCTGTCGAACGATCCCCAAATGGTCTATAATGATGAAATTTTAACATTTAATCTTTTGACTCTAAATGACTGTTGGATGTGAATTATGACTTTGTCAACTAAAATAAGTGTGTTTAAAGTCATTTCTGTGCCTGAAACGGGTCAAAATTGAAGCTTTTGAGTAAGCAAAACTCTGTAAAAATGGCAATTTTGGTCACTGTGAGGGTTTAAAAAGTGGTTATTCAACATGATGCACGATCCAATTGACATTTTGAATCATTTTTGGTACAGTCCAAAAAATTAATTTTCGGATGAAAAACGATGACTCCGGAACTGTCGAACGATCCCAAAATAGTCTATAATGATGAAATTTTAACATTTAATCTTTTGACTCTAAATGACTGTTGGATGTGAATTATGACTTTGTCAACTAAAATAAGTGTGTTTAAAGTCATTTCTGTGCCTGAAACGGGTCAAAATTGAAGCTTTTGAGTAAGCAAAACTCTGTAAAAATGGCAATTTTGGTCACTGTGAGGGTTTAAACAGTGGTTATTCAACATGAGGCATGATCCAATTGACATTTTGAATCATTTTTGGTACAGTCCAAATAATCAATTTTCGGATGAAAAACGATGACTCCGGACCTGTCGAACGATCCCCAAATGGTCTATAATGATGAAATTTTAACATTTAATCTTTTGACTCTAAATGACTGTTGGATGTGAATTATGACTTTGTCAACTAAAATAAGTGTGTTTAAAGTCATTTCTGCCTGAAACGGGTCAAAATTGAAGCTTTTGAGTAAGCAAACTCTGGAAAAATGGCAATTTTGGTCACTGTGAGGGTTTAAAAAGTGGTTATTCAACATGAGGCCCGTTCCAATTGACATTTTGAATCATTTTTGGTACAGTCCAAAAAATCAATTTTCGGATGAAAAAAGATGACTCCGGACCTGTCGACTGATCTCAAAATGGTCAATATGGATGAAATTTCAACATTTATTCTTTTGACTCTAAATGACTGTTGGATGTGAATTATGACTTTGTCAACTAAAATAAGTGTGTTTAAAGTCATTTCTGTGCCTGAAACGGGTCAAAATTGAAGCTTTTGAGTAAGCAAAACTCTGTAAAAATGGCAATTTTGGTAACTGTGAGGGTTTAAAAAGTGGTTATTCAACATGATGCACGATCCAATTGACATTCTGAATCATTTTTGGTACAGTCCAAAAAATCAATTTTCGGATGAAAAACGATGACTCCGGACCTGTCGAACGATCTCAAAATGGTCAATATGGATGAAATTTCAACATTTATTCTTTTGACTCTAAATGACTGTTGGATGTGAATTATGACTTTGTCAACTAAAATAAGTGTGTTTAAAGTCATTTCTGTGCCTGAAACGGGTCAAAATTGAAGCTTTTGAGTAAGCAAAACTCTGTAAAAATGGCAATTTTGGTCACTGTGAGGGTTTAAAAAGTGGTTATTCAACATGAGGCATGATCCAATTGACATTTTGAATCATTTTTGGTACAGTCCAAAAAATCAATTTTCGGATGAAAAACGATGACTCCGGACCTGTCGAACGTTCCCAAAATGGTCCATAATGATGAAATTTCAACATTTAATCTTTTGACTCTAAATGACTGTTGGATGTAAATTATGACTTTGTCAACTAAAACAAGTGTGTTTAAAGTCATTTCTGTGCCTGAAACGGGTCAAAATTGAAGCTTTTGAGTAAGCAAAACTCTGTAAAAATGGCGATTTTGGTCACTGTGAGGGTTTAAAAAGTGGTTATTCAACATGATGCACGATCCAATTGAAATTTTGAATCATTTTTGGTACAGTCCAAAAAATCAATTTTCGGATGAAAAACGATGACTCCGGACCTGTCGAACGATCCCAAAATAGTCTATAATGATGAAATTTTAACATTTAATCTTTTGACTCTAAATGACTGTTGGATGTGAATTATGACTTTGTCAACTAAAATAAGTGTGTTTAAAGTCATTTCTGTGCCTGAAACGGGTCAAAATTGAAGCTTTTGAGTAAGCAAAACTCTGTAAAAATGGCAATTTTGGTCACTGTGAGGGTTTAAAAAGTGGTTATTCAACATGAGGCACAATCCAATTGACATTTTGAATCATTTTTGGTACAGTCCAAAAAATCAATTTTCGGATGAAAAACGATGACTCCGGACCTGTCGAACGATCCCAAAATGGTCAATATGGATGAAATTTCAACATTTAATCTTTTGACTCTAAATGACTGTTGGATGTGAATTATGAATTTGTCAACTAAAATAAGTGTGTTTAAAGTCATTTCTGTGCCTGAAACGGGTCAAAATTGAAGCTTTTGAGTAAGCAAAACTCTCTAAAAATGGCAATTTTGGTCATTGTGAGGGTTTAAATAGTGGTTATTCAACATGAGGCACGATCCATTTGACATTTTGAATCATTTTTGGTACAGTCCAAAAAATCAATTTTTCGATGAAAAACGATGACTCGGGACCTGTCGAACGATCCCAAAATGGTCCATAATGATGAAATTTTAACATTTAATCTTTTGACTCTAAATGACTGTTGGATGTGAATTATGAATTTGTCAACTAAAATAAGTGTGTTTAAAGTCATTTCTGTGCCTGAAACGGGTCAAAATTGAAGCTTTTGAGTAAGCAAAACTCTGTAAAAATGGCAATTTTGGTCACTGTGAGGGTTTAAAAAGTGGTAATTCAACATGATGCACGATCCAATTGACATTTTGAATCATTTTTGGTACAGTCCAAAAAAATCAATTTTCGGATGAAAAACGATGACTCCGGACCCGTCGAACGACCCCAAAATGGTCTATAATGATGAAATTTTAACATTTAATCTTTTGACTCTAAATGACTGTCGGATGTGAATTATGACTTTGTCAACTAAAACAAGCGTGTTTAAAGTCATTTCTGTGCCTGAAACGGGTCAAAATTGAAGCTTTTGAGTAAGCAAAACTCTGTAAAAATGGCAATTTTGGTCACTGTGAGGGTTTAAAAAGTGGTTATTCAACATGAGGCACGATCCAATTGACATTTTGAATCATTTTTAGTACAGTCCAAAAAATCAATTTTCGGATGAAAAACGATGACTCCGGACCTGTCGAACGATCCCAAAATGGTCTATAATGATGAAATTTTAACATTTAATCTTTTGACTCTAAATGACTGTTGGATGTGAGTTATGAATTTGTCAACTAAAATAAGTGTGTTTAAAGTCATTTCTGTGCCTGAAACGGGTCAAAATTGAAGCTTTTGAGTAAGCAAAACTCTCTAAAAATGGCAATTTTGGTCATTGTGAGGGTTTAAAAAGTGGTTATTCAACATGAGGCACGATCCATTTGACATTTTGAATCATTTTTGGTACAGTCCAAAAAATCAATTTTTCGATGAAAAACGATGACTCGGGACCTGTCGAACGATCCCAAAATGGTCCATAATGATGAAATTTTAACATTTAATCTTTTGACTCTAAATGACTGTTGGATGTGAATTATGACTTTGTCAACTAGAATAAGTGTGTTTAAAGTCATTTCTGTGCCTGAAACGGGTCAAAATGGAAGCTTTTGAGTAAGCAAAACTCTGTAAAAATGGCAATTTTGGTCACTGTGAGGGTTTAAACAGTGGTTATTCAACATGAGGCATGATCCAATTGACATTTTGAATCATTTTTGGTACAGTCCAAAAATCAATTTTCGGATGAAAAACGATGACTCCGGAACTGTCGAACGATCCCAAAATAGTCTATAATGATGAAATTTTAACATTTAATCTTTTGACTCTAAATGACTGTTGGATGTGAATTATGACTTTGTCAACTAAAATAAGTGTGTTTAAAGTCATTTCTGTGCCTGAAACGGGTCAAAATTGAAGCTTTTGAGTAAGCAAAACTCTGTAAAAATGGCAATTTTGGTCACTGTGAGGGTTTAAACAGTGGTTATTCAACATGAGGCATGATCCAATTGACATTTTGAATCATTTTTGGTACAGTCCAAATAATCAATTTTCGGATGAAAAACGATGACTCCGGACCTGTCGAACGATCCCCAAATGGTCTATAATGATGAAATTTTAACATTTAATCTTTTGACTCTAAATGACTGTTGGATGTGAATTATGACTTTGTCAACTAAAATAAGTGTGTTTAAAGTCATTTCTGCCTGAAACGGGTCAAAATTGAAGCTTTTGAGTAAGCAAAACTCTGTAAAAATGGCAATTTTTGTCACTGTGAGGGTTTAAAAAGTGGTTATTCAACATGAGGCCCGTTCCAATTGACATTTTGAATCATTTTTGGTACAGTCCAAAAAATCAATTTTCGGATGAAAAACGATGACTCCGGACCTGTCGACTGATCTCAAAATGGTCAATATGGATGAAATTTCAACATTTATTCTTTTGACTCTAAATGACTGTTGGATGTGAATTATGACTTTGTCAACTAAAATAAGTGTGTTTAAAGTCATTTCTGTGCCTGAAACGGGTCAAAATTGAAGCTTTTGAGTAAGCAAAACTCTGTAAAAATGGCAATTTTGGTCACTGTGAGGGTTTAAAAAGTGGTTATTCAACATGATGCACGATCCAATTGAAATTTTGAATCATTTTTGGTACAGTCCAAAAAATCAATTTTCGGATGAAAAACGATGACTCCGGACCTGTCGAACGATCCCAAAATAGTCTATAATGATGCAATTTTAACATTTAATCTTTTGACTCTAAATGACTGTTGGATGTGAATTATGACTTTGTCAACTAAAATAAGTGTGTTTAAAGTCATTTCTGTGCCTGAAACGGGTCAAAATTGAAGCTTTTGAGTAAGCAAAACTCTGTAAAAATGGCAATTTTGGTCACTGTGAGGGTTTAAAAAGTGGTTATTCAACATGAGGCACAATCCAATTGACATTTTGAATCATTTTTGGTACAGTCCAAAAAATCAATTTTCGGATGAAAAACGATGACTCCGGACCTGTCGAACGATCCCAAAATGGTCAATATGGATGAAATTTCAACATTTAATCTTTTGACTCTAAATGACTGTTGGATGTGAATTATGAATTTGTCAACTAAAATAAGTGTGTTTAAAGTCATTTCTGTGCCTGAAACGGGTCAAAATTGAAGCTTTTGAGTAAGCAAAACTCTCTAAAAATGGCAATTTTGGTCATTGTGAGGGTTTAAAAAGTGGTTATTCAACATGAGGCACGATCCATTTGACATTTTGAATCATTTTTGGTACAGTCCAAAAAATCTATTTTTCGATGAAAAACGATGACTCGGGACCTGTCGAACGATCCCAAAATGGTCCATAATGATGAAATTTTAACATTTAATCTTTTGACTCTAAATGACTGTTGGATGTGAATTATGACTTTGTCAACTAGAATAAGTGTGTTTAAAGTCATTTCTGTGCCTGAAACGGGTCAAAATGGAAGCTTTTGAGTAAGCAAAACTCTGTAAAAATGGCAATTTTGGTCACTGTGAGGGTTTAAACAGTGGTTATTCAACATGAGGCATGATCCAATTGACATTTTGAATCATTTTTGGTACAGTCCAAATAATCAATTTTCGGATGAAAAACGATGACTCCGGACCTGTCGAACGATCCCCAAATGGTCTATAATGATGAAATTTTAACATTTAATCTTTTGACTCTAAATGACTGTTGGATGTGAATTATGACTTTGTCAACTAAAATAAGTGTGTTTAAAGTCATTTCTGCCTGAAACGGGTCAAAATTGAAGCTTTTGAGTAAGCAAAACTCTCTAAAAATGGCAATTTTGGTCATTGTGAGGGTTTAAAAAGTGGTTATTCAACATGAGGCATGATCCATTTGACATTTTGAATCATTTTTGGTACAGTCCAAAAAATCAATTTTTCGATGAAAAACAATGACTCGGGACCTGTCGAACGATCCCAAAATGGTCCATAATGATGAAATTTTAACATTTAATCTTTTGACTCTAAATGACTGTTGGATGTGAATTATGACTTTGTCAACTAGAAGAAGTGTGATTAAAGTCATTTCTGTGCCTGAAACGGGTCAAAATGGAAGCTTTTGAGTAAGCAAAACTCTGTAAAAATGGCAATTTTGGTCACTGTGAGGGTTTAAACAGTGGTTATTCAACATGAGGCATGATCCAATTGACATTTTGAATCATTTTTGGTACAGTCCAAAAAATCAATTTTCGGATGAAAAACGATGACTCCGGACCTGTCGAACGATCCCCAAATGGTCTATAATGATGAAATTTTAACATTTAATCTTTTGACTCTAAATGATTGTTGGATGTGAATTATGACTTTGTCAACTAAAATAAGTGTGTTTAAAGTCATTTCTGTGCCTGAAACGGGTCAAAATTGAAGCTTTTGAGTAAGCAAAACTCTGTAAAAATGGCAATTTTGGTCACTGTGAGGGTTTAAACAGTGGTTATTCAACATGAGGCATGATCCAATTGACATTTTGAATCATTTTTGGTACAGTCCAAATAATCAATTTTCGGATGAAAAACGATGACTCCGGACCTGTCGAACGATCCCCAAATGGTCTATAATGATGAAATTTTAACATTTAATCTTTTGACTCTAAATGACTGTTGGATGTGAATTATGACTTTGTCAACTAAAATAAGTGTGTTTAAAGTCATTTCTGTGCCTGAAACGGGTCAAAATTGAAGCTTTTGAGTAAGCAAAACTCTGTAAAAATGGCAATTTTGGTCACTGTGAGGGTTTAAAAAGTGGTTATTCAACATGATGCACGATCCAATTGACATTTTGAATCATTTTTGGTACAGTCCAAAAAATTAATTTTCGGATGAAAAACGATGACTCCGGAACTGTCGAACGATCCCAAAATAGTCTATAATGATGAAATTTTAACATTTAATCTTTTGACTCTAAATGACTGTTGGATGTGAATTATGACTTTGTCAACTAAAATAAGTGTGTTTAAAGTCATTTCTGTGCCTGAAACGGGTCAAAATTGAAGCTTTTGAGTAAGCAAAACTCTGTAAAAATGGCAATTTTGGTCACTGTGAGGGTTTAAACAGTGGTTATTCAACATGAGGCATGATCCAATTGACATTTTGAATCATTTTTGGTACAGTCCAAATAATCAATTTTCGGATGAAAAACGATGACTCCGGACCTGTCGAACGATCCCCAAATGGTCTATAATGATGAAATTTTAACATTTAATCTTTTGACTCTAAATGACTGTTGGATGTGAATTATGACTTTGTCAACTAAAATAAGTGTGTTTAAAGTCATTTCTGCCTGAAACGGGTCAAAATTGAAGCTTTTGAGTAAGCAAAACTCTGTAAAAATGGCAATTTTGGTCACTGTGAGGGTTTAAAAAGTGGTTATTCAACATGAGGCCCGTTCCAATTGACATTTTGAATCATTTTTGGTACAGTCCAAAAAATCAATTTTCGGATGAAAAACGATGACTCCGGACCTGTCGACTGATCTCAAAATGGTCAATATGGATGAAATTTCAACATTTATTCTTTTGACTCTAAATGACTGTTGGATGTGAATTATGACTTTGTCAACTAAAATAAGTGTGTTTAAAGTCATTTCTGTGCCTGAAACGGGTCAAAATTGAAGCTTTTGAGTAAGCAAAACTCTGTAAAAATGGCAATTTTGGTAACTGTGAGGGTTTAAAAAGTGGTTATTCAACATGATGCACGATCCAATTGACATTCTGAATCATTTTTGGTACAGTCCAAAAAATCAATTTTCGGATGAAAAACGATGACTCCGGACCTGTCGAACGATCTCAAAATGGTCAATATGGATGAAATTTCAACATTTATTCTTTTGACTCTAAATGACTGTTGGATGTGAATTATGACTTTGTCAACTAAAATAAGTGTGTTTAAAGTCATTTCTGTGCCTGAAACGGGTCAAAATTGAAGCTTTTGAGTAAGCAAAACTCTCTAAAAATGGCAATTTTGGTCATTGTGAGGGTTTAAAAAGTGGTTATTCAACATGAGGGACGATCCAATTGACATTTTGAATCATTTTTGGTACAGTCCAAAAAATCAATTTGCGGATGAAAAACGATGACTCCGGAACTGTCGAACGATCCCAAAATAGTCTATAATGATGAAATTTTAACATTTAATCTTTTGACTCTAAATGACTGTTGGATGTGAATTATGACTTTGTCAACTAAAATAAGTGTGTTTAAAGTCATTTCTGCCTGAAACGAGTCAAAATTGAAGCTTTTGAGTAAGCAAAACTCTGTAAAAATGGCAATTTTGGTCACTGTGAGGGTTTAAAAAGTGGTTATTCAACATGAGGCACAATCCAATTGACATTTTGAATCATTTTTGGTACAGTCCAAAAAATCAATTTTCGGATGAAAAACGATGACTCCGGACCTGTCGAACGATCCCAAAATGGTCAATATGGATGAAATTTCAACATTTAATCTTTTGACTCTAAATGACTGTTGGATGTGAATTATGAATTTGTCAACTAAAATAAGTGTGTTTAAAGTCATTTCTGTGCCTGAAACGGGTCAAAATTGAAGCTTTTGAGTAAGCAAAACGCTCTAAAAATGGCAATTTTGGTCATTGTGAGGGTTTAAAAAGTGGTTATTCAACATGAGGCACGATCCATTTGACATTTTGAATCATTTTTGGTACAGTCCAAAAAATCAATTTTTCGATGAAAAACGATGACTCGGGACCTGTCGAACGATCCCAAAATGGTCCATAATGATGAAATTTTAACATTTAATCTTTTGACTCTAAATGACTGTTGGATGTGAATTATGACTTTGTCAACTAGAATAAGTGTGTTTAAAGTCATTTCTGTGCCTGAAACGGGTCAAAATGGAAGCTTTTGAGTAAGCAAAACTCTGTAAAAATGGCAATTTTGGTCACTGTGAGGGTTTAAACAGTGGTTATTCAACATGAGGCATGATCCAATTGACATTTTGAATCATTTTTGGTACAGTCCAAATAATCAATTTTCGGATGAAAAACGATGACTCCGGACCTGTCGAACGATCCCCAAATGGTCTATAATGATGAAATTTTAACATTTAATCTTTTGACTCTAAATGACTGTTGGATGTGAATTATGACTTTGTCAACTAAAATAAGTGTGTTTAAAGTCATTTCTGCCTGAAACGGGTCAAAATTGAAGCTTTTGAGTAAGCAAAACTCTCTAAAAATGGCAATTTTGGTCATTGTGAGGGTTTAAAAAGTGGTTATTCAACATGAGGCATGATCCATTTGACATTTTGAATCATTTTTGGTACAGTCCAAAAAATCAATTTTTCGATGAAAAACAATGACTCGGGACCTGTCGAACGATCCCAAAATGGTCCATAATGATGAAATTTTAACATTTAATCTTTTGACTCTAAATGACTGTTGGATGTGAATTATGACTTTGTCAACTAGAATAAGTGTGATTAAAGTCATTTCTGTGCCTGAAACGGGTCAAAATGGAAGCTTTTGAGTAAGCGAAACTCTGTAAAAATGGCAATTTTGGTCACTGTGAGGGTTTAAACAGTGGTTATTCAACATGAGGCATGATCCAATTGACATTTTGAATCATTTTTGGTACAGTCCAAAAAATCAATTTTCGGATGAAAAACGATGACTCCGGACCTGTCGAACGATCCCCAAATGGTCTATAATGATGAAATTTTAACATTTAATCTTTTGACTCTAAATGATTGTTGGATGTGAATTATGACTTTGTCAACTAAAATAAGTGTGTTTAAAGTCATTTCTGTGCCTGAAACGGGTCAAAATTGAAGCTTTTGAGTAAGCAAAACTCTGTAAAAATGGCAATTTTGGTCACTGTGAGGGTTTAAACAGTGGTTATTCAACATGAGGCATGATCCAATTGACATTTTGAATCATTTTTGGTACAGTCCAAATAATCAATTTTCGGATGAAAAACGATGACTCCGGACCTGTCGAACGATCCCCAAATGGTCTATAATGATGAAATTTTAACATTTAATCTTTTGACTCTAAATAACTGTTGGATGTGAATTATGACTTTGTCAACTAAAATAAGTGTGTTTAAAGTCATTTCTGTGCCTGAAACGGGTCAAAATTGAAGCTTTTGAGTAAGCAAAACTCTGTAAAAATGGCAATTTTGGTAACTGTGAGGGTTTAAAAAGTGGTTATTCAACATGATGCACGATCCAATTGACATTCTGAATCATTTTTGGTACAGTCCAAAAAATCAATTTTCGGATGAAAAACGATGACTCCGGACCTGTCGAACGATCTCAAAATGGTCAATATGGATGAAATTTCAACATTTATTCTTTTGACTCTAAATGACTGTTGGATGTGAATTATGACTTTGTCAACTAAAATAAGTGTGTTTAAAGTCATTTCTGTGCCTGAAACGGGTCAAAATTGAAGCTTTTGAGTAAGCAAAACTCTGTAAAAATGGCAATTTTGGTCACTGTGAGGGTTTAAAAAGTGGTTATTCAACATGAGGCATGATCCAATTGACATTTTGAATCATTTTTGGTACAGTCCAAAAAATCAATTTTCGGATGAAAAACGATGACTCCGGACCTGTCGAACGTTCCCAAAATGGTCCATAATGATGAAATTTCAACATTTAATCTTTTGACTCTAAATGACTGTTGGATGTAAATTATGACTTTGTCAACTAAAACAAGTGTGTTTAAAGTCATTTCTGTGCCTGAAACGGGTCAAAATTGAAGCTTTTGAGTAAGCAAAACTCTGTAAAAATGGCGATTTTGGTCACTGTGAGGGTTTAAAAAGTGGTTATTCAACATGATGCACGATCCAATTGAAATTTTGAATCATTTTTGGTACAGTCCAAAAAATCAATTTTCGGATGAAAAACGATGACTCCGGACCTGTCGAACGATCCCAAAATAGTCTATAATGATGAAATTTTAACATTTAATCTTTTGACTCTAAATGACTGTTGGATGTGAATTATGACTTTGTCAACTAAAATAAGTGTGTTTAAAGTCATTTCTGTGCCTGAAACGGGTCAAAATTGAAGCTTTTGAGTAAGCAAAACTCTGTAAAAATGGCAATTTTGGTCACTGTGAGGGTTTAAAAAGTGGTTATTCAACATGAGGCACAATCCAATTGACATTTTGAATCATTTTTGGTACAGTCCAAAAAATCAATTTTCGGATGAAAAACGATGACTCCGGACCTGTCGAACGATCCCAAAATGGTCAATATGGATGAAATTTCAACATTTAATCTTTTGACTCTAAATGACTGTTGGATGTGAATTATGAATTTGTCAACTAAAATAAGTGTGTTTAAAGTCATTTCTGTGCCTGAAACGGGTCAAAATTGAAGCTTTTGAGTAAGCAAAACTCTCTAAAAATGGCAATTTTGGTCATTGTGAGGGTTTAAAAAGTGGTTATTCAACATGAGGCACGATCCATTTGACATTTTGAATCATTTTTGGTACAGTCCAAAAAATCAATTTTTCGATGAAAAACGATGACTCGGGACCTGTCGAACGATCCCAAAATGGTCCATAATGATGAAATTTTAACATTTAATCTTTTGACTCTAAATGACTGTTGGATGTGAATTATGAATTTGTCAACTAAAATAAGTGTGTTTAAAGTCATTTCTGTGCCTGAAACGGGTCAAAATTGAAGCTTTTGAGTAAGCAAAACTCTGTAAAAATGGCAATTTTGGTCACTGTGAGGGTTTAAAAAGTGGTAATTCAACATGATGCACGATCCAATTCACATTTTGAATCATTTTTGGTACAGTCCAAAAAAATCAATTTTCGGATGAAAAACGATGACTCCGGACCCGTCGAACGACCCCAAAATGGTCTATAATGATGAAATTTTAACATTTAATCTTTTGACTCTAAATGACTGTTGGATGTGAATTATGACTTTGTCAACTAAAATAAGTGTGTTTAAAGTCATTTCTGTGCCTGAAACGGTCAAAATTGAAGCTTTTGAGTAAGCAAAACTCTGTAAAAATGGCAATTTTGGTCACTGTGAGGGTTTAAACAGTGGTTATTCAACATGAGGCATGATCCAATTGACATTTTGAATCATTTTTGGTACAGTCCAAATAATCAATTTTCGGATGAAAAACGATGACTCCGGACCTGTCGAACGATCCCCAAATGGTCTATAATGATGAAATTTTAACATTTAATCTTTTGACTCTAAATGACTGTTGGATGTGAATTATGACTTTGTCAACTAAAATAAGTGTGTTTAAAGTCATTTCTGCCTGAAACGGGTCAAAATTGAAGCTTTTGAGTAAGCAAAACTCTGTAAAAATGGCAATTTTGGTCACTGTGAGGGTTTAAAAAGTGGTTATTCAACATGAGGCCCGTTCCAATTGACATTTTGAATCATTTTTGGTACAGTCCAAAAAATCAATTTTCGGATGAAAAACGATGACTCCGGACCTGTCGACTGATCTCAAAATGGTCAATATGGATGAAATTTCAACATTTATTCTTTTGACTCTAAATGACTGTTGGATGTGAATTATGACTTTGTCAACTAAAATAAGTGTGTTTAAAGTCATTTCTGTGCCTGAAACGGGTCAAAATTGAAGCTTTTGAGTAAGCAAAACTCTGTAAAAATGGCGATTTTGGTCACTGTGAGGGTTTAAAAAGTGGTTATTCAACATGATGCACGATCCAATTGAAATTTTGAATCATTTTTGGTACAGTCCAAAAAATCAATTTTCGGATGAAAAACGATGACTCCGGACCTGTCGAACGATCCCAAAATAGTCTATAATGATGAAATTTTAACATTTAATCTTTTGACTCTAAATGACTGTTGGATGTGAATTATGACTTTGTCAACTAAAATAAGTGTGTTTAAAGTCATTTCTGTGCCTGAAACGGGTCAAAATTGAAGCTTTTGAGTAAGCAAAACTCTGTAAAAATGGCAATTTTGGTCACTGTGAGGGTTTAAAAAGTGGTTATTCAACATGAGGCACAATCCAATTGACATTTTGAATCATTTTTGGTACAGTCCAAAAAATCAATTTTCGGATGAAAAACGATGACTCCGGACCTGTCGAACGATCCCAAAATGGTCAATATGGATGAAATTTCAACATTTAATCTTTTGACTCTAAATGACTGTTGGATGTGAATTATGAATTTGTCAACTAAAATAAGTGTGTTTAAAGTCATTTCTGTGCCTGAAACGGGTCAAAATTGAAGCTTTTGAGTAAGCAAAACTCTCTAAAAATGGCAATTTTGGTCATTGTGAGGGTTTAAAAAGTGGTTATTCAACATGAGGCACGATCCATTTGACATTTTGAATCATTTTTGGTACAGTCCAAAAAATCAATTTTTCGATGAAAAACGATGACTCGGGACCTGTCGAACGATCCCAAAATGGTCCATAATGATGAAATTTTAACATTTAATCTTTTGACTCTAAATGACTGTTGGATGTGAATTATGAATTTGTCAACTAAAATAAGTGTGTTTAAAGTCATTTCTGTGCCTGAAACGGGTCAAAATTGAAGCTTTTGAGTAAGCAAAACTCTGTAAAAATGGCAATTTTGGTCACTGTGAGGGTTTAAAAAGTGGTAATTCAACATGATGCACGATCCAATTCACATTTTGAATCATTTTTGGTACAGTCCAAAAAAATCAATTTTCGGATGAAAAACGATGACTCCGGACCCGTCGAACGACCCCAAAATGGTCTATAATGATGAAATTTTAACATTTAATCTTTTGACTCTAAATGACTGTTGGATGTGAATTATGACTTTGTCAACTAAAACAAGCGTGTTTAAAGTCATTTCTGTGCCTGAAACGGGTCAAAATTGAAGCTTTTGAGTAAGCAAAACTCTGTAAAAATGGCAATTTTGGTCACTGTGAGGGTTTAAAACGTGGTTATTCAACATGAGGCACGATCCAATTGACATTTTGAATCATTTTTAGTACAGTCCAAAAAATCAATTTTCGGATGAAAAACGATGACTCCGGACCTGTCGAACGATCCCAAAATGGTCTATAATGATGAAATTTTAACATTTAATCTTTTGACTCTAAATGACTGTTGGATGTGAGTTATGAATTTGTCAACTAAAATAAGTGTGTTTAAAGTCATTTCTGTGCCTGAAACGGGTCAAAATTGAAGCTTTTGAGTAAGCAAAACTCTCTAAAAATGGCAATTTTGGTCATTGTGAGGGTTTAAAAAGTGGTTATTCAACATGAGGCACGATCCATTTGACATTTTGAATCATTTTTGGTACAGTCCAAAAAATCAATTTTTCGATGAAAAACGATGACTCGGGACCTGTCGAACGATCCCAAAATGGTCCATAATGATGAAATTTTAACATTTAATCTTTTGACTCTAAATGACTGTTGGATGTGAATTATGACTTTGTCAACTAGAATAAGTGTGTTTAAAGTCATTTCTGTGCCTGAAACGGGTCAAAATGGAAGCTTTTGAGTAAGCAAAACTCTGTAAAAATGGCAATTTTGGTCACTGTGAGGGTTTAAACAGTGGTTATTCAACATGAGGCATGATCCAATTGACATTTTGAATCATTTTTGGTACAGTCCAAAAAATCAATTTTCGGATGAAAAACGATGACTCTGGACCTGTCGAACGATCCCCAAATGGTCTATAATGATGAAATTTTAACATTTAATCTTTTGACTCTAAATGATTGTTGGATGTGAATTATGACTTTGTCAACTAAAATAAGTGTGTTTAAAGTCATTTCTGTGCCTGAAACGGGTCAAAATTGAAGCTTTTGAGTAAGCAAAACTCTGTAAAAATGGCAATTTTGGTCACTGTGAGGGTTTAAACAGTGGTTATTCAACATGAGGCATGATCCAATTGACATTTTGAATCATTTTTGGTACAGTCCAAATAATCAATTTTCGGATGAAAAACGATGACTCCGGACCTGTCGAACGATCCCCAAATGGTCTATAATGATGAAATTTTAACATTTAATCTTTTGACTCTAAATGACTGTTGGATGTGAATTATGACTTTGTCAACTAAAATAAGTGTGTTTAAAGTCATTTCTGTGCCTGAAACGGGTCAAAATTGAAGCTTTTGAGTAAGCAAAACTCTGTAAAAATGGCAATTTTGGTCACTGTGAGGGTTTAAAAAGTGGTTATTCAACATGATGCACGATCCAATTGACATTTTGAATCATTTTTAGTACAGTCCAAAAAATCATTTTTCGGATGAAAAATGATGACTCCGGAACTGTCGAACGATCCCAAAATAGTCTATAATGATGAAATTTTAACATTTAATCTTTTGACTCTAAATGACGGTTGGATGTGAATTATGACTTTGTCAACTAAAATAAGTGTGTTTAAAGTCATTTCTGTGCCTGAAACGGGTCAAAATTGAAGCTTTTGAGTAAGCAAAACTCTGTAAAAATGGCAATTTTGGTCACTGTGAGGGTTTAAACAGTGGTTATTCAACATGAGGCATGATCCAATTGACATTTTGAATCATTTTTGGTACAGTCCAAATAATCAATTTTCGGATGAAAAACGATGACTCCGGACCTGTCGAACGATCCCCAAATGGTCTATAATGATGAAATTTTAACATTTAATCTTTTGACTCTAAATGACTGTTGGATGTGAATTATGACTTTGTCAACTAAAATAAGTGTGTTTAAAGTCATTTCTGCCTGAAACGGGTCAAAATTGAAGCTTTTGAGTAAGCAAAACTCTGTAAAAATGGCAATTTTGGTCACTGTGAGGGTTTAAAAAGTGGTTATTCAACATGAGGCCCGTTCCAATTGACATTTTGAATCATTTTTGGTACAGTCCAAAAAATCAATTTTCGGATGAAAAACGATGACTCCGGACCTGTCGACTGATCTCAAAATGGTCAATATGGATGAAATTTCAACATTTATTCTTTTGACTCTAAATGACTGTTGGATGTGAATTATGACTTTGTCAACTAAAATAAGTGTGTTTAAAGTCATTTCTGTGCCTGAAACGGGTCAAAATTGAAGCTTTTGAGTAAGCAAACCTCTGTAAAAATGGCAATTTTGGTAACTGTGAGGGTTTAAAAAGTGGTTATTCAACATGATGCACGATCCAATTGACATTCTGAATCATTTTTGGTACAGTCCAAAAAATCAATTTTCGGATGAAAAACGATGACTCCGGACCAGTCGAACGATCTCAAAATGGTCAATATGGATGAAATTTCAACATTTATTCTTTTGACTCTAAATGACTGTTGGATGTGAATTATGACTTTGTCAACTAAAATAAGTGTGTTTAAAGTCATTTCTGTGCCTGAAACGGGTCAAAATTGAAGCTTTTGAGTAAGCAAAACTCTGTAAAAATGGCAATTTTGGTCACTGTGAGGGTTTAAAAAGTGGTTATTCAACATGAGGCATGATCCAATTGACATTTTGAATCATTTTTGGTACAGTCCAAAAAATCAATTTTCGGATGAAAAACGATGACTCCGGACCTGTCGAACGTTCCCAAAATGGTCCATAATGATGAAATTTCAACATTTAATCTTTTGACTCTAAATGACTGTTGGATGTAAATTATGACTTTGTCAACTAAAACAAGTGTGTTTAAAGTCATTTCTGTGCCTGAAACGGGTCAAAATTGAAGCTTTTGAGTAAGCAAAACTCTGTAAAAATGGCGATTTTGGTCACTGTGAGGGTTTAAAAAGTGGTTATTCAACATGATGCACGATCCAATTGAAATTTTGAATCATTTTTGGTACAGTCCAAAAAATCAATTTTCGGATGAAAAACGATGACTCCGGACCTGTCGAACGATCCCAAAATAGTCTATAATGATGAAATTTTAACATTTAATCTTTTGACTCTAAATGACTGTTGGATGTGAATTATGACTTTGTCAACTAAAATAAGTGTGTTTAAAGTCATTTCTGTGCCTGAAACGGGTCAAAAATGAAGCTTTTGAGTAAGCAAAACTCTGAAAAAATGGCAATTTTGGTCACTGTGAGGGTTTAAACAGTGGTTATTCAACATGAGGCATGATCCAATTGACATTTTGAATCATTTTTGGTACAGTCCAAATAATCAATTTTCGGATGAAAAACGATGACTCCGGACCTGTCGAACGATCCCCAAATGGTCTATAATGATGAAATTTTAACATTTAATCTTTTGACTCTAAATGACTGTTGGATGTGAATTATGACTTTGTCAACTAAAATAAGTGTGTTTAAAGTCATTTCTGCCTGAAACGGGTCAAAATTGAAGCTTTTGAGTAAGCAAAACTCTCTAAAAATGGCAATTTTGGTCATTGTGAGGGTTTAAAAAGTGGTTATTCAACATGAGGCACGATCCATTTGACATTTTGAATAATTTTTGGTACAGTCCCAAAAATCAATTTTTCGATGAAAAACAATGACTCGGGACCTGTCGAACGATCCCAAAATGGTCCATAATGATGAAATTTTAACATTTAATCTTTTGACTCTAAATGACTGTTGGATGTGAATTATGACTTTGTCAACTAGAATAAGTGTGTTTAAAGTCATTTCTGTGCCTGAAACGGGTCAAAATGGAAGCTTTTGAGTAAGCAAAACTCTGTAAAAATGGCAATTTTGGTCACTGTGAGGGTTTAAACAGTGGTTATTCAACATGAGGCATGATCCAATTGACATTTTGAATCATTTTTGGTACAGTCCAAAAAATCAATTTTCGGATGAAAAACGATGACTCTGGACCTGTCGAACGATCCCCAAATGGTCTATAATGATGAAATTTTAACATTTAATCTTTTGACTCTAAATGATTGTTGGATGTGAATTATGACTTTGTCAACTAAAATAAGTGTGTTTAAAGTCATTTCTGTGCCTGAAACGGGTCAAAATTGAAGCTTTTGAGTAAGCAAAACTCTGTAAAAATGGCAATTTTGGTCACTGTGAGGGTTTAAACAGTGGTTATTCAACATGAGGCATGATCCAATTGACATTTTGAATCATTTTTGGTACAGTCCAAATAATCAATTTTCGGATGAAAAACGATGACTCCGGACCTGTCGAACGATCCCCAAATGGTCTATAATGATGAAATTTTAACATTTAATCTTTTGACTCTAAATGACTGTTGGATGTGAATTATGACTTTGTCAACTAAAATAAGTGTGTTTAAAGTCATTTCTGTGCCTGAAACGGGTCAAAATTGAAGCTTTTGAGTAAGCAAAACTCTGTAAAAATGGCAATTTTGGTCACTGTGAGGGTTTAAAAAGTGGTTATTCAACATGATGCACGATCCAATTGACATTTTGAATCATTTTTAGTACAGTCCAAAAAATCATTTTTCGGATGAAAAATGATGACTCCGGAACTGTCGAACGATCCCAAAATAGTCTATAATGATGAAATTTTAACATTTAATCTTTTGACTCTAAATGACGGTTGGATGTGAATTATGACTTTGTCAACTAAAATAAGTGTGTTTAAAGTCATTTCTGTGCCTGAAACGGGTCAAAATTGAAGCTTTTGAGTAAGCAAAACTCTGTAAAAATGGCAATTTTGGTCACTGTGAGGGTTTAAACAGTGGTTATTCAACATGAGGCATGATCCAATTGACATTTTGAATCATTTTTGGTACAGTCCAAATAATCAATTTTCGGATGAAAAACGATGACTCCGGACCTGTCGAACGATCCCCAAATGGTCTATAATGATGAAATTTTAACATTTAATCTTTTGACTCTAAATGACTGTTGGATGTGAATTATGACTTTGTCAACTAAAATAAGTGTGTTTAAAGTCATTTCTGCCTGAAACGGGTCAAAATTGAAGCTTTTGAGTAAGCAAAACTCTGTAAAAATGGCAATTTTGGTCACTGTGAGGGTTTAAAAAGTGGTTATTCAACATGAGGCCCGTTCCAATTGACATTTTGAATCATTTTTGGTACAGTCCAAAAAATCAATTTTCGGATGAAAAACGATGACTCCGGACCTGTCGACTGATCTCAAAATGGTCAATATGGATGAAATTTCAACATTTATTCTTTTGACTCTAAATGACTGTTGGATGTGAATTATGACTTTGTCAACTAAAATAAGTGTGTTTAAAGTCATTTCTGTGCCTGAAACGGGTCAAAATTGAAGCTTTTGAGTAAGCAAACCTCTGTAAAAATGGCAATTTTGGTAACTGTGAGGGTTTAAAAAGTGGTTATTCAACATGATGCACGATCCAATTGACATTCTGAATCATTTTTGGTACAGTCCAAAAAATCAATTTTCGGATGAAAAACGATGACTCCGGACCAGTCGAACGATCTCAAAATGGTCAATATGGATGAAATTTCAACATTTATTCTTTTGACTCTAAATGACTGTTGGATGTGAATTATGACTTTGTCAACTAAAATAAGTGTGTTTAAAGTCATTTCTGTGCCTGAAACGGGTCAAAATTGAAGCTTTTGAGTAAGCAAAACTCTGTAAAAATGGCAATTTTGGTCACTGTGAGGGTTTAAAAAGTGGTTATTCAACATGAGGCATGATCCAATTGACATTTTGAATCATTTTTGGTACAGTCCAAAAAATCAATTTTCGGATGAAAAACGATGACTCCGGACCTGTCGAACGTTCCCAAAATGGTCCATAATGATGAAATTTCAACATTTAATCTTTTGACTCTAAATGACTGTTGGATGTAAATTATGACTTTGTCAACTAAAACAAGTGTGTTTAAAGTCATTTCTGTGCCTGAAACGGGTCAAAATTGAAGCTTTTGAGTAAGCAAAACTCTGTAAAAATGGCGATTTTGGTCACTGTGAGGGTTTAAAAAGTGGTTATTCAACATGATGCACGATCCAATTGAAATTTTGAATCATTTTTGGTACAGTCCAAAAAATCAATTTTTGGATGAAAAACGATGACTCCGGACCTGTCGAACGATCCCAAAATAGTCTATAATGATGAAATTTTAACATTTAATCTTTTGACTCTAAATGACTGTTGGATGTGAATTATGACTTTGTCAACTAAAATAAGTGTGTTTAAAGTCATTTCTGTGCCTGAAACGGGTCAAAAATGAAGCTTTTGAGTAAGCAAAACTCTGAAAAAATGGCAATTTTGGTCACTGTGAGGGTTTAAACAGTGGTTATTCAACATGAGGCATGATCCAATTGACATTTTGAATCATTTTTGGTACAGTCCAAATAATCAATTTTCGGATGAAAAACGATGACTCCGGACCTGTCGAACGATCCCCAAATGGTCTATAATGATGAAATTTTAACATTTAATCTTTTGACTCTAAATGACTGTTGGATGTGAATTATGACTTTGTCAACTAAAATAAGTGTGTTTAAAGTCATTTCTGCCTGAAACGGGTCAAAATTGAAGCTTTTGAGTAAGCAAAACTCTCTAAAAATGGCAATTTTGGTCATTGTGAGGGTTTAAAAAGTGGTTATTCAACATGAGGCACGATCCATTTGACATTTTGAATCATTTTTGGTACAGTCCCAAAAATCAATTTTTCGATGAAAAACAATGACTCGGGACCTGTCGAACGATCCCAAAATGGTCCATAATGATGAAATTTTAACATTTAATCTTTTGACTCTAAATGACTGTTGGATGTGAATTATGACTTTGTCAACTAGAATAAGTGTGTTTAAAGTCATTTCTGTGCCTGAAACGGGTCAAAATGGAAGCTTTTGAGTAAGCAAAACTCTGTAAAAATGGCAATTTTGGTCACTGTGAGGGTTTAAACAGTGGTTATTCAACATGAGGCATGATCCAATTGACATTTTGAATCATTTTTGGTACAGTCCAAAAAATCAATTTTCGGATGAAAAACGATGACTCCGGACCTGTCGAACGATCCCCAAATGGTTTATAATGATGAAATTTTAACATTTAATCTTTTGACTCTAAATGATTGTTGGATGTGAATTATGACTTTGTCAACTAAAATAAGTGTGTTTAAAGTCATTTCTGTGCCTGAAACGGGTCAAAATTGAAGCTTTTGAGTAAGCAAAACTCTGTAAAAATGGCAATTTTGGTCACTGTGAGGGTTTAAACAGTGGTTATTCAACATGAGGCATGATCCAATTGACATTTTGAATCATTTTTGGTACAGTCCAAATAATCAATTTTCGGATGAAAAACGATGACTCCGGACCTGTCGAACGATCCCCAAATGGTCTATAATGATGAAATTTTAACATTTAATCTTTTGACTCTAAATGACTGTTGGATGTGAATTATGACTTTGTCAACTAAAATAAGTGTGTTTAAAGTCATTTCTGTGCCTGAAACGGGTCAAAATTGAAGCTTTTGAGTAAGCAAAATTCTGTAAAAATGGCAATTTTGGTCACTGTGAGGGTTTAAAAAGTGGTTATTCAACATGATGCACGATCCAATTGACATTTTGAATCATTTTTGGTACAGTCCAAAAAATTAATTTTCGGATGAAAAACGATGACTTCGGAACTTTCGAACGATCCCAAAATAGTCTATAATGATGAAATTTTAACATTTAATCTTTTGACTCTAAATGACTGTTGGATGTGAATTATGACTTTGTCAACTAAAATAAGTGTGTTTAAAGTCATTTCTGTGCCTGAAACGGGTCAAAATTGAAGCTTTTGAGTAAGCAAAACTCTGTAAAAATGGCAATTTTGGTCACTGTGAGGGTTTAAACAGTGGTTATTCAACATGAGGCATGATCCAATTGACATTTTGAATCATTTTTGGTACAGTCCAAATAATCAATTTTCGGATGAAAAACGATGACTCCGGACCTGTCGAACGATCCCCAAATGGTCTATAATGATGAAATTTTAACATTTAATCTTTTGACTCTAAATGACTGTTGGATGTGAATTATGACTTTGTCAACTAAAATAAGTGTGTTTAAAGTCATTTCTGCCTGAAACGGGTCAAAATTGAAGCTTTTGAGTAAGCAAAACTCTGTAAAAATGGCAATTTTGGTCACTGTGAGGGTTTAAAAAGTGGTTATTCAACATGAGGCCCGTTCCAATTGACATTTTGAATCATTTTTGGTACAGTCCAAAAAATCAATTTTCGGATGAAAAACGATGACTCCGGACCTGTCGACTGATCTCAAAATGGTCAATATGGATGAAATTTCAACATTTATTCTTTTGACTCTAAATGACTGTTGGATGTGAATTATGACTTTGTCAACTAAAATAAGTGTGTTTAAAGTCATTTCTGTGCCTGAAACGGGTCAAAATTGAAGCTTTTGAGTAAGCAAAACTCTGTAAAAATGGCAATTTTGGTAACTGTGAGGGTTTAAAAAGTGGTTATTCAACATGATGCACGATCCAATTGACATTCTGAATCATTTTTGGTGCAGTCCAAAAAATCAATTTTCGGATGAAAAACGATGACTCCGGACCTGTCGAACGATCTCAAAATGGTCAATATGGATGAAATTTCAACATTTATTCTTTTGACTCTAAATGACTGTTGGATGTGAATTATGACTTTGTCAACTAAAATAAGTGTGTTTAAAGTCATTTCTGTGCCTGAAACGGGTCAAAATTGAAGCTTTTGAGTAAGCAAAACTCTGTAAAAATGGCAATTTTGGTCACTGTGAGGGTTTAAAAAGTGGTTATTCAACATGAGGCACAATCCAATTGACATTTTGAATCATTTTTGGTACAGTCCAAAAAATCAATTTTCGGATGAAAAACGATGACTCCGGACCTGTCGAACGATCCCAAAATGGTCAATATGGATGAAATTTCAACATTTAATCTTTTGACTCTAAATGACTGTTGGATGTGAATTATGAATTTGTCAACTAAAATAAGTGTGTTTAAAGTCATTTCTGTGCCTGAAACGGGTCAAAATTGAAGCTTTTGAGTAAGCAAAACTCTCTAAAAATGGCAATTTTGGTCATTGTGAGGGTTTAAAAAGTGGTTATTCAACATGAGGCACGATCCATTTGACATTTTGAATCATTTTTGGTACAGTCCAAAAAATCAATTTTTCGATGAAAAACGATGACTCGGGACCTGTCGAACGATCCCAAAATGGTCCATAATGATGAAATTTTAACATTTAATCTTTTGACTCTAAATGACTGTTGGATGTGAATTATGAATTTGTCAACTAAAATAAGTGTGTTTAAAGTCATTTCTGTGCCTGAAACGGGTCAAAATTGAAGCTTTTGAGTAAGCAAAACTCTGTAAAAATGGCAATTTTGGTCACTGTGAGGGTTTAAAAAGTGGTAATTCAACATGATGCACGATCCAATTGACATTTTGAATCATTTTTGGTACAGTCCAAAAAAATCAATTTTCGGATGAAAAACGATGACTCCGGACCCGTCGAACGACCCCAAAATGGTCTATAATGATGAAATTTTAACATTTAATCTTTTGACTCTAAATGACTGTTGGATGTGAATTATGACTTTGTCAACTAAAACAAGCGTGTTTAAAGTCATTTCTGTGCCTGAAACGGGTCAAAATTGAAGCTTTTGAGTAAGCAAAACTCTGTAAAAATGGCAATTTTGGTCACTGTGAGGGTTTAAAACGTGGTTATTCAACATGAGGCACGATCCAATTGACATTTTGAATCATTTTTAGTACAGTCCAAAAAATCAATTTTCGGATGAAAAACGATGACTCCGGACCTGTCGAACGATCCCAAAATGGTCTATAATGATGAAATTTTAACATTTAATCTTTTGACTCTAAATGACTGTTGGATGTGAGTTATGAATTTGTCAACTAAAATAAGTGTGTTTAAAGTCATTTCTGTGCCTGAAACGGGTCAAAATTGAAGCTTTTGAGTAAGCAAAACTCTCTAAAAATGGCAATTTTGGTCATTGTGAGGGTTTAAAAAGTGGTTATTCAACATGAGGCACGATCCATTTGACATTTTGAATCATTTTTGGTACAGTCCAAAAAATCAATTTTTCGATGAAAAACGATGACTCGGGACCTGTCGAACGATCCCAAAATGGTCCATAATGATGAAATTTTAACATTTAATCTTTTGACTCTAAATGACTGTTGGATGTGAATTATGACTTTGTCAACTAGAATAAGTGTGTTTAAAGTCATTTCTGTGCCTGAAACGGGTCAAAATGGAAGCTTTTGAGTAAGCAAAACTCTGTAAAAATGGCAATTTTGGTCACTGTGAGGGTTTAAACAGTGGTTATTCAACATGAGGCATGATCCAATTGACATTTTGAATCATTTTTGGTACAGTCCAAAAAATCAATTTTCGGATGAAAAACGATGACTCCGGACCTGTCGAACGATCCCCAAATGGTCTATAATGATGAAATTTTAACATTTAATCTTTTGACTCTAAATGATTGTTGGATGTGAATTATGACTTTGTCAACTAAAATAAGTGTGTTTAAAGTCATTTCTGTGCCTGAAACGGGTCAAAATTGAAGCTTTTGAGTAAGCAAAACTCTGTAAAAATGGCAATTTTGGTCACTGTGAGGGTTTAAACAGTGGTTATTCAACATGAGGCATGATCCAATTGACATTTTGAATCATTTTTGGTACAGTCCAAATAATCAATTTTCGGATGAAAAACGATGACTCCGGACCTGTCGAACGATCCCCAAATGGTCTATAATGATGAAATTTTAACATTTAATCTTTTGACTCTAAATGACTGTTGGATGTGAATTATGACTTTGTCAACTAAAATAAGTGTGTTTAAAGTCATTTCTGTGCCTGAAACGGGTCAAAATTGAAGCTTTTGAGTAAGCAAAACTCTGTAAAAATGGCGATTTTGGTCACTGTGAGGGTTTAAAAAGTGGTTATTCAACATGATGCACGATCCAATTGAAATTTTGAATCATTTTTGGTACAGTCCAAAAAATCAATTTTCGGATGAAAAACGATGACTCCGGACCTGTCGAACCATCCCAAAATAGTCTATAATGATGAAATTTTAACATTTAATCTTTGGACTCTAAATGACTGTTGGATGTGAATTATGACTTTGTCAACTAAAATAAGTGTGTTTAAAGTCATTTCTGTGCCTGAAACGGGTCAAAAATGAAGCTTTTGAGTAAGCAAAACTCTGAAAAAATGGCAATTTTGGTCACTGTGAGGGTTTAAACAGTGGTTATTCAACATGAGGCATGATCCAATTGACATTTTGAATCATTTTTGGTACAGTCCAAATAATCAATTTTCGGATGAAAAACGATGACTCCGGACCTGTCGAACGATCCCGAAATGGTCTATAATGATGAAATTTTAACATTTAATCTTTTGACTCTAAATGACTGTTGGATGTGAATTATGACTTTGTCAACTAAAATAAGTGTGTTTAAAGTCATTTCTGCCTGAAACGGGTCAAAATTGAAGCTTTTGAGTAAGCAAAACTCTCTAAAAATGGCAATTTTGGTCATTGTGAGGGTTTAAAAAGTGGTTATTCAACATGAGGCACGATCCATTTGACATTTTGAATCATTTTTGGTACAGTCCAAAAAATCAATTTTCGGATGAAAAACGATAACTCCGGACCTGTCGAACGATCCCAAAATAGTCTATAATGATGAAATTTTAACATTTAATCTTTTGACTCTAAATGACTGTTGGATGTGAATTATGACTTTGTCAACTAAAATAAGTGTGTTTAAAGTCATTTCTGTGCCTGAAACGGGTCAAAATTGAAGCTTTTGAGTAAGCAAAACTCTGTAAAAATGGCAATTTTGGTCACTGTGAGGGTTTAAACAGTGGTTATTCAACATGAGGCATGATCCAATTGACATTTTGAATCATTTTTGGTACAGTCCAAATAATCAATTTTCGGATGAAAAACGATGACTCCGGACCTGTCGAACGATCCCCAAATGGTCTATAATGATGAAATTTTAACATTTAATCTTTTGACTCTAAATGACTGTTGGATGTGAATTATGACTTTGTCAACTAAAATAAGTGTGTTTAAAGTCATTTCTGCCTGAAACGGGTCAAAATTGAAGCTTTTGAGTAAGCAAAACTCTGTAAAAATGGCAATTTTGGTCACTGTGAGGGTTTAAAAAGTGGTTATTCAACATGAGGCCCGTTCCAATTGACATTTTGAATCATTTTTGGTACAGTCCAAAAAATCAATTTTCGGATGAAAAACGATGACTCCGGACCTGTCGACTGATCTCAAAATGGTCAATATGGATGAAATTTCAACATTTATTCTTTTGACTCTAAATGACTGTTGGATGTGAATTATGACTTTGTCAACTAAAATAAGTGTGTTTAAAGTCATTTCTGTGCCTGAAACGGGTCAAAATTGAAGCTTTTGAGTAAGCAAAACTCTGTAAAAATGGCAATTTTGGTAACTGTGAGGGTTTAAAAAGTGGTTATTCAACATGATGCACGATCCAATTGACATTCTGAATCATTTTTGGTACAGTCCAAAAAATCAATTTTCGGATGAAAAACGATGACTCCGGACCTGTCGAACGATCTCAAAATGGTCAATATGGATGAAATTTCAACATTTATTCTTTTGACTCTAAATGACTGTTGGATGTGAATTATGACTTTTTCAACTAAAATAAGTGTGTTTAAAGTCATTTCTGTGCCTGAAACGGGTCAAAATTGAAGCTTTTGAGTAAGCAAAACTCTGTAAAAATGGCAATTTTGGTCACTGTGAGGGTTTAAAAAGTGGTTATTCAACATGATGCACGATCCAATTGAAATTTTAAATCATTTTTGGTACAGTCCAAAAAATCAATTTTCGGATGAAAAACGATGACTCCGGACCTGTCGAACGATCCCAAAATAGTCTATAATGATGAAATTTTAACATTTAATCTTTTGACTCTAAATGACTGTTGGATGTGAATTATGACTTTGTCAACTAAAATAAGTGTGTTTAAAGTCATTTCTGTGCCTGAAACGGGTCAAAATTGAAGCTTTTGAGTAAGCAAAACTCTGTAAAAATGGCAATTTTGGTCACTGTGAGGGTTTAAAAAGTGGTTATTCAACATGAGGCACAATCCAATTGACATTTTGAATCATTTTTGGTACAGTCCAAAAAATCAATTTTCGGATGAAAAACGATGACTCCGGACCTGTCGAACGATCCCAAAATGGTCAATATGGATGAAATTTCAACATTTAATCTTTTGACTCTAAATGACTGTTGGATGTGAATTATGAATTTGTCAACTAAAATAAGTGTGTTTAAAGTCATTTCTGTGCCTGAAACGGGTCAAAATTGAAGCTTTTGAGTAAGCAAAACTCTCTAAAAATGGCAATTTTGGTCATTGTGAGGGTTTAAAAAGTGGTTATTCAACATGAGGCACGATCCATTTGACATTTTGAATCATTTTTGGTACAGTCCAAAAAATCCATTTTTCGATGAAAAACGATGACTCGGGACCTGTCGAACGATGCCAAAATGGTCCATAATGATGAAATTTTAACATTTAATCTTTTGACTCTAAATGACTGTTGGATGTGAATTATGACTTTGTCAACTAAAATAAGTGTGTTTAAAGTCATTTCTGTGCCTGAAACGGGTCAAAATTGAAGCTTTTGAGTAAGCAAAACTCTGTAAAAATGGCAATTTTGGTCACTGTGAGGGTTTAAACAGTGGTTATTCAACATGAGGCATGATCCAATTGACATTTTGAATCATTTTTGGTACAGTCCAAATAATCAATTTTCGGATGAAAAACGATGACTCCGGACCTGTCGAACGATCCCCAAATGGTCTATAATGATGAAATTTTAACATTTAATCTTTTGACTCTAAATGACTGTTGGATGTGAATTATGACTTTGTCAACTAAAATAAGTGTGTTTAAAGTCATTTCTGTGCCTGAAACGGGTCAAAATTGAAGCTTTTGAGTAAGCAAAACTCTGTAAAAATGGCGATTTTGGTCACTGTGAGGGTTTAAAAAGTGGTTATTCAACATGATGCACGATCCAATTGAAATTTTGAATCATTTTTGGTACAGTCCAAAAAATCAATTTTCGGATGAAAAACGATGACTCCGGACCTGTCGAACCATCCCAAAATAGTCTATAATGATGAAATTTTAACATTTAATCTTTGGACTCTAAATGACTGTTGGATGTGAATTATGACTTTGTCAACTAAAATAAGTGTGTTTAAAGTCATTTCTGTGCCTGAAACGGGTCAAAAATGAAGCTTTTGAGTAAGCAAAACTCTGAAAAAATGGCAATTTTGGTCACTGTGAGGGTTTAAACAGTGGTTATTCAACATGAGGCATGATCCAATTGACATTTTGAATCATTTTTGGTACAGTCCAAATAATCAATTTTCGGATGAAAAACGATGACTCCGGACCTGTCGAACGATCCCGAAATGGTCTATAATGATGAAATTTTAACATTTAATCTTTTGACTCTAAATGACTGTTGGATGTGAATTATGACTTTGTCAACTAAAATAAGTGTGTTTAAAGTCATTTCTGCCTGAAACGGGTCAAAATTGAAGCTTTTGAGTAAGCAAAACTCTCTAAAAATGGCAATTTTGGTCATTGTGAGGGTTTAAAAAGTGGTTATTCAACATGAGGCACGATCCATTTGACATTTTGAATCATTTTTGGTACAGTCCAAAAAATCAATTTTCGGATGAAAAACGATAACTCCGGACCTGTCGAACGATCCCAAAATAGTCTATAATGATGAAATTTTAACATTTAATCTTTTGACTCTAAATGACTGTTGGATGTGAATTATGACTTTGTCAACTAAAATAAGTGTGTTTAAAGTCATTTCTGTGCCTGAAACGGGTCAAAATTGAAGCTTTTGAGTAAGCAAAACTCTGTAAAAATGGCAATTTTGGTCACTGTGAGGGTTTAAACAGTGGTTATTCAACATGAGGCATGATCCAATTGACATTTTGAATCATTTTTGGTACAGTCCAAATAATCAATTTTCGGATGAAAAACGATGACTCCGGACCTGTCGAACGATCCCCAAATGGTCTATAATGATGAAATTTTAACATTTAATCTTTTGACTCTAAATGACTGTTGGATGTGAATTATGACTTTGTCAACTAAAATAAGTGTGTTTAAAGTCATTTCTGCCTGAAACGGGTCAAAATTGAAGCTTTTGAGTAAGCAAAACTCTGTAAAAATGGCAATTTTGGTCACTGTGAGGGTTTAAAAAGTGGTTATTCAACATGAGGCCCGTTCCAATTGACATTTTGAATCATTTTTGGTACAGTCCAAAAAATCAATTTTCGGATGAAAAACGATGACTCCGGACCTGTCGACTGATCTCAAAATGGTCAATATGGATGAAATTTCAACATTTATTCTTTTGACTCTAAATGACTGTTGGATGTGAATTATGACTTTGTCAACTAAAATAAGTGTGTTTAAAGTCATTTCTGTGCCTGAAACGGGTCAAAATTGAAGCTTTTGAGTAAGCAAAACTCTGTAAAAATGGCAATTTTGGTAACTGTGAGGGTTTAAAAAGTGGTTATTCAACATGATGCACGATCCAATTGACATTCTGAATCATTTTTGGTACAGTCCAAAAAATCAATTTTCGGATGAAAAACGATGACTCCGGACCTGTCGAACGATCTCAAAATGGTCAATATGGATGAAATTTCAACATTTATTCTTTTGACTCTAAATGACTGTTGGATGTGAATTATGACTTTGTCAACTAAAATAAGTGTGTTTAAAGTCATTTCTGTGCCTGAAACGGGTCAAAATTGAAGCTTTTGAGTAAGCAAAACTCTGTAAAAATGGCAATTTTGGTCACTGTGAGGGTTTAAAAAGTGGTTATTCAACATGAGGCACAATCCAATTGACATTTTGAATCATTTTTGGTACAGTCCAAAAAATCAATTTTCGGATGAAAAACGATGACTCCGGACCTGTCGAACGATCCCAAAATGGTCAATATGGATGAAATTTTAACATTTAATCTTTTGACTCTAAATGACTGTTGGATGTGAATTATGAATTTGTCAACTAAAATAAGTGTGTTTAAAGTCATTTCTGTGCCTGAAACGGGTCAAAATTGAAGCTTTTGAGTAAGCAAAACTCTCTAAAAATGGCAATTTTGGTCACTGTGAGGGTTTAAAAAGTGGTTATTCAACATGAGGCACAATCCAATTGACATTTTGAATCATTTTTGGTACAGTCCAAAAAATCAATTTTCGGATGAAAAACGATGACTCCGGACCTGTCGAACGATCCCAAAATGGTCAATATGGATGAAATTTCAACATTTAATCTTTTGACTCTAAATGACTGTTGGATGTGAATTATGAATTTGTCAACTAAAATAAGTGTGTTTAAAGTCATTTCTGTGCCTGAAACGGGTCAAAATTGAAGCTTTTGAGTAAGCAAAACTCTCTAAAAATGGCAATTTTGGTCATTGTGAGGGTTTAAAAAGTGGTTATTCAACATGAGGCACGATCCATTTGACATTTTGAATCATTTTTGGTACAGTCCAAAAAATCCATTTTTCGATGAAAAACGATGACTCGGGACCTGTCGAACGATCCCAAAATGGTCCATAATGATGAAATTTTAACATTTAATCTTTTGACTCTAAATGACTGTTGGATGTGAATTATGACTTTGTCAACTAGAATAAGTGTGTTTAAAGTCATTTCTGTGCCTGAAACGGGTCAAAATGGAAGCTTTTGAGTAAGCAAAACTCTGTAAAAATGGCAATTTTGGTCACTGTGAGGGTTTAAACAGTGGTTATTCAACATGAGGCATGATCCAATTGACATTTTGAATCATTTTTGGTACAGTCCAAAAAATCAATTTTCGGATGAAAAACGATGACTCCGGACCTGTCGAACGATCCCCAAATGGTCTATAATGATGACATTTTAACATTTAATCTTTTGACTCTAAATGATTGTTGGATGTGAATTATGACTTTGTCAACTAAAATAAGTGTGTTTAAAGTCATTTCTGTGCCTGAAACGGGTCAAAATTGAAGCTTTTGAGTAAGCAAAACTCTGTAAAAATGGCAATTTTGGTCACTGTGAGGGTTTAAAAAGTGGTTATTCAACATGAGGCACAATCCAATTGACATTTTGAATCATTTTTGGTACAGTCCAAAAAATCAATTTTCGGATGAAAAACGATGACTCCGGACCTGTCGAACGATCCCAAAATGGTCAATATGGATGAAATTTCAACATTTAATCTTTTGACTCTAAATGACTGTTGGATGTGAATTATGAATTTGTCAACTAAAATAAGTGTGTTTAAAGTCATTTCTGTGCCTGAAACGGGTCAAAATTGAAGCTTTTGAGTAAGCAAAACTCTCTAAAAATGGCAATTTTGGTCATTGTGAGGGTTTAAAAAGTGGTTATTCAACATGAGGCACGATCCATTTGACATTTTGAATCATTTTTGGTACAGTCCAAAAAATCCATTTTTCGATGAAAAACGATGACTCGGGACCTGTCGAACGATGCCAAAATGGTCCATAATGATGAAATTTTAACATTTAATCTTTTGACTCTAAATGACTGTTGGATGTGAATTATGACTTTGTCAACTAAAATAAGTGTGTTTAAAGTCATTTCTGTGCCTGAAACGGGTCAAAATTGAAGCTTTTGAGTAAGCAAAACTCTGTAAAAATGGCAATTTTGGTCACTGTGAGGGTTTAAACAGTGGTTATTCAACATGAGGCATGATCCAATTGACATTTTGAATCATTTTTGGTACAGTCCAAATAATCAATTTTCGGATGAAAAACGATGACTCCGGACCTGTCGAACGATCCCCAAATGGTCTATAATGATGAAATTTTAACATTTAATCTTTTGACTCTAAATGACTGTTGGATGTGAATTATGACTTTGTCAACTAAAATAAGTGTGTTTAAAGTCATTTCTGTGCCTGAAACGGGTCAAAATTGAAGCTTTTGAGTAAGCAAAACTCTGTAAAAATGGCGATTTTGGTCACTGTGAGGGTTTAAAAAGTGGTTATTCAACATGATGCACGATCCAATTGAAATTTTGAATCATTTTTGGTACAGTCCAAAAAATCAATTTTCGGATGAAAAACGATGACTCCGGACCTGTCGAACCATCCCAAAATAGTCTATAATGATGAAATTTTAACATTTAATCTTTGGACTCTAAATGACTGTTGGATGTGAATTATGACTTTGTCAACTAAAATAAGTGTGTTTAAAGTCATTTCTGTGCCTGAAACGGGTCAAAAATGAAGCTTTTGAGTAAGCAAAACTCTGAAAAAATGGCAATTTTGGTCACTGTGAGGGTTTAAACAGTGGTTATTCAACATGAGGCATGATCCAATTGACATTTTGAATCATTTTTGGTACAGTCCAAATAATCAATTTTCGGATGAAAAACGATGACTCCGGACCTGTCGAACGATCCCGAAATGGTCTATAATGATGAAATTTTAACATTTAATCTTTTGACTCTAAATGACTGTTGGATGTGAATTATGACTTTGTCAACTAAAATAAGTGTGTTTAAAGTCATTTCTGCCTGAAACGGGTCAAAATTGAAGCTTTTGAGTAAGCAAAACTCTCTAAAAATGGCAATTTTGGTCATTGTGAGGGTTTAAAAAGTGGTTATTCAACATGAGGCACGATCCATTTGACATTTTGAATCATTTTTGGTACAGTCCAAAAAATCAATTTTCGGATGAAAAACGATAACTCCGGACCTGTCGAACGATCCCAAAATAGTCTATAATGATGAAATTTTAACATTTAATCTTTTGACTCTAAATGACTGTTGGATGTGAATTATGACTTTGTCAACTAAAATAAGTGTGTTTAAAGTCATTTCTGTGCCTGAAACGGGTCAAAATTGAAGCTTTTGAGTAAGCAAAACTCTGTAAAAATGGCAATTTTGGTCACTGTGAGGGTTTAAACAGTGGTTATTCAACATGAGGCATGATCCAATTGACATTTTGAATCATTTTTGGTACAGTCCAAATAATCAATTTTCGGATGAAAAACGATGACTCCGGACCTGTCGAACGATCCCCAAATGGTCTATAATGATGAAATTTTAACATTTAATCTTTTGACTCTAAATGACTGTTGGATGTGAATTATGACTTTGTCAACTAAAATAAGTGTGTTTAAAGTCATTTCTGCCTGAAACGGGTCAAAATTGAAGCTTTTGAGTAAGCAAAACTCTGTAAAAATGGCAATTTTGGTCACTGTGAGGGTTTAAAAAGTGGTTATTCAACATGAGGCCCGTTCCAATTGACATTTTGAATCATTTTTGGTACAGTCCAAAAAATCAATTTTCGGATGAAAAACGATGACTCCGGACCTGTCGACTGATCTCAAAATGGTCAATATGGATGAAATTTCAACATTTATTCTTTTGACTCTAAATGACTGTTGGATGTGAATTATGACTTTGTCAACTAAAATAAGTGTGTTTAAAGTCATTTCTGTGCCTGAAACGGGTCAAAATTGAAGCTTTTGAGTAAGCAAAACTCTGTAAAAATGGCAATTTTGGTAACTGTGAGGGTTTAAAAAGTGGTTATTCAACATGATGCACGATCCAATTGACATTCTGAATCATTTTTGGTACAGTCCAAAAAATCAATTTTCGGATGAAAAACGATGACTCCGGACCTGTCGAACGATCTCAAAATGGTCAATATGGATGAAATTTCAACATTTATTCTTTTGACTCTAAATGACTGTTGGATGTGAATTATGACTTTGTCAACTAAAATAAGTGTGTTTAAAGTCATTTCTGTGCCTGAAACGGGTCAAAATTGAAGCTTTTGAGTAAGCAAAACTCTGTAAAAATGGCAATTTTGGTCACTGTGAGGGTTTAAAAAGTGGTTATTCAACATGAGGCACAATCCAATTGACATTTTGAATCATTTTTGGTACAGTCCAAAAAATCAATTTTCGGATGAAAAACGATGACTCCGGACCTGTCGAACGATCCCAAAATGGTCAATATGGATGAAATTTTAACATTTAATCTTTTGACTCTAAATGACTGTTGGATGTGAATTATGAATTTGTCAACTAAAATAAGTGTGTTTAAAGTCATTTCTGTGCCTGAAACGGGTCAAAATTGAAGCTTTTGAGTAAGCAAAACTCTCTAAAAATGGCAATTTTGGTCACTGTGAGGGTTTAAAAAGTGGTTATTCAACATGAGGCACAATCCAATTGACATTTTGAATCATTTTTGGTACAGTCCAAAAAATCAATTTTCGGATGAAAAACGATGACTCCGGACCTGTCGAACGATCCCAAAATGGTCAATATGGATGAAATTTCAACATTTAATCTTTTGACTCTAAATGACTGTTGGATGTGAATTATGAATTTGTCAACTAAAATAAGTGTGTTTAAAGTCATTTCTGTGCCTGAAACGGGTCAAAATTGAAGCTTTTGAGTAAGCAAAACTCTCTAAAAATGGCAATTTTGGTCATTGTGAGGGTTTAAAAAGTGGTTATTCAACATGAGGCACGATCCATTTGACATTTTGAATCATTTTTGGTACAGTCCAAAAAATCCATTTTTCGATGAAAAACGATGACTCGGGACCTGTCGAACGATCCCAAAATGGTCCATAATGATGAAATTTTAACATTTAATCTTTTGACTCTAAATGACTGTTGGATGTGAATTATGACTTTGTCAACTAGAATAAGTGTGTTTAAAGTCATTTCTGTGCCTGAAACGGGTCAAAATGGAAGCTTTTGAGTAAGCAAAACTCTGTAAAAATGGCAATTTTGGTCACTGTGAGGGTTTAAACAGTGGTTATTCAACATGAGGCATGATCCAATTGACATTTTGAATCATTTTTGGTACAGTCCAAAAAATCAATTTTCGGATGAAAAACGATGACTCCGGACCTGTCGAACGATCCCCAAATGGTCTATAATGATGACATTTTAACATTTAATCTTTTGACTCTAAATGATTGTTGGATGTGAATTATGACTTTGTCAACTAAAATAAGTGTGTTTAAAGTCATTTCTGTGCCTGAAACGGGTCAAAATTGAAGCTTTTGAGTAAGCAAAACTCTGTAAAAATGGCAATTTTGGTCACTGTGAGGGTTTAAACAGTGGTTATTCAACATGAGGCATGATCCAATTGACATTTTGAATCATTTTTGGTACAGTCCAAATAATCAATTTTCGGATGAAAAACGATGACTCCGGACCTGTCGAACGATCCCCAAATGGTCTATAATGATGAAATTTTAACATTTAATCTTTTGACTCTAAATGACTGTTGGATGTGAATTATGACTTTGTCAACTAAAATAAGTGTGTTTAAAGTCATTTCTGTGCCTGAAACGGGTCAAAATTGAAGCTTTTGAGTAAGCAAAACTCTGTAAAAATGGCAATTTTGGTCACTGTGAGGGTTTAAAAAGTGGTTATTCAACATGATGCACGATCCAATTGACATTTTGAATCATTTTTGGTACAGTCCAAAAAATAAATTTTCGGATGAAAAACGATGACTCCGGAACTGTCGAACGATCCCAAAATAGTCTATAATGATGAAATTTTAACATTTAATCTTTTGACTCTAAATGACTGTTGGATGTGAATTATGACTTTGTCAACTAAAATAAGTGTGTTTAAAGTCATTTCTGTGCCTGAAACGGGTCAAAATTGAAGCTTTTGAGTAAGCAAAACTCTGTAAAAATGGCAATTTTGGTCACTGTGAGGGTTTAAACAGTGGTTATTCAACATGAGGCATGATCCAATTGACATTTTGAATCATTTTTGGTACAGTCCAAATAATCAATTTTCGGATGAAAAACGATGACTCCGGACCTGTCGAACGATCCCCAAATGGTCTATAATGATGAAATTTTAACATTTAATCTTTTGACTCTAAATGACTGTTGGATGTGAATTATGACTTTGTCAACTAAAATAAGTGTGTTTAAAGTCATTTCTGCCTGAAACGGGTCAAAATTGAAGCTTTTGAGTAAGCAAAACTCTGTAAAAATGGCAATTTTGGTCACTGTGAGGGTTTAAAAAGTGGTTATTCAACATGAGGCCCGTTCCAATTGACATTTTGAATCATTTTTGGTACAGTCCAAAAAATAAATTTTCGGATGAAAAACGATGACTCCGGACCTGTCGACTGATCTCAAAATGGTCAATATGGATGAAATTTCAACATTTATTCTTTTGACTCTAAATGACTGTTGGATGTGAATTATGACTTTGTCAACTAAAATAAGTGTGTTTAAAGTCATTTCTGTGCCTGAAACGGGTCAAAATTGAAGCTTTTGAGTAAGCAAAACTCTGTAAAAATGGCAATTTTGGTAACTGTGAGGGTTTAAAAAGTGGTTATTCAACATGATGCACGATCCAATTGACATTCTGAATCATTTTTGGTACAGTCCAAAAAATCAATTTTCGGATGAAAAACGATGACTCCGGACCTGTCGAACGATCTCAAAATGGTCAATATGGATGAAATTTCAACATTTATTCTTTTGACTCTAAATGACTGTTGGATGTGAATTATGACTTTGTCAACTAAAATAAGTGTGTTTAAAGTCATTTCTGTGCCTGAAACGGGTCAAAATTGAAGCTTTTGAGTAAGCAAAACTCTGTAAAAATGGCAATTTTGGTCACTGTGAGGGTTTAAAAAGTGGTTATTCAACATGATGCACGATCCAATTGAAATTTTGAATCATTTTTGGTACAGTCCAAAAAATCAATTTTCGGATGAAAAACGATGACTCCGGACCTGTCGAACGATCCCAAAATAGTCTATAATGATGAAATTTTAACATTTAATCTTTTGACTCTAAATGACTGTTGGATGTGAATTATGACTTTGTCAACTAAAATAAGTGTGTTTAAAGTCATTTCTGTGCCTGAAACGGGTCAAAATTGAAGCTTTTGAGTAAGCAAAACTCTGTAAAAATGGCAATTTTGGTCACTGTGAGGGTTTAAAAAGTGGTTATTCAACATGAGGCACAATCCAATTGACATTTTGAATCATTTTTGGTACAGTCCAAAAAATCAATTTTTGGATGAAAAACGATGACTCCGGACCTGTCGAACGATCCCAAAATGGTCAATATGGATGAAATTTCAACATTTAATCTTTTGACTCTAAATGACTGTTGGATGTGAATTATGAATTTGTCAACTAAAATAAGTGTGTTTAAAGTCATTTCTGTGCCTGAAACGGGTCAAAATTGAAGCTTTTGAGTAAGCAAAACTCTCTAAAAATGGCAATTTTGGTCATTGTGAGGGTTTAAAAAGTGGTTATTCAACATGAGGCACGATCCATTTGACATTTTGAATCATTTTTGGTACAGTCCAAAAAATCAATTTTTCGATGAAAAACGATGACTCGGGACCTGTCGAACGATCCCAAAATGGTCCATAATGATGAAATTTTAACATTTAATCTTTTGACTCTAAATGACTGTTGGATGTGAATTATGACTTTGTCAACTAGAATAAGTGTGTTTAAAGTCATTTCTGTGCCTGAAACGGGTCAAAATGGAAGCTTTTGAGTAAGCAAAACTCTGTAAAAATGGCAATTTTGGTCACTGTGAGGGTTTAAACAGTGGTTATTCAACATGAGGCATGATCCAATTGACATTTTGAATCATTTTTGGTACAGTCCAAAAAATCAATTTTCGGATGAAAAACGATGACTCCGGACCTGTCGAACGATCCCCAAATGGTCTATAATGATGAAATTTTAACATTTAATCTTTTGACTCTAAATGATTGTTGGATGTGAATTATGACTTTGTCAACTAAAATAAGTGTGTTTAAAGTCATTTCTGTGCCTGAAACGGGTCAAAATTGAAGCTTTTGAGTAAGCAAAACTCTGTAAAAATGGCAATTTTGGTCACTGTGAGGGTTTAAACAGTGGTTATTCAACATGAGGCATGATCCAATTGACATTTTGAATCATTTTTGGTACAGTCCAAATAATCAATTTTCGGATGAAAAACGATGACTCCGGACCTGTCGAACGATCCCCAAATGGTCTATAATGATGAAATTTTAACATTTAATCTTTTGACTCTAAATGACTGTTGGATGTGAATTATGACTTTGTCAACTAAAATAAGTGTGTTTAAAGTCATTTCTGTGCCTGAAACTGGTCAAAATTGAAGCTTTTGAGTAAGCAAAACTCTGTAAAAATGGCAATTTTGGTCACTGTGAGGGTTTAAAAAGTGGTTATTCAACATGATGCACGATCCAATTGACATTTTGAATCATTTTTGGTACAGTCCAAAAAATCAATTTTCGGATGAAAAACGATGACTCCGGAACTGTCGAACGATCCCAAAATAGTCTATAATGATGAAATTTTAACATTTAATCTTTTGACTCTAAATGACTGTTGGATGTGAATTATGACTTTGTCAACTAAAATAAGTGTGTTTAAAGTCATTTCTGTGCCTGAAACGGGTCAAAATTGAAGCTTTTGAGTAAGCAAAACTCTGTAAAAATGGCAATTTTGGTCACTGTGAGGGTTTAAACAGTGGTTATTCAACATGAGGCATGATCCAATTGACATTTTGAATAATTTTTGGTACAGTCCAAATAATCAATTTTCGGATGAAAAACGATGACTCCGGACCTGTCGAACGATCCCCAAATGGTCTATAATGATGAAATTTTAACATTTAATCTTTTGACTCTAAATGACTGTTGGATGTGAATTATGACTTTGTCAACTAAAATAAGTGTGTTTAAAGTCATTTCTGCCTGAAACGGGTCAAAATTGAAGCTTTTGAGTAAGCAAAACTCTGTAAAAATGGCAATTTTGGTCACTGTGAGGGTTTAAAAAGTGGTTATTCAACATGAGGCCCGTTCCAATTGACATTTTGAATCATTTTTGGTACAGTCCAAAAAATCAATTTTCGGATGAAAAACGATGACTCCGGACCTGTCGACTGATCTCAAAATGGTCAATATGGATGAAATTTCAACATTTATTCTTTTGACTCTAAATGACTGTTGGATGTGAATTATGACTTTGTCAACTAAAATAAGTGTGTTTAAAGTCATTTCTGTGCCTGAAACGGGTCAAAATTGAAGCTTTTGAGTAAGCAAAACTCTGTAAAAATGGCAATTTTGGTAACTGTGAGGGTTTAAAAAGTGGTTATTCAACATGATGCACGATCCAATTGACATTCTGAATCATTTTTGGTACAGTCCAAAAAATCAATTTTCGGATGAAAAACGATGACTCCGGACCTGTCGAACGATCTCAAAATGGTCAATATGGATGAAATTTCAACATTTATTCTTTTGACTCTAAATGACTGTTGGATGTGAATTATGACTTTGTCAACTAAAATAAGTGTGTTTAAAGTCATTTCTGTGCCTGAAACGGGTCAAAATTGAAGCTTTTGAGTAAGCAAAACTCTGTAAAAATGGCAATTTTGGTCACTGTGAGGGTTTAAAAAGTGGTTATTCAACATGAGGCATGATCCAATTGACATTTTGAATCATTTTTGGTACAGTCCAAAAAATCAATTTTCGGATGAAAAACGATGACTCCGGACCTGTCGAACGTTCCCAAAATGGTCCATAATGATGAAATTTCAACATTTAATCTTTTGACTCTAAATGACTGTTGGATGTAAATTATGACTTTGTCAACTAAAACAAGTGTGTTTAAAGTCATTTCTGTGCCTGAAACGGGTCAAAATTGAAGCTTTTGAGTAAGCAAAACTCTGTAAAAATGGCGATTTTGGTCACTGTGAGGGTTTAAAAAGTGGTTATTCAACATGATGCACGATCCAATTGAAATTTTGAATCATTTTTGGTACAGTCCAAAAAATCAATTTTCGGATGAAAAACGATGACTCCGGACCTGTTGAACGATCCCAAAATAGTCTATAATGATGAAATTTTAACATTTAATCTTTTGACTCTAAATGACTGTTGGATGTGAATTATGACTTTGTCAACTAAAATAAGTGTGTTTAAAGTCATTTCTGTGCCTGAAACGGGTCAAAAATGAAGCTTTTGAGTAAGCAAAACTCTGAAAAAATGGCAATTTTGGTCACTGTGAGGGTTTAAACAGTGGTTATTCAACATGAGGCATGATCCAATTGACATTTTGAATCATTTTTGGTACAGTCCAAATAATCAATTTTCGGATGAAAAACGATGACTCCGGACCTGTCGAACGATCCCCAAATGGTCTATAATGATGAAATTTTAACATTTAATCTTTTGACTCTAAATGACTGTTGGATGTGAATTATGACTTTGTCAACTAAAATAAGTGTGTTTAAAGTCATTTCTGCCTGAAACGGGTCAAAATTGAAGCTTTTGAGTAAGCAAAACTCTGTAAAAATGGCAATTTTGGTCACTGTGAGGGTTTAAAAAGTGGTTATTCAACATGAGGCCCGTTCCAATTGACATTTTGAATCATTTTTGGTACAGTCCAAAAAATCAATTTTCGGATGAAAAACGATGACTCCGGACCTGTCGACTGATCTCAAAATGGTCAATATGGATGAAATTTCAACATTTATTCTTTTGACTCTAAATGACTGTTGGATGTGAATTATGACTTTGTCAACTAAAATAAGTGTGTTTAAAGTCATTTCTGTGCCTGAAACGGGTCAAAATTGAAGCTTTTGAGTAAGCAAAACTCTGTAAAAATGGCAATTTTGGTAACTGTGAGGGTTTAAAAAGTGGTTATTCAACATGATGCACGATCCAATTGACATTCTGAATCATTTTTGGTACAGTCTAAAAAATCAATTTTCGGATGAAAAACGATGACTCCGGACCTGTCGAACGATCTCAAAATGGTCAATATGGATGAAATTTCAACATTTATTCTTTTGACTCTAAATGACTGTTGGATGTGAATTATGACTTTGTCAACTAAAATAAGTGTGTTTAAAGTCATTTCTGTGCCTGAAACGGGTCAAAATTGAAGCTTTTGAGTAAGCAAAACTCTGTAAAAATGGCAATTTTGGTCACTGTGAGGGTTTAAAAAGTGGTTTTCAACATGAGGCATGATCCAATTGACATTTTGAATCATTTTTGGTACAGTCCAAAAAATCAATTTTCGGATGAAAAACGATGACTCCGGACCTGTCGAACGTTCCCAAAATGGTCCATAATGATGAAATTTCAACATTTAATCTTTTGACTCTAAATGACTGTTGGATGTAAATTATGACTTTGTCAACTAAAACAAGTGTGTTTAAAGTCATTTCTGTGCCTGAAACGGGTCAAAATTGAAGCTTTTGAGTAAGCAAAACTCTGTAAAAATGGCGATTTTGGTCACTGTGAGGGTTTAAAAAGTGGTTATTCAACATGATGCACGATCCAATTGAAATTTTGAATCATTTTTGGTACAGTCCAAAAAATCAATTTTCGGATGAAAAACGATGACTCCGGACCTGTCGAACGTTCCCAAAATGGTCCATAATGATGAAATTTCAACATTTAATCTTTTGACTCTAAATGACTGTTGGATGTAAATTATGACTTTGTCAACTAAAACAAGTGTGTTTAAAGTCATTTCTGTGCCTGAAACGGGTCAAAATTGAAGCTTTTGAGTAAGCAAAACTCTGTAAAAATGGCGATTTTGGTCACTGTGAGGGTTTAAAAAGTGGTTATTCAACATGATGCACGATCCAATTGAAATTTTGAATCATTTTTGGTACAGTCCAAAAAATCAATTTTCGGATGAAAAACGATGACTCGGGACCTGTCGAACGATCCCAAAATAGTCTATAATGATGAAATTTTAACATTTAATCTTTTGACTCTAAATGACTGTTGGATGTGAATTATGACTTTGTCATCTAAAATAAGTGTGTTTAAAGTCATTTCTGTGCCTGAAACGGGTCAAAATTGAAGCTTTTGAGTAAGCAAAACTCTGTAAAAATGGCAATTTTGGTCACTGTGAGGGTTTAAAAAGTGGTTATTCAACATGATGCACGATCCAATTGACATTTTGAATCATTTTTGGTACAGTCCAAAAAATAAATTTTCGGATGAAAAACGATGACTCCGGAACTGTCGAACGATCCCAAAATAGTCTATAATGATGAAATTTTAACATTTAATCTTTTGACTCTAAATGACTGTTGGATGTGAATTATGACTTTGTCAACTAAAATAAGTGTGTTTAAAGTCATTTCTGTGCCTGAAACGGGTCAAAATTGAAGCTTTTGAGTAAGCAAAACTCTGTAAAAATGGCAATTTTGGTCACTGTGAGGGTTTAAACAGTGGTTATTCAACATGAGGCATGATCCAATTGACATTTTGAATCATTTTTGGTACAGTCCAAATAATCAATTTTCGGATGAAAAACGATGACTCCGGACCTGTCGAACGATCCCCAAATGGTCTATAATGATGAAATTTTAACATTTAATCTTTTGACTCTAAATGACTGTTGGATGTGAATTATGACTTTGTCAACTAAAATAAGTGTGTTTAAAGTCATTTCTGCCTGAAACGGGTCAAAATTGAAGCTTTTGAGTAAGCAAAACTCTGTAAAAATGGCAATTTTGGTCACTGTGAGGGTTTAAAAAGTGGTTATTCAACATGAGGCCCGTTCCAATTGACATTTTGAATCATTTTTGGTACAGTCCAAAAAATAAATTTTCGGATGAAAAACGATGACTCCGGACCTGTCGACTGATCTCAAAATGGTCAATATGGATGAAATTTCAACATTTATTCTTTTGACTCTAAATGACTGTTGGATGTGAATTATGACTTTGTCAACTAAAATAAGTGTGTTTAAAGTCATTTCTGTGCCTGAAACGGGTCAAAATTGAAGCTTTTGAGTAAGCAAAACTCTGTAAAAATGGCAATTTTGGTAACTGTGAGGGTTTAAAAAGTGGTTATTCAACATGATGCACGATCCAATTGACATTCTGAATCATTTTTGGTACAGTCCAAAAAATCAATTTTCGGATGAAAAACGATGACTCCGGACCTGTCGAACGATCTCAAAATGGTCAATATGGATGAAATTTCAACATTTATTCTTTTGACTCTAAATGACTGTTGGATGTGAATTATGACTTTGTCAACTAAAATAAGTGTGTTTAAAGTCATTTCTGTGCCTGAAACGGGTCAAAATTGAAGCTTTTGAGTAAGCAAAACTCTGTAAAAATGGCAATTTTGGTCACTGTGAGGGTTTAAAAAGTGGTTATTCAACATGATGCACGATCCAATTGAAATTTTGAATCATTTTTGGTACAGTCCAAAAAATCAATTTTCGGATGAAAAACGATGACTCCGGACCTGTCGAACGATCCCAAAATAGTCTATAATGATGAAATTTTAACATTTAATCTTTTGACTCTAAATGACTGTTGGATGTGAATTATGACTTTGTCAACTAAAATAAGTGTGTTTAAAGTCATTTCTGTGCCTGAAACGGGTCAAAATTGAAGCTTTTGAGTAAGCAAAACTCTGTAAAAATGGCAATTTTGGTCACTGTGAGGGTTTAAAAAGTGGTTATTCAACATGAGGCACAATCCAATTGACATTTTGAATCATTTTTGGTACAGTCCAAAAAATCAATTTTTGGATGAAAAACGATGACTCCGGACCTGTCGAACGATCCCAAAATGGTCAATATGGATGAAATTTCAACATTTAATCTTTTGACTCTAAATGACTGTTGGATGTGAATTATGAATTTGTCAACTAAAATAAGTGTGTTTAAAGTCATTTCTGTGCCTGAAACGGGTCAAAATTGAAGCTTTTGAGTAAGCAAAACTCTCTAAAAATGGCAATTTTGGTCATTGTGAGGGTTTAAAAAGTGGTTATTCAACATGAGGCACGATCCATTTGACATTTTGAATCATTTTTGGTACAGTCCAAAAAATCAATTTTTCGATGAAAAACGATGACTCGGGACCTGTCGAACGATCCCAAAATGGTCCATAATGATGAAATTTTAACATTTAATCTTTTGACTCTAAATGACTGTTGGATGTGAATTATGACTTTGTCAACTAGAATAAGTGTGTTTAAAGTCATTTCTGTGCCTGAAACGGGTCAAAATGGAAGCTTTTGAGTAAGCAAAACTCTGTAAAAATGGCAATTTTGGTCACTGTGAGGGTTTAAACAGTGGTTATTCAACATGAGGCATGATCCAATTGACATTTTGAATCATTTTTGGTACAGTCCAAAAAATCAATTTTCGGATGAAAAACGATGACTCCGGACCTGTCGAACGATCCCCAAATGGTCTATAATGATGAAATTTTAACATTTAATCTTTTGACTCTAAATGATTGTTGGATGTGAATTATGACTTTGTCAACTAAAATAAGTGTGTTTAAAGTCATTTCTGTGCCTGAAACGGGTCAAAATTGAAGCTTTTGAGTAAGCAAAACTCTGTAAAAATGGCAATTTTGGTCACTGTGAGGGTTTAAACAGTGGTTATTCAACATGAGGCATGATCCAATTGACATTTTGAATCATTTTTGGTACAGTCCAAATAATCAATTTTCGGATGAAAAACGATGACTCCGGACCTGTCGAACGATCCCCAAATGGTCTATAATGATGAAATTTTAACATTTAATCTTTTGACTCTAAATGACTGTTGGATGTGAATTATGACTTTGTCAACTAAAATAAGTGTGTTTAAAGTCATTTCTGTGCCTGAAACTGGTCAAAATTGAAGCTTTTGAGTAAGCAAAACTCTGTAAAAATGGCAATTTTGGTCACTGTGAGGGTTTAAAAAGTGGTTATTCAACATGATGCACGATCCAATTGACATTTTGAATCATTTTTGGTACAGTCCAAAAAATCAATTTTCGGATGAAAAACGATGACTCCGGAACTGTCGAACGATCCCAAAATAGTCTATAATGATGAAATTTTAACATTTAATCTTTTGACTCTAAATGACTGTTGGATGTGAATTATGACTTTGTCAACTAAAATAAGTGTGTTTAAAGTCATTTCTGTGCCTGAAACGGGTCAAAATTGAAGCTTTTGAGTAAGCAAAACTCTGTAAAAATGGCAATTTTGGTCACTGTGAGGGTTTAAACAGTGGTTATTCAACATGAGGCATGATCCAATTGACATTTTGAATAATTTTTGGTACAGTCCAAATAATCAATTTTCGGATGAAAAACGATGACTCCGGACCTGTCGAACGATCCCCAAATGGTCTATAATGATGAAATTTTAACATTTAATCTTTTGACTCTAAATGACTGTTGGATGTGAATTATGACTTTGTCAACTAAAATAAGTGTGTTTAAAGTCATTTCTGCCTGAAACGGGTCAAAATTGAAGCTTTTGAGTAAGCAAAACTCTGTAAAAATGGCAATTTTGGTCACTGTGAGGGTTTAAAAAGTGGTTATTCAACATGAGGCCCGTTCCAATTGACATTTTGAATCATTTTTGGTACAGTCCAAAAAATCAATTTTCGGATGAAAAACGATGACTCCGGACCTGTCGACTGATCTCAAAATGGTCAATATGGATGAAATTTCAACATTTATTCTTTTGACTCTAAATGACTGTTGGATGTGAATTATGACTTTGTCAACTAAAATAAGTGTGTTTAAAGTCATTTCTGTGCCTGAAACGGGTCAAAATTGAAGCTTTTGAGTAAGCAAAACTCTGTAAAAATGGCAATTTTGGTAACTGTGAGGGTTTAAAAAGTGGTTATTCAACATGATGCACGATCCAATTGACATTCTGAATCATTTTTGGTACAGTCCAAAAAATCAATTTTCGGATGAAAAACGATGACTCCGGACCTGTCGAACGATCTCAAAATGGTCAATATGGATGAAATTTCAACATTTATTCTTTTGACTCTAAATGACTGTTGGATGTGAATTATGACTTTGTCAACTAAAATAAGTGTGTTTAAAGTCATTTCTGTGCCTGAAACGGGTCAAAATTGAAGCTTTTGAGTAAGCAAAACTCTGTAAAAATGGCAATTTTGGTCACTGTGAGGGTTTAAAAAGTGGTTATTCAACATGAGGCATGATCCAATTGACATTTTGAATCATTTTTGGTACAGTCCAAAAAATCAATTTTCGGATGAAAAACGATGACTCCGGACCTGTCGAACGTTCCCAAAATGGTCCATAATGATGAAATTTCAACATTTAATCTTTTGACTCTAAATGACTGTTGGATGTAAATTATGACTTTGTCAACTAAAACAAGTGTGTTTAAAGTCATTTCTGTGCCTGAAACGGGTCAAAATTGAAGCTTTTGAGTAAGCAAAACTCTGTAAAAATGGCGATTTTGGTCACTGTGAGGGTTTAAAAAGTGGTTATTCAACATGATGCACGATCCAATTGAAATTTTGAATCATTTTTGGTACAGTCCAAAAAATCAATTTTCGGATGAAAAACGATGACTCCGGACCTGTTGAACGATCCCAAAATAGTCTATAATGATGAAATTTTAACATTTAATCTTTTGACTCTAAATGACTGTTGGATGTGAATTATGACTTTGTCAACTAAAATAAGTGTGTTTAAAGTCATTTCTGTGCCTGAAACGGGTCAAAAATGAAGCTTTTGAGTAAGCAAAACTCTGAAAAAATGGCAATTTTGGTCACTGTGAGGGTTTAAACAGTGGTTATTCAACATGAGGCATGATCCAATTGACATTTTGAATCATTTTTGGTACAGTCCAAATAATCAATTTTCGGATGAAAAACGATGACTCCGGACCTGTCGAACGATCCCCAAATGGTCTATAATGATGAAATTTTAACATTTAATCTTTTGACTCTAAATGACTGTTGGATGTGAATTATGACTTTGTCAACTAAAATAAGTGTGTTTAAAGTCATTTCTGCCTGAAACGGGTCAAAATTGAAGCTTTTGAGTAAGCAAAACTCTGTAAAAATGGCAATTTTGGTCACTGTGAGGGTTTAAAAAGTGGTTATTCAACATGAGGCCCGTTCCAATTGACATTTTGAATCATTTTTGGTACAGTCCAAAAAATCAATTTTCGGATGAAAAACGATGACTCCGGACCTGTCGACTGATCTCAAAATGGTCAATATGGATGAAATTTCAACATTTATTCTTTTGACTCTAAATGACTGTTGGATGTGAATTATGACTTTGTCAACTAAAATAAGTGTGTTTAAAGTCATTTCTGTGCCTGAAACGGGTCAAAATTGAAGCTTTTGAGTAAGCAAAACTCTGTAAAAATGGCAATTTTGGTAACTGTGAGGGTTTAAAAAGTGGTTATTCAACATGATGCACGATCCAATTGACATTCTGAATCATTTTTGGTACAGTCTAAAAAATCAATTTTCGGATGAAAAACGATGACTCCGGACCTGTCGAACGATCTCAAAATGGTCAATATGGATGAAATTTCAACATTTATTCTTTTGACTCTAAATGACTGTTGGATGTGAATTATGACTTTGTCAACTAAAATAAGTGTGTTTAAAGTCATTTCTGTGCCTGAAACGGGTCAAAATTGAAGCTTTTGAGTAAGCAAAACTCTGTAAAAATGGCAATTTTGGTCACTGTGAGGGTTTAAAAAGTGGTTTTCAACATGAGGCATGATCCAATTGACATTTTGAATCATTTTTGGTACAGTCCAAAAAATCAATTTTCGGATGAAAAACGATGACTCCGGACCTGTCGAACGTTCCCAAAATGGTCCATAATGATGAAATTTCAACATTTAATCTTTTGACTCTAAATGACTGTTGGATGTAAATTATGACTTTGTCAACTAAAACAAGTGTGTTTAAAGTCATTTCTGTGCCTGAAACGGGTCAAAATTGAAGCTTTTGAGTAAGCAAAACTCTGTAAAAATGGCGATTTTGGTCACTGTGAGGGTTTAAAAAGTGGTTATTCAACATGATGCACGATCCAATTGAAATTTTGAATCATTTTTGGTACAGTCCAAAAAATCAATTTTCGGATGAAAAACGATGACTCCGGACCTGTCGAACGTTCCCAAAATGGTCCATAATGATGAAATTTCAACATTTAATCTTTTGACTCTAAATGACTGTTGGATGTAAATTATGACTTTGTCAACTAAAACAAGTGTGTTTAAAGTCATTTCTGTGCCTGAAACGGGTCAAAATTGAAGCTTTTGAGTAAGCAAAACTCTGTAAAAATGGCGATTTTGGTCACTGTGAGGGTTTAAAAAGTGGTTATTCAACATGATGCACGATCCAATTGAAATTTTGAATCATTTTTGGTACAGTCCAAAAAATCAATTTTCGGATGAAAAACGATGACTCGGGACCTGTCGAACGATCCCAAAATAGTCTATAATGATGAAATTTTAACATTTAATCTTTTGACTCTAAATGACTGTTGGATGTGAATTATGACTTTGTCATCTAAAATAAGTGTGTTTAAAGTCATTTCTGTGCCTGAAACGGGTCAAAATTGAAGCTTTTGAGTAAGCAAAACTCTGTAAAAATGGCAATTTTGGTCACTGTGAGGGTTTAAAAAGTGGTTATTCAACATGAGGCACAATCCAATTGACATTTTGAATCATTTTTGGTACAGTCCAAAAATTCAATTTTCGGATGAAAAACGATGACTCCGGACCAGTCGAACGATCCCAAAATGGTCAATATGGATGAAATTTCAACATTTAATCTTTTGACTCTAAATGACTGTTGGATGTGAATTATGAATTTGTCAACTAAAATAAGTGTGTTTAAAGTCATTTCTGTGCCTGAAACGGGTCAAAATTGAACCTTTTGAGTAAGCAAAACTCTGTAAAAATGGCAATTTTGGTCACTGTGAGGGTTTAAAAAGTGGTTATTCAACATGAGGCACAATCCAATTGACATTTTGAATCATTTTTGGTACAGTCCAAAAAATCAATTTTCGGATGAAAAACGATAACTCCGGACCTGTCGAACGATCCCAAAATAGTCTATAATGATGAAATTTTAACATTTAATCTTTTGACTCTAAATGACTGTTGGATGTGAATTATGACTTTGTCAACTAAAATAAGTGTGTTTAAAGTCATTTCTGTGCCTGAAACGGGTCAAAATTGAAGCTTTTGAGTAAGCAAAACTCTGTAAAAATGGCAATTTTGGTCACTGTGAGGGTTTAAACAGTGGTTTTCAACATGAGGCATGATCCAATTGACATTTTGAATCATTTTTGGTACAGTCCAAATAATCAATTTTCGGATGAAAAACGATGACTCCGGACCTGTCGAACGATCCCCAAATGGTCTATAATGATGAAATTTTAACATTTAATCTTTTGACTCTAAATGACTGTTGGATGTGAATTATGACTTTGTCAACTAAAATAAGTGTGTTTAAAGTCATTTCTGCCTGAAACGGGTCAAAATTGAAGCTTTTGAGTAAGCAAAACTCTGTAAAAATGGCAATTTTGGTCACTGTGAGGGTTTAAAAAGTGGTTATTCAACATGAGGCCCGTTCCAATTGACATTTTGAATCATTTTTGGTACAGTCCAAAAAATCAATTTTCGGATGAAAAACGATGACTCCGGACCTGTCGACTGATCTCAAAATGGTCAATATGGATGAAATTTCAACATTTATTCTTTTGACTCTAAATGACTGTTGGATGTGAATTATGACTTTGTCAACTAAAATAAGTGTGTTTAAAGTCATTTCTGTGCCTGAAACGGGTCAAAATTGAAGCTTTTGAGTAAGCAAAACTCTGTAAAAATGGCAATTTTGGTAACTGTGAGGGTTTAAAAAGTGGTTATTCAACATGATGCACGATCCAATTGACATTCTGAATCATTTTTGGTACAGTCCAAAAAATCAATTTTCGGATGAAAAACGATGACTCCGGACCTGTCGAACGATCTCAAAATGGTCAATATGGATGAAATTTCAACATTTATTCTTTTGACTCTAAATGACTGTTGGATGTGAATTATGACTTTGTCAACTAAAATAAGTGTGTTTAAAGTCATTTCTGTGCCTGAAACGGGTCAAAATTGAAGCTTTTGAGTAAGCAAAACTCTGTAAAAATGGCAATTTTGGTCACTGTGAGGGTTTAAAAAGTGGTTATTCAACATGATGCACGATCCAATTGAAATTTTGAATCATTTTTGGTACAGTCCAAAAAATCAATTTTCGGATGAAAAACGATGACTCCGGACCTGTCGAACGATCCCAAAATAGTCTATAATGATGAAATTTTAACATTTAATCTTTTGACTCTAAATGACTGTTGGATGTGAATTATGACTTTGTCAACTAAAATAAGTGTGTTTAAAGTCATTTCTGTGCCTGAAACGGGTCAAAATTGAAGCTTTTGAGTAAGCAAAACTCTGTAAAAATGGCAATTTTGGTCACTGTGAGGGTTTAAAAAGTGGTTATTCAACATGAGGCACAATCCAATTGACATTTTGAATCATTTTTGGTACAGTCCAAAAAATCAATTTTCGGATGAAAAACGATGACTCCGGACCTGTCGAACGATCCCAAAATGGTCAATATGGATGAAATTTCAACATTTAATCTTTTGACTCTAAATGACTGTTGGATGTGAATTATGAATTTGTCAACTAAAATAAGTGTGTTTAAAGTCATTTCTGTGCCTGAAACGGGTCAAAATTGAAGCTTTTGAGTAAGCAAAACTCTCTAAAAATGGCAATTTTGGTCATTGTGAGGGTTTAAAAAGTGGTTATTCAACATGAGGCACGATCCATTTGACATTTTGAATCATTTTTGGTACAGTCCAAAAAATCAATTTTTCGATGAAAAACGATGACTCGGGACCTGTCGAACGATCCCAAAATGGTCCATAATGATGAAATTTTAACATTTAATCTTTTGACTCTAAATGACTGTTGGATGTGAATTATGACTTTGTCAACTAGAATAAGTGTGTTTAAAGTCATTTCTGTGCCTGAAACGGGTCAAAATGGAAGCTTTTGAGTAAGCAAAACTCTGTAAAAATGGCAATTTTGGTCACTGTGAGGGTTTAAACAGTGGTTATTCAACATGAGGCATGATCCAATTGACATTTTGAATCATTTTTGGTACAGTCCAAAAAATCAATTTTCGGATGAAAAACGATGACTCCGGACCTGTCGAACGATCCCCAAATGGTCTATAATGATGACATTTTAACATTTAATCTTTTGACTCTAAATGATTGTTGGATGTGAATTATGACTTCGTCAACTAAAATAAGTGTGTTTAAAGTCATTTCTGTGCCTGAAACGGGTCAAAATTGAAGCTTTTGAGTAAGCAAAACTCTGTAAAAATGGCAATTTTGGTCACTGTGAGGGTTTAAACAGTGGTTATTCAACATGAGGCATGATCCAATTGACATTTTGAATCATTTTTGGTACAGTCCAAATAATCAATTTTCGGATGAAAAACGATGACTCCGGACCTGTCGAACGATCCCCAAATGGTCTATAATGATGAAATTTTAACATTTAATCTTTTGACTCTAAATGACTGTTGGATGTGAATTATGACTTTGTCAACTAAAATAAGTGTGTTTAAAGTCATTTCTGTGCCTGAAACGGGTCAAAATTGAAGCTTTTGAGTAAGCAAAACTCTGTAAAAATGGCAATTTTGGTCACTGTGAGGGTTTAAAAAGTGGTTATTCAACATGATGCACGATCCAATTGACATTTTGAATCATTTTTGGTACAGTCCAAAAAATAAATTTTCGGATGAAAAACGATGACTCCGGAACTGTCGAACGATCCCAAAATAGTCTATAATGATGAAATTTTAACATTTAATCTTTTGACTCTAAATGACTGTTGGATGTGAATTATGACTTTGTCAACTAAAATAAGTGTGTTTAAAGTCATTTCTGTGCCTGAAACGGGTCAAAATTGAAGCTTTTGAGTAAGCAAAACTCTGTAAAAATGGCAATTTTGGTCACTGTGAGGGTTTAAACAGTGGTTATTCAACATGAGGCATGATCCAATTGACATTTTGAATCATTTTTGGTACAGTCCAAATAATCAATTTTCGGATGAAAAACGATGACTCCGGACCTGTCGAACGATCCCCAAATGGTCTATAATGATGAAATTTTAACATTTAATCTTTTGACTCTAAATGACTGTTGGATGTGAATTATGACTTTGTCAACTAAAATAAGTGTGTTTAAAGTCATTTCTGCCTGAAACGGGTCAAAATTGAAGCTTTTGAGTAAGCAAAACTCTGTAAAAATGGCAATTTTGGTCACTGTGAGGGTTTAAAAAGTGGTTATTCAACATGAGGCCCGTTCCGATTGACATTTTGAATCATTTTTGGTACAGTCCAAAAAATCAATTTTCGGATGAAAAACGATGACTCCGGACCTGTCGACTGATCTCAAAATGGTCAATATGGATGAAATTTCAACATTTATTCTTTTGACTCTAAATGACTGTTGGATGTGAATTATGACTTTGTCAACTAAAATAAGTGTGTTTAAAGTCATTTCTGTGCCTGAAACGGGTCAAAATTGAAGCTTTTGAGTAAGCAAAACTCTGTAAAAATGGCAATTTTGGTAACTGTGAGGGTTTAAAAAGTGGTTATTCAACATGATGCACGATCCAATTGACATTCTGAATCATTTTTGGTACAGTCCAAAAAATCAATTTTCGGATGAAAAACGATGACTCCGGACCTGTCGAACGATCTCAAAATGGTCAATATGGATGAAATTTCAACATTTATTCTTTTGACTCTAAATGACTGTTGGATGTGAATTATGACTTTGTCAACTAAAATAAGTGTGTTTAAAGTCATTTCTGTGCCTGAAACGGGTCAAAATTGAAGCTTTTGAGTAAGCAAAACTCTGTAAAAATGGCAATTTTGGTCACTGTGAGGGTTTAAAAAGTGGTTATTCAACATGATGCACGATCCAATTGAAATTTTGAATCATTTTTGGTACAGTCCAAAAAATCAATTTTCGGATGAAAAACGATGACTCCGGACCTGTCGAACGATCCCAAAATAGTCTATAATGATGAAATTTTAACATTTAATCTTTTGACTCTAAATGACTGTTGGATGTGAATTATGACTTTGTCAACTAAAATAAGTGTGTTTAAAGTCATTTCTGTGCCTGAAACGGGTCAAAATTGAAGCTTTTGAGTAAGCAAAACTCTGTAAAAATGGCAATTTTGGTCACTGTGAGGGTTTAAAAAGTGGTTATTCAACATGAGGCACAATCCAATTGACATTTTGAATCATTTTTGGTACAGTCCAAAAAATCAATTTTTGGATGAAAAACGATGACTCCGGACCTGTCGAACGATCCCAAAATGGTCAATATGGATGAAATTTCAACATTTAATCTTTTGACTCTAAATGACTGTTGGATGTGAATTATGAATTTGTCAACTAAAATAAGTGTGTTTAAAGTCATTTCTGTGCCTGAAACGGGTCAAAATTGAAGCTTTTGAGTAAGCAAAACTCTCTAAAAATGGCAATTTTGGTCATTGTGAGGGTTTAAAAAGTGGTTATTCAACATGAGGCACGATCCATTTGACATTTTGAATCATTTTTGGTACAGTCCAAAAAATCAATTTTTCGATGAAAAACGATGACTCGGGACCTGTCGAACGATCCCAAAATGGTCCATAATGATGAAATTTTAACATTTAATCTTTTGACTCTAAATGACTGTTGGATGTGAATTATGACTTTGTCAACTAGAATAAGTGTGTTTAAAGTCATTTCTGTGCCTGAAACGGGTCAAAATGGAAGCTTTTGAGTAAGCAAAACTCTGTAAAAATGGCAATTTTGGTCACTGTGAGGGTTTAAACAGTGGTTATTCAACATGAGGCATGATCCAATTGACATTTTGAATCATTTTTGGTACAGTCCAAAAAATCAATTTTCGGATGAAAAACGATGACTCCGGACCTGTCGAACGATCCCCAAATGGTCTATAATGATGAAATTTTAACATTTAATCTTTTGACTCTAAATGATTGTTGGATGTGAATTATGACTTTGTCAACTAAAATAAGTGTGTTTAAAGTCATTTCTGTGCCTGAAACGGGTCAAAATTGAAGCTTTTGAGTAAGCAAAACTCTGTAAAAATGGCAATTTTGGTCACTGTGAGGGTTTAAACAGTGGTTATTCAACATGAGGCATGATCCAATTGACATTTTGAATCATTTTTGGTACAGTCCAAATAATCAATTTTCGGATGAAAAACGATGACTCCGGACCTGTCGAACGATCCCCAAATGGTCTATAATGATGAAATTTTAACATTTAATCTTTTGACTCTAAATGACTGTTGGATGTGAATTATGACTTTGTCAATTAAAATAAGTGTGTTTAAAGTCATTTCTGTGCCTGAAACGGGTCAAAATTGAAGCTTTTGAGTAAGCAAAACTCTGTAAAAATGGCAATTTTGGTCACTGTGAGGGTTTAAAAAGTGGTTATTCAACATGATGCACGATCCAATTGACATTTTGAATCATTTTTGGTACAGTCCAAAAAATCAATTTTCGGATGAAAAACGATGACTCCGGAACTGTCGAACGATCCCAAAATAGTCTATAATGATGAAATTTTAACATTTAATCTTTTGACTCTAAATGACTGTTGGATGTGAATTATGACTTTGTCAACTAAAATAAGTGTGTTTAAAGTCATTTCTGTGCCTGAAACGGGTCAAAATTGAAGCTTTTGAGTAAGCAAAACTCTGTAAAAATGGCAATTTTGGTCACTGTGAGGGTTTAAACAGTGGTTATTCAACATGAGGCATGATCCAATTGACATTTTGAATAATTTTTGGTACAGTCCAAATAATCAATTTTCGGATGAAAAACGATGACTCCGGACCTGTCGAACGATCCCCAAATGGTCTATAATGATGAAATTTTAACATTTAATCTTTTGACTCTAAATGACTGTTGGATGTGAATTATGACTTTGTCAACTAAAATAAGTGTGTTTAAAGTCATTTCTGCCTGAAACGGGTCAAAATTGAAGCTTTTGAGTAAGCAAAACTCTGTAAAAATGGCAATTTTGGTCACTGTGAGGGTTTAAAAAGTGGTTATTCAACATGAGGCCCGTTCCAATTGACATTTTGAATCATTTTTGGTACAGTCCAAAAAATCAATTTTCGGATGAAAAACGATGACTCCGGACCTGTCGACTGATCTCAAAATGGTCAATATGGATGAAATTTCAACATTTATTCTTTTGACTCTAAATGACTGTTGGATGTGAATTATGACTTTGTCAACTAAAATAAGTGTGTTTAAAGTCATTTCTGTGCCTGAAACGGGTCAAAATTGAAGCTTTTGAGTAAGCAAAACTCTGTAAAAATGGCAATTTTGGTAACTGTGAGGGTTTAAAAAGTGGTTATTCAACATGATGCACGATCCAATTGACATTCTGAATCATTTTTGGTACAGTCCAAAAAATCAATTTTCGGATGAAAAACGATGACTCCGGACCTGTCGAACGATCTCAAAATGGTCAATATGGATGAAATTTCAACATTTATTCTTTTGACTCTAAATGACTGTTGGATGTGAATTATGACTTTGTCAACTAAAATAAGTGTGTTTAAAGTCATTTCTGTGCCTGAAACGGGTCAAAATTGAAGCTTTTGAGTAAGCAAAACTCTGTAAAAATGGCAATTTTGGTCACTGTGAGGGTTTAAAAAGTGGTTATTCAACATGAGGCATGATCCAATTGACATTTTGAATCATTTTTGGTACAGTCCAAAAAATCAATTTTCGGATGAAAAACGATGACTCCGGACCTGTCGAACGTTCCCAAAATGGTCCATAATGATGAAATTTCAACATTTAATCTTTTGACTCTAAATGACTGTTGGATGTAAATTATGACTTTGTCAACTAAAACAAGTGTGTTTAAAGTCATTTCTGTGCCTGAAACGGGTCAAAATTGAAGCTTTTGAGTAAGCAAAACTCTGTAAAAATGGCGATTTTGGTCACTGTGAGGGTTTAAAAAGTGGTTATTCAACATGATGCACGATCCAATTGAAATTTTGAATCATTTTTGGTACAGTCCAAAAAATCAATTTTCGGATGAAAAACGATGACTCCGGACCTGTCGAACGATCCCAAAATAGTCTATAATGATGAAATTTTAACATTTAATCTTTTGACTCTAAATGACTGTTGGATGTGAATTATGACTTTGTCAACTAAAATAAGTGTGTTTAAAGTCATTTCTGTGCCTGAAACGGGTCAAAAATGAAGCTTTTGAGTAAGCAAAACTCTGAAAAAATGGCAATTTTGGTCACTGTGAGGGTTTAAACAGTGGTTATTCAACATGAGGCATGATCCAATTGACATTTTGAATCATTTTTGGTACAGTCCAAATAATCAATTTTCGGATGAAAAACGATGACTCCGGACCTGTCGAACGATCCCCAAATGGTCTATAATGATGAAATTTTAACATTTAATCTTTTGACTCTAAATGACTGTTGGATGTGAATTATGACTTTGTCAACTAAAATAAGTGTGTTTAAAGTCATTTCTGCCTGAAACGGGTCAAAATTGAAGCTTTTGAGTAAGCAAAACTCTGTAAAAATGGCAATTTTGGTCACTGTGAGGGTTTAAAAAGTGGTTATTCAACATGAGGCCCGTTCCAATTGACATTTTGAATCATTTTTGGTACAGTCCAAAAAATCAATTTTCGGATGAAAAACGATGACTCCGGACCTGTCGACTGATCTCAAAATGGTCAATATGGATGAAATTTCAACATTTATTCTTTTGACTCTAAATGACTGTTGGATGTGAATTATGACTTTGTCAACTAAAATAAGTGTGTTTAAAGTCATTTCTGTGCCTGAAACGGGTCAAAATTGAAGCTTTTGAGTAAGCAAAACTCTGTAAAAATGGCAATTTTGGTAACTGTGAGGGTTTAAAAAGTGGTTATTCAACATGATGCACGATCCAATTGACATTCTGAATCATTTTTGGTACAGTCTAAAAAATCAATTTTCGGATGAAAAACGATGACTCCGGACCTGTCGAACGATCTCAAAATGGTCAATATGGATGAAATTTCAACATTTATTCTTTTGACTCTAAATGACTGTTGGATGTGAATTATGACTTTGTCAACTAAAATAAGTGAGTTTAAAGTCATTTCTGTGCCTGAAACGGGTCAAAATTGAAGCTTTTGAGTAAGCAAAACTCTGTAAAAATGGCAATTTTGGTCACTGTGAGGGTTTAAAAAGTGGTTATTCAACATGAGGCATGATCCAATTGACATTTTGAATCATTTTTGGTACAGTCCAAAAAATCAATTTTCGGATGAAAAACGATGACTCCGGACCTGTCGAACGTTCCCAAAATGGTCCATAATGATGAAATTTCAACATTTAATCTTTTGACTCTAAATGACTGTTGGATGTAAATTATGACTTTGTCAACTAAAACAAGTGTGTTTAAAGTCATTTCTGTGCCTGAAACGGGTCAAAATTGAAGCTTTTGAGTAAGCAAAACTCTGTAAAAATGGCGATTTTGGTCACTGTGAGGGTTTAAAAAGTGGTTATTCAACATGATGCACGATCCAATTGAAATTTTGAATCATTTTTGGTACAGTCCAAAAAATCAATTTTCGGATGAAAAACGATGACTCCGGACCTGTCGAACGATCCCAAAATAGTCTATAATGATGAAATTTTAACATTTAATCTTTTGACTCTAAATGACTGTTGGATGTGAATTATGACTTTGTCATCTAAAATAAGTGTGTTTAAAGTCATTTCTGTGCCTGAAACTGGTCAAAATTGAAGCTTTTGAGTAAGCAAAACTCTGTAAAAATGGCAATTTTGGTCACTGTGAGGGTTTAAAAAGTGGTTATTCAACATGAGGCATGATCCAATTGACATTTTGAATCATTTTTGGTACAGTCCAAAAAATCAATTTTCGGATGAAAAACGATGACTCCGGACCTGTCGAACGTTCCCAAAATGGTCCATAATGATGAAATTTCAACATTTAATCTTTTGACTCTAAATGACTGTTGGATGTAAATTATGACTTTGTCAACTAAAACAAGTGTGTTTAAAGTCATTTCTGTGCCTGAAACGGGTCAAAATTGAAGCATTTGAGTAAGCAAAACTCTGTAAAAATGGCGATTTTGGTCACTGTGAGGGTTTAAAAAGTGGTTATTCAACATGATGCACGATCCAATTGAAATTTTGAATCATTTTTGGTACAGTCCAAAAAATCAATTTTCGGATGAAAAACGATGACTCGGGACCTGTCGAACGATCCCAAAATAGTCTATAATGATGAAATTTTAACATTTAATCTTTTGACTCTAAATGACTGTTGGATGTGAATTATGACTTTGTCATCTAAAATAAGTGTGTTTAAAGTCATTTCTGTGCCTGAAACGGGTCAAAATTGAAGCTTTTGAGTAAGCAAAACTCTGTAAAAATGGCAATTTTGGTCACTGTGAGGGTTTAAAAAGTGGTTATTCAACATGAGGCACAATCCAATTGACATTTTGAATCATTTTTGGTACAGTCCAAAAAATCAATTTTCGGATGAAAAACGATGACTCCGGACCAGTCGAACGATCCCAAAATGGTCAATATGGATGAAATTTCAACATTTAATCTTTTGACTCTAAATGACTGTTGGATGTGAATTATGAATTTGTCAACTAAAATAAGTGTGTTTAAAGTCATTTCTGTGCCTGAAACGGGTCAAAATTGAAGCTTTTGAGTAAGCAAAACTCTGTAAAAATGGCAATTTTGGTCACTGTGAGGGTTTAAAAAGTGGTTATTCAACATGAGGCATGATCCAATTGACATTTTGAATCATTTTTGGTACAGTCCAAATAATCAATTTTCGGATGAAAACCGATGACTCCGGACCTGTCGAACGATCCCCAAATGGTCTATAATGATGAAATTTTAACATTTAATCTTTTGACTCTAAATGGCTGTTGGATGTGAATTATGACTTTGTCAACTAAAATAAGTGTGTTTAAAGTCATTTCTGTGCCTGAAACGGGTCAAAATTGAAGCTTTTGAGTAAGCAAAACTCTGTAAAAATGGCAATTTTGGTCACTGTGAGGGTTTAAAAAGTGGTTATTCAACATGATGCACGATCCAATTGACATTTTGAATCATTTTTGGTACAGTCCAAAAAATCAATTTTCGGATGAAAAACGATGACTCCGGAACTGTCGAACGATCCCAAAATAGTCTATAATGATGAAATTTTAACATTTAATCTTTTGACTCTAAATGACTGTTGGATGTGAATTATGACTTTGTCAACTAAAATAAGTGTGTTTAAAGTCATTTCTGCCTGAAACGGGTCAAAATTGAAGCTTTTGAGTAAGCAAAACTCTGTAAAAATGGCAATTTTGGTCACTGTGAGGGTTTAAAAAGTGGTTATTCAACATGAGGCCCGTTCCAATTGACATTTTGAATCATTTTTGGTACAGTCCAAAAAATCAATTTTCGGATGAAAAACGATGACTCCGGACCTGTCGAACGTTCCCAAAATGGTCCATAATGATGAAATTTCAACATTTAATCTTTTGACTCTAAATGATTGTTGGATGTGAATTATGACTTTGTCAACTAAAATAAGTGTGTTTAAAGTCATTTCTGTGCCTGAAACGGGTCAAAATTGAAGCTTTTGAGTAAGCAAAACTCTGTAAAAATGGCAATTTTGGTCACTGTGAGGGTTTAAACAGTGGTTATTCAACATGAGGCATGATCCAATTGACATTTTGAATCATTTTTGGTACAGTCCAAATAATCAATTTTCGGATGAAAAACGATGACTCCGGACCTGTCGAACGATCCCCAAATGGTCTATAATGATGAAATTTTAACATTTAATCTTTTGACTCTAAATGACTGTTGGATGTGAATTATGACTTTGTCAACTAAAATAAGTGTGTTTAATGGAAAGGGGCGACCACTCGGTCCCCCCGAACGTATGGCGGAGTGCCTCGATCCCCCCGGGAAGCCGTTTTGGGGCGGGAAGCGCGTCTCGGCTGGTATGCCCGAAGCGGCGTAGCCGGGGCGCGCTTTTTCCCGCCCTAGAGTGGGCTGGCCTAGACACCGACGTAGCCAGCCCCGCCCTAGGGGCAGGCAGGGGCGGGTTTTCGCCCGCCCTGAAGACGGATAAAAAGAGACGCAAGACCAGAAGACGTCCTCTTGTTCTTGTGCTCCGAAGCTGCACATCCTCGCTACACGTGAGCTCGGGACGGAACGAAGAGCCAATTTTGAGTGTTTTGATCTTTTTCTTTGTCTTCTAGATACTTCCTCGGAGAGATGCCCAAGAAAGGCGCAAAGAGAATGACGACCGATCAGATGGTGCGGGCCCTTTGCAAAGAGGTGTCCGACATAAAGAAACGGTTGGCGGAGCGAGATGGGGAGGAGGGTTCGGGCCCTGCGCCGGCTGGAGGGAGACCTAAGAGGCCAAGAAGGGTTCCAGCCGGTGGGGACGTCCCGGTTCCCTCTGCCCCGCTCGAAGCGCCGACCCCAGTACCGATGGAGGGGAATCCAATCCCCGTTGTCGTTACCCCGACATCCAAGGAAGACATGCCCCCCGAGCTGGCAGCACAGCTAGCGGCATGGTTGGGGGATAGTAGTGATGGCGCCACGGCTGCCGAGGCACAGGCGCTGATAAAAGGGCTTCGTGAGAAGAGAGAGGCAGCTAGAGTGGCTGCGCCGTTGGCGGGGATAGACAAGTCGCAAGCGGCAGAAGCTGCGTCTGGTTCAGGTAAGCGGCCATTGCCGATTGCAAGGGACGAGTCAGCACCCTCTCGTAGAGAGAGATTGGGACAACATGTGCCTTTAGCTATAAAGGAAAAGATCTGGGCAGGGGAGTACGTGAATATTTTTTCCTTGCTTGTTGATCATTATGATGTGGAGCATGTGAAAAGTCAGAAGGACCTAATGCATCCGAGTGTTTGGCGCGCAAAAATGGCCGCCTTTAAGGTAAATGAGAACATTGGCAACTGGGGCAATGCATGGGGTATTTTCACATCGATTTTGGGGGAACGCAGGCCCGAGTTGCTTCCTGAGTTTCCCGTTTATCAATCACGAATTATGGGTTACTCAACAGCGTATCAAGGTAACCATTGGTTTTGTTATGACAATCTGTTCAGGAAAGAAAAGGAACATAACAAGAGTTTGACTTGGGATTGTTACGATTCTTTAACATGGGATAAAATGAAAGAATCGGGAATGTTAAGAATGCCATTGGTCGGGAGCAATGTTGTTGAGTACTCCCGCCAAAATTTGGGGACCCCCTTTAGACAAAGTACGAACACCGACGACCAGTCGAGGCCCGCAGGCAATACAGGGAGAAAGGGTTTCTGTTTTAATTTCAACAAGGGGAAATGTACCAGGCCTCCGGGATCGTGTAAATTCAAGCACGAATGTAGTACGTGTGGGTCATCCCATCCTGAGTCATCGTGCAGAGCCAGAACGAGTGAGAATGGGGGTAAGGGAGGCGCCAAACAGGTCTAAGCTAGGCCGAGGGGCGCCTTTACCAACCCCGATTGATACCTTGGCAATGATTCCCTGGCTCAGCGAATACCCGGATCGTGCTTCTGCCGGGGTGCTGCGGAACGGTTTTACACATGGTTTCCGCATCCCGGTAGGGGACTTTCAGGGTGTAGGGATGTGCAAAAATCAACTTTCCATTTTACAACATACATCTGTAGTTCAAGAGAAAATTCAGAAAGAGGTTAGCCGGGGACGGGTCGCCGGCCCGTTTAGTGTACCCCCGGTACCGGATTTCGTTTGTTCTCCGTTAGGGGTGGTCCCCAAGAAGGACCCGGGTGAGTTTCGTTTGATCCATAATCTGTCTGCTCCACATGGTCTTTCGGTGAACGACGCAATTGATCCGGAAGTTTGTTCGGTGCGATACGCATCTTTTGATGAGGCAGTAGCCATCTTGAATCGCCTGGGGCACGGGACGTTGATGGCGAAATCTGATATCGAGTCAGCGTTCCGGTTGCTCCCGGTACACCCAGACGATCAGCGTCTTCTAGGATTCGGGTTCCAGGGGTCATTTTACATGGATAGGTGTATGCCAATGGGGTGCTCTATATCATGTGCCTACTTTGAGCAATTCAGTACTTTCCTGCAATGGGTGTTCACTAAGAGAACGGGTTTCCGAAATGTAATGCACTACCTTGACGACTTTTTGTTCCTTGGCCCCGCCGGTAATCTCGAATGTGCCCAGGCCTTAGCTGAATTCTGTGTGTTGATGGGTCATTTTGGCGTGCCATTGGCACCGGGTAAAACTGTGGGTCCCACGACTTGCCTCGAGTTTTTGGGGATCGAGTTGGACTCAAGGGAGGGGTGCTTCCGTTTACCAGCTAGTAAAGTGTCGAAATTCAGGGCAGCCCTCCAAGTATGTCTAAATGCATCCAAAGTTACACTGCATCAGTTGCAACAATTAGTGGGAAAGTTGAACTTTGCCTTGAGGGTGATACCAATGGCTCGCCCCTTTTCCCGCTCGATTGCCCAAGCGATGGTAGGCCTAAAGGAGGGTCATCATCGCACAAGGTTATCGGCTGAGGTCCGCCAGGACATGCGGATTTGGTTAGCTTTCTTGGCGGACTTCAATGGCCGAGTCGTCTGGAACAAGCCAGCCGTGTCCTCCGAAGAGCTTGGGCTATGGACGGATTCAGCAGGAAGCGTAGGTTTTGGCGCCATCTTCGGCACAAAATGGTCGGCAAAAAAGTGGCCCCTATGGTGGCACGAGAAGGGGCTGACGAGTAACATCGCTTTCCTTGAACTATTTCCCATTCTGGTGGCCCTGAGAACCTGGCCAGAAGGGTTCAGAGATCATTCTGTTGTGTTTTGGTCCGACAATATGACCGTGGTAGAATGCATCAATAGTCAGGCAGCTCGTTGTAAATTGATTTTGAGGCTGCTCAAAGAAATTGTCTTACTGTGTATGCAACTGAACGTGGTATTCAGAGCAAAACATGTCCCAGGGGTGATGAATCAGGCTGCTGATGCACTGTCTCGTTTTCACATGCAGGCTTTCTCGGGTTTCCTCCCTTCAGCGGACCCGGAGCCGGCACCCTTCCCCGAAGCTCTCTGGTCTCTCGGTGCCCCGAACTTCGTCACCTCGTGGGAGAGAGTCTAGCACCCAGGACAAGGAAGGCATATGAAGGGGCGTTCCAGGCCTATTTAGCCTTTTTGGGGGCAGAGAGAGGGGGACTTTGGGGTCAGGAAGAGTGGGTAGTACTTTTTCTGATGTCCTTACGTAGGGCTGGGAAATCGGTGGCTACGGCCCAAAGGCATCGTGCCGCCATTTCCTTTGTTGCCAGGGCCCATGGCATCCTGGACCCAACAGCGTCTTTTACAGTACAGAAAGCGCTGCGTGGGTGGCAACGCCTAGAGGGTCGCAGAGTAGACGTAAGACGACCGATAGGTCTAGACAGGTTGTCCCAGTTACTGGCCTCACTCCCTAACACATGCTCGTCCCCTTTCGAGACCTGTTTGTTCCGGACTGCATTTACGCTGGCGTTTCACGGGGCTATGAGAGTTAGTGAGCTAGTTGCAAGGAACAAACAGGATGTGTCGGGGGGCTTGTGCAGGGAACATGTTCAGATCAGGGGTGATGCGATGATTGTCTCCTTTCTCAGGTCCAAGACTGACCAAGATGGGAGAGGGGACTGCACGATCATTCGCAGGAACCCCGAGTCATCCATGTGTCCGGTACGGTGCTTAGAAGATTACCTAGCACGAAGGGTGGCATCATGGGGGGGGACATTGTTGAGGCATGCAGACGCCACCCCGCTGACGAGGTTTCAGTTTCAACGGGTGCTTGCAATGGCCATTGCCGCAGCGGGCTTGGACCCGGGCGAATTTGGGACCCATTCCTTTCGAATAGGGGCTGCCACTGAAGCTACAGCCAGGGGTCTTAATGTGGAACAAGTGAAACGTGTGGGGCGCTGGTCCTCCAATTGTTATAAGAGGTACGTGCGATTGCACATGTTGTGAAGCTGTAATCATGTTCTCACGCTTCTTGTCTTTTGTTTGTTTTCAGTTGCGCAAGCCTACGCGGCAGGGCGGACTGTGCAGTCGACCCAACACCAGGCCAGCGGTCGCACGTCACCGGCTGTGAGGAAGGAGGTGTGGGTCGTGGGCCACTCATACGTGAGACGGGCCGCAGACGTATTCAAAGCAGGTGACATGATTCACGTACCTGGGGAATACGGGTACAGAGTGTCCTTCCACGGAAGGGGCGGTCTCTGTATTGACCAGTTTCAGAAGTTTTTTGAGGGTTTGTTAGAGCGGATGAGGTCACCGCCGTCCATAGTCATAGTGCATTTGGGGGGCAATGATTTGGTCACCACCGGTAGACGACTCCTCCTGGAGGCTATGCTTTCCACGGTAAGTTGGTTAGCAAGGAGAGTTCCGGGGTGCATAATTGCGTGGTCTCATATGATCCCACGAAAAGTGTGGCGGGGGGCTATCTCGATCCCTGCTTTGAATCATTCCGTTAGAAAATTGAATAACAAAGTGAGTAGGTTGTTCCGTTCCAAGACATTGCATTCGATCTCGCATAGTTGTATTAATGATGACAGTATGTATTTGGGGGATGGTGTGCATTTGTCGAGGGTGGGGAATGAGTTACTCATAGGAGACTTCCTAGCTTGGTTAAAATCGTTAAGTCATGACCTTTAGGTAGGAGTTTTGTGGGGGGTCCGGATAGCCGGTCAACTATCCGGACCTGTGGCGGTAAGGTCATGATCGGTGAGCACTAATTGGTAGATCCCTATGAGTGGGCGTCACCCAACACGGATGGGAGCGCTCGGGAGAGGTGGCCATTGGCCCCTCAGTGGGGAGGCGGTCCCGTCTAAGGGCGGGTCGCCGGAAGTAAAGGAAAGGCGGTCAAGGCCCCTTCCTTTGTAGGAGGGGTTACAGCCCCCTCCTGGGGAATTTCCCGGGGCCAGTGTCATCTGCGACGGCAGATGCGGTAAGTTGTGTGGGGTGGGGGGAGGTCCACGATACCTTCTAGATACCACACACAAGTCTTCGAACGACCTTTAAATGGCGTCGAGTCTTAAGTGCCCCCGTCAAGTCAAGGGAAATTGTTAGTAGTTGCACTTGAGGTAAGCCTCTGTGCTGTCGCCCCTCCCAAGTGGGAGGGGTAAGTCTGGTTAGGGATCTTGACACCGGTTATGACCTTGCCGTTGGCCCTTAAACGTTAGGATGTACAATTTCAGTGTTTCTAGAGAATGTTTTGTAGGATGCTAGTTCGGCTAGGAGAACCTCTGTATTAGAGAATATGTTAAGGTTAGCCAAACATCGCAATGTGATAATGAAATTGTACATAACATAAAACGTTTAATGTTTTAATTTTTTGTTTTAATAAATACGGCCGGGATGGTTACTCCATCCCACATCCAAAAACTTTAAGAACTGTTTCCGGTTTTCCTCCTTTCGGGGATTGTGTTGAGAGGGGGTGGCGGGTATCTCAGCCATATGGAAAGGGGCGACCACTCGGTCCCCCCGAACGTATGGCGGAGTGCCTCGATCCCCCCGGGAAGCCGTTTTGGGGCGGGAAGCGCGTCTCGGCTGGTATGCCCGAAGCGGCGTAGCCGGGGCGCGCTTTTTCCCGCCCTAGAGTGGGCTGGCCTAGACACCGACGTAGCCAGCCCCGCCCTAGGGGCAGGCAGGGGCGGGTTTTCGCCCGCCCTGAAGACGGATAAAAAGAGACGCAAGACCAGAAGACGTCCTCTTGTTCTTGTGCTCCGAAGCTGCACCTCCTCGCTACACGTGAGCTCGGGACGGAACGAAGAGCCAATTTTGACCCACCCACCAGCCCCTGAGGACAGCAAGTTGTTGTGCAATAAAGTGAATTTATAAGTTTGTTCTTTCCATTTCGTTTACAGGCTGTGAGAGTATCAGTTTGTTGTTGATCATAATACAGTATGGTGAATATCGTGTAGGTTGTTATGACTAAAATAATTTGATGTAGTGTTGCATTTTATGCATGTTCTTTCGGTCGTAGCGACCAATGTTTCCATAGGTTTGAGTAAGAATTGTCGTATTTATTTTTTGGTAGGCGGTAAGGTCATGATCGGTGAGCACTAATTGGTAGATCCCTATGAGTGGGCGTCACCCAACACGGATGGGAGCGCTCGGGAGAGGTGGCCATTGGCCCCTCAGTGGGGAGGCGGTCCCGTCTAAGGGCGGGTCGCCGGAAGTAAAGGAAAGGCGGTCAAGGCCCCTTCCTTTGTAGGAGGGGTTACAGCCCCCTCCTGGGGAATTTCCCGGGGCCAGTGTCATCTGCGACGGCAGATGCGGTAAGTTGTGTGGGGTGGGGGGAGGTCCACGATACCTTCTAGATACCACACACAAGTCTTCGAACGACCTTTAAATGGCGTCGAGTCTTAAGTGCCCCCGTCAAGTCAAGGGAAATTGTTAGTAGTTGCACTTGAGGTAAGCCTCTGTGCTGTCGCCCCTCCCAAGTGGGAGGGGTAAGTCTGGTTAGGGATCTTGACACCGGTTATGACCTTGCCGTTGGCCCTTAAACGTTAGGATGTACAATTTCAGTGTTTCTAGAGAATGTTTTGTAGGATGCTAGTTCGGCTAGGAGAACCTCTGTATTAGAGAATATGTTAAGGTTAGCCAAACATCGCAATGTGATAATGAAATTGTACATAACATAAAACGTTTAATGTTTTAATTTTTTGTTTTAATAAATACGGCCGGGATGGTTACTCCATCCCACATCCAAAAACTTTAAGAACTGTTTCCGGTTTTCCTCCTTTCGGGGATTGTGTTGAGAGGGGGTGGCGGGTATCTCAGCCATAAGTCATTTCTATGCCTGAAACGGGTCAAAATTGAAGCTTTTGAGTAAGCAAAACTCTGTAAAAATGGCAATTTTGGTCACTGTGAGGGTTTAAAAAGTGGTTATTCAACATGATGCACGATCCAATTGACATTTTGAATCATTTTTGGTACAGTCCAAAAAATCAATTTTCGGATGAAAAACGATGACTCCGGACCTGTCGAACGTTCCCAAAATGGTCCATAATGATGAAATTTCAACATTTAATCTTTTGACTCTAAATGACTGTTGGATGTAAATTATGACTTTGTCAACTAAAACAAGTGTGTTTAAAGTCATTTCTGTGCCTGAAACGGGTCAAAATTGAAGCTTTTGAGTAAGCAAAACTCTGTAAAAATGGCGATTTTGGTCACTGTGAGGGTTTAAAAAGTGGTTATTCAACATGATGCACGATCCAATTGAAATTTTGAATCATTTTTGGTACAGTCCAAAAAATCAATTTTCGGATGAAAAACGATGACTCGGGACCTGTCGAACGATCCCAAAATAGTCTATAATGATGAAATTTTAACATTTAATCTTTTGACTCTAAATGACTGTTGGATGTGAATTATGACTTTGTCATCTAAAATAAGTGTGTTTAAAGTCATTTCTGTGCCTGAAACGGGTCAAAATTGAAGCTTTTGAGTAAGCAAAACTCTGTAAAAATGGCAATTTTGGTCACTGTGAGGGTTTAAAAAGTGGTTATTCAACATGAGGCACAATCCAATTGACATTTTGAATCATTTTTGGTACAGTCCAAAAAATCAATTTTCGGATGAAAAACGATGACTCCGGACCAGTCGAACGATCCCAAAATGGTCAATATGGATGAAATTTCAACATTTAATCTTTTGACTCTAAATGACTGTTGGATGTGAATTATGAATTTGTCAACTAAAATAAGTGTGTTTAAAGTCATTTCTGTGCCTGAAACGGGTCAAAATTGAAGCTTTTGAGTAAGCAAAACTCTGTAAAAATGGCAATTTTGGTCACTGTGAGGGTTTAAACAGTGGTTATTCAACATGAGGCATGATCCAATTGACATTTTGAATCATTTTTGGTACAGTCCAAATAATCAATTTTCGGATGAAAAACGATGACTCCGGACCTGTCGAACGATCCCCAAATGGTCTATAATGATGAAATTTTAACATTTAATCTTTTGACTCTAAATGACTGTTGGATGTGAATTATGACTTTGTCAACTAAAATAAGTGTGTTTAAAGTCATTTCTGTGCCTGAAACGGGTCAAAATTGAAGCTTTTGAGTAAGCAAAACTCTGTAAAAATGGCAATTTTGGTCACTGTGAGGGTTTAAAAAGTGGTTATTCAACATGATGCACGATCCAATTGACATTTTGAATCATTTTTGGTACAGTCCAAAAAATCAATTTTCGGATGAAAAACGATGACTCCGGAACTGTCGAACGATCCCAAAATAGTCTATAATGATGAAATTTTAACATTTAATCTTTTGACTCTAAATGACTGTTGGATGTGAATTATGACTTTGTCAACTAAAATAAGTGTGTTTAAAGTCATTTCTGCCTGAAACGGGTCAAAATTGAAGCTTTTGAGTAAGCAAAACTCTGTAAAAATGGCAATTTTGGTCACTGTGAGGGTTTAAAAAGTGGTTATTCAACATGAGGCCCGTTCCAATTGACATTTTGAATCATTTTTGGTACAGTCCAAAAAATCAATTTTCGGATGAAAAACGATGACTCCGGACCTGTCGAACGTTCCCAAAATGGTCCATAATGATGAAATTTCAACATTTAATCTTTTGACTCTAAATGATTGTTGGATGTGAATCATGACTTTGTCAACTAAAATAAGTGTGTTTAAAGTCATTTCTGTGCCTGAAACGGGTCAAAATTGAAGCTTTTGAGTAAGCAAAACTCTGTAAAAATGGCAATTTTGGTCACTGTGAGGGTTTAAACAGTGGTTATTCAACATGAGGCATGATCCAATTGACATTTTGAATCATTTTTGGTACAGTCCAAATAATCAATTTTCGGATGAAAAACGATGACTCCGGACCTGTCGAACGATCCCCAAATGGTCTATAATGATGAAATTTTAACATTTAATCTTTTGACTCTAAATGACTGTTGGATGTGAATTATGACTTTGTCAACTAAAATAAGTGTGTTTAAAGTCATTTCTATGCCTGAAACGGGTCAAAATTGAAGCTTTTGAGTAAGCAAATCTCTGTAAAAATGGCAATTTTGGTCACTGTGAGGGTTTAAAAAGTGGTTATTCAACATGATGCACGATCCAATTGACATTTTGAATCATTTTTGGTACAGTCCAAAAAATCAATTTTCGGATGAAAAACGATGACTCCGGAACTGTCGAACGATCCCAAAAAAGTCTATAATGATGAAATTTTAACATTTAATCTTTTGACTCTAAATGACTGTTGGATGTGAATTATGACTTTGTCAACTAAAATAAGTGTGTTTAAAGTCATTTCTGTGCCTGAAACGGGTCAAAATTGAAGCTTTTGAGTAAGCAAAACTCTGTAAAAATGGCAATTTTGGTCACTGTGAGGGTTTAAACAGTGGTTATTCAACATGAGGCATGATCCAATTGACATTTTGAATCATTTTTGGTACAGTCCAAATAATCAATTTTCGGATGAAAAACGATGACTCCGGACCTGTCGAACGATCCCCAAATGGTCTATAATGATGAAATTTTAACATTTAATCTTTTGACTCTAAATGACTGTTGGATGTGAATTATGACTTTGTCAACTAAAATAAGTGTGTTTAATGTCATTTCTGCCTGAAACGGGTCAAAATTGAAGCTTTTGAGTAAGCAAAACTCTGTAAAAATGGCAATTTTGGTCACTGTGAGGGTTTAAAAAGTGGTTATTCAACATGAGGCCCGTTCCAATTGACATTTTGAATCATTTTTGGTACAGTCCAAAAAATCAATTTTCGGATGAAAAACGATGACTCCGGACCTGTCGACTGATCTCAAAATGGTCAATATGGATGAAATTTCAACATTTATTCTTTTGACTCTAAATGACTGTTGGATGTGAACTATGACTTTGTCAACTAAAATAAGTGTGTTTAAAGTCATTTCTGTGCCTGAAACGGGTCAAAATTGAAGCTTTTGAGTAAGCAAAACTCTGTAAAAATGGCAATTTTGGTCACTGTGAGGGTTTAAACAGTGGTTATTCAACATGAGGCATGATCCAATTGACATTTTGAATCATTTTTGGTACAGTCCAAAAAATCAATTTTCGGATGAAAAACGATGACTCCGGACCTGTCGAACGATCCCCAAATGGTCTATAATGATGAAATTTTAACATTTAATCTTTTGACTCTAAATGATTGTTGGATGTGAATTATGACTTTGTCAACTAAAATAAGTGTGTTTAAAGTCATTTCTGTGCCTGAAACGGGTCAAAATTGAAGCTTTTGAGTAAGCAAAACTCTGTAAAAATGGCAATTTTGGTCACTGTGAGGGTTTAAACAGTGGTTATTCAACATGAGGCATGATCCAATTGACATTTTGAATCATTTTTGGTACAGTCCAAATAATCAATTTTCGGATGAAAAACGATGACTCCGGACCTGTCGAACGATCCCCAAATGGTCTATAATGATGAAATTTTAACATTTAATCTTTTGACTCTAAATGACTGTTGGATGTGAATTATGACTTTGTCAACTAAAATAAGTGTGTTTAAAGTCATTTCTGTGCCTGAAACGGGTCAAAATTGAAGCTTTTGAGTAAGCAAAACTCTGTAAAAATGGCAATTTTGGTCACTGTGAGGGTTTAAACAGTGGTTATTCAACATGAGGCATGATCCAATTGACATTTTGAATCATTTTTGGTACAGTCCAAATAATCAATTTTCGGATGAAAAACGATGACTCCGGACCTGTCGAACGATCCCCAAATGGTCTATAATGATGAAATTTTAACATTTAATCTTTTGACTCTAAATGACTGTTGGATGTGAATTATGACTTTGTCAACTAAAATAAGTGTGTTTAATGTCATTTCTGCCTGAAACGGGTCAAAATTGAAGCTTTTGAGTAAGCAAAACTCTGTAAAAATGGCAATTTTGGTCACTGTGAGGGTTTAAAAAGTGGTTATTCAACATGAGGCCCGTTCCAATTGACATTTTGAATCATTTTTGGTACAGTCCAAAAAATCAATTTTCGGATGAAAAACGATGACTCCGGACCTGTCGACTGATCTCAAAATGGTCAATATGGATGAAATTTCAACATTTATTCTTTTGACTCTAAATGACTGTTGGATGTGAACTATGACTTTGTCAACTAAAATAAGTGTGCTTAAAGTCATTTCTGTGCCTGAAACGGGTCAAAATGGAAGCTTTTGAGTAAGCAAAACTCTGTAAAAATGGCAATTTTGGTCACTGTGAGGGTTTAAACAGTGGTTATTCAACATGAGGCATGATCCAATTGACATTTTGAATCATTTTTGGTACAGTCCAAAAAATCAATTTTCGGATGAAAAACGATGACTCCGGACCTGTCGAACGATCCCCAAATGGTCTATAATGATGAAATTTTAACATTTAATCTTTTGACTCTAAATGATTGTTGGATGTGAATTATGACTTTGTCAACTAAAATAAGTGTGTTTAAAGTCATTTCTGTGCCTGAAACGGGTCAAAATTGAAGCTTTTGAGTAAGCAAAACTCTGTAAAAATGGCAATTTTGGTCACTGTGAGGGTTTAAACAGTGGTTATTCAACATGAGGCATGATCCAATTGACATTTTGAATCATTTTTGGTACAGTCCAAATAATCAATTTTCGGATGAAAAACGATGACTCCGGACCTGTCGAACGATCCCCAAATGGTCTATAATGATGAAATTTTAACATTTAATCTTTTGACTCTAAATGACTGTTGGATGTGAATTATGACTTTGTCAACTAAAATAAGTGTGTTTAAAGTCATTTCTGTGCCTGAAACGGGTCAAAATTGAAGCTTTTGAGTAAGCAAAACTCTGTAAAAATGGCAATTTTGGTCACTGTGAGGGTTTAAAAAGTGGTTATTCAACATGATGCACGATCCAATTGACATTTTGAATCATTTTTGGTACAGTCCAAAAAATCAATTTTCGGATGAAAAACGATGACTCCGGAACTGTCGAACGATCCCAAAATAGTCTATAATGATGAAATTTTAACATTTAATCTTTTGACTCTAAATGACTGTTGGATGTGAATTATGACTTTGTCAACTAAAATAAGTGTGTTTAAAGTCATTTCTGTGCCTGAAACGGGTCAAAATTGAAGCTTTTGAGTAAGCAAAACTCTGTAAAAATGGCAATTTTGGTCACTGTGAGGGTTTAAACAGTGGTTATTCAACATGAGGCATGATCCAATTGACATTTTGAATCATTTTTGGTTCAGTCCAAATAATCAATTTTCGGATGAAAAACGATGACTCCGGACCTGTCGAACGATCCCCAAATGGTCTATAATGATGAAATTTTAACATTTAATCTTTTGACTCTAAATGACTGTTGGATGTGAATTATGACTTTGTCAACTAAAATAAGTGTGTTTAAAGTCATTTCTGCCTGAAATGGGTCAAAATTGAAGCTTTTGAGTAAGCAAAACTCTGTAAAAATGGCAATTTTGGTCACTGTGAGGGTTTAAAAAGTGGTTATTCAACATGAGGCACAATCCAATTGACATTTTGAATCATTTTTGGTACAGTCCAAAAAATCAATTTTCGGATGAAAAACGATGACTCCGGACCAGTCGAACGATCCCAAAATGGTCAATATGGATGAAATTTCAACATTTAATCTTTTGACTCTAAATGACTGTTGGATGTGAATTATGAATTTGTCAACTAAAATAAGTGTGTTTAAAGTCATTTCTGTGCCTGAAACGGGTCAAAATTGAAGCTTTTGAGTAAGCAAAACTCTGTAAAAATGGCAATTTTGGTCACTGTGAGGGTTTAAACAGTGGTTATTCAACATGAGGCATGATCCAATTGACATTTTGAATCATTTTTGGTACAGTCCAAATAATCAATTTTCGGATGAAAAACGATGACTCCGGACCTGTCGAACGATCCCCAAATGGTCTATAATGATGAAATTTTAACATTTAATCTTTTGACTCTAAATGACTGTTGGATGTGAATTATGACTTTGTCAACTAAAATAAGTGTGTTTAAAGTCATTTCTGTGCCTGAAACGGGTCAAAATTGAAGCTTTTGAGTAAGCAAAACTCTGTAAAAATGGCAATTTTGGTCACTGTGAGGGTTTAAAAAGTGGTTATTCAACATGATGCACGATCCAATTGACATTTTGAATCATTTTTGGTACAGTCCAAAAAATCAATTTTCGGATGAAAAACGATGACTCCGGAACTGTCGAACGATCCCAAAATAGTCTATAATGATGAAATTTTAACATTTAATCTTTTGACTCTAAATGACTGTTGGATGTGAATTATGACTTTGTCAACTAAAATAAGTGTGTTTAAAGTCATTTCTGCCTGAAACGGGTCAAAATTGAAGCTTTTGAGTAAGCAAAACTCTGTAAAAATGGCAATTTTGGTCACTGTGAGGGTTTAAAAAGTGGTTATTCAACATGAGGCCCGTTCCAATTGACATTTTGAATCATTTTTGGTACAGTCCAAAAAATCAATTTTCGGATGAAAAACGATGACTCCGGACCTGTCGAACGTTCCCAAAATGGTCCATAATGATGAAATTTCAACATTTAATCTTTTGACTCTAAATGATTGTTGGATGTGAATCATGACTTTGTCAACTAAAATAAGTGTGTTTAAAGTCATTTCTGTGCCTGAAACGGGTCAAAATTGAAGCTTTTGAGTAAGCAAAACTCTGTAAAAATGGCAATTTTGGTCACTGTGAGGGTTTAAACAGTGGTTATTCAACATGAGGCATGATCCAATTGACATTTTGAATCATTTTTGGTACAGTCCAAATAATCAATTTTCGGATGAAAAACGATGACTCCGGACCTGTCGAACGATCCCCAAATGGTCTATAATGATGAAATTTTAACATTTAATCTTTTGACTCTAAATGACTGTTGGATGTGAATTATGACTTTGTCAACTAAAATAAGTGTGTTTAAAGTCATTTCTATGCCTGAAACGGGTCAAAATTGAAGCTTTTGAGTAAGCAAATCTCTGTAAAAATGGCAATTTTGGTCACTGTGAGGGTTTAAAAAGTGGTTATTCAACATGATGCACGATCCAATTGACATTTTGAATCATTTTTGGTACAGTCCAAAAAATCAATTTTCGGATGAAAAACGATGACTCCGGAACTGTCGAACGATCCCAAAAAAGTCTATAATGATGAAATTTTAACATTTAATCTTTTGACTCTAAATGACTGTTGGATGTGAATTATGACTTTGTCAACTAAAATAAGTGTGTTTAAAGTCATTTCTGTGCCTGAAACGGGTCAAAATTGAAGCTTTTGAGTAAGCAAAACTCTGTAAAAATGGCAATTTTGGTCACTGTGAGGGTTTAAACAGTGGTTATTCAACATGAGGCATGATCCAATTGACATTTTGAATCATTTTTGGTACAGTCCAAATAATCAATTTTCGGATGAAAAACGATGACTCCGGACCTGTCGAACGATCCCCAAATGGTCTATAATGATGAAATTTTAACATTTAATCTTTTGACTCTAAATGACTGTTGGATGTGAATTATGACTTTGTCAACTAAAATAAGTGTGTTTAATGTCATTTCTGCCTGAAACGGGTCAAAATTGAAGCTTTTGAGTAAGCAAAACTCTGTAAAAATGGCAATTTTGGTCACTGTGAGGGTTTAAAAAGTGGTTATTCAACATGAGGCCCGTTCCAATTGACATTTTGAATCATTTTTGGTACAGTCCAAAAAATCAATTTTCGGATGAAAAACGATGACTCCGGACCTGTCGACTGATCTCAAAATGGTCAATATGGATGAAATTTCAACATTTATTCTTTTGACTCTAAATGACTGTTGGATGTGAACTATGACTTTGTCAACTAAAATAAGTGTGTTTAAAGTCATTTCTGTGCCTGAAACGGGTCAAAATTGAAGCTTTTGAGTAAGCAAAACTCTGTAAAAATGGCAATTTTGGTCACTGTGAGGGTTTAAACAGTGGTTATTCAACATGAGGCATGATCCAATTGACATTTTGAATCATTTTTGGTACAGTCCAAAAAATCAATTTTCGGATGAAAAACGATGACTCCGGACCTGTCGAACGATCCCCAAATGGTCTATAATGATGAAATTTTAACATTTAATCTTTTGACTCTAAATGATTGTTGGATGTGAATTATGACTTTGTCAACTAAAATAAGTGTGTTTAAAGTCATTTCTGTGCCTGAAACGGGTCAAAATTGAAGCTTTTGAGTAAGCAAAACTCTGTAAAAATGGCAATTTTGGTCACTGTGAGGGTTTAAACAGTGGTTATTCAACATGAGGCATGATCCAATTGACATTTTGAATCATTTTTGGTACAGTCCAAATAATCAATTTTCGGATGAAAAACGATGACTCCGGACCTGTCGAACGATCCCCAAATGGTCTATAATGATGAAATTTTAACATTTAATCTTTTGACTCTAAATGACTGTTGGATGTGAATTATGACTTTGTCAACTAAAATAAGTGTGTTTAAAGTCATTTCTGTGCCTGAAACGGGTCAAAATTGAAGCTTTTGAGTAAGCAAAACTCTGTAAAAATGGCAATTTTGGTCACTGTGAGGGTTTAAACAGTGGTTATTCAACATGAGGCATGATCCAATTGACATTTTGAATCATTTTTGGTACAGTCCAAATAATCAATTTTCGAATGAAAAACGATGACTCCGGACCTGTCGAACGATCCCCAAATGGTCTATAATGATGAAATTTTAACATTTAATCTTTTGACTCTAAATGACTGTTGGATGTGAATTATGACTTTGTCAACTAAAATAAGTGTGTTTAATGTCATTTCTGCCTGAAACGGGTCAAAATTGAAGCTTTTGAGTAAGCAAAACTCTGTAAAAATGGCAATTTTGGTCACTGTGAGGGTTTAAAAAGTGGTTATTCAACATGAGGCCCGTTCCAATTGACATTTTGAATCATTTTTGGTACAGTCCAAAAAATCAATTTTCGGATGAAAAACGATGACTCCGGACCTGTCGACTGATCTCAAAATGGTCAATATGGATGAAATTTCAACATTTATTCTTTTGACTCTAAATGACTGTTGGATGTGAACTATGACTTTGTCAACTAAAATAAGTGTGCTTAAAGTCATTTCTGTGCCTGAAACGGGTCAAAATGGAAGCTTTTGAGTAAGCAAAACTCTGTAAAAATGGCAATTTTGGTCACTGTGAGGGTTTAAACAGTGGTTATTCAACATGAGGCATGATCCAATTGACATTTTGAATCATTTTTGGTACAGTCCAAAAAATCAATTTTCGGATGAAAAACGATGACTCCGGACCTGTCGAACGATCCCCAAATGGTCTATAATGATGAAATTTTAACATTTAATCTTTTGACTCTAAATGATTGTTGGATGTGAATTATGACTTTGTCAACTAAAATAAGTGTGTTTAAAGTCATTTCTGTGCCTGAAACGGGTCAAAATTGAAGCTTTTGAGTAAGCAAAACTCTGTAAAAATGGCAATTTTGGTCACTGTGAGGGTTTAAACAGTGGTTATTCAACATGAGGCATGATCCAATTGACATTTTGAATCATTTTTGGTACAGTCCAAATAATCAATTTTCGGATGAAAAACGATGACTCCGGACCTGTCGAACGATCCCCAAATGGTCTATAATGATGAAATTTTAACATTTAATCTTTTGACTCTAAATGACTGTTGGATGTGAATTATGACTTTGTCAACTAAAATAAGTGTGTTTAAAGTCATTTCTGTGCCTGAAACGGGTCAAAATTGAAGCTTTTGAGTAAGCAAAACTCTGTAAAAATGGCAATTTTGGTCACTGTGAGGGTTTAAAAAGTGGTTATTCAACATGATGCACGATCCAATTGACATTTTGAATCATTTTTGGTACAGTCCAAAAAATCAATTTTCGGATGAAAAACGATGACTCCGGAACTGTCGAACGATCCCAAAATAGTCTATAATGATGAAATTTTAACATTTAATCTTTTGACTCTAAATGACTGTTGGATGTGAATTATGACTTTGTCAACTAAAATAAGTGTGTTTAAAGTCATTTCTGTGCCTGAAACGGGTCAAAATTGAAGCTTTTGAGTAAGCAAAACTCTGTAAAAATGGCAATTTTGGTCACTGTGAGGGTTTAAACAGTGGTTATTCAACATGAGGCATGATCCAATTGACATTTTGAATCATTTTTGGTTCAGTCCAAATAATCAATTTTCGGATGAAAAACGATGACTCCGGACCTGTCGAACGATCCCCAAATGGTCTATAATGATGAAATTTTAACATTTAATCTTTTGACTCTAAATGACTGTTGGATGTGAATTATGACTTTGTCAACTAAAATAAGTGTGTTTAAAGTCATTTCTGCCTGAAATGGGTCAAAATTGAAGCTTTTGAGTAAGCAAAACTCTGTAAAAATGGCAATTTTGGTCACTGTGAGGGTTTAAAAAGTGGTTATTCAACATGAGGCCCGTTCCAATTGACATTTTGAATCATTTTTGGTACAGTCCAAAAAATCAATTTTCGGATGAAAAACGATGACTCCGGACCTGTCGACTGATCTCAAAATGGTCAATATGGATGAAATTTCAACATTTATTCTTTTGACTCTAAATGACTGTTGGATGTGAATTATGACTTTGTCAACTAAAATAAGTGTGTTTAAAGTCATTTCTGTGCCTGAAACGGGTCAAAATTGAAGCTTTTGAGTAAGCAAAACTCTGTAAAAATGGCAATTTTGGTCACTGTGAGGGTTTAAAAAGTGGTTATTCAACATGAGGCATGATCCAATTGACATTTTGAATAATTTTTGGTACAGTCCAAAAAATCAATTTTCGGATGAAAAACGATGACTCCGGACCTGTCGAACGTTCCCAAAATGGTCCATAATGATGAAATTTCAACATTTAATCTTTTGACTCTAAATGACTGTTGGATGTAAATTATGACTTTGTCAACTAAAACAAGTGTGTTTAAAGTCATTTCTGTGCCTGAAACGGGTCAAAATTGAAGCTTTTGAGTAAGCAAAACTCTGAAAAAATGGCAATTTTGGTCACTGTGAGGGTTTAAACAGTGGTTATTCAACATGAGGCATGATCCAATTGACATTTTGAATCATTTTTGGTACAGTCCAAATAATCAATTTTCGGATGAAAAACGATGACTCCGGACCTGTCGAACGATCCCCAAATGGTCTATAATGATGAAATTTTAACATTTAATCTTTTGACTCTAAATGACTGTTGGATGTGAATTATGACTTTGTCAACTAAAATAAGTGTGTTTAAAGTCATTTCTGCCTGAAACGGGTCAAAATTGAAGCTTTTGAGTAAGCAAAACTCTGTAAAAATGGCAATTTTGGTCACTGTGAGGGTTTAAAAAGTGGTTATTCAACATGAGGCCCGTTCCAATTGACATTTTGAATCATTTTTGGTACAGTCCAAAAAATCAATTTTCGGATGAAAAACGATGACTCCGGACCTGTCGACTGATCTCAAAATGGTCAATATGGATGAAATTTCAACATTTATTCTTTTGACTCTAAATGACTGTTGGATGTGAATTATGACTTTGTCAACTAAAATAAGTGTGTTTAAAGTCATTTCTGTGCCTGAAACGGGTCAAAATTGAAGCTTTTGAGTAAGCAAAACTCTGTAAAAATGGCAATTTTGGTAACTGTGAGGGTTTAAAAAGTGGTTATTCAACATGATGCACGATCCAATTGACATTCTGAATCATTTTTGGTACAGTCCAAAAAATCAATTTTCGGATGAAAAACGATGACTCCGGACCTGTCGAACGATCTCAAAATGGTCAGTATGGATGAAATTTCAACATTTATTCTTTTGACTCTAAATGACTGTTGGATGTGAATTATGACTTTGTCAACTAAAATAAGTGTGTTTAAAGTCATTTCTGTGCCTGAAACGGGTCAAAATTGAAGCTTTTGAGTAAGCAAAACTCTGTAAAAATGGCAATTTTGGTCACTGTGAGGGTTTAAAAAGTGGTTATTCAACATGAGGCATGATCCAATTGACATTTTGAATCATTTTTGGTACAGTCCAAAAAATCAATTTTCGGATGAAAAACGATGACTCCGGACCTGTCGAACGTTCCCAAAATGGTCCATAATGATGAAATTTCAACATTTAATCTTTTGACTCTAAATGACTGTTGGATGTAAATTATGACTTTGTCAACTAAAACAAGTGTGTTTAAAGTCATTTCTGTGCCTGAAACGGGTCAAAATTGAAGCTTTTGAGTAAGCAAAACTCTGTAAAAATGGCGATTTTGGTCACTGTGAGGGTTTAAAAAGTGGTTATTCAACATGATGCACGATCCAATTGAAATTTTGAATCATTTTTGGTACAGTCCAAAAAATCAATTTTCGGATGAAAAACGATGACCTGTCGAACGATCCCAAAATAGTCTATAATGATGAAATTTTAACATTTAATCTTTTGACTCTAAATGACTGTTGGATGTGAATTATGACTTTGTCATCTAAAATAAGTGTGTTTAAAGTAATTTCTGTGCCTGAAACGGGTCAAAATTGAAGCTTTTGAGTAAGCAAAACTCTGTAAAAATGGCAATTTTGGTCACTGTGAGGGTTTAAAAAGTGGTTATTCAACATGAGGCACAATCCAATTGACATTTTGAATCATTTTTGGTACAGTCCAAAAAATCAATTTTCGGATGAAAAACGATGACTCCGGACCTGTCGAACGATCCCAAAATGGTCAATATGGATGAAATTTCAACATTTAATCTTTTGACTCTAAATGACTGTTGGATGTGAATTATGAATTTGTCAACTAAAATAAGTGTGTTTAAAGTCATTTCTGTGCCTGAAACGGGTCAAAATTGAAGCTTTTGAGTAAGCAAAACTCTGTAAAAATGGCAATTTTGGTCACTGTGAGGGTTTAAAAAGTGGTTATTCAACATGAGGCATGATCCAATTGACATTTTGAATCATTTTTGGTACAGTCCAAAAAATCAATTTTCGGATGAAAAACGATGACTCCGGACCTGTCGAACGTTCCCAAAATGGTCCATAATGATGAAATTTCAACATTTAATCTTTTGACTCTAAATGACTGTTGGATGTAAATTATGACTTTGTCAACTAAAACAAGTGTGTTTAAAGTCATTTCTGTGCCTGAAACGGGTCAAAATTGAAGCTTTTGAGTAAGCAAAACTCTGTAAAAATGGCGATTTTGGTCACTGTGAGGGTTTAAAAAGTGGTTATTCAACATGATGCACGATCCAATTGAAATTTTGAATCATTTTTGGTACAGTCCAAAAAATCAATTTTCGGATGAAAAACGATGACTCCGGACCTGTCGAACGATCCCAAAATAGTCTATAATGATGAAATTTTAACATTTAATCTTTTGACTCTAAATGACTGTTGGATGTGAATTATGACTTTGTCATCTAAAATAAGTGTGTTTAAAGTCATTTCTGTGCCTGAAACGGGTCAAAATTGAAGCTTTTGAGTAAGCAAAACTCTGTAAAAATGGCAATTTTGGTCACTGTGAGGGTTTAAAAAGTGGTTATTCAACATGAGGCACAATCCAATTGACATTTTGAATCATTTTTGGTACAGTCCAAAAAATCAATTTTCGGATGAAAAACGATGACTCCGGACCTGTCGAACGATCCCAAAATGGTCAATATGGATGAAATTTCAACATTTAATCTTTTGACTCTAAATGACTGTTGGATGTGAATTATGAATTTGTCAACTAAAATAAGTGTGTTTAAAGTCATTTCTGTGCCTGAAACGGGTCAAAATTGAAGCTTTTGAGTAAGCAAAACTCTCTAAAAATGGCAATTTTGGTCATTGTGAGGGTTTAAAAAGTGGTTATTCAACATGAGGCACGATCCATTTGACATTTTGAATCATTTTTGGTACAGTCCAAAAAATCAATTTTTCGATGAAAAACGATGACTCGGGACCTGTCGAACGATCCCAAAATGGTCCATAATGATGAAATTTTAACATTTAATCTTTTGACTCTAAATGACTGTTGGATGTGAATTATGACTTTGTCAACTAGAATAAGTGTGTTTAAAGTCATTTCTGTGCCTGAAACGGGTCAAAATGGAAGCTTTTGAGTAAGCAAAACTCTGTAAAAATGGCAATTTTGGTCACTGTGAGGGTTTAAAAAGTGGTTATTCAACATGAGGCATGATCCAATTGACATTTTGAATAATTTTTGGTACAGTCCAAAAAATCAATTTTCGGATGAAAAACGATGACTCCGGACCTGTCGAACGTTCCCAAAATGGTCCATAATGATGAAATTTCAACATTTAATCTTTTGACTCTAAATGACTGTTGGATGTAAATTATGACTTTGTCAACTAAAACAAGTGTGTTTAAAGTCATTTCTGTGCCTGAAACGGGTCAAAATTGAAGCTTTTGAGTAAGCAAAACTCTGAAAAAATGGCAATTTTGGTCACTGTGAGGGTTTAAACAGTGGTTATTCAACATGAGGCATGATCCAATTGACATTTTGAATCATTTTTGGTACAGTCCAAATAATCAATTTTCGGATGAAAAACGATGACTCCGGACCTGTCGAACGATCCCCAAATGGTCTATAATGATGAAATTTTAACATTTAATCTTTTGACTCTAAATGACTGTTGGATGTGAATTATGACTTTGTCAACTAAAATAAGTGTGTTTAAAGTCATTTCTGCCTGAAACGGGTCAAAATTGAAGCTTTTGAGTAAGCAAAACTCTGTAAAAATGGCAATTTTGGTCACTGTGAGGGTTTAAAAAGTGGTTATTCAACATGAGGCCCGTTCCAATTGACATTTTGAATCATTTTTGGTACAGTCCAAAAAATCAATTTTCGGATGAAAAACGATGACTCCGGACCTGTCGACTGATCTCAAAATGGTCAATATGGATGAAATTTCAACATTTATTCTTTTGACTCTAAATGACTGTTGGATGTGAATTATGACTTTGTCAACTAAAATAAGTGTGTTTAAAGTCATTTCTGTGCCTGAAACGGGTCAAAATTGAAGCTTTTGAGTAAGCAAAACTCTGTAAAAATGGCAATTTTGGTAACTGTGAGGGTTTAAAAAGTGGTTATTCAACATGATGCACGATCCAATTGACATTCTGAATCATTTTTGGTACAGTCCAAAAAATCAATTTTCGGATGAAAAACGATGACTCCGGACCTGTCGAACGATCTCAAAATGGTCAATATGGATGAAATTTCAACATTTATTCTTTTGACTCTAAATGACTGTTGGATGTGAATTATGACTTTGTCAACTAAAATAAGTGTGTTTAAAGTCATTTCTGTGCCTGAAACGGGTCAAAATTGAAGCTTTTGAGTAAGCAAAACTCTGTAAAAATGGCAATTTTGGTCACTGTGAGGGTTTAAAAAGTGGTTATTCAACATGAGGCATGATCCAATTGACATTTTGAATCATTTTTGGTACAGTCCAAAAAATCAATTTTCGGATGAAAAACGATGACTCCGGACCTGTCGAACGTTCCCAAAATGGTCCATAATGATGAAATTTCAACATTTAATCTTTTGACTCTAAATGACTGTTGGATGTAAATTATGACTTTGTCAACTAAAACAAGTGTGTTTAAAGTCATTTCTGTGCCTGAAACGGGTCAAAATTGAAGCTTTTGAGTAAGCAAAACTCTGTAAAAATGGCGATTTTGGTCACTGTGAGGGTTTAAAAAGTGGTTATTCAACATGATGCACGATCCAATTGAAATTTTGAATCATTTTTGGTACAGTCCAAAAAATCAATTTTCGGATGAAAAACGATGACCTGTCGAACGATCCCAAAATAGTCTATAATGATGAAATTTTAACATTTAATCTTTTGACTCTAAATGACTGTTGGATGTGAATTATGACTTTGTCATCTAAAATAAGTGTGTTTAAAGTAATTTCTGTGCCTGAAACGGGTCAAAATTGAAGCTTTTGAGTAAGCAAAACTCTGTAAAAATGGCAATTTTGGTCACTGTGAGGGTTTAAAAAGTGGTTATTCAACATGAGGCACAATCCAATTGACATTTTGAATCATTTTTGGTACAGTCCAAAAAATCAATTTTCGGATGAAAAACGATGACTCCGGACCTGTCGAACGATCCCAAAATGGTCAATATGGATGAAATTTCAACATTTAATCTTTTGACTCTAAATGACTGTTGGATGTGAATTATGAATTTGTCAACTAAAATAAGTGTGTTTAAAGTCATTTCTGTGCCTGAAACGGGTCAAAATTGAAGCTTTTGAGTAAGCAAAACTCTGTAAAAATGGCAATTTTGGTCACTGTGAGGGTTTAAAAAGTGGTTATTCAACATGAGGCATGATCCAATTGACATTTTGAATCATTTTTGGTACAGTCCAAAAAATCAATTTTCGGATGAAAAACGATGACTCCGGACCTGTCGAACGTTCCCAAAATGGTCCATAATGATGAAATTTCAACATTTAATCTTTTGACTCTAAATGACTGTTGGATGTAAATTATGACTTTGTCAACTAAAACAAGTGTGTTTAAAGTCATTTCTGTGCCTGAAACGGGTCAAAATTGAAGCTTTTGAGTAAGCAAAACTCTGTAAAAATGGCGATTTTGGTCACTGTGAGGGTTTAAAAAGTGGTTATTCAACATGATGCACGATCCAATTGAAATTTTGAATCATTTTTGGTACAGTCCAAAAAATCAATTTTCGGATGAAAAACGATGACTCCGGACCTGTCGAACGATCCCAAAATAGTCTATAATGATGAAATTTTAACATTTAATCTTTTGACTCTAAATGACTGTTGGATGTGAATTATGACTTTGTCATCTAAAATAAGTGTGTTTAAAGTCATTTCTGTGCCTGAAACGGGTCAAAATTGAAGCTTTTGAGTAAGCAAAACTCTGTAAAAATGGCAATTTTGGTCACTGTGAGGGTTTAAAAAGTGGTTATTCAACATGAGGCACAATCCAATTGACATTTTGAATCATTTTTGGTACAGTCCAAAAAATCAATTTTCGGATGAAAAACGATGACTCCGGACCTGTCGAACGATCCCAAAATGGTCAATATGGATGAAATTTCAACATTTAATCTTTTGACTCTAAATGACTGTTGGATGTGAATTATGAATTTGTCAACTAAAATAAGTGTGTTTAAAGTCATTTCTGTGCCTGAAACGGGTCAAAATTGAAGCTTTTGAGTAAGCAAAACTCTCTAAAAATGGCAATTTTGGTCATTGTGAGGGTTTAAAAAGTGGTTATTCAACATGAGGCATGATCCAATTGACATTTTGAATCATTTTTGGTACAGTCCAAAAAATCAATTTTCGGATGAAAAACGATGACTCCGGACCTGTCGAACGATACCAAAATGGTCTATAATGATGAAATTTTAACATTTAATCTTTTGACTCTAAATGACTGTTGGATATGAATTATGACTTTGTCAACTAGAATAAGTGTGTTTAAAGTCATTTCTGTGCCTGAAACGGGTCAAAATGGAAGCTTTTGAGTAAGCAAAACTCTGTAAAAATGGCAATTTTGGTCACTGTGAGGGTTTAAAAAGTGGTTATTCAACATGAAGCATGATCCAATTGACATTTTGAATCATTTTTATTACAGTCCAAAAAATCAATTTTCGGATGAAAAACAATGACTCCGGACCTGTCGAACGATCCCAAAATGGTCTATAATGATGAAATTTCAACATTTAATCTTTTGACTCTAAATTACTGTTGGATGTGAATTATGACTTTGTCAACTAGAATAAGTGTGTTTAAAGTCATTTCTGTGCCTGAAACGGGTGAAAATGGAAGCTTTTGAGTAAGCAAAACTCTGTAAAAATGGCAATTTTGGTCACTGTGAGGGTTTAAAAAGTGGTTATTCAACATGAGGCATGATCCAATTGACATTTTGAATCATTTTTGGTACAGTCCAAAAAATCAATTTTCGGATGAAAAACGATGACTCCGGACCTGTCGAACGATCCCAAAATGGTCTATAATGATGAAATTTCAACATTTGATCTTTTGACTCTAAATTACTGTTGGATGTGAATTATGACTTTGTCAACTAGAATAAGTGTGTTTAAAGTCATTTCTGTGCCTGAAACGGGTCAAAATGGAAGCTTTTGAGTAAACAAAACTCTGTAAAAATGGCAATTTTGGTCACTGTGAGGGTTTAAAAAGTGGTTATTCAACATGAGGCATGATCCAATTGACATTTTGAATCATTTTTGGTACAGTCCAAAAAATCAATTTTCGGATGAAAAGCGATGACTCCGGACCTGTCGAACGATCATAAAATGGTCTATAATGATGAAATTTCAACATTTAATCTTTTGACTCTAAATTACTGTTAGATGTGAATTATGACTTTGTCAACTAGAATAAGTGTGTTTAAAGTCATTTCTGTGCCTGAAACGGGTCAAAATGGAAGCTTTTGAGTAAGCAAACCTCTGTAAAAATGGCAATTTTGGTCACTGTGAGGGTTTAAAAAGTGGTTATTCAACATGAGGCATGATCCAATTGACATTTTGAATCATTTTTGGTACAGTCCAAAAAATCAATTTTCGGATGAAAAACGATGACTCCGGACCTGTCGAACGATCATAAAATGGTCTATAATGGTGAAATTTCAACATTTGATCTTTTGACTCTAAATTACTGTTGGATGTGAATTATGACTTTGTCAACTAGAATAAGTGTGTTTAAAGTCATTTCTGTGCCTGAAACGGGTCAAAATGGAAGCTTTTGAGTAAGCAAAACTCTGTAAAAATGGCAATTTTGGTCACTGTGAGGGTTTAAAAAGTGGTTATTCAACATGAGGCATGATCCAATTGACATTGTGAATCATTTTTGGTACAGTCCAAAAAATCAATTTTCGGATGAAAAACGATGACGAAATTTCAACATTTAATCATTTGACTCTAAATTACTGTTGGATGTGAATTATGACTTTGTCAACTAGAATAAGTGTGTTTAAAGTCATTTCTGTGCCTGAAACGGGTGAAAATGGAAGCTTTTGAGTAAGCAAAACTCTGTAAAAATGGCAATTTTGGTCACTGTGAGGGTTTAAAAAGTGGTTATTCAACATGAGGCATGATCCAATTGACATTTTGAATCATTTTTGGTACAGTCCAAAAAATCAATTTTCAGATGAAAAACGATGACTCCGGACCTGTCGAACGATCATAAAATGGTCTATAATGATGAAATTTCAACATTTAATCTTTTGACTCTAAATTACTGTTGGATGTGAATTATGACTTTGTCAACTAGAATAAGTGTGTTTAAAGTCATTTCTGTGCCTGAAACGGGTCAAAATGGAAGCTTTTGAGTAAGCAAAACTCGGTAAAAATGGCAATTTTGGTCACTGTGAGGGTTTAAAAAGTGGTTATTCAACATGAGGCATGATCCAATTGACATTTTGAATCATTTTTGGTACAGCCAAAAAAATCAATTTTCGGATGAAAAACAATGACTCCGGACCTGTCGAACGATCATAAAATGGTCTATAATGATGAAATTTCAACATTTAATCTTTTGACTCTAAATTACTGTTGGATGTGAATTATGACTTTGTCAACTAGAATAAGTGTGTTTAAAGTCATTTCTGTGCCTGAAACGGGTCAAAATGGAAGCTTTTGAGTAAGCAAAACTCTGTAAAAATGGCAATTTTGGTCACTGTGAGGGTTTAAAAAGTGGTTATTCAACATGAGGCATGATCCAATTGACATTTTGAATCATTTTTGGTACAGTCCAAAAAATCTATTTTCGGATGAAAAACGATGACTCCGGACCTGTCGAACGATACCAAAATGGTCTATAATGATGAAATTTCAACATTTAATCTTTTGACTCTAAATTACTGTTGGATATGAATTATGACTTTGTCAACTAGAATAAGTGTGTTTAAAGTCATTTCTGTGCCTGAAACGGGTCAAAATGGAAGCTTTTGAGTAAGCAAAACTCTGTAAAAATGGCAATTTTGGTCACTGTGAGGGTTTAAAAAGTGGTTATTCAACATGAAGCATGATCCAATTGACATTTTGAATCATTTTTGGTACAGTCCAAAAAATCAATTTTCAGATGAAAAACGATGACTCCGGACCTGTCGAACGATCCCAAAATGGTCTATAATGATGAAATTTTAACATTTAATCTTTTGACTCTAAATTACTGTTGGATGTGAAATATGACTTTGTCAACTAAAATAAGTGTGTTTAAAGTCATTTCTGTGCCTGAAACGGGTCAAAATGGAAGCTTTTGAGTAAGCAAAACTCTGTAAAAATGGCAATTTTGGTCACTGTGAGGGTTTAAAAAGTGGTTATTCAACATGAGGCATGATCCAATTGACATTTTGAATCATTTTTATTACAGTCCAAAAAATCAATTTTCGGATGAAAAACAATGACTCCGGACCTGTCGAAGGATCCCAAAATGGTCTATAATGATGAAATTTCAACATTTGATCTTTTGACTCTAAATTACTGTTGGATGTGAATTATGACTTTGTCAACTAGAATAAGTGTGTTTAAAGTCATTTCTGTGCCTGAAACGGGTCAAAATGGAAGCTTTTGAGTAAACAAAACTCTGTAAAAATGGCAATTTTGGTCACTGTGAGGGTTTAAAAAGTGGTTATTCAACATGAGGCATGATCCAATTGACATTTTGAATAATTTTTGGTACAGTCCAAAAAATCAATTTTCGGATGAAAAGCGATGACTCCGGACCTGTCGAACGATCATAAAATGGTCTATAATGATGAAATTTCAACATTTAATCTTTTGACTCTAAATTACTGTTGGATGTGAATTATGACTTTGTCAACTAGAATAAGTGTGTTTAAAGTCATTTCTGTGCCTGAAACGGGTCAAAATGGAAGCTTTTGAGTAAGCAAAACTCTGTAAAAATGGCAATTTTGGTCACTGTGAGGGTTTAAAAAGTGGTTATTCAACATGAGGCATGATCCAATTGACATTTTGAATCATTTTTGGTACAGTCCAAAAAATCAATTTTCGGATGAAAAACGATGACTCCGGACCTGTCGAACGATCATAAAATGGTCTGTAATGATGAAATTTCAACATTTAATCTTTTGACTCTAAATTACTGTTGGATGTGAATTATGACTTTGTCAACTAGAATAAGTGTGTTTAAAGTCATTTCAGTGCCTGAAACGGGTGAAAATGGAAGCTTTTGAGTAAGCAAAACTCTGTAAAAATGGCAATTTTGGTCACTGTGAGGGTTTAAAAAGTGGTTATTCAACATGAGGCATGATCCAATTGACATTTTGAATCATTTTTGGTACAGTCCAAAAAATCAATTTTCGGATGAAAAACGATGACTCCGGACCTGTCGAACGATCCCAAAATGGTCTATAATGATGAAATTTCAACATTTGATCTTTTGACTCTAAATTACTGTTGGATGTGAATTATGACTTTGTCAACTAGAATAAGTGTGTTTAAAGTCATTTCTGTGCCTGAAACGGGTCAAAATGGAAGCTTTTGAGTAAACAAAACTCTGTAAAAATGGCAATTTTGGTCACTGTGAGGGTTTAAAAAGTGGTTATTCAACATGAGGCATGATCCAATTGACATTTTGAATCATTTTTGGTACAGTCCAAAAAATCAATTTTCGGATGAAAAACGATGACTCCGGACCTGTCGAACGATCATAAAATGGTCTATAATGATGAAATTTCAACATTTAATCTTTTGACTCTAAATTACTGTTGGATGTGAATTATGACTTTGTCAACTAGAATAAGTGTGTTTAAAGTCATTTCTGTGCCTGAAACGGGTCAAATGGAAGCTTTTGAGTAAGCAAAACTCTGTAAAAATGGCAATTTTGGTCACTGTGAGGGTTTAAAAAGTGGTTATTCAACATGAGGCATGATCCAATTGACATTTTGAACCTTTTTTGGTACAGTCCAAAAAATCAATTTTCGGATGAAAAACGATGACTCCGGACCTGTCGAACGATCATAAAATGGTATATAATGATGAAATTTCAACATTTAATCTTTTGACTCTAAATTACTGTTGGATGTGAATTATGACTTTGTCAACTAGAATAAGTGTGTTTAAAGTCATTTCTGTGCCTGAAACGGGTCAAAATGGAAGCTTTTGAGTAAGCAAAACTCGGTAAAAATGGCAATTTTGGTCACTGTGAGGGTTTAAAAAGTGGTTATTCAACATGAGGCATGATCCAATTGACATTTTGAATCATTTTTGGTACAGCCAAAAAAATCCATTTTCGGATGAAAAACAATGACTCCGGACCTGTCGAACGATCATAAAATGGTCTATAATGATGAAATTTCAACATTTAATCTTTTGACTCTAAATTACTGTTGGATGTGAATTATGACTTTGTCAACTAGAATAAGTGTGTTTAAAGTCATTTCTGTGCCTGAAACGGGTCAAAATGGAAGCTTTTGAGTAAGCAAAACTCTGTAAAAATGGCAATTTTGGTCACTGTGAGGGTTTAAAAAGTGGTTATTCAACATGAGGCATGATCCAATTGACATTTTGAATCATTTTTGGTACAGTCCAAAAAATCTATTTTCGGATAAAAACGATGACTCCGGACCTGTCGAACGATACCAAAATGGTCTATAATGATGAAATTTCAACATTTAATCTTTTGACTCTAAATTACTGTTGGATATGAATTATGACTTTGTCAACTAGAATAAGTGTGTTTAAAGTCATTTCTGTGCCTGAAACGGGTCAAAATGGAAGCTTTTGAGTAAGCAAAACTCTGTAAAAATGGCAATTTTGGTCACTGTGAGGGTTTAAAAAGTGGTTATTCAACATGAAGCATGATCCAATTGACATTTTGAATCATTTTTGGTACAGTCCAAAAAATCAATTTTCAGATGAAAAACGATGACTCCGGACCTGTCGAACGATCCCAAAATGGTCTATAATGATGAAATTTCAACATTTGATCTTTTGACTCTAAATTACTGTTGGATGTGAATTATGACTTTGTCAACTAGAATAAGTGTGTTTAAAGTCATTTCTGTGCCTGAAACGGGTCAAAATGGAAGCTTTTGAGTAAACAAAACTCTGTAAAAATGGCAATTTTGGTCACTGTGAGGGTTTAAAAAGTGGTTATTCAACATGAGGCATGATCCAATTGACATTTTGAATTATTTTTGGTACAGTCCAAAAAATCAATTTTCGGATGAAAAACGATGACTCCGGACCTGTCGAACGATCATAAAATGGTCTATAATGATGAAATTTCAACATTTAATCTTTTGACTCTAAATTACTGTTGGATGTGAATTATGACTTTGTCAACTAGAATAAGTGTGTTTAAAGTCATTTATGTGCCTGAAACGGGTCAAAATGGAAGCTTTTGAGTAAGCAAAACTCTGTAAAAATGGCCATTTTGGTCACTGTGAGGGTTTAAAAAGTGGTTATTCAACATGAGGCATGATCCAATTGACATTTTGAATCATTTTTGGTACAGTCCAAAAAATCAATTTTCGGATGAAAAACGATGACTCCGGACCTGTCGAACGATCATAAAATGGTCTGTAATGATGAAATTTCAACATTTAATCTTTTGACTCTAAATTACTGTTGGATGTGAATTATGACTTTGTCAACTAGAATAAGTGTGTTTAAAGTCATTTCTGTGCCTGAAACGGGTGAAAATGGAAGCTTTTGAGTAAGAAAAACTCTGTAAAAATGGCAATTTTGGTCACTGTGAGGGTTTAAAAAGTGGTTATTCAACATGAGGCATGATCCAATTGACATTTTGAATCATTTTTGGTACAGTCCAAAAAATCAATTTTCGGATGAAAAACGATGACTCCGGACCTGTCGAACGATCCCAAAATGGTCTATAATGATGACATTTTAACATTTAATCTTTTGACTCTAAATTACTGTTGGATGTGAAATATGACTTTGTCAACTAAAATAAGTGTGTTTAAAGTCATTTCTGTGCCTGAAACGGGTCAAAATGGAAGCTTTTGAGTAAGCAAAACTCTGTAAAAATGGCAATTTTGGTCACTGTGAGGGTTTAAAAAGTGGTTATTCAACATGAGGCATGATCCAATTGACATTTTGAATCATTTTTGGTACAGTCCAAAAAATCAATTTTCGGATGAAAAACGATGACTCCGGACCTGTTGAACGATCCCAAAATGGTCTATAATGATGAAATTTCAACATTTGATCTTTTGACTCAAAATTACTGTTGGATGTGAATTATGACTTTGTCAACTAGAATAAGTGTGTTTAAAGTCATTTCTGTGCCTGTAACGGGTCAAAATGGAAGCTTTTGAGTAAACAAAACTCTGTAAAAATGGCAATTTTAGTCACTGTGAGGGTTTAAAAAGTGGTTATTCAACATGAGGCATGATCCAATTGACATTTTGAATCATTTTTGGTACAGTCCAAAAAATCAATTTTCGGATGAAAAACGATGACTCCGGACCTGTCGAACGATCATAAAATGGTCTGTAATGATGAAATTTCAACATTTAATCTTTTGACTCTAAATTACTGTTGGATGTGAATTATGACTTTGTCAACTAGAATAAGTGTGTTTAAATTCATTTCTGTGCCTGAAACGGGTGAAAATGGAAGCTTTTGAGTAAGCAAAACTCTGTAAAAATGGCAATTTTGGTCACTGTGAGGGTTTAAAAAGTGGTTATTCAACATGAGGCATGATCCAATTGACATTTTGAATCATTTTTGGTACAGCCAAAAAAATCAATTTTCGGATGAAAAACAATGACTCCGGACCTGTCGAACGATCATAAAATGGTCTATAATGATGAAATTTCAACATTTAATCTTTTGACTCTAAATTACTGTTGGATGTGAATTATGACTTTGTCAACTAGAATAAGTGTGTTTAAAGTCATTTCTGTGCCTGAAACGGGTCAAAATGGAAGCTTTTGAGTAAGCAAAACTCTGTAAAAATGGCAATTTTGGTCACTGTGAGGGTTTAAAAAGTGGTTATTCAACATGAGGCATGATCCAATTGACATTTTGAATCATTTTTGGTACAGTCCAAAAAATCTATTTTCGGATGAAAAACGATGACTCCGGACCTGTCGAACGATACCAAAATGGTCTATAATGATGAAATTTCAACATTTAATCTTTTGACTCTAAATTACTGTTGGATATGAATTATGACTTTGTCAACTAGAATAAGTGTGTTTAAAGTCATTTCTGTGCCTGAAACGGGTCAAAATGGAAGCTTTTGAGTAAGCAAAACTCTGTAAAAATGGCAATTTTGGTCACTGCGAGGGTTTAAAAAGTGGTTATTCAACATGAAGCATGATCCAATTGACATTTTGAATCATTTTTGGTACAGTCCAAAAAATCAATTTTCAGATGAAAAACGATGACTCCGGACCTGTCGAACGATCCCAAAATGGTCTATAATGATGAAATTTCAACATTTGATCTTTTGACTCTAAATTACTGTTGGATGTGAATTATGACTTTGTCAACTAGAATAAGTGTGTTTAAAGTCATTTCTGTGCCTGAAACGGGTCAAAATGGAAGCTTTTGAGTAAACAAAACTCTGTAAAAATGGCAATTTTGGTCACTGTGAGGGTTTAAAAAGTGGTTATTCAACATGAGGCATGATCCAATTGACATTTTGAATTATTTTTGGTACAGTCCAAAAAATCAATTTTCGGATGAAAAACGATGACTCCGGACCTGTCGAACGATCATAAAATGGTCTATAATGATGAAATATCAACATTTAATCTTTTGACTCTAAATTACTGTTGGATGTGAATTATGACTTTGTCAACTAGAATAAGTGTGTTTAAAGTCATTTCTGTGCCTGAAACGGGTCAAAATGGAAGCTTTTGAGTAAGCAAAACTCTGTAAAAATGGCAATTTTGGTCACTGTGAGGGTTTAAAAAGTGGTTATTCAACATGAGGCATGATCCAATTGACATTTTGAATCATTTTTGGTACAGTCCAAAAAATCAATTTTCGGATGAAAAACGATGACTCCGGACCTGTCGAACGATCATAAAATGGTTTGTAATGATGAAATTTCAACATTTAATCTTTTGACTCTAAATTACTGTTGGATGTGAATTATGACTTTGTCAACTAGAATAAGTGTGTTTAAAGTCATTTCTGTGCCTGAAACGGGTGAAAATGGAAGCTTTTGAGTAAGCAAAACTCTGTAAAAATGGCAATTTTGGTCACTGTGAGGGTTTAAAAAGTGGTTATTCAACATGAGGCCCGTTCCAATTGACATTTTGAATCATTTTTGGTACAGTCCAAAAAATCTATTTTCGGATGAAAAACGATGACTCCGGACCTGTCGACTGATCTCAAAATGGTCAATATGGATGAAATTTCAACATTTATTCTTTTGACTCCAAATGACTGTTGGATGTGAACTATGACTTTGTCAACTAAAATAAGTGTGTTTAAAGTCATTTCTGTGCCTGAAACGGGTCAAAATGGAAGCTTTTGAGTAAGCAAAACTCTGTAAAAATGGCAATTTTGGTCACTGTGAGGGTTTAAACAGTGGTTATTCAACATGAGGCATGATCCAATTGACATTTTGAATCATTTTTGGTACAGTCCAAAAAATCAATTTTCAGATGAAAAACGATGACTCCGGACCTGTCGAACGATCCCCAAATGGTCTATAATGATGAAATTTTAACATTTAATCTTTTGACTCTAAATGATTGTTGGATGTGAATTATGACTTTGTCAACTAAAATAAGTGTGTTTAAAGTCATTTCTGTGCCTGAAACGGGTCAAAATTGAAGCTTTTGAGTAAGCAAAACTCTGTAAAAATGGCAATTTTGGTCACTGTGAGGGTTTAAACAGTGGTTATTCAACATGAGGCATGATCCAATTGACATTTTGAATCATTTTTGGTACAGTCCAAATAATCAATTTTCGGATGAAAAACGATGACTCCGGACCTGTCGAACGATCCCCAAATGGTCTATAATGATGAAATTTTAACATTTAATCTTTTGACTCTAAATGACTGTTGGATGTGAATTATGACTTTGTCAACTAAAATAAGTGTGTTTAAAGTCATTTCTGTGCCTGAAACGGGTCAAAATTGAAGCTTTTGAGTAAGCAAAACTCTGTAAAAATGGCAATTTTGGTCACTGTGAGGGTTTAAAAAGTGGTTATTCAACATGATGCACGATCCAATTGACATTTTGAATCATTTTTGGTACAGTCCAAAAAATCAATTTTCGGATGAAAAACGATGACTCCGGAACTGTCGAACGATCCCAAAATAGTCTATAATGATGAAATTTTAACATTTAATCTTTTGACTCTAAATGACTGTTGGATGTGAATTATGACTTTGTCAACTAAAATAAGTGTGTTTAAAGTCATTTCTGTGCCTGAAACGGGTCAAAATTGAAGCTTTTGAGTAAGCAAAACTCTGTAAAAATGGCAATTTTGGTCACTGTGAGGGTTTAAACAGTGGTTATTCAACATGAGGCATGATCCAATTGACATTTTGAATCATTTTTGGTACAGTCCAAATAATCAATTTTCGGATGAAAAACGATGACTCCGGACCTGTCGAACGATCCCCAAATGGTCTATAATGATGAAATTTTAACATTTAATCTTTTGACTCTAAATGACTGTTGGATGTGAATTATGACTTTGTCAACTAAAATAAGTGTGTTTAAAGTCATTTCTGCCTGAAACGGGTCAAAATTGAAGCTTTTGAGTAAGCAAAACTCTGTAAAAATGGCAATGTTGGTCACTGTGAGGGTTTAAGAAGTGGTTATTCAACATGAGGCCCGTTCCAATTGACATTTTGAATCATTTTTGGTACAGTCCAAAAAATCAATTTTCGGATGAAAAACGATGACTCCGGACCTGTCGACTGATCTCAAAATGGTCAATATGGATGAAATTTCAACATTTATTCTTTTGACTCTAAATGACTGTTGGATGTGAACTATGACTTTGTCAACTAAAATAAGTGTGTTTAAAGTCATTTCTGTGCCTGAAACGGGTCAAAATTGAAGCTTTTGAGTAAGCAAAACTCTGTAAAAATGGCAATTTTGGTAACTGTGAGGGTTTAAAAAGTGGTTATTCAACATGATGCACGATCCAATTGACATTCTGAATCATTTTTGGTACAGTCCAAAAAATCAATTTTCGGATGAAAAACGATGACTCCGGACCTGTCGAACGATCTCAAAATGGTCAATATGGATGAAATTTCAACATTTATTCTTTTGACTCTAAATGACTGTTGGATGTGAATTATGACTTTGTCAACTAAAATAAGTGTGTTTAAAGTCATTTCTGTGCCTGAAACGGGTCAAAATTGAAACTTTTGAGTAAGCAAAACTCTGTAAAAATGGCAATTTTGGTCACTGTGAGGGTTTAAAAAGTGGTTATTCAACATGAGGCATGATCCAATTGACATTTTGAATAATTTTTGGTACAGTCCAAAAAATCAATTTTCGGATGAAAAACGATGACTCCGGACCTGTCGAACGTTCCCAAAATGGTCCATAATGATGAAATTTCAACATTTAATCTTTTGACTCTAAATGACTGTTGGATGTAAATTATGACTTTGTCAACTAAAACAAGTGTGTTTAAAGTCATTTCTGTGCCTGAAACGGGTCAAAATTGAAGCTTTTGAGTAAGCAAAACTCTGAAAAAATGGCAATTTTGGTCACTGTGAGGGTTTAAACAGTGGTTATTCAACATGAGGCATGATCCAATTGACATTTTGAATCATTTTTGGTACAGTCCAAATAATCAATTTTCGGATGAAAAACGATGACTCCGGACCTGTCGAACGATCCCCAAATGGTCTATAATGATGAAATTTTAACATTTAATCTTTTGACTCTAAATGACTGTTGGATGTGAATTATGACTTTGTCAACTAAAATAAGTGTGTTTAAAGTCATTTCTGCCTGAAACGGGTCAAAATTGAAGCTTTTGAGTAAGCAAAACTCTGTAAAAATGGCAATTTTAGTCACTGTGAGGGTTTAAAAAGTGGTTATTCAACATGAGGCCCGTTCCAATTGACATTTTGAATCATTTTTGGTACAGTCCAAAAAATCAATTTTCGGATGAAAAACGATGACTCCGGACCTGTCGACTGATCTCAAAATGGTCAATATGGATGAAATTTCAACATTTATTCTTTTGACTCTAAATGACTGTTGGATGTGAATTATGACTTTGTCAACTAAAATAAGTGTGTTTAAAGTCATTTCTGTGCCTGAAACGGGTCAAAATTGAAGCTTTTGAGTAAGCAAAACTCTGTAAAAATGGCAATTTTGGTCACTGTGAGGGTTTAAAAAGTGGTTATTCAACATGATGCACGATCCAATTGAAATTTTGAATCATTTTTGGTACAGTCCAAAAAATCAATTTTCGGATGAAAAACGATGACTCCGGACCTGTCGAACGATCCCAAAATAGTCTATAATGATGAAATTTTAACATTTAATCTTTTGACTCTAAATGACTGTTGGATGTGAATTATGACTTTGTCAACTAAAATAAGTGTGTTTAAAGTCATTTCTGTGCCTGAAACGGGTCAAAATTGAAGCTTTTGAGTAAGCAAAACTCTGTAAAAATGGCAATTTTGGTCACTGTGAGGGTTTAAAAAGTGGTTATTCAACATGAGGCATGATCCAATTGACATTTTGAATCATTTTTGGTACAGTCCAAATAATCAATTTTCGGATGAAAAACGATGACTCCGGACCTGTCGAACGATCCCCAAATGGTCTATAATGATGAAATTTTAACATTTAATCTTTTGACTCTAAATGACTGTTGGATGTGAATTATGACTTTGTCAACTAAAATAAGTGTGTTTAAAGTCATTTCTGTGCCTGAAACGGGTCAAAATTGAAGCTTTTGAGTAAGCAAAACTCTGTAAAAATGGCAATTTTGGTCACTGTGAGGGTTTAAACAGTGGTTATTCAACATGAGGCATGATCCAATTGACATTTTGAATCATTTTTGGTACAGTCCAAATAATCAATTTTCGGATGAAAAACGATGACTCCGGACCTGTCGAACGATCCCCAAATGGTCTATAATGATGAAATTTTAACATTTAATCTTTTGACTCTAAATGACTGTTGGATGTGAATTATGACTTTGTCAACTAAAATAAGTGTGTTTAATGTCATTTCTGCCTGAAACGGGTCAAAATTGAAGCTTTTGAGTAAGCAAAACTCTGTAAAAATGGCAATTTTGGTCACTGTGAGGGTTTAAAAAGTGGTTATTCAACATGAGGCCCGTTCCAATTGACATTTTGAATCATTTTTGGTACAGTCCAAAAAATCTATTTTCGGATGAAAAACGATGAATCCGGACCTGTCGACTGATCTCAAAATGGTCAATATGGATGAAATTTCAACATTTATTCTTTTGACTCTAAATGACTGTTGGATGTGAACTATGACTTTGTCAACTAAAATAAGTGTGTTTAAAGTCATTTCTGTGCCTGAAACGGGTCAAAATTGAAGCTTTTGAGTAAGCAAAACTCTGTAAAAATGGCAATTTTGGTCACTGTGAGGGTTTAAACAGTGGTTATTCAACATGAGGCATGATCCAATTGACATTTTGAATCATTTTTGGTACAGTCCAAATAATCAATTTTCGGATGAAAAACGATGACTCCGGACCTGTCGAACGATCCCCAAATGGTCTATAATGATGAAATTTTAACATTTAATCTTTTGACTCTAAATGACTGTTGGATGTGAATTATGACTTTGTCAACTAAAATAAGTGTGTTTAAAGTCATTTCTGTGCCTGAAACGGGTCAAAATTGAAGCTTTTGAGTAAGCAAAACTCTGTAAAAATGGCAATTTTGGTCACTGTGAGGGTTTAAAAAGTGGTTATTCAACATGATGCACGATCCAATTGACATTTTGAATCATTTTTGGTACAGTCCAAAAAATCAATTTTCGGATGAAAAACGATGACTCCGGAACTGTCGAACGATCCCAAAATAGTCTATAATGATGAAATTTTAACATTTAATCTTTTGACTCTAAATGACTGTTGGATGTGAATTATGACTTTGTCAACTAAAATAAGTGTGTTTAAAGTCATTTCTGTGCCTGAAACGGGTCAAAATTGAAGCTTTTGAGTAAGCAAAACTCTGTAAAAATGGCAATTTTGGTCACTGTGAGGGTTTAAACAGTGGTTATTCAACATGAGGCATGATCCAATTGACATTTTGAATCATTTTTGGTACAGTCCAAATAATCAATTTTCGGATGAAAAACGATGACTCCGGACCTGTCGAACGATCCCCAAATGGTCTATAATGATGAAATTTTAACATTTAATCTTTTGACTCTAAATGACTGTTGGATGTGAATTATGACTTTGTCAACTAAAATAAGTGTGTTTAAAGTCATTTCTGCCTGAAACGGGTCAAAATTGAAGCTTTTGAGTAAGCAAAACTCTGTAAAAATGGCAATGTTGGTCACTGTGAGGGTTTAAGAAGTGGTTATTCAACATGAGGCCCGTTCCAATTGACATTTTGAATCATTTTTGGTACAGTCCAAAAAATCAATTTTCGGATGAAAAACGATGACTCCGGACCTGTCGACTGATCTCAAAATGGTCAATATGGATGAAATTTCAACATTTATTCTTTTGACTCTAAATGACTGTTGGATGTGAATTATGACTTTGTCAACTAAAATAAGTGTGTTTAAAGTCATTTCTGTGCCTGAAACGGGTCAAAATTGAAGCTTTTGAGTAAGCAAAACTCTGTAAAAATGGCAATTTTTGTCACTGTGAGGGTTTAAAAAGTGGTTATTCAACATGATGCACGATCCAATTGACATTCTGAATCATTTTTGGTACAGTCCAAAAAATCAATTTTCGGATGAAAAACGATGACTCCGGACCTGTCGAACGATCTCAAAATGGTCAATATGGATGAAATTTCAACATTTATTCTTTTGACTCTAAATGACTGTTGGATGTGAATTATGACTTTGTCAACTAAAATAAGTGTGTTTAAAGTCATTTCTGTGCCTGAAACGGGTCAAAATTGAAGCTTTTGAGTAAGCAAAACTCTGTAAAAATGGCAATTTTGGTCACTGTGAGGGTTTAAAAAGTGGTTATTCAACATGAGGCATGATCCAATTGACATTTTGAATCATTTTTGGTACAGTCCAAAAAATCAATTTTCGGATGAAAAACGATGACTCCGGACCTGTCGAACGTTCCCAAAATGGTCCATAATGATGAAATTTCAACATTTAATCTTTTGACTCTAAATGACTGTTGGATGTAAATTATGACTTTGTCAACTAAAACAAGTGTGTTTAAAGTCATTTCTGTGCCTGAAACGGGTCAAAATTGAAGCTTTTGAGTAAGCAAAACTCTGTAAAAATGGCGATTTTGGTCACTGTGAGGGTTTAAAAAGTGGTTATTCAACATGATGCACGATCCAATTGAAATTTTGAATCATTTTTGGTACAGTCCAAAAAATCAATTTTCGGATGAAAAACGATGACCTGTCGAACGATCCCAAAATAGTCTATAATGATGAAATTTTAACATTTAATCTTTTGACTCTAAATGACTGTTGGATGTGAATTATGACTTTGTCATCTAAAATAAGTGTGTTTAAAGTCATTTCTGTGCCTGAAACGGGTCAAAATTGAAGCTTTTGAGTAAGCAAAACTCTGTAAAAATGGCAATTTTGGTCACTGTGAGGGTTTAAAAAGTGGTTATTCAACATGAGGCACAATCCAATTGACATTTTGAATCATTTTTGGTACAGTCCAAAAAATTAATTTTCGGATGAAAAACGATGACTCCGGACCTGTCGAACGATCCCAAAATGGTCAATATGGATGAAATTTCAACATTTAATCTTTTGACTCTAAATGACTGTTGGATGTGAATTATGAATTTGTCAACTAAAATAAGTGTGTTTAAAGTCATTTCTGTGCCTGAAACAGGTCAAAATTGAAGCTTTTGAGTAAGCAAAACTCTCTAAAAATGGCAATTTTGGTCATTGTGAGGGTTTAAAAAGTGGTTATTCAACATGAGGCACGATCCATTTGACATTTTGAATCATTTTTGGTACAGTCCAAAAAATCAATTTTTCGATGAAAAACGATGACTCGGGACCTGTCGAACGATCTCAAAATGGTCCATAATGATGAAATTTTAACATTTAATCTTTTGACTCTAAATGACTGTTGGATGTGAATTATGACTTTGTCAACTAGAATAAGTGTGTTTAAAGTCATTTCTGTGCCTGAAACGGGTCAAAATGGAAGCTTTTGAGTAAGCAAAACTCTGTAAAAATGGCAATTTTGGTCACTGTGAGGGTTTAAACAGTGGTTATTCAACATGAGGCATGATCCAATTGACATTTTGAATCATTTTTGGTACAGTCCAAAAAATCAATTTTCGGATGAAAAACGATGACTCCGGACCTGTCGAACGATCCACAAATGGTCTATAATGATGAAATTTTAACATTTAATCTTTTGACTCTAAATGATTGTTGGATGTGAATTATGACTTTGTCAACTAAAATAAGTGTGTTTAAAGTCATTTCTGTGCCTGAAACGGGTCAAAATTGAAGCTTTTGAGTAAGCAAAACTCTGTAAAAATGGCAATTTTGGTCACTGTGAGGGTTTAAACAGTGGTTATTCAACATGAGGCATGATCCAATTGACATTTTGAATCATTTTTGGTACAGTCCAAATAATCAATTTTCGGATGAAAAACGATGACTCCGGACCTGTCGAACGATCCCCAAATGGTCTATAATGATGAAATTTTAACATTTAATCTTTTGACTCTAAATGACTGTTGGATGTGAATTATGACTTTGTCAACTAAAATAAGTGTGTTTAAAGTCATTTCTGTGCCTGAAACGGGTCAAAATTGAAGCTTTTGAGTAAGCAAAACTCTGTAAAAATGGCAATTTTGGTCACTGTGAGGGTTTAAAAAGTGGTTATTCAACATGATGCACGATCCAATTGACATTCTGAATCATTTTTGGTACAGTCCAAAAAATCAATTTTCGGATGAAAAACGATGACTCCGGACCTGTCGAACGATCTCAAAATGGTCAATATGGATGAAATTTCAACATTTATTCTTTTGACTCTAAATGACTGTTGGATGTGAATTATGACTTTGTCAACTAAAATAAGTGTGTTTAAAGTCATTTCTGTGCCTGAAACGGGTCAAAATTGAAGCTTTTGAGTAAGCAAAACTCTGTAAAAATGGCAATTTTGGTCACTGTGAGGGTTTAAAAAGTGGTTATTCAACATGAGGCATGATCCAATTGACATTTTGAATCATTTTTGGTACAGTCCAAAAAATCAATTTTCGGATGAAAAACGATGACTCCGGACCTGTCGAACGTTCCCAAAATGGTCCATAATGATGAAATTTCAACATTTAATCTTTTGACTCTAAATGACTGTTGGATGTAAATTATGACTTTGTCAACTAAAACAAGTGTGTTTAAAGTCATTTCTGTGCCTGAAACGGGTCAAAATTGAAGCTTTTGAGTAAGCAAAACTCTGTAAAAATGGCGATTTTGGTCACTGTGAGGGTTTAAAAAGTGGTTATTCAACATGATGCACGATCCAATTGAAATTTTGAATCATTTTTGGTACAGTCCAAAAAATCAATTTTCGGATGAAAAACGATGACTCCGGACCTGTCGAACGATCCCAAAATAGTCTATAATGATGAAATTTTAACATTTAATCTTTTGACTCTAAATGACTGTTGGATGTGAATTATGACTTTGTCAACTAAAATAAGTGTGTTTAAAGTCATTTCTGTGCCTGAAACGGGTCAAAAATGAAGCTTTTGAGTAAGCAAAACTCTGAAAAAATGGCAATTTTGGTCACTGTGAGGGTTTAAACAGTGGTTATTCAACATGAGGCATGATCCAATTGACATTTTGAATCATTTTTGGTACAGTCCAAATAATCAATTTTCGGATGAAAAACGATGACTCCGGACCTGTCGAACGATCCCCAAATGGTCTATAATGATGAAATTTTAACATTTAATCTTTTGACTCTAAATGACTGTTGGATGTGAATTATGACTTTGTCAACTAAAATAAGTGTGTTTAAAGTCATTTCTGCCTGAAACGGGTCAAAATTGAAGCTTTTGAGTAAGCAAAACTCTCTAAAAATGGCAATTTTGGTCATTGTGAGGGTTTAAAAAGTGGTTATTCAACATGAGGCACGATCCATTTGACATTTTGAATCATTTTTGGTACAGTCCAAAAAATCAATTTTTCGATGAAAAACGATGACTCGGGACCTGTCGAACGATCCCAAAATGGTCCATAATGATGAAATTTTAACATTTAATCTTTTGACTCTAAATGATTGTTGGATGTGAATTATGACTTTGTCAACTAAAATAAGTGTGTTTAAAGTCATTTCTGTGCCTGAAACGGGTCAAAATTGAAGCTTTTGAGTAAGCAAAACTCTGTAAAAATGGCAATTTTGGTCACTGTGAGGGTTTAAACAGTGGTTATTCAACATGAGGCATGATCCAATTGACATTTTGAATCATTTTTGGTACAGTCCAAATAATCAATTTTCGGATGAAAAACGATGACTCCGGACCTGTCGAACGATCCCCAAATGGTCTATAATGATGAAATTTTAACATTTAATCTTTTGACTCTAAATGACTGTTGGATGTGAATTATGACTTTGTCAACTAAAATAAGTGTGTTTAAAGTCATTTCTGTGCCTGAAACGGGTCAAAATTGAAGCTTTTGAGTAAGCAAAACTCTGTAAAAATGGCAATTTTGGTCACTGTGAGGGTTTAAAAAGTGGTTATTCAACATGATGCACGATCCAATTGACATTTTGAATCATTTTTGGTACAGTCCAAAAAATCAATTTTCGGATGAAAAACGATGACTCCGGAACTGTCGAATGATCCCAAAATAGTCTATAAAGATGAAATTTTAACATTTAATCTTTTGACTCTAAATGACTGTTGGATGTGAATTATGACTTTGTCAACTAAAATAAGTGTGTTTAAAGTCATTTCTGTGCCTGAAACGGGTCAAAATTGAAGCTTTTGAGTAAGCAAAACTCTGTAAAAATGGCAATTTTGGTCACTGTGAGGGTTTAAACAGTGGTTATTCAACATGAGGCATGATCCAATTGACATTTTGAATCATTTTTGGTACAGTCCAAATAATCAATTTTCGGATGAAAAACGATGACTCCTGACCTGTCGAACGATCCCCAAATGGTCTATAATGATGAAATTTTAACATTTAATCTTTTGACTCTAAATGACTGTTGGATGTGAATTATGACTTTGTCAACTAAAATAAGTGTGTTTAAAGTCATTTCTGCCTGAAACGGGTCAAAATTGAAGCTTTTGAGTAAGCAAAACTCTGTAAAAATGGCAATTTTGGTCACTGTGAGGGTTTAAAAAGTGGTTATTCAACATGAGGCCCGTTCCAATTGACATTTTGAATCATTTTTGGTACAGTCCAAAAAATCAATTTTCGGATGAAAAACGATGACTCCGGACCTGTCGACTGATCTCAAAATGGTCAATATGGATGAAATTTCAACATTTATTCTTTTGACTCTAAATGACTGTTGGATGTGAATTATGACTTTGTCAACTAAAATAAGTGTGTTTAAAGTCATTTCTGTGCCTGAAACGGGTCAAAATTGAAGCTTTTGAGTAAGCAAAACTCTGTAAAAATGGCAATTTTGGTAACTGTGAGGGTTTAAAAAGTGGTTATTCAACATGATGCACGATCCAATTGACATTCTGAATCATTTTTGGTACAGTCCAAAAAATCAATTTTCGGATGAAAAACGATGACTCCGGACCTGTCGAACGATCTCAAAATGGTCAATATGGATGAAATTTCAACATTTATTCTTTTGACTCTAAATGACTGTTGGATGTGAATTATGACTTTGTCAACTAAAATAAGTGTGTTTAAAGTCATTTCTGTGCCTGAAACGGGTCAAAATTGAAGCTTTTGAGTAAGCAAAACTCTGTAAAAATGGCAATTTTGGTCACTGTGAGGGTTTAAAAAGTGGTTATTCAACATGAGGCATGATCCAATTGACATTTTGAATCATTTTTGGTACAGTCCAAAAAATCAATTTTCGGATGAAAAACGATGACTCCGGACCTGTCGAACGTTCCCAAAATGGTCCATAATGATGAAATTTCAACATTTAATCTTTTGACTCTAAATGACTGTTGGATGTAAATTATGACTTTGTCAACTAAAACAAGTGTGTTTAAAGTCATTTCTGTGCCTGAAACGGGTCAAAATTGAAGCTTTTGAGTAAGCAAAACTCTGTAAAAATGGCGATTTTGGTCACTGTGAGGGTTTAAAAAGTGGTTATTCAACATGATGCACGATCCAATTGAAATTTTGAATCATTTTTGGTATAATCCAAAAAATCAATTTTCGGATGAAAAACGATGACTCCGGACCTGTCGAACGATCCCAAAATAGTCTATAATGATGAAATTTTAACATTTAATCTTTTGACTCTAAATGACTGTTGGATGTGAATTATGACTTTGTCATCTAAAATAAGTGTGTTTAAAGTCATTTCTGTGCCTGAAACGGGTCAAAATTGAAGCTTTTGAGTAAGCAAAACTCTGTAAAAATGGCAATTTTGGTCACTGTGAGGGTTTAAAAAGTGGTTATTCAACATGAGGCATGATCCAATTGACATTTTGAATCATTTTTGGTACAGTCCAAAAAATCAATTTTCGGATGAAAAACGATGACTCCGGACCTGTCGAACGTTCCCAAAATGGTCCATAATGATGAAATTTCAACATTTAATCTTTTGACTCTAAATGACTGTTGGATGTAAATTATGACTTTGTCAACTAAAACAAGTGTGTTTAAAGTCATTTCTGTGCCTGAAACGGGTCAAAATTGAAGCTTTTGAGTAAGCAAAACTCTGTAAAAATGGCGATTTTGGTCACTGTGAGGGTTTAAAAAGTGGTTATTCAACATGATGCACGATCCAATTGAAATTTTGAATCATTTTTGGTACAGTCCAAAAAATCAATTTTCGGATGAAAAACGATGACTCCGGACCTGTCGAACGATCCCAAAATAGTCTATAATGATGAAATTTTAACATTTAATCTTTTGACTCTAAATGACTGTTGGATGTGAATTATGACTTTGTCATCTAAAATAAGTGTGTTTAAAGTCATTTCTGTGCCTGAAACGGGTCAAAATTGAAGCTTTTGAGTAAGCAAAACTCTGTAAAAATGGCAATTTTGGTCACTGTGAGGGTTTAAAAAGTGGTTATTCAACATGAGGCACAATCCAATTGACATTTTGAATCATTTTTGGTACAGTCCAAAAAATCAATTTTCGGATGAAAAACGATGACTCCGGACCTGTCGAACGATCCCAAAATGGTCAATATGGATGAAATTTCAACATTTAATCTTTTGACTCTAAATGACTGTTGGATGTGAATTATGAATTTGTCAACTAAAATAAGTGTGTTTAAAGTCATTTCTGTGCCTGAAACGGGTCAAAATTGAAGCTTTTGAGTAAGCAAAACTCTCTAAAAATGGCAATTTTGGTCATTGTGAGGGTTTAAAAAGTGGTTATTCAACATGAGGCACGATCCATTTGACATTTTGAATCATTTTTGGTACAGTCCAAAAAATCAATTTTTCGATGAAAAACGATGACTCGGGACCTGTCGAACGATCCCAAAATGGTCCATAATGATGAAATTTTAACATTTAATCTTTTGACTCTAAATGACTGTTGGATGTGAATTATGACTTTGTCAACTAGAATAAGTGTGTTTAAAGTCATTTCTGTGCCTGAAACGGGTCAAAATGGAAGCTTTTGAGTAAGCAAAACTCTGTAAAAATTGCAATTTTGGTCACTGTGAGGGTTTAAACAGTGGTTATTCAACATGAGGCATGATCCAATTGACATTTTGAATCATTTTTGGTACAGTCCAAAAAATCAATTTTCGGATGAAAAACGATGACTCCGGACCTGTCGAACGATCCCCAAATGGTCTATAATGATGAAATTTTAACATTTAATCTTTTGACTCTAAATGACTGTTGGATGTGAATTATGACTTTGTCAACTAAAATAAGTGTGTTTAAAGTCATTTCTGTGCCTGAAACGGGTCAAAATTGAAGCTTTTGAGTAAGCAAAACTCTGTAAAAATGGCAATTTTGGTCACTGTGAGGGTTTAAAAAGTGGTTATTCAACATGATGCACGATCCAATTGACATTTTGAATCATTTTTGGTACAGTCCAAAAAATCAATTTTCGGATGAAAAACGATGACTCCGGAACTGTCGAACGATCCCAAAATAGTCTATAATGATGAAATTTTAACATTTAATCTTTTGACTCTAAATGACTGTTGGATGTGAATTATGACTTTGTCAACTAAAATAAGTGTGTTTAAAGTCATTTCTGCCTGAAACGGGTCAAAATTGAAGCTTTTGAGTAAGCAAAACTCTGTAAAAATGGCAATTTTGGTCACTGTGAGGGTTTAAAAAGTGGTTATTCAACATGAGGCCCGTTCCAATTGACATTTTGAATCATTTTTGGTACAGTCCAAAAAATCAATTTTCGGATGAAAAACGATGACTCCGGACCTGTCGAACGTTCCCAAAATGGTCCATAATGATGAAATTTCAACATTTAATCTTTTGACTCTAAATGATTGTTGGATGTGAATTATGACTTTGTCAACTAAAATAAGTGTGTTTAAAGTCATTTCTGTGCCTGAAACGGGTCAAAATTGAAGCTTTTGAGTAAGCAAAACTCTGTAAAAATGGCAATTTTGGTCACTGTGAGGGTTTAAACAGTGGTTATTCAACATGAGGCATGATCCAATTGACATTTTGAATCATTTTTGGTACAGTCCAAATAATCAATTTTCGGATGAAAAACGATGACTCCGGACCTGTCGAACGATCCCCAAATGGTCTATAATGATGAAATTTTAACATTTAATCTTTTGACTCTAAATGACTGTTGGATGTGAATTATGACTTTGTCAACTAAAATAAGTGTGTTTAAAGTCATTTCTATGCCTGAAACGGGTCAAAATTGAAGCTTTTGAGTAAGCAAAACTCTGTAAAAATGGCAATTTTGGTCACTGTGAGGGTTTAAAAAGTGGTTATTGAACATGATGCACGATCCAATTGACATTTTGAATCATTTTTGGTACAGTCCAAAAAATCAATTTTCGGATGAAAAACGATGACTCCGGAACTGTCGAACGATCCCAAAATAGTCTATAATGATGAAATTTTAACATTTAATCTTTTGACTCTAAATGACTGTTGGATGTGAATTATGACTTTGTCAACTAAAATAAGTGTGTTTAAAGTCATTTCTGTGCCTGAAACGGGTCAAAATTGAAGCTTTTGAGTAAGCAAAACTCTGTAAAAATGGCAATTTTGGTCACTGTGAGGGTTTAAACAGTGGTTATTCAACATGAGGCATGATCCAATTGACATTTTGAATCATTTTTGGTACAGTCCAAATAATCAATTTTCGGATGAAAAACGATGACTCCGGACCTGTCGAACGATCCCCAAATGGTCTATAATGATGAAATTTTAACATTTAATCTTTTGACTCTAAATGACTGTTGGATGTGAATTATGACTTTGTCAACTAAAATAAGTGTGTTTAATGTCATTTCTGCCTGAAACGGGTCAAAATTGAAGCTTTTGAGTAAGCAAAACTCTGTAAAAAAAGCAATTTTGGTCACTGTGAGGGTTTAAAAAGTGGTTATTCAACATGAGGCCCGTTCCAATTGACATTTTGAATCATTTTTGGTACAGTCCAAAAAATCAATTTTCGGATGAAAAACGATGACTCCGGACCTGTCGACTGATCTCAAAATGGTCAATATGGATGAAATTTCAACATTTATTCTTTTGACTCTAAATGACTGTTGGATGTGAACTATGACTTTGTCAACTAAAATAAGTGTGTTTAAAGTCATTTCTGTGCCTGAAACGGGTCAAAATTGAAGCTTTTGAGTAAGCAAAACTCTGTAAAAATGGCAATTTTGGTAACTGTGAGGGTTTAAAAAGTGGTTATTCAACATGATGCACGATCCAATTGACATTCTGAATCATTTTTGGTACAGTCCAAAAAATCAATTTTCGGATGAAAAACGATGACTCCGGACCTGTCGAACGATCTCAAAATGGTCAATATGGATGAAATTTCAACATTTATTCTTTTGACTCTAAATGACTGTTGGATGTGAATTATGACTTTGTCAACTAAAATAAGTGTGTTTAAAGTCATTTCTGTGCCTGAAACGGGTCAAAATTGAAGCTTTTGAGTAAGCAAAACTCTGTAAAAATGGCAATTTTGGTCACTGTGAGGGTTTAAAAAGTGGTTATTCAACATGAGGCATGATCCAATTGACATTTTGAATCATTTTTGGTACAGTCCAAAAAATCAATTTTCGGATGAAAAACGATGACTCCGGACCTGTCGAACGTTCCCAAAATGGTCCATAATGATGAAATTTCAACATTTAATCTTTTGACTCTAAATGACTGTTGGATGTAAATTATGACTTTGTCAACTAAAACAAGTGTGTTTAAAGTCATTTCTGTGCCTGAAACGGGTCAAAATTGAAGCTTTTGAGTAAGCAAAACTCTGTAAAAATGGCGATTTTGGTCACTGTGAGGGTTTAAAAAGTGGTTATTCAACATGATGCACGATCCAATTGAAATTTTGAATCATTTTTGGTACAGTCCAAAAAATCAATTTTCGGATGAAAAACGATGACTCCGGACCTGTCGAACGATCCCAAAATAGTCTATAATGATGAAATTTTAACATTTAATCTTTTGACTCTAAATGACTGTTGGATGTGAATTATGACTTTGTCAACTAAAATAAGTGTGTTTAAAGTCATTTCTGTGCCTGAAACGGGTCAAAAATGAAGCTTTTGAGTAAGCAAAACTCTGAAAAAATGGCAATTTTGGTCACTGTGAGGGTTTAAACAGTGGTTATTCAACATGAGGCATGATCCAATTGACATTTTGAATCATTTTTAGTACAGTCCAAATAATCAATTTTCGGATGAAAAACGATGACTCCGGACCTGTCGAACGATCCCCAAATGGTCTATAATGATGAAATTTTAACATTTAATCTTTTGACTCTAAATGACTGTTGGATGTGAATTATGACTTTGTCAACTAAAATAAGTGTGTTTAAAGTCATTTCTGCCTGAAACGGGTCAAAATTGAAGCTTTTGAGTAAGCAAAACTCTCTAAAAATGGCAATTTTGGTCATTGTGAGGGTTTAAAAAGTGGTTATTCAACATGAGGCACGATCCATTTGACATTTTGAATCATTTTTGGTACAGTCCAAAAAATCAATTTTTCGATGAAAAACGATGACTCGGGACCTGTCGAACGATCCCAAAATGGTCCATAATGATGAAATTTTAACATTTAATCTTTTGACTCTAAATGACTGTTGGATGTGAATTATGACTTTGTCAACTAGAATAAGTGTGTTTAAAGTCATTTCTGTGCCTGAAACGGGTCAAAATGGAAGCTTTTGAGTAAGCAAAACTCTGTAAAAATGGCAATTTTGGTCACTGTGAGGGTTTAAACAGTGGTTATTCAACATGAGGCATGATCCAATTGACATTTTGAATCATTTTTGGTACAGTCCAAAAAATCAATTTTCGGATGAAAAACGATGACTCCGGACCTGTCGAACGATCCCCAAATGGTCTATAATGATGAAATTTTAACATTTAATCTTTTGACTCTAAATGATTGTTGGATGTGAATTATGACTTTGTCAACTAAAATAAGTGTGTTTAAAGTCATTTCTGTGCCTGAAACGGGTCAAAATTGAAGCTTTTGAGTAAGCAAAACTCTGTAAAAATGGCAATTTTGGTCACTGTGAGGGTTTAAACAGTGGTTATTCAACATGAGGCATGATCCAATTGACATTTTGAATCATTTTTGGTACAGTCCAAATAATCAATTTTCGGATGGAAAACGATGACTCCGGACCTGTCGAACGATCCCCAAATGGTCTATAATGATGAAATTTTAACATTTAATCTTTTCACTCTAAATGACTGTTGGATGTGAATTATGACTTTGTCAACTAAAATAAGTGTGTTTAAAGTCATTTCTGTGCCTGAAACGGGTCAAAATTGAAGCTTTTGAGTAAGCAAAACTCTGTAAAAATGGCAATTTTGGTCACTGTGAGGGTTTAAAAAGTGGTTATTCAACATGAGGCATGATCCAATTGACATTTTGAATCATTTTTGGTACAGTCCAAAAAATCAATTTTCGGATGAAAAACGATGACTCCGGACCTGTCGAACGTTCCCAAAATGGTCCATAATGATGAAATTTCAACATTTAATCTTTTGACTCTAAATGACTGTTGGATGTAAATTAGGACTTTGTCAACTAAAACAAGTGTGTTTAAAGTCATTTCTGTGCCTGAAACGGGTCAAAATTGAAGCTTTTGAGTAAGCAAAACTCTGTAAAAATGGCGATTTTGGTCACTGTGAGGGTTTAAAAAGTGGTTATTCAACATGATGCACGATCCAATTGAAATTTTGAATCATTTTTGGTACAGTCCAAAAAATCAATTTTCGGATGAAAAACGATGACTCCGGACCTGTCGAACGATCCCAAAATAGTCTATAATGATGAAATTTTAACATTTAATCTTTTGACTCTAAATGACTGTTGGATGTGAATTATGACTTTGTCAACTAAAATAAGTGTGTTTAAAGTCATTTCTGTGCCTGAAACGGGTCAAAAATGAAGCTTTTGAGTAAGCAAAACTCTGAAAAAATGGCAATTTTGGTCACTGTGAGGGTTTAAACAGTGGTTATTCAACATGAGGCATGATCCAATTGACATTTTGAATCATTTTTGGTACAGTCCAAATAATCAATTTTCGGATGAAAAACGATGACTCCGGACCTGTCGAACGATCCCCAAATGGTCTATAATGATGAAATTTTAACATTTAATCTTTTGACTCTAAATGACTGTTGGATGTGAATTATGACTTTGTCAACTAAAATAAGTGTGTTTAAAGTCATTTCTGCCTGAAACGGGTCAAAATTGAAGCTTTTGAGTAAACAAAACTCTCTAAAAATGGCAATTTTGGTCATTGTGAGGGTTTAAAAAGTGTTTATTCAACATGAGGCACGATCCATTTGACATTTTGAATCATTTTTGGTACAGTCCAAAAAATCAATTTTTCGATGAAAAACGATGACTCGGGACCTGTCGAACGATCCCAAAATGGTCAATAATGATGACATTTTAACATTTAATCTTTTGACTCTAAATGACTGTTGGATGTGAATTATGACTTTGTCAACTAGAATAAGTGTGTTTAAAGTCATTTCTGTGCCTGAAACGGGTCAAAATGGAAGCTTTTGAGTAAGCAAAACTCTGTAAAAATGGCAATTTTGGTCACTGTGAGGGTTTAAACAGTGGTTATTCAACATGTGGCATGATCCAATTGACATTTTGAATCATTTTTGGTACAGTCCAAAAAATCAATTTTCGGATGAAAAACGATGACTCCGGACCTATCGAACGATCCCCAAATGGTCTATAATGATGAAATTTTAACATTTAATCTTTTGACTCTAAATGATTGTTGGATGTGAATTATGACTTTGTCAACTAAAATAAGTGTGTTTAAAGTCATTTCTGTGCCTGAAACGGGTCAAAATTGAAGCTTTTGAGTAAGCAAAACTCTGTAAAAATGGCAATTTTAGTCACTGTGAGGGTTTAAACAGTGGTTATTCAACATGAGGCATGATCCAATTGACATTTTGAATCATTTTTGGTACAGTCCAAATAATCAATTTTCGGATGAAAAACGATGACTCCGGACCTGTCGAACGATCCCCAAATGGTCTATAATGATGAAATTTTAACATTTAATCTTTTGACTCTAAATGACTGTTGGATGTGAATTATGACTTTGTCAACTAAAATAAGTGTGTTTAAAGTCATTTCTGTGCCTGAAACGGGTCAAAATTGAAGCTTTTGAGTAAGCAAAACTCTGTAAAAATGGCAATTTTAGTCACTGTGAGGGTTTAAAAAGTGGTTATTCAACATGATGCACGATCCAATTGACATTCTGAATCATTTTTGGTACAGTCCAAAAAATCAATTTTCGGATGAAAAACGATGACTCCGGACCTGTCGAACGATCTCAAAATGGTCAATATGGATGAAATTTCAACATTTATTCTTTTGACTCTAAATGACTGTTGGATGTGAATTATGACTTTGTCAACTAAAATAAGTGTGTTTAAAGTCATTTCTGTGCCTGAAACGGGTCAAAATTGAAGCTTTTGAGTAAGCAAAACTCTGTAAAAATGGCAATTTTGGTCACTGTGAGGGTTTAAAAAGTGGTTATTCAACATGAGGCATGATCCAATTGACATTTTGAATCATTTTTGGTACAGTCCAAAAAATCAATTTTCGGATGAAAAACGATGACTCCGGACCTGTCGAACGTTCCCAAAATGGTCCATAATGATGAAATTTCAACATTTAATCTTTTGACTCTAAATGACTGTTGGATGTAAATTATGACTTTGTCAACTAAAACAAGTGTGTTTAAAGTCATTTCTGTGCCTGAAACGGGTCAAAATTGAAGCTTTTGAGTAAGCAAAACTCTGTAAAAATGGCGATTTTGGTCACTGTGAGGGTTTAAAAAGTGGTTATTCAACATGATGCACGATCCAATTGAAATTTTGAATCATTTTTGGTACAGTCCAAAAAATCAATTTTCGGATGAAAAACGATGACTCCGGACCTGTCGAACGATCCCAAAATAGTCTATAATGATGAAATTTTAACATTTAATCTTTTGACTCTAAATGACTGTTGGATGTGAATTATGACTTTGTCAACTAAAATAAGTGTGTTTAAAGTCATTTCTGTGCCTGAAACGGGTCAAAAATGAAGCTTTTGAGTAAGCAAAACTCTGAAAAAATGGCAATTTTGGTCACTGTGAGGGTTTAAACAGTGGTTATTCAACATGAGGCATGATCCAATTGACATTTTGAATCATTTTTGGTACAGTCCAAATAATCAATTTTCGGATGAAAAACGATGACTCCGGACCTGTCGAACGATCCCCAAATGGTCTATAATGATGAAATTTTAACATTTAATCTTTTGACTCTAAATGACTGTTGGATGTGAATTATGACTTTGTCAACTAAAATAAGTGTGTTTAAAGTCATTTCTGCCTGAAACGGGTCAAAATTGAAGCTTTTGAGTAAGCAAAACTCTCTAAAAATGGCAATTTTGGTCATTGTGAGGGTTTAAAAAGTGGTTATTCAACATGAGGCACGATCCATTTGACATTTTGAATCATTTTTGGTACAGTCCAAAAAATCAATTTTTCGATGAAAAACGATGACTCGGGACCTGTCGAACGATCCCAAAATGGTCCATAATGATGAAATTTTAACATTTAATCTTTTGACTCTAAATGACTGTTGGATGTGAATTATGACTTTGTCAACTAGAATAAGTGTGTTTAAAGTCATTTCTGTGCCTGAAACGGGTCAAAATGGAAGCTTTTGAGTAAGCAAAACTCTGTAAAAATGGCAATTTTGGTCACTGTGAGGGTTTAAACAGTGGTTATTCAACATGTGGCATGATCCAATTGACATTTTGAATCATTTTTGGTACAGTCCAAAAAATCAATTTTCGGAAGAAAAACGATGACTCCGGACCTGTCGAACGATCCCCAAATGGTCTATAATGATGAAATTTTAACATTTAATCTTTTGACTCTAAATGATTGTTGGATGTGAATTATGACTTTGTCAACTAAAATAAGTGTGTTTAAAGTCATTTCTGTGCCTGAAACGGGTCAAAATTGAAGCTTTTGAGTAAGCAAAACTCTGTAAAAATGGCAATTTTGGTCACTGTGAGGGTTTAAACAGTGGTTATTCAACATGAGGCATGATCCAATTGACATTTTGAATCATTTTTGGTACAGTCCAAATAATCAATTTTCGGATGAAAAACGATGACTCCGGACCTGTCGAACGATCCCCAAATGGTCTATAATGATGAAATTTTAACATTTAATCTTTTGACTCTAAATGACTGTTGGATGTGAATTATGACTTTGTCAACTAAAATAAGTGTGTTTAAAGTCATTTCTGTGCCTGAAACGGGTCAAAATTGAAGCTTTTGAGTAAGCAAAACTCTGTAAAAATGGCAATTTTGGTCACTGTGAGGGTTTAAAAAGTGGTTATTCAACATGATGCACGATCCAATTGACATTTTGAATCATTTTTGGTACAGTCCAAAAAATCAATTTTCGGATGAAAAACGATGACTCCGGAACTGTCGAATGATCCCAAAATAGTCTATAATGATGAAATTTTAACATTTAATCTTTTGACTCTAAATGACTGTTGGATGTGAATTATGACTTTGTCAACTAAAATAAGTGTGTTTAAAGTCATTTCTGTGCCTGAAACGGGTCAAAATTGAAGCTTTTGAGTAAGCAAAACTCTGTAAAAATGGCAATTTTGGTCACTGTGAGGGTTTAAACAGTGGTTATTCAACATGAGGCATGATCCAATTGACATTTTGAATCATTTTTGGTACAGTCCAAATAATCAATTTTCGGATGAAAAACGATGACTCCGGACCTGTCGAACGATCCCCAAATGGTCTATAATGATGAAATTTTAACATTTAATCTTTTGACTCTAAATGACTGTTGGATGTGAATTATGACTTTGTCAACTAAAATAAGTGTGTTTAAAGTCATTTCTGCCTGAAACGGGTCAAAATTGAAGCTTTTGAGTAAGCAAAACTCTGTAAAAATGGCAATTTTGGTCACTGTGAGGGTTTAAAAAGTGGTTATTCAACATGAGGCCCGTTCCAATTGACATTTTGAATCATTTTTGGTACAGTCCAAAAAATCAATTTTCGGATGAAAAACGATGACTCCGGACCTGTCGACTGATCTCAAAATGGTCAATATGGATGAAATTTCAACATTTATTCTTTTGACTCTAAATGACTGTTGGATGTGAATTATGACTTTGTCAACTAAAATAAGTGTGTTTAAAGTCATTTCTGTGCCTGAAACGGGTCAAAATTGAAGCTTTTGAGTAAGCAAAACTCTGTAAAAATGGCAATTTTGGTAACTGTGAGGGTTTAAAAAGTGGTTATTCAACATGATGCACGATCCAATTGACATTCTGAATCATTTTTGGTACAGTCCAAAAAATCAATTTTCGGATGAAAAACGATGACTCCGGACCTGTCGAACGATCTCAAAATGGTCAATATGGATGAAATTTCAACATTTATTCTTTTGACTCTAAATGACTGTTGGATGTGAATTATGACTTTGTCAACTAAAATAAGTGTGTTTAAAGTCATTTCTGTGCCTGAAACGGGTCAAAATTGAAGCTTTTGAGTAAGCAAAACTCTGTAAAAATGGCAATTTTGGTCACTGTGAGGGTTTAAAAAGTGGTTATTCAACATGAGGCATGATCCAATTGACATTTTGAATCATTTTTGGTACAGTCCAAAAAATCAATTTTCGGATGAAAAACGATGACTCCGGACCTGTCGAACGTTCCCAAAATGGTCCATAATGATGAAATTTCAACATTTAATCTTTTGACTCTAAATGACTGTTGGATGTAAATTATGACTTTGTCAACTAAAACAAGTGTGTTTAAAGTCATTTCTGTGCCTGAAATGGGTCAAAATTGAAGCTTTTGAGTAAGCAAAACTCTGTAAAAATGGCGATTTTGGTCACTGTGAGGGTTTAAAAAGTGGTTATTCAACATGATGCACGATCCAATTGAAATTTTGAATCATTTTTGGTACAGTCCAAAAAATCAATTTTCGGATGAAAAACGATGACTCCGGACCTGTCGAACGATCCCAAAATAGTCTATAATGATGAAATTTTAACATTTAATCTTTTGACTCTAAATGACTGTTGGATGTGAATTATGACTTTGTCATCTAAAATAAGTGTGTTTAAAGTCATTTCTGTGCCTGAAACGGGTCAAAATTGAAGCTTTTGAGTAAGCAAAACTCTGTAAAAATGGCAATTTTGGTCACTGTGAGGGTTTAAAAAGTGGTTATTCAACATGAGGCATGATCCAATTGACATTTTGAATCATTTTTGGTACAGTCCAAAAAATCAATTTTCGGATGAAAAACGATGACTCCGGACCTGTCGAACGTTCCCAAAATGGTCCATAATGATGAAATTTCAACATTTAATCTTTTGACTCTAAATGACTGTTGGATGTAAATTATGACTTTGTCAACTAAAACAAGTGTGTTTAAAGTCATTTCTGTGCCTGAAACGGGTCAAAATTGAAGCTTTTGAGTAAGCAAAACTCTGTAAAAATGGCGATTTTGGTCACTGTGAGGGTTTAAAAAGTGGTTATTCAACATGATGCACGATCCAATTGAAATTTTGAATCATTTTTGGTACAGTCCAAAAAATCAATTTTCGGATGAAAAACGATGACTCCGGACCTGTCGAACGATCCCAAAATAGTCTATAATGATGAAATTTTAACATTTAATCTTTTGACTCTAAATGACTGTTGGATGTGAATTATGACTTTGTCATCTAAAATAAGTGTGTTTAAAGTCATTTCTGTGCCTGAAACGGGTCAAAATTGAAGCTTTTGAGTAAGCAAAACTCTGTAAAAATGGCAATTTTGGTCACTGTGAGGGTTTAAAAAGTGGTTATTCAACATGAGGCACAATCCAATTGACATTTTGAATCATTTTTGGTACAGTCCAAAAAATCAATTTTCGGATGAAAAACGATGACTCCGGACCTGTCGAACGATCCCAAAATGGTCAATATGGATGAAATTTCAACATTTAATCTTTTGACTCTAAATGACTGTTGGATGTGAATTATGAATTTGTCAACTAAAATAAGTGTGTTTAAAGTCATTTCTGTGCCTGAAACGGGTCAAAATTGAAGCTTTTGAGTAAGCAAAACTCTCTAAAAATGGCAATTTTGGTCATTGTGAGGGTTTAAAAAGTGGTTATTCAACATGAGGCACGATCCATTTGACATTTTGAATCATTTTTGGTACAGTCCAAAAAATCAATTTTTCGATGAAAAACGATGACTCGGGACCTGTCGAACGATCCCAAAATGGTCCATAATGATGAAATTTTAACATTTAATCTTTTGACTCTAAATGACTGTTGGATGTGAATTATGACTTTGTCAACTAGAATAAGTGTGTTTAAAGTCATTTCTGTGCCTGAAACGGGTCAAAATGGAAGCTTTTGAGTAAGCAAAACTCTGTAAAAATGGCAATTTTGGTCACTGTGAGGGTTTAAACAGTGGTTATTCAACATGAGGCATGATCCAATTGACATTTTGAATCATTTTTGGTACAGTCCAAAAAAATCAATTTTCGGATGAAAAACGATGACTCCGGACCTGTCGAACGATCCCCAAATGGTCTATAATGATGAAATTTTAACATTTAATCTTTTGACTCTAAATGATTGTTGGATGTGAATTATGACTTTGTCAACTAAAATAAGTGTGTTTAAAGTCATTTCTGTGCCTGAAACGGGTCAAAATTGAAGCTTTTGAGTAAGCAAAACTCTGTAAAAATGGCAATTTTGGTCACTGTGAGGGTTTAAACAGTGGTTATTCAACATGAGGCATGATCCAATTGACATTTTTAATCATTTTTGGTACAGTCCAAATAATCAATTTTCGGATGAAAAACGATGACTCCGGACCTGTTGAACGATCCCCAAATGGTCTATAATGATGAAATTTTAACATTTAATCTTTTGACTCTAAATGACTGTTGGATGTGAATTATGACTTTGTCAACTAAAATAAGTGTGTTTAAAGTCATTTCTGTGCCTGAAACGGGTCAAAATTGAAGCTTTTGAGTAAGCAAAACTCTGTAAAAATGGCAATTTTGGTCACTGTGAGGGTTTAAAAAGTGGTTATTTAACATGATGCACGATCCAATTGACATTTTGAATCATTTTTGGTACAGTCCAAAAAATCAATTTTCGGATGAAAAACGATGACTCCGGAACTGTCGAACGATCCCAAAATAGTCTATAATGATGAAATTTTAACATTTAATCTTTTGACTCTAAATGACTGTTGGATGTGAATTATGACTTTGTCAACTAAAATAAGTGTGTTTAAAGTCATTTCTGCCTGAAACGGGTCAAAATTGAAGCTTTTGAGTAAGCAAAACTCTGTAAAAATGGCAATTTTGGTCACTGTGAGGGTTTAAAAAGTGGTTATTCAACATGAGGCCCGTTCCAATTGACATTTTGAATCATTTTTGGTACAGTCCAAAAAATCAATTTTCGGATGAAAAACGATGACTCCGGACCTGTCGAACGTTCCCAAAATGGTCCATAATGATGAAATTTCAACATTTAATCTTTTGACTCTAAATGATTGTTGGATGTGAATTATGACTTTGTCAACTAAAATAAGTGTGTTTAAAGTCATTTCTGTGCCTGAAACGGGTCAAAATTGAAGCTTTTGAGTAAGCAAAACTCTGTAAAAATGGCAATTTTGGTCACTGTGAGGGTTTAAACAGTGGTTATTCAACATGAGGCATGATCCAATTGACATTTTGAATCATTTTTGGTACAGTCCAAAAAATCAATTTTCGGATGAAAAACGATGACTCCGGACCTGTCGAACGTTCCCAAAATGGTCCATAATGATGAAATTTCAACATTTAATCTTTTGACTCTAAATGATTGTTGGATGTGAATTATGACTTTGTCAACTAAAATAAGTGTGTTTAAAGTCATTTCTGTGCCTGAAACGGGTCAAAATTGAAGCTTTTGAGTAAGCAAAACTCTGTAAAAATGGCAATTTTGGTCACTGTGAGGGTTTAAACAGTGGTTATTCAACATGAGGCATGATCCAATTGACATTTTGAATCATTTTTGGTACAGTCCAAATAATCAATTTTCGGATGAAAAACGATGACTCCGGACCTGTCGAACGATCCCCAAATGGTCTATAATGATGAAATTTTAACATTTAATCTTTTGACTCTAAATGACTGTTGGATGTGAATTATGACTTTGTCAACTAAAATAAGTGTGTTTAAAGTCATTTCTATGCCTGAAACGGGTCAAAATTGAAGCTTTTGAGTAAGCAAAACTCTGTAAAAATGGCAATTTTGGTCACTGTGAGGGTTTAAAAAGTGGTTATTCAACATGATGCACGATCCAATTGACATTTTGAATCATTTTTGGTACAGTCCAAAAAATCAATTTTCGGATGAAAAACGATGACTCCGGAACTGTCGAACGATCCCAAAATAGTCTATAATGATGAAATTTTAACATTTAATCTTTTGACTCTAAATGACTGTTGGATGTGAATTATGACTTTGTCAACTAAAATAAGTGTGTTTAAAGTCATTTCTGTGCCTGAAACGGGTCAAAATTGAAGCTTTTGAGTAAGCAAAACTCTGTAAAAATGGCAATTTTGGTCACTGTGAGGGTTTAAACAGTGGTTATTCAACATGAGGCATGATCCAATTGACATTTTGAATCATTTTTGGTACAGTCCAAATAATCAATTTTCGGATGAAAAACGATGACTCCGGACCTGTCGAACGATCCCCAAATGGTCTATAATGATGAAATTTTAACATTTAATCTTTTGACTCTAAATGACTGTTGGATGTGAATTATGACTTTGTCAACTAAAATAAGTGTGTTTAATGTCATTTCTGCCTGAAACGGGTCAAAATTGAAGCTTTTGAGTAAGCAAAACTCTGTAAAAATGCCAATTTTGGTCAATGTGAGGGTTTAAAAAGTGGTTATTCAACATGAGGCCCGTTCCAATTGACATTTTGAATCATTTTTGGTACAGTCCAAAAAATCAATTTTCGGATGAAAAACGATGACTCCGGACCTGTCGACTGATCTCAAAATGGTCAATATGGATGAAATTTCAACATTTATTCTTTTGACTCTAAATGACTGTTGGATGTGAACTATGACTTTGTCAACTAAAATAAGTGTGTTTAAAGTCATTTCTGTGCCTGAAACGGGTCAAAATTGAAGCTTTTGAGTAAGCAAAACTCTGTAAAAATGGCAATTTTGGTAACTGTGAGGGTTTAAAAAGTGGTTATTCAACATGATGCACGATCCAATTGACATTCTGAATCATTTTTGGTACAGTCCAAAAAATCAATTTTCGGATGAAAAACGATGACTCCGGACCTGTCGAACGATCTCAAAATGGTCAATATGGATGAAATTTCAACATTTATTCTTTTGACTCTAAATGACTGTTGGATGTGAATTATGACTTTGTCAACTAAAATAAGTGTGTTTAAAGTCATTTCTGTGCCTGAAACGGGTCAAAATTGAAGCTTTTGAGTAAGCAAAACTCTGTAAAAATGGCAATTTTGGTCACTGTGAGGGTTTAAAAAGTGGTTATTCAACATGAGGCATGATCCAATTGACATTTTGAATCATTTTTGGTACAGTCCAAAAAATCAATTTTCGGATGAAAAACGATGACTCCGGACCTGTCGAACGTTCCCAAAATGGTCCATAATGATGAAATTTCAACATTTAATCTTTTGACTCTAAATGACTGTTGGATGTAAATTATGACTTTGTCAACTAAAACAAGTGTGTTTAAAGTCATTTCTGTGCCTGAAACGGGTCAAAATTGAAGCTTTTGAGTAAGCAAAACTCTGTAAAAATGGCAATTTTGGTCACTGTGAGGGTTTAAAAAGTGGTTATTCAACATGAGGCACAATCCAATTGACATTTTGAATCATTTTTGGTACAGTCCAAAAAATCAATTTTCGGATGAAAAACGATGACTCCGGACCTGTCGAACGATCCCAAAATAGTCTATAATGATGAAATTTTAACATTTAATCTTTTGACTCTAAATGACTGTTGGATGTGAATTATGACTTTGTCAACTAAAATAAGTGTGTTTAAAGTCATTTCTGTGCCTGAAACGGGTCAAAAATGAAGCTTTTGAGTAAGCAAAACTCTGAAAAAATGGCAATTTTGGTCACTGTGAGGGTTTAAACAGTGGTTATTCAACATGAGGCATGATCCAATTGACATTTTGAATCATTTTTAGTACAGTCCAAATAATCAATTTTCGGATGAAAAACGATGACTCCGGACCTGTCGAACGATCCCCAAATGGTCTATAATGATGAAATTTTAACATTTAATCTTTTGACTCTAAATGACTGTTTGATGTGAATTATGACTTTGTCAACTAAAATAAGTGTGTTTAAAGTCATTTCTGCCTGAAACGGGTCAAAATTGAAGCTTTTGAGTAAGCAAAACTCTCTAAAAATGGCAATTTTGGTCATTGTGAGGGTTTAAAAAGTGGTTATTCAACATGAGGCACGATCCATTTGACATTTTGAATCATTTTTGGTACAGTCCAAAAAATCAATTTTTCGATGAAAAACGATGACTCGGGACCTGTCGAACGATCCCAAAATGGTCCATAATGATGAAATTTTAACATTTAATCTTTTGACTCTAAATGACTGTTGGATGTGAATTATGACTTTGTCAACTAGAATAAGTGTGTTTAAAGTCATTTCTGTGCCTGAAACGGGTCAAAATGGAAGCTTTTGAGTAAGCAAAACTCTGTAAAAATGGCAATTTTGGTCACTGTGAGGGTTTAAACAGTGGTTATTCAACATGAGGCATGATCCAATTGACATTTTGAATCATTTTTGGTACAGTCCAAAAAATCAATTTTCGGATGAAAAACGATGACTCCGGACCTGTCGAACGATCCCCAAATGGTCTATAATGATGAAATTTTAACATTTAATCTTTTGACTCTAAATGATTGTTGGATGTGAATTATGACTTTGTCAACTAAAATAAGTGTGTTTAAAGTCATTTCTGTGCCTGAAACGGGTCAAAATTGAAGCTTTTGAGTAAGCAAAACTCTGTAAAAATGGCAATTTTGGTCACTGTGAGGGTTTAAACAGTGGTTATTCAACATGAGGCATGATCCAATTGACATTTTGAATCATTTTTGGTACAGTCCAAATAATCAATTTTCGGATGAAAAACGATGACTCCGGACCTGTAGCACGATCCCCAAATGGTCTATAATGATGAAATTTTAACATTTAATCTTTTGACTCTAAATGACTGTTGGATGTGAATTATGACTTTGTCAACTAAAATAAGTGTGTTTAAAGTCATTTCTGTGCCTGAAACGGGTCAAAATTGAAGCTTTTGAGTAAGCAAAACTCTGTAAAAATGGCAATTTTGGTCACTGTGAGGGTTTAAAAAGTGGTTATTCAACATGATGCACGATCCAATTGACATTTTGAATCATTTTTGGTACAGTCCAAAAAATCAATTTTCGGATGAAAAACGATGACTCCGGAACTGTCGAACGATCCCAAAATAGTCTATAATGATGAAATTTTAACATTTAATCTTTTGACTCTAAATGACTGTTGGATGTGAATTATGACTTTGTCAACTAAAATAAGTGTGTTTAAAGTCATTTCTGTGCCTGAAACGGGTCAAAATTGAAGCTTTTGAGTAAGCAAAACTCTGTAAAAATGGCAATTTTGGTCACTGTGAGGGTTTAAACAGTGGTTATTCAACATGAGGCATGATCCAATTGACATTTTGAATCATTTTTGGTACAGTCCAAATAATCAATTTTCGGATGAAAAACGATGACTCCGGACCTGTCGAACGATCCCTAAATGGTCTATAATGATGACATTTTAACATTTAATCTTTTGACTCTAAATGACTGTTGGATGTGAATTATGACTTTGTCAACTAAAATAAGTGTGTTTAAAGTCATTTCTGCCTGAAACGGGTCAAAATTGAAGCTTTTGAGTAAGCAAAACTCTGTAAAAATGGCAATTTTGGTCACTGTGAGGGTTTAAAAAGTGGTTATTCAACATGAGGCCCGTTCCAATTGACATTTTGAATCATTTTTGGTACAGTCCAAAAAATCAATTTTCGGATGAAAAACGATGACTCCGGACCTGTCGACTGATCTCAAAATGGTCAATATGGATGAAATTTCAACATTTATTCTTTTGACTCTAAATGACTGTTGGATGTGAATTATGACTTTGTCAACTAAAATAAGTGTGTTTAAAGTCATTTCTGTGCCTGAAACGGGTCAAAATTGAAGCTTTTGAGTAAGCAAAACTCTGTAAAAATGGCAATTTTGGTCACTGTGAGGGTTTAAAAAGTGGTTATTCAACATGAGGCATGATCCAATTGACATTTTGAATAATTTTTGGTACAGTCCAAAAAATCAATTTTCGGATGAAAAACGATGACTCCGGACCTGTCGAACGTTCCCAAAATGGTCCATAATGATGAAATTTCAACATTTAATCTTTTGACTCTAAATGACTGTTGGATGTAAATTATGACTTTGTCAACTAAAACAAGTGTGTTTAAAGTCATTTCTGTGCCTGAAACGGGTCAAAATTGAAGCTTTTGAGTAAGCAAAACTCTGAAAAAATGGCAATTTTGGTCACTGTGAGGGTTTAAACAGTGGTTATTCAACATGAGGCATGATCCAATTGACATTTTGAATCATTTTTGGTACAGTCCAAATAATCAATTTTCGGATGAAAAACGATGACTCCGGACCTGTCGAACGATCCCCAAATGGTCTATAATGATGAAATTTTAACATTTAATCTTTTGACTCTAAATAACTGTTGGATGTGAATTATGACTTTGTCAACTAAAATAAGTGTGTTTAAAGTCATTTCTGCCTGAAACGGGTCAAAATTGAAGCTTTTGAGTAAGCAAAACTCTGTAAAAATGGCAATTTTGGTCACTGTGAGGGTTTAAAAAGTGGTTATTCAACATGAGGCCCGTTCCAATTGACATTTTGAATCATTTTTGGTACAGTCCAAAAAATCAATTTTCGGATGAAAAACGATGACTCCGGACCTGTCGACTGATCTCAAAATGGTCAATATGGATGAAATTTCAACATTTATTCTTTTGACTCTAAATGACTGTTGGATGTGAATTATGACTTTGTCAACTAAAATAAGTGTGTTTAAAGTCATTTCTGTGCCTGAAACGGGTCAAAATTGAAGCTTTTGAGTAAGCAAAACTCTGTAAAAATGGCAATTTTGGTAACTGTGAGGGTTTAAAAAGTGGTTATTCAACATGATGCACGATCCAATTGAAATTTTGAATCATTTTTGGTACAGTCCAAAAAATCAATTTTCGGATGAAAAACGATGACCTGTCGAACGATCCCAAAATAGTCTATAATGATGAAATTTTAACATTTAATCTTTTGACTCTAAATGACTGTTGGATGTGAATTATGACTTTGTCATCTAAAATAATTGTGTTTAAAGTCATTTCTGTGCCTGAAACGGGTCAAAATTGAAGCTTTTGAATAAGCAAAACTCTGTAAAAATGGCAATTTTGGTCACTGTGAGGGTTTAAAAAGTGGTTATTCAACATGAGGCACAATCCAATTGACATTTTGAATCATTTTTGGTACAGTCCAAAAAATCAATTTTCGGATGAAAAACGATGACTCCGGACCTGTCGAACGATCCCAAAATGGTCAATATGGATGAAATTTCAACATTTAATCTTTTGACTCTAAATGACTGTTGGATGTGAATTATGAATTTGTCAACTAAAATAAGTGTGTTTAAAGTCATTTCTGTGCCTGAAACGGGTCAAAATTGAAGCTTTTGAGTAAGCAAAACTCTGTAAAAATGGCAATTTTGGTAACTGTGAGGGTTTAAAAAGTGGTTATTCAACATGATGCACAATCCAATTGACATTCTGAATCATTTTTGGTACAGTCCAAAAAATCAATTTTCGGATGAAAAACGATGACTCCGGACCTGTCGAACGATCTCAAAATGGTCAATATGGATGAAATTTCAACATTTATTCTTTTGACTCTAAATGACTGTTGGATGTGAATAATGACTTTGTCAACTAAAATAAGTGTGTTTAAAGTCATTTCTGTGCCTGAAACGGGTCAAAATTGAAGCTTTTGAGTAAGCAAAACTCTGTAAAAATGGCAATTTTGGTCACTGTGAGGGTTTAAAAAGTGGTTATTCAACATGAGGCATGATCCAATTGACATTTTGAATCATTTTTGGTACAGTCCAAAAAATCAATTTTCGGATGAAAAACGATGACTCCGGACCTGTCGAACGTTCCCAAAATGGTCCATAATGATGAAATTTCAACATTTAATCTTTTGACTCTAAATGACTGTTGGATGTAAATTATGACTTTGTCAACTAAAACAAGTGTGTTTAAAGTCATTTCTGTGCCTGAAACGGGTCAAAATTGAAGCTTTTGAGTAAGCAAAACTCTGTAAAAATGGCGATTTTGGTCACTGTGAGGGTTTAAAAAGTGGTTATTCAACATGATGCACGATCCAATTGAAATTTTGAATCATTTTTGGTACAGTCCAAAAAATCAATTTTCGGATGAAAAACGATGACTCCGGACCTGTCGAACGATCCCAAAATAGTCTATAATGATGAAATTTTAACATTTAATCTTTTGACTCTAAATGACTGTTGGATGTGAATTATGACTTTGTCATCTAAAATAAGTGTGTTTAAAGTCATTTCTGTGCCTGAAACGGGTCAAAATTGAAGCTTTTGAGTAAGCAAAACTCTGTAAAAATGGCAATTTTGGTCACTGTGAGGGTTTAAAAAGTGGTTATTCAACATGAGGCACAATCCAATTGACATTTTGAATCATTTTTGGTACAGTCCAAAAAATCAATTTTCGGATGAAAAACGATGACTCCGGACCTGTCGAACGATCCCAAATTGGTCAATATGGATGAAATTTCAACATTTAATCTTTTGACTCTAAATGACTGTTGGATGTGAATTATGAATTTGTCAACTAAAATAAGTGTGTTTAAAGTCATTTCTGTGCCTGAAACGGGTCAAAATTGAAGCTTTTGAGTAAGCAAAACTCTCTAAAAATGGCAATTTTGGTCATTGTGAGGGTTTAAAAAGTGGTTATTCAACATGAGGCACGATCCATTTGACATTTTGAATCATTTTTGGTACAGTCCAAAAAATCAATTTTTCGATGAAAAACGATGACTCGGGACCTGTCGAACGATCCCAAAATGGTCCATAATGATGAAATTTTAACATTTAATCTTTTGACTCTAAATGACTGTTGGATGTGAAATATGACTTTGTCAACTAGAATAAGTGTGTTTAAAGTCATTTCTGTGCCTGAAACGGGTCAAAATGGAAGCTTTTGAGTAAGCAAAACTCTGTAAAAATGGCAATTTTGGTCACTGTGAGGGTTTAAACAGTGGTTATTCAACATGAGGCATGATCCAATTGACATTTTGAATCATTTTTGGTACAGTCCAAAAAATCAATTTTCGGATGAAAAACGATGACTCCGGACCTGTCGAACGATCCCCAAATGGTCTATAATGATGAAATTTTAACATTTAATCTTTTGACTCTAAATGATTGTTGGATGTGAATTATGACTTTGTCAACTAAAATAAGTGTGTTTAAAGTCATTTCTGTGCCTGAAACGGGTCAAAATTGAAGCTTTTGAGTAAGCAAAACTCTGTAAAAATGGCAATTTTGGTCACTGTGAGGGTTTAAACAGTGGTTATTCAACATGAGGCATGATCCAATTGACATTTTGAATCATTTTTGGTACAGTCCAAATAATCAATTTTCGGATGAAAAACGATGACTCCGGACCTGTCGAACGATCCCCAAATGGTCTATAATGATGAAATTTTAACATTTAATCTTTTGACTCTAAATGACTGTTGGATGTGAATTATGACTTTGTCAACTAAAATAAGTGTGTTTAAAGTCATTTCTGTGCCTGAAACGGGTCAAAATTGAAGCTTTTGAGTAAGCAAAACTCTGTAAAAATGGCAATTTTGGTCACTGTGAGGGTTTAAAAAGTGGTTATTCAACATGATGCACGATCCAATTGACATTTTGAATCATTTTTGGTACAGTCCAAAAAATCAATTTTCGGATGAAAAACGATGACTCCGGAACTGTCGAACGATCCCAAAATAGTCTATAATGATGAAATTTTAACATTTAATCTTTTGACTCTAAATGACTGTTGGATGTGAATTATGAATTTGTCAACTAAAATAAGTGTGTTTAAAGTCATTTCTGTGCCTGAAACGGGTCAAAATTGAAGCTTTTGAGTAAGCAAAACTCTCTAAAAATGGCAATTTTGGTCATTGTGAGGGTTTAAAAAGTGGTTATTCAACATGAGGCACGATCCATTTGACATTTTGAATCATTTTTGGTACAGTCCAAAAAATCAATTTTTCGATGAAAAACGATGACTCGGGACCTGTCGAACGATCCCAAAATGGTCCATAATGATGAAATTTTAACATTTAATCTTTTGACTCTAAATGACTGTTGGATGTGAATTATGACTTTGTCAACTAGAATAAGTGTGTTTAAAGTCATTTCTGTGCCTGAAACGGGTCAAAATGGAAGCTTTTGAGTAAGCAAAACTCTGTAAAAATGGCAATTTTGGTCACTGTGAGGGTTTAAACAGTGGTTATTCAACATGAGGCATGATCCAATTGACATTTTGAATCATTTTTGGTACAGTCCAAAAAATCAATTTTCGGATGAAAAACGATGACTCCGGACCTGTCGAACGATCCCCAAATGGTCTATAATGATGAAATTTTAACATTTAATCTTTTGACTCTAAATGATTGTTGGATGTGAATTATGACTTTGTCAACTAAAATAAGTGTGTTTAAAGTCATTTCTGTGCCTGAAACGGGTCAAAATTGAAGCTTTTGAGTAAGCAAAACTCTGTAAAAATGGCAATTTTGGTCACTGTGAGGGTTTAAACAGTGGTTATTCAACATGAGGCATGATCCAATTGACATTTTGAATCATTTTTGGTACAGTCCAAATAATCAATTTTCGGATGAAAAACGATGACTCCGGACCTGTCGAACGATCCCCAAATGGTCTATAATGATGAAATTTTAACATTTAATCTTTTGACTCTAAATGACTGTTGGATGTGAATTATGACTTTGTCAACTAAAATAAGTGTGTTTAAAGTCATTTCTGTGCCTGAAACGGGTCAAAATTGAAGCTTTTGAGTAAGCAAAACTCTGTAAAAATGGCAATTTTGGTCACTGTGAGGGTTTAAAAAGTGGTTATTCAACATGATGCACGATCCAATTGACATTCTGAATCATTTTTGGTACAGTCCAAAAAATCAATTTTCGGATGAAAAACGATGACTCCGGACCTGTCGAACGATCTCAAAATGGTCAATATGGATGAAATTTCAACATTTATTCTTTTGACTCTAAATGACTGTTGGATGTGAATTATGACTTTGTCAACTAAAATAAGTGTGTTTAAAGTCATTTCTGTGCCTGAAACGGGTCAAAATTGAAGCTTTTGAGTAAGCAAAACTCTGTAAAAATGGCAATTTTGGTCACTGTGAGGGTTTAAAAAGTGGTTATTCAACATGAGGCATGATCCAATTGACATTTTGAATCATTTTTGGTACAGTCCAAAAAATCAATTTTCGGATGAAAAACGATGACTCCGGACCTGTCGAACGTTCCCAAAATGGTCCATAATGATGAAATTTCAACATTTAATCTTTTGACTCTAAATGACTGTTGGATGTAAATTAGGACTTTGTCAACTAAAACAAGTGTGTTTAAAGTCATTTCTGTGCCTGAAACGGGTCAAAATTGAAGCTTTTGAGTAAGCAAAACTCTGTAAAAATGGCGATTTTGGTCACTGTGAGGGTTTAAAAAGTGGTTATTCAACATGATGCACGATCCAATTGAAATTTTGAATCATTTTTGGTACAGTCCAAAAAATCAATTTTCGGATGAAAAACGATGACTCCGGACCTGTCGAACGATCCCAAAATAGTCTATAATGATGAAATTTTAACATTTAATCTTTTGACTCTAAATGACTGTTGGATGTGAATTATGACTTTGTCAACTAAAATAAGTGTGTTTAAAGTCATTTCTGTGCCTGAAACGGGTCAAAAATGAAGCTTTTGAGTAAGCAAAACTCTGAAAAAATGGCAATTTTGGTCACTGTGAGGGTTTAAACAGTGGTTATTCAACATGAGGCATGATCCAATTGACATTTTGAATCATTTTTGGTACAGTCCAAATAATCAATTTTCGGATGAAAAACGATGACTCCGGACCTGTCGAACGATCCCCAAATGGTCTATAATGATGAAATTTTAACATTTAATCTTTTGACTCTAAATGACTGTTGGATGTGAATTATGACTTTGTCAACTAAAATAAGTGTGTTTAAAGTCATTTCTGCCTGAAACGGGTCAAAATTGAAGCTTTTGAGTAAACAAAACTCTCTAAAAATGGCAATTTTGGTCATTGTGAGGGTTTAAAAAGTGGTTATTCAACATGAGGCACGATCCATTTGACATTTTGAATCATTTTTGGTACAGTCCAAAAAATCAATTTTTCGATGAAAAACGATGACTCGGGACCTGTCGAACGATCCCAAAATGGTCAATAATGATGACATTTTAACATTTAATCTTTTGACTCTAAATGACTGTTGGATGTGAATTATGACTTTGTCAACTAGAATAAGTGTGTTTAAAGTCATTTCTGTGCCTGAAACGGGTCAAAATGGAAGCTTTTGAGTAAGCAAAACTCTGTAAAAATGGCAATTTTGGTCACTGTGAGGGTTTAAACAGTGGTTATTCAACATGTGGCATGATCCAATTGACATTTTGAATCATTTTTGGTACAGTCCAAAAAATCAATTTTCGGATGAAAAACGATGACTCCGGACCTATCGAACGATCCCCAAATGGTCTATAATGATGAAATTTTAACATTTAATCTTTTGACTCTAAATGATTGTTGGATGTGAATTATGACTTTGTCAACTAAAATAAGTGTGTTTAAAGTCATTTCTGTGCCTGAAACGGGTCAAAATTGAAGCTTTTGAGTAAGCAAAACTCTGTAAAAATGGCAATTTTGGTCACTGTGAGGGTTTAAACAGTGGTTATTCAACATGAGGCATGATCCAATTGACATTTTGAATCATTTTTGGTACAGTCCAAATAATCAATTTTCGGATGAAAAACGATGACTCCGGACCTGTCGAACGATCCCCAAATGGTCTATAATGATGAAATTTTAACATTTAATCTTTTGACTCTAAATGACTGTTGGATGTGAATTATGACTTTGTCAACTAAAATAAGTGTGTTTAAAGTCATTTCTGTGCCTGAAACGGGTCAAAATTGAAGCTTTTGAGTAAGCAAAACTCTGTAAAAATGGCAATTTTAGTCACTGTGAGGGTTTAAAAAGTGGTTATTCAACATGATGCACGATCCAATTGACATTCTGAATCATTTTTGGTACAGTCCAAAAAATCAATTTTCGGATGAAAAACGATGACTCCGGACCTGTCGAACGATCTCAAAATGGTCAATATGGATGAAATTTCAACATTTATTCTTTTGACTCTAAATGACTGTTGGATGTGAATTATGACTTTGTCAACTAAAATAAGTGTGTTTAAAGTCATTTCTGTGCCTGAAACGGGTCAAAATTGAAGCTTTTGAGTAAGCAAAACTCTGTAAAAATGGCAATTTTGGTCACTGTGAGGGTTTAAAAAGTGGTTATTCAACATGAGGCATGATCCAATTGACATTTTGAATCATTTTTGGTACAGTCCAAAAAATCAATTTTCGGATGAAAAACGATGACTCCGGACCTGTCGAACGTTCCCAAAATGGTCCATAATGATGAAATTTCAACATTTAATCTTTTGACTCTAAATGACTGTTGGATGTAAATTATGACTTTGTCAACTAAAACAAGTGTGTTTAAAGTCATTTCTGTGCCTGAAACGGGTCAAAATTGAAGCTTTTGAGTAAGCAAAACTCTGTAAAAATGGCGATTTTGGTCACTGTGAGGGTTTAAAAAGTGGTTATTCAACATGATGCACGATCCAATTGAAATTTTGAATCATTTTTGGTACAGTCCAAAAAATCAATTTTCGGATGAAAAACGATGACTCCGGACCTGTCGAACGATCCCAAAATAGTCTATAATGATGAAATTTTAACATTTAATCTTTTGACTCTAAATGACTGTTGGATGTGAATTATGACTTTGTCAACTAAAATAAGTGTGTTTAAAGTCATTTCTGTGCCTGAAACGGGTCAAAAATGAAGCTTTTGAGTAAGCAAAACTCTGAAAAAATGGCAATTTTGGTCACTGTGAGGGTTTAAACAGTGGTTATTCAACATGAGGCATGATCCAATTGACATTTTGAATCATTTTTGGTACAGTCCAAATAATCAATTTTCGGATGAAAAACGATGACTCCGGACCTGTCGAACGATCCCCAAATGGTCTATAATGATGAAATTTTAACATTTAATCTTTTGACTCTAAATGACTGTTGGATGTGAATTATGACTTTGTCAACTAAAATAAGTGTGTTTAAAGTCATTTCTGCCTGAAACGGGTCAAAATTGAAGCTTTTGAGTAAGCAAAACTCTCTAAAAATGGCAATTTTGGTCATTGTGAGGGTTTAAAAAGTGGTTATTCAACATGAGGCACGATCCATTTGACATTTTGAATCATTTTTGGTACAGTCCAAAAAATCAATTTTTCGATGAAAAACGATGACTCGGGACCTGTCGAACGATCCCAAAATGGTCCATAATGATGAAATTTTAACATTTAATCTTTTGACTCTAAATGACTGTTGGATGTGAATTATGACTTTGTCAACTAGAATAAGTGTGTTTAAAGTCATTTCTGTGCCTGAAACGGGTCAAAATGGAAGCTTTTGAGTAAGCAAAACTCTGTAAAAATGGCAATTTTGGTCACTGTGAGGGTTTAAAAAGTGGTTATTCAACATGATGCACGATCCAATTGAAATTTTGAATCATTTTTGGTACAGTCCAAAAAATCAATTTTCGGATGAAAAACGATGACTCCGGACCTGTCGAACGATCCCAAAATAGTCTATAATGATGAAATTTTAACATTTAATCTTTTGACTCTAAATGACTGTTGGATGTGAATTATGACTTTGTCAACTAAAATAAGTGTGTTTAAAGTCATTTCTGTGCCTGAAACGGGTCAAAAATGAAGCTTTTGAGTAAGCAAAACTCTGAAAAAATGGCAATTTTGGTCACTGTGAGGGTTTAAACAGTGGTTATTCAACATGAGGCATGATCCAATTGACATTTTGAATCATTTTTGGTACAGTCCAAATAATCAATTTTCGGATGAAAAACGATGACTCCGGACCTGTCGAACGATCCCCAAATGGTCTATAATGATGAAATTTTAACATTTAATCTTTTGACTCTAAATGACTGTTGGATGTGAATTATGACTTTGTCAACTAAAATAAGTGTGTTTAAAGTCATTTCTGCCTGAAACGGGTCAAAATTGAAGCTTTTGAGTAAGCAAAACTCTCTAAAAATGGCAATTTTGGTCATTGTGAGGGTTTAAAAAGTGGTTATTCAACATGAGGCACGATCCATTTGACATTTTGAATCATTTTTGGTACAGTCCAAAAAATCAATTTTTCGATGAAAAACGATGACTCGGGACCTGTCGAACGATCCCAAAATGGTCCATAATGATGAAATTTTAACATTTAATCTTTTGACTCTAAATGACTGTTGGATGTGAATTATGACTTTGTCAACTAGAATAAGTGTGTTTAAAGTCATTTCTGTGCCTGAAACGGGTCAAAATGGAAGCTTTTGAGTAAGCAAAACTCTGTAAAAATGGCAATTTTGGTCACTGTGAGGGTTTAAACAGTGGTTATTCAACATGTGGCATGATCCAATTGACATTTTGAATCATTTTTGGTACAGTCCAAAAAATCAATTTTCGGAAGAAAAACGATGACTCCGGACCTGTCGAACGATCCCCAAATGGTCTATAATGATGAAATTTTAACATTTAATCTTTTGACTCTAAATGATTGTTGGATGTGAATTATGACTTTGTCAACTAAAATAAGTGTGTTTAAAGTCATTTCTGTGCCTGAAACGGGTCAAAATTGAAGCTTTTGAGTAAGCAAAACTCTGTAAAAATGGCAATTTTGGTCACTGTGAGGGTTTAAACAGTGGTTATTCAACATGAGGCATGATCCAATTGACATTTTGAATCATTTTTGGTACAGTCCAAATAATCAATTTTCGGATGAAAAACGATGACTCCGGACCTGTCGAACGATCCCCAAATGGTCTATAATGATGAAATTTTAACATTTAATCTTTTGACTCTAAATGACTGTTGGATGTGAATTATGACTTTGTCAACTAAAATAAGTGTGTTTAAAGTCATTTCTGTGCCTGAAACGGGTCAAAATTGAAGCTTTTGAGTAAGCAAAACTCTGTAAAAATGGCAATTTTGGTCACTGTGAGGGTTTAAAAAGTGGTTATTCAACATGATGCACGATCCAATTGACATTTTGAATCATTTTTGGTACAGTCCAAAAAATCAATTTTCGGATGAAAAACGATGACTCCGGAACTGTCGAATGATCCCAAAATAGTCTATAATGATGAAATTTTAACATTTAATCTTTTGACTCTAAATGACTGTTGGATGTGAATTATGACTTTGTCAACTAAAATAAGTGTGTTTAAAGTCATTTCTGTGCCTGAAACGGGTCAAAATTGAAGCTTTTGAGTAAGCAAAACTCTGTAAAAATGGCAATTTTGGTCACTGTGAGGGTTTAAACAGTGGTTATTCAACATGAGGCATGATCCAATTGACATTTTGAATCATTTTTGGTACAGTCCAAATAATCAATTTTCGGATGAAAAACGATGACTCCGGACCTGTCGAACGATCCCCAAATGGTCTATAATGATGAAATTTTAACATTTAATCTTTTGACTCTAAATGACTGTTGGATGTGAATTATGACTTTGTCAACTAAAATAAGTGTGTTTAAAGTCATTTCTGCCTGAAACGGGTCAAAATTGAAGCTTTTGAGTAAGCAAAACTCTGTAAAAATGGCAATTTTGGTCACTGTGAGGGTTTAAAAAGTGGTTATTCAACATGAGGCCCGTTCCAATTGACATTTTGAATCATTTTTGGTACAGTCCAAAAAATCAATTTTCGGATGAAAAACGATGACTCCGGACCTGTCGACTGATCTCAAAATGGTCAATATGGATGAAATTTCAACATTTATTCTTTTGACTCTAAATGACTGTTGGATGTGAATTATGACTTTGTCAACTAAAATAAGTGTGTTTAAAGTCATTTCTGTGCCTGAAACGGGTCAAAATTGAAGCTTTTGAGTAAGCAAAACTCTGTAAAAATGGCAATTTTGGTAACTGTGAGGGTTTAAAAAGTGGTTATTCAACATGATGCACGATCCAATTGACATTCTGAATCATTTTTGGTACAGTCCAAAAAATCAATTTTCGGATGAAAAACGATGACTCCGGACCTGTCGAACGATCTCAAAATGGTCAATATGGATGAAATTTCAACATTTATTCTTTTGACTCTAAATGACTGTTGGATGTGAATTATGACTTTGTCAACTAAAATAAGTGTGTTTAAAGTCATTTCTGTGCCTGAAACGGGTCAAAATTGAAGCTTTTGAGTAAGCAAAACTCTGTAAAAATGGCAATTTTGGTCACTGTGAGGGTTTAAAAAGTGGTTATTCAACATGAGGCATGATCCAATTGACATTTTGAATCATTTTTGGTACAGTCCAAAAAATCAATTTTCGGATGAAAAACGATGACTCCGGACCTGTCGAACGTTCCCAAAATGGTCCATAATGATGAAATTTCAACATTTAATCTTTTGACTCTAAATGACTGTTGGATGTAAATTATGACTTTGTCAACTAAAACAAGTGTGTTTAAAGTCATTTCTGTGCCTGAAATGGGTCAAAATTGAAGCTTTTGAGTAAGCAAAACTCTGTAAAAATGGCGATTTTGGTCACTGTGAGGGTTTAAAAAGTGGTTATTCAACATGATGCACGATCCAATTGAAATTTTGAATCATTTTTGGTACAGTCCAAAAAATCAATTTTCGGATGAAAAACGATGACTCCGGACCTGTCGAACGATCCCAAAATAGTCTATAATGATGAAATTTTAACATTTAATCTTTTGACTCTAAATGACTGTTGGATGTGAATTATGACTTTGTCATCTAAAATAAGTGTGTTTAAAGTCATTTCTGTGCCTGAAACGGGTCAAAATTGAAGCTTTTGAGTAAGCAAAACTCTGTAAAAATGGCAATTTTGGTCACTGTGAGGGTTTAAAAAGTGGTTATTCAACATGAGGCATGATCCAATTGACATTTTGAATCATTTTTGGTACAGTCCAAAAAATCAATTTTCGGATGAAAAACGATGACTCCGGACCTGTCGAACGTTCCCAAAATGGTCCATAATGATGAAATTTCAACATTTAATCTTTTGACTCTAAATGACTGTTGGATGTAAATTATGACTTTGTCAACTAAAACAAGTGTGTTTAAAGTCATTTCTGTGCCTGAAACGGGTCAAAATTGAAGCTTTTGAGTAAGCAAAACTCTGTAAAAATGGCGATTTTGGTCACTGTGAGGGTTTAAAAAGTGGTTATTCAACATGATGCACGATCCAATTGAAATTTTGAATCATTTTTGGTACAGTCCAAAAAATCAATTTTCGGATGAAAAACGATGACTCCGGACCTGTCGAACGATCCCAAAATAGTCTATAATGATGAAATTTTAACATTTAATCTTTTGACTCTAAATGACTGTTGGATGTGAATTATGACTTTGTCATCTAAAATAAGTGTGTTTAAAGTCATTTCTGTGCCTGAAACGGGTCAAAATTGAAGCTTTTGAGTAAGCAAAACTCTGTAAAAATGGCAATTTTGGTCACTGTGAGGGTTTAAAAAGTGGTTATTCAACATGAGGCACAATCCAATTGACATTTTGAATCATTTTTGGTACAGTCCAAAAAATCAATTTTCGGATGAAAAACGATGACTCCGGACCTGTCGAACGATCCCAAAATGGTCAATATGGATGAAATTTCAACATTTAATCTTTTGACTCTAAATGACTGTTGGATGTGAATTATGAATTTGTCAACTAAAATAAGTGTGTTTAAAGTCATTTCTGTGCCTGAAACGGGTCAAAATTGAAGCTTTTGAGTAAGCAAAACTCTCTAAAAATGGCAATTTTGGTCATTGTGAGGGTTTAAAAAGTGGTTATTCAACATGAGGCACGATCCATTTGACATTTTGAATCATTTTTGGTACAGTCCAAAAAATCGATTTTTCGATGAAAAACGATGACTCGGGACCTGTCGAACGATCCCAAAATGGTCCATAATGATGAAATTTTAACATTTAATCTTTTGACTCTAAATGACTGTTGGATGTGAATTATGACTTTGTCAACTAGAATAAGTGTGTTTAAAGTCATTTCTGTGCCTGAAACGGGTCAAAATGGAAGCTTTTGAGTAAGCAAAACTCTGTAAAAATGGCAATTTTGGTCACTGTGAGGGTTTAAACAGTGGTTATTCAACATGAGGCATGATCCAATTGACATTTTGAATCATTTTTGGTACAGTCCAAAAAATCAATTTTCGGATGAAAAACGATGACTCCGGACCTGTCGAACGATCCCCAAATGGTCTATAATGATGAAATTTTAACATTTAATCTTTTGACTCTAAATGATTGTTGGATGTGAATTATGACTTTGTCAACTAAAATAAGTGTGTTTAAAGTCATTTCTGTGCCTGAAACGGGTCAAAATTGAAGCTTTTGAGTAAGCAAAACTCTGTAAAAATGGCAATTTTGGTCACTGTGAGGGTTTAAACAGTGGTTATTCAACATGAGGCATGATCCAATTGACATTTTTAATCATTTTTGGTACAGTCCAAATAATCAATTTTCGGATGAAAAACGATGACTCCGGACCTGTTGAACGATCCCCAAATGGTCTATAATGATGAAATTTTAACATTTAATCTTTTGACTCTAAATGACTGTTGGATGTGAATTATGACTTTGTCAACTAAAATAAGTGTGTTTAAAGTCATTTCTGTGCCTGAAACGGGTCAAAATTGAAGCTTTTGAGTAAGCAAAACTCTGTAAAAATGGCAATTTTGGTCACTGTGAGGGTTTAAAAAGTGGTTATTTAACATGATGCACGATCCAATTGACATTTTGAATCATTTTTGGTACAGTCCAAAAAATCAATTTTCGGATGAAAAACGATGACTCCGGAACTGTCGAACGATCCCAAAATAGTCTATAATGATGAAATTTTAACATTTAATCTTTTGACTCTAAATGACTGTTGGATGTGAATTATGACTTTGTCAACTAAAATAAGTGTGTTTAAAGTCATTTCTGCCTGAAACGGGTCAAAATTGAAGCTTTTGAGTAAGCAAAACTCTGTAAAAATGGCAATTTTGGTCACTGTGAGGGTTTAAAAAGTGGTTATTCAACATGAGGCCCGTTCCAATTGACATTTTGAATCATTTTTGGTACAGTCCAAAAAATCAATTTTCGGATGAAAAACGATGACTCCGGACCTGTCGAACGTTCCCAAAATGGTCCATAATGATGAAATTTCAACATTTAATCTTTTGACTCTAAATGATTGTTGGATGTGAATTATGACTTTGTCAACTAAAATAAGTGTGTTTAAAGTCATTTCTGTGCCTGAAACGGGTCAAAATTGAAGCTTTTGAGTAAGCAAAACTCTGTAAAAATGGCAATTTTGGTCACTGTGAGGGTTTAAACAGTGGTTATTCAACATGAGGCATGATCCAATTGACATTTTGAATCATTTTTGGTACAGTCCAAAAAATCAATTTTCGGATGAAAAACGATGACTCCGGACCTGTCGAACGTTCCCAAAATGGTCCATAATGATGAAATTTCAACATTTAATCTTTTGACTCTAAATGATTGTTGGATGTGAATTATGACTTTGTCAACTAAAATAAGTGTGTTTAAAGTCATTTCTGTGCCTGAAACGGGTCAAAATTGAAGCTTTTGAGTAAGCAAAACTCTGTAAAAATGGCAATTTTGGTCACTGTGAGGGTTTAAACAGTGGTTATTCAACATGAGGCATGATCCAATTGACATTTTGAATCATTTTTGGTACAGTCCAAATAATCAATTTTCGGATGAAAAACGATGACTCCGGACCTGTCGAACGATCCCCAAATGGTCTATAATGATGAAATTTTAACATTTAATCTTTTGACTCTAAATGACTGTTGGATGTGAATTATGACTTTGTCAACTAAAATAAGTGTGTTTAAAGTCATTTCTATGCCTGAAACGGGTCAAAATTGAAGCTTTTGAGTAAGCAAAACTCTGTAAAAATGGCAATTTTGGTCACTGTGAGGGTTTAAAAAGTGGTTATTCAACATGATGCACGATCCAATTGACATTTTGAATCATTTTTGGTACAGTCCAAAAAATCAATTTTCGGATGAAAAACGATGACTCCGGAACTGTCGAACGATCCCAAAATAGTCTATAATGATGAAATTTTAACATTTAATCTTTTGACTCTAAATGACTGTTGGATGTGAATTATGACTTTGTCAACTAAAATAAGTGTGTTTAAAGTCATTTCTGTGCCTGAAACGGGTCAAAATTGAAGCTTTTGAGTAAGCAAAACTCTGTAAAAATGGCAATTTTGGTCACTGTGAGGGTTTAAACAGTGGTTATTCAACATGAGGCATGATCCAATTGACATTTTGAATCATTTTTGGTACAGTCCAAATAATCAATTTTCGGATGAAAAACGATGACTCCGGACCTGTCGAACGATCCCCAAATGGTCTATAATGATGAAATTTTAACATTTAATCTTTTGACTCTAAATGACTGTTGGATGTGAATTATGACTTTGTCAACTAAAATAAGTGTGTTTAATGTCATTTCTGCCTGAAACGGGTCAAAATTGAAGCTTTTGAGTAAGCAAAACTCTGTAAAAATGGCAATTTTGGTCAATGTGAGGGTTTAAAAAGTGGTTATTCAACATGAGGCCCGTTCCAATTGACATTTTGAATCATTTTTGGTACAGTCCAAAAAATCAATTTTCGGATGAAAAACGATGACTCCGGACCTGTCGACTGATCTCAAAATGGTCAATATGGATGAAATTTCAACATTTATTCTTTTGACTCTAAATGACTGTTGGATGTGAACTATGACTTTGTCAACTAAAATAAGTGTGTTTAAAGTCATTTCTGTGCCTGAAACGGGTCAAAATTGAAGCTTTTGAGTAAGCAAAACTCTGTAAAAATGGCAATTTTGGTAACTGTGAGGGTTTAAAAAGTGGTTATTCAACATGATGCACGATCCAATTGACATTCTGAATCATTTTTGGTACAGTCCAAAAAATCAATTTTCGGATGAAAAACGATGACTCCGGACCTGTCGAACGATCTCAAAATGGTCAATATGGATGAAATTTCAACATTTATTCTTTTGACTCTAAATGACTGTTGGATGTGAATTATGACTTTGTCAACTAAAATAAGTGTGTTTAAAGTCATTTCTGTGCCTGAAACGGGTCAAAATTGAAGCTTTTGAGTAAGCAAAACTCTGTAAAAATGGCAATTTTGGTCACTGTGAGGGTTTAAAAAGTGGTTATTCAACATGAGGCATGATCCAATTGACATTTTGAATCATTTTTGGTACAGTCCAAAAAATCAATTTTCGGATGAAAAACGATGACTCCGGACCTGTCGAACGATCCCCAAATGGTCTATAATGATGAAATTTTAACATTTAATCTTTTGACTCTAAATGACTGTTGGATGTGAATTATGACTTTGTCAACTAAAATAAGTGTGTTTAAAGTCATTTCTGTGCCTGAAACGGGTCAAAATTGAAGCTTTTGAGTAAGCAAAACTCTGTAAAAATGGCAATTTTAGTCACTGTGAGGGTTTAAAAAGTGGTTATTCAACATGATGCACGATCCAATTGACATTCTGAATCATTTTTGGTACAGTCCAAAAAATCAATTTTCGGATGAAAAACGATGACTCCGGACCTGTCGAACGATCTCAAAATGGTCAATATGGATGAAATTTCAACATTTATTCTTTTGACTCTAAATGACTGTTGGATGTGAATTATGACTTTGTCAACTAAAATAAGTGTGTTTAAAGTCATTTCTGTGCCTGAAACGGGTCAAAATTGAAGCTTTTGAGTAAGCAAAACTCTGTAAAAATGGCAATTTTGGTCACTGTGAGGGTTTAAAAAGTGGTTATTCAACATGAGGCACAACCCAATTGACATTTTGAATCATTTTTGGTACAGTCCAAAAAATCAATTTTCGGATGAAAAACGATGACTCCGGACCTGTCGAACGTTCCCAAAATGGTCCATAATGATGAAATTTCAACATTTAATCTTTTGACTCTAAATGACTGTTGGATGTAAATTATGACTTTGTCAACTAAAACAAGTGTGTTTAAAGTCATTTCTGTGCCTGAAACGGGTCAAAATTGAAGCTTTTGAGTAAGCAAAACTCTGTAAAAATGGCGATTTTGGTCACTGTGAGGGTTTAAAAAGTGGTTATTCAACATGATGCACGATCCAATTGAAATTTTGAATCATTTTTGGTACAGTCCAAAAAATCAATTTTCGGATGAAAAACGATGACTCCGGACCTGTCGAACGATCCCAAAATAGTCTATAATGATGAAATTTTAACATTTAATCTTTTGACTCTAAATGACTGTTGGATGTGAATTATGACTTTGTCAACTAAAATAAGTGTGTTTAAAGTCATTTCTGTGCCTGAAACGGGTCAAAAATGAAGCTTTTGAGTAAGCAAAACTCTGAAAAAATGGCAATTTTGGTCACTGTGAGGGTTTAAACAGTGGTTATTCAACATGAGGCATGATCCAATTGACATTTTGAATCATTTTTGGTACAGTCCAAATAATCAATTTTCGGATGAAAAACGATGACTCCGGACCTGTCGAACGATCCCCAAATGGTCTATAATGATGAAATTTTAACATTTAATCTTTTGACTCTAAATGACTGTTGGATGTGAATTATGACTTTGTCAACTAAAATAAGTGTGTTTAAAGTCATTTCTGCCTGAAACGGGTCAAAATTGAAGCTTTTGAGTAAGCAAAACTCTCTAAAAATGGCAATTTTGGTCATTGTGAGGGTTTAAAAAGTGGTTATTCAACATGAGGCACGATCCATTTGACATTTTGAATCATTTTTGGTACAGTCCAAAAAATCAATTTTTCGATGAAAAACGATGACTCGGGACCTGTCGAACGATCCCAAAATGGTCCATAATGATGAAATTTTAACATTTAATCTTTTGACTCTAAATGACTGTTGGATGTGAATTATGACTTTGTCAACTAGAATAAGTGTGTTTAAAGTCATTTCTGTGCCTGAAACGGGTCAAAATGGAAGCTTTTGAGTAAGCAAAACTCTGTAAAAATGGCAATTTTGGTCACTGTGAGGGTTTAAACAGTGGTTATTCAACATGTGGCATGATCCAATTGACATTTTGAATCATTTTTGGTACAGTCCAAAAAATCAATTTTCGGAAGAAAAACGATGACTCCGGACCTGTCGAACGATCCCCAAATGGTCTATAATGATGAAATTTTAACATTTAATCTTTTGACTCTAAATGATTGTTGGATGTGAATTATGACTTTGTCAACTAAAATAAGTGTGTTTAAAGTCATTTCTGTGCCTGAAACGGGTCAAAATTGAAGCTTTTGAGTAAGCAAAACTCTGTAAAAATGGCAATTTTGGTCACTGTGAGGGTTTAAACAGTGGTTATTCAACATGAGGCATGATCCAATTGACATTTTGAATCATTTTTGGTACAGTCCAAATAATCAATTTTCGGATGAAAAACGATGACTCCGGACCTGTCGAACGATCCCCAAATGGTCTATAATGATGAAATTTTAACATTTAATCTTTTGACTCTAAATGACTGTTGGATGTGAATTATGACTTTGTCAACTAAAATAAGTGTGTTTAAAGTCATTTCTGTGCCTGAAACGGGTCAAAATTGAAGCTTTTGAGTAAGCAAAACTCTGTAAAAATGGCAATTTTGGTCACTGTGAGGGTTTAAAAAGTGGTTATTCAACATGATGCACGATCCAATTGACATTTTGAATCATTTTTGGTACAGTCCAAAAAATCAATTTTCGGATGAAAAACGATGACTCCGGAACTGTCGAATGATCCCAAAATAGTCTATAATGATGAAATTTTAACATTTAATCTTTTGACTCTAAATGACTGTTGGATGTGAATTATGACTTTGTCAACTAAAATAAGTGTGTTTAAAGTCATTTCTGTGCCTGAAACGGGTCAAAATTGAAGCTTTTGAGTAAGCAAAACTCTGTAAAAATGGCAATTTTGGTCACTGTGAGGGTTTAAACAGTGGTTATTCAACATGAGGCATGATCCAATTGACATTTTGAATCATTTTTGGTACAGTCCAAATAATCAATTTTCGGATGAAAAACGATGACTCCGGACCTGTCGAACGATCCCCAAATGGTCTATAATGATGAAATTTTAACATTTAATCTTTTGACTCTAAATGACTGTTGGATGTGAATTATGACTTTGTCAACTAAAATAAGTGTGTTTAAAGTCATTTCTGCCTGAAACGGGTCAAAATTGAAGCTTTTGAGTAAGCAAAACTCTGTAAAAATGGCAATTTTGGTCACTGTGAGGGTTTAAAAAGTGGTTATTCAACATGAGGCCCGTTCCAATTGACATTTTGAATCATTTTTGGTACAGTCCAAAAAATCAATTTTCGGATGAAAAACGATGACTCCGGACCTGTCGACTGATCTCAAAATGGTCAATATGGATGAAATTTCAACATTTATTCTTTTGACTCTAAATGACTGTTGGATGTGAATTATGACTTTGTCAACTAAAATAAGTGTGTTTAAAGTCATTTCTGTGCCTGAAACGGGTCAAAATTGAAGCTTTTGAGTAAGCAAAACTCTGTAAAAATGGCAATTTTGGTAACTGTGAGGGTTTAAAAAGTGGTTATTCAACATGATGCACGATCCAATTGACATTCTGAATCATTTTTGGTACAGTCCAAAAAATCAATTTTCGGATGAAAAACGATGACTCCGGACCTGTCGAACGATCTCAAAATGGTCAATATGGATGAAATTTCAACATTTATTCTTTTGACTCTAAATGACTGTTGGATGTGAATTATGACTTTGTCAACTAAAATAAGTGTGTTTAAAGTCATTTCTGTGCCTGAAACGGGTCAAAATTGAAGCTTTTGAGTAAGCAAAACTCTGTAAAAATGGCAATTTTGGTCACTGTGAGGGTTTAAAAAGTGGTTATTCAACATGAGGCATGATCCAATTGACATTTTGAATCATTTTTGGTACAGTCCAAAAAATCAATTTTCGGATGAAAAACGATGACTCCGGACCTGTCGAACGTTCCCAAAATGGTCCATAATGATGAAATTTCAACATTTAATCTTTTGACTCTAAATGACTGTTGGATGTAAATTATGACTTTGTCAACTAAAACAAGTGTGTTTAAAGTCATTTCTGTGCCTGAAATGGGTCAAAATTGAAGCTTTTGAGTAAGCAAAACTCTGTAAAAATGGCGATTTTGGTCACTGTGAGGGTTTAAAAAGTGGTTATTCAACATGATGCACGATCCAATTGAAATTTTGAATCATTTTTGGTACAGTCCAAAAAATCAATTTTCGGATGAAAAACGATGACTCCGGACCTGTCGAACGATCCCAAAATAGTCTATAATGATGAAATTTTAACATTTAATCTTTTGACTCTAAATGACTGTTGGATGTGAATTATGACTTTGTCAACTAAAATAAGTGTGTTTAAAGTCATTTCTGTGCCTGAAACGGGTCAAAATTGAAGCTTTTGAGTAAGCAAAACTCTGTAAAAATGGCAATTTTGGTAACTGTGAGGGTTTAAAAAGTGGTTATTCAACATGAGGCATGATCCAATTGACATTTTGAATCATTTTTGGTACAGTCCAAAAAATCAATTTTCGGATGAAAAACGATGACTCCGGACCTGTCGAACGTTCCCAAAATGGTCCATAATGATGAAATTTCAACATTTAATCTTTTGACTCTAAATGACTGTTGGATGTAAATTATGACTTTGTCAACTAAAATAAGTGTGTTTAAAGTCATTTCTGTGCCTGAAACGGGTCAAAATTGAAGCTTTTGAGTAAGCAAAACTCTGTAAAAATGGCAATTTTGGTCACTGTGAGGGTTTAAAAAGTGGTTATTCAACATGAGGCATGATCCAATTGACATTTTGAATCATTTTTGGTACAGTCCAAAAAATCAATTTTCGGATGAAAAACGATGACTCCGGACCTGTCGAACGTTCCCAAAATGGTCCATAATGATGAAATTTCAACATTTAATCTTTTGACTCTAAATGACTGTTGGATGTAAATTATGACTTTGTCAACTAAAACAAGTGTGTTTAAAGTCATTTCTGTGCCTGAAATGGGTCAAAATTGAAGCTTTTGAGTAAGCAAAACTCTGTAAAAATGGCGATTTTGGTCACTGTGAGGGTTTAAAAAGTGGTTATTCAACATGATGCACGATCCAATTGAAATTTTGAATCATTTTTGGTACAGTCCAAAAAATCAATTTTCGGATGAAAAACGATGACTCCGGACCTGTCGAACGATCCCAAAATAGTCTATAATGATGAAATTTTAACATTTAATCTTTTGACTCTAAATGACTGTTGGATGTGAATTATGACTTTGTCATCTAAAATAAGTGTGTTTAAAGTCATTTCTGTGCCTGAAACGGGTCAAAATTGAAGCTTTTGAGTAAGCAAAACTCTGTAAAAATGGCAATTTTGGTCACTGTGAGGGTTTAAAAAGTGGTTATTCAACATGAGGCATGATCCAATTGACATTTTGAATCATTTTTGGTACAGTCCAAAAAATCAATTTTCGGATGAAAAACGATGACTCCGGACCTGTCGAACGTTCCCAAAATGGTCCATAATGATGAAATTTCAACATTTAATCTTTTGACTCTAAATGACTGTTGGATGTAAATTATGACTTTGTCAACTAAAACAAGTGTGTTTAAAGTCATTTCTGTGCCTGAAACGGGTCAAAATTGAAGCTTTTGAGTAAGCAAAACTCTGTAAAAATGGCGATTTTGGTCACTGTGAGGGTTTAAAAAGTGGTTATTCAACATGATGCACGATCCAATTGAAATTTTGAATCATTTTTGGTACAGTCCAAAAAATCAATTTTCGGATGAAAAACGATGACTCCGGACCTGTCGAACGATCCCAAAATAGTCTATAATGATGAAATTTTAACATTTAATCTTTTGACTCTAAATGACTGTTGGATGTGAATTATGACTTTGTCATCTAAAATAAGTGTGTTTAAAGTCATTTCTGTGCCTGAAACGGGTCAAAATTGAAGCTTTTGAGTAAGCAAAACTCTGTAAAAATGGCAATTTTGGTCACTGTGAGGGTTTAAAAAGTGGTTATTCAACATGAGGCACAATCCAATTGACATTTTGAATCATTTTTGGTACAGTCCAAAAAATCAATTTTCGGATGAAAAACGATGACTCCGGACCTGTCGAACGATCCCAAAATGGTCAATATGGATGAAATTTCAACATTTAATCTTTTGACTCTAAATGACTGTTGGATGTGAATTATGAATTTGTCAACTAAAATAAGTGTGTTTAAAGTCATTTCTGTGCCTGAAACGGGTCAAAATTGAAGCTTTTGAGTAAGCAAAACTCAGTAAAAATGGCAATTTTGGTCACTGTGAGGGTTTAAACAGTGGTTATTCAACATGAGGCATGATCCAATTGACATTTTTAATCATTTTTGGTACAGTCCAAATAATCAATTTTCGGATGAAAAACGATGACTCCGGACCTGTTGAACGATCCCCAAATGGTCTATAATGATGAAATTTTAACATTTAATCTTTTGACTCTAAATGACTGTTGGATGTGAATTATGACTTTGTCAACTAAAATAAGTGTGTTTAAAGTCATTTCTGTGCCTGAAACGGGTCAAAATTGAAGCTTTTGAGTAAGCAAAACTCTGTAAAAATGGCAATTTTGGTCACTGTGAGGGTTTAAAAAGTGGTTATTTAACATGATGCACGATCCAATTGACATTTTGAATCATTTTTGGTACAGTCCAAAAAATCAATTTTCGGATGAAAAACGATGACTCCGGAACTGTCGAACGATCCCAAAATAGTCTATAATGATGAAATTTTAACATTTAATCTTTTGACTCTAAATGACTGTTGGATGTGAATTATGACTTTGTCAACTAAAATAAGTGTGTTTAAAGTCATTTCTGCCTGAAACGGGTCAAAATTGAAGCTTTTGAGTAAGCAAAACTCTGTAAAAATGGCAATTTTGGTCACTGTGAGGGTTTAAAAAGTGGTTATTCAACATGAGGCCCGTTCCAATTGACATTTTGAATCATTTTTGGTACAGTCCAAAAAATCAATTTTCGGATGAAAAACGATGACTCCGGACCTGTCGAACGTTCCCAAAATGGTCCATAATGATGAAATTTCAACATTTAATCTTTTGACTCTAAATGATTGTTGGATGTGAATTATGACTTTGTCAACTAAAATAAGTGTGTTTAAAGTCATTTCTGTGCCTGAAACGGGTCAAAATTGAAGCTTTTGAGTAAGCAAAACTCTGTAAAAATGGCAATTTTGGTCACTGTGAGGGTTTAAACAGTGGTTATTCAACATGAGGCATGATCCAATTGACATTTTGAATCATTTTTGGTACAGTCCAAAAAATCAATTTTCGGATGAAAAACGATGACTCCGGACCTGTCGAACGTTCCCAAAATGGTCCATAATGATGAAATTTCAACATTTAATCTTTTGACTCTAAATGATTGTTGGATGTGAATTATGACTTTGTCAACTAAAATAAGTGTGTTTAAAGTCATTTCTGTGCCTGAAACGGGTCAAAATTGAAGCTTTTGAGTAAGCAAAACTCTGTAAAAATGGCAATTTTGGTCACTGTGAGGGTTTAAACAGTGGTTATTCAACATGAGGCATGATCCAATTGACATTTTGAATCATTTTTGGTACAGTCCAAATAATCAATTTTCGGATGAAAAACGATGACTCCGGACCTGTCGAACGATCCCCAAATGGTCTATAATGATGAAATTTTAACATTTAATCTTTTGACTCTAAATGACTGTTGGATGTGAATTATGACTTTGTCAACTAAAATAAGTGTGTTTAAAGTCATTTCTATGCCTGAAACGGGTCAAAATTGAAGCTTTTGAGTAAGCAAAACTCTGTAAAAATGGCAATTTTGGTCACTGTGAGGGTTTAAAAAGTGGTTATTCAACATGATGCACGATCCAATTGACATTTTGAATCATTTTTGGTACAGTCCAAAAAATCAATTTTCGGATGAAAAACGATGACTCCGGAACTGTCGAACGATCCCAAAATAGTCTATAATGATGAAATTTTAACATTTAATCTTTTGACTCTAAATGACTGTTGGATGTGAATTATGACTTTGTCAACTAAAATAAGTGTGTTTAAAGTCATTTCTGTGCCTGAAACGGGTCAAAATTGAAGCTTTTGAGTAAGCAAAACTCTGTAAAAATGGCAATTTTGGTCACTGTGAGGGTTTAAACAGTGGTTATTCAACATGAGGCATGATCCAATTGACATTTTGAATCATTTTTGGTACAGTCCAAATAATCAATTTTCGGATGAAAAACGATGACTCCGGACCTGTCGAACGATCCCCAAATGGTCTATAATGATGAAATTTTAACATTTAATCTTTTGACTCTAAATGACTGTTGGATGTGAATTATGACTTTGTCAACTAAAATAAGTGTGTTTAATGTCATTTCTGCCTGAAACGGGTCAAAATTGAAGCTTTTGAGTAAGCAAAACTCTGTAAAAATGGCAATTTTGGTCAAGTGAGGGTTTAAAAAGTGGTTATTCAACATGAGGCCCGTTCCAATTGACATTTTGAATCATTTTTGGTACAGTCCAAAAAATCAATTTTCGGATGAAAAACGATGACTCCGGACCTGTCGACTGATCTCAAAATGGTCAATATGGATGAAATTTCAACATTTATTCTTTTGACTCTAAATGACTGTTGGATGTGAACTATGACTTTGTCAACTAAAATAAGTGTGTTTAAAGTCATTTCTGTGCCTGAAACGGGTCAAAATTGAAGCTTTTGAGTAAGCAAAACTCTGTAAAAATGGCAATTTTGGTAACTGTGAGGGTTTAAAAAGTGGTTATTCAACATGATGCACGATCCAATTGACATTCTGAATCATTTTTGGTACAGTCCAAAAAATCAATTTTCGGATGAAAAACGATGACTCCGGACCTGTCGAACGATCTCAAAATGGTCAATATGGATGAAATTTCAACATTTATTCTTTTGACTCTAAATGACTGTTGGATGTGAATTATGACTTTGTCAACTAAAATAAGTGTGTTTAAAGTCATTTCTGTGCCTGAAACGGGTCAAAATTGAAGCTTTTGAGTAAGCAAAACTCTGTAAAAATGGCAATTTTGGTCACTGTGAGGGTTTAAAAAGTGGTTATTCAACATGAGGCATGATCCAATTGACATTTTGAATCATTTTTGGTACAGTCCAAAAAATCAATTTTCGGATGAAAAACGATGACTCCGGACCTGTCGAACGTTCCCAAAATGGTCCATAATGATGAAATTTCAACATTTAATATTTTGACTCTAAATGACTGTTGGATGTAAATTATGACTTTGTCAACTAAAACAAGTGTGTTTAAAGTCATTTCTGTGCCTGAAACGGGTCAAAATTGAAGCTTTTGAGTAAGCAAAACTCTGTAAAAATGGCGATTTTGGTCACTGTGAGGGTTTAAAAAGTGGTTATTCAACATGATGCACGATCCAATTGAAATTTTGAATCATTTTTGGTACAGTCCAAAAAATCAATTTTCGGATGAAAAACGATGACTCCGGACCTGTCGAACGATCCCAAAATAGTCTATAATGATGAAATTTTAACATTTAATATTTTGACTCTAAATGACTGTTGGATGTGAATTATGACTTTGTCAACTAAAATAAGTGTTTTTAAAGTCATTTCTGTGCCTGAAACGGGTCAAAAATGAAGCTTTTGAGTAAGCAAAACTCTGAAAAAATGGCAATTTTGGTCACTGTGAGGGTTTAAACAGTGGTTATTCAACATGAGGCATGATCCAATTGACATTTTGAATCATTTTTAGTACAGTCCAAATAATCAATTTTCGGATGAAAAACGATGACTCCGGACCTGTCGAACGATCCCCAAATGGTCTATAATGATGAAATTTTAACATTTAATCTTTTGACTCTAAATGACTGTTTGATGTGAATTATGACTTTGTCAACTAAAATAAGTGTGTTTAAAGTCATTTCTGCCTGAAACGGGTCAAAATTGAAGCTTTTGAGTAAGCAAAACTCTCTAAAAATGGCAATTTTGGTCATTGTGAGGGTTTAAAAAGTGGTTATTCAACATGAGGCACGATCCATTTGACATTTTGAATCATTTTTGGTACAGTCCAAAAAATCAATTTTTCGATGAAAAACGATGACTCGGGACCTGTCGAACGATCCCAAAATGGTCCATAATGATGAAATTTTAACATTTAATCTTTTGACTCTAAATGACTGTTGGATGTGAATTATGACTTTGTCAACTAGAATAAGTGTGTTTAAAGTCATTTCTGTGCCTGAAACGGGTCAAAATGGAAGCTTTTGAGTAAGCAAAACTCTGTAAAAATGGCAATTTTGGTCACTGTGAGGGTTTAAACAGTGGTTATTCAACATGAGGCATGATCCAATTGACATTTTGAATCATTTTTGGTACAGTCCAAAAAATCAATTTTCGGATGAAAAACGATGACTCCGGACCTGTCGAACGATCCCCAAATGGTCTATAATGATGAAATTTTAACATTTAATCTTTTGACTCTAAATGATTGTTGGATGTGAATTATGACTTTGTCAACTAAAATAAGTGTGTTTAAAGTCATTTCTGTGCCTGAAACGGGTCAAAATTGAAGCTTTTGAGTAAGCAAAACTCTGTAAAAATGGCAATTTTGGTCACTGTGAGGGTTTAAACAGTGGTTATTCAACATGAGGCATGATCCAATTGACATTTTGAATCATTTTTGGTACAGTCCAAATAATCAATTTTCGGATGAAAAACGATGACTCCGGACCTGTAGCACGATCCCCAAATGGTCTATAATGATGAAATTTTAACATTTAATCTTTTGACTCTAAATGACTGTTGGATGTGAATTATGACTTTGTCAACTAAAATAAGTGTGTTTAAAGTCATTTCTGTGCCTGAAACGGGTCAAAATTGAAGCTTTTGAGTAAGCAAAACTCTGTAAAAATGGCAATTTTGGTCACTGTGAGGGTTTAAAAAGTGGTTATTCAACATGATGCACGATCCAATTGACATTTTGAATCATTTTTGGTACAGTCCAAAAAATCAATTTTCGGATGAAAAACGATGACTCCGGAACTGTCGAACGATCCCAAAATAGTCTATAATGATGAAATTTTAACATTTAATCTTTTGACTCTAAATGACTGTTGGATGTGAATTATGACTTTGTCAACTAAAATAAGTGTGTTTAAAGTCATTTCTGTGCCTGAAACGGGTCAAAATTGAAGCTTTTGAGTAAGCAAAACTCTGTAAAAATGGCAATTTTGGTCACTGTGAGGGTTTAAACAGTGGTTATTCAACATGAGGCATGATCCAATTGACATTTTGAATCATTTTTGGTACAGTCCAAATAATCAATTTTCGGATGAAAAACGATGACTCCGGACCTGTCGAACGATCCCCAAATGGTCTATAATGATGAAATTTTAACATTTAATCTTTTGACTCTAAATGACTGTTGGATGTGAATTATGACTTTGTCAACTAAAATAAGTGTGTTTAAAGTCATTTCTGCCTGAAACGGGTCAAAATTGAAGCTTTTGAGTAAGCAAAACTCTGTAAAAATGGCAATTTTGGTCACTGTGAGGGTTTAAAAAGTGGTTATTCAACATGAGGCCCGTTCCAATTGACATTTTGAATCATTTTTGGTACAGTCCAAAAAATCAATTTTCGGATGAAAAACGATGACTCCGGACCTGTCGACTGATCTCAAAATGGTCAATATGGATGAAATTTCAACATTTATTCTTTTGACTCTAAATGACTGTTGGATGTGAATTATGACTTTGTCAACTAAAATAAGTGTGTTTAAAGTCATTTCTGTGCCTGAAACGGGTCAAAATTGAAGCTTTTGAGTAAGCAAAACTCTGTAAAAATGGCAATTTTGGTCACTGTGAGGGTTTAAAAAGTGGTTATTCAACATGAGGCATGATCCAATTGACATTTTGAATAATTTTTGGTACAGTCCAAAAAATCAATTTTCGGATGAAAAACGATGACTCCGGACCTGTCGAACGTTCCCAAAATGGTCCATAATGATGAAATTTCAACATTTAATCTTTTGACTCTAAATGACTGTTGGATGTAAATTATGACTTTGTCAACTAAAACAAGTGTGTTTAAAGTCATTTCTGTGCCTGAAACGGGTCAAAATTGAAGCTTTTGAGTAAGCAAAACTCTGAAAAAATGGCAATTTTGGTCACTGTGAGGGTTTAAACAGTGGTTATTCAACATGAGGCATGATCCAATTGACATTTTGAATCATTTTTGGTACAGTCCAAATAATCAATTTTCGGATGAAAAACGATGACTCCGGACCTGTCGAACGATCCCCAAATGGTCTATAATGATGAAATTTTAACATTTAATCTTTTGACTCTAAATGACTGTTGGATGTGAATTATGACTTTGTCAACTAAAATAAGTGTGTTTAAAGTCATTTCTGCCTGAAACGGGTCAAAATTGAAGCTTTTGAGTAAGCAAAACTCTGTAAAAATGGCAATTTTGGTCACTGTGAGGGTTTAAAAAGTGGTTATTCAACATGAGGCCCGTTCCAATTGACATTTTGAATCATTTTTGGTACAGTCCAAAAAATCAATTTTCGGATGAAAAACGATGACTCCGGACCTGTCGACTGATCTCAAAATGGTCAATATGGATGAAATTTCAACATTTATTCTTTTGACTCTAAATGACTGTTGGATGTGAATTATGACTTTGTCAACTAAAATAAGTGTGTTTAAAGTCATTTCTGTGCCTGAAACGGGTCAAAATTGAAGCTTTTGAGTAAGCAAAACTCTGTAAAAATGGCAATTTTGGTAACTGTGAGGGTTTAAAAAGTGGTTATTCAACATGATGCACGATCCAATTGACATTCTGAATCATTTTTGGTACAGTCCAAAAAATCAATTTTCGGATGAAAAACGATGACTCCGGACCTTTCGAACGATCTCAAAATGGTCAATATGGATGAAATTTCAACATTTATTCTTTTGACTCTAAATGACTGTTGGATGTGAATTATGACTTTGTCAACTAAAATAAGTGTGTTTAAAGTCATTTCTGTGCCTGAAACGGGTCAAAATTGAAGCTTTTGAGTAAGCAAAACTCTGTAAAAATGGCAATTTTGGTCACTGTGAGGGTTTAAAAAGTGGTTATTCAACATGATGCACGATCCAATTGAAATTTTGAATCATTTTTGGTACAGTCCAAAAAATCAATTTTCGGATGAAAAACGATGACCTGTCGAACGATCCCAAAATAGTCTATAATGATGAAATTTTAACATTTAATCTTTTGACTCTAAATGACTGTTGGATGTGAATTATGACTTTGTCATCTAAAATAAGTGTGTTTAAAGTCATTTCTGTGCCTGAAACGGGTCAAAATTGAAGCTTTTGAGTAAGCAAAACTCTGTAAAAATGGCAATTTTGGTCACTGTGAGGGTTTAAAAAGTGGTTATTCAACATGAGGCACAATCCAATTGACATTTTGAATCATTTTTGGTACAGTCCAAAAAATCAATTTTCGGATGAAAAACGATGACTCCGGACCTGTCGAACGATCCCAAAATGGTCAATATGGATGAAATTTCAACATTTAATCTTTTGACTCTAAATGACTGTTGGATGTGAATTATGAATTTGTCAACTAAAATAAGTGTGTTTAAAGTCATTTCTGTGCCTGAAACGGGTCAAAATTGAAGCTTTTGAGTAAGCAAAACTCTGTAAAAATGGCAATTTTGGTAACTGTGAGGGTTTAAAAAGTGGTTATTCAACATGATGCACAATCCAATTGACATTCTGAATCATTTTTGGTACAGTCCAAAAAATCAATTTTCGGATGAAAAACGATGACTCCGGACCTGTCGAACGATCTCAAAATGGTCAATATGGATGAAATTTCAACATTTATTCTTTTGACTCTAAATGACTGTTGGATGTGAATTATGACTTTGTCAACTAAAATAAGTGTGTTTAAAGTCATTTCTGTGCCTGAAACGGGTCAAAATTGAAGCTTTTGAGTAAGCAAAACTCTGTAAAAATGGCAATTTTGGTCACTGTGAGGGTTTAAAAAGTGGTTATTCAACATGAGGCATGATCCAATTGACATTTTGAATCATTTTTGGTACAGTCCAAAAAATCAATTTTCGGATGAAAAACGATGACTCCGGACCTGTCGAACGTTCCCAAAATGGTCCATAATGATGAAATTTCAACATTTAATCTTTTGACTCTAAATGACTGTTGGATGTAAATTATGACTTTGTCAACTAAAACAAGTGTGTTTAAAGTCATTTCTGTGCCTGAAACGGGTCAAAATTGAAGCTTTTGAGTAAGCAAAACTCTGTAAAAATGGCGATTTTGGTCACTGTGAGGGTTTAAAAAGTGGTTATTCAACATGATGCACGATCCAATTGAAATTTTGAATCATTTTTGGTACAGTCCAAAAAATCAATTTTCGGATGAAAAACGATGACTCCGGACCTGTCGAACGATCCCAAAATAGTCTATAATGATGAAATTTTAACATTTAATCTTTTGACTCTAAATGACTGTTGGATGTGAATTATGACTTTGTCATCTAAAATAAGTGTGTTTAAAGTCATTTCTGTGCCTGAAACGGGTCAAAATTGAAGCTTTTGAGTAAGCAAAACTCTGTAAAAATGGCAATTTTGGTCACTGTGAGGGTTTAAAAAGTGGTTATTCAACATGAGGCACAATCCAATTGACATTTTGAATCATTTTTGGTACAGTCCAAAAAATCAATTTTCGGATGAAAAACGATGACTCCGGACCTGTCGAACGATCCCAAATTGGTCAATATGGATGAAATTTCAACATTTAATCTTTTGACTCTAAATGACTGTTGGATGTGAATTATGAATTTGTCAACTAAAATAAGTGTGTTTAAAGTCATTTCTGTGCCTGAAACGGGTCAAAATTGAAGCTTTTGAGTAAGCAAAACTCTCTAAAAATGGCAATTTTGGTCATTGTGAGGGTTTAAAAAGTGGTTATTCAACATGAGGCACGATCCATTTGACATTTTGAATCATTTTTGGTACAGTCCAAAAAATCAATTTTTCGATGAAAAACGATGACTCGGGACCTGTCGAACGATCCCAAAATGGTCCATAATGATGAAATTTTAACATTTAATCTTTTGACTCTAAATGACTGTTGGATGTGAAATATGACTTTGTCAACTAGAATAAGTGTGTTTAAAGTCATTTCTGTGCCTGAAACGGGTCAAAATGGAAGCTTTTGAGTAAGCAAAACTCTGTAAAAATGGCAATTTTGGTCACTGTGAGGGTTTAAACAGTGGTTATTCAACATGAGGCATGATCCAATTGACATTTTGAATCATTTTTGGTACAGTCCAAAAAATCAATTTTCGGATGAAAAACGATGACTCCGGACCTGTCGAACGATCCCCAAATGGTCTATAATGATGAAATTTTAACATTTAATCTTTTGACTCTAAATGACTGTTGGATGTGAATTATGACTTTGTCAACTAAAATAAGTGTGTTTAAAGTCATTTCTGCCTGAAACGGGTCAAAATTGAAGCTTTTGAGTAAGCAAAACTCTCTAAAAATGGCAATTTTGGTCATTGTGAGGGTTTAAAAAGTGGTTATTCAACATGAGGCACGATCCATTTGACATTTTGAATCATTTTTGGTACAGTCCAAAAAATCAATTTTTCGATGAAAAACGATGACTCGGGACCTGTCGAACGATCCCAAAATGGTCCATAATGATGAAATTTTTACATTTAATCTTTTGACTCTAAATGACTGTTGGATGTGAATTATGACTTTGTCAACTAGAATAAGTGTGTTTAAAGTCATTTCTGTGCCTGAAACGGGTCAAAATGGAAGCTTTTGAGTAAGCAAAACTCTGTAAAAATGGCAATTTTGGTCACTGTGAGGGTTTAAACAGTGGTTATTCAACATGAGGCATGATCCAATTGACATTTTGAATCATTTTTGGTACAGTCCAAAAAATCAATTTTCGGATGAAAAACGATGACTCCGGACCTGTCGAACGATCCCCAAATGGTCTATAATGATGAAATTTTAACATTTAATCTTTTGACTCTAAATGATTGTTGGATGTGAATTATGACTTTGTCAACTAAAATAAGTGTGTTTAAAGTCATTTCTGTGCCTGAAACGGGTCAAAATTGAAGCTTTTGAGTAAGCAAAACTCTGTAAAAATGGCAATTTTGGTCACTGTGAGGGTTTAAACAGTGGTTATTCAACATGAGGCATGATCCAATTGACATTTTGAATCATTTTTGGTACAGTCCAAATAATCAATTTTCGGATGAAAAACGATGACTCCGGACCTGTCGAACGATCCCCAAATGGTCTATAATGATGAAATTTTAACATTTAAGCTTTTGACTCTAAATGACTGTTGGATGTGAATTATGACTTTGTCAACTAAAATAAGTGTGTTTAAAGTCATTTCTGTGCCTGAAACGGGTCAAAATTGAAGCTTTTGAGTAAGCAAAACTCTGTAAAAATGGCAATTTTGGTCACTGTGAGGGTTTAAAAAGTGGTTATTCAACATGATGCACGATCCAATTGACATTTTGAATCATTTTTGGTACAGTCCAAAAAATCAATTTTCGGATGAAAAACGATGACTCCGGAACTGTCGAACGATCCCAAAATAGTCTATAATGATGAAATTTTAACATTTAATCTTTTGACTCTAAATGACTGTTGGATGTGAATTATGACTTTGTCAACTAAAATAAGTGTGTTTAAAGTCATTTCTGTGCCTGAAACGGGTCAAAATTGAAGCTTTTGAGTAAGCAAAACTCTGTAAAAATGGCAATTTTGGTCACTGTGAGGGTTTAAACAGTGGTTATTCAACATGAGGCATGATCCAATTGACATTTTGAATCATTTTTGGTACAGTCCAAATAATCAATTTTCGGATGAAAAACGATGACTCCGGACCTGTCGAACGATCCCCAAATGGTCTATAATGATGAAATTTTAACATTTAATCTTTTGACTCTAAATGACTGTTGGATGTGAATTATGACTTTGTCAACTAAAATAAGTGTGTTTAAAGTCATTTCTGCCTGAAACGGGTCAAAATTGAAGCTTTTGAGTAAGCAAAACTCTGTAAAAATGGCAATTTTGGTCACTGTGAGGGTTTAAAAAGTGGTTATTCAACATGAGGCCCGTTCCAATTGACATTTTGAATCATTTTTGGTACAGTCCAAAAAATCAATTTTCGGATGAAAAACGATGACTCCGGACCTGTCGACTGATCTCAAAATGGTCAATATGGATGAAATTTCAACATTTATTCTTTTGACTCTAAATGACTGTTGGATGTGAATTATGACTTTGTCAACTAAAATAAGTGTGTTTAAAGTCATTTCTGTGCCTGAAACGGGTCAAAATTGAAGCTTTTGAGTAAGCAAAACTCTGTAAAAATGGCAATTTTGGTCACTGTGAGGGTTTAAAAAGTGGTTATTCAACATGAGGCATGATCCAATTGACATTTTGAATCATTTTTGGTACAGTCCAAAAAATCAATTTTCGGATGAAAAACGATGACTCCGGACCTGTCGAACGTTCCCAAAATGGTCCATAATGATGAAATTTCAACATTTAATCTTTTGACTCTAAATGACTGTTGGATGTAAATTATGACTTTGTCAACTAAAACAAGTGTGTTTAAAGTCATTTCTGTGCCTGAAACGGGTCAAAATTGAAGCTTTTGAGTAAGCAAAACTCTGAAAAAATGGCAATTTTGGTCACTGTGAGGGTTTAAACAGTGGTTATTCAACATGAGGCATGATCCAATTGACATTTTGAATCATTTTTGGTACAGTCCAAATAATCAATTTTCGGATGAAAAACGATGACTCCGGACCTGTCGAACGATCCCCAAATGGTCTATAATGATGAAATTTTAACATTTAATCTTTTGACTCTAAATGACTGTTGGATGTGAATTATGACTTTGTCAACTAAAATAAGTGTGTTTAAAGTCATTTCTGCCTGAAACGGGTCAAAATTGAAGCTTTTGAGTAAGCAAAACTCTGTAAAAATGGCAATTTTGGTCACTGTGAGGGTTTAAAAAGTGGTTATTCAACATGAGGCCCGTTCCAATTGACATTTTGAATCATTTTTGGTACAGTCCAAAAAATCAATTTTCGGATGAAAAACGATGACTCCGGACCTGTCGACTGATCTCAAAATGGTCAATATGGATGAAATTTCAACATTTATTCTTTTGACTCTAAATGACTGTTGGATGTGAATTATGACTTTGTCAACTAAAATAAGTGTGTTTAAAGTCATTTCTGTGCCTGAAACGGGTCAAAATTGAAGCTTTTGAGTAAGCAAAACTCTGTAAAAATGGCAATTTTGGTAACTGTGAGGGTTTAAAAAGTGGTTATTCAACATGATGCACGATCCAATTGACATTCTGAATCATTTTTGGTACAGTCCAAAAAATCAATTTTCGGATGAAAAACGATGACTCCGGACCTTTCGAACGATCTCAAAATGGTCAATATGGATGAAATTTCAACATTTATTCTTTTGACTCTAAATGACTGTTGGATGTGAATTATGACTTTGTCAACTAAAATAAGTGTGTTTAAAGTCATTTCTGTGCCTGAAACGGGTCAAAATTGAAGCTTTTGAGTAAGCAAAACTCTGTAAAAATGGCAATTTTGGTCACTGTGAGGGTTTAAAAAGTGGTTATTCAACATGATGCACGATCCAATTGAAATTTTGAATCATTTTTGGTACAGTCCAAAAAATCAATTTTCGGATGAAAAACGATGACCTGTCGAACGATCCCAAAATAGTCTATAATGATGAAATTTTAACATTTAATCTTTTGACTCTAAATGACTGTTGGATGTGAATTATGACTTTGTCATCTAAAATAAGTGTGTTTAAAGTCATTTCTGTGCCTGAAACGGGTCAAAATTGAAGCTTTTGAGTAAGCAAAACTCTGTAAAAATGGCAATTTTGGTCACTGTGAGGGTTTAAAAAGTGGTTATTCAACATGAGGCACAATCCAATTGACATTTTGAATCATTTTTGGTACAGTCCAAAAAATCAATTTTCGGATGAAAAACGATGACTCCGGACCTGTCGAACGATCCCAAAATGGTCAATATGGATGAAATTTCAACATTTAATCTTTTGACTCTAAATGACTGTTGGATGTGAATTATGAATTTGTCAACTAAAATAAGTGTGTTTAAAGTCATTTCTGTGCCTGAAACGGGTCAAAATTGAAGCTTTTGAGTAAGCAAAACTCTGTAAAAATGGCAATTTTGGTAACTGTGAGGGTTTAAAAAGTGGTTATTCAACATGATGCACAATCCAATTGACATTCTGAATCATTTTTGGTACAGTCCAAAAAATCAATTTTCGGATGAAAAACGATGACTCCGGACCTGTCGAACGATCTCAAAATGGTCAATATGGATGAAATTTCAACATTTATTCTTTTGACTCTAAATGACTGTTGGATGTGAATTATGACTTTGTCAACTAAAATAAGTGTGTTTAAAGTCATTTCTGTGCCTGAAACGGGTCAAAATTGAAGCTTTTGAGTAAGCAAAACTCTGTAAAAATGGCAATTTTGGTCACTGTGAGGGTTTAAAAAGTGGTTATTCAACATGAGGCATGATCCAATTGACATTTTGAATCATTTTTGGTACAGTCCAAAAAATCAATTTTCGGATGAAAAACGATGACTCCGGACCTGTCGAACGTTCCCAAAATGGTCCATAATGATGAAATTTCAACATTTAATCTTTTGACTCTAAATGACTGTTGGATGTAAATTATGACTTTGTCAACTAAAACAAGTGTGTTTAAAGTCATTTCTGTGCCTGAAACGGGTCAAAATTGAAGCTTTTGAGTAAGCAAAACTCTGTAAAAATGGCGATTTTGGTCACTGTGAGGGTTTAAAAAGTGGTTATTCAACATGATGCACGATCCAATTGAAATTTTGAATCATTTTTGGTACAGTCCAAAAAATCAATTTTCGGATGAAAAACGATGACTCCGGACCTGTCGAACGATCCCAAAATAGTCTATAATGATGAAATTTTAACATTTAATCTTTTGACTCTAAATGACTGTTGGATGTGAATTATGACTTTGTCATCTAAAATAAGTGTGTTTAAAGTCATTTCTGTGCCTGAAACGGGTCAAAATTGAAGCTTTTGAGTAAGCAAAACTCTGTAAAAATGGCAATTTTGGTCACTGTGAGGGTTTAAAAAGTGGTTATTCAACATGAGGCACAATCCAATTGACATTTTGAATCATTTTTGGTACAGTCCAAAAAATCAATTTTCGGATGAAAAACGATGACTCCGGACCTGTCGAACGATCCCAAATTGGTCAATATGGATGAAATTTCAACATTTAATCTTTTGACTCTAAATGACTGTTGGATGTGAATTATGAATTTGTCAACTAAAATAAGTGTGTTTAAAGTCATTTCTGTGCCTGAAACGGGTCAAAATTGAAGCTTTTGAGTAAGCAAAACTCTCTAAAAATGGCAATTTTGGTCATTGTGAGGGTTTAAAAAGTGGTTATTCAACATGAGGCACGATCCATTTGACATTTTGAATCATTTTTGGTACAGTCCAAAAAATCAATTTTTCGATGAAAAACGATGACTCGGGACCTGTCGAACGATCCCAAAATGGTCCATAATGATGAAATTTTAACATTTAATCTTTTGACTCTAAATGACTGTTGGATGTGAAATATGACTTTGTCAACTAGAATAAGTGTGTTTAAAGTCATTTCTGTGCCTGAAACGGGTCAAAATGGAAGCTTTTGAGTAAGCAAAACTCTGTAAAAATGGCAATTTTGGTCACTGTGAGGGTTTAAACAGTGGTTATTCAACATGAGGCATGATCCAATTGACATTTTGAATCATTTTTGGTACAGTCCAAAAAATCAATTTTCGGATGAAAAACGATGACTCCGGACCTGTCGAACGATCCCCAAATGGTCTATAATGATGAAATTTTAACATTTAATCTTTTGACTCTAAATGACTGTTGGATGTGAATTATGACTTTGTCAACTAAAATAAGTGTGTTTAAAGTCATTTCTGCCTGAAACGGGTCAAAATTGAAGCTTTTGAGTAAGCAAAACTCTCTAAAAATGGCAATTTTGGTCATTGTGAGGGTTTAAAAAGTGGTTATTCAACATGAGGCACGATCCATTTGACATTTTGAATCATTTTTGGTACAGTCCAAAAAATCAATTTTTCGATGAAAAACGATGACTCGGGACCTGTCGAACGATCCCAAAATGGTCCATAATGATGAAATTTTTACATTTAATCTTTTGACTCTAAATGACTGTTGGATGTGAATTATGACTTTGTCAACTAGAATAAGTGTGTTTAAAGTCATTTCTGTGCCTGAAACGGGTCAAAATGGAAGCTTTTGAGTAAGCAAAACTCTGTAAAAATGGCAATTTTGGTCACTGTGAGGGTTTAAACAGTGGTTATTCAACATGAGGCATGATCCAATTGACATTTTGAATCATTTTTGGTACAGTCCAAAAAATCAATTTTCGGATGAAAAACGATGACTCCGGACCTGTCGAACGATCCCCAAATGGTCTATAATGATGAAATTTTAACATTTAATCTTTTGACTCTAAATGATTGTTGGATGTGAATTATGACTTTGTCAACTAAAATAAGTGTGTTTAAAGTCATTTCTGTGCCTGAAACGGGTCAAAATTGAAGCTTTTGAGTAAGCAAAACTCTGTAAAAATGGCAATTTTGGTCACTGTGAGGGTTTAAACAGTGGTTATTCAACATGAGGCATGATCCAATTGACATTTTGAATCATTTTTGGTACAGTCCAAATAATCAATTTTCGGATGAAAAACGATGACTCCGGACCTGTCGAACGATCCCCAAATGGTCTATAATGATGAAATTTTAACATTTAAGCTTTTGACTCTAAATGACTGTTGGATGTGAATTATGACTTTGTCAACTAAAATAAGTGTGTTTAAAGTCATTTCTGTGCCTGAAACGGGTCAAAATTGAAGCTTTTGAGTAAGCAAAACTCTGTAAAAATGGCAATTTTGGTCACTGTGAGGGTTTAAAAAGTGGTTATTCAACATGATGCACGATCCAATTGACATTTTGAATCATTTTTGGTACAGTCCAAAAAATCAATTTTCGGATGAAAAACGATGACTCCGGAACTGTCGAACGATCCCAAAATAGTCTATAATGATGAAATTTTAACATTTAATCTTTTGACTCTAAATGACTGTTGGATGTGAATTATGACTTTGTCAACTAAAATAAGTGTGTTTAAAGTCATTTCTGTGCCTGAAACGGGTCAAAATTGAAGCTTTTGAGTAAGCAAAACTCTGTAAAAATTGCAATATTGGTCACTGTGAGGGTTTAAACAGTTGTTATTCAACATGAGGCATGATCCAATTGACATTTTGAATCATTTTTGGTACAGTCCAAATAATCAATTTTCGGATGAAAAACGATGACTCCGGACCTGTCGAACGATCCCCAAATGGTCTATAATGATGAAATTTTAACATTTAATCTTTTGACTCTAAATGACTGTTGGATGTGAATTATGACTTTGTCAACTAAAATAAGTGTGTTTAAAGTCATTTCTGCCTGAAACGGGTCAAAATTGAAGCTTTTGAGTAAGCAAAACTCTGTAAAAATGGCAATTTTGGTCACTGTGAGGGTTTAAAAAGTGGTTATTCAACATGAGGCCCGTTCCAATTGACATTTTGAATCATTTTTGGTACAGTCCAAAAAATCAATTTTCGGATGAAAAACGATGACTCCGGACCTGTCGACTGATCTCAAAATGGTCAATATGGATGAAATTTCAACATTTATTCTTTTGACTCTAAATGACTGTTGGATGTGAATTATGACTTTGTCAACTAAAATAAGTGTGTTTAAAGTCATTTCTGTGCCTGAAACGGGTCAAAATTGAAGCTTTTGAGTAAGCAAAACTCTGTAAAAATGGCAATTTTGGTCACTGTGAGGGTTTAAAAAGTGGTTATTCAACATGAGGCATGATCCAATTGACATTTTGAATCATTTTTGGTACAGTCCAAAAAATCAATTTTCGGATGAAAAACGATGACTCCGGACCTGTCGAACGTTCCCAAAATGGTCCATAATGATGAAATTTCAACATTTAATCTTTTGACTCTAAATGACTGTTGGATGTAAATTATGACTTTGTCAACTAAAACAAGTGTGTTTAAAGTCATTTCTGTGCCTGAAACGGGTCAAAATTGAAGCTTTTGAGTAAGCAAAACTCTGAAAAAATGGCAATTTTGGTCACTGTGAGGGTTTAAACAGTGGTTATTCAACATGAGGCATGATCCAATTGACATTTTGAATCATTTTTGGTACAGTCCAAATAATCAATTTTCGGATGAAAAACGATGACTCCGGACCTGTCGAACGATCCCCAAATGGTCTATAATGATGAAATTTTAACATTTAATCTTTTGACTCTAAATGACTGTTGGATGTGAATTATGACTTTGTCAACTAAAATAAGTGTGTTTAAAGTCATTTCTGCCTGAAACGGGTCAAAATTGAAGCTTTTGAGTAAGCAAAACTCTGTAAAAATGGCAATTTTGGTCACTGTGAGGGTTTAAAAAGTGGTTATTCAACATGAGGCCTGTTCCAATTGACATTTTGAATCATTTTTGGTACAGTCCAAAAAATCAATTTTCGGATGAAAAACGATGACTCCGGATCTGTCGACTGATCTCAAAATGGTCAATATGGATGAAATTTCAACATTTATTCTTTTGACTCTAAATGACTGTTGGATGTGAATTATGACTTTGTCAACTAAAATAAGTGTGTTTAAAGTCATTTCTGTGCCTGAAACGGGTCAAAATTGAAGCTTTTGAGTAAGCAAAACTCTGTAAAAATGGCAATTTTGGTCACTGTGAGGGTTTAAACAGTGGTTATTCAACATGAGGCATGATCCAATTGACATTTTGAATCATTTTTGGTACAGTCCAAAAAATCAATTTTCGGATGAAAAACGATGACTCCGGACCGGTCGAACGATCTCAAAATGGTCAATATGGATGAAATTTCAACATTTATTCTTTTGACTCTAAATGACTGTTGGATGTGAATTATGACTTTGTCAACTAAAATAAGTGTGTTTAAAGTCATTTCTGCCTGAAACGGGTCAAAATTGAAGCTTTTGAGTAAGCAAAACTCTGTAAAAATGGCAATTTTGGTCACTGTGAGGGTTTAAAAAGTGGTTATTCAACATGAGGCCCGTTCCAATTGACATTTTGAATCATTTTTGGTACAGTCCAAAAAATCAATTTTCGGATGAAAAACGATGACTCCGGATCTGTCGACTGATCTCAAAATGGTCAATATGGATGAAATTTCAACATTTATTCTTTTGACTCTAAATGACTGTTGGATGTGAATTATGACTTTGTCAACTAAAATAAGTGTGTTTAAAGTCATTTCTGTGCCTGAAACGGGTCAAAATTGAAGCTTTTGAGTAAGCAAAACTCTGTAAAAATGGCAATTTTGGTCACTGTGAGGGTTTAAAAAGTGGTTATTCAACATGAGGCACAATCCAATTGACATTTTGAATCATTTTTGGTACAGTCCAAAAAATCAATTTTCGGATGAAAAACGATGACTCCGGACCTGTCGAACGATCCCAAAATGGTCAATATGGATGAAATTTCAACATTTAATCTTTTGACTCTAAATGACTGTTGGATGTGAATTATGAATTTGTCAACTAAAATAAGTGTGTTTAAAGTCATTTCTGTGCCTGAAACGGGTCAAAATTGAAGCTTTTGAGTAAGCAAAACTCTGTAAAAATGGCAATTTTGGTAACTGTGAGGGTTTAAAAAGTGGTTATTCAACATGATGCACAATCCAATTGACATTCTGAATCATTTTTGGTACAGTCCAAAAAATCAATTTTCGGATGAAAAACGATGACTCCGGACCTGTCGAACGATCTCAAAATGGTCAATATGGATGAAATTTCAACATTTATTCTTTTGACTCTAAATGACTGTTGGATGTGAATTATGACTTTGTCAACTAAAATAAGTGTGTTTAAAGTCATTTCTGTGCCTGAAACGGGTCAAAATTGAAGCTTTTGAGTAAGCAAAACTCTGTAAAAATGGCAATTTTGGTCACTGTGAGGGTTTAAAAAGTGGTTATTCAACATGAGGCATGATCCAATTGACATTTTGAATCATTTTTGGTACAGTCCAAAAAATCAATTTTCGGATGAAAAACGATGACTCCGGACCTGTCGAACGTTCCCAAAATGGTCCATAATGATGAAATTTCAACATTTAATCTTTTGACTCTAAATGACTGTTGGATGTAAATTATGACTTTGTCAACTAAAACAAGTGTGTTTAAAGTCATTTCTGTGCCTGAAACGGGTCAAAATTGAAGCTTTTGAGTAAGCAAAACTCTGTAAAAATGGCGATTTTGGTCACTGTGAGGGTTTAAAAAGTGGTTATTCAACATGATGCACGATCCAATTGAAATTTTGAATCATTTTTGGTACAGTCCAAAAAATCAATTTTCGGATGAAAAACGATGACTCCGGACCTGTCGAACGATCCCAAAATAGTCTATAATGATGAAATTTTAACATTTAATCTTTTGACTCTAAATGACTGTTGGATGTGAATTATGACTTTGTCATCTAAAATAAGTGTGTTTAAAGTCATTTCTGTGCCTGAAACGGGTCAAAATTGAAGCTTTTGAGTAAGCAAAACTCTGTAAAAATGGCAATTTTGGTCACTGTGAGGGTTTAAAAAGTGGTTATTCAACATGAGGCACAATCCAATTGACATTTTGAATCATTTTTGGTACAGTCCAAAAAATCAATTTTCGGATGAAAAACGATGACTCCGGACCTGTCGAACGATCCCAAATTGGTCAATATGGATGAAATTTCAACATTTAATCTTTTGACTCTAAATGACTGTTGGATGTGAATTATGAATTTGTCAACTAAAATAAGTGTGTTTAAAGTCATTTCTGTGCCTGAAACGGGTCAAAATTGAAGCTTTTGAGTAAGCAAAACTCTCTAAAAATGGCAATTTTGGTCATTGTGAGGGTTTAAAAAGTGGTTATTCAACATGAGGCACGATCCATTTGACATTTTGAATCATTTTTGGTACAGTCCAAAAAATCAATTTTTCGATGAAAAACGATGACTCGGGACCTGTCGAACGATCCCAAAATGGTCCATAATGATGAAATTTTAACATTTAATCTTTTGACTCTAAATGACTGTTGGATGTGAAATATGACTTTGTCAACTAGAATAAGTGTGTTTAAAGTCATTTCTGTGCCTGAAACGGGTCAAAATGGAAGCTTTTGAGTAAGCAAAACTCTGTAAAAATGGCAATTTTGGTCACTGTGAGGGTTTAAACAGTGGTTATTCAACATGAGGCATGATCCAATTGACATTTTGAATCATTTTTGGTACAGTCCAAAAAATCAATTTTCGGATGAAAAACGATGACTCCGGACCTGTCGAACGATCCCCAAATGGTCTATAATGATGAAATTTTAACATTTAATCTTTTGACTCTAAATGACTGTTGGATGTGAATTATGACTTTGTCAACTAAAATAAGTGTGTTTAAAGTCATTTCTGCCTGAAACGGGTCAAAATTGAAGCTTTTGAGTAAGCAAAACTCTCTAAAAATGGCAATTTTGGTCATTGTGAGGGTTTAAAAAGTGGTTATTCAACATGAGGCACGATCCATTTGACATTTTGAATCATTTTTGGTACAGTCCAAAAAATCAATTTTTCGATGAAAAACGATGACTCGGGACCTGTCGAACGATCCCAAAATGGTCCATAATGATGAAATTTTTACATTTAATCTTTTGACTCTAAATGACTGTTGGATGTGAATTATGACTTTGTCAACTAGAATAAGTGTGTTTAAAGTCATTTCTGTGCCTGAAACGGGTCAAAATGGAAGCTTTTGAGTAAGCAAAACTCTGTAAAAATGGCAATTTTGGTCACTGTGAGGGTTTAAACAGTGGTTATTCAACATGAGGCATGATCCAATTGACATTTTGAATCATTTTTGGTACAGTCCAAAAAATCAATTTTCGGATGAAAAACGATGACTCCGGACCTGTCGAACGATCCCCAAATGGTCTATAATGATGAAATTTTAACATTTAATCTTTTGACTCTAAATGATTGTTGGATGTGAATTATGACTTTGTCAACTAAAATAAGTGTGTTTAAAGTCATTTCTGTGCCTGAAACGGGTCAAAATTGAAGCTTTTGAGTAAGCAAAACTCTGTAAAAATGGCAATTTTGGTCACTGTGAGGGTTTAAACAGTGGTTATTCAACATGAGGCATGATCCAATTGACATTTTGAATCATTTTTGGTACAGTCCAAATAATCAATTTTCGGATGAAAAACGATGACTCCGGACCTGTCGAACGATCCCCAAATGGTCTATAATGATGAAATTTTAACATTTAAGCTTTTGACTCTAAATGACTGTTGGATGTGAATTATGACTTTGTCAACTAAAATAAGTGTGTTTAAAGTCATTTCTGTGCCTGAAACGGGTCAAAATTGAAGCTTTTGAGTAAGCAAAACTCTGTAAAAATGGCAATTTTGGTCACTGTGAGGGTTTAAAAAGTGGTTATTCAACATGATGCACGATCCAATTGACATTTTGAATCATTTTTGGTACAGTCCAAAAAATCAATTTTCGGATGAAAAACGATGACTCCGGAACTGTCGAACGATCCCAAAATAGTCTATAATGATGAAATTTTAACATTTAATCTTTTGACTCTAAATGACTGTTGGATGTGAATTATGACTTTGTCAACTAAAATAAGTGTGTTTAAAGTCATTTCTGTGCCTGAAACGGGTCAAAATTGAAGCTTTTGAGTAAGCAAAACTCTGTAAAAATTGCAATATTGGTCACTGTGAGGGTTTAAACAGTTGTTATTCAACATGAGGCATGATCCAATTGACATTTTGAATCATTTTTGGTACAGTCCAAATAATCAATTTTCGGATGAAAAACGATGACTCCGGACCTGTCGAACGATCCCCAAATGGTCTATAATGATGAAATTTTAACATTTAATCTTTTGACTCTAAATGACTGTTGGATGTGAATTATGACTTTGTCAACTAAAATAAGTGTGTTTAAAGTCATTTCTGCCTGAAACGGGTCAAAATTGAAGCTTTTGAGTAAGCAAAACTCTGTAAAAATGGCAATTTTGGTCACTGTGAGGGTTTAAAAAGTGGTTATTCAACATGAGGCCCTTTCCAATTGACATTTTGAATCATTTTTGGTACAGTCCAAAAAATCAATTTTCGGATGAAAAACGATGACTCCGGACCTGTCGACTGATCTCAAAATGGTCAATATGGATGAAATTTCAACATTTATTCTTTTGACTCTAAATGACTGTTGGATGTGAATTATGACTTTGTCAACTAAAATAAGTGTGTTTAAAGTCATTTCTGTGCCTGAAACGGGTCAAAATTGAAGCTTTTGAGTAAGCAAAACTCTGTAAAAATGGCAATTTTGGTCACTGTGAGGGTTTAAAAAGTGGTTATTCAACATGAGGCATGATCCAATTGACATTTTGAATCATTTTTGGTACAGTCCAAAAAATCAATTTTCGGATGAAAAACGATGACTCCGGACCTGTCGAACGTTCCCAAAATGGTCCATAATGATGAAATTTCAACATTTAATCTTTTGACTCTAAATGACTGTTGGATGTAAATTATGACTTTGTCAACTAAAACAAGTGTGTTTAAAGTCATTTCTGTGCCTGAAACGGGTCAAAATTGAAGCTTTTGAGTAAGCAAAACTCTGAAAAAATGGCAATTTTGGTCACTGTGAGGGTTTAAACAGTGGTTATTCAACATGAGGCATGATCCAATTGACATTTTGAATCATTTTTGGTACAGTCCAAATAATCAATTTTCGGATGAAAAACGATGACTCCGGACCTGTCGAACGATCCCCAAATGGTCTATAATGATGAAATTTTAACATTTAATCTTTTGACTCTAAATGACTGTTGGATGTGAATTATGACTTTGTCAACTAAAATAAGTGTGTTTAAAGTCATTTCTGCCTGAAACGGGTCAAAATTGAAGCTTTTGAGTAAGCAAAACTCTGTAAAAATGGCAATTTTGGTCACTGTGAGGGTTTAAAAAGTGGTTATTCAACATGAGGCCCGTTCCAATTGACATTTTGAATCATTTTTGGTACAGTCCAAAAAATCAATTTTCGGATGAAAAACGATGACTCCGGATCTGTCGACTGATCTCAAAATGGTCAATATGGATGAAATTTCAACATTTATTCTTTTGACTCTAAATGACTGTTGGATGTGAATTATGACTTTGTCAACTAAAATAAGTGTGTTTAAAGTCATTTCTGTGCCTGAAACGGGTCAAAATGGAAGCTTTTGAGTAAGCAAAACTCTGTAAAAATGGCAATTTTGGTCACTGTGAGGGTTTAAACAGTGGTTATTCAACATGAGGCATGATCCAATTGACATTTTGAATCATTTTTGGTACAGTCCAAAAAATCAATTTTCGGATGAAAAACGATGACTCCGGACCTGTCGAACGATCCCCAAATGGTCTATAATGATGAAATTTTAACATTTAATCTTTTGACTCTAAATGATTGTTGGATGTGAATTATGACTTTGTCAACTAAAATAAGTGTGTTTAAAGTCATTTCTGTGCCTGAAACGGGTCAAAATTGAAGCTTTTGAGTAAGCAAAACTCTGTAAAAATGGCAATTTTGGTCACTGTGAGGGTTTAAACAGTGGTTATTCAACATGAGGCATGATCCAATTGACATTTTGAATCATTTTTGGTACAGTCCAAATAATCAATTTTCGGATGAAAAACGATGACTCCGGACCTGTCGAACGATCCCCAAATGGTCTATAATGATGAAATTTTAACATTTAAGCTTTTGACTCTAAATGACTGTTGGATGTGAATTATGACTTTGTCAACTAAAATAAGTGTGTTTAAAGTCATTTCTGTGCCTGAAACGGGTCAAAATTGAAGCTTTTGAGTAAGCAAAACTCTGTAAAAATGGCAATTTTGGTCACTGTGAGGGTTTAAAAAGTGGTTATTCAACATGATGCACGATCCAATTGACATTTTGAATCATTTTTGGTACAGTCCAAAAAATCAATTTTCGGATGAAAAACGATGACTCCGGAACTGTCGAACGATCCCAAAATAGTCTATAATGATGAAATTTTAACATTTAATCTTTTGACTCTAAATGACTGTTGGATGTGAATTATGACTTTGTCAACTAAAATAAGTGTGTTTAAAGTCATTTCTGTGCCTGAAACGGGTCAAAATTGAAGCTTTTGAGTAAGCAAAACTCTGTAAAAATTGCAATATTGGTCACTGTGAGGGTTTAAACAGTTGTTATTCAACATGAGGCATGATCCAATTGACATTTTGAATCATTTTTGGTACAGTCCAAATAATCAATTTTCGGATGAAAAACGATGACTCCGGACCTGTCGAACGATCCCCAAATGGTCTATAATGATGAAATTTTAACATTTAATCTTTTGACTCTAAATGACTGTTGGATGTGAATTATGACTTTGTCAACTAAAATAAGTGTGTTTAAAGTCATTTCTGCCTGAAACGGGTCAAAATTGAAGCTTTTGAGTAAGCAAAACTCTGTAAAAATGGCAATTTTGGTCACTGTGAGGGTTTAAAAAGTGGTTATTCAACATGAGGCCCGTTCCAATTGACATTTTGAATCATTTTTGGTACAGTCCAAAAAATCAATTTTCGGATGAAAAACGATGACTCCGGACCTGTCGACTGATCTCAAAATGGTCAATATGGATGAAATTTCAACATTTATTCTTTTGACTCTAAATGACTGTTGGATGTGAATTATGACTTTGTCAACTAAAATAAGTGTGTTTAAAGTCATTTCTGTGCCTGAAACGGGTCAAAATTGAAGCTTTTGAGTAAGCAAAACTCTGTAAAAATGGCAATTTTGGTCACTGTGAGGGTTTAAAAAGTGGTTATTCAACATGAGGCATGATCCAATTGACATTTTGAATCATTTTTGGTACAGTCCAAAAAATCAATTTTCGGATGAAAAACGATGACTCCGGACCTGTCGAACGTTCCCAAAATGGTCCATAATGATGAAATTTCAACATTTAATCTTTTGACTCTAAATGACTGTTGGATGTAAATTATGACTTTGTCAACTAAAACAAGTGTGTTTAAAGTCATTTCTGTGCCTGAAACGGGTCAAAATTGAAGCTTTTGAGTAAGCAAAACTCTGAAAAAATGGCAATTTTGGTCACTGTGAGGGTTTAAACAGTGGTTATTCAACATGAGGCATGATCCAATTGACATTTTGAATCATTTTTGGTACAGTCCAAATAATCAATTTTCGGATGAAAAACGATGACTCCGGACCTGTCGAACGATCCCCAAATGGTCTATAATGATGAAATTTTAACATTTAATCTTTTGACTCTAAATGACTGTTGGATGTGAATTATGACTTTGTCAACTAAAATAAGTGTGTTTAAAGTCATTTCTGCCTGAAACGGGTCAAAATTGAAGCTTTTGAGTAAGCAAAACTCTGTAAAAATGGCAATTTTGGTCACTGTGAGGGTTTAAAAAGTGGTTATTCAACATGAGGCCCGTTCCAATTGACATTTTGAATCATTTTTGGTACAGTCCAAAAAATCAATTTTCGGATGAAAAACGATGACTCCGGATCTGTCGACTGATCTCAAAATGGTCAATATGGATGAAATTTCAACATTTATTCTTTTGACTCTAAATGACTGTTGGATGTGAATTATGACTTTGTCAACTAAAATAAGTGTGTTTAAAGTCATTTCTGTGCCTGAAACGGGTCAAAATTGAAGCTTTTGAGTAAGCAAAACTCTGTAAAAATGGCAATTTTGGTCACTGTGAGGGTTTAAACAGTGGTTATTCAACATGAGGCATGATCCAATTGACATTTTGAATCATTTTTGGTACAGTCCAAAAAATCAATTTTCGGATGAAAAACGATGACTCCGGACCGGTCGAACGATCTCAAAATGGTCAATATGGATGAAATTTCAACATTTATTCTTTTGACTCTAAATGACTGTTGGATGTGAATTATGACTTTGTCAACTAAAATAAGTGTGTTTAAAGTCATTTCTGCCTGAAACGGGTCAAAATTGAAGCTTTTGAGTAAGCAAAACTCTGTAAAAATGGCAATTTTGGTCACTGTGAGGGTTTAAAAAGTGGTTATTCAACATGAGGCCCGTTCCAATTGACATTTTGAATCATTTTTGGTACAGTCCAAAAAATCAATTTTCGGATGAAAAACGATGACTCCGGATCTGTCGACTGATCTCAAAATGGTCAATATGGATGAAATTTCAACATTTATTCTTTTGACTCTAAATGACTGTTGGATGTGAATTATGACTTTGTCAACTAAAATAAGTGTGTTTAAAGTCATTTCTGTGCCTGAAACGGGTCAAAATTGAAGCTTTTGAGTAAGCAAAACTCTGTAAAAATGGCAATTTTGGTCACTGTGAGGGTTTAAACAGTGGTTATTCAACATGAGGCATGATCCAATTGACATTTTGAATCATTTTTGGTACAGTCCAAAAAATCAATTTTCGGATGAAAAACGATGACTCCGGACCGGTCGAACGATCTCAAAATGGTCAATATGGATGAAATTTCAACATTTATTCTTTTGACTCTAAATGACTGTTGGATGTGAATTATGACTTTGTCAACTAAAATAAGTGTGTTTAAAGTCATTTCTGTGCCCGAAACGGGTCAAAATTGAAGCTTTTGAGTAAGCAAAACTCTGTAAAAATGGCAATTTTGGTCACTGTGAGGGTTTAAAAAGTGGTAATTCAACATGAGGCATGATCCAATTGACATTTTGAATCATTTTTGGTACAGTCCAAAAAATCAATTTTCGGATGAAAAACGATGACTCCGGACCTGTCGAACGTTCCCAAAATGGTCCATAATGATGAAATTTCAACATTTAATCTTTTGACTCTAAATGACTGTTGGATGTAAATTATGACTTTGTCAACTAAAACAAGTGTGTTTAAAGTCATTTCTGTGCCTGAAACGGGTCAAAATTGAAGCTTTTGAGTAAGCAAAACTCTGAAAAAATGGCAATTTTGGTCACTGTGAGGGTTTAAACAGTGGTTATTCAACATGAGGCATGATCCAATTGACATTTTGAATCATTTTTGGTACAGTCCAAATAATCAATTTTCGGATGAAAAACGATGACTCCGGACCTGTCGAACGATCCCCAAATGGTCTATAATGATGAAATTTTAACATTTAATCTTTTGACTCTAAATGACTGTTGGATGTGAATTATGACTTTGTCAACTAAAATAAGTGTGTTTAAAGTCATTTCTGCCTGAAACGGGTCAAAATTGAAGCTTTTGAGTAAGCAAAACTCTGTAAAAATGGCAATTTTGGTCACTGTGAGGGTTTAAAAAGTGGTTATTCAACATGAGGCCCGTTCCAATTGACATTTTGAATCATTTTTGGTACAGTCCAAAAAATCAATTTTCGGATGAAAAACGATGACTCCGGATCTGTCGACTGATCTCAAAATGGTCAATATGGATGAAATTTCAACATTTATTCTTTTGACTCTAAATGACTGTTGGATGTGAATTATGACTTTGTCAACTAAAATAAGTGTGTTTAAAGTCATTTCTGTGCCTGAAACGGGTCAAAATTGAAGCTTTTGAGTAAGCAAAACTCTGTAAAAATGGCAATTTTGGTCACTGTGAGGGTTTAAACAGTGGTTATTCAACATGAGGCCCGTTCCAATTGACATTTTGAATCATTTTTGGTACAGTCCAAAAAATCAATTTTCGGATGAAAAACGATGACTCCGGACCTGTCGAACGTTCCCAAAATGGTCCATAATGATGAAATTTCAACATTTAATCTTTTGACTCTAAATGACTGTTGGATGTGAATTATGACTTTGTCAACTAAAATAAGTGTGTTTAAAGTCATTTCTGTGCCTGAAACGGGTCAAAATTGAAGCTTTTGAGTAAGCAAAACTCTGTAAAAATGGCAATTTTGGTCACTGTGAGGGTTTAAAAAGTGGTTATTCAACATGAGGCCCGTTCCAATTGACATTTTGAATCATTTTTGGTACAGTCCAAAAAATCAATTTTCGGATGAAAAACGATGACTCCGGACCTGTCGACTGATCTCAAAATGGTCAATATGGATGAAATTTCAACATTTATTCTTTTGACTCTAAATGACTGTTGGATGTGAACTATGACTTTGTCAACTAAAATAAGTGTGTTTAAAGTCATTTCTGTGCCTGAAACGGGTCAAAATTGAAGCTTTTGAGTAAGCAAAACTCTGTAAAAATGGCAATTTTGGTAACTGTGAGGGTTTAAAAAGTGGTTATTCAACATGATGCACGATCCAATTGTCATTCTGAATCATTTTTGGTACAGTCCAAAAAATCAATTTTCGGATGAAAAACGATGACTCCGGACCTGTCGAACGATCTCAAAATGGTCAATATGGATGAAATTTCAACATTTATTGGGGCATATTATCAAGGGGGTTTATCTCCGCTTTTTTGGCTTTAAAAGCCAAGAAAGCGGAGATAAAATTATCTCCCTATTACCAAGCTGTCGCTAACACCAGTTAGCGACAGCTAGTAGGAGATAGCGACCATCTTGGGCCCCACTTTGCATGTCAGTGATATTTATCACTAATGAGATGCAAAGTGGGCGTGCCAAGATGTTAGAGACTGAAAACAGTCGCTAACATCGCTATCTCCTATTACCAACTTTTGGAGATATTCACGCTAAGCGGGAATATCTCCAAAAGCTAACACCTGCCCTGAGCAGTTCTTAGCCATGTTATCCAATGGGAGGTGGATAACATGGCTAAGAGCATTTGCTCGATAATGCATGAATATCGCTGACTTTTCAGCGATATTCATGCATTTCGGCCGTTTTTTATCGCATTTGCGATAAACCTTGTTAATAGCAAGGTTTCTCTGCGATAAAAATCGCCGATGTGCGGCGATAATTTTTGTCTCTAAACAGGTTAGAGACAAAAATTATCGCTAGTTGTTGGTAATATGCCCCTTTATTCTTTTGACTCTAAATGACTGTTGGATGTGAATTATGACTTTGTCAACTAAAATAAGTGTGTTTAAAGTCATTTCTGTGCCTGAAACGGGTCAAAATTGAAGCTTTTGAGTAAGCAAAACTCTGTAAAAATGGCAATTTTGGTCACTGTGAGGGTTTAAAAAGTGGTTATTCAACATGAGGCATGATCCAATTGACATTTTGAATCATTTTTGGTACAGTCCAAAAAATCAATTTTTGGATGAAAAACGATGACTCCGGACCTGTCGAACGTTCCCAAAATGGTCCATAATGATGAAATTTCAACATTTAATCTTTTGACTCTAAATGACTGTTGGATGTAAATTATGACTTTGTCAACTAAAACAAGTGTGTTTAAAGTCATTTAGGTGCCTGAAACGGGTCAAAATTGAAGCTTTTGAGTAAGCAAAACTCTGTAAAAATGGCGATTTTGGTCACTGTGAGGGTTTAAAAAGTGGTTATTCAACATGATGCACGATCCAATTGAAATTTTGAATCATTTTTGGTACAGTCCAAAAAATCAATTTTCGGATGAAAAACGATGACTCCGGACCTGTCGAACGATCCCAAAATAGTCTATAATGATGAAATTTTAACATTTAATCTTTTGACTCTAAATGACTGTTGGATGTGAATTATGACTTTGTCAACTAAAATAAGTGTGTTTAAAGTCATTTCTGTGCCTGAAACGGGTCAAAAATGAAGCTTTTGAGTAAGCAAAACTCTGAAAAAATGGCAATTTTGGTCACTGTGAGGGTTTAAACAGTGGTTATTCAACATGAGGCATGATCCAATTGACATTTTGAATCATTTTTGGTACAGTCCAAATAATCAATTTTCGGATGAAAAACGATGACTCCGGACCTGTCGAACGATCCCCAAATGGTCTATAATGATGAAATTTTAACATTTAATCTTTTGACTCTAAATGACTGTTGGATGTGAATTATGACTTTGTCAACTAAAATAAGTGTGTTTAAAGTCATTTCTGCCTGAAACGGGTCAAAATTGAAGCTTTTGAGTAAGCAAAACTCTCTAAAAATGGCAATTTTGGTCATTGTGAGGGTTTAAAAAGTGGTTATTCAACATGAGGCACGATCCATTTGACATTTTGAATCATTTTTGGTACAGTCCAAAAAATCAATTTTTCGATGAAAAACGATGACTCGGGACCTGTCGAACGATCCCAAAATGGTCCATAATGATGAAATTTTAACATTTAATCTTTTGACTCTAAATGACTGTTGGATGTGAATTATGACTTTGTCAACTAGAATAAGTGTGTTTAAAGTCATTTCTGTGCCTGAAACTGGTCAAAATGGAAGCTTTTGAGTAAGCAAAACTCTGTAAAAATGGCAATTTTGGTCACTGTGAGGGTTTAAACAGTGGTTATTCAACATGAGGCATGATCCAATTGACATTTTGAATCATTTTTGGTACAGTCCAAAAAATCAATTTTCGGATGAAAAACGATGACTCCGGACCTGTCGAACGATCCCCAAATGGTCTATAATGATGAAATTTTAACATTTAATCTTTTGACTCTAAATGATTGTTGGATGTGAATTATGACTTTGTCAACTAAAATAAGTGTGTTTAAAGTCATTTCTGTGCCTGAAACGGGTCAAAATTGAAGCTTTTGAGTAAGCAAAACTCTGTAAAAATGGCAATTTTGGTCACTGTGAGGGTTTAAACAGTGGTTATTCAACATGAGGCATGATCCAATTGACATTTTGAATCATTTTTGGTACAGTCCAAATAATCAATTTTCGGATGAAAAACGATGACTCCGGACCTGTCGAACGATCCCCAAATGGTCTATAATGATGAAATTTTAACATTTAATCTTTTGACTCTAAATGACTGTTGGATGTGAATTATGACTTTGTCAACTAAAATAAGTGTGTTTAAAGTCATTTCTGTGCCTGAAACGGGTCAAAATTGAAGCTTTTGAGTAAGCAAAACTCTGTAAAAATGGCAATTTTGGTCACTGTGAGGGTTTAAAAAGTGGTTATTCAACATGATGCACGATCCAATTGACATTTTGAATCATTTTTGGTACAGTCCAAAAAATCAATTTTCGGATGAAAAACGATGACTCCGGAACTGTCGAATGATCCCAAAATAGTCTATAATGATGAAATTTTAACATTTAATCTTTTGACTCTAAATGACTGTTGGATGTGAATTATGACTTTGTCAACTAAAATAAGTGTGTTTAAAGTCATTTCTGTGCCTGAAACGGGTCAAAATTGAAGCTTTTGAGTAAGCAAAACTCTGAAAAAATGGCAATTTTGGTCACTGTGAGGGTTTAAACAGTGGTTATTCAACATGAGGCATGATCCAATTGACATTTTGAATCATTTTTGGTACAGTCCAAATAATCAATTTTCGGATGAAAAACGATGACTCCGGACCTGTCGAACGATCCCCAAATGGTCTCTAATGATGATATTTTAACATTTAATCTTTTGACTCTAAATGACTGTTGGATGTGAATTATGACTTTGTCAACTAAAATAAGTGTGTTTAAAGTCATTTCTGCCTGAAACGGGTCAAAATTGAAGCTTTTGAGTAAGCAAAACTCTGTAAAAATGGCAATTTTGGTCACTGTGAGGGTTTAAAAAGTGGTTATTCAACATGAGGCCCGTTCCAATTGACATTTTGAATCATTTTTGGTACAGTCCAAAAAATCAATTTTCGGATGAAAAACGATGACTCCGGACCTGTCGACTGATCTCAAAATGGTCAATATGGATGAAATTTCAACATTTATTCTTTTGACTCTAAATGACTGTTGGATGTGAATTATGACTTTGTCAACTAAAATAAGTGTGTTTAAAGTCATTTCTGTGCCTGAAACGGGTCAAAATTGAAGCTTTTGAGTAAGCAAAACTCTGTAAAAATGGCAATTTTGGTCACTGTGAGGGTTTAAAAAGTGGTTATTCAACATGAGGCACGATCCAATTGACATTTTGAATCATTTTTGGTACAGTCCAAAAAATCAATTTTCGGATGAAAAACGATGACTCCGGACCTGTCGAACGATCCCAAAATGGTCAATATGGATGAAATTTCAACATTTAATCTTTTGACTCTAAATGACTGTTGGATGTGAATTATGAATTTGTCAACTAAAATAAGTGTGTTTAAAGTCATTTCTGTGCCTGAAACGGGTCAAAATTGAAGCTTTTGAGTAAGCAAAACTCTCTAAAAATGGCAATTTTGGTCATTGTGAGGGTTTAAAAAGTGGTTATTCAACATGAGGCACGATCCATTTGACATTTTGAATCATTTTTGGTACAGTCCAAAAAATCAATTTTTGGATGAAAAACGATGACTCCGGACCTGTCGAACGATCCCAAAATGGTCCATAATGATGAAATTTTAACATTTAATCTTTTGACTCTAAATGTCTGTTGGATGTGAATTATGACTTTGTCAACTAGAATAAGTGTGTTTAAAGTCATTTCTGTGCCTGAAACGGGTCAAAATGGAAGCTTTTGAGTAAGCAAAACTCTGTAAAAATGGCAATTTTGGTCACTGTGAGGGTTTAAAAAGTGGTTATTCAACATGAGGCCCGTTCCAATTGACATTTTGAATCATTTTTGGTACAGTCCAAAAAATCAATTTTCGGATGAAAAACGATGACTCCGGATCTGTCGACTGATCTCAAAATGGTCAATATGGATGAAATTTCAACATTTATTCTTTTGACTCTAAATGACTGTTGGATGTGAATTATGACTTTGTCAACTAAAATAAGTGTGTTTAAAGTCATTTCTGTGCCTGAAACGGGTCAAAATTGAAGCTTTTGAGTAAGCAAAACTCTGTAAAAATGGCAATTTTGGTCACTGTGAGGGTTTAAACAGTGGTTATTCAACATGAGGCATGATCCAATTGACATTTTGAATCATTTTTGGTACAGTCCAAAAAATCAATTTTCGGATGAAAAACGATGACTCCGGACCGGTCGAACGATCTCAAAATGGTCAATATGGATGAAATTTCAACATTTATTCTTTTGACTCTAAATGACTGTTGGATGTGAATTATGACTTTGTCAACTAAAATAAGTGTGTTTAAAGTCATTTCTGCCTGAAACGGGTCAAAATTGAAGCTTTTGAGTAAGCAAAACTCTGTAAAAATGGCAATTTTGGTCACTGTGAGGGTTTAAAAAGTGGTTATTCAACATGAGGCCCGTTCCAATTGACATTTTGAATCATTTTTGGTACAGTCCAAAAAATCAATTTTCGGATGAAAAACGATGACTCCGGATCTGTCGACTGATCTCAAAATGGTCAATATGGATGAAATTTCAACATTTATTCTTTTGACTCTAAATGACTGTTGGATGTGAATTATGACTTTGTCAACTAAAATAAGTGTGTTTAAAGTCATTTCTGTGCCTGAAACGGGTCAAAATTGAAGCTTTTGAGTAAGCAAAACTCTGTAAAAATGGCAATTTTGGTCACTGTGAGGGTTTAAACAGTGGTTATTCAACATGAGGCATGATCCAATTGACATTTTGAATCATTTTTGGTACAGTCCAAAAAATCAATTTTCGGATGAAAAACGATGACTCCGGACCGGTCGAACAATCTCAAAATGGTCAATATGGATGAAATTTCAACATTTATTCTTTTGACTCTAAATGACTGTTGGATGTGAATTATGACTTTGTCAACTAAAATAAGTGTTTTAAAGTCATTTCTGTGCCTGAAACGGGTCAAAATTGAAGCTTTTGAGTAAGCAAAACTCTGTAAAAATGGCAATTTTGGTAACTGTGAGGGTTTAAAAAGTGGTTATTCAACATGATGCATGATCCAATTGACATTTTGAATCATTTTTGGTACAGTCCAAAAAATCAATTTTCGGATGAAAAACGATGACTCCGGACCTGTCGAACGATCCCAAAATGGTCAATATGGATGAAATTTCAACATTTAATCTTTTGACTCTAAATGACTGTTGGATGTGAATTATGACTTTGTCAACTAAAATAAGTGTGTTTAAAGTCATTTCTGTGCCCGAAACGGGTCAAAATTGAAGCTTTTGAGTAAGCAAAACTCTGTAAAAATGGCAATTTTGGTCACTGTGAGGGTTTAAAAAGTGGTAATTCAACATGAGGCATGATCCAATTGACATTTTGAATCATTTTTGGTACAGTCCAAAAAATCAATTTTCGGATGAAAAACGATGACTCCGGACCTGTCGAACGTTCCCAAAATGGTCCATAATGATGAAATTTCAACATTTAATCTTTTGACTCTAAATGACTGTTGGATGTAAATTATGACTTTGTCAACTAAAACAAGTGTGTTTAAAGTCATTTCTGTGCCTGAAACGGGTCAAAATTGAAGCTTTTGAGTAAGCAAAACTCTGAAAAAATGGCAATTTTGGTCACTGTGAGGGTTTAAACAGTGGTTATTCAACATGAGGCATGATCCAATTGACATTTTGAATCATTTTTGGTACAGTCCAAATAATCAATTTTCGGATGAAAAACGATGACTCCGGACCTGTCGAACGATCCCCAAATGGTCTATAATGATGAAATTTTAACATTTAATCTTTTGACTCTAAATGACTGTTGGATGTGAATTATGACTTTGTCAACTAAAATAAGTGTGTTTAAAGTCATTTCTGCCTGAAACGGGTCAAAATTGAAGCTTTTGAGTAAGCAAAACTCTGTAAAAATGGCAATTTTGGTCACTGTGAGGGTTTAAAAAGTGGTTATTCAACATGAGGCCCGTTCCAATTGACATTTTGAATCATTTTTGGTACAGTCCAAAAAATCAATTTTCGGATGAAAAACGATGACTCCGGATCTGTCGACTGATCTCAAAATGGTCAATATGGATGAAATTTCAACATTTATTCTTTTGACTCTAAATGACTGTTGGATGTGAATTATGACTTTGTCAACTAAAATAAGTGTGTTTAAAGTCATTTCTGTGCCTGAAACGGGTCAAAATTGAAGCTTTTGAGTAAGCAAAACTCTGTAAAAATGGCAATTTTGGTCACTGTGAGGGTTTAAACAGTGGTTATTCAACATGAGGCCCGTTCCAATTGACATTTTGAATCATTTTTGGTACAGTCCAAAAAATCAATTTTCGGATGAAAAACGATGACTCCGGACCTGTCGAACGTTCCCAAAATGGTCCATAATGATGAAATTTCAACATTTAATCTTTTGACTCTAAATGACTGTTGGATGTGAATTATGACTTTGTCAACTAAAATAAGTGTGTTTAAAGTCATTTCTGTGCCTGAAACGGGTCAAAATTGAAGCTTTTGAGTAAGCAAAACTCTGTAAAAATGGCAATTTTGGTCACTGTGAGGGTTTAAAAAGTGGTTATTCAACATGAGGCCCGTTCCAATTGACATTTTGAATCATTTTTGGTACAGTCCAAAAAATCAATTTTCGGATGAAAAACGATGACTCCGGACCTGTCGACTGATCTCAAAATGGTCAATATGGATGAAATTTCAACATTTATTCTTTTGACTCTAAATGACTGTTGGATGTGAACTATGACTTTGTCAACTAAAATAAGTGTGTTTAAAGTCATTTCTGTGCCTGAAACGGGTCAAAATTGAAGCTTTTGAGTAAGCAAAACTCTGTAAAAATGGCAATTTTGGTAACTGTGAGGGTTTAAAAAGTGGTTATTCAACATGATGCACGATCCAATTGACATTCTGAATCATTTTTGGTACAGTCCAAAAAATCAATTTTCGGATGAAAAACGATGACTCCGGACCTGTCGAACGATCTCAAAATGGTCAATATGGATGAAATTTCAACATTTATTCTTTTGACTCTAAATGACTGTTGGATGTGAATTATGACTTTGTCAACTAAAATAAGTGTGTTTAAAGTCATTTCTGTGCCTGAAACGGGTCAAAATTGAAGCTTTTGAGTAAGCAAAACTCTGTAAAAATGGCAATTTTGGTCACTGTGAGGGTTTAAAAAGTGGTTATTCAACATGAGGCATGATCCAATTGACATTTTGAATCATTTTTGGTACAGTCCAAAAAATCAATTTTCGGATGAAAAACGATGACTCCGGACCTGTCGAACGTTCCCAAAATGGTCCATAATGATGAAATTTCAACATTTAATCTTTTGACTCTAAATGACTGTTGGATGTAAATTATGACTTTGTCAACTAAAACAAGTGTGTTTAAAGTCATTTAGGTGCCTGAAACGGGTCAAAATTGAAGCTTTTGAGTAAGCAAAACTCTGTAAAAATGGCGATTTTGGTCACTGTGAGGGTTTAAAAAGTGGTTATTCAACATGATGCACGATCCAATTGAAATTTTGAATCATTTTTGGTACAGTCCAAAAAATCAATTTTCGGATGAAAAACGATGACTCCTGACCTGTCGAACGATCCCAAAATAGTCTATAATGATGAAATTTTAACATTTAATCTTTTGACTCTAAATGACTGTTGGATGTGAATTATGACTTTGTCAACTAAAATAAGTGTGTTTAAAGTCATTTCTGTGCCTGAAACGGGTCAAAAATGAAGCTTTTGAGTAAGCAAAACTCTGAAAAAATGGCAATTTTGGTCACTGTGAGGGTTTAAACAGTGGTTATTCAACATGAGGCATGATCCAATTGACATTTTGAATCATTTTTGGTACAGTCCAAATAATCAATTTTCGGATGAAAAACGATGACTCCGGACCTGTCGAACGATCCCCAAATGGTCTATAATGATGAAATTTTAACATTTAATCTTTTGACTCTAAATGACTGTTGGATGTGAATTATGACTTTGTCAACTAAAATAAGTGTGTTTAAAGTCATTTCTGCCTGAAACGGGTCAAAATTGAAGCTTTTGAGTAAGCAAAACTCTCTAAAAATGGCAATTTTGGTCATTGTGAGGGTTTAAAAAGTGGTTATTCAACATGAGGCACGATCCATTTGACATTTTGAATCATTTTTGGTACAGTCCAAAAAATCAATTTTTCGATGAAAAACGATGACTCGGGACCTGTCGAACGATCCCAAAATGGTCCATAATGATGAAATTTTAACATTTAATCTTTTGACTCTAAATGACTGTTGGATGTGAATTATGACTTTGTCAACTAGAATAAGTGTGTTTAAAGTCATTTCTGTGCCTGAAACTGGTCAAAATGGAAGCTTTTGAGTAAGCAAAACTCTGTAAAAATGGCAATTTTGGTCACTGTGAGGGTTTAAACAGTGGTTATTCAACATGAGGCATGATCCAATTGACATTTTGAATCATTTTTGGTACAGTCCAAAAAATCAATTTTCGGATGAAAAACGATGACTCCGGACCTGTCGAACGATCCCCAAATGGTCTATAATGATGAAATTTTAACATTTAATCTTTTGACTCTAAATGATTGTTGGATGTGAATTATGACTTTGTCAACTAAAATAAGTGTGTTTAAAGTCATTTCTGTGCCTGAAACGGGTCAAAATTGAAGCTTTTGAGTAAGCAAAACTCTGTAAAAATGGCAATTTTGGTCACTGTGAGGGTTTAAACAGTGGTTATTCAACATGAGGCATGATCCAATTGACATTTTGAATCATTTTTGGTACAGTCCAAATAATCAATTTTCGGATGAAAAACGATGACTCCGGACCTGTCGAACGATCCCCAAATGGTCTATAATGATGAAATTTTAACATTTAATCTTTTGACTCTAAATGACTGTTGGATGTGAATTATGACTTTGTCAACTAAAATAAGTGTGTTTAAAGTCATTTCTGTGCCTGAAACGGGTCAAAATTGAAGCTTTTGAGTAAGCAAAACTCTGTAAAAATGGCAATTTTGGTCACTGTGAGGGTTTAAAAAGTGGTTATTCAACATGATGCACGATCCAATTGACATTTTGAATCATTTTTGGTACAGTCCAAAAAATCAATTTTCGGATGAAAAACGATGACTCCGGAACTGTCGAATGATCCCAAAATAGTCTATAATGATGAAATTTTAACATTTAATCTTTTGACTCTAAATGACTGTTGGATGTGAATTATGACTTTGTCAACTAAAATAAGTGTGTTTAAAGTCATTTCTGTGCCTGAAACGGGTCAAAATTGAAGCTTTTGAGTAAGCAAAACTCTGAAAAAATGGCAATTTTGGTCACTGTGAGGGTTTAAACAGTGGTTATTCAACATGAGGCATGATCCAATTGACATTTTGAATCATTTTTGGTACAGTCCAAATAATCAATTTTCGGATGAAAAACGATGACTCCGGACCTGTCGAACGATCCCCAAATGGTCTCTAATGATGATATTTTAACATTTAATCTTTTGACTCTAAATGACTGTTGGATGTGAATTATGACTTTGTCAACTAAAATAAGTGTGTTTAAAGTCATTTCTGCCTGAAACGGGTCAAAATTGAAGCTTTTGAGTAAGCAAAACTCTGTAAAAATGGCAATTTTGGTCACTGTGAGGGTTTAAAAAGTGGTTATTCAACATGAGGCCCGTTCCAATTGACATTTTGAATCATTTTTGGTACAGTCCAAAAAATCAATTTTCGGATGAAAAACGATGACTCCGGACCTGTCGACTGATCTCAAAATGGTCAATATGGATGAAATTTCAACATTTATTCTTTTGACTCTAAATGACTGTTGGATGTGAATTATGACTTTGTCAACTAAAATAAGTGTGTTTAAAGTCATTTCTGTGCCTGAAACGGGTCAAAATTGAAGCTTTTGAGTAAGCAAAACTCTGTAAAAATGGCAATTTTGGTAACTGTGAGGGTTTAAAAAGTGGTTATTCAACATGATGCACGATCCAATTGACATTCTGAATCATTTTTGGTACAGTCCAAAAAATCAATTTTCGGATGAAAAACGATGACTCCGGACCTGTCGAACGATCTCAAAATGGTCAATATGGATGAAATTTCAACATTTATTCTTTTGACTCTAAATGACTGTTGGATGTGAATTATGACTTTGTCAACTAAAATAAGTGTGTTTAAAGTCATTTCTGTGCCTGAAACGGGTCAAAATTGAAGCTTTTGAGTAAGCAAAACTCTGTAAAAATGGCAATTTTGGTCACTGTGAGGGTTTAAAAAGTGGTTATTCAACATGAGGCATGATCCAATTGACATTTTGAATCATTTTTGGTACAGTCCAAAAAATCAATTTTCGGATGAAAAACGATGACTCCGGACCTGTCGAACGTTCCCAAAATGGTCCATAATGATGAAATTTCAACATTTAATCTTTTGACTCTAAATGACTGTTGGATGTAAATTATGACTTTGTCAACTAAAACAAGTGTGTTTAAAGTCATTTCTGTGCCTGAAACGGGTCAAAATTGAAGCTTTTGAGTAAGCAAAACTCTGTAAAAATGGCGATTTTGGTCACTGTGAGGGTTTAAAAAGTGGTTATTCAACATGATGCACGATCCAATTGAAATTTTGAATCATTTTTGGTACAGTCCAAAAAATCAATTTTCGGATGAAAAACGATGACCTGTCAAACGATCCCAAAATAGTCTATAATGATGAAATTTTAACATTTAATCTTTTGACTCTAAATGACTGTTGGATGTGAATTATGACTTTGTCATCTAAAATAAGTGTGTTTAAAGTCATTTCTGTGCCTGAAACGGGTCAAAATTGAAGCTTTTGAGTAAGCAAAACTCTGTAAAAATGGCAATTTTGGTCACTGTGAGGGTTTAAAAAGTGGTTATTCAACATGAGGCACAATCCAATTGACATTTTGAATCATTTTTGGTACAGTCCAAAAAATCAATTTTCGGATGAAAAACGATGACTCCGGACCTGTCGAACGATCCCAAAATGGTCAATATGGATGAAATTTCAACATTTAATCTTTTGACTCTAAATGACTGTTGGATGTGAATTATGAATTTGTCAACTAAAATAAGTGTGTTTAAAGTCATTTCTGTGCCTGAAACGGGTCAAAATTGAAGCTTTTGAGTAAGCAAAACTCTGTAAAAATGGCAATTTTGGTAACTGTGAGGGTTTAAAAAGTGGTTATTCAACATGATGCACGATCCAATTGACATTCTGAATCATTTTTAGTACAGTCCAAAAAATCAATTTTCGGATGAAAAACGATGACTCCGGACCTGTCGAACGATCTCAAAATGGTCAATATGGATGAAATTTCAACATTTATTCTTTTGACTCTAAATGACTGTTGGATGTGAATTATGACTTTGTCAACTAAAATAAGTGTGTTTAAAGTCATTTCTGTGCCTGAAACGGGTCAAAATTGAAGCTTTTGAGTAAGCAAAACTCTGTAAAAATGGCAATTTTGGTCACTGTGAGGGTTTAAAAAGTGGTTATTCAACATGAGGCATGATCCAATTGACATTTTGAATCATTTTTGGTACAGTCCAAAAAATCAATTTTCGGATGAAAAACGATGACTCCGGACCTGTCGAACGTTCCCAAAATGGTCCATAATGATGAAATTTCAACATTTAATCTTTTGACTCTAAATGACTGTTGGATGTAAATTATGACTTTGTCAACTAAAACAAGTGTGTTTAAAGTCATTTCTGTGCCTGAAACGGGTCAAAATTGAAGCTTTTGAGTAAGCAAAACTCTGTAAAAATGGCAATTTTGGTCACTGTGAGGGTTTAAAAAGTGGTTATTCAACATGAGGCCCGTTCCAATTGACATTTTGAATCATTTTTGGTACAGTCCAAAAAATCAATTTTCGGATGAAAAACGATGACTCCGGATCTGTCGACTGATCTCAAAATGGTCAATATGGATGAAATTTCAACATTTATTCTTTTGACTCTAAATGACTGTTGGATGTGAATTATGACTTTGTCAACTAAAATAAGTGTGTTTAAAGTCATTTCTGTGCCTGAAACGGGTCAAAATTGAAGCTTTTGAGTAAGCAAAACTCTGTAAAAATGGCAATTTTGGTCACTGTGAGGGTTTAAACAGTGGTTATTCAACATGAGGCATGATCCAATTGACATTTTGAATCATTTTTGGTACAGTCCAAAAAATCAATTTTCGGATGAAAAACGATGACTCCGGACCGGTCGAACGATCTCAAAATGGTCAATATGGATGAAATTTCAACATTTATTCTTTTGACTCTAAATGACTGTTGGATGTGAATTATGACTTTGTCAACTAAAATAAGTGTTTTAAAGTCATTTCTGTGCCTGAAACGGGTCAAAATTGAAGCTTTTGAGTAAGCAAAACTCTGTAAAAATGGCAATTTTGGTAACTGTGAGGGTTTAAAAAGTGGTTATTCAACATGATGCATGATCCAATTGACATTTTGAATCATTTTTGGTACAGTCCAAAAAATCAATTTTCGGATGAAAAACGATGACTCCGGACCTGTCGAACGATCCCAAAATGGTCAATATGGATGAAATTTCAACATTTAATCTTTTGACTCTAAATGACTGTTGGATGTGAATTATGACTTTGTCAACTAAAATAAGTGTGTTTAAAGTCATTTCTGTGCCCGAAACGGGTCAAAATTGAAGCTTTTGAGTAAGCAAAACTCTGTAAAAATGGCAATTTTGGTCACTGTGAGGGTTTAAAAAGTGGTAATTCAACATGAGGCATGATCCAATTGACATTTTGAATCATTTTTGGTACAGTCCAAAAAATCAATTTTCGGATGAAAAACGATGACTCCGGACCTGTCGAACGTTCCCAAAATGGTCCATAATGATGAAATTTCAACATTTAATCTTTTGACTCTAAATGACTGTTGGATGTAAATTATGACTTTGTCAACTAAAACAAGTGTGTTTAAAGTCATTTCTGTGCCTGAAACGGGTCAAAATTGAAGCTTTTGAGTAAGCAAAACTCTGTAAAAATGGCAATTTTGGTAACTGTGAGGGTTTAAAAAGTGGTTATTCAACATGATGCACGATCCAATTGACATTCTGAATCATTTTTGGTACAGTCCAAAAAATCAATTTTCGGATGAAAAACGATGACTCCGGACCTGTCGAACGATCTCAAAATGGTCAATATGGATGAAATTTCAACATTTATTCTTTTGACTCTAAATGACTGTTGGATGTGAATTATGACTTTGTCAACTAAAATAAGTGTGTTTAAAGTCATTTCTGTGCCTGAAACGGGTCAAAATTGAAGCTTTTGAGTAAGCAAAACTCTGTAAAAATGGCAATTTTGGTCACTGTGAGGGTTTAAAAAGTGGTTATTCAACATGAGGCATGATCCAATTGACATTTTGAATCATTTTTGGTACAGTCCAAAAAATCAATTTTCGGATGAAAAACGATGACTCCGGACCTGTCGAACGTTCCCAAAATGGTCCATAATGATGAAATTTCAACATTTAATCTTTTGACTCTAAATGACTGTTGGATGTAAATTATGACTTTGTCAACTAAAACAAGTGTGTTTAAAGTCATTTAGGTGCCTGAAACGGGTCAAAATTGAAGCTTTTGAGTAAGCAAAACTCTGTAAAAATGGCGATTTTGGTCACTGTGAGGGTTTAAAAAGTGGTTATTCAACATGATGCACGATCCAATTGAAATTTTGAATCATTTTTGGTACAGTCCAAAAAATCAATTTTCGGATGAAAAACGATGACTCCGGACCTGTCGAACGATCCCAAAATAGTCTATAATGATGAAATTTTAACATTTAATCTTTTGACTCTAAATGACTGTTGGATGTGAATTATGACTTTGTCAACTAAAATAAGTGTGTTTAAAGTCATTTCTGTGCCTGAAACGGGTCAAAAATGAAGCTTTTGAGTAAGCAAAACTCTGAAAAAATGGCAATTTTGGTCACTGTGAGGGTTTAAACAGTGGTTATTCAACATGAGGCATGATCCAATTGACATTTTGAATCATTTTTGGTACAGTCCAAATAATCAATTTTCGGATGAAAAACGATGACTCCGGACCTGTCGAACGATCCCCAAATGGTCTATAATGATGAAATTTTAACATTTAATCTTTTGACTCTAAATGACTGTTGGATGTGAATTATGACTTTGTCAACTAAAATAAGTGTGTTTAAAGTCATTTCTGCCTGAAACGGGTCAAAATTGAAGCTTTTGAGTAAGCAAAACTCTCTAAAAATGGCAATTTTGGTCATTGTGAGGGTTTAAAAAGTGGTTATTCAACATGAGGCACGATCCATTTGACATTTTGAATCATTTTTGGTACAGTCCAAAAAATCAATTTTTCGATGAAAAACGATGACTCGGGACCTGTCGAACGATCCCAAAATGGTCCATAATGATGAAATTTTAACATTTAATCTTTTGACTCTAAATGACTGTTGGATGTGAATTATGACTTTGTCAACTAGAATAAGTGTGTTTAAAGTCATTTCTGTGCCTGAAACTGGTCAAAATGGAAGCTTTTGAGTAAGCAAAACTCTGTAAAAATGGCAATTTTGGTCACTGTGAGGGTTTAAACAGTGGTTATTCAACATGAGGCATGATCCAATTGACATTTTGAATCATTTTTGGTACAGTCCAAAAAATCAATTTTCGGATGAAAAACGATGACTCCGGACCTGTCGAACGATCCCCAAATGGTCTATAATGATGAAATTTTAACATTTATTCTTTTGACTCTAAATGATTGTTGGATGTGAATTATGACTTTGTCAACTAAAATAAGTGTGTTTAAAGTCATTTCTGTGCCTGAAACGGGTCAAAATTGAAGCTTTTGAGTAAGCAAAACTCTGTAAAAATGGCAATTTTGGTCACTGTGAGGGTTTAAACAGTGGTTATTCAACATGAGGCATGATCCAATTGACATTTTGAATCATTTTTGGTACAGTCCAAATAATCAATTTTCGGATGAAAAACGATGACTCCGGACCTGTCGAACGATCCCCAAATGGTCTATAATGATGAAATTTTAACATTTAATCTTTTGACTCTAAATGACTGTTGGATGTGAATTATGACTTTGTCAACTAAAATAAGTGTGTTTAAAGTCATTTCTGTGCCTGAAACGGGTCAAAATTGAAGCTTTTGAGTAAGCAAAACTCTGTAAAAATGGCAATTTTGGTCACTGTGAGGGTTTAAAAAGTGGTTATTCAACATGATGCACGATCCAATTGACATTTTGAATCATTTTTGGTACAGTCCAAAAAATCAATTTTCGGATGAAAAACGATGACTCCGGAACTGTCGAATGATCCCAAAATAGTCTATAATGATGAAATTTTAACATTTAATCTTTTGACTCTAAATGACTGTTGGATGTGAATTATGACTTTGTCAACTAAAATAAGTGTGTTTAAAGTCATTTCTGTGCCTGAAACGGGTCAAAATTGAAGCTTTTGAGTAAGCAAAACTCTGAAAAAATGGCAATTTTGGTCACTGTGAGGGTTTAAACAGTGGTTATTCAACATGAGGCATGATCCAATTGACATTTTGAATCATTTTTGGTACAGTCCAAATAATCAATTTTCGGATGAAAAACGATGACTCCGGACCTGTCGAACGATCCCCAAATGGTCTCTAATGATGATATTTTAACATTTAATCTTTTGACTCTAAATGACTGTTGGATGTGAATTATGACTTTGTCAACTAAAATAAGTGTGTTTTAAGTCATTTCTGCCTGAAACGGGTCAAAATTGAAGCTTTTGAGTAAGCAAAACTCTGTAAAAATGGCAATTTTGGTCACTGTGAGGGTTTAAAAAGTGGTTATTCAATATGAGGCCCGTTCCAATTGACATTTTGAATCATTTTTGGTACAGTCCAAAAAATCAATTTTCGGATGAAAAACGATGACTCCGGACCTGTCGACTGATCTCAAAATGGTCAATATGGATGAAATTTCAACATTTATTCTTTTGACTCTAAATGACTGTTGGATGTGAATTATGACTTTGTCAACTAAAATAAGTGTGTTTAAAGTCATTTCTGTGCCTGAAACGGGTCAAAATTGAAGCTTTTGAGTAAGCAAAACTCTGTAAAAATGGCAATTTTGGTAACTGTGAGGGTTTAAAAAGTGGTTATTCAACATGATGCACGATCCAATTGACATTCTGAATCATTTTTGGTACAGTCCAAAAAATCAATTTTCGGATGAAAAACGATGACTCCGGACCTGTCGAACGATCTCAAAATGGTCAATATGGATGAAATTTCAACATTTATTCTTTTGACTCTAAATGACTGTTGGATGTGAATTATGACTTTGTCAACTAAAATAAGTGTGTTTAAAGTCATTTCTGTGCCTGAAACGGGTTAAAATTGAAGCTTTTGAGTAAGCAAAACTCTGTAAAAATGGCAATTTTGGTCACTGTGAGGGTTTAAAAAGTGGTTATTCAACATGAGGCATGATCCAATTGACATTTTGAATCATTTTTGGTACAGTCCAAAAAATCAATTTTCGGATGAAAAACGATGACTCCGGACCTGTCGAACGTTCCCAAAATGGTCCATAATGATGAAATTTCAACATTTAATCTTTTGACTCTAAATGACTGTTGGATGTAAATTATGACTTTGTCAACTAAAACAAGTGTGTTTAAAGTCATTTCTGTGCCTGAAACGGGTCAAAATTGAAGCTTTTGAGTAAGCAAAACTCTGTAAAAATGGCGATTTTGGTCACTGTGAGGGTTTAAAAAGTGGTTATTCAACATGATGCACGATCCAATTGAAATTTTGAATCATTTTTGGTACAGTCCAAAAAATCAATTTTCGGATGAAAAACGATGACCTGTCAAACGATCCCAAAATAGTCTATAATGATGAAATTTTAACATTTAATCTTTTGACTCTAAATGACTGTTGGATGTGAATTATGACTTTGTCATCTAAAATAAGTGTGTTTAAAGTCATTTCTGTGCCTGAAACGGGTCAAAATTGAAGCTTTTGAGTAAGCAAAACTCTGTAAAAATGGCAATTTTGGTCACTGTGAGGGTTTAAAAAGTGGTTATTCAACATGAGGCACAATCCAATTGACATTTTGAATCATTTTTGGTACAGTCCAAAAAATCAATTTTCGGATGAAAAACGATGACTCCGGACCTGTCGAACGATCCCAAAATGGTCAATATGGATGAAATTTCAACATTTAATCTTTTGACTCTAAATGACTGTTGGATGTGAATTATGAATTTGTCAACTAAAATAAGTGTGTTTAAAGTCATTTCTGTGCCTGAAACGGGTCAAAATTGAAGCTTTTGAGTAAGCAAAACTCTGTAAAAATGGCAATTTTGGTAACTGTGAGGGTTTAAAAAGTGGTTATTCAACATGATGCACGATCCAATTGACATTCTGAATCATTTTTGGTACAGTCCAAAAAATCAATTTTCGGATGAAAAACGATGACTCCGGACCTGTCGAACGATCTCAAAATGGTCAATATGGATGAAATTTCAACATTTATTCTTTTGACTCTAAATGACTGTTGGATGTGAATTATGACTTTGTCAACTAAAATAAGTGTGTTTAAAGTCATTTCTGTGCCTGAAACGGGTCAAAATTGAAGCTTTTGAGTAAGCAAAACTCTGTAAAAATGGCAATTTTGGTCACTGTGAGGGTTTAAAAAGTGGTTATTCAACATGAGGCATGATCCAATTGACATTTTGAATCATTTTTGGTACAGTCCAAAAAATCAATTTTCGGATGAAAAACGATGACTCCGGACCTGTCGAACGTTCCCAAAATGGTCCATAATGATGAAATTTCAACATTTAATCTTTTGACTCTAAATGACTGTTGGATGTAAATTATGACTTTGTCAACTAAAACAAGTGTGTTTAAAGTCATTTCTGTGCCTGAAACGGGTCAAAATTGAAGCTTTTGAGTAAGCAAAACTCTGTAAAAATGGCGATTTTGGTCACTGTGAGGGTTTAAAAAGTGGTTATTCAACATGATGCACGATCCAATTGAAATTTTGAATCATTTTTGGTACAGTCCAAAAAATCAATTTTCGGATGAAAAACGATGACTCCGGACCTGTCGAACGATCCCAAAATAGTCTATAATGATGAAATTTTAACATTTAATCTTTTGACTCTAAATGACTGTTGGATGTGAATTATGACTTTGTCATCTAAAATAAGTGTGTTTAAAGTCATTTCTGTGCCTGAAACGGGTCAAAATTGAAGCTTTTGAGTAAGCAAAACTCTGTAAAAATGGCAATTTTGGTCACTGTGAGGGTTTAAAAAGTGGTTATTCAACATGAGGCACAATCCAATTGACATTTGAATCATTTTTGGTACAGTCCAAAAAATCAATTTTCGGATGAAAAACGATGACTCCGGACCTGTCGAACGATCCCAAAATGGTCAATATGGATGAAATTTCAACATTTAATCTTTTGACTCTAAATGACTGTTGGATGTGAATTATGAATTTGTCAACTAAAATAAGTGTGTTTAAAGTCATTTCTGTGCCTGAAACGGGTCAAAATTGAAGCTTTTGAGTAAGCAAAACTCTCTAAAAATGGCAATTTTGGTCATTGTGAGGGTTTAAAAAGTGGTTATTCAACATGAGGCACGATCCATTTGACATTTTGAATCATTTTTGGTACAGTCCAAAAAATCAATTTTTCGATGAAAAACGATGACTCGGGACCTGTGGAACGATCCCAAAATGGTCCATAATGATGAAATTTTAACATTTAATCTTTTGACTCTAAATGACTGTTGGATGTGAATTATGACTTTGTCAACTAGAATAAGTGTGTTTAAAGTCATTTCTGTGCCTGAAACGGGTCAAAATGGAAGCTTTTGAGTAAGCAAAACTCTGTAAAAATGGCAATTTTGGTCACTGTGAGGGTTTAAACAGTGGTTATTCAACATGAGGCATGATCCAATTGACATTTTGAATCATTTTTGGTACAGTCCAAAAAATCAATTTTCGGATGAAAAACGATGACTCCGGACCTGTCGAACGATCCCCAAATGGTCTATAATGATGAAATTTTAACATTTAATCTTTTGACTCTAAATGATTGTTGGATGTGAATTATGACTTTGTCAACTAAAATAAGTGTGTTTAAAGTCATTTCTGTGCCTGAAACGGGTCAAAATTGAAGCTTTTGAGTAAGCAAAACTCTGTAAAAATTGCAATTTTGGTCACTGTGAGGGTTTAAACAGTGGTTATTCAACATGAGGCATGATCCAATTGACATTTTGAATCATTTTTGGTACAGTCCAAATAATCAATTTTCGGATGAAAAACGATGACTCCGGACCTGTCGAACGATCCCCAAATGGTCTATAATGATGAAATTTTAACATTTAATCTTTTGACTCTAAATGACTGTTGGATGTGAATTATGACTTTGTCAACTAAAATAAGTGTGTTTAAAGTCATTTCTGTGCCTGAAACGGGTCAAAATTGAAGCTTTTGAGTAAGCAAAACTCTGTAAAAATGGCAATTTTGGTCACTGTGAGGGTTTAAAAAGTGGTTATTCAACATGATGCACGATCCAATTGACATTTTGAATCATTTTTGGTACAGTCCAAAAAATCAATTTTCGGATGAAAAACGATGACTCCGGAACTGTCGAACGATCCCAAAATAGTCTATAATGATGAAATTTTAACATTTAATCTTTTGACTCTAAATGACTGTTGGATGTGAATTATGACTTTGTCAACTAAAATAAGTGTGTTTAAAGTCATTTCTGCCTGAAACGGGTCAAAATTGAAGCTTTTGAGTAAGCAAAACTCTGTAAAAATGGCAATTTTGGTCACTGTGAGGGTTTAAAAAGTGGTTATTCAACATGAGGCCCGTTCCAATTGACATTTTGAATCATTTTTGGTACAGTCCAAAAAATCAATTTTCGGATGAAAAACGATGACTCCGGACCTGTCGAACGTTCCCAAAATGGTCCATAATGATGAAATTTCAACATTTAATCTTTTGACTCTAAATGACTGTTGGATGTGAATTATGACTTTGTCAACTAAAATAAGTGTGTTTAAAGTCATTTCTGTGCCTGAAACGGGTCAAAATTGAAGCTTTTGAGTAAGCAAAACTCTGTAAAAATGGCAATTTTGGTCACTGTGAGGGTTTAAAAAGTGGTTATTCAACATGAGGCCCGTTCCAATTGACATTTTGAATCATTTTTGGTACAGTCCAAAAAATCAATTTTCGGATGAAAAACGATGACTCCGGACCTGTCGACTGATCTCAAAATGGTCAATATGGATGAAATTTCAACATTTATTCTTTTGACTCTAAATGACTGTTGGATGTGAACTATGACTTTGTCAACTAAAATAAGTGTGTTTAAAGTCATTTCTGTGCCTGAAACGGGTCAGAATTGAAGCTTTTGAGTAAGCAAAACTCTGTAAAAATGGCAATTTTGGTAACTGTGAGGGTTTAAAAAGTGGTTATTCAACATGATGCACGATCCAATTGACATTCTGAATCATTTTTGGTACAGTCCAAAAAATCAATTTTCGGATGAAAAACGATGACTCCGGACCTGTCGAACGATCTCAAAATGGTCAATATGGATGAAATTTCAACATTTATTCTTTTGACTCTAAATGACTGTTGGATGTGAATTATGACTTTGTCAACTAAAATAAGTGTGTTTAAAGTCATTTCTGTGCCTGAAACGGGTCAAAATTGAAGCTTTTGAGTAAGCAAAACTCTGTAAAAATGGCAATTTTGGTCACTGTGAGGGTTTAAAAAGTGGTTATTCAACATGAGGCATGATCCAATTGACATTTTGAATCATTTTTGGTACAGTCCAAAAAATCAATTTTCGGATGAAAAACGATGACTCCGGACCTGTCGAACGTTCCCAAAAATGGTCCATAATGATGAAATTTCAACATTTAATCTTTTGACTCTAAATGACTGTTGGATGTAAATTATGACTTTGTCAACTAAAACAAGTGTGTTTAAAGTCATTTCTGTGCCTGAAACGGGTCAAAATTGAAGCTTTTGAGTAAGCAAAACTCTGTAAAAATGGCGATTTTGGTCACTGTGAGGGTTTAAAAAGTGGTTATTCAACATGATGCACGATCCAATTGAAATTTTGAATCATTTTTGGTACAGTCCAAATAATCAATTTTCGGATGAAAAACGATGACTCCGGACCTGTCGAACGATCCCCAAATGGTCTATAATGATGACATTTTAACATTTAATCTTTTGACTCTAAATGACTGTTGGATGTGAATTATGACTTTGTCAACTAAAATAAGTGTGTTTAAAGTCATTTCTGCCTGAAACGGGTCAAAATTGAAGCTTTTGAGTAAGCAAAACTCTGTAAAAATGGCAATTTTGGTCACTGTGAGGGTTTAAAAAGTGGTTATTCAACATGATGCACGATCCAATTGACATTTTGAATCATTTTTGGTACAGTCCAAAAAATCAATTTTCGGATGAAAAACGATGACTCCGGAACTGTCGAACGATCCCAAAATAGTCTATAATGATGAAATTTTAACATTTAATCTTTTGACTCTAAATGACTGTTGGATGTGAATTATGACTTTGTCAACTAAAATAAGTGTGTTTAAAGTCATTTCTGCCTGAAACGGGTCAAAATTGAAGCTTTTGAGTAAGCAAAACTCTGTAAAAATGGCAATTTTGGTCACTGTGAGGGTTTAAACAGTGGTTATTCAACATGAGGCCCGTTCCAATTGACATTTTGAATCATTTTTGGTACAGTCCAAAAAATCAATTTTCGGATGAAAAACGATGACTCCGGACCTGTCGAACGTTCCCAAAATGGTCCATAATGATGAAATTTCAACATTTAATCTTTTGACTCTAAATGACTGTTGGATGTGAATTATGACTTTGTCAACTAAAATAAGTGTGTTTAAAGTCATTTCTGTGCCTGAAACGGGTCAAAATTGAAGCTTTTGAGTAAGCAAAACTCTGTAAAAATGGCAATTTTGGTCACTGTGAGGGTTTAAAAAGTGGTTATTCAACATGAGGCCCGTTCCAATTGACATTTTGAATCATTTTTGGTACAGTCCAAAAAATCAATTTTCGGATGAAAAACGATGACTCCGGACCTGTCGACTGATCTCAAAATGGTCAATATGGATGAAATTTCAACATTTATTCTTTTGACTCTAAATGACTGTTGGATGTGAACTATGACTTTGTCAACTAAAATAAGTGTGTTTAAAGTCATTTCTGTGCCTGAAACGGGTCAGAATTGAAGCTTTTGAGTAAGCAAAACTCTGTAAAAATGGCAATTTTGGTAACTGTGAGGGTTTAAAAAGTGGTTATTCAACATGATGCACGATCCAATTGACATTCTGAATCATTTTTGGTACAGTCCAAAAAATCAATTTTCGGATGAAAAACGATGACTCCGGACCTGTCGAACGATCTCAAAATGGTCAATATGGATGAAATTTCAACATTTATTCTTTTGACTCTAAATGACTGTTGGATGTGAATTATGACTTTGTCAACTAAAATAAGTGTGTTTAAAGTCATTTCTGTGCCTGAAACGGGTCAAAATTGAAGCTTTTGAGTAAGCAAAACTCTGTAAAAATGGCAATTTTGGTCACTGTGAGGGTTTAAAAAGTGGTTATTCAACATGAGGCATGATCCAATTGACATTTTGAATCATTTTTGGTACAGTCCAAAAAATCAATTTTCGGATGAAAAACGATGACTCCGGACCTGTCGAACGTTCCCAAAAATGGTCCATAATGATGAAATTTCAACATTTAATCTTTTGACTCTAAATGACTGTTGGATGTAAATTATGACTTTGTCAACTAAAACAAGTGTGTTTAAAGTCATTTCTGTGCCTGAAACGGGTCAAAATTGAAGCTTTTGAGTAAGCAAAACTCTGTAAAAATGGCGATTTTGGTCACTGTGAGGGTTTAAAAAGTGGTTATTCAACATGATGCACGATCCAATTGAAATTTTGAATCATTTTTGGTACAGTCCAAATAATCAATTTTCGGATGAAAAACGATGACTCCGGACCTGTCGAACGATCCCCAAATGGTCTATAATGATGAAATTTTAACATTTAATCTTTTGACTCTAAATGACTGTTGGATGTGAATTATGACTTTGTCAACTAAAATAAGTGTGTTTAAAGTCATTTCTGTGCCTGAAACGGGTCAAAATTGAAGCTTTTGAGTAAGCAAAACTCTCTAAAAATGGCAATTTTGGTCATTGTGAGGGTTTAAAAAGTGGTTATTCAACATGAGGCACGATCTATTTGACATTTTGAATCATTTTTGGTACAGTCCAAAAAATCAATTTTTCGATGAAAAACGATGACTCGGGACCTGTCGAACGATCCCAAAATGGTCCATAATGATGAAATTTTTACATTTAATCTTTTGACTCTAAATGACTGTTGGATGTGAATTATGACTTTGTCAACTAGAATAAGTGTGTTTAAAGTCATTTCTGTGCCTGAAACGGGTCAAAATGGAAGCTTTTGAGTAAGCAAAACTCTGTAAAAATGGCAATTTTGGTCACTGTGAGGGTTTAAACAGTGGTTATTCAACATGAGGCATGATCCAATTGACATTTTGAATCATTTTTGGTACAGTCCAAAAAATCAATTTTCGGATGAAAAACGATGACTCCGGACCTGTCGAACGATCCCCAAATGGTCTATAATGATGAAATTTTAACATTTAATCTTTTGACTCTAAATGATTGTTGGATGTGAATTATGACTTTGTCAACTAAAATAAGTGTGTTTAAAGTCATTTCTGTGCCTGAAACGGGTCAAAATTGAAGCTTTTGAGTAAGCAAAACTCTGTAAAAATGGCAATTTTGGTCACTGTGAGGGTTTAAACAGTGGTTATTCAACATGAGGCATGATCCAATTGACATTTTGAATCATTTTTGGTACAGTCCAAATAATCAATTTTCGGATGAAAAACGATGACTCCGGACCTGTCGAACGATCCCCAAATGGTCTATAATGATGAAATTTTAACATTTAATCTTTTGACTCTAAATGACTGTTGGATGTGAATTATGACTTTGTCAACTAAAATAAGTGTGTTTAAAGTCATTTCTGTGCCTGAAACGGGTCAAAATTGAAGCTTTTGAGTAAGCAAAACTCTGTAAAAATGGCAATTTTGGTCACTGTGAGGGTTTAAAAAGTGGTTATTCAACATGATGCACGATCCAATTGACATTTTGAATCATTTTTGGTACAGTCCAAAAAATCAATTTTCGGATGAAAAACGATGACTCCGGAACTGTCGAACGATCCCAAAATAGTCTATAATGATGAAATTTTAACATTTAATCTTTTGACTCTAAATGACTGTTGGATGTGAATTATGACTTTGTCAACTAAAATAAGTGTGTTTAAAGTCATTTCTGTGCCTGAAACGGGTCAAAATTGAAGCTTTTGAGTAAGCAAAACTCTGTAAAAATTGCAATTTTGGTCACTGTGAGGGTTTAAACAGTGGTTATTCAACATGAGGCATGATCCAATTGACATTTTGAATCATTTTTGGTACAGTCCAAATAATCAATTTTCGGATGAAAAACGATGACTCCGGACCTGTCGAACGATCCCCAAATGGTCTATAATGATGAAATTTTAACATTTAATCTTTTGACTCTAAATGACTGTTGGATGTGAATTATGACTTTGTCAACTAAAATAAGTGTGTTTAAAGTCATTTCTGCCTGAAACGGGTCAAAATTGAAGCTTTTGAGTAAGCAAAACTCTGTAAAAATGGCAATTTTGGTCACTGTGAGGGTTTAAAAAGTGGTTATTCAACATGAGGCCCGTTCCAATTGACATTTTGAATCATTTTTGGTACAGTCCAAAAAATCAATTTTCGGATGAAAAACGATGACTCCGGACCTGTCGACTGATCTCAAAATGGTCAATATGGATGAAATTTCAACATTTATTCTTTTGACTCTAAATGACTGTTGGATGTGAATTATGACTTTGTCAACTAAAATAAGTGTGTTTAAAGTCATTTCTGTGCCTGAAACGGGTCAAAATTGAAGCTTTTGAGTAAGCAAAACTCTGTAAAAATGGCAATTTTGGTCACTGTGAGGGTTTAAAAAGTGGTTATTCAACATGAGGCATGATCCAATTGACATTTTGAATCATTTTTGGTACAGTCCAAAAAATCAATTTTCGGATGAAAAACGATGACTCCGGACCTGTCGAACGTTCCCAAAATGGTCCATAATGATGAAATTTCAACATTTAATCTTTTGACTCTAAATGACTGTTGGATGTAAATTATGACTTTGTCAACTAAAACAAGTGTGTTTAAAGTCATTTCTGTGCCTGAAACGGGTCAAAATTGAAGCTTTTGAGTAAGCAAAACTCTGAAAAAATGGCAATTTTGGTCACTGTGAGGGTTTAAACAGTGGTTATTCAACATGAGGCATGATCCAATTGACATTTTGAATCATTTTTGGTACAGTCCAAATAATCAATTTTCGGATGAAAAACGATGACTCCGGACCTGTCGAACGATCCCCAAATGGTCTATAATGATGAAATTTTAACATTTAATCTTTTGACTCTAAATGACTGTTGGATGTGAATTATGACTTTGTCAACTAAAATAAGTGTATTTAAAGTCATTTCTGCCTGAAACGGGTCAAAATTGAAGCTTTTGAGTAAGCAAAACTCTGTAAAAATGGCAATTTTGGTCACTGTGAGGGTTTAAAAAGTGGTTATTCAACATGAGGCCCGTTCCAATTGACATTTTGAATCATTTTTGGTACAGTCCAAAAAATCAATTTTCGGATGAAAAACGATGACTCCGGATCTGTCGACTGATCTCAAAATGGTCAATATGGATGAAATTTCAACATTTATTCTTTTGACTCTAAATGACTGTTGGATGTGAATTATGACTTTGTCAACTAAAATAAGTGTGTTTAAAGTCATTTCTGTGCCTGAAACGGGTCAAAATTGAAGCTTTTGAGTAAGCAAAACTCTGTAAAAATGGCAATTTTGGTCACTGTGATGGTTTAAACAGTGGTTATTCAACATGAGGCATGATCCAATTGACATTTTGAATCATTTTTGGTACAGTCCAAAAAATCAATTTTCGGATGAAAAACGATGACTCCGGACCGGTCGAACGATCTCAAAATGGTCAATATGGATGAAATTTCAACATTTATTCTTTTGACTCTAAATGACTGTTGGATGTGAATTATGACTTTGTCAACTAAAATAAGTGTTTTAAAGTCATTTCTGTGCCTGAAACGGGTCAAAATTGAAGCTTTTGAGTAAGCAAAACTCTGTAAAAATGGCAATTTTGGTAACTGTGAGGGTTTAAAAAGTGGTTATTCAACATGATGCATGATCCAATTGACATTTTGAATCATTTTTGGTACAGTCCAAAAAATCAATTTTCGGATGAAAAACGATGACTCCGGACCTGTCGAACGATCCCAAAATGGTCAATATGGATGAAATTTCAACATTTAATCTTTTGACTCTAAATGACTGTTGGATGTGAATTATGACTTTGTCAACTAAAATAAGTGTGTTTAAAGTCATTTCTGTGCCCGAAACGGGTCAAAATTGAAGCTTTTGAGTAAGCAAAACTCTGTAAAAATGGCAATTTTGGTCACTGTGAGGGTTTAAAAAGTGGTAATTCAACATGAGGCATGATCCAATTGACATTTTGAATCATTTTTGGTACAGTCCAAAAAATCAATTTTCGGATGAAAAACGATGACTCCGGACCTGTCGAACGTTCCCAAAATGGTCCATAATGATGAAATTTCAACATTTAATCTTTTGACTCTAAATGACTGTTGGATGTAAATTATGACTTTGTCAACTAAAACAAGTGTGTTTAAAGTCATTTCTGTGCCTGAAACGGGTCAAAATTGAAGCTTTTGAGTAAGCAAAACTCTGAAAAAATGGCAATTTTGGTCACTGTGAGGGTTTAAACAGTGGTTATTCAACATATGGCTGAGATACCCGCCACCCCCTCTCAACACAATCCCCGAAAGGAGGAAAACCGGAAACAGTTCTTAAAGTTTTTGGATGTGGGATGGAGTAACCATCCCGGCCGTATTTATTAAAACAAAAAATTAAAACATTAAACGTTTCATGTTATGTACAATTTCATTATCACATTGCGATGTTTGGCTAACCTTAACATATTCTCTAATACAGAGGTTCTCCTAGCCGAACTAGCATCCTACAAAACATTCTCTAGAAACACTGAAATTGTACATCCTAACGTTTAAGGGCCAACGGCAAGGTCATAACCGGTGTCAAGATCCCTAACCAGACTTACCCCTCCCACTTGGGAGGGGCGACAGCACAGAGGCTTACCTCAAGTGCAACTACTAACAATTTCCCTTGACTTGACGGGGGCACTTAAGACTCGACGCCATTTAAAGGTCGTTCGAAGACTTGTGTGTGGTATCTAGAAGGTATCGTGGACCTCCCCCCACCCCACACAACTTACCGCATCTGCCGTCGCAGATGACACTGGCCCCGGGAAATTCCCCAGGAGGGGGCTGTAACCCCTCCTACAAAGGAAGGGGCCTTGACCGCCTTTCCTTTACTTCCGGCGACCCGCCCTTAGACGGGACCGCCTCCCCACTGAGGGGCCAATGGCCACCTCTCCCGAGCGCTCCCATCCGTGTTGGGTGACGCCCACTCATAGGGATCTACCAATTAGTGCTCACCGATCATGACCTTCCCGCCTACCAAAAAATAAATACGACAATTCTTACTCAAACCTATGAAAACATTGGTCGCTACGACCGAAAGAACATGCATAAAATGCAACACTACATCAAATTATTTTAGTCATAACAACCTACACGATATTCACCATACTTTATTATGATCAACAACAAACTGATACTCTCACAGCCTGTAACGAAATGGAAAGAACAAACTTATAAATTCACTTTATTGCACAACAACTTGCTGTCCTCAGGGGCTGGTGGGTGGGTCAAAATTGGCTCTTCGTTCCGTCCCGAGCTCACGTGTAGCGAGGAGGTGCAGCTTCGGAGCACAAGAACAAGAGGACGTCTTCTGGTCTTGCGTCTCTTCTTATCCGTCTTCAGGGCGGGCGAAAACCCGCCCCTGCCTGCCCCTAGGGCGGGGCTGGCTACGTCGGTGTCTAGGCCAGCCCACTCTAGAGCGGGAAAAAGCGCGCCCCGGCTACGCCGCTTCGGGCATACCAGCCGAGACGCGCTTCCCGCCCCAAAACGGCTTCCCGGGGGGATCGAGGCACTCCGCCATACGTTCGGGGGGACCGAGTGGTCGCCCCTTTCCATATGGCTGAGATACCCGCCACCCCCTCTCAACACAATCCCCGAAAGGAGGAAAACCGGAAACAGTTCTTAAAGTTTTTGGATGTGGGATGGAGTAACCATCCCGGCCGTATTTATTAAAACAAAAAATTAAAACATTAAACGTTTCATGTTATGTACAATTTCATTATCACATTGCGATGTTTGGCTAACCTTAACATATTCTCTAATACAGAGGTTCTCCTAGCCGAACTAGCATCCTACAAAACATTCTCTAGAAACACTGAAATTGTACATCCTAACGTTTAAGGGCCAACGGCAAGGTCATAACCGGTGTCAAGATCCCTAACCAGACTTACCCCTCCCACTTGGGAGGGGCGACAGCACAGAGGCTTACCTCAAGTGCAACTACTAACAATTTCCCTTGACTTGACGGGGGCACTTAAGACTCGACGCCATTTAAAGGTCGTTCGAAGACTTGTGTGTGGTATCTAGAAGGTATCGTGGACCTCCCCCCACCCCACACAACTTACCGCATCTGCCGTCGCAGATGACACTGGCCCCGGGAAATTCCCCAGGAGGGGGCTGTAACCCCTCCTACAAAGGAAGGGGCCTTGACCGCCTTTCCTTTACTTCCGGCGACCCGCCCTTAGACGGGACCGCCTCCCCACTGAGGGGCCAATGGCCACCTCTCCCGAGCGCTCCCATCCGTGTTGGGTGACGCCCACTCATAGGGATCTACCAATTAGTGCTCACCGATCATGACCTTCCCGCCACAGGTCCGGATAGTTGACCGGCTATCCGGACCCCCCACAAAACTCCTACCTAAAGGTCATGACTTAACGATTTTAACCAAGCTAGGAAGTCTCCTATGAGTAACTCATTCCCCACCCTCGACAAATGCACACCATCCCCCAAATACATACTGTCATCATTAATACAACTATGCGAGATCGAATGCAATGTCTTGGAACGGAACAACCTACTCACTTTGTTATTCAATTTTCTAACGGAATGATTCAAGGCAGGGATCGAGATAGCCCCCCGCCACACTTTTCGTGGGATCATATGAGACCACGCAATTATGCACCCCGGAACTCTCCTTGCTAACCAACTTACCGTGGAAAGCATAGCCTCCAGGAGAAGTCGTCTACCGGTGGCGACCAAATCATTGCCCCCCAAATGCACTATGACTATGGACGGCGGTGACCTCATCCGCTCTAACAAACCCTCAAAAAACTTCTGAAACTGGTCAATACAGAGACCGCCCCTTCCGTGGAAGGACACTCTGTACCCGTATTCCCCAGGTACGTGAATCATGTCACCTGCTTTGAATACGTCTGCGGCCCGTCTCACGTATGAGTGGCCCACGACCCACACCTCCTTCCTCACAGCCGGTGACGCGCGACCGCTGGCCTGGTGTTGGGTCGACTGCACAGTCCGCCCTGCCGCGTAGGCTTGCGCAACTGAAAACAAACAAAAGACAAGAAGCGTGAGAACATGATTACAGCTTCACAACATGTGCAATCGCACGTACCTCTTATAACAATTGGAGGACCAGCGCCCCACACGTTTCACTTGTTCCACATTAAGACCCCTGGCTGTAGCTTCAGTGGCAGCCCCTATTCGAAAGGAATGGGTCCCAAATTCGCCCGGGTCCAAGCCTGCTGCGGCAATGGCCATTGCAAGCACCCGTTGAAACTGAAACCTCGTCAGCGGGGTGGCGTCTGCATGCCTCAACAATGTCCCCCCCCATGATGCCACCCTTCGTGCTAGGTAATCTTCTAAGCACCGTACCGGACACATGGATGACTCGGGGTTCCTGCGAATGATCGTGCAGTCCCCTCTCCCATCTTGGTCAGTCTTGGACCTGAGAAAGGAGACAATCATCGCATCACCCCTGATCTGAACATGTTCCCTGCACAAGCCCCCCGACACATCCTGTTTGTTCCTTGCAACTAGCTCACTAACTCTCATAGCCCCGTGAAACGCCAGCGTAAATGCAGTCCGGAACAAACAGGTCTCGAAAGGGGACGAGCATGTGTTAGGGAGTGAGGCCAGTAACTGGGACAACCTGTCTAGACCTATCGGTCGTCTCACGTCTACTCTGCGACCCTCTAGGCGTTGCCACCCACGCAGCGCTTTCTGTACTGTAAAAGACGCTGTTGGGTCCAGGATGCCATGGGCCCTGGCAACAAAGGAAATGGCGGCACGATGCCTTTGGGCCGTAGCCACCGATTTCCCAGCCCTACGTAAGGACATCAGAAAAAGTACTACCCACTCTTCCTGACCCCAAAGTCCCCCTCTCTCTGCCCCCAAAAAGGCTAAATAGGCCTGGAACGCCCCTTCATATGCCTTCCTTGTCCTGGGTGCTAGACTCTCTCCCACGAGGTGACGAAGTTCGGGGCACCGAGAGACCAGAGAGCTTCGGGGAAGGGTGCCGGCTCCGGGTCCGCTGAAGGGAGGAAACCCGAGAAAGCCTGCATGTGAAAACGAGACAGTGCATCAGCAGCCTGATTCATCACCCCTGGGACATGTTTTGCTCTGAATACCACGTTCAGTTGCATACACAGTAAGACAATTTCTTTGAGCAGCCTCAAAATCAATTTACAACGAGCTGCCTGACTATTGATGCATTCTACCACGGTCATATTGTCGGACCAAAACACAACAGAATGATCTCTGAACCCTTCTGGCCAGGTTCTCAGGGCCACCAGAATGGGAAATAGCTCAAGGAAAGCGATGTTACTCGTCAGCCCCTTCTCGTGCCACCATAGGGGCCACTTTTTTGCCGACCATTTTGTGCCGAAGATGGCGCCAAAACCTACGCTTCCTGCTGAATCCGTCCATAGCCCAAGCTCTTCGGAGGACACGGCTGGCTTGTTCCAGACGACTCGGCCATTGAAGTCCGCCAAGAAAGCTAACCAAATCCGCATGTCCTGGCGGACCTCCGCCGATAACCTTGTGCGATGATGACCCTCCTTTAGGCCTACCATCGCTTGGGCAATCGAGCGGGAAAAGGGGCGAGCCATTGGTATCACCCTCAAGGCAAAGTTCAACTTTCCCACTAATTGTTGCAACTGATGCAGTGTAACTTTGGATGCATTTAAACATACTTGGAGGGCTGCCCTGAATTTCGACACTTTACTAGCTGGTAAACGGAAGCACCCCTCCCTTGAGTCCAACTCGATCCCCAAAAACTCGAGGCAAGTCGTGGGACCCACAGTTTTACCCGGTGCCAATGGCACGCCAAAATGACCCATCAACACACAGAATTCAGCTAAGGCCTGGGCACATTCGAGATTACCGGCGGGGCCAAGGAACAAAAAGTCGTCAAGGTAGTGCATTACATTTCGGAAACCCGTTCTCTTAGTGAACACCCATTGCAGGAAAGTACTGAATTGCTCAAAGTAGGCACATGATATAGAGCATCCCATTGGCATACACCTATCCATGTAAAATGACCCCTGGAACCCGAATCCTAGAAGACGCTGATCGACTGGGTGTACCGGGAGCAACCGGAACGCTGACTCGATATCAGATTTCGCCATCAACGTCCCGTGCCCCAGGCGATTCAAGATGGCTACTGCCTCATCAAAAGATGCGTATCGCACCGAACAAACTTCCGGATCAATTGCGTCGTTCACCGAAAGACCATGTGGAGCAGACAGATTATGGATCAAACGAAACTCACCCGGGTCCTTCTTGGGGATCACCCCTAACGGAGAACAAACGAAATCCGGTACCGGGGGTACACTAAACGGGCCGGCGACCCGTCCCCGGCTAACCTCTTTCTGAATTTTCTCTTGAACTACAGATGTATGTTGTAAAACGGAAAGTTGATTTTTGCACATCCCTACACCCTGAAAGTCCCCTACCGGGATGCGGAAACCATGTGTAAAACCGTTCCGCAGCACCCCGGCAGAAGCACGATCCGGGTATTCGCTGAGCCAGGGAATCATTGCCAAGGTATCAATCGGGGTTGGTAAAGGCGCCCCTCGGCCTAGCTTAGACCTGTTTGGCGCCTCCCTTACCCCCATTCTCACTCGTTCTGGCTCTGCACGATGACTCAGGATGGGATGACCCACACGTACTACATTCGTGCTTGAATTTACACGATCCCGGAGGCCTGGTACATTTCCCCTTGTTGAAATTAAAACAGAAACCCTTTCTCCCTGTATTGCCTGCGGGCCTCGACTGGTCGTTGGTGTTCGTACTTTGTCTAAAGGGCGTCCCCACATTTTGGCGGGAGTAATCAACAACATTGCTCCCGACCAATGGCATTCTTAACATTCCCGATTCTTTCATTTTATCCCATGTTAAAGAATCGTAACAATCCCACGTCAAACTCTTGTTATGTTCCTTTTCTTTCCTGAACAGATTGTCATAACAAAACCAATGGTTACCTTGATACGCTGTTGAGTAACCCATAATTCGTGATTGATAAACGGGAAACTCAGGAAGCAACTCGGGCCTGCGTTCCCCCAAAATCGATGTGAAAATACCCCATGCATTGCCCCAGTTGCCAATGTTCTCATTTACCTTAAAGGCGGCCATTTTTGCGCGCCAAACACTCGGATGCATTAGGTCCTTCTGACTTTTCACATGCTCCACATCATAATGATCAACAAGCAAGGAAAAAATATTCACGTACTCCCCTGCCCAGATCTTTTCCTTTATAGCTAAAGGCACATGTTGTCCCAATCTCTCTCTACGAGAGGGTGCTGACTCGTCCCTTGCAATCGGCAATGGCCGCTTACCTGAACCAGACGCAGCTTCTGCCGCTTGCGACTTGTCTATCCCCGCCAACGGCGCAGCCACTCTAGCTGCCTCTCTCTTCTCACGAAGCCCTTTTATCAGCGCCTGTGCCTCGGCAGCCGTGGCGCCATCACTACTATCCCCCAACCATGCCGCTAGCTGTGCTGCCAGCTCGGGGGGCATGTCTTCCTTGGATGTCGGGGTAACGACAACGGGGATTGGATTCCCCTCCATCGGTACTGGGGTCGGCGCCTCGAGCGGGGCAGAGGGAACCGGGACGTCCCCACCGGCTGGAACCCTTCTTGGCCTCTTAGGTCTCCCTCCAGCCGGCGCAGGGCCCGAACCCTCCTCCCCATCTCGCTCCGCCAACCGTTTCTTTATGTCGGACACCTCTTTGCAAAGGGCCCGCACCATCTGGTCGGTCGTCATTCTCTTTGCGCCTTTCTTGGGCATCTCTCCGAGGAAGTATCTAGAAGACAAAGAAAAAGATCAAAACACTCAAAATTGGCTCTTCGTTCCGTCCCGAGCTCACGTGTAGCGAGGAGGTGCAGCTTCGGAGCACAAGAACAAGAGGACGTCTTCTGGTCTTGCGTCTCTTCTTATCCGTCTTCAGGGCGGGCGAAAACCCGCCCCTGCCTGCCCCTAGGGCGGGGCTGGCTACGTCGGTGTCTAGGCCAGCCCACTCTAGAGCGGGAAAAAGCGCGCCCCGGCTACGCCGCTTCGGGCATACCAGCCGAGACGCGCTTCCCGCCCCAAAACGGCTTCCCGGGGGGATCGAGGCACTCCGCCATACGTTCGGGGGGACCGAGTGGTCGCCCCTTTCCATGAGGCATGATCCAATTGACATTTTGAATCATTTTTGGTACAGTCCAAATAATCAATTTTCGGATGAAAAACGATGACTCCGGACCTGTCGAACGATCCCCAAATGGTCTATAATGATGAAATTTTAACATTTAATCTTTTGACTCTAAATGACTGTTGGATGTGAATTATGACTTTGTCAACTAAAATAAGTGTGTTTAAAGTCATTTCTGCCTGAAACGGGTCAAAATTGAAGCTTTTGAGTAAGCAAAACTCTGTAAAAATGGCAATTTTGGTCACTGTGAGGGTTTAAAAAGTGGTTATTCAACATGAGGCCCGTTCCAATTGACATTTTGAATCATTTTTGGTACAGTCCAAAAAATCAATTTTCGGATGAAAAACGATGACTCCGGACCTGTCGACTGATCTCAAAATGGTCAATATGGATGAAATTTCAACATTTATTCTTTTGTCTCTAAATGACTGTTGGATGTGAATTATGACTTTGTCAACTAAAATAAGTGTGTTTAAAGTCATTTTTGTGCCTGAAACGGGTCAAAATTGAAGCTTTTGAGTAAGCAAAACTCTGTAAAAATGGCAATTTTGGTCACTGTGAGGGTTTAAACAGTGGTTATTCAACATGAGGCATGATCCAATTGACATTTTGAATCATTTTTGGTACAGTCCAAAAAATCAATTTTCAGGTGAAAAACGATGACTCCGGACCGGTCGAACGATCTCAAAATGGTCAATATGGATGAAATTTCAACATTTATTCTTTTGACTCTAAATGACTGTTGGATGTGAATTATGACTTTGTCAACTAAAATAAGTGTTTTTAAAGTCATTTCTGTGCCTGAAACGGGTCAAAATTGAAGCTTTTGAGTAAGCAAAACTCTGTAAAAATGGCAATTTTGGTAACTGTGAGGGTTTAAAAAGTGGTTATTCAACATGATGCATGATCCAATTGACATTTTGAATCATTTTTGGTACAGTCCAAAAAATCAATTTTCGGATGAAAAACGATGACTCCGGACCTGTCGAACGATCCCAAAATGGTCAATATGGATGAAATTTCAACATTTAATCTTTTGACTCTAAATGACTGTTGGATGTGAATTATGACTTTGTCAACTAAAATAAGTGTGTTTAAAGTCATTTCTGTGCCCGAAACGGGTCAAAATTGAAGCTTTTGAGTAAGCAAAACTCTGTAAAAATGGCAATTTTGGTCACTGTGAGGGTTTAAAAAGTGGTAATTCAACATGATGCACGATCCAATTGACATTTTGAATCATTTTTGGTACAGTCCAAAAAAATCAATTTTCGGATGAAAAACGATGACTCCGGACCCGTCGAACGACCCCAAAATGGTCTATAATGATGAAATTTTAACATTTAATCTTTTGACTCTAAATGACTGTTGGATGTGAATTATGACTTTGTCAACTAAAATAAGTGTGTTTAAAGTCATTTCTGCCTGAAACGGGTCAAAATTGAAGCTTTTGAGTAAGCAAAACTCTGTAAAAATGGCAATTTTGGTCACTGTGAGGGTTTAAAAAGTGGTTATTCAACATGAAGCCCGTTCCAATTGATATTTTGAATCATTTTTGGTACAGTCCAAAAAATCAATTTTCGGATGAAAAACGATGACTCCGGACCTGTCGAACGATCCCCAAATGGTCTATAATGATGAAATTTTAACATTTAATCTTTTGACTCTAAATGATTGTTGGATGTGAATTATGACTTTGTCAACTAAAATAAGTGTGTTTAAAGTCATTTCTGTGCCTGAAACGGGTCAAAATTGAAGCTTTTGAGTAAGCAAAACTCTGTAAAAATTGCAATTTTGGTCACTGTGAGGGTTTAAACAGTGGTTATTCAACATGAGGCATGATCCAATTGACATTTTGAATCATTTTTGGTACAGTCCAAATAATCAATTTTCGGATGAAAAACGATGACTCCGGACCTGTCGAACGATCCCCAAATGGTCTATAATGATGAAATTTTAACATTTAATCTTTTGACTCTAAATGACTTATGGATGTGAATTATGACTTTGTCAACTAAAATAAGTGTGTTTAAAGTCATTTCTGTGCCTGAAACGGGTCAAAATTGAAGCTTTTGAGTAAGCAAAACTCTGTAAAAATGGCAATTTTGGTCACTGTGAGGGTTTAAAAAGTGGTTATTCAACATGATGCACGATCCAATTGACATTTTGAATCATTTTTGGTACAGTCCAAAAAATCAATTTTCGGATGAAAAACGATGACTCCGGAACTGTCGAACGATCCCAAAATAGTCTATAATGATGAAATTTTAACATTTAATCTTTTGACTCTAAATGACTGTTGGATGTGAATTATGACTTTGTCAACTAAAATAAGTGTGTTTAAAGTCATTTCTGCCTGAAACGGGTCAAAATTGAAGCTTTTGAGTAAGCAAAACTCTGTAAAAATGGCAATTTTGGTCACTGTGAGGGTTTAAAAAGTGGTTATTCAACATGAGGCCCGTTCCAATTGACATTTTGAATCATTTTTGGTACAGTCCAAAAAATCAATTTTCGGATGAAAAACGATGACTCCGGACCTGTCGAACGTTCCCAAAATGGTCCATAATGATGAAATTTCAACATTTAATCTTTTGACTCTAAATGACTGTTGGATGTGAATTATGACTTTGTCAACTAAAATAAGTGTGTTTAAAGTCATTTCTGTGCCTGAAACGGGTCAAAATTGAAGCTTTTGAGTAAGCAAAACTCTGTAAAAATGGCAATTTTGGTCACTGTGAGGGTTTAAAAAGTGGTTATTCAACATGAGGCCCGTTCCAATTGACATTTTGAATCATTTTTGGTACAGTCCAAAAAATCAATTTTCGGATGAAAAACGATGACTCCGGACCTGTCGACTGATCTCAAAATGGTCAATATGGATGAAATTTCAACATTTATTCTTTTGACTCTAAATGACTGTTGGATGTGAACTATGACTTTGTCAACTAAAATAAGTGTGTTTAAAGTCATTTCTGTGCCTGAAACGGGTCAAAATTGAAGCTTTTGAGTAAGCAAAACTCTGTAAAAATGGCAATTTTGGTCACTGTGAGGGTTTAAAAAGTGGTTATTCAACATGAGGCATGATCCAATTGACATTTTGAATCATTTTTGGTACAGTCCAAAAAATCAATTTTCGGATGAAAAACGATGACTCCGGACCTGTCGAACGTTCCCAAAAATGGTCCATAATGATGAAATTTCAACATTTAATCTTTTGACTCTAAATGACTGTTGGATGTAAATTATGACTTTGTCAACTAAAACAAGTGTGTTTAAAGTCATTTCTGTGCCTGAAACGGGTCAAAATTGAAGCTTTTGAGTAAGCAAAACTCTGTAAAAATGGCGATTTTGGTCACTGTGAGGGTTTAAAAAGTGGTTATTCAACATGATGCACGATCCAATTGAAATTTTGAATCATTTTTGGTACAGTCCAAAAAATCAATTTTCGGATGAAAAACGATGACTCCGGACCTGTCGAACGATCCCAAAATAGTCTATAATGATGAAATTTTAACATTTAATCTTTTGACTCTAAATGACTGTTGGATGTGAATTATGACTTTGTCAACTAAAATAAGTGTGTTTAAAGTCATTTCTGTGCCTGAAACGGGTCAAAAATGAAGCTTTTGAGTAAGCAAAACTCTGAAAAAATGGCAATTTTGGTCACTGTGAGGGTTTAAACAGTGGTTATTCAACATGAGGCATGATCCAATTGACATTTTGAATCATTTTTGGTACAGTCCAAATAATCAATTTTCGGATGAAAAACGATGACTCCGGACCTGTCGAACGATCCCCAAATGGTCTATAATGATGAAATTTTAACATTTAATCTTTTGACTCTAAATGACTGTTGGATGTGAATTATGACTTTGTCAACTAAAATAAGTGTGTTTAAAGTCATTTCTGCCTGAAACGGGTCAAAATTGAAGCTTTTGAGTAAGCAAAACTCTCTAAAAATGGCAATTTTGGTCATTGTGAGGGTTTAAAAAGTGGTTATTCAACATGAGGCACGATCCATTTGACATTTTGAATCATTTTTGGTACAGTCCAAAAAATCAATTTTTCGATGAAAAACGATGACTCGGGACCTGTCGAACGATCCCAAAATGGTCCATAATGATGAAATTTTTACATTTAATCTTTTGACTCTAAATGACTGTTGGATGTGAATTATGACTTTGTCAACTAGAATAAGTGTGTTTAAAGTCATTTCTGTGCCTGAAACGGGTCAAAATGGAAGCTTTTGAGTAAGCAAAACTCTGTAAAAATGGCAATTTTGGTCACTGTGAGGGTTTAAACAGTGGTTATTCAACATGAGGCATGATCCAATTGACATTTTGAATCATTTTTGGTACAGTCCAAAAAATCAATTTTCGGATGAAAAACGATGACTCCGGACCTGTCGAACGATCCCCAAATGGTCTATAATGATGAAATTTTAACATTTAATCTTTTGACTCTAAATGATTGTTGGATGTGAATTATGACTTTGTCAACTAAAATAAGTGTGTTTAAAGTCATTTCTGTGCCTGAAACGGGTCAAAATTGAAGCTTTTGAGTAAGCAAAACTCTGTAAAAATGGCAATTTTGGTCACTGTGAGGGTTTAAACAGTGGTTATTCAACATGAGGCATGATCCAATTGACATTTTGAATCATTTTTGGTACAGTCCAAATAATCAATTTTCGGATGAAAAACGATGACTCCGGACCTGTCGAACGATCCCCAAATGGTCTATAATGATGAAATTTTAACATTTAATCTTTTGACTCTAAATGACTGTTGGATGTGAATTATGACTTTGTCAACTAAAATAAGTGTGTTTAAAGTCATTTCTGTGCCTGAAACGGGTCAAAATTGAAGCTTTTGAGTAAGCAAAACTCTGTAAAAATGGCAATTTTGGTCACTGTGAGGGTTTAAAAAGTGGTTATTCAACATGATGCACGATCCAATTGACATTTTGAATCATTTTTGGTACAGTCCAAAAAATCAATTTTCGGATGAAAAACGATGACTCCGGACCTGTCGACCGATCCCCAAATGGTCTATAATGATGAAATTTTAACATTAAATCTTTTGACTCTAAATGACTGTTGGATGTGAATTATGACTTTGTCAACTAAAATAAGTGTGTTTAAAGTCATTTCTGCCTGAAACGGGTCAAAATTGAAGCTTTTGAGTAAGCAAAACTCTGTAAAAATGGCAATTTTGGTCACTGTGAGGGTTTAAAAAGTGGTTATTCAACATGAGGCCCGTTCCAATTGACATTTTGAATCATTTTTGGTACAGTCCAAAAAATCAATTTTCGGATGAAAAACGATGACTCCGGACCTGTCGACTGATCTCAAAATGGTCAATATGGATGAAATTTCAACATTTATTCTTTTGACTCTAAATGACTGTTGGATGTGAATTATGACTTTGTCAACTAAAATAAGTGTGTTTAAAGTCATTTCTGTGCCTGAAACGGGTCAAAATTGAAGCTTTTGAGTAAGCAAAACTCTGTAAAAATGGCAATTTTGGTCACTGTGAGGGTTTAAAAAGTGGTTATTCAACATGAGACATGATCCAATTGACATTTTGAATCATTTTTGGTACAGTCCAAAAAATCAATTTTCGGATGAAAAACGATGACTCCGGACCTGTCGAACGTTCCCAAAATGGTCCATAATGATGAAATTTCAACATTTAATCTTTTGACTCTAAATGACTGTTGGATGTAAATTATGACTTTGTCAACTAAAACAAGTGTGTTTAAAGTCATTTCTGTGCCTGAAACGGGTCAAAATTGAAGCTTTTGAGTAAGCAAAACTCTGAAAAAATGGCAATTTTGGTCACTGTGAGGGTTTAAACAGTGGTTATTCAACATGAGGCATGATCCAATTGACATTTTGAATCATTTTTGGTACAGTCCAAATAATCAATTTTCGGATGAAAAACGATGACTCCGGACCTGTCGAACGATCCCCAAATGGTCTATAATGATGAAATTTTAACATTTAATCTTTTGACTCTAAATGACTGTTGGATGTGAATTATGACTTTGTCAACTAAAATAAGTGTGTTTAAAGTCATTTCTGCCTGAAACGGGTCAAAATTGAAGCTTTTGAGTAAGCAAAACTCTGTAAAAATGGCAATTTTGGTCACTGTGAGGGTTTAAAAAGTGGTTATTCAACATGAGGCCCGTTCCAATTGACATTTTGAATCATTTTTGGTACAGTCCAAAAAATCAATTTTCGGATGAAAAACGATGACTCCGGACCTGTCGACTGATCTCAAAATGGTCAATATGGATGAAATTTCAACATTTATTCTTTTGACTCTAAATGACTGTTGGATGTGAATTATGACTTTGTCAACTAAAATAAGTGTGTTTAAAGTCATTTCTGTGCCTGAAACGGGTCAAAATTGAAGCTTTTGAGTAAGCAAAACTCTGTAAAAATGGCAATTTTGGTCACTGTGAGGGTTTAAACAGTGGTTATTCAACATGAGGCATGATCCAATTGACATTTTGAATCATTTTTGGTACAGTCCAAAAAATCAATTTTCGGATGAAAAACGATGACTCCGGACCAGTCGAACGATCTCAAAATGGTCAATATGGATGAAATTTCAACATTTATTCTTTTGACTCTAAATGACTGTTGGATGTGAATTATGACTTTGTCAACTAAAATAAGTGTTTTACAGTCATTTCTGTGCCTGAAACGGGTCAAAATTGAAGCTTTTGAGTAAGCAAAACTCTGTAAAAATGGCAATTTTGGTAACTGTGAGGGTTTAAAAAGTGGTTATTCAACATGATGCATGATCCAATTGACATTTTGAATCATTTTTGGTACAGTCCAAAAAATCAATTTTCGGATGAAAAACGATGACTCCGGACCTGTCGAACGATCCCAAAATGGTCAATATGGATGAAATTTCAACATTTAATCTTTTGACTCTAAATGACTGTTGGATGTGAATTATGACTTTGTCAACTAAAATAAGTGTGTTTAAAGTCATTTCTGTGCCCGAAACGGGTCAAAATTGAAGCTTTTGAGTAAGCAAAACTCTGTAAAAATGGCAATTTTGGTCACTGTGAGGGTTTAAAAAGTGGTAATTCAACATGAGGCATGATCCAATTGACATTTTGAATCATTTTTGGTACAGTCCAAAAAATCAATTTTCGGATGAAAAACGATGACTCCGGACCTGTCGAACGTTCCCAAAATGGTCCATAATGATGAAATTTCAACATTTAATCTTTTGACTCTAAATGACTGTTGGATGTAAATTATGACTTTGTCAACTAAAACAAGTGTGTTTAAAGTCATTTCTGTGCCTGAAACGGGTCAAAATTGAAGCTTTTGAGTAAGCAAAACTCTGAAAAAATGGCAATTTGGTCACTGTGAGGGTTTAAACAGTGGTTATTCAACATGAGGCATGATCCAATTGACATTTTGAATCATTTTTGGTACAGTCCAAATAATCAATTTTCGGATGAAAAACGATGACTCCGGACCTGTCGAACGATCCCCAAATGGTCTATAATGATGAAATTTTAACATTTAATCTTTTGACTCTAAATGACTGTTGGATGTGAATTATGACTTTGTCAACTAAAATAAGTGTGTTTAAAGTCATTTCTGCCTGAAACGGGTCAAAATTGAAGCTTTTGAGTAAGCAAAACTCTGTAAAAATGGCAATTTTGGTCACTGTGAGGGTTTAAAAAGTGGTTATTCAACATGAGGCCCGTTCCAATTGACATTTTGAATCATTTTTGGTACAGTCCAAAAAATCAATTTTCGGATGAAAAACGATGACTCCGGACCTGTCGACTGATCTCAAAATGGTCAATATGGATGAAATTTCAACATTTATTCTTTTGTCTCTAAATGACTGTTGGATGTGAATTATGACTTTTTCAACTAAAATAAGTGTGTTTAAAGTCATTTCTGTGCCTGAAACGGGTCAAAATTGAAGCTTTTGAGTAAGCAAAACTCTGTAAAAATGGCAATTTTGGTAACTGTGAGGGTTTAAAAAGTGGTTATTCAACATGATGCATGATCCAATTGACATTTTGAATCATTTTTGGTACAGTCCAAAAAATCAATTTTCGGATGAAAAACGATGACTCCGGACCTGTCGAACGATCCCAAAATGGTCAATATGGATGAAATTTCAACATTTAATCTTTTGACTCTAAATGACTGTTGGATGTGAATTATGACTTTGTCAACTAAAATAAGTGTGTTTAAAGTCATTTCTGTGCCCGAAACGGGTCAAAATTGAAGCTTTTGAGTAAGCAAAACTCTGTAAAAATGGCAATTTTGGTCACTGTGAGGGTTTAAAAAGTGGTAATTCAACATGATGCACGATCCAATTGACATTTTGAATCATTTTTGGTACAGTCCAAAAAAATCAATTTTCGGATGAAAAACGATGACTCCGGACCTGTCGACTGATCTCAAAATGGTCAATATGGATGAAATTTCAACATTTAATCTTTTGACTCTAAATGACTGTTGGATGTGAATTATGACTTTGTCAACTAAAATAAGTGTGTTTAAAGTCATTTCTGCCTGAAACGGGTCAAAATTGAAGCTTTTGAGTAAGCAAAACTCTGTAAAAATGGCAATTTTGGTCACTGTGAGGGTTTAAAAAGTGGTTATTAACATGAAGCCCGTTCCAATTGACATTTTGAATCATTTTTGGTACAGTCCAAAAAATCAATTTTCGGATGAAAAACGATGACTCCGGACCTGTCGACTGATCTCAAAATGGTCAATATGGATGAAATTTCAACATTTATTCTTTTGACTCTAAATGACTGTTGGATGTGAATTATGACTTTGTCAACTAAAATAAGTGTGTTTAAAGTCATTTCTGTGCCTGAAACGGGTCAAAATTGAAGCTTTTGAGTAAGCAAAACTCTGTAAAAATGGCAATTTTGGTAACTGTGAGGGTTTAAAAAGTGGTTATTCAACATGATGCATGATCCAATTGACATTTTGAATCATTTTTGGTACAGTCCAAAAAATCAATTTTCGGATGAAAAACGATGACTCCGGACCTGTCGAACGATCCCAAAATGGTCAATATGGATGAAATTTCAACATTTAATCTTTTGACTCTAAATGACTGTTGGATGTGAATTATGACTTTGTCAACTAAAATAAGTGTGTTTAAAGTCATTTCTGTGCCCGAAACGGGTCAAAATTGAAGCTTTTGAGTAAGCAAAACTCTGTAAAAATGGCAATTTTGGTCACTGTGAGGGTTTAAAAAGTGGTAATTCAACATGATGCACGATCCAATTGACATTTTGAATCATTTTTGGTACAGTCCAAAAAAATCAATTTTCGGATGAAAAACGATGACTCCGGACCCGTCGAACGACCCCAAAATGGTCTATAATGATGAAATTTTAACATTTAATCTTTTGACTCTAAATGACTGTTGGATGTGAATTATGACTTTGTCAACTAAAACAAGCGTGTTTAAAGTCATTTCTGTGCCTGAAACGGGTCAAAATTGAAGCTTTTGAGTAAGCAAAACTCTGTAAAAATGGCGATTTTGGTCACTGTGAGGGTTTAAAAAGTGGTTATTCAACATGATGCACGATCCAATTGAAATTTTGAATCATTTTTGGTACAGTCCAAAAAATCAATTTTCGGATGAAAAACGATGACTCCGGACCTGTCGAACGATCCCAAAATAGTCTATAATGATGAAATTTTAACATTTAATCTTTTGACTTTAAATGACTGTTGGATGTGAATTATGACTTTGTCAACTAAAATAAGTGTGTTTAAAGTCATTTCTGTGCCTGAAACGGGTCAAAAATGAAGCTTTTGAGTAAGCAAAACTCTGAAAAAATGGCAATTTTGGTCACTGTGAGGGTTTAAACAGTGGTTATTCAACATGAGGCATGATCCAATTGACATTTTGAATCATTTTTGGTACAGTCCAAATAATCAATTTTCGGATGAAAAACGATGACTCCGGACCTGTCGAACGATCCCCAAATGGTCTATAATGATGAAATTTTAACATTTAATCTTTTGACTCTAAATGACTGTTGGGTGTGAATTATGACTTTGTCAACTAAAATAAGTGTGTTTAAAGTCATTTCTGCCTGAAACGGGTCAAAATTGAAGCTTTTGAGTAAGCAAAACTCTGTAAAAATGGCAATTTTGGTCACTGTGAGGGTTTAAAAAGTGGTTATTCAACATGAGGCCCGTTCCAATTGACATTTTGAATCATTTTTGGTACAGTCCAAAAAATCAATTTTCGGATGAAAAACGATGACTCCGGACCTGTCGACTGATCTCAAAATGGTCAATATGGATGAAATTTCAACATTTATTCTTTTGACTCTAAATGACTGTTGGATGTGAATTATGACTTTGTCAACTAAAATAAGTGTGTTTAAAGTCATTTCTGTGCCTGAAACGGGTCAAAATTGAAGCTTTTGAGTAAGCAAAACTCTGTAAAAATGGCAATTTTGGTCACTGTGGGGGTTTAAAAAGTGGTTATTCAACATGATGCACGATCCAATTGACATTTTGAATCATTTTTGGTACAGTCCAAAAAATCAATTTTCGGATGAAAAACGATGACTCCGGACCTGTCGAACGATCCCAAAATGGTCAATATGGATGAAATTTCAACATTTAATCTTTTGACTCTAAATGACTGTTGGATGTGAATTATGACTTTGTCAACTAAAATAAGTGTGTTTAAAGTCATTTCTGTGCCTGAAACGGGTCAAAATTGAAGCTTTTGAGTAAGCAAAACTCTGTAAAAATGGCAATTTTGGTCACTGTGAGGGTTTAAAAAGTGGTTATTCAACATGAGGCACGATCCAATTGACATTTTGAATCATTTTTGGTACAGTCCAAAAAATCAATTTTCGGATGAAAAACGATAACTCCGGACCTGTCGAACGATCTCAAAATGGTCAATATGGATGAAATTTCAACATTTAATCTTTTGACTCTAAATGACTGTTGGATGTGAATTATGACTTTGTCAACTAAAATAAGTGTGTTTAAAGTCCTTTCTGTGCCTGAAACGGGTTAAAATTGAAGCTTTTGAGTAAGCAAAACTCTGATAGCAATTTTGGTCACTGTGAGGGTTTAAAAAGTGGTTATTCAACATGAGGCATGATCCAATTGACATATTGAATCATTTTTGGTACAGTCCAAAAAATCAATTTTCGGATGAAAAACGATGACTCCGGACCTGTCGAACGATCCCAAAATGGTCTATAATGATGACATTTTAACATTTAATCTTTTGACTCTAAATAACTGTTGGATGTGAATTATGACTTTGTCAACTAAAATAAGTGTGTTTAAAGTCATTTCTGTGCCTGAAACGGGTCAAAATTGAAGCTTTTGAGTAAGCAAAACTCTGTAAAAATGGCAATTTTGGTCACTGTGAGGGTTTAAAAAGTGGTTATTCAACATGAGGCACAATCCAATTGACATTTTGAATCATTTTTGGTACAGTCCAAAAAATCAATTTTCGGATGAAAAACGATGACTCCGGACCTGTCGAACGATCCCAAAATGGTCAATATGGATGTAATTTCAACATTTAATCTTTTGACTCTAAATGACTGTTGGATGTGAATTATGAATTTGTCAACTAAAATAAGTGTGTTTAAAGTCATTTCTGTGCCTGAAACGGGTCAAAATTGAAACTTTTGAGTAAGCAAAACTCTGTAAAAATGGCAATTTTGGTCACTGTGAGGGTTTAAAAAGTGGTTATTCAACATGATGCACGATCCAATTGACATTTTGAATCATTTTTGGTACAGTCCAAAAAATCAATTTCCGGATGAAAAACGATGACTCCGGACCTGTCGACTGATCTCAAAATGGTCAATATGGATGAAATTTCAACATTTATTCTTTTGACTCTAAATGACTGTTGGATGTGAATTATGACTTTGTCAACTAAAATAAGTGTGTTTAAAGTCATTTCTGTGCCTGAAACGGGTCAAAATTGAAGCTTTTGAGTAAGCAAAACTCTGTAAAAATGGCAATTTTGGTCACTGTGAGGGTTTAAACAGTGGTTATTCAACATGAGGCATGATCCAATTGACATTTTGAATCATTTTTGGTACAGTCCAAAAAATCAATTTTCGGATGAAAAACGATGACTCCGGACCTGTCGAACGATCCCAAAATGGTCAATATGGATGAAATTTCAACATTTAATCTTTTGACTCTAAATGACTGTTGGATGTGAATTATGACTTTGTCAACTAAAATAAGTGTGTTTAAAGTCATTTCTGTGCCCGAAACGGGTCAAAATTGAAGCTTTTGAGTAAGCAAAACTCTGTAAAAATGGCAATTTTGGTCACTGTGAGGGTTTAAAAAGTGGTTATTCAACATGAGGCACGATCCAATTGACCTTTTGAATCATTTTTGGTACAGTCCAAAAAATCAATTTTCGGATGAAAAACAATAACTCCGGACCTGTCGAACGATCTCAAAATGGTCAATATGGATGAAATTTCAACATTTAATCTTTTGACTCTAAATGACTGTTGGATGTGAATTATGACTTGTCAACTAAAATAAGTGTGTTTAAAGTCATTTCTGTGCCTGAAACGGGTTAAAATTGAAGCTTTTGAGTAAGCAAAACTCTGATAGCAATTTTGGTCACTGTGAGGGTTTAAAAAGTGGTTATTCAACATGAGGCATGATCCAATTGACATATTGAATCATTTTTGGTACAGTCCAAAAAATAAATTTTCGGATGAAAAACGATGACTCCGGACCTGTCGAACGATCCCAAAATGGTCTATAATGATGACATTTTAACATTTAATCTTTTGACTCTAAATAACTGTTGGATGTGAATTATGACTTTGTCAACTAAAATAAGTGTGTTTAAAGTCATTTCTGTGCCTGAAACGGGTCAAAATTGAAGCTTTTGAGTAAGCAAAACTCTGTAAAAATGGCAATTTTGGTCACTGTGAGGGTTTAAAAAGTGGTTATTCAACATGAGGCACAATCCAATTGACATTTTAAATCATTTTTGGTACAGTCCAAAAAATCAATTTTCGGATGAAAAACGATGACTCCGGACCTGTCGAACGATCCCAAAATGGTCAATATGGATGTAATTTCAACATTTAATCTTTTGACTCTAAATGACTGTTGGATGTGAATTATGAATTTGTCAACTAAAATAAGTGTGTTTAAAGTCATTTCTGTGCCTGAAACGGGTCAAAATTGAAGCTTTTGAGTAAGCAAAACTCTGTAAAAATGGCAATTTTGGTCACTGTGAGGGTTTAAAAAGTGGTTATTCAACATGAGGCACAATCCAATTGACATTTTGAATCATTTTTGGTACAGTCCAAAAAATCAATTTTCGGATGAAAAACGATGACTCCGGACCTGTCGAACGATCACAAAATGGTCAATATGGATGTAATTTCAACATTTAATCTTTTGACTCTAAATGACTGTTGGATGTGAATTATGAATTTGTCAACTAAAATAAGTGTGTTTAAAGTCATTTCTGTGCCTGAAACGGGTCAAAATTGAAACTTTTGAGTAAGCAAAACTCTGTAAAAATGGCAATTTTGGTCACTGTGAGGGTTTAAAAAGTGGTTATTCAACATGAGGCACAATCCAATTGACATTTTAAATCATTTTTGGTACAGTCCAAAAAATCAATTTTCGGATGAAAAACGATGACTCCGGACCTGTCGAACGATCCCAAAATGGTCAATATGGATGTAATTTCAACATTTAATCTTTTGACTCTAAATGACTGTTGGATGTGAATTATGAATTTGTCAACTAAAATAAGTGTGTTTAAAGTCATTTCTGTGCCTGAAACGGGTCAAAATTGAAGCTTTTGAGTAAGCAAAACTCTGTAAAAATGGCAATTTTGGTCACTGTGAGGGTTTAAACAGTGGTTATTCAACATGAGGCATGATCCAATTGACATTTTGAATCATTTTTGGTACAGTCCAAAAAATCAATTTTCGGATGAAAAACGATGACTCCGGACCTGTCGAACGATCCCAAAATGGTCAATATGGATGAAATTTCAACATTTAATCTTTTGACTCTAAATGACTGTTGGATGTGAATTATGACTTTGTCAACTAAAATAAGTGTGTTTAAAGTCATTTCTGTGCCCGAAACGGGTCAAAATTGAAGCTTTTGAGTAAGCAAAACTCTGTAAAAATGGCAATTTTGGTCACTGTGAGGGTTTAAAAAGTGGTTATTCAACATGAGGCACGATCCAATTGACATTTTGAATCATTTTTGGTACAGTCCAAAAAATCAATTTTCGGATGAAAAACGATAACTCCGGACCTGTCGAACGATCTCAAAATGGTCAATATGGATGAAATTTCAACATTTAATCTTTTGACTCTAAATGACTGTTGGATGTGAATTATGACTTGTCAACTAAAATAAGTGTGTTTAAAGTCATTTCTGTGCCTGAAACGGGTTAAAATTGAAGCTTTTGAGTAAGCAAAACTCTGATAGCAATTTTGGTCACTGTGAGGGTTTAAAAAGTGGTTATTCAACATGAGGCATGATCCAATTGACATATTGAATCATTTTTGGTACAGTCCAAAAAATAAATTTTCGGATGAAAAACGATGACTCCGGACCTGTCGAACGATCCCAAAATGGTCTATAATGATGACATTTTAACATTTAATCTTTTGACTCTAAATAACTGTTGGATGTGAATTATGACTTTGTCAACTAAAATAAGTGTGTTTAAAGTCATTTCTGTGCCTGAAACGGGTCAAAATTGAAGCTTTTGAGTAAGCAAAACTCTGTAAAAATGGCAATTTTGGTCACTGTGAGGGTTTAAAAAGTGGTTATTCAACATGAGGCACAATCCAATTGACATTTTAAATCATTTTTGGTACAGTCCAAAAAATCAATTTTCGGATGAAAAACGATGACTCCGGACCTGTCGAACGATCCCAAAATGGTCAATATGGATGTAATTTCAACATTTAATCTTTTGACTCTAAATGACTGTTGGATGTGAATTATGAATTTGTCAACTAAAATAAGTGTGTTTAAAGTCATTTCTGTGCCTGAAACGGGTCAAAATTGAAGCTTTTGAGTAAGCAAAACTCTGTAAAAATGGCAATTTTGGTCACTGTGAGGGTTTAAAAAGTGGTTATTCAACATGATGCACGATCCAATTGACATTTTGAATCATTTTTGGTACAGTCCAAAAAATCAATTTTCGGATGAAAAACGATGACTCCGGACCTGTCGAACGATCTCAAAATGGTCAATATGGATGAAATTTCAACATTTATTCTTTTGACTCTAAATGACTGTTGGATGTGAATTATGACTTTGTCAACTAAAATAAGTGTGTTTAAAGTCATTTCTGTGCCTGAAACGGGTCAAAATTGAAGCTTTTGAGTAAGCAAAACTCTGTAAAAATGGCAATTTTGGTAACTGTGAGGGTTTAAAAAGTGGTTATTCAACATGATGCACGATCCAATTGACATTTTGAATCATTTTTGGTACAGTCCAAAAAATCAAATTTCAGATGAAAAACGATGACTCTGGACCTGTCGAACGATCCCAAAATGGTCAATATGGATGAAATTTCAACATTTAATCTTTTGACTCTAAATGACTGTTGAATGTGAATTATGACTTTGTCAACTAAAATAAGTGTGTTTAAAGTCATTTCTGTGCCTGAAACGGGTCAAAATTGAAGCTTTTGAGTAAGCAAAACTCTGTAAAAATTGCAATTTTGGTCACTGTGAGGGTTTAAAAAGTGGTTATTCAACATGATGCATGATCCAATTGACATTTTGAATCATTTTTGGTACAGTCCAAAAAATCAAATTTCAGATGAAAAACGATGACTCTGGACCTGTCGAACGACCCCAAAATGGTCTATAATGATGAAATTTTAACATTTAATCTTTTGACTCTAAATGACTGTTGGATGTGAATTATGACTTTGTCAACTAAAACAAGTGTGTTTAAAGTCATTTCTGTGCCTAAAACGGGTCAAAATTGAAGCTTTTGAGTAAGCAAAACTCTGTAAAAAAGGCAATTTTGGTCACTGTGAGGGTTTAAAACGTGGTTATTCAACATGAGGCACGATCCAATTGACATTTTGAATCATTTTTGGTACAGTCCAAAAAATTAATTTTCGGATGAAAAACGATGACTCCGGACCTGTCGAACGTTCCCAAAATGGTCCATAATGATGAAATTTCAACATTTAATCTCTTGACTCTAAATGACTGTTGGATGTAAATTATGACTTTGTCAACTAAAACAAGTGTGTTTAAAGTCATTTCTGTGCCTGAATTGGGTCAAAATTGAAGCTTTTGAGTAAGCAAAACTCTGTAAAAATGGCGATTTTGGTCACTGTGAGGGTTTAAAAAGTGGTTATTCAACATGATGCACGATCCAATTGAAATTTTGAATCATTTTTGGTACAGTCCAAAAAATCAATTTTCGGATGAAAAACGATGACTCCGGAACTGTCGAACGATCCCAAAATAGTCTACAATGATGAAATTTTAACATTTAATATTTTGACTCTAAATGACTGTTGGATGTGAATTATGACTTTGTCAACTAAAATAAGTGTGTTTAAAGTCATTTCTGTGCCTGAAACGGGTCAAAATTGAAGCTTTTGAGTAAGCAAAACTCTGTAAAAATGGCAATTTTGGTAACTGTGAGGGTTTAAAAAGTGGTTATTCAACATGATGCACGATCCAATTGACATTTTGAATCATTTTTGGTACAGTCCAAAAAATCAATTTTCGGATGAAAAACGATGACTCCGGACCTGTCGAACGATCTCAAAATGGTCAATATGGATGAAATTTCAACATTTATTCTTTTGACTCTAAATGACTGTTGGATGTGAATTATGACTTTGTCAACTAAAATAAGTGTGTTTAAAGTCATTTCTGTGCCTGAAACGGGTCAAAATTGAAGCTTTTGAGTAAGCAAAACTCTGTAAAAATGGCAATTTTGGTAACTGTGAGGGTTTAAAAAGTGGTTATTCAACATGATGCACGATCCAATTGACATTTTGAATCATTTTTGGTACAGTCCAAAAAATCAATTTTCGGATGAAAAACGATGACTCCGGACCTGTCGAACGATCCCAAAATGGTCAATATGGATGAAATTTCAACATTTAATCTTTTGACTCTAAATGACTGTTGGATGTGAATTATGACTTTGTCAACTAAAATAAGTGTGTTTAAAGTCATTTCTGTGCCCGAAACGGGTCAAAATTGAAGCTTTTGAGTAAGCAAAACTCTGTAAAAATGGCAATTTTGGTCACTGTGAGGGTTTAAAAAGTGGTAATTCAACATGATGCACGATCCAATTGACATTTTGAATCATTTTTGGTACAGTCCAAAAAAATCAATTTTCGGATGAAAAACGATGACTCCGGACCCGTCGAACGACCCCAAAATGGTCTATAATGATGAAATTTTAACATTTAATCTTTTGACTCTAAATGACTGTTGGATGTGAATTATGACTTTGTCAACTAAAACAAGCGTGTTTAAAGTCATTTCTGTGCCTGAAACGGGTCAAAATTGAAGCTTTTGAGTAAGCAAAACTCTGTAAAAATGGCGATTTTGGTCACTGTGAGGGTTTAAAAAGTGGTTATTCAACATGATGCACGATCCAATTGAAATTTTGAATCATTTTTGGTACAGTCCAAAAAATCAATTTTCGGATGAAAAACGATGACTCCGGACCTGTCGAACGATCCCAAAATAGTCTATAATGATGAAATTTTAACATTTAATCTTTTGACTTTAAATGACTGTTGGATGTGAATTATGACTTTGTCAACTAAAATAAGTGTGTTTAAAGTCATTTCTGTGCCTGAAACGGGTCAAAAATGAAGCTTTTGAGTAAGCAAAACTCTGAAAAAATGGCAATTTTGGTCACTGTGAGGGTTTAAACAGTGGTTATTCAACATGAGGCATGATCCAATTGACATTTTGAATCATTTTTGGTACAGTCCAAATAATCAATTTTCGGATGAAAAACGATGACTCCGGACCTGTCGAACGATCCCCAAATGGTCTATAATGATGAAATTTTAACATTTAATCTTTTGACTCTAAATGACTGTTGGGTGTGAATTATGACTTTGTCAACTAAAATAAGTGTGTTTAAAGTCATTTCTGCCTGAAACGGGTCAAAATTGAAGCTTTTGAGTAAGCAAAACTCTGTAAAAATGGCAATTTTGGTCACTGTGAGGGTTTAAAAAGTGGTTATTCAACATGAGGCCCGTTCCAATTGACATTTTGAATCATTTTTGGTACAGTCCAAAAAATCAATTTTCGGATGAAAAACGATGACTCCGGACCTGTCGACTGATCTCAAAATGGTCAATATGGATGAAATTTCAACATTTATTCTTTTGACTCTAAATGACTGTTGGATGTGAATTATGACTTTGTCAACTAAAATAAGTGTGTTTAAAGTCATTTCTGTGCCTGAAACGGGTCAAAATTGAAGCTTTTGAGTAAGCAAAACTCTGTAAAAATGGCAATTTTGGTCACTGTGGGGGTTTAAAAAGTGGTTATTCAACATGATGCACGATCCAATTGACATTTTGAATCATTTTTGGTACAGTCCAAAAAATCAATTTTCGGATGAAAAACGATGACTCCGGACCTGTCGAACGATCCCAAAATGGTCAATATGGATGAAATTTCAACATTTAATCTTTTGACTCTAAATGACTGTTGGATGTGAATTATGACTTTGTCAACTAAAATAAGTGTGTTTAAAGTCATTTCTGTGCCCGAAATGGGTCAAAATTGAAGCTTTTGAGTAAGCAAAACTCTGTAAAAATGGCAATTTTGGTCACTGTGAGGGTTTAAAAAGTGGTTATTCAACATGAGGCACGATCCAATTGACATTTTGAATCATTTTTGGTACAGTCCAAAAAATCAATTTTCGGATGAAAAACGATAACTCCGGACCTGTCGAACGATCTCAAAATGGTCAATATGGATGAAATTTCAACATTTAATCTTTTGACTCTAAATGACTGTTGGATGTGAATTATGACTTTGTCAACTAAAATAAGTGTGTTTAAAGTCCTTTCTGTGCCTGAAACGGGTTAAAATTGAAGCTTTTGAGTAAGCAAAACTCTGATAGCAATTTTGGTCACTGTGAGGGTTTAAAAAGTGGTTATTCAACATGAGGCATGATCCAATTGACATATTGAATCATTTTTGGTACAGTCCAAAAAATCAATTTTCGGATGAAAAACGATGACTCCGGACCTGTCGAACGATCCCAAAATGGTCTATAATGATGACATTTTAACATTTAATCTTTTGACTCTAAATAACTGTTGGATGTGAATTATGACTTTGTCAACTAAAATAAGTGTGTTTAAAGTCATTTCTGTGCCTGAAACGGGTCAAAATTGAAGCTTTTGAGTAAGCAAAACTCTGTAAAAATGGCAATTTTGGTCACTGTGAGGGTTTAAAAAGTGGTTATTCAACATGAGGCACAATCCAATTGACATTTTGAATCATTTTTGGTACAGTCCAAAAAATCAATTTTCGGATGAAAAACGATGACTCCGGACCTGTCGAACGATCCCAAAATGGTCAATATGGATGTAATTTCAACATTTAATCTTTTGACTCTAAATGACTGTTGGATGTGAATTATGAATTTGTCAACTAAAATAAGTGTGTTTAAAGTCATTTCTGTGCCTGAAACGGGTCAAAATTGAAACTTTTGAGTAAGCAAAACTCTGTAAAAATGGCAATTTTGGTCACTGTGAGGGTTTAAAAAGTGGTTATTCAACATGATGCACGATCCAATTGACATTTTGAATCATTTTTGGTACAGTCCAAAAAATCAATTTCCGGATGAAAAACGATGACTCCGGACCTGTCGACTGATCTCAAAATGGTCAATATGGATGAAATTTCAACATTTATTCTTTTGACTCTAAATGACTGTTGGATGTGAATTATGACTTTGTCAACTAAAATAAGTGTGTTTAAAGTCATTTCTGTGCCTGAAACGGGTCAAAATTGAAGCTTTTGAGTAAGCAAAACTCTGTAAAAATGGCAATTTTGGTCACTGTGAGGGTTTAAACAGTGGTTATTCAACATGAGGCATGATCCAATTGACATTTTGAATCATTTTTGGTACAGTCCAAAAAATCAATTTTCGGATGAAAAACGATGACTCCGGACCTGTCGAACGATCCCAAAATGGTCAATATGGATGAAATTTCAACATTTAATCTTTTGACTCTAAATGACTGTTGGATGTGAATTATGACTTTGTCAACTAAAATAAGTGTGTTTAAAGTCATTTCTGTGCCCGAAACGGGTCAAAATTGAAGCTTTTGAGTAAGCAAAAGTCTGTAAAAATGGCAATTTTGGTCACTGTGAGGGTTTAAAAAGTGGTTATTCAACATGAGGCACGATCCAATTGACCTTTTGAATCATTTTTGGTACAGTCCAAAAAATCAATTTTCGGATGAAAAACGATAACTCCGGACCTGTCGAACGATCTCAAAATGGTCAATATGGATGAAATTTCAACATTTAATCTTTTGACTCTAAATGACTGTTGGATGTGAATTATGACTTGTCAACTAAAATAAGTGTGTTTAAAGTCATTTCTGTGCCTGAAACGGGTTAAAATTGAAGCTTTTGAGTAAGCAAAACTCTGATAGCAATTTTGGTCACTGTGAGGGTTTAAAAAGTGGTTATTCAACATGAGGCATGATCCAATTGACATATTGAATCATTTTTGGTACAGTCCAAAAAATAAATTTTCGGATGAAAAACGATGACTCCGGACCTGTCGAACGATCCCAAAATGGTCTATAATGATGACATTTTAACATTTAATCTTTTGACTCTAAATAACTGTTGGATGTGAATTATGACTTTGTCAACTAAAATAAGTGTGTTTAAAGTCATTTCTGTGCCTGAAACGGGTCAAAATTGAAGCTTTTGAGTAAGCAAAACTCTGTAAAAATGGCAATTTTGGTCACTGTGAGGGTTTAAAAAGTGGTTATTCAACATGAGGCACAATCCAATTGACATTTTAAATCATTTTTGGTACAGTCCAAAAAATCAATTTTCGGATGAAAAACGATGACTCCGGACCTGTCGAACGATCCCAAAATGGTCAATATGGATGTAATTTCAACATTTAATCTTTTGACTCTAAATGACTGTTGGATGTGAATTATGAATTTGTCAACTAAAATAAGTGTGTTTAAAGTCATTTCTGTGCCTGAAACGGGTCAAAATTGAAGCTTTTGAGTAAGCAAAACTCTGTAAAAATGGCAATTTTGGTCACTGTGAGGGTTTAAAAAGTGGTTATTCAACATGAGGCACAATCCAATTGACATTTTGAATCATTTTTGGTACAGTCCAAAAAATCAATTTTCGGATGAAAAACGATGACTCCGGACCTGTCGAACGATCCCAAAATGGTCAATATGGATGTAATTTCAACATTTAATCTTTTGACTCTAAATGACTGTTGGATGTGAATTATGAATTTGTCAACTAAAATAAGTGTGTTTAAAGTCATTTCTGTGCCTGAAACGGGTCAAAATTGAAACTTTTGAGTAAGCAAAACTCTGTAAAAATGGCAATTTTGGTCACTGTGAGGGTTTAAAAAGTGGTTATTCAACATGAGGCACAATCCAATTGACATTTTAAATCATTTTTGGTACAGTCCAAAAAATCAATTTTCGGATGAAAAACGATGACTCCGGACCTGTCGAACGATCCCAAAATGGTCAATATGGATGTAATTTCAACATTTAATCTTTTGACTCTAAATGACTGTTGGATGTGAATTATGAATTTGTCAACTAAAATAAGTGTGTTTAAAGTCATTTCTGTGCCTGAAACGGGTCAAAATTGAAGCTTTTGAGTAAGCAAAACTCTGTAAAAATGGCAATTTTGGTCACTGTGAGGGTTTAAACAGTGGTTATTCAACATGAGGCATGATCCAATTGACATTTTGAATCATTTTTGGTACAGTCCAAAAAATCAATTTTCGGATGAAAAACGATGACTCCGGACCTGTCGAACGATCCCAAAATGGTCAATATGGATGAAATTTCAACATTTAATCTTTTGACTCTAAATGACTGTTGGATGTGAATTATGACTTTGTCAACTAAAATAAGTGTGTTTAAAGTCATTTCTGTGCCCGAAACGGGTCAAAATTGAAGCTTTTGAGTAAGCAAAACTCTGTAAAAATGGCAATTTTGGTCACTGTGAGGGTTTAAAAAGTGGTTATTCAACATGAGGCACGATCCAATTGACATTTTGAATCATTTTTGGTACAGTCCAAAAAATCAATTTTCGGATGAAAAACGATAACTCCGGACCTGTCGAACGATCTCAAAATGGTCAATATGGATGAAATTTCAACATTTAATCTTTTGACTCTAAATGACTGTTGGATGTGAATTATGACTTGTCAACTAAAATAAGTGTGTTTAAAGTCATTTCTGTGCCTGAAACGGGTTAAAATTGAAGCTTTTGAGTAAGCAAAACTCTGATAGCAATTTTGGTCACTGTGAGGGTTTAAAAAGTGGTTATTCAACATGAGGCATGATCCAATTGACATATTGAATCATTTTTGGTACAGTCCAAAAAATAAATTTTCGGATGAAAAACGATGACTCCGGACCTGTCGAACGATCCCAAAATGGTCTATAATGATGACATTTTAACATTTAATCTTTTGACTCTAAATAACTGTTGGATGTGAATTATGACTTTGTCAACTAAAATAAGTGTGTTTAAAGTCATTTCTGTGCCTGAAACGGGTCAAAATTGAAGCTTTTGAGTAAGCAAAACTCTGTAAAAATGGCAATTTTGGTCACTGTGAGGGTTTAAAAAGTGGTTATTCAACATGAGGCACAATCCAATTGACATTTTAAATCATTTTTGGTACAGTCCAAAAAATCAATTTTCGGATGAAAAACGATGACTCCGGACCTGTCGAACGATCCCAAAATGGTCAATATGGATGTAATTTCAACATTTAATCTTTTGACTCTAAATGACTGTTGGATGTGAATTATGAATTTGTCAACTAAAATAAGTGTGTTTAAAGTCATTTCTGTGCCTGAAACGGGTCAAAATTGAAGCTTTTGAGTAAGCAAAACTCTGTAAAAATGGCAATTTTGGTCACTGTGAGGGTTTAAAAAGTGGTTATTCAACATGATGCACGATCCAATTGACATTTTGAATCATTTTTGGTACAGTCCAAAAAATCAATTTTCGGATGAAAAACGATGACTCCGGACCTGTCGAACGATCTCAAAATGGTCAATATGGATGAAATTTCAACATTTATTCTTTTGACTCTAAATGACTGTTGGATGTGAATTATGACTTTGTCAACTAAAATAAGTGTGTTTAAAGTCATTTCTGTGCCTGAAACGGGTCAAAATTGAAGCTTTTGAGTAAGCAAAACTCTGTAAAAATGGCAATTTTGGTAACTGTGAGGGTTTAAAAAGTGGTTATTCAACATGATGCACGATCCAATTGACATTTTGAATCATTTTTGGTACAGTCCAAAAAATCAAATTTCAGATGAAAAACGATGACTCTGGACCTGTCGAACGATCCCAAAATGGTCAATATGGATGAAATTTCAACATTTAATCTTTTGACTCTAAATGACTGTTGAATGTGAATTATGACTTTGTCAACTAAAATAAGTGTGTTTAAAGTCATTTCTGTGCCTGAAACGGGTCAAAATTGAAGCTTTTGAGTAAGCAAAACTCTGTAAAAATTGCAATTTTGGTCACTGTGAGGGTTTAAAAAGTGGTTATTCAACATGATGCATGATCCAATTGACATTTTGAATCATTTTTGGTACAGTCCAAAAAATCAAATTTCAGATGAAAAACGATGACTCTGGACCTGTCGAACGACCCCAAAATGGTCTATAATGATGAAATTTTAACATTTAATCTTTTGACTCTAAATGACTGTTGGATGTGAATTATGACTTTGTCAACTAAAACAAGTGTGTTTAAAGTCATTTCTGTGCCTAAAACGGGTCAAAATTGAAGCTTTTGAGTAAGCAAAACTCTGTAAAAAAGGCAATTTTGGTCACTGTGAGGGTTTAAAACGTGGTTATTCAACATGAGGCACGATCCAATTGACATTTTGAATCATTTTTGGTACAGTCCAAAAAATTAATTTTCGGATGAAAAACGATGACTCCGGACCTGTCGAACGTTCCCAAAATGGTCCATAATGATGAAATTTCAACATTTAATCTCTTGACTCTAAATGACTGTTGGATGTAAATTATGACTTTGTCAACTAAAACAAGTGTGTTTAAAGTCATTTCTGTGCCTGAATTGGGTCAAAATTGAAGCTTTTGAGTAAGCAAAACTCTGTAAAAATGGCGATTTTGGTCACTGTGAGGGTTTAAAAAGTGGTTATTCAACATGATGCACGATCCAATTGAAATTTTGAATCATTTTTGGTACAGTCCAAAAAATCAATTTTCGGATGAAAAACGATGACTCCGGAACTGTCGAACGATCCCAAAATAGTCTACAATGATGAAATTTTAACATTTAATATTTTGACTCTAAATGACTGTTGGATGTGAATTATGACTTTGTCAACTAAAAAAAGTGTGTTTAAAGTCATTTCTGTGCCTGAAACGGGTCAAAATTGAAGCTTTTGAGTAAGCAAAACTCTGTAAAAATGGCAATTTTGGTAACTGTGAGGGTTTAAAAAGTGGTTATTCAACATGATGCACGATCCAATTGACATTTTGAATCATTTTTGGTACAGTCCAAAAAATCAATTTTCGGATGAAAAACGATGACTCCGGACCTGTCGAACGATCTCAAAATGGTCAATATGGATGAAATTTCAACATTTATTCTTTTGACTCTAAATGACTGTTGGATGTGAATTATGACTTTGTCAACTAAAATAAGTGTGTTTAAAGTCATTTCTGTGCCTGAAACGGGTCAAAATTGAAGCTTTTGAGTAAGCAAAACTCTGTAAAAATGGCAATTTTGGTAACTGTGAGGGTTTAAAAAGTGGTTATTCAACATGATGCACGATCCAATTGACATTTTGAATCATTTTTGGTACAGTCCAAAAAATCAATTTTCGGATGAAAAACGATGACTCCGGACCTGTCGAACGATCCCAAAATGGTCAATATGGATGAAATTTCAACATTTAATCTTTTGACTCTAAATGACTGTTGGATGTGAATTATGACTTTGTCAACTAAAATAAGTGTGTTTAAAGTCATTTCTGTGCCCGAAACGGGTCAAAATTGAAGCTTTTGAGTAAGCAAAACTCTGTAAAAATGGCAATTTTGGTCACTGTGAGGGTTTAAAAAGTGGTTATTCAACATGATGCACGATCCAATTGACATTTTGAATCATTTTTGGTACAGTCCAAAAAATCAATTTTCGGATGAAAAACGATGACTCCGGACCTGTCGACTGATCTCAAAATGGTCAATATGGATGAAATTTCAACATTTATTCTTTTGACTCTAAATGACTGTTGGATGTGAATTATGACTTTGTCAAGTAAAATAAGTGTGTTTAAAGTCATTTCTGTGCCTGAAACGGGTCAAAATTGAAGCTTTTGAGTAAGCAAAACTCTGTAAAAATGGCAATTTTGGTAACTGTGAGGGTTTAAAAAGTGGTTATTCAACATGATGCACGATCCAATTGACATTTTGAATCATTTTTGGTACAGTCCAAAAAATCAATTTTCGGATGAAAAACGATGACTCCGGACCTGTCGAACGATCTCAAAATGGTCAATATGGATGAAATTTCAACATTTATTCTTTTGACTCTAAATGACTGTTGGATGTGAATTATGACTTTGTCAACTAAAATAAGTGTGTTTAAAGTCATTTCTGTGCCTGAAACGGGTCAAAATTGAAGCTTTTGAGTAAGCAAAACTCTGTAAAAATGGCAATTTTGGTAACTGTGAGGGTTTAAAAAGTGGTTATTCAACATGATGCACGATCCAATTGACATTTTGAATCATTTTTGGTACAGTCCAAAAAATCAATTTTCGGATGAAAAACGATGACTCCGGACCTGTCGAACGATCCCAAAATGGTCAATATGGATGAAATTTCAACATTTAATCTTTTGACTCTAAATGACTGTTGGATGTGAATTATGACTTTGTCAACTAAAATAAGTGTGTTTAAAGTCATTTCTGTGCCCGAAACGGGTCAAAATTGAAGCTTTTGAGTAAGCAAAACTCTGTAAAAATGGCAATTTTGGTCACTGTGAGGGTTTAAAAAGTGGTTATTCAACATGATGCACGATCCAATTGACATTTTGAATCATTTTTGGTACAATCCAAAAAATCAATTTTCGGATGAAAAACGATGACTCCGGACCTGTCGACTGATCTCAAAATGGTCAATATGGATGAAATTTCAACATTTATTCTTTTGACTCTAAATGACTGTTGGATGTGAATTATGACTTTGTCAACTAAAATAAGTGTGTTTAAAGTCATTTCTGTGCCTGAAACGGGTCAAAATTGAAGCTTTTGAGTAAGCAAAACTCTGTAAAAATGGCAATTTTGGTAACTGTGAGGGTTTAAAAAGTGGTTATTCAACATGATGCACGATCTAATTGACATTTTGAATCATTTTTGGTACAGTCCAAAAAATCAATTTTCGGATGAAAAACGATGACTCCGGACCTGTCGAACGATCCCAAAATGGTCAATATGGATGAAATTTCAACATTTAATCTTTTGACTCTAAATGACTGTTGGATGTGAATTATGACTTTGTCAACTAAAATAAGTGTGTTTAAAGTCATTTCTGTGCCCGAAACGGGTCAAAATTGAAGCTTTTGAGTAAGCAAAACTCTGTAAAAATGGCAATTTTGGTCACTGTGAGGGTTTAAAAAGTGGTTATTCAACATGATGCACGATCCAATTGACATTTTGAATCATTTTTGGTACAGTCCAAAAAATCAAATTTCGGATGAAAAACGATGACTCTGGACCTGTCGAACGACCCCAAAATGGTCTATAATGATGAAATTTTAACATTTAATCTTTTGACTCTAAATGACTGTTGGATGTGAATTATGACTTTGTCAACTAAAACAAGTGTGTTTAAAGTCATTTCTGTGCCTGAAACGGGTCAAAATTGAAGCTTTTGAGTAAGCAAAACTCTGTAAAAATGGCAATTTTGGTCACTGTGAGGGTTTAAAACGTGGTTATTCAACATGAGGCACGATCCAATTGACATTTTGAATCATTTTTAGTACAGTCCAAAAAATCAATTTTCGGCTGAAAAACGATGACTCCGGACCTGTCGAACGATCCCAAAATGGTCTATAATGATGAAATTTTAACATTTAATCTTTTGACTCTAAATGACTGTTGGATGTGAATTATGACTTTGTCAACTAAAATAAGTGTGTTTAAAGTCATTTCTGTGCCCGAAACGGGTCAAAATTGAAGCTTTTGAGTAAGCAAAACTCTGTAAAAATGGCAATTTTGGTCACTGTGAGGGTTTAAAAAGTGGTTATTCAACATGAGGCACGATCCAATTGACATTTTGAATCATTTTTGGTACAGTCCAAAAAATCAATTTTCGGATGAAAAACGATAACTCCGGACCTGTCGAACGATCTCAAAATGGTCAATATGGATGAAATTTCAACATTTAATCTTTTGACTCTAAATGACTGTTGGATGTGAATTATGACTTTATCAACTAAAATAAGTGTGTTTAAAGTCATTTCTGTGCCTGAAACGGGTCAAAATTGAAGCTTTTGAGTAAGCAAAACTCTTTAAAAATGGCAATTTTGGTCACTGTGAGGGTTTAAAAAGTGGTTATTCAACATGAGGCATGATCCAATTGACATTTTGAATCATTTTTGGTACAGTCCAAAAAATCAATTTTCGGATGAAAAACGATGACTCCGGACCTGTCGAACGATCCCAAAATGGTCTATAATGATGACATTTTAACATTTAATCTTTTGACTCGAAATGACTGTTGGATGTGAATTATGACTTTGTCAACTAAAATAAGTGTGTTTAAAGTCATTTCTGTGCCTGAAACGGGTCAAAATTGAAGCTTTTGAGTAAGCAAAACTCTGTAAAAATGGCAATTTTGGTCACTGTGAGGGTTTAAAAAGTGGTTATTCAACATGAGGCATGATCCAATTGACATTTTGAATCATTTTTGGTACAGTCCAAAAAATCAATTTTCGGATGAAAAACGATGACTCCGGACCTGTCGAACGTTCCCAAAAATGGTCCATAATGATGAAATTTCAACATTTAATCTTTTGACTCTAAATGACTGTTGGATGTAAATTATGACTTTGTCAACTAAAACAAGTGTGTTTAAAGTCATTTCTGTGCCTGAAACGGGTCAAAATTGAAGCTTTTGAGTAAGCAAAACTCTGTAAAAATGGCGATTTTGGTCACTGTGAGGGTTTAAAAAGTGGTTATTCAACATGATGCACGATCCAATTGAAATTTTGAATCATTTTTGGTACAGTCCAAAAAATCAATTTTCGGATGAAAAACGATGACTCCGGACCTGTCGAACGATCCCAAAATAGTCTATAATGATGAAATTTTAACATTTAATCTTTTGACTCTAAATGACTGTTGGATGTGAATTATGACTTTGTCAACTAAAATAAGTGTGTTTAAAGTCATTTCTGTGCCTGAAACGGGTCAAAAATGAAGCTTTTGAGTAAGCAAAACTCTGAAAAAATAGCAATTTTGGTCACTGTGAGGGTTTAAACAGTGGTTATTCAACATGAGGCATGATCCAATTGACATTTTGAATCATTTTTGGTACAGTCCAAATAATCAATTTTCGGATGAAAAACGATGACTCCGGACCTGTCGAACGATCCCCAAATGGTCTATAATGATGAAATTTTAACATTTAATCTTTTGACTCTAAATGACTGTTGGATGTGAATTATGACTTTGTCAACTAAAATAAGTGTGTTTAAAGTCATTTCTGCCTGAAACGGGTCAAAATTGAAGCTTTTGAGTAAGCAAAACTCTCTAAAAATGGCAATTTTGGTCATTGTGAGGGTTTAAAAAGTGGTTATTCAACATGAGGCACGATCCATTTGACATTTTGAATCATTTTTGGTACAGTCCAAAAAATCAATTTTTCGATGAAAAACGATGACTCGGGACCTGTCGAACGATCCCAAAATGGTCCATAATGATGAAATTTTTACATTTAATCTTTTGACTCTAAATGACTGTTGGATGTGAATTATGACTTTGTCAACTAGAATAAGTGTGTTTAAAGTCATTTCTGTGCCTGAAACGGGTCAAAATGGAAGCTTTTGAGTAAGCAAAACTCTGTAAAAATGGCAATTTTGGTCACTGTGAGGGTTTAAACAGTGGTTATTCAACATGAGGCATGATCCAATTGACATTTTGAATCATTTTTGGTACAGTCCAAAAAATCAATTTTCGGATGAAAAACGATGACTCCGGACCTGTCGAACGATCCCCAAATGGTCTATAATGATGAAATTTTAACATTTAATCTTTTGACTCTAAATGATTGTTGGATGTGAATTATGACTTTGTCAACTAAAATAAGTGTGTTTAAAGTCATTTCTGTGCCTGAAACGGGTCAAAATTGAAGCTTTTGAGTAAGCAAAACTCTGTAAAAATGGCAATTTTGGTCACTGTGAGGGTTTAAACAGTGGTTATTCAACATGAGGCATGATCCAATTGACATTTTGAATCATTTTTGGTACAGTCCAAATAATCAATTTTCGGATGAAAAACGATGACTCCGGACCTGTCGAACGATCCCCAAATGGTCTATAATGATGAAATTTTAACATTTAATCTTTTGACTCTAAATGACTGTTGGATGTGAATTATGACTTTGTCAACTAAAATAAGTGTGTTTAAAGTCATTTCTGTGCCTGAAACGGGTCAAAATTGAAGCTTTTGAGTAAGCAAAACTCTGTAAAAATGGCAATTTTGGTCACTGTGAGGGTTTAAAAAGTGGTTATTCAACATGATGCACGATCCAATTGACATTTTGAATCATTTTTGGTACAGTCCAAAAAATCAATTTTCGGATGAAAAACGATGACTCCGGAACTGTCGAACGATCCCAAAATAGTCTATAATGATGAAATTTTAACATTTAATCTTTTGACTCTAAATGACTGTTGGATGTGAATTATGACTTTGTCAACTAAAATAAGTGTGTTTAAAGTCATTTCTGTGCCTGAAACGGGTCAAAATTGAAGCTTTTGAGTAAGCAAAACTCTGTAAAAATTGCAATTTTGGTCACTGTGAGGGTTTAAACAGTGGTTATTCAACATGAGGCATGATCCAATTGACATTTTGAATCATTTTTGGTACAGTCCAAATAATCAATTTTCGGATGAAAAACGATGACTCCGGACCTGTCGAACGATCCCCAAATGGTCTATAATGATGAAATTTTAACATTTAATCTTTTGACTCTAAATGACTGTTGGATGTGAATTATGACTTTGTCAACTAAAATAAGTGTGTTTAAAGTCATTTCTGCCTGAAACGGGTCAAAATTGAAGCTTTTGAGTAAGCAAAACTCTGTAAAAATGGCAATTTTGGTCACTGTGAGGGTTTAAAAAGTGGTTATTCAACATGAGGCCCGTTCCAATTGACATTTTGAATCATTTTTGGTACAGTCCAAAAAATCAATTTTCGGATGAAAAACGATGACTCCGGACCTGTCGACTGATCTCAAAATGGTCAATATGGATGAAATTTCAACATTTATTCTTTTGACTCTAAATGACTGTTGGATGTGAATTATGACTTTGTCAACTAAAATAAGTGTGTTTAAAGTCATTTCTGTGCCTGAAACGGGTCAAAATTGAAGCTTTTGAGTAAGCAAAACTCTGTAAAAATGGCAATTTTGGTCACTGTGAGGGTTTAAAAAGTGGTTATTCAACATGAGACATGATCCAATTGACATTTTGAATCATTTTTGGTACAGTCCAAAAAATCAATTTTCGGATGAAAAACGATGACTCCGGACCTGTCGAACGTTCCCAAAATGGTCCATAATGATGAAATTTCAACATTTAATCTTTTGACTCTAAATGACTGTTGGATGTAAATTATGACTTTGTCAACTAAAACAAGTGTGTTTAAAGTCATTTCTGTGCCTGAAACGGGTCAAAATTGAAGCTTTTGAGTAAGCAAAACTCTGAAAAAATGGCAATTTTGGTCACTGTGAGGGTTTAAACAGTGGTTATTCAACATGAGGCATGATCCAATTGACATTTTGAATCATTTTTGGTACAGTCCAAATAATCAATTTTCGGATGAAAAACGATGACTCCGGACCTGTCGAACGATCCCCAAATGGTCTATAATGATGAAATTTTAACATTTAATCTTTTGACTCTAAATGACTGTTGGATGTGAATTATGACTTTGTCAACTAAAATAAGTGTGTTTAAAGTCATTTCTGCCTGAAACGGGTCAAAATTGAAGCTTTTGAGTAAGCAAAACTCTGTAAAAATGGCAATTTTGGTCACTGTGAGGGTTTAAAAAGTGGTTATTCAACATGAGGCCCGTTCCAATTGACATTTTGGATCATTTTTGGTACAGTCCAAAAAATCAATTTTCGGATGAAAAACGATGACTCCGGACCTGTCGACTGATCTCAAAATGGTCAATATGGATGAAATTTCAACATTTATTCTTTTGACTCTAAATGACTGTTGGATGTGAATTATGACTTTGTCAACTAAAATAAGTGTGTTTAAAGTCATTTCTGTGCCTGAAACGGGTCAAAATTGAAGCTTTTGAGTAAGCAAAACTCTGTAAAAATGGCAATTTTGGTCACTGTGAGGGTTTAAACAGTGGTTATTCAACATGAGGCATGATCCAATTGACATTTTGAATCATTTTTGGTACAGTCCAAAAAATCAATTTTCGGATGAAAAACGATGACTCCGGACCGGTCGAACGATCTCAAAATGGTCAATATGGATGAAATTTCAACATTTATTCTTTTGACTCTAAATGACTGTTGGATGTGAATTATGACTTTGTCAACTAAAATAAGTGTTTTACAGTCATTTCTGTGCCTGAAACGGGTCAAAATTGAAGCTTTTGAGTAAGCAAAACTCTGTAAAAATGGCAATTTTGGTAACTGTGAGGGTTTAAAAAGTGGTTATTCAACATGATGCATGATCCAATTGACATTTTGAATCATTTTTGGTACAGTCCAAAAAATCAATTTTCGGATGAAAAACGATGACTCCGGACCTGTCGAACGATCCCAAAATGGTCAATATGGATGAAATTTCAACATTTAATCTTTTGACTCTAAATGACTGTTGGATGTGAATTATGACTTTGTCAACTAAAATAAGTGTGTTTAAAGTCATTTCTGTGCCCGAAACGGGTCAAAATTGAAGCTTTTGAGTAAGCAAAACTCTGTAAAAATGGCAATTTTGGTCACTGTGAGGGTTTAAAAAGTGGTAATTCAACATGAGGCATGATCCAATTGACATTTTGAATCATTTTTGGTACAGTCCAAAAAATCAATTTTCGGATGAAAAACGATGACTCCGGACCTGTCGAACGTTCCCAAAATGGTCCATAATGATGAAATTTCAACATTTAATCTTTTGACTCTAAATGACTGTTGGATGTAAATTATGACTTTGTCAACTAAAACAAGTGTGTTTAAAGTCATTTCTGTGCCTGAAACGGGTCAAAATTGAAGCTTTTGAGTAAGCAAAACTCTGAAAAAATGGCAATTTGGTCACTGTGAGGGTTTAAACAGTGGTTATTCAACATGAGGCATGATCCAATTGACATTTTGAATCATTTTTGGTACAGTCCAAATAATCAATTTTCGGATGAAAAACGATGACTCCGGACCTGTCGAACGATCCCCAAATGGTCTATAATGATGAAATTTTAACATTTAATCTTTTGACTCTAAATGACTGTTGGATGTGAATTATGACTTTGTCAACTAAAATAAGTGTGTTTAAAGTCATTTCTGCCTGAAACGGGTCAAAATTGAAGCTTTTGAGTAAGCAAAACTCTGTAAAAATGGCAATTTTGGTCACTGTGAGGGTTTAAAAAGTGGTTATTCAACATGAGGCCCGTTCCAATTGACATTTTGAATCATTTTTGGTACAGTCCAAAAAATCAATTTTCGGATGAAAAACGATGACTCCGGACCTGTCGACTGATCTCAAAATGGTCAATATGGATGAAATTTCAACATTTATTCTTTTGTCTCTAAATGACTGTTGGATGTGAATTATGACTTTTTCAACTAAAATAAGTGTGTTTAAAGTCATTTCTGTGCCTGAAACGGGTCAAAATTGAAGCTTTTGAGTAAGCAAAACTCTGTAAAAATGGCAATTTTGGTCACTGTGAGGGTTTAAACAGTGGTTATTCAACATGAGGCATGATCCAATTGACATTTTGAATCATTTTTGGTACAGTCCAAAAAATCAATTTTCAGGTGAAAAACGATGACTCCGGACCGGTCGAACGATCTCAAAATGGTCAATATGGATGAAATTTCAACATTTATTCTTTTGACTCTAAATGACTGTTGGATGTGAATTATGACTTTGTCAACTAAAATAAGTGTTTTTAAAGTCATTTCTGTGCCTGAAACGGGTCAAAATTGAAGCTTTTGAGTAAGCAAAACTCTGTAAAAATGGCAATTTTGGTAACTGTGAGGGTTTAAAAAGTGGTTATTCAACATGATGCATGATCCAATTGACATTTTGAATCATTTTTGGTACAGTCCAAAAAATCAATTTTCGGATGAAAAACGATGACTCCGGACCTGTCGAACGATCCCAAAATGGTCAATATGGATGAAATTTCAACATTTAATCTTTTGACTCTAAATGACTGTTGGATGTGAATTATGACTTTGTCAACTAAAATAAGTGTGTTTAAAGTCATTTCTGTGCCCGAAACGGGTCAAAATTGAAGCTTTTGAGTAAGCAAAACTCTGTAAAAATGGCAATTTTGGTCACTGTGAGGGTTTAAAAAGTGGTAATTCAACATGATGCACGATCCAATTGACATTTTGAATCATTTTTGGTACAGTCCAAAAAAATCAATTTTCGGATGAAAAACGATGACTCCGGACCCGTCGAACGACCCCAAAATGGTCTATAATGATGAAATTTTAACATTTAATCTTTTGACTCTAAATGACTGTTGGATGTGAATTATGACTTTGTCAACTAAAATAAGTGTGTTTAAAGTCATTTCTGCCTGAAACGGGTCAAAATTGAAGCTTTTGAGTAAGCAAAACTCTGTAAAAATGGCAATTTTGGTCACTGTGAGGGTTTAAAAAGTGGTTATTCAACATGAAGCCCGTTCCAATTGACATTTTGAATCATTTTTGGTACAGTCCAAAAAATCAATTTTCGGATGAAAAACGATGACTCCGGACCTGTCGACTGATCTCAAAATGGTCAATATGGATGAAATTTCAACATTTATTCTTTTGACTCTAAATGACTGTTGGATGTGAATTATGACTTTGTCAACTAAAATAAGTGTGTTTAAAGTCATTTCTGTGCCTGAAACGGGTCAAAATTGAAGCTTTTGAGTAAGCAAAACTCTGTAAAAATGGCAATTTTGGTAACTGTGAGGGTTTAAAAAGTGGTTATTCAACATGATGCATGATCCAATTGACATTTTGAATCATTTTTGGTACAGTCCAAAAAATCAATTTTCGGATGAAAAACGATGACTCCGGACCTGTCGAACGATCCCAAAATGGTCAATATGGATGAAATTTCAACATTTAATCTTTTGACTCTAAATGACTGTTGGATGTGAATTATGACTTTGTCAACTAAAATAAGTGTGTTTAAAGTCATTTCTGTGCCCGAAACGGGTCAAAATTGAAGCTTTTGAGTAAGCAAAACTCTGTAAAAATGGCAATTTTGGTCACTGTGAGGGTTTAAAAAGTGGTAATTCAACATGATGCACGATCCAATTGACATTTTGAATCATTTTTGGTACAGTCCAAAAAAATCAATTTTCGGATGAAAAACGATGACTCCGGACCCGTCGAACGACCCCAAAATGGTCTATAATGATGAAATTTTAACATTTAATCTTTTGACTCTAAATGACTGTTGGATGTGAATTATGACTTTGTCATCTAAAACAAGCGTGTTTAAAGTCATTTCTGTGCCTGAAACGGGTCAAAATTGAAGCTTTTGAGTAAGCAAAACTCTGTAAAAATGGCGATTTTGGTCACTGTGAGGGTTTAAAAAGTGGTTATTCAACATGATGCACGATCCAATTGAAATTTTGAATCATTTTTGGTACAGTCCAAAAAATCAATTTTCGGATGAAAAACGATGACTCCGGACCTGTCGAACGATCCCAAAATAGTCTATAATGATGAAATTTTAACATTTAATCTTTTGACTCTAAATGACTGTTGGATGTGAATTATGACTTTGTCAACTAAAATAAGTGTGTTTAAAGTCATTTCTGTGCCTGAAACGGGTCAAAAATGAAGCTTTTGAGTAAGCAAAACTCTGAAAAAATGGCAATTTTGGTCACTGTGAGGGTTTAAACAGTGGTTATTCAACATGAGGCATGATCCAATTGACATTTTGAATCATTTTTGGTACAGTCCAAATAATCAATTTTCGGATGAAAAACGATGACTCCGGACCTGTCGACTGATCTCAAAATGGTCAATATGGATGAAATTTCAACATTTATTCTTTTGACTCTAAATGACTGTTGGATGTGAATTATGACTTTGTCAACTAAAATAAGTGTGTTTAAAGTCATTTCTGTGCCTGAAACGGGTCAAAATTGAAACTTTTGAGTAAGCAAAACTCTGTAAAAATGGCAATTTTGGTCACTGTGGGGGTTTAAAAAGTGGTTATTCAACATGATGCACGATCCAATTGACATTTTGAATCATTTTTGGTACAGTCCAAAAAATCAATTTTCGGATGAAAAACGATGACTCCGGACCTGTCGAACGATCCCAAAATGGTCAATATGGATGAAATTTCAACATTTAATCTTTTGACTCTAAATGACTGTTGGATGTGAATTATGACTTTGTCAACTAAAATAAGTGTGTTTAAAGTCATTTCTGTGCCCGAAATGGGTCAAAATTGAAGCTTTTGAGTAAGCAAAACTCTGTAAAAATGGCAATTTTGGTCACTGTGAGGGTTTAAAAAGTGGTTATTCAACATGAGGCACGATCCAATTGACATTTTGAATCATTTTTGGTACAGTCCAAAAAATCAATTTTCGGATGAAAAACGATAACTCCGGACCTGTCGAACGATCTCAAAATGGTCAATATGGATGAAATTTCAACATTTAATCTTTTGACTCTAAATGACTGTTGGATGTGAATTATGACTTTGTCAACTAAAATAAGTGTGTTTAAAGTCCTTTCTGTGCCTGAAACGGGTTAAAATTGAAGCTTTTGAGTAAGCAAAACTCTGATAGCAATTTTGGTCACTGTGAGGGTTTAAAAAGTGGTTATTCAACATGAGGCATGATCCAATTGACATATTGAATCATTTTTGGTACAGTCCAAAAAATCAATTTTCGGATGAAAAACGATGACTCCGGACCTGTCGAACGATCCCAAAATGGTCTATAATGATGACATTTTAACATTTAATCTTTTGACTCTAAATAACTGTTGGATGTGAATTATGACTTTGTCAACTAAAATAAGTGTGTTTAAAGTCATTTCTGTGCCTGAAACGGGTCAAAATTGAAGCTTTTGAGTAAGCAAAACTCTGTAAAAATGGCAATTTTGGTCACTGTGAGGGTTTAAAAAGTGGTTATTCAACATGAGGCACAATCCAATTGACATTTTGAATCATTTTTGGTACAGTCCAAAAAATCAATTTTCGGATGAAAAACGATGACTCCGGACCTGTCGAACGATCCCAAAATGGTCAATATGGATGTAATTTCAACATTTAATCTTTTGACTCTAAATGACTGTTGGATGTGAATTATGAATTTGTCAACTAAAATAAGTGTGTTTAAAGTCATTTCTGTGCCTGAAACGGGTCAAAATTGAAACTTTTGAGTAAGCAAAACTCTGTAAAAATGGCAATTTTGGTCACTGTGAGGGTTTAAAAAGTGGTTATTCAACATGATGCACGATCCAATTGACATTTTGAATCATTTTTGGTACAGTCCAAAAAATCAATTTTCGGATGAAAAACGATGACTCCGGACCTGTCGACTGATCTCAAAATGGTCAATATGGATGAAATTTTAACATTTATTCTTTTGACTCTAAATGACTGTTGGATGTGAATTATGACTTTGTCAACTAAAATAAGTGTGTTTAAAGTCATTTCTGTGCCTGAAACGGGTCAAAATTGAAGCTTTTGAGTAAGCAAAACTCTGTAAAAATGGCAATTTTGGTCACTGTGAGGGTTTAAACAGTGGTTATTCAACATGAGGCATGATCCAATTGACATTTTGAATCATTTTTGGTACAGTCCAAAAAATCAATTTTCGGATGAAAAACGATGACTCCGGACCTGTCGAACGATCCCAAAATGGTCAATATGGATGAAATTTCAACATTTAATCTTTTGACTCTAAATGACTGTTGGATGTGAATTATGACTTTGTCAACTAAAATAAGTGTGTTTAAAGTCATTTCTGTGCCCGAAACGGGTCAAAATTGAAGCTTTTGAGTAAGCAAAACTCTGTAAAAATGGCAATTTTGGTCACTGTGAGGGTTTAAAAAGTGGTTATTCAACATGAGGCACGATCCAATTGACATTTTGAATCATTTTTGGTACAGTCCAAAAAATCAATTTTCGGATGAAAAACGATAACTCCGGACCTGTCGAACGATCTCAAAATGGTCAATATGGATGAAATTTCAACATTTAATCTTTTGACTCTAAATGACTGTTGGATGTGAATTATGACTTGTCAACTAAAATAAGTGTGTTTAAAGTCATTTCTGTGCCTGAAACGGGTTAAAATTGAAGCTTTTGAGTAAGCAAAACTCTGATAGCAATTTTGGTCACTGTGAGGGTTTAAAAAGTGGTTATTCAACATGAGGCATGATCCAATTGACATATTGAATCATTTTTGGTACAGTCCAAAAAATAAATTTTCGGATGAAAAACGATGACTCCGGACCTGTCGAACGATCCCAAAATGGTCTATAATGATGACATTTTAACATTTAATCTTTTGACTCTAAATAACTGTTGGATGTGAATTATGACTTTGTCAACTAAAATAAGTGTGTTTAAAGTCATTTCTGTGCCTGAAACGGGTCAAAATTGAAGCTTTTGAGTAAGCAAAACTCTGTAAAAATGGCAATTTTGGTCACTGTGAGGGTTTAAAAAGTGGTTATTCAACATGAGGCACAATCCAATTGACATTTTAAATCATTTTTGGTACAGTCCAAAAAATCAATTTTCGGATGAAAAACGATGACTCCGGACCTGTCGAACGATCCCAAAATGGTCAATATGGATGTAATTTCAACATTTAATCTTTTGACTCTAAATGACTGTTGGATGTGAATTATGAATTTGTCAACTAAAATAAGTGTGTTTAAAGTCATTTCTGTGCCTGAAACGGGTCAAAATTGAAGCTTTTGAGTAAGCAAAACTCTGTAAAAATGGCAGTTTTGGTCACTGTGAGGGTTTAAAAAGTGGTTATTCAACATGATGCACGATCCAATTGACATTTTGAATCATTTTTGGTACAGTCCAAAAAATCAATTTTCGGATGAAAAACGATGACTCCGGACCTGTCGAACGATCTCAAAATGGTCAATATGGATGAAATTTCAACATTTATTCTTTTGACTCTAAATGACTGTTGGATGTGAATTATGACTTTGTCAACTAAAATAAGTGTGTTTAAAGTCATTTCTGTGCCTGAAACGGGTCAAAATTGAAGCTTTTGAGTAAGCAAAACTCTGTAAAAATGGCAATTTTGGTAACTGTGAGGGTTTAAAAAGTGGTTATTCAACATGATGCACGATCCAATTGACATTTTGAATCATTTTTGGTACAGTCCAAAAAATCAAATTTCAGATGAAAAACGATGACTCTGGACCTGTCGAACGATCCCAAAATGGTCAATATGGATGAAATTTCAACATTTAATCTTTTGACTCTAAATGACTGTTGAATGTGAATTATGACTTTGTCAACTAAAATAAGTGTGTTTAAAGTCATTTCTGTGCCTGAAACGGGTCAAAATTGAAGCTTTTGAGTAAGCAAAACTCTGTAAAAATTGCAATTTTGGTCACTGTGAGGGTTTAAAAAGTGGTTATTCAACATGATGCATGATCCAATTGACATTTTGAATCATTTTTGGTACAGTCCAAAAAATCAAATTTCAGATGAAAAACGATGACTCTGGACCTGTCGAACGACCCCAAAATGTTCTATAATGATGAAATTTTAACATTTAATCTTTTGACTCTAAATGACTGTTGGATGTGAATTATGACTTTGTCAACTAAAACAAGTGTGTTTAAAGTCATTTCTGTGCCTGAAACGGGTCAAAATTGAAGCTTTTGAGTAAGCAAAACTCTGTAAAAAAGGCAATTTTGGTCACTGTGAGGGTTTAAAACGTGGTTATTCAACATGAGGCACGATCCAATTGACATTTTGAATCATTTTTGGTACAGTCCAAAAAATTAATTTTCGGATGAAAAACGATGACTCCGGACCTGTCGAACGTTCCCAAAATGGTCCATAATGATGAAATTTCAACATTTAATCTCTTGACTCTAAATGACTGTTGGATGTAAATTATGACTTTGTCAACTAAAACAAGTGTGTTTAAAGTCATTTCTGTGCCTGAATCGGGTCAAAATTGAAGCTTTTGAGTAAGCAAAACTCTGTAAAAATGGCGATTTTGGTCACTGTGAGGGTTTAAAAAGTGGTTATTCAACATGATGCACGATCCAATTGAAATTTTGAATCATTTTTGGTACAGTCCAAAAAATCAATTTTCGGATGAAAAACGATGACTCCGGAACTGTCGAACGATCCCAAAATAGTCTACAATGATGAAATTTTAACATTTAATATTTTGACTCTAAATGACTGTTGGATGTGAATTATGACTTTGTCAACTAAAATAAGTGTGTTTAAAGTCATTTCTGTGCCTGAAACGGGTCAAAATTGAAGCTTTTGAGTAAGCAAAACTCTGTAAAAATGGCAATTTTGGTACTGTGAGGGTTTAAAAAGTGGTTATTCAACATGATGCACGATCCAATTGACATTTTGAATCATTTTTGGTACAGTCCAAAAAATCAATTTTCGGATGAAAAACGATGACTCCGGACCTGTCGAACGATCTCAAAATGGTCAATATGGATGAAATTTCAACATTTATTCTTTTGACTCTAAATGACTGTTGGATGTGAATTATGACTTTGTCAACTAAAATAAGTGTGTTTAAAGTCATTTCTGTGCCTGAAACGGGTCAAAATTGAAGCTTTTGAGTAAGCAAAACTCTGTAAAAATGGCAATTTTGGTAACTGTGAGGGTTTAAAAAGTGGTTATTCAACATGATGCACGATCCAATTGACATTTTGAATCATTTTTGGTACAGTCCAAAAAATCAATTTTCGGATGAAAAACGATGACTCCGGACCTGTCGAACGATCCCAAAATGGTCAATATGGATGAAATTTCAACATTTAATCTTTTGACTCTAAATGACTGTTGGATGTGAATTATGACTTTGTCAACTAAAATAAGTGTGTTTAAAGTCATTTCTGTGCCCGAAACGGGTCAAAATTGAAGCTTTTGAGTAAGCAAAACTCTGTAAAAATGGCAATTTTGGTCACTGTGAGGGTTTAAAAAGTGGTTATTCAACATGATGCACGATCCAATTGACATTTTGAATCATTTTTGGTACAGTCCAAAAAATCAATTTTCGGATGAAAAACGATGACTCCGGACCTGTCGACTGATCTCAAAATGGTCAATATGGATGAAATTTCAACATTTATTCTTTTGACTCTAAATGACTGTTGGATGTGAATTATGACTTTGTCAAGTAAAATAAGTGTGTTTAAAGTCATTTCTGTGCCTGAAACGGGTCAAAATTGAAGCTTTTGAGTAAGCAAAACTCTGTAAAAATGGCAATTTTGGTAACTGTGAGGGTTTAAAAAGTGGTTATTCAACATGATGCACGATCCAATTGACATTTTGAATCATTTTTGGTACAGTCCAAAAAATCAATTTTCGGATGAAAAACGATGACTCCGGACCTGTCGAACGATCTCAAAATGGTCAATATGGATGAAATTTCAACATTTATTCTTTTGACTCTAAATGACTGTTGGATGTGAATTATGACTTTGTCAACTAAAATAAGTGTGTTTAAAGTAATTTCTGTGCCTGAAACGGGTCAAAATTGAAGCTTTTGAGTAAGCAAAACTCTGTAAAAATGGCAATTTTGGTAACTGTGAGGGTTTAAAAAGTGGTTATTCAACATGATGCACGATCCAATTGACATTTTGAATCATTTTTGGTACAGTCCAAAAAATCAATTTTCGGATGAAAAACGATGACTCCGGACCTGTCGAACGATCCCAAAATGGTCAATATGGATGAAATTTCAACATTTAATCTTTTGACTCTAAATGACTGTTGGATGTGAATTATGACTTTGTCAACTAAAATAAGTGTGTTTAAAGTCATTTCTGTGCCCGAAACGGGTCAAAATTGAAGCTTTTGAGTAAGCAAAACTCTGTAAAAATGGCAATTTTGGTCACTGTGAGGGTTTAAAAAGTGGTTATTCAACATGATGCACGATCCAATTGACATTTTGAATCATTTTTGGTACAGTCCAAAAAATCAATTTTCGGATGAAAAACGATGACTCCGGACCTGTCGACTGATCTCAAAATGGTCAATATGGATGAAATTTCAACATTTATTCTTTTGACTCTAAATGACTGTTGGATGTGAATTATGACTTTGTCAACTAAAATAAGTGTGTTTAAAGTCATTTCTGTGCCTGAAACGGGTCAAAATTGAAGCTTTTGAGTAAGCAAAACTCTGTAAAAATGGCAATTTTGGTCACTGTGAGGGTTTAAAAAGTGGTTATTCAACATGAGGCCCGTTCCAATTGACATTTTGAATCATTTTTGGTACAGTCCAAAAAATCAATTTTCGGATGAAAAACGATGACTCCGGACCTGTCGACTGATCTCAAAATGGTCAATATGGATGAAATTTCAACATTTATTCTTTTGACTCTAAATGACTGTTGGATGTGAATTATGACTTTGTCAACTAAAATAAGTGTGTTTAAAGTCATTTCTGTGCCTGAAACGGGTCAAAATTGAAGCTTTTGAGTAAGCAAAACTCTGTAAAAATGGCAATTTTGGTCACTGTGAGGGTTTAAACAGTGGTTATTCAACATGAGGCATGATCCAATTGACATTTTGAATCATTTTTGGTACAGTCCAAAAAATCAATTTTCGGATGAAAAACGATGACTCCGGACCGGTCGAACGATCTCAAAATGGTCAATATGGATGAAATTTCAACATTTATTCTTTTGACTCTAAATGACTGTTGGATGTGAATTATGACTTTGTCAACTAAAATAAGTGTTTTACAGTCATTTCTGTGCCTGAAACGGGTCAAAATTGAAGCTTTTGAGTAAGCAAAACTCTGTAAAAATGGCAATTTTGGTAACTGTGAGGGTTTAAAAAGTGGTTATTCAACATGATGCATGATCCAATTGACATTTTGAATCATTTTTGGTACAGTCCAAAAAATCAATTTTCGGATGAAAAACGATGACTCCGGACCTGTCGAACGATCCCAAAATGGTCAATATGGATGAAATTTCAACATTTAATCTTTTGACTCTAAATGACTGTTGGATGTGAATTATGACTTTGTCAACTAAAATAAGCGTGTTTAAAGTCATTTCTGTGCCCGAAACGGGTCAAAATTGAAGCTTTTGAGTAAGCAAAACTCTGTAAAAATGGCAATTTTGGTCACTGTGAGGGTTTAAAAAGTGGTAATTCAACATGAGGCATGATCCAATTGACATTTTGAATCATTTTTGGTACAGTCCAAAAAATCAATTTTCGGATGAAAAACGATGACTCCGGACCTGTCGAACGTTCCCAAAATGGTCCATAATGATGAAATTTCAACATTTAATCTTTTGACTCTAAATGACTGTTGGATGTAAATTATGACTTTGTCAACTAAAACAAGTGTGTTTAAAGTCATTTCTGTGCCTGAAACGGGTCAAAATTGAAGCTTTTGAGTAAGCAAAACTCTGAAAAAATGGCAATTTGGTCACTGTGAGGGTTTAAACAGTGGTTATTCAACATGAGGCATGATCCAATTGACATTTTGAATCATTTTTGGTACAGTCCAAATAATCAATTTTCGGATGAAAAACGATGACTCCGGACCTGTCGAACGATCCCCAAATGGTCTATAATGATGAAATTTTAACATTTAATCTTTTGACTCTAAATGACTGTTGGATGTGAATTATGACTTTGTCAACTAAAATAAGTGTGTTTAAAGTCATTTCTGCCTGAAACGGGTCAAAATTGAAGCTTTTGAGTAAGCAAAACTCTGTAAAAATGGCAATTTTGGTCACTGTGAGGGTTTAAAAAGTGGTTATTCAACATGAGGCCCGTTCCAATTGACATTTTGAATCATTTTTGGTACAGTCCAAAAAATCAATTTTCGGATGAAAAACGATGACTCCGGACCTGTCGACTGATCTCAAAATGGTCAATATGGATGAAATTTCAACATTTATTCTTTTGTCTCTAAATGACTGTTGGATGTGAATTATGACTTTTTCAACTAAAATAAGTGTGTTTAAAGTCATTTCTGTGCCTGAAACGGGTCAAAATTGAAGCTTTTGAGTAAGCAAAACTCTGTAAAAATGGCAATTTTGGTCACTGTGAGGGTTTAAACAGTGGTTATTCAACATGAGGCATGATCCAATTGACATTTTGAATCATTTTTGGTACAGTCCAAAAAATCAATTTTCAGGTGAAAAACGATGACTCCGGACCGGTCGAACGATCTCAAAATGGTCAATATGGATGAAATTTCAACATTTATTCTTTTGACTCTAAATGACTGTTGGATGTGAATTATGACTTTGTCAACTAAAATAAGTGTTTTTAAAGTCATTTCTGTGCCTGAAACGGGTCAAAATTGAAGCTTTTGAGTAAGCAAAACTCTGTAAAAATGGCAATTTTGGTAACTGTGAGGGTTTAAAAAGTGGTTATTCAACATGATGCATGATCCAATTGACATTTTGAATCATTTTTGGTACAGTCCAAAAAATCAATTTTCGGATGAAAAACGATGACTCCGGACCTGTCGAACGATCCCAAAATGGTCAATATGGATGAAATTTCAACATTTAATCTTTTGACTCTAAATGACTGTTGGATGTGAATTATGACTTTGTCAACTAAAATAAGTGTGTTTAAAGTCATTTCTGTGCCCGAAACGGGTCAAAATTGAAGCTTTTGAGTAAGCAAAACTCTGTAAAAATGGCAATTTTGGTCACTGTGAGGGTTTAAAAAGTGGTAATTCAACATGATGCACGATCCAATTGACATTTTGAATCATTTTTGGTACAGTCCAAAAAAATCAATTTTCGGATGAAAAACGATGACTCCGGACCCGTCGAACGACCCCAAAATGGTCTATAATGATGAAATTTTAACATTTAATCTTTTGACTCTAAATGACTGTTGGATGTGAATTATGACTTTGTCAACTAAAATAAGTGTGTTTAAAGTCATTTCTGCCTGAAACGGGTCAAAATTGAAGCTTTTGAGTAAGCAAAACTCTGTAAAAATGGCAATTTTGGTCACTGTGAGGGTTTAAAAAGTGGTTATTCAACATGAAGCCCGTTCCAATTGACATTTTGAATCATTTTTGGTACAGTCCAAAAAATCAATTTTCGGATGAAAAACGATGACTCCGGACCTGTCGACTGATCTCAAAATGGTCAATATGGATGAAATTTCAACATTTATTCTTTTGACTCTAAATGACTGTTGGATGTGAATTATGACTTTGTCAACTAAAATAAGTGTGTTTAAAGTCATTTCTGTGCCTGAAACGGGTCAAAATTGAAGCTTTTGAGTAAGCAAAACTCTGTAAAAATGGCAATTTTGGTAACTGTGAGGGTTTAAAAAGTGGTTATTCAACATGATGCATGATCCAATTGACATTTTGAATCATTTTTGGTACAGTCCAAAAAATCAATTTTCGGATGAAAAACGATGACTCCGGACCTGTCGAACGATCCCAAAATGGTCAATATGGATGAAATTTCAACATTTAATCTTTTGACTCTAAATGACTGTTGGATGTGAATTATGACTTTGTCAACTAAAATAAGTGTGTTTAAAGTCATTTCTGTGCCCGAAACGGGTCAAAATTGAAGCTTTTGAGTAAGCAAAACTCTGTAAAAATGGCAATTTTGGTCACTGTGAGGGTTTAAAAAGTGGTAATTCAACATGATGCACGATCCAATTGACATTTTGAATCATTTTTGGTACAGTCCAAAAAAATCAATTTTCGGATGAAAAACGATGACTCCGGACCCGTCGAACGACCCCAAAATGGTCTATAATGATGAAATTTTAACATTTAATCTTTTGACTCTAAATGACTGTTGGATGTGAATTATGACTTTGTCATCTAAAACAAGCGTGTTTAAAGTCATTTCTGTGCCTGAAACGGGTCAAAATTGAAGCTTTTGAGTAAGCAAAACTCTGTAAAAATGGCGATTTTGGTCACTGTGAGGGTTTAAAAAGTGGTTATTCAACATGATGCACGATCCAATTGAAATTTTGAATCATTTTTGGTACAGTCCAAAAAATCAATTTTCGGATGAAAAACGATGACTCCGGACCTGTCGAACGATCCCAAAATAGTCTATAATGATGAAATTTTAACATTTAATCTTTTGACTCTAAATGACTGTTGGATGTGAATTATGACTTTGTCAACTAAAATAAGTGTGTTTAAAGTCATTTCTGTGCCTGAAACGGGTCAAAAATGAAGCTTTTGAGTAAGCAAAACTCTGAAAAAATGGCAATTTTGGTCACTGTGAGGGTTTAAACAGTGGTTATTCAACATGAGGCATGATCCAATTGACATTTTGAATCATTTTTGGTACAGTCCAAATAATCAATTTTCGGATGAAAACGATGACTCCGGACCTGTCGACTGATCTCAAAATGGTCAATATGGATGAAATTTCAACATTTATTCTTTTGACTCTAAATGACTGTTGGATGTGAATTATGACTTTGTCAACTAAAATAAGTGTGTTTAAAGTCATTTCTGTGCCTGAAACGGGTCAAAATTGAAACTTTTGAGTAAGCAAAACTCTGTAAAAATGGCAATTTTGGTCACTGTGGGGGTTTAAAAAGTGGTTATTCAACATGATGCACGATCCAATTGACATTTTGAATCATTTTTGGTACAGTCCAAAAAATCAATTTTCGGATGAAAAACGATGACTCCGGACCTGTCGAACGATCCCAAAATGGTCAATATGGATGAAATTTCAACATTTAATCTTTTGACTCTAAATGACTGTTGGATGTGAATTATGACTTTGTCAACTAAAATAAGTGTGTTTAAAGTCATTTCTGTGCCCGAAATGGGTCAAAATTGAAGCTTTTGAGTAAGCAAAACTCTGTAAAAATGGCAATTTTGGTCACTGTGAGGGTTTAAAAAGTGGTTATTCAACATGAGGCACGATCCAATTGACATTTTGAATCATTTTTGGTACAGTCCAAAAAATCAATTTTCGGATGAAAAACGATAACTCCGGACCTGTCGAACGATCTCAAAATGGTCAATATGGATGAAATTTCAACATTTAATCTTTTGACTCTAAATGACTGTTGGATGTGAATTATGACTTTGTCAACTAAAATAAGTGTGTTTAAAGTCCTTTCTGTGCCTGAAACGGGTTAAAATTGAAGCTTTTGAGTAAGCAAAACTCTGATAGCAATTTTGGTCACTGTGAGGGTTTAAAAAGTGGTTATTCAACATGAGGCATGATCCAATTGACATATTGAATCATTTTTGGTACAGTCCAAAAAATCAATTTTCGGATGAAAAACGATGACTCCGGACCTGTCGAACGATCCCAAAATGGTCTATAATGATGACATTTTAACATTTAATCTTTTGACTCTAAATAACTGTTGGATGTGAATTATGACTTTGTCAACTAAAATAAGTGTGTTTAAAGTCATTTCTGTGCCTGAAACGGGTCAAAATTGAAGCTTTTGAGTAAGCAAAACTCTGTAAAAATGGCAATTTTGGTCACTGTGAGGGTTTAAAAAGTGGTTATTCAACATGAGGCACAATCCAATTGACATTTTGAATCATTTTTGGTACAGTCCAAAAAATCAATTTTCGGATGAAAAACGATGACTCCGGACCTGTCGAACGATCCCAAAATGGTCAATATGGATGTAATTTCAACATTTAATCTTTTGACTCTAAATGACTGTTGGATGTGAATTATGAATTTGTCAACTAAAATAAGTGTGTTTAAAGTCATTTCTGTGCCTGAAACGGGTCAAAATTGAAACTTTTGAGTAAGCAAAACTCTGTAAAAATGGCAATTTTGGTCACTGTGAGGGTTTAAAAAGTGGTTATTCAACATGATGCACGATCCAATTGACATTTTGAATCATTTTTGGTACAGTCCAAAAAATCAATTTTCGGATGAAAAACGATGACTCCGGACCTGTCGACTGATCTCAAAATGGTCAATATGGATGAAATTTTAACATTTATTCTTTTGACTCTAAATGACTGTTGGATGTGAATTATGACTTTGTCAACTAAAATAAGTGTGTTTAAAGTCATTTCTGTGCCTGAAACGGGTCAAAATTGAAGCTTTTGAGTAAGCAAAACTCTGTAAAAATGGCAATTTTGGTCACTGTGAGGGTTTAAACAGTGGTTATTCAACATGAGGCATGATCCAATTGACATTTTGAATCATTTTTGGTACAGTCCAAAAAATCAATTTTCGGATGAAAAACGATGACTCCGGACCTGTCGAACGATCCCAAAATGGTCAATATGGATGAAATTTCAACATTTAATCTTTTGACTCTAAATGACTGTTGGATGTGAATTATGACTTTGTCAACTAAAATAAGTGTGTTTAAAGTCATTTCTGTGCCCGAAACGGGTCAAAATTGAAGCTTTTGAGTAAGCAAAACTCTGTAAAAATGGCAATTTTGGTCACTGTGAGGGTTTAAAAAGTGGTTATTCAACATGAGGCACGATCCAATTGACATTTTGAATCATTTTTGGTACAGTCCAAAAAATCAATTTTCGGATGAAAAACGATAACTCCGGACCTGTCGAACGATCTCAAAATGGTCAATATGGATGAAATTTCAACATTTAATCTTTTGACTCTAAATGACTGTTGGATGTGAATTATGACTTGTCAACTAAAATAAGTGTGTTTAAAGTCATTTCTGTGCCTGAAACGGGTTAAAATTGAAGCTTTTGAGTAAGCAAAACTCTGATAGCAATTTTGGTCACTGTGAGGGTTTAAAAAGTGGTTATTCAACATGAGGCATGATCCAATTGACATATTGAATCATTTTTGGTACAGTCCAAAAAATAAATTTTCGGATGAAAAACGATGACTCCGGACCTGTCGAACGATCCCAAAATGGTCTATAATGATGACATTTTAACATTTAATCTTTTGACTCTAAATAACTGTTGGATGTGAATTATGACTTTGTCAACTAAAATAAGTGTGTTTAAAGTCATTTCTGTGCCTGAAACGGGTCAAAATTGAAGCTTTTGAGTAAGCAAAACTCTGTAAAAATGGCAATTTTGGTCACTGTGAGGGTTTAAAAAGTGGTTATTCAACATGAGGCACAATCCAATTGACATTTTAAATCATTTTTGGTACAGTCCAAAAAATCAATTTTCGGATGAAAAACGATGACTCCGGACCTGTCGAACGATCCCAAAATGGTCAATATGGATGTAATTTCAACATTTAATCTTTTGACTCTAAATGACTGTTGGATGTGAATTATGAATTTGTCAACTAAAATAAGTGTGTTTAAAGTCATTTCTGTGCCTGAAACGGGTCAAAATTGAAGCTTTTGAGTAAGCAAAACTCTGTAAAAATGGCAGTTTTGGTCACTGTGAGGGTTTAAAAAGTGGTTATTCAACATGATGCACGATCCAATTGACATTTTGAATCATTTTTGGTACAGTCCAAAAAATCAATTTTCGGATGAAAAACGATGACTCCGGACCTGTCGAACGATCTCAAAATGGTCAATATGGATGAAATTTCAACATTTATTCTTTTGACTCTAAATGACTGTTGGATGTGAATTATGACTTTGTCAACTAAAATAAGTGTGTTTAAAGTCATTTCTGTGCCTGAAACGGGTCAAAATTGAAGCTTTTGAGTAAGCAAAACTCTGTAAAAATGGCAATTTTGGTAACTGTGAGGGTTTAAAAAGTGGTTATTCAACATGATGCACGATCCAATTGACATTTTGAATCATTTTTGGTACAGTCCAAAAAATCAAATTTCAGATGAAAAACGATGACTCTGGACCTGTCGAACGATCCCAAAATGGTCAATATGGATGAAATTTCAACATTTAATCTTTTGACTCTAAATGACTGTTGAATGTGAATTATGACTTTGTCAACTAAAATAAGTGTGTTTAAAGTCATTTCTGTGCCTGAAACGGGTCAAAATTGAAGCTTTTGAGTAAGCAAAACTCTGTAAAAATTGCAATTTTGGTCACTGTGAGGGTTTAAAAAGTGGTTATTCAACATGATGCATGATCCAATTGACATTTTGAATCATTTTTGGTACAGTCCAAAAAATCAAATTTCAGATGAAAAACGATGACTCTGGACCTGTCGAACGACCCCAAAATGGTCTATAATGATGAAATTTTAACATTTAATCTTTTGACTCTAAATGACTGTTGGATGTGAATTATGACTTTGTCAACTAAAACAAGTGTGTTTAAAGTCATTTCTGTGCCTGAAACGGGTCAAAATTGAAGCTTTTGAGTAAGCAAAACTCTGTAAAAAAGGCAATTTTGGTCACTGTGAGGGTTTAAAACGTGGTTATTCAACATGAGGCACGATCCAATTGACATTTTGAATCATTTTTGGTACAGTCCAAAAAATTAATTTTCGGATGAAAAACGATGACTCCGGACCTGTCGAACGTTCCCAAAATGGTCCATAATGATGAAATTTCAACATTTAATCTCTTGACTCTAAATGACTGTTGGATGTAAATTATGACTTTGTCAACTAAAACAAGTGTGTTTAAAGTCATTTCTGTGCCTGAATCGGGTCAAAATTGAAGCTTTTGAGTAAGCAAAACTCTGTAAAAATGGCGATTTTGGTCACTGTGAGGGTTTAAAAAGTGGTTATTCAACATGATGCACGATCCAATTGAAATTTTGAATCATTTTTGGTACAGTCCAAAAAATCAATTTTCGGATGAAAAACGATGACTCCGGAACTGTCGAACGATCCCAAAATAGTCTACAATGATGAAATTTTAACATTTAATATTTTGACTCTAAATGACTGTTGGATGTGAATTATGACTTTGTCAACTAAAATAAGTGTGTTTAAAGTCATTTCTGTGCCTGAAACGGGTCAAAATTGAAGCTTTTGAGTAAGCAAAACTCTGTAAAAATGGCAATTTTGGTACTGTGAGGGTTTAAAAAGTGGTTATTCAACATGATGCACGATCCAATTGACATTTTGAATCATTTTTGGTACAGTCCAAAAAATCAATTTTCGGATGAAAAACGATGACTCCGGACCTGTCGAACGATCTCAAAATGGTCAATATGGATGAAATTTCAACATTTATTCTTTTGACTCTAAATGACTGTTGGATGTGAATTATGACTTTGTCAACTAAAATAAGTGTGTTTAAAGTCATTTCTGTGCCTGAAACGGGTCAAAATTGAAGCTTTTGAGTAAGCAAAACTCTGTAAAAATGGCAATTTTGGTAACTGTGAGGGTTTAAAAAGTGGTTATTCAACATGATGCACGATCCAATTGACATTTTGAATCATTTTTGGTACAGTCCAAAAAATCAATTTTCGGATGAAAAACGATGACTCCGGACCTGTCGAACGATCCCAAAATGGTCAATATGGATGAAATTTCAACATTTAATCTTTTGACTCTAAATGACTGTTGGATGTGAATTATGACTTTGTCAACTAAAATAAGTGTGTTTAAAGTCATTTCTGTGCCCGAAACGGGTCAAAATTGAAGCTTTTGAGTAAGCAAAACTCTGTAAAAATGGCAATTTTGGTCACTGTGAGGGTTTAAAAAGTGGTTATTCAACATGATGCACGATCCAATTGACATTTTGAATCATTTTTGGTACAGTCCAAAAAATCAATTTTCGGATGAAAAACGATGACTCCGGACCTGTCGACTGATCTCAAAATGGTCAATATGGATGAAATTTCAACATTTATTCTTTTGACTCTAAATGACTGTTGGATGTGAATTATGACTTTGTCAAGTAAAATAAGTGTGTTTAAAGTCATTTCTGTGCCTGAAACGAGTCAAAATTGAAGCTTTTGAGTAAGCAAAACTCTGTAAAAATGGCAATTTTGGTAACTGTGAGGGTTTAAAAAGTGGTTATTCAACATGATGCACGATCCAATTGACATTTTGAATCATTTTTGGTACAGTCCAAAAAATCAATTTTCGGATGAAAAACGATGACTCCGGACCTGTCGAACGATCTCAAAATGGTCAATATGGATGAAATTTCAACATTTATTCTTTTGACTCTAAATGACTGTTGGATGTGAATTATGACTTTGTCAACTAAAATAAGTGTGTTTAAAGTCATTTCTGTGCCTGAAACGGGTCAAAATTGAAGCTTTTGAGTAAGCAAAACTCTGTAAAAATGGCAATTTTGGTAACTGTGAGGGTTTAAAAAGTGGTTATTCAACATGATGCACGATCCAATTGACATTTTGAATCATTTTTGGTACAGTCCAAAAAATCAATTTTCGGATGAAAAACGATGACTCCGGACCTGTCGAACGATCCCAAAATGGTCAATATGGATGAAATTTCAACATTTAATCTTTTGACTCTAAATGACTGTTGGATGTGAATTATGACTTTGTCAACTAAAATAAGTGTGTTTAAAGTCATTTCTGTGCCCGAAACGGGTCAAAATTGAAGCTTTTGAGTAAGCAAAACTCTGTAAAAATGGCAATTTTGGTCACTGTGAGGTTTAAAAAGTGGTTATTCAACATGATGCACGATCCAATTGACATTTTGAATCATTTTTGGTACAGTCCAAAAAATCAATTTTCGGATGAAAAACGATGACTCCGGACCTGTCGACTGATCTCAAAATGGTCAATATGGATGAAATTTCAACATTTATTCTTTTGACTCTAAATGACTGTTGGATGTGAATTATGACTTTGTCAACTAAAATAAGTGTGTTTAAAGTCATTTCTGTGCCTGAAACGGGTCAAAATTGAAGCTTTTGAGTAAGCAAAACTCTGTAAAAATGGCAATTTTGGTAACTGTGAGGGTTTAAAAAGTGGTTATTCAACATGATGCACGATCCAATTGACATTTTGAATCATTTTTGGTACAGTCCAAAAAATCAATTTTCGGATGAAAAACGATGACTCCGGACCTGTCGAACGATCTCAAAATGGTCAATATGGATGAAATTTCAACATTTATTCTTTTGACTCTAAATGACTGTTGGATGTGAATTATGACTTTGTCAACTAAAATAAGTGTGTTTAAAGTCATTTCTGTGCCTGAAACGGGTCAAAATTGAAGCTTTTGAGTAAGCAAAACTCTGTAAAAATGGCAATTTTGGTAACTGTGAGGGTTTAAAAAGTGGTTATTCAACATGATGCACGATCTAATTGACATTTTGAAACATTTTTGGTACAGTCCAAAAAATCAATTTTCGGATGAAAAACGATGACTCCGGACCTGTCGAACGATCCCAAAATGGTCAATATGGATGAAATTTCAACATTTAATCTTTTGACTCTAAATGACTGTTGGATGTGAATTATGACTTTGTCAACTAAAATAAGTGTGTTTAAAGTCATTTCTGTGCCCGAAACGGGTCAAAATTGAAGCTTTTGAGTAAGCAAAACTCTGTAAAAATGGCAATTTTGGTCACTGTGAGGGTTTAAAAGTGGTTATTCAACATGATGCACGATCCAATTGACATTTTGAATCATTTTTGGTACAGTCCAAAAAATCAAATTTCGGATGAAAAACGATGACTCTGGACCTGTCGAACGACCCCAAAATGGTCTATAATGATGAAATTTTAACATTTAATCTTTTGACTCTAAATGACTGTTGGATGTGAATTATGACTTTGTCAACTAAAACAAGTGTGTTTAAAGTCATTTCTGTGCCTGAAACGGGTCAAAATTGAAGCTTTTGAGTAAGCAAAACTCTGTAAAAATGGCAATTTTGGTCACTGTGAGGGTTTAAAACGTGGTTATTCAACATGAGGCACGATCCAATTGACATTTTGAATCATTTTTAGTACAGTCCAAAAAATCAATTTTCGGCTGAAAAACGATGACTCCGGACCTGTCGAACGATCCCAAAATGGTCTATAATGATGAAATTTTAACATTTAATCTTTTGACTCTAAATGACTGTTGGATGTGAATTATGACTTTGTCAACTAAAATAAGTGTGTTTAAAGTCATTTCTGTGCCCGAAACGGGTCAAAATTGAAGCTTTTGAGTAAGCAAAACTCTGTAAAAATGGCAATTTTGGTCACTGTGAGGGTTTAAAAAGTGGTTATTCAACATGAGGCACGATCCAATTGACATTTTGAATCATTTTTGGTACAGTCCAAAAAATCAATTTTCGGATGAAAAACGATAACTCCGGACCTGTCGAACGATCTCAAAATGGTCAATATGGATGAAATTTCAACATTTAATCTTTTGACTCTAAATGACTGTTGGATGTGAATTATGACTTTATCAACTAAAATAAGTGTGTTTAAAGTCATTTCTGTGCCTGAAACGGGTCAAAATTGAAGCTTTTGAGTAAGCAAAACTCTTTAAAAATGGCAATTTTGGTCACTGTGAGGGTTTAAAAAGTGGTTATTCAACATGAGGCATGATCCAATTGACATTTTGAATCATTTTTGGTACAGTCCAAAAAATCAATTTTCGGATGAAAAACGATGACTCCGGACCTGTCGAACGATCCCAAAATGGTCTATAATGATGACATTTTAACATTTAATCTTTTGACTCGAAATGACTGTTGGATGTGAATTATGACTTTGTCAACTAAAATAAGTGTGTTTAAAGTCATTTCTGTGCCTGAAACGGGTCAAAATTGAAGCTTTTGAGTAAGCAAAACTCTTTAAAAATGGCAATTTTGGTCACTGTGAGGTTTAAAAAGTGGTTATTCAACATGAGGCATGATCCAATTAACATTTTGGAATCATTTTTGGTACAGTCCAAAAAATCAATTTTTGGATGAAAAACGATGACTCCGGACCTGTCGAACGTTCCCAAAATGGTCCATAATGATGAAATTTCAACATTTAATCTTTTGACTCTAAATGACTGTTGGATGTAAATTATGACTTTGTCAACTAAAACAAGTGTGTTTAAAGTCATTTCTGTGCCTGAATCGGGTCAAAATTGAAGCTTTTGAGTAAGCAAAACTCTGTAAAAATGGCGATTTTGGTCACTGTGCGGGTTTAAAAAGTGGTTATTCAACATGATGCACGATCCAATTGAAATTTTGAATCATTTTTGGTACAGTCCAAAAAATCAATTTTCGGATGAAAAACGATGACTCCGGAACTGTCGAACGATCCCAAAATAGTCTATAATGATGAAATTTTAACATTTAATCTTTGACTCTAAATGACTGTTGGATGTGAATTATGACTTTGTCAACTAAAATAAGTGTTTTAAAGTCATTTCTGTGCCTGAAACGGGTCAAAATTGAAGCTTTTGAGTAAGCAAAACTCTGTAAAAATGGCAATTTTGGTCACTGTGAGGGTTTAAAAAGTGGTTATTCAACATGAGGCATGATCCAATTGACATTTTGAATCATTTTTGGTACAGTCCAAAAAATCAATTTTCGGATGAAAAACGATGACTCCCGACCTGTCGAACGTTCCCAAAATGGTCCATAATGATGAAATTTCAACATTTAATCTTTTGACTCTAAATGACTGTTGGATGTAAATTATGACTTTGTCAACTAAAACAAGTGTGTTTAAAGTCATTTCTGTGCCTGAAACGGGTCAAAATTGAAGCTTTTGAGTAAGCAAAACTCTGAAAAAATGGCAATTTTGGTCACTGTGAGGGTTTAAACAGTGGTTATTCAACATGAGGCATGATCCAAATGACATTTTGAATCATTTTTGGTACAGTCCAAATAATCAATTTTCGGATGAAAAACGATGACTCCGGACCTGTCGAACGATCCCCAAATGGTCTATAATGATGAAATTTTAACATTTAATCTTTTGACTCTAAATGACTGTTGGATGTGAATTATGACTTTGTCAACTAAAATAAGTGTGTTTAAAGTCATTTCTGCCTGAAACGGGTCAAAATTGAAGCTTTTGAGTAAGCAAAACTCTGTAAAAATGGCAATTTTGGTCACTGTGAGGGTTTAAAAAGTGGTTATTCAACATGAGGCCCGTTCCAATTGACATTTTGAATCATTTTTGGTACAGTCCAAAAAATCAATTTTCGGATGAAAAACGATGACTCCGGACCTGTCGACTGATCTCAAAATGGTCAATATGGATGAAATTTCAACATTTATTCTTTTGACTCTAAATGACTGTTGGATGTGAATTATGACTTTGTCAACTAAAATAAGTGTGTTTAAAGTCATTTCTGTGCCTGAAACGGGTCAAAATTGAAGCTTTTGAGTAAGCAAAACTCTGTAAAAATGGCAATTTTGGTCACTGTGAGGGTTTAAACAGTGGTTATTCAACATGAGGCATGATCCAATTGACATTTTGAATCATTTTTGGTACAGTCCAAAAAATCAATTTTCGGATGAAAAACGATGACTCCGGACCTGTCGAACGATCTCAAAATGGTCGATATGGATGAAATTTCAACATTTATTCTTTTGACTCTAAATGACTGTTGGATGTGAATTATGACTTTGTCAACTAAAATAAGTGTGTTTAAAGTCATTTCTGTGCCTGAAACGGGTCAAAATTGAAGCTTTTGAGTAAGCAAAACTCTGTAAAAATGGCAATTTTGGTAACTGTGAGGGTTTAAAAAGTGGGTATTCAACATGATGCATGATCCAATTGACAATTTGAATCATTTTTGGTACAGTCCAAAAAATCAATTTTCGGATGAAAAACGATGACTCCGGACCTGTCGAACGATCCCAAAATGGTCAATATGGATGAAATTTCAACATTTAATCTTTTGACTCTAAATGACTGTTGGATGTGAATTATGACTTTGTCAACTAAAATAAGTGTGTTTAAAGTCATTTCTGTGCCCGAAACGGGTCAAAATTGAAGCTTTTGAGTAAGCAAAACTCTGTAAAAATGGCAATTTTGGTCACTGTGAGGGTTTAAAAAGTGGTAATTCAACATGATGCACGATCCAATTGACATTTTGAATCATTTTTGGTACAGTTCAAAAAAATCAATTTTCGGATGAAAAACGATGACTCCGGACCCGTCGAACGACCCCAAAATGGTCTATAATGATGAAATTTTAACATTTAATCTTTTGACTCTAAATGACTGTTGGATGTGAATTATGACTTTGTCAACTAAAACAAGCGTGTTTAAAGTCATTTCTGTGCCTGAAACGGGTCAAAATTGAAGCTTTAGAGTAAGCAAAACTCTGTAAAAATGGCAATTTTGGTCACTGTGAGGGTTTAAAACGTGGTTATTCAACATGAGGCACGATCCAATTGACATTTTGAATCATTTTTAGTACAGTCCAAAAAATCAATTTTCGGATGAAAAACAATGACTCCGGACCTGTCGAACGATCCCAAAATGGTCTATAATGATGACATTTTAACATTTAATCTTTTGACTCTAAATGACTGTTGGATGTGAATTATGACTTTGTCAACTAAAATAAGTGTGTTTAAAGTCATTTCTGTGCCCGAAACGGGTCAAAATTGAAGCTTTTGAGTAAGCAAAACTCTGTAAAAATGGCAATTTTGGTCACTGTGAGGGTTTAAAAAGTAGTTATTCAACATGAGGCACGATCCAATTGACATTTTGAATCATTTTTGGTACAGTCCAAAAAATCAATTTTCGGATGAAAAACGATAACTCCGGACCTGTCGAACGATCCCAAAATGGTCTATAATGATGACATTTTAACATTTAATCTTTTGACTCTAAATGACTGTTGGATGTGAATTATGACTTTGTCAACTAAAATAAGTGTGTTTAAAGTCATTTCTGTGCCTGAAACGGGTCAAAATTGAAGCTTTTGAGTAAGCAAAACTCTGTAAAAATGGCAATTTTGGTCACTGTGAGGGTTTAAAAAGTGGTTATTCAACATGAGGCACAATCCAATTGACATTTTGAATCATTTTTGGTACAGTCCAAAAAATCAATTTTCGGATGAAAAACGATGACTCCGGACCTGTCGAACGATCCCAAAATGGTCAATATGGATGAAATTTCAACATTTAATCTTTTGACTCTAAATGACTGTTGGATGTGAATTATGAATTTGTCAACTAAAATAAGTGTGTTTAAAGTCATTTCTGTGCCTGAAACGGGTCAAAATTGAAGCTTTTGAGTAAGCAAAACTCTCTAAAAATGGCAATTTTGGTCATTGTGAGGGTTTAAAAAGTGGTTATTCAACATGAGGCACGATCCATTTGACATTTTGAATCATTTTTGGTACAGTCCAAAAAATCAATTTTTGGATGAAAAACGATGACTCCGGACCTGTCGAACGATCCCAAAATGGTCCATAATGATGAAATTTTAACATTTAATCTTTTGACTCTAAATGTCTGTTGGATGTGAATTATGACTTTGTCAACTAGAATAAGTGTGTTTAAAGTCATTTCTGTGCCTGAAACGGGTCAAAATGGAAGCTTTTGAGTAAGCAAAACTCTGTAAAAATGGCAATTTTGGTCACTGTGAGGGTTTAAACAGTGGTTATTCAACATGAGGCATGATCCAATTGACATTTTGAATCATTTTTGGTACAGTCCAAAAAATCAATTTTCGGATGAAAAACGATGACTCCGGACCTGTCGAACGATCCCCAAATGGTCTATAATGATGAAATTTTAACATTTAATCTTTTGACTCTAAATGATTGTTGGATGTGAATTATGACTTTGTCAACTAAAATAAGTGTGTTTAAAGTCATTTCTGTGCCTGAAACGGGTCAAAATTGAAGCTTTTGAGTAAGCAAAACTCTGTAAAAATGGCAATTTTGGTCACTGTGAGGGTTTAAAAAGTATTTATTCAACATGAGGCCCGTTCCAATTGACATTTTGAATCATTTTTGGTACAGTCCAAAAAATCAATTTTCGGATGAAAAACGATGACTCCGGACCTGTCGACTGATCTCAAAATGGTCAATATGGATGAAATTTCAACATTTATTCTTTTGACTCTAAATGACTGTTGGATGTGAATTATGACTTTGTTAACTAAAATAAGTGTGTTTAAAGTCATTTCTGTGCCTGAAACGGGTCAAAATTGAAGCTTTTGAGTAAGCAAAACTCTGTAAAAATGGCAATTTTGGTCACTGTGAGGGTTTAAACAGTGGTTATTCAACATGAGGCATGATCCAATTGACATTTTGAATCATTTTTGGTACAGTCCAAATAATCAATTTTCGGATGAAAAACGATGACTCCGGACCTGTCGAACGATCCCCAAATGGTCTATAATGATGAAATTTTAACATTTAATCTTTTGACTCTAAATGACTGTTGGATGTGAATTATGACTTTGTCAACTAAAATAAGTGTGTTTAAAGTCATTTCTGTGCCTGAAACGGGTCAAAATTGAAGCTTTTGAGTAAGCAAAACTCTGTAAAAATGGCAATTTTGGTAACTGTGAGGGTTTAAAAAGTGGTTATTCAACATGAGGCCCGTTCCAATTGACATTTTGAATCATTTTTGGTACAGTCCAAAAAATCAATTTTCGGATGAAAAACGATGACTCCGGACCTGTCGAACGATCCCAAAATGGTCAATATGGATGAAATTTCAACATTTAATCTTTTGACTCTAAATGACTGTTGGATGTGAATTATGACTTTGTCAACTAAAATAAGTGTGTTTAAAGTCATTTCTGTGCCCGAAACGGGTCAAAATTGAAGCTTTTGAGTAAGCAAAACTCTGTAAAAATGGCAATTTTGGTGTGTGAGTAAGCAAAACTCTGTCAAAATGGCAATTTTGGTAACTGTGAGGGTTTAAAAAGTGGTTATTCAACATGAGGCACGATCCAATTGACATTTTGAATCATTTTTGGTACAGTCCAAAAAATCAATTTTCGGATGAAAAACGATGACTCCGGACCTGTCGAACGATCCCAAAATGGTCTATAATGATGAAATTTTAACATTTAATCTTTTGACTCTAAATTACTGTTGGATGTGAATTATGACTTTGTCAACTAAAACAAGTGTGTTTAAAGTCATTTCTGTGCCTGAAACGGGTCAAAATTGAAGCTTTTGAGTAAGCAAAACTCTGTAAAAATGGCAATTTTGGTCACTGTGAGAGTTTAAAAAGTGGTTATTCAACATGAGGCACGATCCAATTGACATTTTGAATCATTTTTAGTACAGTCCAAAAAATCAATTTTCGGATGAAAAACGATGACTCCGGACCTGTCGAACGATCCCAAAATGGTCTATAATGATGAAATTTCAACATTTAATCTTTTGACTCTAAATGACTGTTGGATGCGAATTATGACTTTGTCAACTAAAATAAATGTGTTTAAAGTCATTTCTGTGCCTGAAACGGGTCAAAATGGAAGCTTTTGAGTAAGCAAAACTCTGTAAAAATGGCAATTTTGGTCACTGTGAGGGTTTAAAAAGTGGTTATTCAACATGAGGCACGATCCAATTGACATTTTGAATCATTTTTGGTACAGCCCAAAAAATCAATTTTCGGATGAAAAACGATGACTCCGGACCTGTCGAACGATCCCAAAATGGTCAATATGGATGAAATTTCAACATTTAATCTTTTGACTCTAAATGACTGTTGGATGTGAATTATGAATTTGTCAACTAAAATAAGTGTGTTTAAAGTCATTTCTGTGCCTGAAACGGGTCAAAATTGAAGCTTTTGAGTAAGCAAAACTCTCTAAAAATGGCAATTTTGGTCACTGTGAGGGTTTAAAAAGTGGTAATTCAACATGATGCACGATCCAATTGACATTTTGAATCATTTTTGGTACAGTCCAAAAAAATCAATTTTCGGATGAAAAACGATGACTCCGGACCCGTCGAACGACCCCAAAATGGTCTATAATGATGAAATTTTAACATTTAATCTTTTGACTCTAAATGACTGTTGGATGTGAATTATGACTTTGTCAACTAAAACAAGCGTGTTTAAAGTCATTTCTGTGCCTGAAACGGGTCAAAATTGAAGCTTTTGAGTAAGCAAAACTCTGTAAAAATGGCAATTTTGGTCACTGTGAGGGTTTAAAAAGTGGTTATTCAACATGAGGCACGATCCAATTGACATTTTGAATCATTTTTGGTACAGTCCAAAAAATCAATTTTCGGATGAAAAACGATAACTCCGGACCTGTCGAACGATCCCAAAATGGTCTATAATGATGACATTTTAACATTTAATCTTTTGACTCTAAATGACTGTTGGATGTGAATTATGACTTTGTCAACTAAAATAAGTGTGTTTAAAGTCATTTCTGTGCCTGAAACGGGTCAAAATTGAAGCTTTTGAGTAAGCAAAACTCTGTAAAAATGGCAATTTTGGTCACTGTGAGGGTTTAAAAAGTGGTTATTCAACATGAGGCACAATCCAATTGACATTTTGAATCATTTTTGGTACAGTCCAAAAAATCAATTTTCGGATGAAAAACGATGACTCCGGACCTGTCGAACGATCCCAAAATGGTCAATATGGATGAAATTTCAACATTTAATCTTTTGACTCTAAATGACTGTTGGATGTGAATTATGACTTTGTCAACTAAAATAAGTGTGTTTAAAGTCATTTCTGTGCCCGAAACGGGTCAAAATTGAAGCTTTTGAGTAAGCAAAACTCTGTAAAAATGGCAATTTTGGTCACTGTGAGGGTTTAAAAAGTGGTTATTCAACATGATGCACGATCCAATTGACATTTTGAATCATTTTTGGTACAGTCCAAAAAATCAAATTTCGGATGAAAAACGCTGACTCTGGACCTGTCGAACGACCCCAAAATGGTCTATAATGATGAAATTTTAACATTTAATCTTTTGACTCTAAATGACTGTTGGATGTGAATTATGACTTTGTCAACTAAAACAAGTGTGTTTAAAGTCATTTCTGTGCCTGAAACGGGTCAAAATTGAAGCTTTTGAGTAAGCAAAACTCTGTAAAAATGGCAATTTTGGTCACTGTGAGGGTTTAAAACGTGGTTATTCAACATGAGGCACGATCCAATTGACATTTTGAATCATTTTTAGTACAGTCCAAAAAATCAATTTTCGGCTGAAAAACGATGACTCCGGACCTGTCGAACGATCCCAAAATGGTCTATAATGATGAAATTTTAACATTTAATCTTTTGACTCTAAATGACTGTTGGATGTGAATTATGACTTTGTCAACTAAAATAAGTGTGTTTAAAGTCATTTCTGTGCCCGAAACGGGTCAAAATTGAAGCTTTTGAGTAAGCAAAACTCTGTAAAAATGGCAATTTTGGTCACTGTGAGGGTTTAAAAAGTGGTTATTTAACATGAGGCACGATCCAATTGACATTTTGAATCATTTTTGGTACAGTCCAAAAAATCAATTTTCGGATGAAAAACGATAACTCCGGACCTGTCGAACGATCTCAAAATGGTCAATATGGATGAAATTTCAACATTTAATCTTTTGACTCTAAATGACTGTTGGATGTGAATTATGACTTTGTCAACTAAAATAAGTGTGTTTAAAGTCATTTCTGTGCCTGAAACGGGTCAAAATTGAAGCTTTTGAGTAAGCAAAACTCTTTAAAAATGGCAATTTTGGTCACTGTGAGGGTTTAAAAAGTGGTTATTCAACATGAGGCATGATCCAATTGACATTTTGAATCATTTTTGGTACAGTCCAAAAAATCAATTTTCGGATGAAAAACGATGACTCCGGACCTGTCGAACGATCCCAAAATGGTCTATAATGATGACATTTTAACATTTAATCTTTTGACTCTAAATGACTGTTGGATGTGAATTATGACTTTGTCAACTAAAATAAGTGTGTTTAAAGTCATTTCTGTGCCTGAAACGGGTCAAAATTGAAGCTTTTGAGTAAGCAAAACTCTTTAAAAATGGCAATTGTGGTCACTGTGAGGGTTTAAAAAGTGGTTATTCAACATGAGGCATGATCCAATTGACATTTTGAATCATTTTTGGTACAGTCCAAAAAATCAATTTTTGGATGAAAAACGATGACTCCGGACCTGTCGAACGTTCCCAAAATGGTCCATAATGATGAAATTTCAACATTTAATCTTTTGACTCTAAATGACTGTTGGATGTAAATTATGACTTTGTCAACTAAAACAAGTGTGTTTAAAGTCATTTCTGTGCCTGAATCGGGTCAAAATTGAAGCTTTTGAGTAAGCAAAACTCTGTAAAAATGGCGATTTTGGTCACTGTGAGGGTTTAAAAAGTGGTTATTCAACATGATGCACGATCCAATTGAAATTTTGAATCATTTTTGGTACAGTCCAAAAAATCAATTTTCGGATGAAAAACGATGACTCCGGAACTGTCGAACGATCCCAAAATAGTCTATAATGATGAAATTTTAACATTTAATCTTTTGACTCTAAATGACTGTTGGATGTGAATTATGACTTTGTCAACTAAAATAAGTGTGTTTAAAGTCATTTCTGTGCCTGAAACGGGTCAAAATTGAAGCTTTTGAGTAAGCAAAACTCTGTAAAAATGGCAATTTTGGTCACTGTGAGGGTTTAACAGTGGTTATTCAACATGAGGCATGATCCAATTGACATTTTGAATCATTTTTGGTACAGTCCAAATAATCAATTTTCGGATGAAAAACGATGACTCCGGACCTGTCGAACGATCCCCAAATGGTCTATAATGATGAAATTTTAACATTTAATCTTTTGACTCTAAATGACTGTTGGATGTGAATTATGACTTTGTCAACTAAAATAAGTGTGTTTAAAGTCATTTCTGCCTGAAACGGGTCAAAATTGAAGCTTTTGAGTAAGCAAAACTCTGTAAAAATGGCAATTTTGGTCACTGTGAGGGTTTAAAAAGTGGTTATTCAACATGAGGCCCGTTCCAATTGACATTTTGAATCATTTTTGGTACAGTCCAAAAAATCAATTTTCGGATGAAAAACGATGACTCCGGACCTGTCGACTGATCTCAAAATGGTCAATATGGATGAAATTTCAACATTTATTCTTTTGACTCTAAATGACTGTTGGATGTGAATTATGACTTTGTCAACTAAAATAAGTGTGTTTAAAGTCATTTCTGTGCCTGAAACGGGTCAAAATTGAAGCTTTTGAGTAAGCAAAACTCTGTAAAAATGGCAATTTTGGTAACTGTGAGGGTTTAAAAAGTGGTTATTCAACATGATGCACGATCCAATTGACATTCTGAATCATTTTTGGTACAGTCCAAAAAATCAATTTTCGGATGAAAAACGATGACTCCGGACCTGTCGAACGATCTCAAAATGGTCAATATGGATGAAATTTCAACATTTATTCTTTTGACTCTAAATGACTGTTGGATGTGAATTATGACTTTGTCAACTAAAATAAGTGTGTTTAAAGTCATTTCTGTGCCTGAAACGGGTCAAAATTGAAGCTTTTGAGTAAGCAAAACTCTGTAAAAATGGCAATTTTGGTCACTGTGAGGGTTTAAAAAGTGGTTATTCAACATGAGGCATGATCCAATTGACATTTTGAATCATTTTTGGTACAGTCCAAAAAATCAATTTTCGGATGAAAAACGATGACTCCGGACCTGTCGAACGATCCCAAAATGGTCTATAATGATGAAATTTCAACATTTAATCTTTTGACTCTAAATGACTGTTGGATGCGAATTATGACTTTGTCACCTAAAATAAATGTGTTTAAAGTCATTTCTGTGCCTGAAACGGGTCAAAATGGAAGCTTTTGAGTAAGCAAAACTCTGTAAAAATGGCAATTTTGGTCACTGTGAGGGTTTAAAAAGTGGTTATTCAACATGAGGCACGATCCAATTGACATTTTGAATCATTTTTGGTACAGCCCAAAAAATCAATTTTCGGATGAAAAACGATGACTCCGGACCTGTCGAACGATCCCAAAATGGTCAATATGGATGAAATTTCAACATTTAATCTTTTGACTCTAAATGACTGTTGGATGTGAATTATGAATTTGTCAACTAAAATAAGTGTGTTTAAAGTCATTTCTGTGCCTGAAACGGGTCAAAATTGAAGCTTTTGAGTAAGCAAAACTCTCTAAAAATGGCAATTTTGGTCACTGTGAGGGTTTAAAAAGTGGTAATTCAACATGATGCACGATCCAATTGACATTTTGAATCATTTTTGGTACAGTCCAAAAAAATCAATTTTCGGATGAAAAACGATGACTCCGGGCCCGTCGAACGACCCCAAAATGGTCTATAATGATGAAATTTTAACATTTAATCTTTTGACTCTAAATGACTGTTGGATGTGAATTATGACTTTGTCAACTAAAACAAGCGTGTTTAAAGTCATTTCTGTGCCTGAAACGGGTCAAAATTGAAGCTTTTGAGTAAGCAAAACTCTGTAAAAATGGCAATTTTGGTCACTGTGAGGGTTTAAAAAGTGGTTATTCAACATGAGGCACGATCCAATTGACATTTTGAATCATTTTTGGTACAGTCCAAAAAATCAATTTTCGGATGAAAAACGATAACTCCGGACCTGTCGAACGATCCCAAAATGGTCTATAATGATGACATTTTAACATTTAATCTTTTGACTCTAAATGACTGTTGGATGTGAATTATGACTTTGTCAACTAAAATAAGTGTGTTTAAAGTCATTTCTGTGCCTGAAACGGGTCAAAATTGAAGCTTTTGAGTAAGCAAAACTCTGTAAAAATGGCAATTTTGGTCACTGTGAGGGTTTAAAAAGTGGTTATTCAACATGAGGCACAATCCAATTGACATTTTGAATCATTTTTGGTACAGTCCAAAAAATCAATTTTCGGATGAAAAACGATGACTCCGGACCTGTCGAACGATCCCAAAATGGTCAATATGGATGAAATTTCAACATTTAATCTTTTGACTCTAAATGACTGTTGGATGTGAATTATGACTTTGTCAACTAAAATAAGTGTGTTTAAAGTCATTTCTGTGCCCGAAACGGGTCAAAATTGAAGCTTTTGAGTAAGCAAAACTCTGTAAAAATGGCAATTTTGGTCACTGTGAGGGTTTAAAAAGTGGTTATTCAACATGAGGCACGATCCAATTGACATTTTGAATCATTTTTAGTACAGTCCAAAAAATCAATTTTCGGCTGAAAAACGATGACTCCGGACCTGTCGAACGATCCCAAAATGGTCTATAATGATGAAATTTTAACATTTAATCTTTTGACTCTAAATGACTGTTGGATGTGAATTATGACTTTGTCAACTAAAATAAGTGTGTTTAAAGTCATTTCTGTGCCCGAAACGGGTCAAAATTGAAGCTTTTGAGTAAGCAAAACTCTGTAAAAATGGCAATTTTGGTCACTGTGAGGGTTTAAAAAGTGGTTATTTAACATGAGGCACGATCCAATTGACATTTTGAATCATTTTTGGTACAGTCCAAAAAATCAATTTTCGGATGAAAAACGATAACTCCGGACCTGTCGAACGATCTCAAAATGGTCAATATGGATGAAATTTCAACATTTAATCTTTTGACTCTAAATGACTGTTGGATGTGAATTATGACTTTGTCAACTAAAATAAGTGTGTTTAAAGTCATTTCTGTGCCTGAAACGGGTCAAAATTGAAGCTTTTGAGTAAGCAAAACTCTTTAAAAATGGCAATTTTGGTCACTGTGAGGGTTTAAAAAGTGGTTATTCAACATGAGGCATGATCCAATTGACATTTTGAATCATTTTTGGTACAGTCCAAAAAATCAATTTTCGGATGAAAAACGATGACTCCGGACCTGTCGAACGATCCCAAAATGGTCTATAATGATGACATTTTAACATTTAATCTTTTGACTCTAAATGACTGTTGGATGTGAATTATGACTTTGTCAACTAAAATAAGTGTGTTTAAAGTCATTTCTGTGCCTGAAACGGGTCAAAATTGAAGCTTTTGAGTAAGCATAACTCTTTAAAAATGGCAATTTTGGTCACTGTGAGGGTTTAAAAAGTGGTTATTCAACATGAGGCATGATCCAATTGACATTTTGAATCATTTTTGGTACAGTCCAAAAAATCAATTTTTGGATGAAAAACGATGACTCCGGACCTGTCGAACGTTCCCAAAATGGTCCATAATGATGAAATTTCAACATTTAATCTTTTGACTCTAAATGACTGTTGGATGTAAATTATGACTTTGTCAACTAAAACAAGTGTGTTTAAAGTCATTTCTGTGCCTGAATCGGGTCAAAATTGAAGCTTTTGAGTAAGCAAAACTCTGTAAAAATGGCGATTTTGGTCACTGTGAGGGTTTAAAAAGTGGTTATTCAACATGATGCACGATCCAATTGAAATTTTGAATCATTTTTGGTACAGTCCAAAAAATCAATTTTCGGATGAAAAACGATGACTCCGGAACTGTCGAACGATCCCAAAATAGTCTATAATGATGAAATTTTAACATTTAATCTTTTGACTCTAAATGACTGTTGGATGTGAATTATGACTTTGTCAACTAAAATAAGTGTGTTTAAAGTCATTTCTGTGCCTGAAACGGGTCAAAATTGAAGCTTTTGAGTAAGCAAAACTCTGTAAAAATGGCAATTTTGGTCACTGTGAGGGTTTAACAGTGGTTATTCAACATGAGGCATGATCCAATTGACATTTTGAATCATTTTTGGTACAGTCCAAATAATCAATTTTCGGATGAAAAACGATGACTCCGGACCTGTCGAACGATCCCCAAATGGTCTATAATGATGAAATTTTAACATTTAATCTTTTGACTCTAAATGACTGTTGGATGTGAATTATGACTTTGTCAACTAAAATAAGTGTGTTTAAAGTCATTTCTGCCTGAAACGGGTCAAAATTGAAGCTTTTGAGTAAGCAAAACTCTGTAAAAATGGCAATTTTGGTCACTGTGAGGGTTTAAAAAGTGGTTATTCAACATGAGGCCCGTTCCAATTGACATTTTGAATCATTTTTGGTACAGTCCAAAAAATCAATTTTCGGATGAAAAACGATGACTCCGGACCTGTCGACTGATCTCAAAATGGTCAATATGGATGAAATTTCAACATTTATTCTTTTGACTCTAAATGACTGTTGGATGTGAATTATGACTTTGTCAACTAAAATAAGTGTGTTTAAAGTCATTTCTGTGCCTGAAACGGGTCAAAATTGAAGCTTTTGAGTAAGCAAAACTCTGTAAAAATGGCAATTTTGGTAACTGTGAGGGTTTAAAAAGTGGTTATTCAACATGATGCACGATCCAATTGACATTCTGAATCATTTTTGGTACAGTCCAAAAAATCAATTTTCGGATGAAAAACGATGACTCCGGACCTGTCGAACGATCTCAAAATGGTCAATATGGATGAAATTTCAACATTTATTCTTTTGACTCTAAATGACTGTTGGATGTGAATTATGACTTTGTCAACTAAAATAAGTGTGTTTAAAGTCATTTCTGTGCCTGAAACTGGTCAAAATTGAAGCTTTTGAGTAAGCAAAACTCTGTAAAAATGGCAATTTTGGTCACTGTGAGGGTTTAAAAAGTGGTTATTCAACATGAGGCATGATCCAATTGACATTTTGAATCATTTTTGGTACAGTCCAAAAAATCAATTTTCGGATGAAAAACGATGACTCCCGACCTGTCGAACGTTCACAAAATGGTCCATAATGATGAAATTTCAACATTTAATCTTTTGACTCTAAATGACTGTTGGATGTAAATTATGACTTTGTCAACTAAAACAAGTGTGTTTAAAGTCATTTCTGTGCCTGAAACGGGTCAAAATTGAAGCTTTTGAGTAAGCAAAACTCTGAAAAAATGGCAATTTTGGTCACTGTGAGGGTTTAAACAGTGGGTATTCAACATGAGGCATGATCCAAATGACATTTTGAATCATTTTTGGTACAGTCCAAATAATCAATTTTCGGATGAAAAACGATGACTCCGGACCTGTCGAACGATCCCCAAATGGTCTATAATGATGAAATTTTAACATTTAATCTTTTGACTCTAAATGACTGTTGGATGTGAATTATGACTTTGTCAACTAAAATAAGTGTGTTTAAAGTCATTTCTGCCTGAAACGGGTCAAAATTGAAGCTTTTGAGTAAGCAAAACTCTGTAAAAATGGCAATTTTGGTCACTGTGAGGGTTTAAAAAGTGGTTATTCAACATGAGGCATGATCCAATTGACATTTTGAATCATTTTTGGTACAGTCCAAAAAATCAATTTTCGGATGAAAAACGATGACTCCGGACCTGTCGACTGATCTCAAAATGGTCAATATGGATGAAATTTCAACATTTATTCTTTTGACTCTAAATGACTGTTGGATGTGAATTATGACTTTGTCAACTAAAATAAGTGTGTTTAAAGTCATTTCTGTGCCTGAAACGGGTCAAAATTGAAGCTTTTGAGTAAGCAAAACTCTGTAAAAATGGCAATTTGGTAACTGTGAGGGTTTAAAAAGTGGTTATTCAACATGATGCATGATCCAATTGACATTTTGAATCATTTTTGGTACAGTCCAAAAAATCAATTTTCGGATGAAAAACGATGACTCCGGACCTGTCGAACGATCCCAAAATGGTCAATATGGATGAAATTTCAACATTTAATCTTTTGACTCTAAATGACTGTTGGATGTGAATTATGACTTTGTCAACTAAAATAAGTGTGTTTAAAGTCATTTCTGTGCCCGAAACGGGTCAAAATTGAAGCTTTTGAGTAAGCAAAACTCTGTAAAAATGGCAATTTTGGTCACTGTGAGGGTTTAAAACGTGGTTATTCAACATGAGGCACGATCCAATTGACATTTTGAATCATTTTTGGTACAGTCCAAAAAAATCAATTTTCGGATGAAAAACGATGACTCCGGACCCGTCGAACGACCCCAAAATGGTCTATAATGATGAAATTTTAACATTTAATCTTTTGACTCTAAATGACTGTTGGATGTGAATTATGACTTTGTCAACTAAATCAAGCGTGTTTAAAGTCATTTCTGTGCCTGAAACGGGTCAAAATTGAAGCTTTTGAGTAAGCAAAACTCTGTAAAAATGGCAATTTTGGTCACTGTGAGGGTTTAAAACGTGGTTATTCAACATGAGGCACGATCCAATTGACATTTTGAATCATTTTTAGTACAGTCCAAAAAATCAATTTTCGGATGAAAAACGATGACTCCGGACCTGTCGAACGATCCCAAAATGGTCTATAATGATGAAATTTTAACATTTAATCTTTTGACTCTAAATGACTGTTGGATGTGAATTATGACTTTGTCAACTAAAATAAGTGTGTTTAAAGTCATTTCTGTGCCCGAAACGGGTCAAAATTGAAGCTTTTGAGTGAGCAAAACTCTGTAAAAATGGCAATTTTGGTCACTGTGAGGGTTTAAAAAGTGGTTATTCAACATGAGGCACGATCCAATTGACATTTTGAATCATTTTTGGTACAGTCCAAAAAATCAATTTTCGGATGAAAAACGATAACTCCGGACCTGTCGAACGATCCCAAAATGGTCTATAATGATGACATTTTAACATTTAATCTTTTGACTCTAAATGACTGTTGGATGTGAATTATGAATTTGTCAACTAAAATAAGTGTGTTTAAAGTCATTTCTGTGCCTGAAACGGGTCAAAATTGAAGCTTTTGAGTAAGCAAAACTCTCTAAAAATGGCAATTTTGGTCATTGTGAGGGTTTAAAAAGTGGTTATTCAACATGAGGCACGATCCATTTGACATTTTGAATCATTTTTGGTACAGTCCAAAAAATCAATTTTTGGATGAAAAACGATGACTCCGGACCTGTCGAACGATCCCAAAATGGTCCATAATGATGAAATTTTAACATTTAATCTTTTGACTCTAAATGTCTGTTGGATGTGAATTATGACTTTGTCAACTAGAATAAGTGTGTTTAAAGTCATTTCTGTGCCTGAAACGGGTCAAAATGGAAGCTTTTGAGTAAGCAAAACTCTGTAAAAATGGCAATTTTGGTCACTGTGAGGGTTTAAACAGTGGTTATTCAACATGAGGCATGATCCAATTGACATTTTGAATCATTTTTGGTACAGTCCAAAAAATCAATTTTCGGATGAAAAACGATGACTCCGGACCTGTCGAACGATCCCCAAATGGTCTATAATGATGAAATTTTAACATTTAATCTTTTGACTCTAAATGATTGTTGGATGTGAATTATGACTTTGTCAACTAAAATAAGTGTGTTTAAAGTCATTTCTGTGCCTGAAACGGGTCAAAATTGAAGCTTTTGAGTAAGCAAAACTCTGTAAAAATGGCAATTTTGGTCACTGTGAGGGTTTAAAAAGTGGTTATCCAACATGAGGCCCGTTCCAATTGACATTTTGAATCATTTTTGGTACAGTCCAAAAAATCAATTTTCGGATGAAAAACGATGACTCCGGACCTGTCGACTGATCTCAAAATGGTCAATATGGATGAAATTTCAACATTTATTCTTTTGACTCTAAATGACTGTTGGATGTGAATTATGACTTTGTTAACTAAAATAAGTGTGTTTAAAGTCATTTCTGTGCCTGAAACGGGTCAAAATTGAAGCTTTTGAGTAAGCAAAACTCTGTAAAAATGGCAATTTTGGTCACTGTGAGGGTTTAAACAGTGGTTATTCAACATGAGGCATGATCCAATTGACATTTTGAATCATTTTTGGTACAGTCCAAATAATCAATTTTCGGATGAAAAACGATGACTCCGGACCTGTCGAACGATCCCCAAATGGTCTATAATGATGAAATTTTAACATTTAATCTTTTGACTCTAAATGACTGTTGGATGTGAATTATGACTTTGTCAACTAAAATAAGTGTGTTTAAAGTCATTTCTGTGCCTGAAACGGGTCAAAATTGAAGCTTTTGAGTAAGCAAAACTCTGTAAAAATGGCAATTTTGGTCACTGTGAGGGTTTAAAAAGTGGTTATTCAACATGAGGCCCGTTCCAATTGACATTTTGAATCATTTTTGGTACAGTCCAAAAAATCAATTTTCGGATGAAAAACGATGACTCCGGACCTGTCGAACGATCTCAAAATGGTCAATATGGATGAAATTTCAACATTTATTCTTTTGACTCTAAATGACTGTTGGATGTGAATTATGATTTGTCAACTAAAATAAGTGTGTTTAAAGTCATTTCTGTGCCTGAAACGGGTCAAAATTGAAGCTTTTGAGTAAGCAAAACTCTGTAAAAATGACAATTTTGGTAACTGTGAGGGTTTAAAAAGTGGTTATTCAACATGATGCACGATCCAATTGACATTTTGAATCATTTTTGGTACAGTCCAAAAAATCAATTTTCGGATGAAAAACGATGACTCCGGACCTGTCGAACGATCCCAAAATGGTCAATATGGATGAAATTTCAACATTTAATCTTTTGACTCTAAATGACTGTTGGATGTGAATTATGACTTTGTCAACTAAAATAAGTGTGTTTAAAGTCATTTCTGTGCCCGAAACGGGTCAAAATTGAAGCTTTTGAGTAAGCAAAACTCTGTAAAAATGGCAATTTTGGTGTGTGAGTAAGCAAAACTCTGTAAAAATGGCAATTTTGGTAACTGTGAGGGTTTAAAAAGTGGTTATTCAACATGAGGCACGATCCAATTGACATTTTGAATCATTTTTGGTACAGTCCAAAAAATCAATTTTCGGATGAAAAACGATGACTCCGGACCTGTCGAACGATCCCCAAATGGTCTATAATGATGAAATTTTAACATTTAATCTTTTGACTCTAAATGACTGTTGGATGTGAATTATGACTTTGTCAACTAAAATAAGTGTGTTTAAAGTCATTTCTGCCTGAAACGGGTCAAAATTGAAGCTTTTGAGTAAGCAAAACTCTGTAAAAATGGCAATTTTGGTCACTGTGAGGGTTTAAAAAGTGGTTATTCAACATGAGGCCCGTTCCAATTGACATTTTGAATCATTTTTGGTACAGTCCAAAAAATCAATTTTCGGATGAAAAACGATGACTCCGGACCTGTCGACTGATCTCAAAATGGTCAATATGGATGAAATTTCAACATTTATTCTTTTGACTCTAAATGACTGTTGGATGTGAATTATGACTTTGTCAACTAAAATAAGTGTGTTTAAAGTCATTTCTGTGCCTGAAACGGGTCAAAATTGAAGCTTTTGAGTAAGCAAAACTCTGTAAAAATGGCAATTTTGGTCACTGTGAGGGTTTAAAAAGTGGTTATTCAACATGAGGCCCGTTCCAATTGACATTTTGAATCATTTTTGGTACAGTCCAAAAAATCAATTTTCGGATGAAAAACGATGACTCCGGACCTGTCGAACGATCTCAAAATGGTCAATATGGATGAAATTTCAACATTTATTCTTTTGACTCTAAATGACTGTTGGATGTGAATTATGATTTGTCAACTAAAATAAGTGTGTTTAAAGTCATTTCTGTGCCTGAAACGGGTCAAAATTGAAGCTTTTGAGTAAGCAAAACTCTGTAAAAATGACAATTTTGGTAACTGTGAGGGTTTAAAAAGTGGTTATTCAACATGATGCACGATCCAATTGACATTTTGAATCATTTTTGGTACAGTCCAAAAAATCAATTTTCGGATGAAAAACGATGACTCCGGACCTGTCGAACGATCCCAAAATGGTCAATATGGATGAAATTTCAACATTTAATCTTTTGACTCTAAATGACTGTTGGATGTGAATTATGACTTTGTCAACTAAAATAAGTGTGTTTAAAGTCATTTCTGTGCCCGAAACGGGTCAAAATTGAAGCTTTTGAGTAAGCAAAACTCTGTAAAAATGGCAATTTTGGTGTGTGAGTAAGCAAAACTCTGTAAAAATGGCAATTTTGGTCACTGTGAGGGTTTAAAAAGTGGTTATTCAACATGAGGCCCGTTCCAATTGACATTTTGAATCATTTTTGGTACAGTCCAAAAAATCAATTTTCGGATGAAAAACGATGACTCCGGACCTGTCGACTGATCTCAAAATGGTCAATATGGATGAAATTTCAACATTTATTCTTTTGACTCTAAATGACTGTTGGATGTGAATTATGACTTTGTCAACTAAAATAAGTGTGTTTAAAGTCATTTCTGTGCCTGAAACGGGTAAAAATTGAAGCTTTTGAGTAAGCAAAACTCTGTAAAAATGGCAATTTTGGTCACTGTGAGGGTTTAAACAGTGGTTATTCAACATGAGGCATGATCCAATTGACATTTTGAATCATTTTTGGTACAGTCCAAAAAATCAATTTTCGGATGAAAAACGATGACTCCGGACCTGTCGAACGATCTCAAAATGGTCGATATGGATGAAATTTCAACATTTATTCTTTTGACTCTAAATGACTGTTGGATGTGAATTATGACTTTGTCAACTAAAATAAGTGTGTTTAAAGTCATTTCTGTGCCTGAAACGGGTCAAAATTGAAGCTTTTGAGTAAGCAAAACTCTGTAAAAATGGCAATTTTGGTAACTGTGAGGGTTTAAAAAGTGGTTATTCAACATGATGCATGATCCAATTGACATTTTGAATCATTTTTGGTACAGTCCAAAAAAATCAATTTTCGGATGAAAAACGATGACTCCGGACCCGTCGAACGACCCCAAAATGGTCTATAATGATGACATTTTAACATTTAATCTTTTGACTCTAAATGACTGTTGGATGTGAATTATGACTTTGTCAACTAAAATAAGTGTGTTTAAAGTCATTTCTGTGCCTGAAACGGGTCAAAATTGAAGCTTTTGAGTAAGCAAAACTCTTTAAAAATGGCAATTTTGGTCACTGTGAGGGTTTAAAAAGTGGTTATTCAACATGAGGCATGATCCAATTGACATTTTGAATCATTTTTGGTACAGTCCAAAAAATCAATTTTTGGATGAAAAACGATGACTCCGGACCTGTCGAACGTTCCCAAAATGGTCCATAATGATGAAATTTCAACATTTAATCTTTTGACTCTAAATGACTGTTGGATGTAAATTATGACTTTGTCAACTAAAACAAGTGTGTTTAAAGTCATTTCTGTGCCTGAATCGGGTCAAAATTGAAGCTTTTGAGTAAGCAAAACTCTGTAAAAATGGCGATTTTGGTCACTGTGAGGGTTTAAAAAGTGGTTATTCAACATGATGCACGATCCAATTGAAATTTTGAATCATTTTTGGTACAGTCCAAAAAATCAATTTTCGGATGAAAAACGATGACTCCGGAACTGTCGAACGATCCCAAAATAGTCTATAATGATGAAATTTTAACATTTAATCTTTTGACTCTAAATGACTGTTGGATGTGAATTATGACTTTGTCAACTAAAATAAGTGTGTTTAAAGTCATTTCTGTGCCTGAAACGGGTCAAAATTGAAGCTTTTGAGTAAGCAAAACTCTGTAAAAATGGCAATTTTGGTCACTGTGAGGGTTTAACAGTGGTTATTCAACATGAGGCATGATCCAATTGACATTTTGAATCATTTTTGGTACAGTCCAAATAATCAATTTTCGGATGAAAAACGATGACTCCGGACCTGTCGAACGATCCCCAAATGGTCTATAATGATGAAATTTTAACATTTAATCTTTTGACTCTAAATGACTGTTGGATGTGAATTATGACTTTGTCAACTAAAATAAGTGTGTTTAAAGTCATTTCTGCCTGAAACGGGTCAAAATTGAAGCTTTTGAGTAAGCAAAACTCTGTAAAAATGGCAATTTTGGTCACTGTGAGGGTTTAAAAAGTGGTTATTCAACATGAGGCCCGTTCCAATTGACATTTTGAATCATTTTTGGTACAGTCCAAAAAATCAATTTTCGGATGAAAAACGATGACTCCGGACCTGTCGACTGATCTCAAAATGGTCAATATGGATGAAATTTCAACATTTATTCTTTTGACTCTAAATGACTGTTGGATGTGAATTATGACTTTGTCAACTAAAATAAGTGTGTTTAAAGTCATTTCTGTGCCTGAAACGGGTCAAAATTGAAGCTTTTGAGTAAGCAAAACTCTGTAAAAATGGCAATTTTGGTAACTGTGAGGGTTTAAAAAGTGGTTATTCAACATGATGCACGATCCAATTGACATTCTGAATCATTTTTGGTACAGTCCAAAAAATCAATTTTCGGATGAAAAACGATGACTCCGGACCTGTCGAACGATCTCAAAATGGTCAATATGGATGAAATTTCAACATTTATTCTTTTGACTCTAAATGACTGTTGGATGTGAATTATGACTTTGTCAACTAAAATAAGTGTGTTTAAAGTCATTTCTGTGCCTGAAACGGGTCAAAATTGAAGCTTTTGAGTAAGCAAAACTCTCTAAAAATGGCAATTTTGGTCATTGTGAGGGTTTAAAAAGTGGTTATTCAACATGAGGCCCGTTCCAATTGACATTTTGAATCATTTTTGGTACAGTCCAAAAAATCAATTTTCGGATGAAAAACGATGACTCCGGACCTGTCGAACGATCCCCAAATGGTCTATAATGATGAAATTTTAACATTTAATCTTTTGACTCTAAATGACTGTTGGATGTGAATTATGACTTTGTCAACTAAAATAAGTGTGTTTAAAGTCATTTCTGCCTGAAACGGGTCAAAATTGAAGCTTTTGAGTAAGCAAAACTCTGTAAAAATGGCAATTTTGGTCACTGTGAGGGTTTAAAAAGTGGTTATTCAACATGAGGCCCGTTCCAATTGACATTTTGAATCATTTTTGGTACAGTCCAAAAAATCAATTTTCGGATGAAAAACGATGACTCCGGACCTGTCGACTGATCTCAAAATGGTCAATATGGATGAAATTTCAACATTTATTCTTTTGACTCTAAATGACTGTTGGATGTGAATTATGACTTTGTCAACTAAAATAAGTGTGTTTAAAGTCATTTCTGTGCCTGAAACGGGTAAAAATTGAAGCTTTTGAGTAAGCAAAACTCTGTAAAAATGGCAATTTTGGTCACTGTGAGGGTTTAAACAGTGGTTATTCAACATGAGGCATGATCCAATTGACATTTTGAATCATTTTTGGTACAGTCCAAAAAATCAATTTTCGGATGAAAAACGATGACTCCGGACCTGTCGAACGATCTCAAAATGGTCGATATGGATGAAATTTCAACATTTATTCTTTTGACTCTAAATGACTGTTGGATGTGAATTATGACTTTGTCAACTAAAATAAGTGTGTTTAAAGTCATTTCTGTGCCTGAAACGGGTCAAAATTGAAGCTTTTGAGTAAGCAAAACTCTGTAAAAATGGCAATTTTGGTCACTGTGAGGGTTTAAAAAGTGGTTATTCAACATGAGGCCCGTTCCAATTGACATTTTGAATCATTTTTGGTACAGTCCAAAAAATCAATTTTCGGATGAAAAACAATGACTCCGGACCTGTCGAACGATCTCAAAATGGTCAATATGGATGAAATTTCAACATTTATTCTTTTGACTCTAAATGACTGTTGGATGTGAATTATGATTTGTCAACTAAAATAAGTGTGTTTAAAGTCATTTCTGTGCCTGAAACGGGTCAAAATTGAAGCTTTTGAGTAAGCAAAACTCTGTAAAAATGACAATTTTGGTAACTGTGAGGGTTTAAAAAGTGGTTATTCAACATGATGCACGATCCAATTGACATTTTGAATCATTTTTGGTACAGTCCAAAAAATCAATTTTCGGATGAAAAACGATGACTCCGGACCTGTCGAACGATCCCAAAATGGTCAATATGGATGAAATTTCAACATTTAATCTTTTGACTCTAAATGACTGTTGGATGTGAATTATGACTTTGTCAACTAAAATAAGTGTGTTTAAAGTCATTTCTGTGCCCGAAACGGGTCAAAATTGAAGCTTTTGAGTAAGCAAAACTCTGTAAAAATGGCAATTTTGGTGTGTGAGTAAGCAAAACTCTGTAAAAATGGCAATTTTGGTAACTGTGAGGGTTTAAAAAGTGGTTATTCAACATGAGGCACGATCCATTTGACATTTTGAATCATTTTTGGTACAGTCCAAAAAATCAATTTTTGGATGAAAAACGATGACTCCGGACCTGTCGAACGATCCCAAAATGGTCCATAATGATGAAATTTTAACATTTAATCTTTTGACTCTAAATGTCTGTTGGATGTGAATTATGACTTTGTAAACTAGAATAAGTGTGTTTAAAGTCATTTCTGTGCCTGAAACGGGTCAAAATTGAAGCTTTTGAGTAAGCAAAACTCTCTAAAAATGGCAATTTTGGTCATTGTGAGGGTTTAAAAAGTGGTTATTCAACATGAGGCACGATCCATTTGACATTTTGAATCATTTTTGGTACAGTCCAAAAAATCAATTTTTGGATGAAAAACGATGACTCCGGACCTGTCGAACGATCCCAAAATGGTCCATAATGATGAAATTTTAACATTTAATCTTTTGACTCTAAATGTCTGTTGGATGTGAATTATGACTTTGTAAACTAGAATAAGTGTGTTTAAAGTCATTTCTGTGCCTGAAACGGGTCAAAATGGAAGCTTTTGAGTAAGCAAAACTCTGTAAAAATGGCAATTTTGGTCACTGTGAGGGTTTAAACAGTGTTTATTCAACATGAGGCATGATCCAATTGACATTTTGAATCATTTTTGGTACAGTCCAAAAAATCAATTTTCGGATGAAAAACGATGACTCCGGACCTGTCGAACGATCCCCAAATGGTCTATAATGATGAAATTTTAACATTTAATCTTTTGACTCTAAATGATTGTTGGATGTGAATTATGACTTTGTCAACTAAAATAAGTGTGTTTAAAGTCATTTCTGTGCCTGAAACGGGTCAAAATTGAAGCTTTTGAGTAAGCAAAACTCTGTAAAAATGGCAATTTTGGTCACTGTGAGGGTTTAAAAAGTGGTTATTCAACATGAGGCCCGTTCCAATTGACATTTTGAATCATTTTTGGTACAGTCCAAAAAATCAATTTTCGGATGAAAAACGATGACTCCGGACCTGTCGACTGATCTCAAAATGGTCAATATGGATGAAATTTCAACATTTATTCTTTTGACTCTAAATGACTGTTGGATGTGAATTATGACTTTGTTAACTAAAATAAGTGTGTTTAAAGTCATTTCTGTGCCTGAAACGGGTCAAAATTGAAGCTTTTGAGTAAGCAAAACTCTGTAAAAATGGCAATTTTGGTCACTGTGAGGGTTTAAACAGTGGTTATTCAACATGAGGCATGATCCAATTGACATTTTGAATCATTTTTGGTACAGTCCAAATAATCAATTTTCGGATGAAAAACGATGACTCCGGACCTGTCGAACGATCCCCAAATGGTCTATAATGATGAAATTTTAACATTTAATCTTTTGACTCTAAATGACTGTTGGATGTGAATTATGACTTTGTCAACTAAAATAAGTGTGTTTAAAGTCATTTCTGTGCCTGAAACGGGTCAAAATTGAAGCTTTTGAGTAAGCAAAACTCTGTAAAAATGGCAATTTTGGTCACTGTGAGGGTTTAAAAAGTGGTTATTCAACATGAGGCCCGTTCCAATTGACATTTTGAATCATTTTTGGTACAGTCCAAAAAATCAATTTTCGGATGAAAAACAATGACTCCGGACCTGTCGAACGATCTCAAAATGGTCAATATGGAGGAAATTTCAACATTTATTCTTTTGACTCTAAATGACTGTTGGATGTGAATTATGATTTGTCAACTAAAATAAGTGTGTTTAAAGTCATTTCTGTGCCTGAAACGGGTCAAAATTGAAGCTTTTGAGTAAGCAAAACTCTGTAAAAATGACAATTTTGGTAACTGTGAGGGTTTAAAAAGTGGTTATTCAACATGATGCACGATCCAATTGACATTTTGAATCATTTTTGGTACAGTCCAAAAAATCAATTTTCGGATGAAAAACGATGACTCCGGACCTGTCGAACGATCCCAAAATGGTCAATATGGATGAAATTTCAACATTTAATCTTTTGACTCTAAATGACTGTTGGATGTGAATTATGACTTTGTCAACTAAAATAAGTGTGTTTAAAGTCATTTCTGTGCCCGAAACGGGTCAAAATTGAAGCTTTTGAGTAAGCAAAACTCTGTAAAAATGGCAATTTTGGTGTGTGAGTAAGCAAAACTCTGTAAAAATGGCAATTTTGGTAACTGTGAGGGTTTAAAAAGTGGTTATTCAACATGAGGCACGATCCAATTGACATTTTGAATCATTTTTGGTACAGTCCAAAAAATCAATTTTCGGATGAAAAACGATGACTCCGGACCTGTCGAACGATCCCCAAATGGTCTATAATGATGAAATTTTAACATTTAATCTTTTGACTCTAAATGACTGTTGGATGTGAATTATGACTTTGTCAACTAAAATAAGTGTGTTTAAAGTCATTTCTGCCTGAAACGGGTCAAAATTGAAGCTTTTGAGTAAGCAAAAGTCTGTAAAAATGGCAATTTTGGTCACTGTGAGGGTTTAAAAAGTGGTTATTCAACATGAGGCCCGTTCCAATTGACATTTTGAATCATTTTTGGTACAGTCCAAAAAATCAATTTTCGGATGAAAAACGATGACTCCGGACCTGTCGACTGATCTCAAAATGGTCAATATGGATGAAATTTCAACATTTATTCTTTTGACTCTAAATGACTGTTGGATGTGAATTATGACTTTGTCAACTAAAATAAGTGTGTTTAAAGTCATTTCTGTGCCTGAAACGGGTAAAAATTGAAGCTTTTGAGTAAGCAAAACTCTGTAAAAATGGCAATTTTGGTCACTGTGAGGGTTTAAACAGTGGTTATTCAACATGAGGCATGATCCAATTGACATTTTGAATCATTTTTGGTACAGTCCAAAAAATCAATTTTCGGATGAAAAACGATGACTCCGGACCTGTCGAACGATCTCAAAATGGTCGATATGGATGAAATTTCAACATTTATTCTTTTGACTCTAAATGACTGTTGGATGTGAATTATGACTTTGTCAACTAAAATAAGTGTGTTTAAAGTCATTTCTGTGCCTGAAACGGGTCAAAATTGAAGCTTTTGAGTAAGCAAAACTCTGTAAAAATGGCAATTTTGGTAACTGTGAGGGTTTAAAAAGTGGTTATTCAACATGATGCATGATCCAATTGACATTTTGAATCATTTTTGGTACAGTCCAAAAAAATCAATTTTCGGATGAAAAACGATGACTCCGGACCCGTCGAACGACCCCAAAATGGTCTATAATGATGACATTTTAACATTTAATCTTTTGACTCTAAATGACTGTTGGATGTGAATTATGACTTTGTCAACTAAAATAAGTGTGTTTAAAGTCATTTCTGTGCCTGAAACGGGTCAAAATTGAAGCTTTTGAGTAAGCAAAACTCTTTAAAAATGGCAATTTTGGTCACTGTGAGGGTTTAAAAAGTGGTTATTCAACATGAGGCATGATCCAATTGACATTTTGAATCATTTTTGGTACAGTCCAAAAAATCAATTTTTGGATGAAAAACGATGACTCCGGACCTGTCGAACGTTCCCAAAATGGTCCATAATGATGAAATTTCAACATTTAATCTTTTGACTCTAAATGACTGTTGGATGTAAATTATGACTTTGTCAACTAAAACAAGTGTGTTTAAAGTCATTTCTGTGCCTGAATCGGGTCAAAATTGAAGCTTTTGAGTAAGCAAAACTCTGTAAAAATGGCGATTTTGGTCACTGTGAGGGTTTAAAAAGTGGTTATTCAACATGATGCACGATCCAATTGAAATTTTGAATCATTTTTGGTACAGTGCAAAAAATCAATTTTCGGATGAAAAACGATGACTCCGGAACTGTCGAACGATCCCAAAATAGTCTATAATGATGAAATTTTAACATTTAATCTTTTGACTCTAAATGACTGTTGGATGTGAATTATGACTTTGTCAACTAAAATAAGTGTGTTTAAAGTCATTTCTGTGCCTGAAACGGGTCAAAATTGAAGCTTTTGAGTAAGCAAAACTCTGTAAAAATGGCAATTTTGGTCACTGTGAGGGTTTAACAGTGGTTATTCAACATGAGGCATGATCCAATTGACATTTTGAATCATTTTTGGTACAGTCCAAATAATCAATTTTCGGATGAAAAACGATGACTCCGGACCTGTCGAACGATCCCCAAATGGTCTATAATGATGAAATTTTAACATTTAATCTTTTGACTCTAAATGACTGTTGGATGTGAATTATGACTTTGTCAACTAAAATAAGTGTGTTTAAAGTCATTTCTGCCTGAAACGGGTCAAAATTGAAGCTTTTGAGTAAGCAAAACTCTGTAAAAATGGCAATTTTGGTCACTGTGAGGGTTTAAAAAGTGGTTATTCAACATGAGGCCCGTTCCAATTGACATTTTGAATCATTTTTGGTACAGTCCAAAAAATCAATTTTCGGATGAAAAACGATGACTCCGGACCTGTCGACTGATCTCAAAATGGTCAATATGGATGAAATTTCAACATTTATTCTTTTGACTCTAAATGACTGTTGGATGTGAATTATGACTTTGTCAACTAAAATAAGTGTGTTTAAAGTCATTTCTGTGCCTGAAACGGGTCAAAATTGAAGCTTTTGAGTAAGCAAAACTCTGTAAAAATGGCAATTTTGGTAACTGTGAGGGTTTAAAAAGTGGTTATTCAACATGATGCACGATCCAATTGACATTCTGAATCATTTTTGGTACAGTCCAAAAAATCAATTTTCGGATGAAAAACGATGACTCCGGACCTGTCGAACGATCTCAAAATGGTCAATATGGATGAAATTTCAACATTTATTCTTTTGACTCTAAATGACTGTTGGATGTGAATTATGACTTTGTCAACTAAAATAAGTGTGTTTAAAGTCATTTCTGTGCCTGAAACGGGTCAAAATTGAAGCTTTTGAGTAAGCAAAACTCTGTAAAAATGGCAATTTTGGTCACTGTGAGGGTTTAAAAAGTGGTTATTCAACATGAGGCATGATCCAATTGACATTTTGAATCATTTTTGGTACAGTCCAAAAAATCAATTTTCGGATGAAAAACGATGACTCCCGACCTGTCGAACGTTCACAAAATGGTCCATAATGATGAAATTTCAACATTTAATCTTTTGACTCTAAATGACTGTTGGATGTAAATTATGACTTTGTCAACTAAAACAAGTGTGTTTAAAGTCATTTCTGTGCCTGAAACGGGTCAAAATTGAAGCTTTTGAGTAAGCAAAACTCTGAAAAAATGGCAATTTTGGTCACTGTGAGGGTTTAAACAGTGGTTATTCAACATGAGGCATGATCCAAATGACATTTTGAATCATTTTTGGTACAGTCCAAATAATCAATTTTCGGATGAAAAACGATGACTCCGGACCTGTCGAACGATCCCCAAATGGTCTATAATGATGAAATTTTAACATTTAATCTTTTGACTCTAAATGACTGTTGGATGTGAATTATGACTTTGTCAACTAAAATAAGTGTGTTTAAAGTCATTTCTGCCTGAAACGGGTCAAAATTGAAGCTTTTGAGTAAGCAAAACTCTGTAAAAATGGCAATTTTGGTCACTGTGAGGGTTTAAAAAGTGGTTATTCAACATGAGGCCCGTTCCAATTGACATTTTGAATCATTTTTGGTACAGTCCAAAAAATCAATTTTCGGATGAAAAACGATGACTCCGGACCTGTCGACTGATCTCAAAATGGTCAATATGGATGAAATTTCAACATTTATTCTTTTGACTCTAAATGACTGTTGGATGTGAATTATGACTTTGTCAACTAAAACAAGTGTGTTTAAAGTCATTTCTGTGCCTGAAACGGGTAAAAATGGAAGCTTTTAAGTAAGCAAAACTCTGTAAAAATGGCAATTTTGGTCACTGTGAGGGTTTAAACAGTGGTTATTCAACATGAGGCATGATCCAATTGACATTTTGAATCATTTTTGGTACAGTCCAAAAAATCAATTTTCGGATGAAAAACGATGACTCCGGACCTGTCGAACGATCTCAAAATGGTCGATATGGATGAAATTTCAACATTTATTCTTTTGACTCTAAATGACTGTTGGATGTGAATTATGACTTTGTCAACTAAAATAAGTGTGTTTAAAGTCATTTCTGTGCCTGAAACGGGTCAAAATTGAAGCTTTTGAGTAAGCAAAACTCTGTAAAAATGGCAATTTGGTAACTGTGAGGGTTTAAAAAGTGGTTATTCAACATGATGCATGATCCAATTGACATTTTGAATCATTTTTGGTACAGTCCAAAAAATCAATTTTCGGATGAAAAACGATGACTCCGGACCTGTCGAACGATCCCAAAATGGTCAATATGGATGAAATTTCAACATTTAATCTTTTGACTCTAAATGACTGTTGGATGTGAATTATGACTTTGTCAACTAAAATAAGTGTGTTTAAAGTCATTTCTGTGCCCGAAACGGGTCAAAATTGAAGCTTTTGAGTAAGCAAAACTCTGTAAAAATGGCAATTTTGGTCACTGTGAGGGTTTAAAAAGTGGTAATTCAACATGATGCACGATCCAATTGACATTTTGAATCATTTTTGGTACAGTCCAAAAAAATCAATTTTCGGATGAAAAACGATGACTCCGGACCCGTCGAACGACCCCAAAATGGTCTATAATGATGAAATTTTAACATTTAATCTTTTGACTCTAAATGACTGTTGGATGTGAATTATGACTTTGTCAACTAAAACAAGCGTGTTTAAAGTCATTTCTGTGCCTGAAACGGGTCAAAATTGAAGCTTTTGAGTAAGCAAAACTCTGTAAAAATGGCAATTTTGGTCACTGTGAGGGTTTAAAACGTGGTTATTCAACATGAGGCACGATCCAATTGACATTTTGAATCATTTTTAGTACAGTCCAAAAAATCAATTTTCGGATGAAAAACGATGACTCCGGACCTGTCGAACGATCCCAAAATAGTCTATAATGATGAAATTTTAACATTTAATCTTTTGACTCTAAATGACTGTTGGATGTGAATTATGACTTTGTCAACTAAAATAAGTGTGTTTAAAGTCATTTCTGTGCCCGAAACGGGTCAAAATTGAAGCTTTTGAGTAAGCAAAACTCTGTAAAAATGGCAATTTTGGTCACTGTGAGGGTTTAAAAAGTGGTTATTCAACATGAGGCACGATCCAATTGACATTTTGAATCATTTTTGGTACAGTCCAAAAAATCAATTTTCGGATGAAAAACGATAACTCCGGACCTGTCGAACGATCCCAAAATGGTCTATAATGATGACATTTTAACATTTAATCTTTTGACTCTAAATGACTGTTGGATGTGAATTATGACTTTGTCAACTAAAATAAGTGTGTTTAAAGTCATTTCTGTGCCTGAAACGGGTCAAAATTGAAGCTTTTGAGTAAGCAAAACTCTGTAAAAATGGCAATTTTGGTCACTGTGAGGGTTTAAAAAGTGGTTATTCAACATGAGGCACAATCCAATTGACATTTTGAATCATTTTTGGTACAGTCCAAAAAATCAATTTTCGGATGAAAAACGATGACTCCGGACCTGTCGAACGATCCCAAAATGGTCAATATGGATGAAATTTCAACATTTAATCTTTTGACTCTAAATGACTGTTGGATGTGAATTATGAATTTGTCAACTAAAATAAGTGTGTTTAAAGTCATTTCTGTGCCTGAAACGGGTCAAAATTGAAGCTTTTGAGTAAGCAAAACTCTCTAAAAATGGCAATTTTGGTCATTGTGAGGGTTTAAAAAGTGGTTATTCAACATGAGGCACGATCCATTTGACATTTTGAATCATTTTTGGTACAGTCCAAAAAATCAATTTTTGGATGAAAAACGATGACTCCGGACCTGTCGAACGATCCCAAAATGGTCCATAATGATGAAATTTTAACATTTAATCTTTTGACTCTAAATGTCTGTTGGATGTGAATTATGACTTTGTCAACTAGAATAAGTGTGTTTAAAGTCATTTCTGTGCCTGAAACGGGTCAAAATGGAAGCTTTTGAGTAAGCAAAACTCTGTAAAAATGGCAATTTTGGTCACTGTGAGGGTTTAAACAGTGGTTATTCAACATGAGGCATGATCCAATTGACATTTTGAATCATTTTTGGTACAGTCCAAAAAATCAATTTTCGGATGAAAAACGATGACTCCGGACCTGTCGAACGATCCCCAAATGGTCTATAATGATGAAATTTTAACATTTAATCTTTTGACTCTAAATGATTGTTGGATGTGAATTATGACTTTGTCAACTAAAATAAGTGTGTTTAAAGTCATTTCTGTGCCTGAAACGGGTCAAAATTGAAGCTTTTGAGTAAGCAAAACTCTGTAAAAATGGCAATTTTGGTCACTGTGAGGGTTTAAAAAGTGGTTATCCAACATGAGGCCCGTTCCAATTGACATTTTGAATCATTTTTGGTACAGTCCAAAAAATCAATTTTCGGATGAAAAACGATGACTCCGGACCTGTCGACTGATCTCAAAATGGTCAATATGGATGAAATTTCAACATTTATTCTTTTGACTCTAAATGACTGTTGGATGTGAATTATGACTTTGTTAACTAAAATAAGTGTGTTTAAAGTCATTTCTGTGCCTGAAACGGGTCAAAATTGAAGCTTTTGAGTAAGCAAAACTCTGTAAAAATGGCAATTTTGGTCACTGTGAGGGTTTAAACAGTGGTTATTCAACATGAGGCATGATCCAATTGACATTTTGAATCATTTTTGGTACAGTCCAAATAATCAATTTTCGGATGAAAAACGATGACTCCGGACCTGTCGAACGATCCCCAAATGGTCTATAATGATGAAATTTTAACATTTAATCTTTTGACTCTAAATGACTGTTGGATGTGAATTATGACTTTGTCAACTAAAATAAGTGTGTTTAAAGTCATTTCTGTGCCTGAAACGGGTCAAAATTGAAGCTTTTGAGTAAGCAAAACTCTGTAAAAATGGCAATTTTGGTCACTGTGAGGGTTTAAAAAGTGGTTATTCAACATGAGGCCCGTTCCAATTGACATTTTGAATCATTTTTGGTACAGTCCAAAAAATCAATTTTCGGATGAAAAACAATGACTCCGGACCTGTCGAACGATCTCAAAATGGTCAATATGGATGAAATTTCAACATTTATTCTTTTGACTCTAAATGACTGTTGGATGTGAATTATGATTTGTCAACTAAAATAAGTGTGTTTAAAGTCATTTCTGTGCCTGAAACGGGTCAAAATTGAAGCTTTTGAGTAAGCAAAACTCTGTAAAAATGACAATTTTGGTAACTGTGAGGGTTTAAAAAGTGGTTATTCAACATGATGCACGATCCAATTGACATTTTGAATCATTTTTGGTACAGTCCAAAAAATCAATTTTCGGATGAAAAACGATGACTCCGGACCTGTCGAACGATCCCAAAATGGTCAATATGGATGAAATTTCAACATTTAATCTTTTGACTCTAAATGACTGTTGGATGTGAATTATGACTTTGTCAACTAAAATAAGTGTGTTTAAAGTCATTTCTGTGCCCGAAACGGGTCAAAATTGAAGCTTTTGAGTAAGCAAAACTCTGTAAAAATGGCAATTTTGGTGTGTGAGTAAGCAAAACTCTGTAAAAATGGCAATTTTGGTAACTGTGAGGGTTTAAAAAGTGGTTATTCAACATGAGGCACGATCCAATTGACATTTTGAATCATTTTTGGTACAGTCCAAAAAATCAATTTTCGGATGAAAAACGATGACTCCGGACCTGTCGAACGATCCCCAAATGGTCTATAATGATGAAATTTTAACATTTAATCTTTTGACTCTAAATGACTGTTGGATGTGAATTATGACTTTGTCAACTAAAATAAGTGTGTTTAAAGTCATTTCTGCCTGAAACGGGTCAAAATTGAAGCTTTTGAGTAAGCAAAACTCTGTAAAAATGGCAATTTTGGTCACTGTGAGGGTTTAAAAAGTGGTTATTCAACATGAGGCCCGTTCCAATTGACATTTTGAATCATTTTTGGTACAGTCCAAAAAATCAATTTTCGGATGAAAAACGATGACTCCGGACCTGTCGACTGATCTCAAAATGGTCAATATGGATGAAATTTCAACATTTATTCTTTTGACTCTAAATGACTGTTGGATGTGAATTATGACTTTGTCAACTAAAATAAGTGTGTTTAAAGTCATTTCTGTGCCTGAAACGGGTAAAAATTGAAGCTTTTGAGTAAGCAAAACTCTGTAAAAATGGCAATTTTGGTCACTGTGAGGGTTTAAACAGTGGTTATTCAACATGAGGCATGATCCAATTGACATTTTGAATCATTTTTGGTACAGTCCAAAAAATCAATTTTCGGATGAAAAACGATGACTCCGGACCTGTCGAACGATCCCCAAATGGTCTATAATGATGAAATTTTAACATTTAATCTTTTGACTCTAAATGACTGTTGGATGTGAATTATGACTTTGTCAACTAAAATAAGTGTGTTTAAAGTCATTTCTGCCTGAAACGGGTCAAAATTGAAGCTTTTGAGTAAGCAAAACTCTGTAAAAATGGCAATTTTGGTCACTGTGAGGGTTTAAAAAGTGGTTATTCAACATGAGGCCCGTTCCAATTGACATTTTGAATCATTTTTGGTACAGTCCAAAAAATCAATTTTCGGATGAAAAACGATGACTCCGGACCTGTCGACTGATCTCAAAATGGTCAATATGGATGAAATTTCAACATTTATTCTTTTGACTCTAAATGACTGTTGGATGTGAATTATGACTTTGTCAACTAAAATAAGTGTGTTTAAAGTCATTTCTGTGCCTGAAACGGGTAAAAATTGAAGCTTTTGAGTAAGCAAAACTCTGTAAAAATGGCAATTTTGGTCACTGTGAGGGTTTAAACAGTGGTTATTCAACATGAGGCATGATCCAATTGACATTTTGAATCATTTTTGGTACAGTCCAAAAAATCAATTTTCGGATGAAAAACGATGACTCCGGACCTGTCGAACGATCTCAAAATGGTCGATATGGATGAAATTTCAACATTTATTCTTTTGACTCTAAATGACTGTTGGATGTGAATTATGACTTTGTCAACTAAAATAAGTGTGTTTAAAGTCGTTTCTGTGCCTGAAACGGGTCAAAATTGAAGCTTTTGAGTAAGCAAAACTCTGTAAAAATGGCAATTTTGGTAACTGTGAGGGTTTAAAAAGTGGTTATTCAACATGATGCATGATCCAATTGACATTTTGTATCATTTTTGGTACAGTCCAAAAAAATCAATTTTCGGATGAAAAACGATGACTCCGGACCCGTCGAACGACCCCAAAATGGTCTATAATGATGAAATTTTAACATTTAATCTTTTGACTCTAAATGACTGTTGGATGTGAATTATGACTTTGTCAACTAAAACAAGCGTGTTTAAAGTCATTTCTGTGCCTGAAACGGGTCAAAATTGAAGCTTTTGAGTAAGCAAAACTCTGTAAAAATGGCAATTTTGGTCACTGTGAGGGTTTAAAACGTGGTTATTCAACATGAGGCACGATCCAATTGACATTTTGATTCATTTTTAGTACAGTCCAAAAAATCAATTTTCGGATGAAAAACGATGACTCCGGACCTGTCGAACGATCCCAAAATGGTCTATAATGATGAAATTTTAACATTTAATCTTTTGACTCTAAATGACTGTTGGATGTGAATTATGACTTTGTCAACTAAAATAAGTGTGTTTAAAGTCATTTCTGTGCCTGAAACGGGTCAAAATTGAAGCTTTTGAGTAAGCAAAACTCTGTAAAAATGGCAATTTTGGTCACTGTGAGGGTTTAAAAAGTGGTTATTCAACATGAGGCACAATCCAATTGACATTTTGAATCATTTTTGGTACAGTCCAAAAAATCAATTTTCGGATGAAAAACGATGACTCCGGACCTGTCGAACGATCCCAAAATGGTCAATATTGATGAAATTTCAACATTTAATCTTTTGACTCTAAATGACTGTTGGATGTGAATTATGAATTTGTCAACTAAAATAAGTGTGTTTAAAGTCATTTCTGTGCCTGAAACGGGTCAAAATTGAAGCTTTTGAGTAAGCAAAACTCTCTAAAAATGGCAATTTTGGTCATTGTGAGGGTTTAAAAAGTGGTTATTCAACATGAGGCACGATCCATTTGACATTTTGAATCATTTTTGGTACAGTCCAAAAAATCAATTTTTGGATGAAAAACGATGACTCCGGACCTGTCGAACGATCCCAAAATGGTCCATAATGATGAAATTTTAACATTTAATCTTTTGACTCTAAATGTCTGTTGGATGTGAATTATGACTTTGTAAACTAGAATAAGTGTGTTTAAAGTCATTTCTGTGCCTGAAACGGGTCAAAATGGAAGCTTTTGAGTAAGCAAAACTCTGTAAAAATGGCAATTTTGGTCACTGTGAGGGTTTAAACAGTGGTTATTCAACATGAGGCATGATCCAATTGACATTTTGAATCATTTTTGGTACAGTCCAAAAAATCAATTTTCGGATGAAAAACGATGACTCCGGACCTGTCGAACGATCCCCAAATGGTCTATAATGATGAAATTTTAACATTTAATCTTTTGACTCTAAATGATTGTTGGATGTGAATTATGACTTTGTCAACTAAAATAAGTGTGTTTAAAGTCATTTCTGTGCCTGAAACGGGTCAAAATTGAAGCTTTTGAGTAAGCAAAACTCTGTAAAAATGGCAATTTGGTCACTGTGAGGGTTTAAAAAGTGGTTATTCAACATGAGGCCCGTTCCAATTGACATTTTGAATCATTTTTGGTACAGTCCAAAAAATCAATTTTCGGATGAAAAACGATGACTCCGGACCTGTCGACTGATCTCAAAATGGTCAATATGGATGAAATTTCAACATTTATTCTTTTGACTCTAAATGACTGTTGGATGTGAATTATGACTTTGTTAACTAAAATAAGTGTGTTTAAAGTCATTTCTGTGCCTGAAACGGGTCAAAATTGAAGCTTTTGAGTAAGCAAAACTCTGTAAAAATGGCAATTTTGGTCACTGTGAGGGTTTAAACAGTGGTTATTCAACATGAGGCATGATCCAATTGACATTTTGAATCATTTTTGGTACAGTCCAAATAATCAATTTTCGGATGAAAAACGATGACTCCGGACCTGGCGAACGATCCCCAAATTTTCTATAATGATGAAATTTTAACATTTAATCTTTTGACTCTAAATGACTGTTGGATGTGAATTATGACTTTGTCAACTAAAATAAGTGTGTTTAAAGTCATTTCTGTGCCTGAAACGGGTCAAAATTGAAGCTTTTGAGTAAGCAAAACTCTGTAAAAATGGCAATTTTGGTCACTGTGAGGGTTTAAAAAGTGGTTATTCAACATGAGGCCCGTTCCAATTGACATTTTGAATCATTTTTGGTACAGTCCAAAAAATCAATTTTCGGATGAAAAACGATGACTCCGGACCTGTCGAACGATCTCAAAATGGTCAATATGGATGAAATTTCAACATTTATTCTTTTGACTCTAAATTACTGTTGGATGTGAATTATGACTTTGTCAACTAAAATAAGTGTGTTTAAAGTCATTTCTGTGCCTGAAACGGGTCAAAATTGAAGCTTTTGAGTAAGCAAAACTCTGTAAAAATGGCAATTTTGGTAACTGTGAGGGTTTAAAAAGTGGTTATTCAACATGATGCACGATCCAATTGACATTTTGAATCATTTTTGGTACAGTCCAAAAAAATCAATTTTCGGATGAAAAACGATGACTCCGGACCTGTCGAACGATCCCAAAATGGTCAATATGGATGACATTTCAACATTTAATCTTTTGACTCTAAATGACTGTTGGATGTGAATTATGACTTTGTCAACTAAAATAAGTGTGTTTAAAGTCATTTCTGTGCCCGAAACGGGTCAAAATTGAAGCTTTTGAGTAAGCAAAACTCTGTAAAAATGGCAATTTTGGTGTGTGAGTAAGCAAAACTCTGTAAAAATGGCAATTTTGGTAACTGTGAGGGTTTAAAAAGTGGTTATTCAACATGAGGCACGATCCAATTGACATTTTGAATCATTTTTGGTACAGTCCAAAAAATCAATTTTCGGATGAAAAACGATGACTCCGGACCTGTCGAACGATCCCAAAATGGTCTATAATGATGAAATTTTAACATTTAATCTTTTGACTCTAAATTACTGTTGGATGTGAATTATGACTTTGTCAACTAAAATAAGTGTGTTTAAAGTCATTTCTGTGCCCGAAACGGGTCAAAATTGAAGCTTTTGAGTAAGCAAAACTCTGTAAAAATGGCAATTTTGGTCACTGTGAGGGTTTAAAAAGTGGGTATTCAACATGAGGCGCGATCCAATTGACATATTGAATCATTTTTGGTACAGTCCAAAAAATCAATTTTCGGATGAAAAACGATGACTCCGGACCTGTCGAACGACCCCAAAATGGTCTATAATGATGAAATTTTAACATTTAATCTTTTGACTCTAAATGACTGTTGGATGTGAATTATGACTTTGTCAACTAAAATAAGTGTGTTTAAAGTCATTTCTGTGCCTGAAACGGGTCAAAATTGAAGCTTTTGAGTAAGCAAAACTCTGTAAAAATGGCAATTTTGGTCACTGTGAGGGTTTAACAGTGGTTATTCAACATGAGGCATGATCCAATTGACATTTTGAATCATTTTTGGTACAGTCCAAATAATCAATTTTCGGATGAAAAACGATGACTCCGGACCTGTCGAACGATCCCCAAATGGTCTATAATGATGAAATTTTAACATTTAATCTTTTGACTCTAAATGACTGTTGGATGTGAATTATGACTTTGTCAACTAAAATAAGTGTGTTTAAAGTCATTTCTGCCTGAAACGGGTCAAAATTGAAGCTTTTGAGTAAGCAAAACTCTGTAAAAATGGCAATTTTGGTCACTGTGAGGGTTTAAAAAGTGGTTATTTAACATGAGGCCCGTTCCAATTGACATTTTGAATCATTTTTGGTACAGTCCAAAAAATCAATTTTCGGATGAGAAACGATGACTCCGGACCTGTCGACTGATCTCAAAATGGTCAATATGGATGAAATTTCAACATTTATTCTTTTGACTCTAAATGACTGTTGGATGTGAATTATGACTTTGTCAACTAAAATAAGTGTGTTTAAAGTCATTTCTGTGCCTGAAACGGGTCAAAATTGAAGCTTTTGAGTAAGCAAAACTCTGTAAAAATGGCAATTTTGGTCACTGTGAGGGTTTAAACAGTGGTTATTCAACATGAGGCATGATCCAATTGACATTTTGAATCATTTTTGGTACAGTCCAAAAAATCAATTTTCGGATGAAAAACGATGACTCCGGACCTGTCGAACGATCCCAAAATGGTCAATATGGATGAAATTTCAACATTTAATCTTTTGACTCTAAATGACTGTTGGATGTGAATTATGACTTTGTCAACTAAAATAAGTGTGTTTAAAGTCATTTCTGTGCCCGAAACGGGTCAAAATTGAAGCTTTTGAGTAAGCAAAACTCTGTAAAAATGGCAATTTTGGTCACTGTGAGGGTTTAAAAAGTGGTAATTCAACATGATGCACGATCCAATTGACATTTTGAATCATTTTTGGTACAGTCCAAAAAAATCAATTTTCAGATGAAAAACGATGACTCCGGACCCGTCGAACGACCCCAAAATGGTCTATAATGATGAAATTTTAACATTTAATCTTTTGACTCTAAATGACTGTTGGATGTGAATTATGACTTTGTCAACTAAAACAAGCGTGTTTAAAGTCATTTCTGTGCCTGAAACGGGTCAAAATTGAAGCTTTTGAGTAAGCAAAACTCTGTAAAAATGGCAATTTTGGTCACTGTGAGGGTTTAAAACGTGGTTATTCAACATGAGGCACGATCCAATTGACATTTTGAATCATTTTTAGTACAGTCCAAAAAATCAATTTTCGGATGAAAAACGATGACTCCGGACCTGTCGAACGATCCCAAAATGGTCTATAATGATGAAATTTTAACATTTAATCTTTTGACTCTAAATGACTGTTGGATGTGAATTATGACTTTGTCAACTAAAATAAGTGTGTTTAAAGTCATTTCTGTGCCCGAAACGGGTCAAAATTGAAGCTTTTGAGTAAGCAAAACTCTGTAAAAATGGCAATTTTGGTCACTGTGAGGGTTTAAAAAGTGGTTATTCAACATGAGGCACGATCCAATTGACATTTTGAATCATTTTTGGTACAGTCCAAAAAATCAATTTTCGGATGAAAAACGATAACTCCGGACCTGTCGAACGATCCCAAAATGGTCTATAATGATGACATTTTAACATTTAATCTTTTGACTCTAAATGACTGTTGGATGTGAATTATGACTTTGTCAACTAAAATAAGTGTGTTTAAAGTCATTTCTGTGCCTGAAACGGGTCAAAATTGAAGCTTTTGAGTAAGCAAAACTCTGTAAAAATGGCAATTTTGGTCACTGTGAGGGTTTAAAAAGTGGTTATTCAACATGAGGCACAATCCAATTGACATTTTGAATCATTTTTGGTACAGTCCAAAAAATCAATTTTCGGATGAAAAACGATGACTCCGGACCTGTCGAACGATCCCAAAATGGTCAATATGGATGAAATTTCAACATTTAATCTTTTGACTCTAAATGACTGTTGGATGTGAATTATGAATTTGTCAACTAAAATAAGTGTGTTTAAAGTCATTTCTGTGCCTGAAACGGGTCAAAATTGAAGCTTTTGAGTAAGCAAAACTCTCTAAAAATGGCAATTTTGGTCACTGTGAGGGTTTAAAAAGTGGTTATTCAACATGAGGCCCGTTCCAATTGACATTTTGAATCATTTTTGGTACAGTCCAAAAAATCAATTTTCGGATGAAAAACGATGACTCCGGACCTGTCGAACGATCTCAAAATGGTCAATATGGATGAAATTTCAACATTTATTCTTTTGACTCTAAATGACTGTTGGATGTGAATTATGACTTTGTCAACTAAAATAAGTGTGTTTAAAGTCATTTCTGTGCCTGAAACGGGTCAAAATTGAAGCTTTTGAGTAAGCAAAACTCTGTAAAAATGGCAATTTTGGTAACTGTGAGGGTTTAAAAAGTGGTTATTCAACATGATGCACGATCCAATTGACATTTTGAATCATTTTTGGTACAGTCCAAAAAATCAATTTTCGGATGAAAAACGATGACTCCGGACCTGTCGAACGATCCCAAAATGGTCAATATGGATGACATTTCAACATTTAATCTTTTGACTCTAAATGACTGTTGGATGTGAATTATGACTTTGTCAACTAAAATAAGTGTGTTTAAAGTCATTTCTGTGCCCGAAACGGGTCAAAATTGAAGCTTTTGAGTAAGCAAAACTCTGTAAAAATGGCAATTTTGGTGTGTGAGTAAGCAAAACTCTGTAAAAATGGCAATTTTGGTAACTGTGAGGGTTTAAAAAGTGGTTATTCAACATGAGGCACGATCCAATTGACATTTTGAATCATTTTTGGTACAGTCCAAAAAATCAATTTTCGGATGAAAAACGATGACTCCGGACCTGTCGAACGATCCCAAAATGGTCTATAATGATGAAATTTTAACATTTAATCTTTTGACTCTAAATTACTGTTGGATGTGAATTATGACTTTGTCAACTAAAATAAGTGTGTTTAAAGTCATTTCTGTGCCCGAAACGGGTCAAAATTGAAGCTTTTGAGTAAGCAAAACTCTGTAAAAATGGCAATTTTGGTCACTGTGAGGGTTTAAAAAGTGGGTATTCAACATGAGGCGCGATCCAATTGACATATTGAATCATTTTTGGTACAGTCCAAAAAATCAATTTTCGGATGAAAAACGATGACTCCGGACCTGTCGAACGACCCCAAAATGGTCTATAATGATGAAATTTTAACATTTAATCTTTTGACTCTAAATGACTGTTGGATGTGAATTATGACTTTGTCAACTAAAATAAGTGTGTTTAAAGTCATTTCTGTGCCTGAAACGGGTCAAAATTGAAGCTTTTGAGTAAGCAAAACTCTGTAAAAATGGCAATTTTGGTCACTGTGAGGGTTTAACAGTGGTTATTCAACATGAGGCATGATCCAATTGACATTTTGAATCATTTTTGGTACAGTCCAAATAATCAATTTTCGGATGAAAAACGATGACTCCGGACCTGTCGAACGATCCCCAAATGGTCTATAATGATGAAATTTTAACATTTAATCTTTTGACTCTAAATGACTGTTGGATGTGAATTATGACTTTGTCAACTAAAATAAGTGTGTTTAAAGTCATTTCTGCCTGAAACGGGTCAAAATTGAAGCTTTTGAGTAAGCAAAACTCTGTAAAAATGGCAATTTTGGTCACTGTGAGGGTTTAAAAAGTGGTTATTTAACATGAGGCCCGTTCCAATTGACATTTTGAATCATTTTTGGTACAGTCCAAAAAATCAATTTTCGGATGGAAAACGATGACTCCGGACCTGTCGACTGATCTCAAAATGGTCAATATGGATGAAATTTCAACATTTATTCTTTTGACTCTAAATGACTGTTGGATGTGAATTATGACTTTGTCAACTAAAATAAGTGTGTTTAAAGTCATTTCTGTGCCTGAAACGGGTCAAAATTGAAGCTTTTGAGTAAGCAAAACTCTGTAAAAATGGCAATTTTGGTCACTGTGAGGGTTTAAACAGTGGTTATTCAACATGAGGCATGATCCAATTGACATTTTGAATCATTTTTGGTACAGTCCAAAAAATCAATTTTCGGATGAAAAACGATGACTCCGGACCTGTCGAACGATCCCAAAATGGTCAATATGGATGAAATTTCAACATTTAATCTTTTGACTCTAAATGACTGTTGGATGTGAATTATGACTTTGTCAACTAAAATAAGTGTGTTTAAAGTCATTTCTGTGCCCGAAACGGGTCAAAATTGAAGCTTTTGAGTAAGCAAAACTCTGTAAAAATGGCAATTTTGGTCACTGTGAGGGTTTAAAAAGTGGTAATTCAACATGATGCACGATCCAATTGACATTTTGAATCATTTTTGGTACAGTCCAAAAAAATCAATTTTCGGATGAAAAACGATGACTCCGGACCCGTCGAACGACCCCAAAATGGTCTATAATGATGAAATTTTAACATTTAATCTTTTGACTCTAAATGACTGTTGGATGTGAATTATGACTTTGTCAACTAAAACAAGCGTGTTTAAAGTCATTTCTGTGCCTGAAACGGGTCAAAATTGAAGCTTTTGAGTAAGCAAAACTCTGTAAAAATGGCAATTTTGGTCACTGTGAGGGTTTAAAACGTGGTTATTCAACATGAGGCACGATCCAATTGACATTTTGAATCATTTTTAGTACAGTCCAAAAAATCAATTTTCGGATGAAAAACGATGACTCCGGACCTGTCGAACGATCCCAAAATGGTCTATAATGATGAAATTTTAACATTTAATCTTTTGACTCTAAATGACTGTTGGATGTGAATTATGACTTTGTCAACTAAAATAAGTGTGTTTAAAGTCATTTCTGTGCCCGAAACGGGTCAAAATTGAAGCTTTTGAGTAAGCAAAACTCTGTAAAAATGGCAATTTTGGTCACTGTGAGGGTTTAAAAAGTGGTTATTCAACATGAGGCACGATCCAATTGACATTTTGAATCATTTTTGGTACAGTCCAAAAAATCAATTTTCGGATGAAAAACGATAACTCCGGACCTGTCGAACGATCCCAAAATGGTCTATAATGATGACATTTTAACATTTAATCTTTTGACTCTAAATGACTGTTGGATGTGAATTATGACTTTGTCAACTAAAATAAGTGTGTTTAAAGTCATTTCTGTGCCTGAAACGGGTCAAAATTGAAGCTTTTGAGTAAGCAAAACTCTGTAAAAATGGCAATTTTGGTCACTGTGAGGGTTTAAAAAGTGGTTATTCAACATGAGGCACAATCCAATTGACATTTTGAATCATTTTTGGTACAGTCCAAAAAATCAATTTTCGGATGAAAAACGATGACTCCGGACCTGTCGAACGATCCCAAAATGGTCAATATGGATGAAATTTCAACATTTAATCTTTTGACTCTAAATGACTGTTGGATGTGAATTATGAATTTGTCAACTAAAATAAGTGTGTTTAAAGTCATTTCTGTGCCTGAAACGGGTCAAAATTGAAGCTTTTGAGTAAGCAAAACTCTCTAAAAATGGCAATTTTGGTCATTGTGAGGGTTTAAAAAGTGGTTATTCAACATGAGGCACGATCCATTTGACATTTTGAATCATTTTTGGTACAGTCCAAAAAATCAAATTTTGGATGAAAAACGATGACTCCGGACCTGTCGAACGATCCCAAAATGGTCCATAATGATGAAATTTTAACATTTAATCTTTTGACTCTAAATGTCTGTTGGATGTGAATTATGACTTTGTCAACTAGAATAAGTGTGTTTAAAGTCATTTCTGTGCCTGAAACGGTTCAAAATGGAAGCTTTTGAGTAAGCAAAACTCTGTAAAAATGGCAATTTTGGTCACTGTGAGGGTTTAAACAGTGGTTATTCAACATGAGGCATGATCCAATTGACATTTTGAATCATTTTTGGTACAGTCCAAAAAATCAATTTTCGGATGAAAAACGATGACTCCGGACCTGTCGAACGATCCCAAAATGGTCTATAATGATGAAATTTTAACATTTAATCTTTTGACTCTAAATGACTGTTGGATGTGAATTATGACTTTGTCAACTAAAATAAGTGTGTTTAAAGTCATTTCTGTGCCCGAAACGGGTCAAAATTGAAGCTTTTGAGTAAGCAAAACTCTGTAAAAATGGCAATTTTGGTCACTGTGAGGGTTTAAAAAGTGTTTATTCAACATGAGGCACGATCCAATTGACATTTTGAATCATTTTTGGTACAGTCCAAAAAATCAATTTTCGGATGAAAAACGATAACTCCGGACCTGTCGAACGATCCCAAAATGGTCTATAATGATGACATTTTAACATTTAATCTTTTGACTCTAAATGACTGTTGGATGTGAATTATGACTTTGTCAACTAAAATAAGTGTGTTTAAAGTCATTTCTGTGCCTGAAACGGGTCAAAATTGAAGCTTTTGAGTAAGCAAAACTCTGTAAAAATGGCAATTTTGGTCACTGTGAGGGTTTAAAAAGTGGTTATTCAACATGAGGCACAATCCAATTGACATTTTGAATCATTTTTGGTACAGTCCAAAAAATCAATTTTCGGATGAAAAACGATGACTCCGGACCTGTCGAACGATCCCAAAATGGTCAATATGGATGAAATTTCAACATTTAATCTTTTGACTCTAAATGACTGTTGGATGTGAATTATGAATTTGTCAACTAAAATAAGTGTGTTTAAAGTCATTTCTGTGCCTGAAACGGGTCAAAATTGAAGCTTTTGAGTAAGCAAAACTCTCTAAAAATGGCAATTTTGGTCATTGTGAGGGTTTAAAAAGTGGTTATTCAACATGAGGCACGATCCATTTGACATTTTGAATCATTTTTGGTACAGTCCAAAAAATCAATTTTTGGATGAAAAACGATGACTCCGGACCTGTCGAACGATCCCAAAATGGTCCATAATGATGAAATTTTAACATTTAATCTTTTGACTCTAAATGTCTGTTGGATGTGAATTATGATTTTGTCAACTAGAATAAGTGTGTTTAAAGTCATTTCTGTGCCTGAAACGGGTCAAAATGGAAGCTTTTGAGTAAGCAAAACTCTGTAAAAATGGCAATTTTGGTCACTGTGAGGGTTTAAACAGTGGTTATTCAACATGAGGCATGATCCAATTGACATTTTGAATCATTTTTGGTACAGTCCAAAAAATCAATTTTCGGATGAAAAACGATGACTCCGGACCTGTCGAACGATCCCAAAATGGTCTATAATGATGAAATTTTAACATTTAATCTTTTGACTCTAAATGATTGTTGGATGTGAATTATGACTTTGTCAACTAAAATAAGTGTGTTTAAAGTCATTTCTGTGCCTGAAACGGGTCAAAATTGAAGCTTTTGAGTAAGCAAAACTCTGTAAAAATGGCAATTTTGGTCACTGTGAGGGTTTAAAAAGTGGTTATTCAACATGAGGCCCGTTCCAATTGACATTTTGAATCATTTTTGGTACAGTCCAAAAAATCAATTTTCGGACGAAAAACGATGACTCCGGACCTGTCGACTGATCTCAAAATGGTCAATATGGATGAAATTTCAACATTTATTCTTTTGACTCTAAATGACTGTTGGATGTGAATTATGACTTTGTTAACTAAAATAAGTGTGTTTAAAGTCATTTCTGTGCCTGAAACGGGTCAAAATTGAAGCTTTTGAGTAAGCAAAACTCTGTAAAAATGGCAATTTTGGTCACTGTGAGGGTTTAAACAGTGGTTATTCAACATGAGGCATGATCCAAATGACATTTTGAATCATTTTTGGTACAGTCCAAATAATCAATTTTCGGATGAAAAACGATGACTCCGGACCTGTCGAACGATCCCCAAATGGTCTATAATGATGAAATTTTAACATTTAATCTTTTGACTCTAAATGACTGTTGGATGTGAATTATGACTTTGTCAACTAAAATAAGTGTGTTTAAAGTCATTTCTGTGCCTGAAACGGGTCAAAATTGAAGCTTTTGAGTAAGCAAAACTCTGTAAAAATGGCAATTTTGGTCACTGTGAGGGTTTAAAAAGTGGTTATTCAACATGAGGCCCGTTCCAATTGACATTTTGAATCATTTTTGGTACAGTCCAAAAAATCAATTTTCGGATGAAAAACGATGACTCCGGACCTGTCGAACGATTCCAAAATGGTCTATAATGATGAAATTTTAACATTTAATCTTTTGACTCTAAATGACTGTTGGATGTGAATTATGACTTTGTCAACTAAAATAAGTGTGTTTAAAGTCATTTCTGTGCCCGAAACGGGTCAAAATTGAAGCTTTTGAGTAAGCAAAACTCTGTAAAAATGGCAATTTTGGTCACTGTGAGGGTTTAAAAAGTGGTTATTCAACATGAGGCACGATCCAATTGACATTTTGAATCATTTTTGGTACAGTCCAAAAAATCAATTTTCGGATGAAAAACGATAACTCCGGACCTGTAGAACGATCCCAAAATGGTCTATAATGATGATATTTTAACATTTAATCTTTTGACTCTAAATGACTGTTGGATGTGAATTATGACTTTGTCAACTAAAATAAGTGTGTTTAAAGTCATTTCTGTGCCTGAAACGGGTCAAAATTGAAGCTTTTGAGTAAGCAAAACTCTGTAAAAATGGCAATTTTGGTCACTGTGAGGGTTTAAAAAGTGGTTATTCAACATGAGGCACAATCCAATTGACATTTTGAATCATTTTTGGTACAGTCCAAAAAATCAATTTTCGGATGAAAAACGATGACTCCGGACCTGTCAAACGATCCCAAAATGGTCAATATGGATGAAATTTCAACATTTAATCTTTTGACTCTAAATGACTGTTGGATGTGAATTATGAATTTGTCAACTAAAATAAGTGTGTTTAAAGTCATTTCTGTGCCTGAAACGGGTCAAAATTGAAGCTTTTGAGTAAGCAAAACTCTCTAAAAATGGCAATTTTGGTCATTGTGAGGGTTTAAAAAGTGGTTATTCAACATGAGGCATGATCCAATTGACATTTTGAATCATTTTTGGTACAGTCCAAAAAATCAATTTTCGGGTGAAAAACGATGACTCCGGACCTGTCGAACGATCCCAAAATGGTCTATAATGATGACATTTTAACATTTAATCTTTTGACTCTAAATGACTGTTGGATGTGAATTATGACTTCAACTAAAATAAGTGTGTTTAAAGTCATTTCTGTGCCTGAAACGGGTCAAAATTGAAGCTTTTGAGTAAGCAAAACTCTGTAAAAATGGCAATTTTGGTCACTGTGAGAGTTTAAAAAGTGGTTATTCAACATGAGGCACGATCCAATTGACATTTTGAATCATTTTTGGTACAGTCCAAAAAATCAATTTTCGGATGAAAAACGATGACTCCGGACCTGTCGAACGATCCCAAAATGGTCTATAATGATGAAATTTCAACATTTAATCTTTTGACTCTAAATGACTGTTGGATGTGAATTATGACTTTGTCAACTAAAATAAATGTGTTTAAAGTCATTTCTGTGCCTGAAACGGGTCAAAATGGAAGCTTTTGAGTAAGCAAAACTCTGTAAAAATGGCAATTTTGGTCACTGTGAGGGTTTAAAAAGTGGTTATTCAACATGAGGCACGATCCAATTGACATTTTGAATCATTTTTGGTACAGTCCAAAAAATCAATTTTCGGATGAAAAACGATGACTCCGGACCTGTCGAACGATCCCAAAATGGTCAATATGGATGAAATTTCAACATTTAATCTTTTGACTCTAAATGACTGTTGGATGTGAATTATGAATTTGTCAACTAAAATAAGTGTGTTTAAAGTCATTTCTGTGCTTGAAACGGGTCAAAATTGAAGCTTTTGAGTAAGCAAAACTCTCTAAAAATTGCAATTTTGGTCACTGTGAGGGTTTAAAAAGTGGTTATTCAACATGAGGCACGATCCAATTGACATTTTGAATCATTTTTGGTACAGTCCAAAAAATCAATTTTCGGATGAAAAACGATGACCTGTCGAACGATCCCAAAATGGTCTATAATGATGACATTTTAACATTTAATCTTTTGACTCTAAATGACTGTTGGATGTGAATTATGATTTTGTCAACTAAAATAAGTGTGTTTAAAGTCATTTCTGCGCCTGAAACGGGTCAAAATTGAAGCTTTTGAGTAAGCAAAACTCTTTAAAAATGGCAATTTTGGTCACTGTGAGGGTTTAAAAAGTGGTTGTTCAACATGAGGCATGATCCAATTGACATTTTGAATCATTTTTGGTACAGTCCAAAAAATCAATTTTCGGATGAAAAACGATGACTCCGGACCTGTCGAACGATCCCAAAATGGTCTATAATGATGAAATTTTAACATTTAATCTTTTGACTCTAAATGACGGTTGGATGTGAATTATGACTTTGTCAACTAGAATAAGTGTGTTTAAAGTCATTTCTATGCCTGAAACGGGTCAAAATGGAAGCTTTTGAGTAAGCAAAACTCTGTACAAATGGCAATTTTGGTCATTGTGAGGGTTTAAAAAGTGGTTATTCAACATGAGGCACGATCCAATTGACATTTTGAATCATTTTTGGTACAGTCCAAAAAATCAATTTTCGGATGAAAAACGATGACTCCGGACCTGTTGAATGATCCCAAAATGGTCTATAATGATGAAATTTCAACATTTAATCTTTTGACTCTAAATGACTGTTGGATGTGAATTATGACTTTGTCAACTAAAATAAATGTGTTTAAAGTCATTTCTGTGCCTGAAACGGGTCAAAATGGAAGCTTTTGAGTAAGCAAAACTCTGTAAATATGTCAATTTTGGTCACTGTGAGGGTTTAAAAAGTGGTTATTCAACATGAGGCACGATCCAATTGACATTTTGAATCATTTTTGGTACAGTCCAAAAATCAATTTTCGGATGAAAAACGATGACTCCGGACCTGTCGAACGATCCCAAAATGGTCTATAATGATGACATTTTAACATTTAATCTTTTGACTCTAAATGACTGTTGGATGTGAATTATGACTTTGTCAACTAAAATAAGTGTGTTTAAAGTCATTTCTGTGCCTGAAACGGGTCAAAATTGAAGCTTTTGAGTAAGCAAAACTCTCTAAAAATGGCAATTTTGGTCATTGTGAGGGTTTAAAAAGTGGTTATTCAACATGAGGCACGATCCATTTGACATTTTGAATCATTTTTGGTACAGTCCAAAAAATCAATTTTTGGATGAAAAACGATGACTCCGGACCTGTCGAACGATCCCAAAATGGTCCATAATGATGAAATTTTAACATTTAATCTTTTGACTCTAAATGACTGTTGGATGTGAATTATGACTTTGTCAACTAGAATAAGTGTGTTTAAAGTCATTTCTGTGCCTGAAACGGGTCAAAATGGAAGCTTTTGAGTAAGCAAAACTCTGTAAAAATGGCAATTTTGGTCACTGTGAGGGTTTAAACAGTGGTTATTCAACATGAGGCATGATCCAATTGACATTTTGAATCATTTTTGGTACAGTCCAAAAAATCAATTTTCGGATGAAAAACGATGACTCCGGACCTGTCGAACGATCCCCAAATGGTCTATAATGATGAAATTTTAACATTTAATCTTTTGACTCTAAATGATTGTTGGATGTGAATTATGACTTTGTCAACTAAAATAAGTGTGTTTAAAGTCATTTCTGTGCCTGAAACGGGTCAAAATTGAAGCTTTTGAGTAAGCAAAACTCTGTATAAATGGCAATTTTGGTAACTGTGAGGGTTTAAAAAGTGGTTATTCAACATGATGCACGATCCAATTGACATTTTGAATCATTTTTGGTACAGTCCAAAAAATCAATTTTCGGATGAAAAACGATGACTCCGGACCTGTCGAACGATCCCAAAATGGTCAATATGGATGAAATTTCAACATTTAATCTTTTGACTCTAAATGACTGTTGGATGTGAATTATGACTTTGTCAACTAAAATAAGTGTGTTTAAAGTCATTTCTGTGCCCGAAACGGGTCAAAATTGAAGCTTTTGAGTACGCAAAACTCTGTAAAAATGGCAATTTTGGTCACTGTGAGGGTTTAAAAAGTGGGTATTCAACATGAGGCGCGATCCAATTGACATATTGAATCATTTTTGGTACAGTCCAAAAAATCAATTTTCGGATGAAAAACGATGACTCCGGACCTGTCGAACGACCCCAAAATGGTCTATAATGATGAAATTTCAACATTTAATCTTTTGACTTTAAATGACTGTTGGATGTGAATTATGACTTTGTCGACTAAAATAAATGTGTTTAAAGTCATTTCTGTGCCTGAAATGGGTCAAAATGGAAGCTTTTGAGTAAGCAAAACTCTGTAAAAATGGCAATTTTGGTCACTGTGAGGGTTTAAAAAGTGGTTATTCAACATGAGGCACGATCCAATTGACATTTTGAATCATTTTTGGTACAGTCCAAAAAATCAATTTTCGGATGAAAAACGATGACTCCGGACCTGTCGAACGATCCCAAAATGGTCAATATGGATGAAATTTCAACATTTAATCTTTTGACTCTAAATGACTGTTGGATGTGAATTATGAATTTGTCAACTAAAATAAGTGTGTTTAAAGTCATTTCTGTGCTTGAAACGGGTCAAAATTGAAGCTTTTGAGTAAGCAAAACTCTCTAAAAATGGCAATTTTGGTCACTGTGAGGGTTTAAAAAGTGGTTATTCAACATGAGGCACGATCCAATTGACATTTTGAATCATTTTTGGTACAGTCCAAAAAATCAATTTTCGGATGAAAAACGATGACTCCGGACCTGTCGAACGATCCCAAAATGGTCTATAATGATGACATTTTAACATTTAATCTTTTGACTCTAAATGACTGTTGGATGTGAATTATGACTTTGTCAACTAAAATAAATGTGTTTAAAGTCATTTCTGTGCCTGAAACGGGTCAAAATGGAAGCTTTTGAGTAAGCAAAACTCTGTAAAAATGGCAATTTTGGTCACTGTGAGGGTTTAAAAAGTGGTTATTCAACATGAGGCACGATCCAATTGACATTTTGAATCATTTTTGGTACAGTCCAAAAAATCATTTTTCGGATGAAAAACGATGACTCCGGACCTGTCGAACGATCCCAAAATGGTCTATAATGATGACATTTTAACATTTAATCTTTTGACTCTAAATGACTGTTGGATGTGAATTATGACTTTGTCAACTAAAATAAGTGTGTTTAAAGTCATTTCTGTGCCTGAAACGGGTCAAAATTGAAGCTTTTGAGTAAGCAAAACTCTTTAAAAATGGCAATTTTGGTCACTGTGAGGGTTTAAAAAGTGGTTGTTCAACATGAGGCATGATCCAATTGACATTTTGAATCATTTTTGGTACAGTCCAAAAAATCAATTTTCGGATGAAAAACGATGACTCCGGACCAGTCGAACGATCCCAAAATGGTCTATAATGATGAAATTTTAACATTTAATCTTTTGACTCTAAATGACTGTTGGATGTGAATTATGACTTTGTCAACTAGAATAAGTGTGTTTAAAGTCATTTCTGTGCCTGAAACGGGTCAAAATGGAAGCTTTTGAGTAAGCAAAACTCTGTAAAAATGGCAATTTTGGTCACTGTGAGGGTTTAAAAAGTGGTTATTCAACATGAGGCACGATCCAATTGACATTTTGAATCATTTTTGGTACAGTCCAAAAAATCAATTTTCGGATGAAAAACGATGACTCCGGGCCTGTCGAACGATCCCAAAATGGTCTATAATGATGAAATTTCAACATTTAATCTTTTGACTCTAAATGACTGTTGGATGTGAATTATGACTTTGTCAACTAAAATAAATGTGTTTAAAGTCATTTCTGTGCCTGAAACGGGTCAAAATGGAAGCTTTTGAGTAAGCAAAACTCTGTAAATATGTCAATTTTGGTCACTGTGAGGGTTTAAAAAGTGGTTATTCAACATGAGGCACGATCCAATTGACATTTTGAATCATTTTTGGTACAGTCCAAAAAATCAATTTTCGGATGAAAAACGATGACTCCGGACCTGTCGAACGATCCCAAAATGGTCTATAATGATGACATTTTAACATTTAATCTTTTGACTCTAAATGACTGTTGGATGTGAATTATGACTTTGTCAACTAAAATAAGTGTGTTTAAAGTCATTTCTGTGCCTGAAACGGGTCAAAATTGAAGCTTTTGAGTAAGCAAAACTCTCTAAAAATGGCAATTTTGGTCATTGTGAGGGTTTAAAAAGTGGTTATTCAACATGAGGCACGATCCATTTGACATTTTGAATCATTTTTGGTACAGTCCAAAAAATCAATTTTTGGATGAAAAACGATGACTCCGGACCTGTCGAACGATCCCAAAATGGTCCATAATGATGAAATTTTAACATTTAATCTTTTGACTCTAAATGACTGTTGGATGTGAATTATGACTTTGTCAACTAGAATAAGTGTGTTTAAAGTCATTTCTGTGCCTGAAACGGGTCAAAATGGAAGCTTTTGAGTAAGCAAAACTCTGTAAAAATGGCAATTTTGGTCACTGTGAGGGTTTAAACAGTGGTTATTCAACATGAGGCATGATCCAATTGACATTTTGAATCATTTTTGGTACAGTCCAAAAAATCAATTTTCGGATGAAAAACGATGACTCCGGACCTGTCGAACGATCCCAAAATGGTCAATATGGATGAAATTTCAACATTTAATCTTTTGACTCTAAATGACTGTTGGATGTGAATTATGAATTTGTCAACTAAAATAAGTGTGTTTAAAGTCATTTCTGTGCTTGAAACGGGTCAAAATTGAAGCTTTTGAGTAAGCAAAACTCTCTAAAAATGGCAATTTTGGTCACTGTGAGGGTTTAAAAAGTGGTTATTCAACATGAGGCACGATCCAATTGACATTTTGAATCATTTTTAGTACAGTCCAAAAAATCAATTTTCGGATGAAAAACGATGACTCCGGACCTGTCGAACGATCCCAAAATGGTCTATAATGATGAAATTTCAACATTTAATCTTTTGACTCTAAATGACTGTTGGATGTGAATTATGACTTTGGCAACTAAAATAAGTGTGTTTAAAGTCATTTCTGTGCATGAAACGGGTCAAAATTGAAGCTTTTGAGTAAGCAAAACTCTGTAAAAATGGCAATTTTGGTCACTGTGAGGGTTTAAAAAGTGGTTATTCAACATGAGGCATGATCCAATTGACATTTTGAATCATTTTTGGTACAGTCCAAAAAATCAATTTTCGGGTGAAAAACGATGACTCCGGACCTGTCGAACGATCCCAAAATGGTCTATAATGATGACATTTTAACATTTAATCTTTTGACTCTAAATGACTGTTGGATGTGAATTATGACTTTGTCAACTAAAACAAGCGTGTTTAAAGTCATTTCTGTGCCTGAAACGGGTCAAAATTGAAGCTTTTGAGTAAGCAAAACTCTGTAAAAATGGCAATTTTGGTCACTGTGAGGGTTTAAAACGTGGTTATTCAACATGAGGCACGATCCAATTGACATTTTGAATCATTTTTAGTACAGTCCAAAAAATCAATTTTCGGATGAAAAACGATGACTCCGGACCTGTCGAACGATCCCAAAATGGTCTATAATGATGAAATTTTAACATTTAATCTTTTGACTCTAAATGACTGTTGGATGTGAATTATGACTTTGTCAACTAAAATAAGTGTGTTTAAAGTCATTTCTGTGCCCGAAACGGGTCAAAATTGAAGCTTTTGAGTAAGCAAAACTCTGTAAAAATGGCAATTTTGGTCACTGTGAGGGTTTAAAAAGTGGTTATTCAACATGAGGCACGATCCAATTGACATTTTGAATCATTTTTGGTACAGTCCAAAAAATCAATTTTCGGATGAAAAACGATAACTCCGGACCTGTCGAACGATCCCAAAATGGTCTATAATGATGACATTTTAACATTTAATCTTTTGACTCTAAATGACTGTTGGATGTGAATTATGACTTTGTCAACTAAAATAAGTGTGTTTAAAGTCATTTCTGTGCCTGAAACGGGCCAAAATTGAAGCTTTTGAGTAAGCAAAACTCTGTAAAAATGGCAATTTTGGTCACTGTGAGGGTTTAAAAAGTGGTTATTCAACATGAGGCACAATCCAATTGACATTTTGAATCATTTTTGGTACAGTCCAAAAAATCAATTTTCGGATGAAAAACGATGACTCCGGACCTGTCGAACGATCCCAAAATGGTCAATATGGATGAAATTTCAACATTTAATCTTTTGACTCTAAATGACTGTTGGATGTGAATTATGAATTTGTCAACTAAAATAAGTGTGTTTAAAGTCATTTCTGTGCCTGAAACGGGTCAAAATTGAAGCTTTTGAGTAAGCAAAACTCTCTAAAAATGGCAATTTTGGTCACTGTGAGGGTTTAAAAAGTGGTTATTCAACATGAGGCCCGTTCCAATTGACATTTTGAATCATTTTTGGTACAGTCCAAAAAATCAATTTTCGGATGAAAAACGATGACTCCGGACCTGTCGAACGATCTCAAAATGGTCAATATGGATGAAATTTCAACATTTATTCTTTTGACTCTAAATGACTGTTGGATGTGAATTATGACTTTGTCAACTAAAATAAGTGTGTTTAAAGTCATTTCTGTGCCTGAAACGGGTCAAAATTGAAGCTTTTGAGTAAGCAAAACTCTGTAAAAATGGCAATTTTGGTAACTGTGAGGGTTTAAAAAGTGGTTATTCAACATGATGCACGATCCAATTGACATTTTGAATCATTTTTGGTACAGTCCAAAAAATCAATTTTCGGATGAAAAACGATGACTCCGGACCTGTCGAACGATCCCAAAATGGTCAATATGGATGACTTTTCAACATTTAATCTTTTGACTCTAAATGACTGTTGGATGTGAATTATGACTTTGTCAACTAAAATAAGTGTGTTTAAAGTCATTTCTGTGCCCGAAACGGGTCAAAATTGAAGCTTTTGAGTAAGCAAAACTCTGTAAAAATGGCAATTTTGGTGTGTGAGTAAGCAAAACTCTGTAAAAATGGCAATTTTGGTAACTGTGAGGGTTTAAAAAGTGGTTATTCAACATGAGGCACGATCCAATTGACATTTTGAATCATTTTTGGTACAGTCCAAAAAATCAATTTTCGGATGAAAAACGATGACTCCGGACCTGTCGAACGATCCCAAAATGGTCTATAATGATGAAATTTTAACATTTAATCTTTTGACTCTAAATTACTGTTGGATGTGAATTATGACTTTGTCAACTAAAATAAGTGTGTTTAAAGTCATTTCTGTGCCCGAAACGGGTCAAAATTGAAGCTTTTGAGTAAGCAAAACTCTGTAAAAATGGCAATTTTGGTCACTGTGAGGGTTTAAAAAGTGGGTATTCAACATGAGGCGCGATCCAATTGACATATTGAATCATTTTTGGTACAGTCCAAAAAATCAATTTTCGGATGAAAAACGATGACTCCGGACCTGTCGAACGACCCCAAAATGGTCTATAATGATGAAATTTTAACATTTAATCTTTTGACTCTAAATGACTGTTGGATGTGAATTATGACTTTGTCAACTAAAATAAGTGTGTTTAAAGTCATTTCTGTGCCTGAAACGGGTCAAAATTGAAGCTTTTGAGTAAGCAAAACTCTGTAAAAATGGCAATTTTGGTCACTGTGAGGGTTTAACAGTGGTTATTCAACATGAGGCATGATCCAATTGACATTTTGAATCATTTTTGGTACAGTCCAAATAATCAATTTTCGGATGAAAAACGATGACTCCGGACCTGTCGAACGATCCCCAAATGGTCTATAATGATGAAATTTTAACATTTAATCTTTTGACTCTAAATGACTGTTGGATGTGAATTATGACTTTGTCAACTAAAATAAGTGTGTTTAAAGTCATTTCTGCCTGAAACGGGTCAAAATTGAAGCTTTTGAGTAAGCAAAACTCTGTAAAAATGGCAATTTTGGTCACTGTGAGGGTTTAAAAAGTGGTTATTTAACATGAGGCCCGTTCCAATTGACATTTTGAATCATTTTTGGTACAGTCCAAAAAATCAATTTTCGGATGAAAAACGATGACTCCGGACCTGTCGACTGATCTCAAAATGGTCAATATGGATGAAATTTCAACATTTATTCTTTTGACTCTAAATGACTGTTGGATGTGAATTATGACTTTGTCAACTAAAATAAGTGTGTTTAAAGTCATTTCTGTGCCTGAAACGGGTCAAAATTGAAGCTTTTGAGTAAGCAAAACTCTGTAAAAATGGCAATTTTGGTCACTGTGAGGGTTTAAACAGTGGTTATTCAACATGAGGCATGATCCAATTGACATTTTGAATCATTTTTGGTACAGTCCAAAAAATCAATTTTCGGATGAAAAACGATGACTCCGGACCTGTCGAACGATCCCAAAATGGTCAATATGGATGAAATTTCAACATTTAATCTTTTGACTCTAAATGACTGTTGGATGTGAATTATGACTTTGTCAACTAAAATAAGTGTGTTTAAAGTCATTTCTGTGCCCGAAACGGGTCAAAATTGAAGCTTTTGAGTAAGCAAAACTCTGTAAAAATGGCAATTTTGGTCACTGTGAGGGTTTAAAAAGTGGTAATTCAACATGATGCACGATCCAATTGACATTTTGAATCATTTTTGGTACAGTCCAAAAAAATCAATTTTCGGATGAAAAACGATGACTCCGGACCCGTCGAACGACCCCAAAATGGTCTATAATGATGAAATTTTAACATTTAATCTTTTGACTCTAAATGACTGTTGGATGTGAATTATGACTTTGTCAACTAAAACAAGCGTGTTTAAAGTCATTTCTGTGCCTGAAACGGGTCAAAATTGAAGCTTTTGAGTAAGCAAAACTCTGTAAAAATGGCAATTTTGGTCACTGTGAGGGTTTAAAACGTGGTTATTCAACATGAGGCACGATCCAATTGACATTTTGAATCATTTTTAGTACAGTCCAAAAAATCAATTTTCGGATGAAAAACGATGACTCCGGACCTGTCGAACGATCCCAAAATGGTCTATAATGATGAAATTTTAACATTTAATCTTTTGACTCTAAATGACTGTTGGATGTGAATTATGACTTTGTCAACTAAAATAAGTGTGTTTAAAGTCATTTCTGTGCCCGAAACGGGTCAAAATTGAAGCTTTTGAGTAAGCAAAACTCTGTAAAAATGGCAATTTTGGTCACTGTGAGGTTTTAAAAAGTGGTTATTCAACATGAGGCACGATCCAATTGACATTTTGAATCATTTTTGGTACAGTCCAAAAAATCAATTTTCGGATGAAAAACGATAACTCCGGACCTGTCGAACGATCCCAAAATGGTCTATAATGATGACATTTTAACATTTAATCTTTTGACTCTAAATGACTGTTGGATGTGAATTATGACTTTGTCAACTAAAATAAGTGTGTTTAAAGTCATTTCTGTGCCTGAAACGGGTCAAAATTGAAGCTTTTGAGTAAGCAAAACTCTGTAAAAATGGCAATTTTGGTCACTGTGAGGGTTTAAAAAGTGGTTATTCAACATGAGGCACAATCCAATTGACATTTTGAATCATTTTTGGTACAGTCCAAAAAATCAATTTTCGGATGAAAAACGATGACTCCGGACCTGTCGAACGATCCCAAAATGGTCAATATGGATGAAATTTCAACATTTAATCTTTTGACTCTAAATGACTGTTGGATGTGAATTATGAATTTGTCAACTAAAATAAGTGTGTTTAAAGTCATTTCTGTGCCTGAAACGGGTCAAAATTGAAGCTTTTGAGTAAGCAAAACTCTCTAAAAATGGCAATTTTGGTCATTGTGAGGGTTTAAAAAGTGGTTATTCAACATGAGGCACGATCCATTTGACATTTTGAATCATTTTTGGTACAGTCCAAAAAATCAAATTTTGGATGAAAAACGATGACTCCGGACCTGTCGAACGATCCCAAAATGGTCCATAATGATGAAATTTTAACATTTAATCTTTTGACTCTAAATGTCTGTTGGATGTGAATTATGACTTTGTCAACTAGAATAAGTGTGTTTAAAGTCATTTCTGTGCCTGAAACGGGTCAAAATGGAAGCTTTTGAGTAAGCAAAACTCTGTAAAAATGGCAATTTTGGTCACTGTGAGGGTTTAAACAGTGGTTATTCAACATGAGGCATGATCCAATTGACATTTTGAATCATTTTTGGTACAGTCCAAAAAATCAATTTTCGGATGAAAAACGATGACTCCGGACCTGTCGAACGATCCCAAAATGGTCTATAATGATGAAATTTTAACATTTAATCTTTTGACTCTAAATGACTGTTGGATGTGAATTATGACTTTGTCAACTAAAATAAGTGTGTTTAAAGTCATTTCTGTGCCCGAAACGGGTCAAAATTGAAGCTTTTGAGTAAGCAAAACTCTGTAAAAATGGCAATTTTGGTCACTGTGAGGGTTTAAAAAGTGTTTATTCAACATGAGGCACGATCCAATTGACATTTTGAATCATTTTTGGTACAGTCCAAAAAATCAATTTTCGGATGAAAAACGATAACTCCGGACCTGTCGAACGATCCCAAAATGGTCTATAATGATGACATTTTAACATTTAATCTTTTGACTCTAAATGACTGTTGGATGTGAATTATGACTTTGTCAACTAAAATAAGTGTGTTTAAAGTCATTTCTGTGCCTGAAACGGGTCAAAATTGAAGCTTTTGAGTAAGCAAAACTCTGTAAAAATGGCAATTTTGGTCACTGTGAGGGTTTAAAAAGTGGTTATTCAACATGAGGCACAATCCAATTGACATTTTGAATCATTTTTGGTACAGTCCAAAAAATCAATTTTCGGATGAAAAACGATGACTCCGGACCTGTCGAACGATCCCAAAATGGTCAATATGGATGAAATTTCAACATTTAATCTTTTGACTCTAAATGACTGTTGGATGTGAATTATGAATTTGTCAACTAAAATAAGTGTGTTTAAAGTCATTTCTGTGCCTGAAACGGGTCAAAATTGAAGCTTTTGAGTAAGCAAAACTCTCTAAAAATGGCAATTTTGGTCATTGTGAGGGTTTAAAAAGTGGTTATTCAACATGAGGCACGATCCATTTGACATTTTGAATCATTTTTGGTACAGTCCAAAAAATCAATTTTTGGATGAAAAACGATGACTCCGGACCTGTCGAACGATCCCAAAATGGTCCATAATGATGAAATTTTAACATTTAATCTTTTGACTCTAAATGTCTGTTGGATGTGAATTATGATTTTGTCAACTAGAATAAGTGTGTTTAAAGTCATTTCTGTGCCTGAAACGGGTCAAAATGGAAGCTTTTGAGTAAGCAAAACTCTGTAAAAATGGCAATTTTGGTCACTGTGAGGGTTTAAACAGTGGTTATTCAACATGAGGCATGATCCAATTGACATTTTGAATCATTTTTGGTACAGTCCAAAAAATCAATTTTCGGATGAAAAACGATGACTCCGGACCTGTCGAACGATCCCAAAATGGTCTATAATGATGAAATTTTAACATTTAATCTTTTGACTCTAAATGATTGTTGGATGTGAATTATGACTTTGTCAACTAAAATAAGTGTGTTTAAAGTCATTTCTGTGCCTGAAACGGGTCAAAATTGAAGCTTTTGAGTAAGCAAAACTCTGTAAAAATGGCAATTTTGGTCACTGTGAGGGTTTAAAAAGTGGTTATTCAACATGAGGCCCGTTCCAATTGACATTTTGAATCATTTTTGGTACAGTCCAAAAAATCAATTTTCGGACGAAAAACGATGACTCCGGACCTGTCGACTGATCTCAAAATGGTCAATATGGATGAAATTTCAACATTTATTCTTTTGACTCTAAATGACTGTTGGATGTGAATTATGACTTTGTTAACTAAAATAAGTGTGTTTAAAGTCATTTCTGTGCCTGAAACGGGTCAAAATTGAAGCTTTTGAGTAAGCAAAACTCTGTAAAAATGGCAATTTTGGTCACTGTGAGGGTTTAAACAGTGGTTATTCAACATGAGGCATGATCCAAATGACATTTTGAATCATTTTTGGTACAGTCCAAATAATCAATTTTCAGATGAAAAACGATGACTCCGGACCTGTCGAACGATCCCCAAATGGTCTATAATGATGAAATTTTAACATTTAATCTTTTGACTCTAAATGACTGTTGGATGTGAATTATGACTTTGTCAACTAAAATAAGTGTGTTTAAAGTCATTTCTGTGCCTGAAACGGGTCAAAATTGAAGCTTTTGAGTAAGCAAAACTCTGTAAAAATGGCAATTTTGGTCACTGTGAGGGTTTAAAAAGTGGTTATTCAACATGAGGCCCGTTCCAATTGACATTTTGAATCATTTTTGGTACAGTCCAAAAAATCAATTTTCGGATGAAAAACGATGACTCCGGACCTGTCGAACGATTCCAAAATGGTCTATAATGATGAAATTTTAACATTTAATCTTTTGACTCTAAATGACTGTTGGATGTGAATTATGACTTTGTCAACTAAAATAAGTGTGTTTAAAGTCATTTCTGTGCCCGAAACGGGTCAAAATTGAAGCTTTTGAGTAAGCAAAACTCTGTAAAAATGGCAATTTTGGTCACTGTGAGGGTTTAAAAAGTGGTTATTCAACATGAGGCACGATCCAATTGACATTTTGAATCATTTTTGGTACAGTCCAAAAAATCAATTTTCGGATGAAAAACGATAACTCCGGACCTGTAGAACGATCCCAAAATGGTCTATAATGATGACATTTTAACATTTAATCTTTTGACTCTAAATGACTGTTGGATGTGAATTATGACTTTGTCAACTAAAATAAGTGTGTTTAAAGTCATTTCTGTGCCTGAAACGGGTCAAAATTGAAGCTTTTGAGTAAGCAAAACTCTGTAAAAATGGCAATTTTGGTCACTGTGAGGGTTTAAAAAGTGGTTATTCAACATGAGGCACAATCCAATTGACATTTTGAATCATTTTTGGTACAGTCCAAAAAATCAATTTTCGGATGAAAAACGATGACTCCGGACCTGTCAAACGATCCCAAAATGGTCAATATGGATGAAATTTCAACATTTAATCTTTTGACTCTAAATGACTGTTGGATGTGAATTATGAATTTGTCAACTAAAATAAGTGTGTTTAAAGTCATTTCTGTGCCTGAAACGGGTCAAAATTGAAGCTTTTGAGTAAGCAAAACTCTCTAAAAATGGCAATTTTGGTCATTGTGAGGGTTTAAAAAGTGGTTATTCAACATGAGGCATGATCCAATTGACATTTTGAATCATTTTTGGTACAGTCCAAAAAATCCATTTTCGGGTGAAAAACGATGACTCCGGACCTGTCGAACGATCCCAAAATGGTCTATAATGATGACATTTTAACATTTAATCTTTTGACTCTAAATGACTGTTGGATGTGAATTATGACTTCAACTAAAATAAGTGTGTTTAAAGTCATTTCTGTGCCTGAAACGGGTCAAAATTGAAGCTTTTGAGTAAGCAAAACTCTGTAAAAATGGCAATTTTGGTCACTGTGAGAGTTTAAAAAGTGGTTATTCAACATGAGGCACGATCCAATTGACATTTTGAATCATTTTTGGTACAGTCCAAAAAATCAATTTTCGGATGAAAAACGATGACTCCGGACCTGTCGAACGATCCCAAAATGGTCTATAATGATGAAATTTCAACATTTAATCTTTTGACTCTAAATGACTGTTGGATGTGAATTATGACTTTGTCAACTAAAATAAATGTGTTTAAAGTCATTTCTGTGCCTGAAACGGGTCAAAATGGAAGCTTTTGAGTAAGCAAAACTCTGTAAAAATGGCAATTTTGGTCACTGTGAGGGTTTAAAAAGTGGTTATTCAACATGAGGCACGATCCAATTGACATTTTGAATCATTTTTGGTACAGTCCAAAAAATCAATTTTCGGATGAAAAACGATGACTCCGGACCTGTCGAACGATCCCAAAATGGTCAATATGGATGAAATTTCAACATTTAATCTTTTGACTCTAAATGACTGTTGGATGTGAATTATGAATTTGTCAACTAAAATAAGTGTGTTTAAAGTCATTTCTGTGCTTGAAACGGGTCAAAATTGAAGCTTTTGAGTAAGCAAAACTCTCTAAAAATTGCAATTTTGGTCACTGTGAGGGTTTAAAAAGTGGTTATTCAACATGAGGCACGATCCAATTGACATTTTGAATCATTTTTGGTACAGTCCAAAAAATCAATTTTCGGATGAAAAACGATGACTCCGGACCTGTCGAACGATCCCAAAATGGTCTATAATGATGACATTTTAACATTTAATCTTTTGACTCTAAATGACTGTTGGATGTGAATTATGATTTTGTCAACTAAAATAAGTGTGTTTAAAGTCATTTCTGTGCCTGAAACGGGTCAAAATTGAAGCTTTTGAGTAAGCAAAACTCTTTAAAAATGGCAATTTTGGTCACTGTGAGGGTTTAAAAAGTGGTTGTTCAACATGAGGCATGATCCAATTGACATTTTGAATCATTTTTGGTACAGTCCAAAAAATCAATTTTCGGATGAAAAACGATGACTCCGGACCTGTCGAACGATCCCAAAATGGTCTATAATGATGAAATTTTAACATTTAATCTTTTGACTCTAAATGACGGTTGGATGTGAATTATGACTTTGTCAACTAGAATAAGTGTGTTTAAAGTCATTTCTATGCCTGAAACGGGTCAAAATGGAAGCTTTTGAGTAAGCAAAACTCTGTACAAATGGCAATTTTGGTCATTGTGAGGGTTTAAAAAGTGGTTATTCAACATGAGGCACGATCCAATTGACATTTTGAATCATTTTTGGTACAGTCCAAAAAATCAATTTTCGGATGAAAAACGATGACTCCGGACCTGTTGAATGATCCCAAAATGGTCTATAATGATGAAATTTCAACATTTAATCTTTTGACTCTAAATGACTGTTGGATGTGAATTATGACTTTGTCAACTAAAATAAATGTGTTTAAAGTCATTTCTGTGCCTGAAACGGGTCAAAATGGAAGCTTTTGAGTAAGCAAAACTCTGTAAATATGTCAATTTTGGTCACTGTGAGGGTTTAAAAAGTGGTTATTCAACATGAGGCACGATCCAATTGACATTTTGAATCATTTTTGGTACAGTCCAAAAATCAATTTTCGGATGAAAAACGATGACTCCGGACCTGTCGAACGATCCCAAAATGGTCTATAATGATGACATTTTAACATTTAATCTTTTGACTCTAAATGACTGTTGGATGTGAATTATGACTTTGTCAACTAAAATAAGTGTGTTTAAAGTCATTTCTGTGCCTGAAACGGGTCAAAATTGAAGCTTTTGAGTAAGCAAAACTCTCTAAAAATGGCAATTTTGGTCATTGTGAGGGTTTAAAAAGTGGTTATTCAACATGAGGCACGATCCATTTGACATTTTGAATCATTTTTGGTACAGTCCAAAAAATCAATTTTTGGATGAAAAACGATGACTCCGGACCTGTCGAACGATCCCAAAATGGTCCATAATGATGAAATTTTAACATTTAATCTTTTGACTCTAAATGACTGTTGGATGTGAATTATGACTTTGTCAACTAGAATAAGTGTGTTTAAAGTCATTTCTGTGCCTGAAACGGGTCAAAATGGAAGCTTTTGAGTAAGCAAAACTCTGTAAAAATGGCAATTTTGGTCACTGTGAGGGTTTAAACAGTGGTTATTCAACATGAGGCATGATCCAATTGACATTTTGAATCATTTTTGGTACAGTCCAAAAAATCAATTTTCGGATGAAAAACGATGACTCCGGACCTGTCGAACGATCCCCAAATGGTCTATAATGATGAAATTTTAACATTTAATCTTTTGACTCTAAATGATTGTTGGATGTGAATTATGACTTTATCAACTAAAATAAGTGTGTTTAAAGTCATTTCTGTGCCTGAAACGGGTCAAAATTGAAGCTTTTGAGTAAGCAAAACTCTGTATAAATGGCAATTTTGGTAACTGTGAGGGTTTAAAAAGTGGTTATTCAACATGATGCACGATCCAATTGACATTTTGAATCATTTTTGGTACAGTCCAAAAAATCAATTTTCGGATGAAAAACGATGACTCCGGACCTGTCGAACGATCCCAAAATGGTCAATATGGATGAAATTTCAACATTTAATCTTTTGACTCTAAATGACTGTTGGATGTGAATTATGACTTTGTCAACTAAAATAAGTGTGTTTAAAGTCATTTCTGTGCCCGAAACGGGTCAAAATTGAAGCTTTTGAGTACGCAAAACTCTGTAAAAATGGCAATTTTGGTCACTGTGAGGGTTTAAAAAGTGGGTATTCAACATGAGGCGCGATCCAATTGACATATTGAATCATTTTTGGTACAGTCCAAAAAATCAATTTTCGGATGAAAAACGATGACTCCGGACCTGTCGAACGACCCCAAAATGGTCTATAATGATGAAATTTCAACATTTAATCTTTTGACTTTAAATGACTGTTGGATGTGAATTATGACTTTGTCAACTAAAATAAATGTGTTTAAAGTCATTTCTGTGCCTGAAATGGGTCAAAATGGAAGCTTTTGAGTAAGCAAAACTCTGTAAAAATGGCAATTTTGGTCACTGTGAGGGTTTAAAAAGTGGTTATTCAACATGAGGCACGATCCAATTGACATTTTGAATCATTTTTGGTACAGTCCAAAAAATCAATTTTCGGATGAAAAACGATGACTCCGGACCTGTCGAACGATCCCAAAATGGTCAATATGGATGAAATTTCAACATTTAATCTTTTGACTCTAAATGACTGTTGGATGTGAATTATGAATTTGTCAACTAAAATAAGTGTGTTTAAAGTCATTTCTGTGCTTGAAACGGGTCAAAATTGAAGCTTTTGAGTAAGCAAAACTCTCTAAAAATGGCAATTTTGGTCACTGTGAGGGTTTAAAAAGTGGTTATTCAACATGAGGCACGATCCAATTGACATTTTGAATCATTTTTGGTACAGTCCAAAAAATCAATTTTCGGATGAAAAACGATGACTCCGGACCTGTCGAACGATCCCAAAATGGTCTATAATGATGACATTTTAACATTTAATCTTTTGACTCTAAATGACTGTTGGATGTGAATTATGACTTTGTCAACTAAAATAAATGTGTTTAAAGTCATTTCTGTGCCTGAAACGGGTCAAAATGGAAGCTTTTGAGTAAGCAAAACTCTGTAAAAATGGCAATTTTGGTCACTGTGAGGGTTTAAAAAGTGGTTATTCAACATGAGGCACGATCCAATTGACATTTTGAATCATTTTTGGTACAGTCCAAAAAATCATTTTTCGGATGAAAAACGATGACTCCGGACCTGTCGAACGATCCCAAAATGGTCTATAATGATGACATTTTAACATTTAATCTTTTGACTCTAAATGACTGTTGGATGTGAATTATGACTTTGTCAACTAAAATAAGTGTGTTTAAAGTCATTTCTGTGCCTGAAACGGGTCAAAATTGAAGCTTTTGAGTAAGCAAAACTCTTTAAAAATGGCAATTTTGGTCACTGTGAGGGTTTAAAAAGTGGTTGTTCAACATGAGGCATGATCCAATTGACATTTTGAATCATTTTTGGTACAGTCCAAAAAATCAATTTTCGGATGAAAAACGATGACTCCGGACCAGTCGAACGATCCCAAAATGGTCTATAATGATGAAATTTTAACATTTAATCTTTTGACTCTAAATGACTGTTGGATGTGAATTATGACTTTGTCAACTAAAATAAGTGTGTTTAAAGTCATTTCTGTGCCTGAAACGGGTCAAAATGGAAGCTTTTGAGTAAGCAAAACTCTGTAAAAATGGCAATTTTGGTCACTGTGAGGGTTTAAAAAGTGGTTATTCAACATGAGGCACGATCCAATTGACATTTTGAATCATTTTTGGTACAGTCCAAAAAATCAATTTTCGGATGAAAAACGATGACTCCGGGCCTGTCGAACGATCCCAAAATGGTCTATAATGATGAAATTTCAACATTTAATCTTTTGACTCTAAATGACTGTTGGATGTGAATTATGACTTTGTCAACTAAAATAAATGTGTTTAAAGTCATTTCTGTGCCTGAAACGGGTCAAAATGGAAGCTTTTGAGTAAGCAAAACTCTGTAAATATGTCAATTTTGGTCACTGTGAGGGTTTAAAAAGTGGTTATTCAACATGAGGCACGATCCAATTGACATTTTGAATCATTTTTGGTACAGTCCAAAAAATCAATTTTCGGATGAAAAACGATGACTCCGGACCTGTCGAACGATCCCAAAATGGTCTATAATGATGACATTTTAACATTTAATCTTTTGACTCTAAATGACTGTTGGATGTGAATTATGACTTTGTCAACTAAAATAAGTGTGTTTAAAGTCATTTCTGTGCCTGAAACGGGTCAAAATTGAAGCTTTTGAGTAAGCAAAACTCTCTAAAAATGGCAATTTTGGTCATTGTGAGGGTTTAAAAAGTGGTTATTCAACATGAGGCACGATCCATTTGACATTTTGAATCATTTTTGGTACAGTCCAAAAAATCAATTTTTGGATGAAAAACGATGACTCCGGACCTGTCGAACGATCCCAAAATGGTCCATAATGATGAAATTTTAACATTTAATCTTTTGACTCTAAATGACTGTTGGATGTGAATTATGACTTTGTCAACTAGAATAAGTGTGTTTAAAGTCATTTCTGTGCCTGAAACGGGTCAAAATGGAAGCTTTTGAGTAAGCAAAACTCTGTAAAAATGGCAATTTTGGTCACTGTGAGGGTTTAAACAGTGGTTATTCAACATGAGGCATGATCCAATTGACATTTTGAATCATTTTTGGTACAGTCCAAAAAATCAATTTTCGGATGAAAAACGATGACTCCGGACCTGTCGAACGATCCCAAAATGGTCAATATGGATGAAATTTCAACATTTAATCTTTTGACTCTAAATGACTGTTGGATGTGAATTATGAATTTGTCAACTAAAATAAGTGTGTTTAAAGTCATTTCTGTGCTTGAAACGGGTCAAAATTGAAGCTTTTGAGTAAGCAAAACTCTCTAAAAATGGCAATTTTGGTCACTGTGAGGGTTTAAAAAGTGGTTATTCAACATGAGGCACGATCCAATTGACATTTTGAATCATTTTTAGTACAGTCCAAAAAATCAATTTTCGGATGAAAAACGATGACTCCGGACCTGTCGAACGATCCCAAAATGGTCTATAATGATGAAATTTCAACATTTAATCTTTTGACTCTAAATGACTGTTGGATGTGAATTATGACTTTGGCAACTAAAATAAGTGTGTTTAAAGTCATTTCTGTGCATGAAACGGGTCAAAATTGAAGCTTTTGAGTAAGCAAAACTCTGTAAAAATGGCAATTTTGGTCACTGTGAGGGTTTAAAAAGTGGTTATTCAACATGAGGCATGATCCAATTGACATTTTGAATCATTTTTGGTACAGTCCAAAAAATCAATTTTCGGGTGAAAAACGATGACTCCGGACCTGTCGAACGATCCCAAAATGGTCTATAATGATGACATTTTAACATTTAATCTTTTGACTCTAAATGACTGTTGGATGTGAATTATGACTTTGTCAACTAAAATAAGTGTGTTTAAAGTCATTTCTGTGCCTGAAACGGGTCAAAATTGAAGCTTTTGAGTAAGCAAAACTCTGTAAAAATGGCAATTTTGGTCACTGTGAGAGTTTAAAAAGTGGTTATTCAACATGAGGCACGATCCAATTGACATTTTGAATCATTTTTGGTACAGTCCAAAAAATCAATTTTCGGATGAAAAACGATGACTCCGGACCTGTCGAACGATCCCAAAATGGTCTATAATGATGACATTTTAACATTTAATCTTTTGACTCTAAATGACTGTTGGATGTGAATTATGACTTTGTCAACTAAAATAAGTGTGTTTAAAGTCATTTCTGTGCCTGAAACGGGTCAAAATTGAAGCTATTGAGTAAGCAAAACTCTTTAAAAATTTGCAATTTTGGTCACTGTGAGGGTTTAAAAAGTGGTTGTTCAACATGAGGCATGATCCAATTGACATTTTGAATCATTTTTGGTACAGTCCAAAAAATCAATTTTCGGATGAAAAACAATGACTCCGGACCTGTCGAACGATCCCAAAATGGTCTATAATGATGACATTTTAACATTTAATCTTTTGACTCTAAATGACTGTTGGATGTGAATTATGACTTTGTCAACTAAAATAAGTGTGTTTAAAGTCATTTCTGTGCCTGAAACGGGTCAAAATTGAAGCTTTTGAGTAAGCAAAACTCTGTAAAAATGGCAATTTTGGTCACTGTGAGGGTTTAAAAAGTGGTTATTCAACATGAGGCACAATCCAATTGACATTTTGAATCATTTTTGGTACAGTCCAAAAAATCAATTTTCGGATGAAAAACGATGACTCCGGACCTGTCAAACGATCCCAAAATGGTCAATATGGATGAAATTTCAACATTTAATCTTTTGACTCTAAATGACTGTTGGATGTGAATTATGAATTTGTCAACTAAAATAAGTGTGTTTAAAGTCATTTCTGTGCCTGAAACGGGTCAAAATTGAAGCTTTTGAGTAAGCAAAACTCTCTAAAAATGGCAATTTTGGTCATTGTGAGGGTTTAAAAAGTGGTTATTCAACATGAGGCATGATCCAATTGACATTTTGAATCATTTTTGGTACAGTCCAAAAAATCCATTTTCGGGTGAAAAACGATGACTCCGGACCTGTCGAACGATCCCAAAATGGTCTATAATGATGACATTTTAACATTTAATCTTTTGACTCTAAATGACTGTTGGATGTGAATTATGACTTCAACTAAAATAAGTGTGTTTAAAGTCATTTCTGTGCCTGAAACGGGTCAAAATTGAAGCTTTTGAGTAAGCAAAACTCTGTAAAAATGGCAATTTTGGTCACTGTGAGAGTTTAAAAAGTGGTTATTCAACATGAGGCACGATCCAATTGACATTTTGAATCATTTTTGGTACAGTCCAAAAAATCAATTTTCGGATGAAAAACGATGACTCCGGACCTGTCGAACGATCCCAAAATGGTCTATAATGATGAAATTTCAACATTTAATCTTTTGACTCTAAATGACTGTTGGATGTGAATTATGACTTTGTCAACTAAAATAAATGTGTTTAAAGTCATTTCTGTGCCTGAAACGGGTCAAAATGGAAGCTTTTGAGTAAGCAAAACTCTGTAAAAATGGCAATTTTGGTCACTGTGAGGGTTTAAAAAGTGGTTATTCAACATGAGGCACGATCCAATTGACATTTTGAATCATTTTTGGTACAGTCCAAAAAATCAATTTTCGGATGAAAAACGATGACTCCGGACCTGTCGAACGATCCCAAAATGGTCAATATGGATGAAATTTCAACATTTAATCTTTTGACTCTAAATGACTGTTGGATGTGAATTATGAATTTGTCAACTAAAATAAGTGTGTTTAAAGTCATTTCTGTGCTTGAAACGGGTCAAAATTGAAGCTTTTGAGTAAGCAAAACTCTCTAAAAATTGCAATTTTGGTCACTGTGAGGGTTTAAAAAGTGGTTATTCAACATGAGGCACGATCCAATTGACATTTTGAATCATTTTTGGTACAGTCCAAAAAATCAATTTTCGGATGAAAAACGATGACTCCGGACCTGTCGAACGATCCCAAAATGGTCTATAATGATGACATTTTAACATTTAATCTTTTGACTCTAAATGACTGTTGGATGTGAATTATGATTTTGTCAACTAAAATAAGTGTGTTTAAAGTCATTTCTGTGCCTGAAACGGGTCAAAATTGAAGCTTTTGAGTAAGCAAAACTCTTTAAAAATGGCAATTTTGGTCACTGTGAGGGTTTAAAAAGTGGTTGTTCAACATGAGGCATGATCCAATTGACATTTTGAATCATTTTTGGTACAGTCCAAAAAATCAATTTTCGGATGAAAAACGATGACTCCGGACCTGTCGAACGATCCCAAAATGGTCTATAATGATGAAATTTTAACATTTAATCTTTTGACTCTAAATGACGGTTGGATGTGAATTATGACTTTGTCAACTAGAATAAGTGTGTTTAAAGTCATTTCTATGCCTGAAACGGGTCAAAATGGAAGCTTTTGAGTAAGCAAAACTCTGTACAAATGGCAATTTTGGTCATTGTGAGGGTTTAAAAAGTGGTTATTCAACATGAGGCACGATCCAATTGACATTTTGAATCATTTTTGGTACAGTCCAAAAAATCAATTTTCGGATGAAAAACGATGACTCCGGACCTGTTGAATGATCCCAAAATGGTCTATAATGATGAAATTTCAACATTTAATCTTTTGACTCTAAATGACTGTTGGATGTGAATTATGACTTTGTCAACTAAAATAAATGTGTTTAAAGTCATTTCTGTGCCTGAAACGGGTCAAAATGGAAGCTTTTGAGTAAGCAAAACTCTGTAAATATGTCAATTTTGGTCACTGTGAGGGTTTAAAAAGTGGTTATTCAACATGAGGCACGATCCAATTGACATTTTGAATCATTTTTGGTACAGTCCAAAAATCAATTTTCGGATGAAAAACGATGACTCCGGACCTGTCGAACGATCCCAAAATGGTCTATAATGATGACATTTTAACATTTAATCTTTTGACTCTAAATGACTGTTGGATGTGAATTATGACTTTGTCAACTAAAATAAGTGTGTTTAAAGTCATTTCTGTGCCTGAAACGGGTCAAAATTGAAGCTTTTGAGTAAGCAAAACTCTCTAAAAATGGCAATTTTGGTCATTGTGAGGGTTTAAAAAGTGGTTATTCAACATGAGGCACGATCCATTTGACATTTTGAATCATTTTTGGTACAGTCCAAAAAATCAATTTTTGGATGAAAAACGATGACTCCGGACCTGTCGAACGATCCCAAAATGGTCCATAATGATGAAATTTTAACATTTAATCTTTTGACTCTAAATGACTGTTGGATGTGAATTATGACTTTGTCAACTAGAATAAGTGTGTTTAAAGTCATTTCTGTGCCTGAAACGGGTCAAAATGGAAGCTTTTGAGTAAGCAAAACTCTGTAAAAATGGCAATTTTGGTCACTGTGAGGGTTTAAACAGTGGTTATTCAACATGAGGCATGATCCAATTGACATTTTGAATCATTTTTGGTACAGTCCAAAAAATCAATTTTCGGATGAAAAACGATGACTCCGGACCTGTCGAACGATCCCCAAATGGTCTATAATGATGAAATTTTAACATTTAATCTTTTGACTCTAAATGATTGTTGGATGTGAATTATGACTTTATCAACTAAAATAAGTGTGTTTAAAGTCATTTCTGTGCCTGAAACGGGTCAAAATTGAAGCTTTTGAGTAAGCAAAACTCTGTATAAATGGCAATTTTGGTAACTGTGAGGGTTTAAAAAGTGGTTATTCAACATGATGCACGATCCAATTGACATTTTGAATCATTTTTGGTACAGTCCAAAAAATCAATTTTCGGATGAAAAACGATGACTCCGGACCTGTCGAACGATCCCAAAATGGTCAATATGGATGAAATTTCAACATTTAATCTTTTGACTCTAAATGACTGTTGGATGTGAATTATGACTTTGTCAACTAAAATAAGTGTGTTTAAAGTCATTTCTGTGCCCGAAACGGGTCAAAATTGAAGCTTTTGAGTACGCAAAACTCTGTAAAAATGGCAATTTTGGTCACTGTGAGGGTTTAAAAAGTGGGTATTCAACATGAGGCGCGATCCAATTGACATATTGAATCATTTTTGGTACAGTCCAAAAAATCAATTTTCGGATGAAAAACGATGACTCCGGACCTGTCGAACGACCCCAAAATGGTCTATAATGATGAAATTTCAACATTTAATCTTTTGACTTTAAATGACTGTTGGATGTGAATTATGACTTTGTCAACTAAAATAAATGTGTTTAAAGTCATTTCTGTGCCTGAAATGGGTCAAAATGGAAGCTTTTGAGTAAGCAAAACTCTGTAAAAATGGCAATTTTGGTCACTGTGAGGGTTTAAAAAGTGGTTATTCAACATGAGGCACGATCCAATTGACATTTTGAATCATTTTTGGTACAGTCCAAAAAATCAATTTTCGGATGAAAAACGATGACTCCGGACCTGTCGAACGATCCCAAAATGGTCAATATGGATGAAATTTCAACATTTAATCTTTTGACTCTAAATGACTGTTGGATGTGAATTATGAATTTGTCAACTAAAATAAGTGTGTTTAAAGTCATTTCTGTGCTTGAAACGGGTCAAAATTGAAGCTTTTGAGTAAGCAAAACTCTCTAAAAATGGCAATTTTGGTCACTGTGAGGGTTTAAAAAGTGGTTATTCAACATGAGGCACGATCCAATTGACATTTTGAATCATTTTTGGTACAGTCCAAAAAATCAATTTTCGGATGAAAAACGATGACTCCGGACCTGTCGAACGATCCCAAAATGGTCTATAATGATGACATTTTAACATTTAATCTTTTGACTCTAAATGACTGTTGGATGTGAATTATGACTTTGTCAACTAAAATAAATGTGTTTAAAGTCATTTCTGTGCCTGAAACGGGTCAAAATGGAAGCTTTTGAGTAAGCAAAACTCTGTAAAAATGGCAATTTTGGTCACTGTGAGGGTTTAAAAAGTGGTTATTCAACATGAGGCACGATCCAATTGACATTTTGAATCATTTTTGGTACAGTCCAAAAAATCATTTTTCGGATGAAAAACGATGACTCCGGACCTGTCGAACGATCCCAAAATGGTCTATAATGATGACATTTTAACATTTAATCTTTTGACTCTAAATGACTGTTGGATGTGAATTATGACTTTGTCAACTAAAATAAGTGTGTTTAAAGTCATTTCTGTGCCTGAAACGGGTCAAAATTGAAGCTTTTGAGTAAGCAAAACTCTTTAAAAATGGCAATTTTGGTCACTGTGAGGGTTTAAAAAGTGGTTGTTCAACATGAGGCATGATCCAATTGACATTTTGAATCATTTTTGGTACAGTCCAAAAAATCAATTTTCGGATGAAAAACGATGACTCCGGACCAGTCGAACGATCCCAAAATGGTCTATAATGATGAAATTTTAACATTTAATCTTTTGACTCTAAATGACTGTTGGATGTGAATTATGACTTTGTCAACTAAAATAAGTGTGTTTAAAGTCATTTCTGTGCCTGAAACGGGTCAAAATGGAAGCTTTTGAGTAAGCAAAACTCTGTAAAAATGGCAATTTTGGTCACTGTGAGGGTTTAAAAAGTGGTTATTCAACATGAGGCACGATCCAATTGACATTTTGAATCATTTTTGGTACAGTCCAAAAAATCAATTTTCGGATGAAAAACGATGACTCCGGGCCTGTCGAACGATCCCAAAATGGTCTATAATGATGAAATTTCAACATTTAATCTTTTGACTCTAAATGACTGTTGGATGTGAATTATGACTTTGTCAACTAAAATAAATGTGTTTAAAGTCATTTCTGTGCCTGAAACGGGTCAAAATGGAAGCTTTTGAGTAAGCAAAACTCTGTAAATATGTCAATTTTGGTCACTGTGAGGGTTTAAAAAGTGGTTATTCAACATGAGGCACGATCCAATTGACATTTTGAATCATTTTTGGTACAGTCCAAAAAATCAATTTTCGGATGAAAAACGATGACTCCGGACCTGTCGAACGATCCCAAAATGGTCTATAATGATGACATTTTAACATTTAATCTTTTGACTCTAAATGACTGTTGGATGTGAATTATGACTTTGTCAACTAAAATAAGTGTGTTTAAAGTCATTTCTGTGCCTGAAACGGGTCAAAATTGAAGCTTTTGAGTAAGCAAAACTCTCTAAAAATGGCAATTTTGGTCATTGTGAGGGTTTAAAAAGTGGTTATTCAACATGAGGCACGATCCATTTGACATTTTGAATCATTTTTGGTACAGTCCAAAAAATCAATTTTTGGATGAAAAACGATGACTCCGGACCTGTCGAACGATCCCAAAATGGTCCATAATGATGAAATTTTAACATTTAATCTTTTGACTCTAAATGACTGTTGGATGTGAATTATGACTTTGTCAACTAGAATAAGTGTGTTTAAAGTCATTTCTGTGCCTGAAACGGGTCAAAATGGAAGCTTTTGAGTAAGCAAAACTCTGTAAAAATGGCAATTTTGGTCACTGTGAGGGTTTAAACAGTGGTTATTCAACATGAGGCATGATCCAATTGACATTTTGAATCATTTTTGGTACAGTCCAAAAAATCAATTTTCGGATGAAAAACGATGACTCCGGACCTGTCGAACGATCCCAAAATGGTCAATATGGATGAAATTTCAACATTTAATCTTTTGACTCTAAATGACTGTTGGATGTGAATTATGAATTTGTCAACTAAAATAAGTGTGTTTAAAGTCATTTCTGTGCTTGAAACGGGTCAAAATTGAAGCTTTTGAGTAAGCAAAACTCTCTAAAAATGGCAATTTTGGTCACTGTGAGGGTTTAAAAAGTGGTTATTCAACATGAGGCACGATCCAATTGACATTTTGAATCATTTTTAGTACAGTCCAAAAAATCAATTTTCGGATGAAAAACGATGACTCCGGACCTGTCGAACGATCCCAAAATGGTCTATAATGATGAAATTTCAACATTTAATCTTTTGACTCTAAATGACTGTTGGATGTGAATTATGACTTTGGCAACTAAAATAAGTGTGTTTAAAGTCATTTCTGTGCATGAAACGGGTCAAAATTGAAGCTTTTGAGTAAGCAAAACTCTGTAAAAATGGCAATTTTGGTCACTGTGAGGGTTTAAAAAGTGGTTATTCAACATGAGGCATGATCCAATTGACATTTTGAATCATTTTTGGTACAGTCCAAAAAATCAATTTTCGGGTGAAAAACGATGACTCCGGACCTGTCGAACGATCCCAAAATGGTCTATAATGATGACATTTTAACATTTAATCTTTTGACTCTAAATGACTGTTGGATGTGAATTATGACTTTGTCAACTAAAATAAGTGTGTTTAAAGTCATTTCTGTGCCTGAAACGGGTCAAAATTGAAGCTTTTGAGTAAGCAAAACTCTGTAAAAATGGCAATTTTGGTCACTGTGAGAGTTTAAAAAGTGGTTATTCAACATGAGGCACGATCCAATTGACATTTTGAATCATTTTTGGTACAGTCCAAAAAATCAATTTTCGGATGAAAAACGATGACTCCGGACCTGTCGAACGATCCCAAAATGGTCTATAATGATGACATTTTAACATTTAATCTTTTGACTCTAAATGACTGTTGGATGTGAATTATGACTTTGTCAACTAAAATAAGTGTGTTTAAAGTCATTTCTGTGCCTGAAACGGGTCAAAATTGAAGCTTTTGAGTAAGCAAAACTCTTTAAAAATTTGCAATTTTGGTCACTGTGAGGGTTTAAAAAGTGGTTGTTCAACATGAGGCATGATCCAATTGACATTTTGAATCATTTTTGGTACAGTCCAAAAAATCAATTTTCGGATGAAAAACGATGACTCCGGACCTGTCGAACGATCCCAAAATGGTCTATAATGATGAAATTTTAACATTTAATCTTTTGACTCTAAATGACTGTTGGATGGGAATTATGACTTTGGCAACTAGAATAAGTGTGTTTAAAGTCATTTCTGTGCCTGAAACGGGTCAAAATGGAAGCTTTTGAGTAAGCAAAACTCTGTAAAAATGGCAATTTTGGTCACTGTGAGGGTTTAAAAAGTGGTTATTCAACATGAGGCACGATCCAATTGACATTTTGAATCATTTTTGGTACAGTCCAAAAAATCAATTTTCGGATGAAAAACGATGACTCCGGGCCTGTCGAACGATCCCAAAATGGTCCATAATGATGAAATTTCAACATTTAATCTTTTGACTCTAAATGACTGTTGGATGTGAATTATGACTTTGTCAACTAAAATAAATGTGTTTAAAGTCATTTCTGTGCCTGAAACGGGTCAAAATGGAAGCTTTTGAGTAAGCAAAACTCTGTAAATATGTCAATTTTGGTCACTGTGAGGGTTTAAAAAGTGGTTATTCAACATGAGGCACGATCCAATTGACATTTTGAATCATTTTTGGTACAGTCCAAAAAATCAATTTTCGGATGAAAAACGATGACTCCGGACCTGTCGAACGATCCCAAAATGGTCTATAATGATGACATTTTAACATTTAATCTTTTGACTCTAAATGACTGTTGGATGTGAATTATGACTTTGTCAACTAAAATAAGTGTGTTTAAAGTCATTTCTGTGCCTGAAACGGGTCAAAATTGAAGCTTTTGAGTAAGCAAAACTCTCTAAAAATGGCAATTTTGGTCATTGTGAGGGTTTAAAAAGTGGTTATTCAACATGAGGCACGATCCATTTGACATTTTGAATCATTTTTGGTACAGTCCAAAAAATAAATTTTTGGATGAAAAACGATGACTCCGGACCTGTCGAACGATCCCAAAATGGTCCATAATGATGAAATTTTAACATTTAATCTTTTGACTCTAAATGACTGTTGGATGTGAATTATGACTTTGTCAACTAGAATAAGTGTGTTTAAAGTCATTTCTGTGCCTGAAACGGGTCAAAATGGAAGCTTTTGAGTAAGCAAAACTCTGTAAAAATGGCAATTTTGGTCACTGTGAGGGTTTAAACAGTGGTTATTCAACATGAGGCATGATCCAATTGACATTTTGAATCATTTTTGGTACAGTCCAAAAAATCAATTTTCGGATGAAAAACGATGACTCCGGACCTGTCGAACGATCCCAAAATGGTCAATATGGATGAAATTTCAACATTTAATCTTTTGACTCTAAATGACTGTTGGATGTGAATTATGAATTTGTCAACTAAAATAAGTGTGTTTAAAGTCATTTCTGTGCTTGAAACGGGTCAAAATTGAAGCTTTTGAGTAAGCAAAACTCTCTAAAAATGGCAATTTTGGTCACTGTGAGGGTTTAAAAAGTGGTTATTCAACATGAGGCACGATCCAATTGACATTTTGAATCATTTTTAGTACAGTCCAAAAAATCAATTTTCGGATGAAAAACGACGACTCCGGACCTGTCGAACGATCCCAAAATGGTCTATAATGATGAAATTTCAACATTTAATCTTTTGACTCTAAATGACTGTTGGATGTGAATTATGACTTTGGCAACTAAAATAAGTGTGTTTAAAGTCATTTCTGTGCATGAAACGGGTCAAAATTGAAGCTTTTGAGTAAGCAAAACTCTGTAAAAATGGCAATTTTGGTCACTGTGAGGGTTTAAAAAGTGGTTATTCAACATGAGGCATGATCCAATTGACATTTTGAATCATATTTGGTACAGTCCAAAAAATCAATTTTCGGGTGAAAAACGATGACTCCGGACCTGTCGAACGATCCCAAAATGGTCTATAATGATGACATTTTAACATTTAATCTTTTGACTCTAAATGACTGTTGGATGTGAATTATGACTTTGTCAACTAAAATAAGTGTGTTTAAAGTCATTTCTGTGCCTGAAACGGGTCAAAATTGAAGCTTTTGAGTAAGCAAAACTCTGTAAAAATGGCAATTTTGGTCACTGTGAGAGTTTAAAAAGTGGTTATTCAACATGAGGCACGATCCAATTGACATTTTGAAAAATTTTTGGTACAGTCCAAAAAATCAATTTTCGGATGAAAAACGATGACTCCGGACCTGTCGAACGATCCCAAAATGGTCTATAATGATGAAATTTCAACATTTAATCTTTTGACTCTAAATGACTGTTGGATGTGAATTATGACTTTGTCAACTAAAATAAATGTGTTTAAAGTCATTTCTGTGCCTGAAACGGGTCAAAATGGAAGCTTTTGAGTAAGCAAAACTCTGTAAAAATGGCAATTTTGGTCACTGTGAGGGTTTAAAAAGTGGTTATTCAACATGAGGCACAATCCAATTGACATTTTGAATCATTTTTGGTACAGTCCAAAAAATCAATTTTCGGATAAAAAACGATGACTCCGGACCTGTCGAACGATCCCAAAATGGTCAATATGGATGAAATTTCAACATTTAATCTTTTGACTCTAAATGACTGTTGGATGTGAATTATGAATTTGTCAACTAAAATAAGTGTGTTTAAAGTCATTTCTGTGCTTGAAACGGGTCAAAATTGAAGCTTTTGAGTAAGCAAAACTCTCTAAAAATGGCAATTTTGGTCACTGTGAGGGTTTAAAAAGTGGTTATTCAACATGAGGCACGATCCAATTGACATTTTGAATCATTTTTGGTAAAGTCCAAAAAATCAATTTTCGGATGAAAAACGATGACTCCGGACCTGTCGAACGATCCCAAAATGGTCTATAATGATGACATTTTAACATTTAATCTTTTGACTCTAAATGACTGTTGGATGTGAATTATGATTTTGTCAATTAAAATAAGTGTGTTTAAAGTCATTTCTGTGCCTGAAACGGGTCAAAATTGAAGCTTTTGAGTAAGCAAAACTCTTTAAAAATGGCAATTTTGGTCACTGTGAGGGTTTAAAAAGTGGTTGTTCAACATGAGGCATGATCCAATTGACATTTTGAATCATTTTTGGTACAGTCCAAAAAATCAATTTTCGGATGAAAAACGATGACTCCGGACCTGTCGAACGATCCCAAAATGGTCTATAATGATGAAATTTTAACATTTAATCTTTTGACTCTAAATGACGGTTGGATGTGAATTATGACTTTGTCAACTAGAATAAGTGTGTTTAAAGTCATTTCTATGCCTGAAACGGGTCAAAATGGAAGCTTTTGAGTAAGCAAAACTCTGTAAAAATGGCAATTTTGGTCATTGTGAGGGTTTAAAAAGTGGTTATTCAACATGAGGCACGATCCAATTGACATTTTGAATCATTTTTGGTACAGTCCAAAAAATCAATTTTCGGATGAAAAACGATGACTCCGGACCTGTTGAACGATCCCAAAATGGTCTATAATGATGAAATTTCAACATTTAATCTTTTGACTCTAAATGACTGTTGGATGTGAATTATGACTTTGTCAACTAAAATAAATGTGTTTAAAGTCATTTCTGTGCCTGAAACGGGTCAAAATGGAAGCTTTTGAGTAAGCAAAACTCTGTAAATATGTCAATTTTGGTCACTGTGAGGGTTTAAAAAGTGGTTATTCAACATGAGGCACGATCCAATTGACATTTTGAATCATTTTTGGTACAGTCCAAAAAATCAATTTTCGGATGAAAAACGATGACTCCGGACCTGTCGAACGATCCCAAAATGGTCTATAATGATGACATTTTAACATTTAATCTTTTGACTCTAAATGACTGTTGGATGTGAATTATGACTTTGTCAACTAAAATAAATGTGTTTAAAGTCATTTCTGTGCCTGAAACGGGTCAAAATGGAAGCTTTTGAGTAAGCAAAACTCTGTAAATATGTCAATTTTGGTCACTGTGAGGGTTTAAAAAGTGGTTATTCAACATGAGGCACGATCCAATTGACATTTGGAATCATTTTTGGTACAGCCCAAAAAATCAATTTTCGGATGAAAAACGATGACTCCGGGCCTGTCGAACGATCCCAAAATGGTCTATAATGATGAAATTTCAACATTTAATCTTTTGACTCTAAATGACTGTTGGATGTGAATTATGACTTTGTCAACTAAAATAAATGTGTTTAAAGTCATTTCTGTGCCTGAAACGGGTCAAAATGGAAGCTTTTGAGTAAGCAAAACTCTGTAAATATGTCAATTTTGGTCACTGTGAGGGTTTAAAAAGTGGTTATTCAACATGAGGCACGATCCAATTGACATTTTGAATCATTTTTGATACAGTCCAAAAAATCAATTTTCGGATGAAAAACGATGACTCCGGACCTGTCGAACGATCCCAAAATGGTCTATAATGATGACATTTTAACATTTAATCTTTTGACTCTAAATGACTGTTGGATGTGAATTATGACTTTGTCAACTAAAATAAGTGTGTTTAAAGTCATTTCTGTGCCTGAAACGGGTCAAAATTGAAGCTTTTGAGTAAGCAAAACTCTCTAAAAATGGCAATTTTGGTCATTGTGAGGGTTTAAAAAGTGGTTATTCAACATGAGGCATGATCCAATTGACATTTTGAATCATTTTTGGTACAGTCCAAAAAATCAATTTTCGGATGAAAAACGATGACTCCGGACCTGTCGAACGATCCCAAAATGGTCAATATGGATGAAATTTCAACATTTAATCTTTTGACTCTAAATGACTGTTGGATGTGAATTATGAATTTGTCAACTAAAATAAGTGTGTTTAAAGTCATTTCTGTGCTTGAAACGGGTCAAAAGTGAAGCTTTTGAGTAAGCAAAACTCTGTAAAAATGGCAATTTTGGTCACTGTGAGGGTTTAAAAAGTGGTTATTCAACATGAGGCACGATCCAATTGACATTTTGAATCATTTTTAGTACAGTCCAAAAAATCAATTTTCGGATGAAAAACGATGACTCCGGACCTGTCGAACGATCCCAAAATGGTCTATAATGATGAAATTTCAACATTTAATCTTTTGACTCTAAATGACTGTTGGATGTGAATTATGACTTTGGCAACTAAAATAAGTGTGTTTAAAGTCATTTCTGTGCATGAAACCGGTCAAAATGGAAGCTTTTGAGTAAGCAAAACTCTGTAAAAATGGCAATTTTGGTCACTGTGAGGGTTTAAAAAGTGGTTATTCAACATGAGGCACGATCCAATTGACATTTTGAATCATTTTTGGTACAGTCCAAAAAATCAATTTTCGGATGAAAAACGATGACTCCGGACCTGTCGAACGACCCCAAAATGGTCTATAATGATAAAATTTTAACATTTAATCTTTTGACTCTAAATGACTGTTGGATGTGAATTATGACTTTGTCAACCAAAACAAGCGTGTTTAAAGTCATTTCTGTGCCTGAAACGGGTCAAAATTGAAGCTTTTGAGTAAGCAAAACTCTGTAAAAATGGCAATTTTGGTCACTGTGAGGGTTTAAAACGTGGTTATTCAACATGAGGCACGATCCAATTGACATTTTGAATCATTTTTAGTACAGTCCAAAAAATCAATTTTCGGATGAAAAACGATGACTCCGGACCTGTCGAACGATCCCAAAATGGTCTATAATTATGAAACTTTAACATTTAATCTTTTGACTCTAAATGACTGTTGGATGTGAATTATGACTTTGTCAACTAAAATAAGTGTGTTTAAAGTCATTTCTGTGCCCGAAACGGGTCAAAATTGAAGCTTTTGAGTAAGCAAAACTCTGTAAAAATGGCAATTTTGGTCACTGTGAGGGTTTAAAAAGTGGTTATTGAACATGAGGCACGATCCACTTGACATTTTGAATCATTTTTGGTACAGTCCAAAAAATCAATTTTCGTATGAAAAACGATAACTCCGGACCTGTCGAACGATCTCAAAATGGTCAATTCAATGAAATTTCAACATTTAATCTTTTGACTCTAAATGACTGTTGGATGTGAATTATGACTTTGTCAACTAAAATAAGTGTGTTTAAAGTCATTTCTGTGCCTGAAACGGGTTAAAATTGAAGCTTTTGAGTAAGCAAAACTCTTTAAAAATGGCAATTTTGGTCACTGTGAGGGTTTAAAAAGTGGTTATTCAACATGAGGCACGATCCAATTGACATTTTGAATCATTTTTGGTACAGTCCAAAAAATCAATTTTCGGATGAAAAACGATGACTCCGGACCTGTCGAACGATCCCAAAATGGTCAATATGGATGAAATTTCAACATTTAATCTTTTGACTCTAAATGACTGTTGGATGTGAATTATGAATTTGTCAACTAAAATAAGTGTGTTTAAAGTCATTTCTGTGCCTGAAACGGGTCAAAATTGAAGCTTTTGAGTAAGCAAAACTCTCTAAAAATGGCAATTTTGGTCATTGTGAGGGTTTAAAAAGTGGTTATTCAACATGAGGCACGATCCATTTGACATTTTGAATCATTTTTGGTACAGTCCAAAAAATCAATTTTTGGATGAAAAACGATGACTCCGGACCTGTCGAACGATCCCAAAATGGTCCATAATGATGAAATTTTAACATTTAATCTTTTGACTCTAAATGACTGTTGGATGTGAATTATGACTTTGTCAACTAGAATAAGTGTGTTTAAAGTCATTTCTGTGCCTGAAACGGGTCAAAATGGAAGCTTTTGAGTAAGCAAAACTCTGTAAAAATGGCAATTTTGGTCACTGTGAGGGTTTAAACAGTGGTTATTCAACATGAGGCATGATCCAATTGACATTTTGAATCATTTTTGGTACAGTCCAAAAAATCAATTTTCGGATGAAAAACGATGACTCTGGACCTGTCGAACGATCCCCAAATGGTCTATAATGATGAAATTTTAACATTTAATCTTTTGACTCTAAATGATTGTTGGATGTGAATTATGACTTTGTCAACTAAAATAAGTGTGTTTAAAGTCATTTCTGTGCCTGAAACGGGTCCAAATTGAAGCTTTTGAGTAAGCAAAACTCTGTAAAAATGGCAATTTTGGTCACTGTGAGGGTTTAAAAAGTGGTTATTCAACATGAGGCCCGTTCCAATTGACATTTTGAATCATTTTTGGTACAGTCCAAAAAATCAATTTTCGGATGAAAAACGATGACTCCGGACCTGTCGACTGATCTCAAAATGGTCAATATGGATGAAATTTCAACATTTATTCTTTTGACTCTAAATGACTGTTGGATGTGAATTATGACTTTGTCAACTAAAATAAGTGTGTTTAAAGTCATTTCTGTGCCTGAAACGGGTCAAAATTGAAGCTTTTGAGTAAGCAAAACTCTGTAAAAATGGCAATTTTGGTCACTGTGAGGGTTTAAACAGTGGTTATTCAACATGAGGCATGATCCAATTGACATTTTGAATCATTTTTGGTACAGTCCAAATAATCAATTTTCGGATGAAAAACGATGACTCCGGACCTGTCGAACGATCCCCAAATGGTCTATAATGATGAAATTTTAACATTTAATCTTTTGACTCTAAATTACTGTTGGATGTGAATTATGACTTTGTCAACTAAAATAAGTGTGTTTAAAGTCATTTCTGTGCCTGAAACGGGTCAAAATTGAAGCTTTTGAGTAAGCAAAACTCTGTAAAAATGGCAATTTTGGTCACTGTGAGGGTTTAAAAAGTGGTTATTCAACATGAGGCCCGTTCCAATTGACATTTTGAATCATTTTTGGTACAGTCCAAAAAATAAATTTTTCGATGAAAAACGATGACTCCGGACCTGTCGACTGATCTCAAAATGGTCAATATGGATGAAATTTCAACATTTATTCTTTTGACTCTAAATGACTGTTGGATGTGAATTATGACTTTGTCAACTAAAATAAGTGTGTTTAAAGTCATTTCTGTGCCTGAAACGGGTCAAAATTGAAGCTTTTGAGTAAGCAAAACTCTGTAAAAATGGCAATTTTGGTAACTGTGAGGGTTTAAAAAGAGGTTATTCAACATGATGCACGATCCAATTGACATTTTGAATCATTTTTGGTACAGTCCAAAAAATCAATTTTCGGATGAAAAACGATGACTCCCGACCTGTCGAACGATCTCAAAATGGTCAATATGGATGAAATTTCAACATTTATTCTTTTGACTCTAAATGACTGTTGGATGTGAATTATGACTTTGTCAACTAAAATAAGTGTGTTTAAAGTCATTTCTGTGCCTGAAACGGGTCAAAATTGAAGCTTTTGAGTAAGCAAAACTCTGTAAAAATGGCAATTTTGGTAACTGTGAGGGTTTAAAAAGTGGTTATTCAACATGATGCACGATCCAATTGACATTTTGAATCATTTTTGGTACAGTCCAAAAAATCAATTTTCGGATGAAAAACGATGACTCCGGACCTGTCGAACAATCCCAAAATGGTCAATATGGATGAAATTTCAACATTTAATCTTTTGACTCTAAATGACTGTTGGATGTGAATTATGACTTTGTCAATTAAAATAAGTGTGTTTAAAGTCATTTCTGTGCCCGAAACGGGTCAAAATTGAAGCTTTTGAGTAAGCAAAACTCTGTAAAAATGGCAATTTTGGTCACTGTGAGGGTTTAAAAAGTGGTTATTCAACATGATGCACGATCCAATTGACATTTTGAATCATTTTTGGTACAGTCCAAAAAATCAAATTTCGGATGAAAAACGATGACTCTGGACCTGTCGAACGACCCCAAAATGGTCTATAATGATGAAATTTTAACATTTAATCTTTTGACTCTAAATGACTGTTGGATGTGAATTATGACTTTGTCAACTAAAACAAGTGTGTTTAAAGTCATTTCTGTGCCTGAAACGGGTCAAAATTGAAGCTTTTGAGTAAGCAAAACTCTGTAAAAATGGCAATTTTGGTCACTGTGAGGGTTTAAAAAGTGGTTTTCAACATGAGGCATGATCCAATTGACATTTTGAATCATTTTTGGTACAGTCCAAAAAATCAATTTTCGGATGAAAAATGATGACTCCGGACCTGTCGAACGATCCCAAAATGGTCTATAATGATGAAATTTTAACATTTAATCTTTTGACTCTAAATTACTGTTGGATGTGAATTATGACTTTGTCAACTAAAATAAGTGTTTTTAAAGTCATTTCTGTGCCCGAAACGGGTCAAAATTGAAGCTTTTGAGTAAGCAAAACTCTGTAAAAATGGCAATTTTGGTCACTGTGAGGGTTTAAAAAGTGGGTATTCAACATGAGGCGCGATCCAATTGACATATTGAATCATTTTTGGTACAGTCCAAAAAATCAATTTTCGGATGAAAAACGATGACTCCGGACCTGTCGAACGACCCCAAAATGGTCTATAATGATGAAATTTTAACATTTAATCTTTTGACTCTAAATGACTGTTGGATGTGAATTATGACTTTGTCAACTAAAACAAGTGTGTTTAAAGTCATTTCTGTGCCTGAAACGGGTCAAAATTGAAGCTTTTGAGTAAGCAAAACTCTGTAAAAATGGCAATTTTGGTCACTGTGAGGGTTTAAAACGTGGTTATTCAACATGAGGCACGATCCAATTGACATTTTGAATCATTTTTAGTACAGTCCAAAAAATCAATTTTCGGATGAAAAACGATGACTCCGGACCTGTCGAACGATCCCAAAATGGTCTATAATGATGAAATTTCAACATTTAATCTTTTGACTCTAAATGACTGTTGGATGTGAATTATGACTTTGGCAACTAAAATAAGTGTGTTTAAAGTCATTTCTGTGCCTGAAACGGGTCAAAATTGAAGCTTTTGAGTAAGCAAAACCCTGTAAAAATGGCAATTTTGGTCACTGTGAGAGTTTAAAAAGTGGTTATTCAACATGAGGCACGATCCAATTGACATTTTGAATCATTTTTGGTACAGTCCAAAAAATCAATTTTCGGATGAAAAATGATGACTCCGGACCTGTCGAACGATCCCAAAATGGTCTATAATGATGAAATTTCAAGATTTAATCTTTTGACTCTAAATGACTGTTGGATGTGAATTATGACTTTGTCAACTAAAATAAATGTGTTTAAAGTCATTTCTGTGCCTGAAACGGGTCAAAATGGAAGCTTTTGAGTAAGCAAAACTCTGTAAAAATGGCAATTTTGGTCACTGTGAGGGTTTAAAAAGTGGTTATTCAACATGAGGCACGATCCAATTGACATTTTGAATCATTTTTGGTACAGTCCAAAAAATCAATTTTCGGATGTAAAACGATGACTCCGGACCTGTCGAACGATTCCAAAATGGTCAATATGGATGAAATTTCAACATTTAATCTTTTGACTCTAAATGACTGTTGGATGTGAATTATGAATTTGTCAACTAAAATAAGTGTGTTTAAAGTCATTTCTGTGCCTGAAACGGGTCAAAATTGAAGCTTTTGAGTAAGCAAAACTCTCTAAAAATGGCAATTTTGGTCACTGTGAGGGTTTAAAAAGTGGTTATTCAACATGAGGCACGATCCAATTGACATTTTGAATCATTTTTGGTACAGTCCAAAAAATCAATTTTCGGATGAAAAACGATGATTCCGGACCTGTCGAACGATCCCAAAATGGTGTATAATGATGACATTTTAACATTTAATCTTTTGACTCTAAATGACTGTTGGATGTGAATTATGATTTTGTAAACTAAAATAAGTGTGTTTAAAGTCATTTCTGTGCCTGAAACGGGTCAAAATTGAAGCTTTTGAGTAAGCAAAACTCTTTAAAAATGGCAATTTTGGTCACTGTGAGGGTTTAAAAAGTGGTTGTTCAACATGAGGCATGATCCAATTAACATTTTGAATCATTTTTGGTACAGTCAAAAAAATCAATTTTCGGATGAAAAACGATGACTCCGGACCTGTCGAACTATCCCAAAATGGTCTATAATGATGAAATTTTAACATTTAATCTTTTGACTCTAAATGACTGTTGGATGTGAATTATGACTTTGTCAACTAGAATAAGTGTGTTTAAAGTCATTTCTATGCCTGAAACGGCTCAAAATGGAAGCTTTTGAGTAAGCAAAACTCTGTAAAAATGGTAATTTTGGTCATTGTGAGGGTTTAAAAAGTGGTTATTCAACATGAGGCACGATCCAATTGACATTTTGAATCATTTTTGGTACAGTCCAAAAAATCAATTTTCGGATGAAAAACGATGACTCCGGACCTGTCGAACGATCCCAAAATGGTCTATAATGATGAAATTTCAACATTTAATCTTTTGACTCTAAATGACTGTTGGATGTGAATTATGACTTTGTCAACTAAAATAAATGTGTTTAAAGTCATTTCTGTGCCTGAAACGGGTCAAAATGGAAGCTTTTGAGTAAGCAAAACTCTGTAATTATGTCAATTTTGGTCACTGTGAGGGTTTAAAAAGTGGTTATTCAACATGAGGCACGATCCAATTGACATTTTGAATCATTTTTGGTACAGTCCAAAAAATCAATTTTCGGATGAAAAACGATGACTCCGGACCTGTCGAACGATCCCAAAATGGTCTATAATGATGACATTTTAACATTTAATCTTTTGACTCTAAATGACTGTTGGATGTGAATTATGACTTTGTCAACTAAAATAAGTGTGTTTAAAGTCATTTCTGTGCCTGAAACGGGTCAAAATTGAAGCTTTTGAGTAAGCAAAACTCTTTAAAAATGGCAATTTTGGTCACTGTGAGGGTTTAAAAAGTGGTTGTTCAACATGAGGCATGATCCAATTGACATTTTGAATCATTTTTGGTACAGTCCAAAAAATCAATTTTCGGATGAAAAACGATGACTCCGGACCTGTCGAACGATCCCAAAATGGTCTATAATGATGAAATTTTAACATTTAATCTTTTGACTCTAAATGACTGTTGGATGTGAATTATGACTTTGTCAACTAGAATAAGTGTGTTTAAAGTCATTTCTGTGCCTGAAACTGGTCAAAATGGAAGCTTTTGAGTAAGCAAAACTCTGTAAAAATGGCAATTTTGGTCATTGTGAGGGTTTAAAAAGTGGTTATTCAACATGAGGCACGATCCAATTGACATTTTGAATCATTTTTGGTACAGTCCAAAAAATCAATTTTCGGATGAAAAACGATGACTCCGGACCTGTCAAACGATCCCAAAATGGTCTATAATGATGAAATTTCAACATTTAATCTTTTGACTCTAAATGACTGTTGGATGTGAATTATGACTTTGTCAACTAAAATAAATGTGTTTAAAGTCATTTCTGTGCCTGAAACGGGTCAAAATGGAAGCTTTTGAGTAAGCAAAACTCTGTAAATATGTCAATTTTGGTCACTGTGAGGGTTTAAAAAGTGGTTATTCAACATGAGGCACGATCCAATTGACATTTTGAATCATTTTTGGTACAGTCCAAAAAATCAATTTTCGGATGAAAAACGATGACTCCGGACCTTTCGAACGATCCCAAAATGGTCTATAATGATGACATTTTAACATTTAATCTTTTGACTCTAAATGACTGTTGGATGTGAATTATGACTTTGTCAACTAAAATAAGTGTGTTTAAAGTCATTTCTGTGCCTGAAACGGGTCAAAATTGAAGCTTTTGAGTAAGCAAAACTCTTTAAAAATGGCAATTTTGGTCACTGTGAGGGTTTAAAAAGTGGTTGTTCAACATGAGGCATGATCCAATTGACATTTTGAATCATTTTTGGTACAGTCCAAAAAATCAATTTTCGGATGAAAAACGATGACTCCGGACCTGTCGAACGATCCCAAAATGGTCTATAATGATGAAATTTTAACATTTAATCTTTTGACTCTAAATGACTGTTGAATGTGAATTATGACTTTGTCAACTAGAATAAGTGTGTTTAAAGTCATTTCTGTGCCTGAAACGGGTCAAAATGGAAGTTTGAGTAAGCAAAACTCTGTAAAAATGGCAATTTTGGTCACTGTGAGGGTTTAAAAAGTGGTTATTCAACATGAGGCACGATCCAATTGACATTTTGAATCATTTTTGGTACAGTCCAAAAAATCAATTTTCGGATGAAAAACAATGACTCCGGGCCTGTCGAACGATCCCAAAATGGTCTATAATGATGAAATTTCAACATTTAATCTTTTGACTCTAAATGACTGTTGGATGTGAATTATGACTTCGTCAACTAAAATAAGTGTGTTTAAAGTCATTTCTGTGCCTGAAACGGGTCAAAATTGAAGCTTTTGAGTAAGCAAAACTCTGTAAAAATGGCAATTTTGGTCACTGTGAGGGTTTAAAAAGTGGTTATTCAACATGAGGCACGATCCAATTGACATTTTGAATCATTTTTGGTACAGTACAAAAAATCAATTTTCGGATGAAAAACGATGACTCCGGACCTTTCGAACGATCCCAAAATGGTCAATATGGATGAAATTTCAACATTTAATCTTTTGACTCTAAATGACTTTGGATGTAAATTATGACTTTGTCAACTAAAATAAGTGTGTTTAAAGTCATTTCTGTGCCTGAAACGGGTCAAAATTGAAGCTTTTGAGTAAGCAAAACTCTGTAAAAATGGCAATTTTGGTCACTGTGAGGGTTTAAAAAGTGGTTATTCAACATGAGGCACGATCCAATTGACATTTTGAATCATTTTTGGTACAGTCCAAAAAATCAATTTTCGGATGAAAAACGATGACTCCGGACCTGTCGAACGATCCCAAAATGGTCAATATGGATGAAATTTCAACATTTAATCTTTTGACTCTAAATGACTGTTGGATGTGAATTATGACTTTGTCAACTAAAATAAGTATGTTTAAAGTCATTTCTGTGCCTGAAACGGGTCAAAATGAAAGCTTTTGAGTAAGCAAAACTCTGTAAAAATGGCAATTTTGGTCACTGTGAGGGTTTAAAAAGTGGTTATTCAACATGAGGCACGATCCAATTGACATTTTGAATCATTTTTGGTACAGTCCAAAAAATCAATTTTCGGATGAAAAACGATGACTCCGGACCTGTCGAACGATCCCAAAATGGTCAATATGGATGAAATTTCAACATTTAATCTTTTGACTCTAAATGACTGTTGGATGTGAATTATGACTTTGTCAACTAAAATAAGTGTGTTTAAAGTCATTTCTGTGCCTGAAACGGGTCAAAATGGAAGCTTTTGAGTAAGCAAAACTCTGTAAAAATGGCAATTTTGGTCACTGTGAGGGTTTAAAAAGTGGTTATTCAACATGAGGCACGATCCAATTGACATTTTGAATCATTTTTGGTACAGTCCAAAAAATCAATTTTCGGATGAAAAACGATGACTCCGGACCTGTCGAACGATCCCAAAATGGTCAATATGGATGAAATTTCAACATTTAATCTTTTGACTCTAAATGACTGTTGGATGTGAATTATGACTTTGTCAACTAAAATAAGTGTGTTTAAAGTCATTTCTGTGCCTGAAACGGGTCAAAATTGAAGCTTTTGAGTAAGCAAAACTCTGTAAAAATGGCAATTTTGGTCACTGTGAGGGTTTAAAAAGTGGTTGTTCAACATGAGGCATGATCCAATTGACATTTTGAATCATTTTTGGTACAGTCCCAAAAATCAATTTTCGGATGAAAAACGATGACTCCGGACCTGTCGAACGACCCCAAAATGGTCTATAATGATGAAATTTTAACATTTAATCTTTTGACTCTAAATGACTGTTGGATGTGAATTATGACTTTGTCAACTAGAATAAGTGTGTTTAAAGTCATTTCTGTGCCTGAAACGGGTCAAAATGGAAGCTTTTGAGTATGCCAAACTCTGTAAAAATGGCAATTTTGGTCACTGTGAGGGTTTAAAAAGTGGTTATTCAACATGAGGCACGATCCAATTGACATTTTGAATCATTTTTGGTACAGTCCAAAAAATCAATTTTCGAATGAAAAACGATGACTCCGGACCTGTTGAACGATCCCAAAATGGTCAATATGGATGAAATTTTAACATTTAATCTTTTGACTCTTTTGCCAAAAATCCGCAATTCGCAAGATGGCGGGTTTTTTACTTGGTCGCGCTTCAAAAATACAACATTGCGCGCCGCGTTGGCTTACTGTGATTCTGAGTTCCCCGAGTTGTTTTTCCTCCCGGTTTGCGTGTGCTGCGCCATTTTGGATCTTGCTGCGTGATCACGCAAGAGGTTTTCGACCGCGAGTACATCATCGCAGCCCACCATCTTGCACACCGAGAGTTTGACAACGCGAGTACGTCATAAGGGCCCGCGATCACGTATCGCGGGAGTAAACAATTGCCAACACGTAGATGCGGCGCGCAGCTGACTTCCGGCGGGAGATTTGTACAGCTCGCTTTCCCGAACTTGCAAAAATTGCAATTCTGCACAAGAAATCCACCGCAGGCAGTACAAACCCGAAAATGATGATTTTGATCAGAATAACTCCTCAGATTGACATTTGGCTGCACTTTATGGTGCAAGGAGTCCATTTTTGGGGAGGTGGGAGGAAGGAAGTGCCCCAGACTCTCCAACTTCCTGTTCTTGTCCAGCAGGCTCCTCCCAGTGCTTTGTCCATGTCCTAGTCACTTTTCATTTGGATCTGGAGCTGGAAGGATTACACTTTGTGGCTGCTGGTGGATATTTGTATTTGATGACTTTTTGGACTTATGGATCACTTTTGAATTTGAGATTTTACAAGTAAGTTGGTGTTGTTTGTTTGGGGCATTGCAGTTGCTGCAACTACAATTTAAGAACTTTTTCTCAACTTTAAAAAATATATATTGTGGGTAGCCACAGTATCCAGTAGGCCCAGGGTGAGTCATGGGTGCATGATACAACTGTTTCTGTGAGTTTTGTTGAACTTAAATCTCATTTATGTCATTGAATTTTAGCTCACTATATGTGGATTTTGTTTTTTTAATTTTGGGGTGCCTGTAAAGCCACACTAGCCAGTAGGCCCAGGGGTAGTGAGTGGTGCATGGACCAAGTCTCTCTGTGGGGTGTCTTGAATTTAAACATCATTGAGGGCATGGATGGCATTGGATTGTGGTGATTTTTGTGTTTTTTTTACTTCTTGGGGTTTTGTTGGGGCCTGGCCATGTGGGTGGGGGCCATTTTGAAGCCTGGTCCAGGCAGAGCCTGGCCATGTGGCTGGGGGTCAAGGGGGCATTTTGAAGCCAGGCAGTGTGCTCAGGCCGGCACCCAGTTTGCCTTGCTTTCATCCATTATGCCCAGGGGTACTCAGTGGTGAATGGACCAAGTCTTTCTGTGTGGTGTCTTGCATTTAAACATCATTGAGGGCATGGATGGCATTGGATTGTGGTCATTTTTGTGTGTTTTTCGACTTCTTGGGGTGTTGTTGGGGCCTGGCCATGTGGGTGGGGGCCATTTTGAGGCCTGGTCCAGGCAGGGCCTTGCCATGTGGCTGGGGTACAAGGGGCTATTTTGAAGCCTGGCATTGTCCTCAGGACTTCACCCAGTTTGACTTGCTTTCATCCATTAGGCCCAGGGGTACTCAGTGGTGCATGTACCAAGTCTTTCTGTGTGGTGGCTTGAATTTAAACATCATTGAGGGCATGGATGGCATTGGAGTGTGGTGATTTTGGTGTGTTTTTCGACTTTTTGGGGGTGGTGTTGGGGCTTGGCCATGTCGGTGGGGGCCATTTTGAGGCCTGGTCCAGGCAGGGCCTGGCCATGTGGCTGGGGGTCAAGGGGCCATTTTGAAGCCAGGCAGTGTGCTCAGGCATGCACCCAGTTTGCCTTACTTTCATCCATTATGCCCAGGGGTACTCAGTGGTGCATGGACCAAGTCTTTCTGTGGGGTGTCTTGAATTTAAACATCATTGAGGGCATGGATGGCATTGGATTGTGGTGATTTTTGTGTGTTTTTCGACTTTTTGGGGTGGTGTTGGGGCCTGGCCATGGGGGTGGGGGCCATTTTGAGGCCTGGTCCAGGCAGGGCCTGGCCATGTGGCTGGGGGTCAAGGGGGCATTTTGAAGCCAGGCAGTGTGCTCAGGCCTGCACCCAGTTTGCCTTGCTTTGGTATACACCTGTTACAACGCAACTTTTACAACTACCTACCATTACAACGCAACTTTTACAACGCATACCATTACAACGCATTGCGCTGGGGGGCGCTCTAGGATAGGGAATAAGTTTAATTTACTATCCAACACCTTCCCTAGTGTCCACGGGGACTGGAGTTGGAATAGTAAATTATACTTACCACTATCCAGCACCTCTAAGCGCTATGCGTTGTAATGGTATGCGTTGTAATGGTCGCGTTGTAATGGTAGGTAGTTGTAATGGTATGCGTTGTAACATCATATATCCCCTTGCTTTCATCCATTAGGCCCAGGGGTACTCAGTGGTGCATGGACCAAATCTTTCTTTGGGGTGTCTTGAATTTAAACATCATTGAGGGCATGGATGGCATTGAATTGTGGTGATTTTGTGTGTTTGTTGACTTCTTGGGGTGTTGTTGGGGCCTGGTCATGTGGGTGGGGGCCATTTTGAGGCCTGGTCCAGGCAGGGCCTGGCCATGTGGCAGGGGGTCAAGGAACCATTTTGAAGCCAGGCAGTGTGTTCAGGCCTGCACACAGTTTGACTTGCTTTCATCCATTAGGCCCAGGGGTACTCAGTGGTGCATGGACCAAGTCTTTCTGTGGGGTGTCTTGAATTTAAACATCATTGAGGGCATGGGTGGCATTGGATTGTGGTGATTTTTGTGTGTTTTTCAACCTTTTGGGGTGTTGTTGGGGCCTGGCCATGTGGGTGGGGGCCATTTTGATGCCTGGTCCAGGCAGGGCCTGGCCATGTGGGTGGGGGTCAAGGGGCCATTTTGAAGCCAGGCAGTGTGCTTTGTGCCATAGGCCTGCTGTACCCAGTATGCCTTGCTTTCCTCCATTATGCCCAGGGGTACTCAGTGGTGCATGAAACAACTCTCTCTGTGTGGTCTCTCTTCTATTAATGTAAACATCCATTTTTTTTTAGAAATAAATTTCCTATTTTTATTTTTGGTCTTTTCCGTTTTGGGGGGTGTTGTAATAATAATAAATGCCTAGTTGCACACTAATAATTGAAGCACGACGAATGCAACATTTATTTAACTGATGTTCCTCTGGCTTCCTTTGCTTTTAGGTGCACAAAGACGAATCAGCCTCATCGTTCATCATCAGTGCCAGGAAGAAGTCCTGCTGCGGTGTGTGCAGCACAATGTCACGTGACGTCACGTGTGGCCACAGACAACTTTGCAACTCGTGCAACCGCGGCCTACTGTCCTGACATCTGAAGAAGATGGGCCCAAAAAAAGGTGGCCGTAGCTCCTCTACCAAGAAAGTTGCCAGTAAGAAGGAGCAGAAGAATCAAGTGGCCCCACTTACCAAGGAGACTGGTGTGCTGACCAGCACATTTTTGGGGAAAAAAACCTATGCCTGCAGCAGCGGGGTCCGCCGGGGACCAAGCTTAGAGCAGCACCTCTGTTTTATTGGGCTCAGTGCCACCACGCCAAGTTAGGTCCAAGTTCATGAGTGCTGCAGAGGCAGCCACTTTAATTGCTCAATCACCATCGACCAGTGATGTTGGCTCATCGCAAGAAAGTAGCATCCAATCAATGCAGGGTGTAACTCATCTGACGAGTGTTCAACAACCACTGCCACAACAACAACCACTGGTGCAAGTAGTACAAGCGCAAGTACATGCGCAAGTACATGCGCAAGGAGAGGCGCAAGGAGAGGCGCAAGTAGAGACACAAGGAGAGGCACGTGGAGAGGTGCATGGAGAGGCGCAACTAGAGGCGCATGGAGTGGCACAACTGCCCACAATGCTTGTTCCTCCAGAAGTAGGGGCACATCAGGAAATCAAGATTGAAGCCGAGGTATCAGCCGAGGAAGCCACTGCTCCTGATGATGATCCATTGTCTTCCAGATCCCCAGCAAGAAAAAGGTCAAGGAGGGCTACTACAAGTTCTTCTTCAAGCTCCCTTCCTTCTGATGATCTTGATGGTGATTGGAACCCACCAATGCAGTCTGAGAGTGAGGCACGCCATGATCCGACAAAGGTAGCTAAGCCTAAAAGGAATGTTCCCCCAAGGCTTTCAGTTATGGGTGTTGACGATGAACAAGAAGTGGTGTACTCTGCTGCTGATGAACAGTCTGACGACGACCCAGTCATCACAGTCGTCACTCCAGACCCAGCGGGCATGCAGCAGGCAGACGTTTTTACCCTATCCCAAATTGCTGCTGCGCGCGATGTGGGCGGCGTGGCACTAGTACCACCACCAACGCAGTTAACTACTAAACCAACACGACCTACAGCTTCCATATTTTCTCGTCAGAAGGGCCGGCAGGAACCTCCATCCAGCTCGACCTCCATTACCTCAAGTAGTGGTGCTGTAAGTGTGCAACAGAGTCAAATTCAGCCACGCCCATCCTCCACTTCATCTGGCATTGAAACTGAAAGTAGCACCTCCACCACAAGCAGACATCTCCAGTCCCCAGTTTGGGACTTCTTTAGTGTTAGCAAAAAGGCAGAAAACATGGTCGTTTGTTTGATTTGTAAAATTGTAGTTAGTCGGGGTAAGCTTGGTACCAACTATGGTACCGGAGGCCAGGGAGGTCATCTCCAAAAACACCACACTATCATTTGGGATGCGCCCCTAAGGAAGATCCGGGAAGCCAAAAGAAAAACAAATCCAAATGTATCCATTCATATTGCATCTGATGATGACGAGGGGCTGATCGTGCAGGGGGGAAGTGAAGAAGCAACAGACATTTTTTCTGGTACACCCAGTACCCCTGGCAGCAGCACTGCAGTGGTAGCGCCCACACCCTGTACTCCTGCAACATGTATGAGGCACACTAAGAGTCTGGGAGGGACACCAATGCGAAAAAGTACATCAATGAGCCTAACTGGGTTGAAGAAGTCTGCATCATCATCATCATCACCACGTATGAAAACGGTCCAGACCACCATTAAAAGCATGTTTTGTTCAGATGTGCCATTTGAACGCAACCACCCAACAGGGAATGTCTTTATAATGCAATACTGGCTAAAATTTTAGCGCTGGACCGTCTCCTTTTTTCTTTTGTGGAAGGGGTGGGTTTTCTGGAATTTGTGGCAATGTTAGGAATCGAGCTAGTCCTATCTCTGTGACCATGCCTTGCCATCACATGACCAGGGATAGGTAGATAAAAAACCAGTCCTACCTTTAGCTCATTGCTCGATATTGCCAGTGTTTGGATCCCCTTCCTGGTTGTTGGTTGCTGAAGTCTGCAGAGCTGAGCCTCCTCATCTATTGCCTTAATCCCTTGTTGCTGACCTGTTTCCTCTCACGGGCTCGGGAGAGGGTTAGTGTTTTTTCCCATCTTCGTTTTGGTCCCTTCCTCGTCTTTCTCTTTCTCTGTTTAGTTAGTTAGAGGTATCCTGGTATTCCCTTCCCTTCTTCCTTTATTTTGTTTCCAGTCCCTGTATTCTTTAGTCATTTTTTGTTAGGGTGATTCGGGGGCTCCCGTTCACTCCAGCGTGTCTGTTGTTTTGGAACGCTGACTTTCTGAGACGAAGCCGCTACCTCTAGCGCGTCTCGGTTAGATTACGATCCGCCTCGTTATTTGCGGAAGTGACGTTTCGGGTCACTCCGCGGCGGTTTCAATTCCATTAGCGCTGCTGGAATAGTGCAACGGAGGGTTTCCCTGCTCTTTGCCCCTTCGAAGTAATTTGTTTTCCACTACGGGGTTTTTTGGTAGCGGCTGCTAGCCGTCCCTGACCTTTTTCCCCACGTTTATTATTTTGGTACAAGGACATTTGCCGAAATCGCTCTCTTCCCAATTCTGCTAAAGTCAGTAGTGCAGACAAAGGAGTACTACGTTATTTTGCTGCAGTACTCCACCTCTTTATGAAGCAAAGCCTGCAAGTGTCACAGGTGAGAAGGGTTGTAGGGTGGATAAGGCATGGTCAAGGGAGGTTGATTACATTAGAATCCAGTACCTATGAAAGGTGTTGTTTCTTTCATTTTTGCTACAGGTGCAGAAGCGTAAAGACAAAGGGAGCAGTGTCCTGTTACCTACAAGGGTGGTAGACTTGGTGTCTCCTCTTTATTACCACCCTCTTTTCTGGTCCATAGGTGCACCCACAGTGTTTCTCCTGTGGGTGTCCAGTGGGCGGGAGAAGGGGATTGGTGCATGCTACGTTCCTGCAGTGCTTGGGCCGGTGGGAGTCTAACAGAATATCGAGCCCACGTTAATATAGCACTGCCCGGACTAGCATGGATGAGGAAGGGAATCCGCTGGGTGGCGGTACGGGGGGCCCCTCAATGCAGGATATCATGGGAGCTGTACATACCCTGCAGGCACAGGTGCAAGAGTTGCAGCAGGAGAATGTAGGGCTGAAGCAGGAGTTAGTGGCGGTGAGGGCCCGTGAACAGTCACAGCAGAGGGGAACTACTCCCGTGATTCAGCCAGCTACCTTCCAGTACACTGGAGGGGCGGGATCTAGTACTGCAAGCGGCGGTTCACCTATAGCAGTAACAGTCTCCACTCCTGTGGCAGTGCCCTTGGCCCCCCCTGAGAGATTCACAGGAGAGAGTGACAAATTCGGAACCTTTATGAACCAGTGTCAACTGCACTTTATGTGCAGAACTAATGCCTTTCCTGACGACTCTGCTAAGATTGCGTTCATATTATCGTATCTGGCTGGTAACGCGGCCCAATGGGCAATTCCGTTAGTGGAAAATAACGACCGGGTGTTGTACAACTATCAGGCGTTTAAGGTTTTGATGCATAGTCTATTTGCCAAACATGCGTTCATGCAGGCCAGTGACGCCGAACTGTTGAAATTACGGCAGGGCAGGCAGGACTTGTTGTCTTATATAGCCAACTTCAACCGCTTGGTCTCTGAGACGCATTGGCCGACTGAAAAGAGGACGTCCTTATTCTATCAGGGTTTAAACGAAGAATTGAAGGACATAGTGTCTCAAGTGGTGGATCCGCCGGAGGACTGTGCGGCGTTCATAGACTTGGTAGTGAAACTGAACCATAGGGTGACAGAACGGCAAGGAGAACGTAGCCGATTTCAGTACTCAAGAGGTGGTTATGTGAGACCAGAGGTAAAAGCGGGAGGAGAGAGTAAAGTCACACCTGAGCCTATGGAGATAGGTGGAGTACGAGGTCCTTTGACTCTAGAGGAAAAGAAGAGAAGGAGAGAGAAGAATTTGTGTCTGTATTGCGGACAGGGGGGGCATTTCACACGTGATTGTCCCGTGAAACCTTCTGGATCAGGGTTTGGGAAAAAGGTGGCATACATACAAGTGGAGCGGATAGCGGAGAAGGAAAGGAAAGTACAATATGAAGTGGTGGGGGCGATTGATCAGGTCCCTAGGCATTTTGTGATTAATGCTCAGCTATTGATATCCGCGCAGAACCGTGTCCCGGTGTCTGTGTTACTTGATTCCGGGGCCACTGGGAATTTTATGGATATCTCGATGGCGGATAAGTTGATGGTTCCTTGTCATCTAAAGGAACAACTGGAACCAGTAAGGGCCATTGATGGAACTGAGTTGACTTCGGGGTGTATCACCAGACAGACCGAACCATTGGGTTTAGTGTGTGACAATGGGCATGTGGAATCCGTGGTTTTCGATTTGATCGATGCCCCCTCGTTTGGCCTGGTTCTGGGGGTCCCGTGGTTACAAACACATAACCCCAGGATTGACTGGGTACAAAGATTGGTCACGTTGGACTCGGTACACTGTTTGAAAAACTGTTATGTTGTGGCGGCGGAGCAGATCAATCCTTTGTCCTGTGCTGTTACTGAGACGTGTAGAATCCCTCCTCAGTATGCGGCCTATAAAGATGTGTTTGACAAAGAGTGTGCCCAAGGTCTCCCTCCTCACAGGTCGTATGATTGTAAGATCGACCTTATACCAGGGGCCCGTTGCCATGTAGTCGGGTCTACGCATTATCTGAACCTGAAGAGGCTCATCTGAAGACATACATAGATGAGATGTTGTCATTGGGGTACATACGTCCTTCGTCTTCGCCAGTGTCATCGGCTATCTTTTTTATACCGAAGAAGGAGGGGTCCTTAAGGGCGTGTGTGGACTACCGCACTTTGAATTCCGCCACGGTTAAGAACCGTTACCTTCTTCCGCTCATCTCCATGTTACTAGACCAGCTCCGCAAGGCTACAGTTTTTACCAAGCTGGACTTGCGGGGCGCATATCATCTTATCAGGGTTCCGCCAGGGGATGAGTGGAAGACGGCTTTTAAAACAAAGTATGGATTGTTCGAATACACGGTAATGCCGTTTGGTTTGTGCAACGCGCCCGCGGCGTTTCAATTCTTCATAAATGAAGTACTTGGTAGATACTTGGATCAAACCGTTATAGTGTATTTGGATGACATTCTCATTTATTCAGAGAAAGGTCTTGATCATACTGAGCATGTGTTGCAGGTATTACAGACGTTACAGGAACATCATTTGTACGCTAAGTTGGAGAAGTGTCAGTTTGGGGCCTCTGAAGTGGAGTTCTTGGGGTTTGTCATTTCTGCTGCGGGCATTCGTATGGATCCTAAAAAGATTCAGGCTATTGTGACCTGGCCAGTGCCTACGAATGTGAAACAAATACAGATGCTCCTAGGTTTCGCTAATTTTTATCGGCGATTTATACTACATTTCTCTGAGATAGTGGCCCCAATGACTCGCCTCTTGAGAAAGGGTGTTCCTTTTGATTGGACTAATGAGACTCAGGAGGCTTTTCGTATGTTGTTGAAACAGTTTGTGTCTGCCCCTGTATTGGTGCATCCTGATCCTGCCCTGCCGTATTTTGTAGAAACAGACGCGTCCTTGTGTGCTGTAGGAGGTGTTTTGTCGCAGAGAGACGAAGCCACTGGCCATATGCATCCAATCGCGTTCTTTTCCAAAACTCTATTGCCAGCGGAACGCAATTATACAGTCGCAGAGAGAGAACTGCTGGCGGTCAAACTAGCGTTTGAGGAATGGCGCCATTACTTATGGGGTGCCCGTCACGTAATCACCATCTACACTGATCATAAGAATTTAGAATTCTTTCGTTCTGCTAGGGCATTAACACCGCGTCAGATGAGATGGGTTTTATTTTTTAATGAATTCGATTTCATTATAACATACCGACCTGCAGCCCAACAGGTGAAATCAGATGCGCTCTCTAGAATACATGTGGATACGAAGGACGAAGGTTTCTTGAGTGCGAGTAGGACAATCATCAATAAGGAGAGAATCATAGGGGTATTGACAGTGGATGACTTTCCTGCTCTGGTGAAAGACTGATTAAGTCACTTGGATCTGGCCCCTTGGTTGTCCCTGCCACAAATCAAGATGCAGGATGGTCTTTTGTATAAGGAGGGCAAGTTGTTTATTCCCCCTGGGTTGAGGGATGAGGTGTCGGAGTGGTGTCATTCCTCTGCCCTGGTAGCTCATCCAGGTATAAGAAAAACTAAGGACCTGTGTATGAGGTGGTTTTGGTGGGAGTCCATGTCAAGAGATGTTCAAGGTTATGTAAGTGCGTGTCCGGTGTGTGTAACAAGCAAGCCCTCGCATTGTAAACCCTCGGGACTTTTACAGCCATTGGCAGTTCCACCTGGTCCATGGCATTCTTTGAGCATGGATTTTGTAACCGATCTCCCGTCTGTCACAGGTCTCACCGCCGTATTGGTGGTGGTAGATTTATTTACCAAGATGGCCCACTTTATCCTGTTTCCTAAGATACCTACCGCAAAAGAGATGGCGGTGGTGTTTATGTCTTCCATTGTGCGGTTGCATGGGTTACCAGAGGTGATTGTATCCGATAGAGGAGCACAGTTCGTTTCACATTTTTGGACTGAGTTATGTCGGGTACTAAGGACCAAGATATGTCTCTCTTCGGCTTACCACCCTCAGTCGGACGGTCAGACTGAGCGCACTAACCAGACGATGGAACAATACTTAAGGTGTCTGATTGCGTCCTTGTCCTGTGATTGGGTAACTGCCCTGCCCATAGCGGAATTTGCCTACAACAACAGTGTGCATTCCGCCTTGGGCATGACCCCTTTTTTTTGTTCCCTGGGATACCATCCAAGGGCGATGGCCATTCAGCCCACGGGTCGCGTGCCAGCCATTGACAGTGTATGTAAGCAATTGGGAGACGTCTGGGCCTTGGCAAGGAAAGGTTTACTGGATGCGAAGGAGGCTATGAAGGTACAGGCGGATAAGCATTGTGTCCCTGCTCCGTCCTACAAGATAGGGGATCTTGTGTGGCTGTCTTCACGTAACTTGAGGTTACAGGGATCACGTAAATTACAGCCCAGGTTTGTGGGTCCATATCCCATCCTCCAGGTTATTAACCCTGTAGCATTGAAGCTTAGGTTGCCACAGGAGTATAGTGTGCACCCTGTTTTTCATACCTCGCTTCTTAAACCCTATGTGCCGACCGACCGGGTTCTGCCACCCCCTCCTGCTGTCCTGATTGATGGACAGGAAGAATTTGAGGTCCAGGCTATCCTCGATTCGAAGCGAGTCAGGGGACGTCTTTATTATTTGGTGGACTGGAAGGGGTACACAAAGGATGACAGAACCTGGGAGCCTGCTGGGGAGGTTCACGCCCCGCGGTTGGTTCGGGCATTCCATAGATCACACCCCTCCAAGCCCAGACCGGTGGGGAGGATTGTCGGGGGGGGTACTGTTAGGAATCGAGCTAGTCCTATCTCTGTGACCATGCCTTGCCATCACATGACCAGGGATAGGTAGATAAAAAACCAGTCCTACCTTTAGCTCATTGCTCGATATTGCCAGTGTTTGGATCCCCTTCCTGGTTGTTGGTTGCTGAAGTCTGCAGAGCTGAGCCTCCTCATCTGTTGCCTTAATCCCTTGTTGCTGACCTGTTTCCTCTCACGGGCTCGTGAGAGGGTTAGTGTTTTTTCCCATCTTCGTTTTGGTCCCTTCCCCGTCTTTCTCTTTCTCTGTTTAGTTAGTTAGAGGTATCCTGGTATTCCCTTCCCTTCTTCCTTTATTTTGTTTCCAGTCCCTGTATTCTTTAGTCATTTTTTGTTAGGGTGATTCGGGGGCTCCTGTTCACTCCAGCGTGTCTGTTGTTTTGGAACGCTGACTTTCTGAGACGAAGCCGCTACCTCTAGCGCGTCTCGGTTAGATTACGATCCGCCTCGTTATTTGCGGAAGTGACGTTTCGGGTCACTCCGCGGCGGTTTCAATTCCATTAGCGCTGCTGGAATAGTGCAACGGAGGGTTTCCCTGCTCTTTGCCCCTTCGAAGTAATTTGTTTTCCACTACGGGGTTTTTTGGTAGCGGCTGCTAGCCGTCCCTGACCTTTTTCCCCACGTTTATTATTTTGGTACAAGGACATTTGCCGAAATCGCTCTCTTCCCAATTCTGCTAAAGTCAGTAGTGCAGACAAAGGAGTACTACGTTATTTTGCTGCAGTACTCCACCTCTTTATGAAGCAAAGCCTGCAAGTGTCACAGGTGAGAAGGGTTGTAGGGTGGATAAGGCATGGTCAAGGGAGGTTGATTACATTAGAATCCAGTACCTATGAAAGGTGTTGTTTCTTTCATTTTTGCTACAGGTGCAGAAGCGTAAAGACAAAGGGAGCAGTGTCCTGTTACCTACAAGGGTGGTAGACTTGGTGTCTCCTCTTTATTACCACCCTCTTTTCTGGTCCATAGGTGCACCCACAGTGTTTCTCCTGTGGGTGTCCAGTGGGCGGGAGAAGGGGATTGGTGCATGCTACGTTCCTGCAGTGCTTGGGCCGGTGGGAGTCTAACAGAATATCGAGCCCACGTTAATATAGCCCTGCCCGGACTAGCATGGATGAGGAAGGGAATCCGCTGGGTGGCGGTACGGGGGGCCCCTCAATGCAGGATATCATGGGAGCTGTACATACCCTGCAGGCACAGGTGCAAGAGTTGCAGCAGGAGAATGTAGGGCTGAAGCAGGAGTTAGTGGCGGTGAGGGCCCGTGAACAGTCACAGCAGAGGGGAACTACTCCCGTGATTCAGCCAGCTACCTTCCAGTACACTGGAGGGGCGGGATCTAGTACTGCAAGCGGCGGTTCACCTATAGCAGTAACAGTCTCCACTCCTGTGGCAGTGCCCTTGGCCCCCCCTGAGAGATTCACAGGAGAGAGTGACAAATTCGGAACCTTTATGAACCAGTGTCAACTGCACTTTATGTGCAGAACTAATGCCTTTCCTGACGACTCTGCTAAGATTGCGTTCATATTATCGTATCTGGCTGGTAACGCGGCCCAATGGGCAATTCCGTTAGTGGAAAATAACGACCGGGTGTTGTACAACTATCAGGCGTTTAAGGTTTTGATGCATAGTCTATTTGCCAAACATGCGTTCATGCAGGCCAGTGACGCCGAACTGTTGAAATTACGGCAGGGCAGGCAGGACTTGTTGTCTTATATAGCCAACTTCAACCGCTTGGTCTCTGAGACGCATTGGCCGACTGAAAAGAGGACGTCCTTATTCTATCAGGGTTTAAACGAAGAATTGAAGGACATAGTGTCTCAAGTGGTGGATCCGCCGGAGGACTGTGCGGCGTTCATAGACTTGGTAGTGAAACTGAACCATAGGGTGACAGAACGGCGAGGAGAACGTAGCCGATTTCAGTACTCAAGAGATGGTTATGTGAGACCAGAGGTAAAAGCGGGAGGAGAGAGTAAAGTCACACCTGAGCCTATGGAGATAGGTGGAGTACGAGGTCCTTTGACTCTAGAGGAAAAGAAGAGAAGGAGAGAGAAGAATTTGTGTCTGTATTGCGGACAGGGGGGGCATTTCGCACGTGATTGTCCCGTGAAACCTTCTGGATCAGGGTTTGGGAAAAAGGTGGCATACATACAAGTGGAGCGGATAGCGGAGAAGGAAAGGAAAGTACAATATGAAGTGGTGGGGGCGATTGATCAGGTCCCTAGGCATTTTGTGATTAATGCTCAGCTATTGATATCCGCGCAGAACCGTGTCCCGGTGTCTGTGTTACTTGATTCCGGGGCCACTGGGAATTTTATGGATATCTCGATGGCGGATACGTTGATGGTTCCTTGTCATCTAAAGGAACAACTGGAACCAGTAAGGGCCATTGATGGAACTGAGTTGACTTCGGGGTGTATCACCAGACAGACCGAACCATTGGGTTTAGTGTGTGACAATGGGCATGTGGAATCCGTGGTTTTCGATTTGATCGATGCCCCCTCGTTTGGCCTGGTTCTGGGGGTCCCGTGGTTACAAACACATAACCCCAGGATTGACTGGGTACAAAGATTGGTCACGTTGGACTCGGTACACTGTTTGAAAAACTGTTATGTTGTGGCGGCGGAGCAGATCAATCCTTTGTCCTGTGCTGTTACTGAGACGTGTGGAATCCCTCCTCAGTATGCGGCCTATAAAGATGTGTTTGACAAAGAGTGTGCCCAAGGTCTCCCTCCTCACAGGTCGTATGATTGTAAGATCGACCTTATACCAGGGGCCCCGTTGCCATGTAGTCGGGTCTACGCATTATCTGAACCTGAAGAGGCTCATCTGAAGACATACATAGATGAGATGTTGTCATTGGGGTACATACGTCCTTCTTCTTCGCCAGTGTCATCGGCTATCTTTTTTATACCGAAGAAGGAGGGGTCCTTAAGGGCGTGTGTGGACTACCGCACTTTGAATTCCGCCACGGTTAAGAACCGTTACCTTCTTCCGCTCATCTCCATGTTACTAGACCAGCTCCGCAAGGCTACAGTTTTTACCAAGCTGGACTTGCGGGGCGCATATCATCTTATCAGGGTTCGGCCAGGGGATGAGTGGAAGACGGCTTTTAAAATAAAGTATGGATTGTTCGAATACACGGTAATGCCGTTTGGTTTGTGCAAAGCGCCCGCGGCGTTTCAATTCTTCATAAATGAAGTACTTGGTAGATACTTGGATCAAACCGTTATAGTGTATTTGGATGACATTCTCATTTATTCAGAGAAAGGTCTTGATCATACTGAGCATGTGTTGCAGGTATTACAGACGTTACAGGAACATCATTTGTACGCTAAGTTGGAGAAGTGTCAGTTTGGGGCCTCTGAAGTGGAGTTCTTGGGGTTTGTCATTTCTGCTGCGGGCATTCGTATGGATCCTAAAAAGATTCAGGCTATTGTGACCTGGCCAGTGCCTACGAATGTGAAACAAATACAGATGCTCCTAGGTTTCGCTAATTTTTATCGGCGATTTATAGTACATTTCTCTGAGATAGTGGCCCCAATGACTCGCCTCTTGAGAAAGGGTGTTCCTTTTGATTGGACTAATGAGACTCAGGAGGCTTTTCGTATGTTGTTGAAACAGTTTGTGTCTGCCCCTGTATTGGTGCATCCTGATCCTGCCCTGCCGTATTTCGTAGAAACAGACGCGTCCTTGTGTGCTGTAGGAGGTGTTTTGTCGCAGAGAGACAAAGCCACTGGCCATATGCATCCAATCGCGTTCTTTTCCAAAACTCTATTGCCAGCGGAACGCAATTATACGGTCGCAGAGAGAGAACTGCTGGCGGTCAAACTAGCGTTTGACGAATGGCGCCATTACTTATGGGGTGCCCGTCACGTAATCACCATCTACACTGATCATAAGAATTTAGAATTCTTTCGTTCTGCTAGGGCATTAACACCGCGTCAGATGAGATGGGTTTTATTTTTTAATGAATTCGATTTCATTATAACATACCGACCTGCAGCCCAACAGGTGAAATCAGATACGCTCTCTAGAATACATGTGGATACGAAGGACGAAGGTTTCTTGAGTGCGAGTAGGACAATCATCAATAAGGAGAGAATCATAGGGGTATTGACAGTGGATGACTTTCCTGCTCTGGTGAAAGACTGATTAAGTCACTTGGATCTGGCCCCTTGGTTGTCCCTGCCACAAATCAAGATGCAGGATGGTCTTTTGTATAAGGAGGGCAAGTTGTTTATTCCCCCTGGGTTGAGGGATGAGGTGTTGGAGTGGTGTAATTCCTCTGCCCTGGTAGCTCATCCAGGTATAAGAAAAACTAAGGACCTGTGTATGAGGTGGTTTTGGTGGGAGTCCATGTCAAGAGATGTTCAAGGTTATGTAAGTGCGTGTCCGGTGTGTGTAACAAGCAAGCCCTCGCATTGTAAACCCTCGGGACTTTTACAGCCATTGGCAGTTCCACCTGGTCCATGGCATTCTTTGAGCATGGATTTTGTAACCGATCTCCCGTCTGTCACAGGTCTCACCGCCGTATTGGTGGTGGTAGATTTATTTACCAAGATGGCCCACTTTATCCCGTTTCCTAAGATACCTACCGCAAAAGAGATGGCGGTGGTGTTTATGTCTTCCATTGTGCGGTTGCATGGGTTACCAGAGGTGATTGTATCCGATAGAGGAGCACAGTTCGTTTCACATTTTTGGACTGAGTTATGTCGGGTACTAAGGACCAAGATATGTCTCTCTTCGGCTTACCACCCTCAGTCGGACGGTCAGACTGAGCGCACTAACCAGACGATGGAACAATACTTAAGGTGTCTGATTGCGTCCTTGTCCTGTGATTGGGTAACTGCCCTGCCCATAGCGGAATTTGCCTACAACAACAGTGTGCATTCCGCCTTGGGCATGACCCCTTTTTTTTGTTCCCTGGGATACCATCCAAGGGCGATGGCCATTCAGCCCACGGGTCGCGTGCCAGCCATTGACAGTGTATGTAAGCAATTGGGAGACGTCTGGGCCTTGGCAAGGAAAGGTTTACTGGATGCGATGGAGGCTATGAAGGTACAGGCGGATAAGCATCGTGTCCCTGCTCCGTCCTACAAGATAGGGGATCTTGTGTGGCTGTCTTCACGTAACTTGAGGTTACAGGGATCACGTAAATTACAGCCCAGGTTTGTGGGTCCATATCCCATCCTCCAGGTTATTAACCCTGTAGCATTGAAGCTTAGGTTGCCACAGGAGTATAGTGTGCACCCTGTTTTTCATACCTCGCTTCTTAAACCCTATGTGCCGACCGACCGGGTTCTGCCACCCCCTCCTGCTGTCCTGATTGATGGACAGGAAGAATTTGAGGTCCAGGCTATCCTCGATTCGAAGCGAGTCAGGGGACGTCTTTATTATTTGGTGGACTGGAAGGGGTACACAAAGGATGACAGAACCTGGGAGCCTGCTGGGGAGGTTCACGCCCCGCGGTTGGTTCGGGCATTCCATAGATCACACCCCTCCAAGCCCAGACCGGTGGGGAGGATTGTCGGGGGGTACTGTTAGGAATCGAGCTAGTCCTATCTCTGTGACCATGCCTTGCCATCACATGACCAGGGATAGGTAGATAAAAAACCAGTCCTACCTTTAGCTCATTGCTCGATATTGCCAGTGTTTGGATCCCCTTCCTGGTTGTTGGTTGCTGAAGTCTGCAGAGCTGAGCCTCCTCATCTGTTGCCTTAATCCCTTGTTGCTGACCTGTTTCCTCTCACAGGCTCGTGAGAGGGTTAGTGTTTTTTCCCATCTTCGTTTTGGTCCCTTCCCCGTCTTTCTCTTTCTCTGTTTAGTTAGTTAGAGGTATCCTGGTATTCCCTTCCCTTCTTCCTTTATTTTGTTTCCAGTCCCTGTATTCTTTAGTCATTTTTTGTTAGGGTGATTCGGGGGCTCCCGTTCACTCCAGCGTGTCTGTTGTTTTGGAACGCTGACTTTCTGAGACGAAGCCGCTACCTCTAGCGCGTCTCGGTTAGATTACGATCCGCCTCGTTATTTGCGGAAGTGACGTTTCGGGTCACTCCGCGGCGGTTTCAATTCCATTAGCGCTGCTGGAATAGCGCAACGGAGGGTTTCCCTGCTCTTTGCCCCTTCGAAGTAATTTGTTTTCCACTACGGGATTTTTTGGTAGCGGCTGCTAGCCGTCCCTGACCTTTTTCCCCACGTTTATTATTTTGGTACAAGGACATTTGCCGATATCGCTCTTTTCCCAATTCTGCTAAAGTCAGTAGTGCAGACAAAGGAGTACTACGTTATTTTGCTGCAGTACTCCACCTCTTTATGAAGCAAAGCCTGCAAGTGTCACAGGTGAGAAGGGTTGTAGGGTGGATAAGGCATGGTCAAGGGAGGTTGATTACATTAGAATCCAGTACCTATGAAAGGTGTTTTTTCTTTCATTTTTGCTACAGGTGCAGAAGCGTAAAGACAAAGGGAGCAGTGTCCTGTTACCTACAAGGGTGGTAGACTTGGTGTCTCCTCTTTATTACCACCCTCTTTTCTGGTCCATAGGTGCACCCACAGTGTTTCTCCTGTGGGTGTCCAGTGGGCGGGAGAAGGGGATTGGTGCATGCTACGTTCCTGCAGTGCTTGGGCCGGTGGGAGTCTAACAGAATATCGAGCCCACGTTAATATAGCACTGCCCGGACTAACATGGATGAGGAAGGGAATCCGCTGGGTGGCGGTACGGGGGGCCCCTCAATGCAGGATATCATGGGAGCTGTACATACCCTGCAGGCACAGGTGCAAGAGTTGCAGCAGGAGAATGTAGGGCTGAAGCAGGAGTTAGTGGCAGTGAGGGCCCGTGAACAGTCACAGCAGAGGGGAACTACTCCCGTGATTCAGCCAGCTACCTTCCAGTACACTGGAGGGGCGGGATCTAGTACTGCAAGCGGCGGTTCACCTATAGCAGTAACAGTCTCCACTCCTGTGGCAGTGCCCTTGGCCCCCCCGAGAGATTCACAGGAGAGAGTGACAAATTCGGAACCTTTATGAACCAGTGTCAACTGCACTTTATGTGCAGAACTAATGCCTTTCCTGACGACTCTGCTAAGATTGCGTTCATATTATCGTATCTGGCTGGTAACGCGGCCCAATGGGCAATTCCGTTAGTGGAAAATAACGACCGGGTGTTGTACAACTATCAGGCGTTTAAGGTTTTGATGCATAGTCTATTTGCCAAACACGCGTTCATGCAGGCCAGTGACGCCGAACTGTTGAAATTACGGCAGGGCAGGCAGGACTTGTTGTCTTATATAGCCAACTTCAACCGCTTGGTCTCTGAGACGCATTGGCCGACTGAAACGAGGACGTCCTTATTCTATCAGGGTTTAAACGAAGAATTGAAGGACATAGTGTCTCAAGTGGTGGATCCGCCGGAGGACTGTGCGGCGTTCATAGACTTGGTAGTGAAACTGAACCATAGGGTGACAGAACGGCGAGGAGAACGTAGCCGATTTCAGTACTCAAGAGGTGGTTATGTGAGACCAGAGGTAAAAGCAGGAGGATAGAGTAAAGTCACACCTGAGCCTATGGAGATAGGTGGAGTACGAGGTCCTTTGACTCTAGAGGAAAAGAAGAGAAGGAGAGAGAAGAATTTGTGTCTGTATTGCGGACAGGGGGGGCATTTCGCACGTGATTGTCCCGTGAAACCTTCTGGATCAGGGTTTGGGAAAAAGGTGGCATACATACAAGTGGAGCGGATAGCGGAGAAGGAAAGGAAAGTACAATATGAAGTGGTGGGGGCGATTGATCAGGCCCCTAGGCATTTTGTGATTAATGCTCAGCTATTGATATCCGCGCAGAACCGTGTCCCGGTGTCTGTGTTACTTGATTCCGGGGCCACTGGGAATTTTATGGATATCTCGATGGCGGATAAGTTGATGGTTCCTTGTCATCTAAAGGAACAACTGGAACCAGTAAGGGCCATTGATGGAACTGAGTTGACTTCGGGGTGTATCACCAGACAGACCGAACCATTGGGTTTAGTGTGTGACAATGGGCATGTGGAATCCGTGGTTTTCGATTTGATCGATGCCCCCTCGTTTGGCGTGGTTCTGGGGGTCCCGTGGTTACAAACACATAACCCCAGGATTGACTGGGTACAAAGATTGGTCACGTTGGACTCGGTACACTGTTTGAAAAACTGTTATGTTGTGGCGGCGGAGCAGATCAATCCTTTGTCCTGTGCTGTTACCGAGACGTGTAGAATCCCTCCTCAGTATGCGGCCTATAAGGATGTGTTTGACAAAGAGTGTGCCCAAGGTCTACCTCCTCACAGGTCGTATGATTGTAAGATCGACCTTATACCAGGGGCCCCGTTGCCATGTAGTCGGGTCTACGCATTATCTGAACCTGAAGAGGCTCATCTGAAGACATACATAGATGAGATGTTGTCATTGGGGTACATACGTCCTTCTTCTTCGCCAGTGTCATCGGCTATCTTTTTTATACCGAAGAAGGAGGGGTCCTTAAGGGCGTGTGTGGACTACCGCACTTTGAATTCCGCCACGGTTAAGAACCGTTACCTTCTTCCGCTCATCTCCGTGTTACTAGACCAGCTCCGCAAGGCTACAGTTTTTACCAAGCTGGACTTGCGGGGCGCATATCATCTTATCAGGGTTCGGCCAGGGGATGAGTGGAAGACGGCTTTTAAAACAAAGTATGGATTGTTCGAATACACGGTAATGCCGTTTGGTTTGTGCAACGCGCCCGCGGCGTTTCAATTCTTCATAAATGAAGTACTTGGTAGATACTTGGATCAAACCGTTATAGTGTATTTGGATGACATTCTCATTTATTCAGAGAAAGGTCTTGATCATACTGAGCATGTGTTGCAGGTATTACAGACGTTACAGGAACATCATTTGTACGCTAAGTTGGAGAAGTGTCAGTTTGGGGCCTCTGAAGTGGAGTTCTTGGGGTTTGTCATTTCTGCTGCGGGCATTCGTATGGATCCTAAAAAGATTCAGGCTATTGTGACCTGGCCAGTGCCTACGAATGTGAAACAAATACAGATGCTCCTAGGTTTCGCTAATTTTTATCGGCGATTTATACTACATTTCTCTGAGATAGTGGCCCCAATGACTCGCCTCTTGAGAAAGGGTGTTCCTTTTGATTGGACTAATGAGACTCAGGAGGCTTTTCGTATGTTGTTGAAACAGTTTGTGTCTGCCCCTGTATTGGTGCATCCTGATCCTGCCCTGCCGTATTTCGTAGAAACAGACGCGTCCTTGTGTGCTGTAGGAGGTGTTTTGTCGCAGAGAGACAAAGCCACTGGCCATATGCATCCAATCGCGTTCTTTTCCAAAACTCTATTGCCAGCGGAACGCAATTATACGGTCGCAGAGAGAGAACTGCTGGCGGTCAAACTAGCGTTTGACGAATGGCGCCATTACTTATGGGGTGCCCGTCACGTAATCACCATCTACACTGATCATAAGAATTTAGAATTCTTTCGTTCTGCTAGGGCATTAACACCGCGTCAGATGAGATGGGTTTTATTTTTTAATGAATTCGATTTCATTATAACATACCGACCTGCAGCCCAACAGGTGAAATCAGATGCGCTCTCTAGAATACATGTGGATACGAAGGACAAAGGTTTCTTGAGTGCGAGTAGGACAATCATCAATAAGGAGAGAATCATAGGGGTATTGACAGTGGATGACTTTCCTGCTCTGGTGAAAGACTGATTAAGTCACTTGGATCTGGCCCCTTGGTTGTCCCTGCCACAAATCAAGATGCAGGATGGTCTTTTGTATAAGGAGGGCAAGTTGTTTATTCCCCCTGGGTTGAGGGATGAGGTGTTGGAGTGGTGTCATTCCTCTGCCCTGGTAGCTCATCCAGGTATAAGAAAAACTAAGGACCTGTGTATGAGGTGGTTTTGGTGGGAGTCCATGTCAAGAGATGTTCAAGGTTATGTAAGTGCGTGTCCGGTGTGTGTAACAAGCAAGCCCTCGCATTGTAAACCCTCGGGACTTTTACAGCCATTGGCAGTTCCACCTGGTCCATGGCATTCTTTGAGCATGGATTTTGTAACCAATCTCCCGTCTGTCACAGGTCTCACCGCCGTATTGGTGGTGGTAGATTTATTTACCAAGATGGCCCACTTTATCCCGTTTCCTAAGATACCTACCGCAAAAGAGATGGCGGTGGTGTTTATGTCTTCCATTGTGCGGTTGCATGGGTTACCAGAGGTGATTGTATCCGATAGAGGAGCACAGTTCGTTTCACATTTTTGGACTGAGTTATGTCAGGTACTAAGGACCAAGATATGTCTCTCTTCGGCTTACCACCCTCAGTCGGACGGTCAGACTGAGCGCACTAACCAGACGATGGAACAATACTTAAGGTGTCTGATTGCGTCCTTGTCCTGTGATTGGGTAACTGCCCTGCCCATAGCGGAATTTGCCTACAACAACAGTGTGCATTCCGCCTTGGGCATGACCCCTTTTTTTTGCTCCCTGGGATACCATCCAAGGGCGATGGCCATTCAGCCCACGGGTCGCGTGCCAGCCATTGACAGTGTATGTAAGCAATTGGGAGACGTCTGGGCCTTGGCAAGGAAAGGTTTACTGGATGCGAAGGAGGCTATGAAGGTACAGGCGGATAAGCATCGTGTCCCTGCTCCGTCCTACAAGATAGGGGATCTTGTGTGGCTGTCTTCACGTAACTTGAGGTTACAGGGATCACGTAAATTACAGCCCAGGTTTGTGGGTCCATATCCCATCCTCCAGGTTATTAACCCTGTAGCATTGAAGCTTAGGTTGCCACAGGAGTATAGTGTGCACCCTGTTTTTCATACCTCGCTTCTTAAACCCTATGTGCCGACTGACCGGGTTCTGCCACCCCCTCCTGCTGTCCTGATTGATGGACAGGAAGAATTTGAGGTCCAGGCTATCCTCGATTCAAAGCGAGTCAGGGGACGTCTTTATTATTTGGTGGACTGGAAGGGGTACACAAAGGATGACAGAACCTGGGAGCCTGCTGGGGAGGTTCACGCCCCGCGGTTGGTTCGGGCATTCCATAGATCACACCCCTCCAAGCCCAGACCGGTGGGGAGGATTGTCGGGGGGGGTACTGTTAGGAATCGAGCTAGTCATATCTCTGTGACCATGCCTTGCCATCACATGACCAGGGATAGGTAGATAAAAAAACAGTCCTACCTTTAGCTTATTGCTCGATATTGCCAGTGTTTGGATCCCCTTCCTGGTTGTTGGTTGCTGAAGTCTGCAGAGCTGAGCCTCCTCATCTGTTGCCTTAATCCCTTGTTGCTGACCTGTTTCCTCTCACGGGCTCGTGAGAGGGTTAGTGTTTTTCCCATCTTCGTTTTGGTCCCTTCCCCGTCTTTCTCTTTCTCTGTTTAGTTAGTTAGAGGTATCCTGGTATTCCCTTCCCTTCTTCCTTTATTTTGTTTCCAGTCCCTGTATTCTTTAGTAATTTTTTGTTAGGGTGATTCGGGGGCTCCTGTTCACTCCAGCGTGTCTGTTGTTTTGGAACGCTGACTTTCTGAGACGAAGCCGCTACCTCTAGCGCGTCTCGGTTAGATTACGATCCGCCTCGTTATTTGCGGAAGTGACGTTTCGGGTCACTCCGCGGCGGTTTCAATTCCATTAGCGCTGCTGGAATAGCGCAACGGAGGTTTTCCCTGCTCTTTGCCCCTTCGAAGTAATTTGTTTTCCACTACGGGGTTTTTTGGTAGCGGCTGCTAGCCGTCCCTGACCTTTTTCCCCACGTTTATTATTTTGGTACAAGGACATTTGCCGATATCGCTCTCTTCCCAATTCTGCTAAAGTCAGTAGTGCAGACAAAGGAGTACTACGTTATTTTGCTGCAGTACTCCACCTCTTTACGAAGCAAAGCCTGCAAGTGTCACAGGTGAGAAGGGTTGTAGGGTGGATTAGGCATGGTCAAGGGAGGTTGATTACATTAGAATCCAGTACCTATGAAAGGTGTTGTTTCTTTCATATTTTTGCTACAGGTACAGAAGCGTAAAGACAAAGGGAGCAGTGTCCTGTTACCTACAAGGGTGGTAGACTTGGTGTCTCCTCTTTATTACCACCCTCTTTTCTGGTCCATAGGTGCACCCACAGTGTTTCTCCTGTGGGTGTCCAGTGGGCGGGAGAAGGGGATTGGTGCATGCTACGTTCCTGCAGTGCTTGGGCCGGTGGGAGTCTAACAGGCAACAGTCTGCCCTAAATGGAAGGTTCCTAGCTGGTCCTATTTTGCCAGAGTTGCGGTTCCAGCACTACATCAAGATGTGCTGGAGGTGATTGGGACAGCTTTGCAGAAGAGTGCTGTTCACACTATCCACCTGAAAACAGACATGTGGACCAGTTGCCAAGCCCTTGATTACATGTGCATCACTGCACACTGGGTCTCTTTTGCAGGGGTTTCAAACAAGTTACATGCAGGTGTTGACCCGGACACAGTTTTTCAAGCTACTCGGAAACATGCAACAGTAGCCATGTTTGCCATGGAGAAATCTCATACTGCACAAAGCCTTTTGGATGAGTTTCAGAGTAAGGTCTATGAATGGCTGCATCCAAGAAAGCGCATGATTGGTTATGTTTCCACGGATAATGGCAGTAACATAGTTAAGGCTATGCATGAGGGTGGCTATTTCAGAGTGCCGTGTTTGGCGCACAGTATTAACATTGTTGTGCAAGTTTTCTTGAAAAAAAAGCAAACAGTCAGCAAGTTACTGACCACCTGCCAAAGAATATGCATACATTTCAGCCATTCTTTTAAGGCCCGGAAGAAGCTGAGGAACATGCAACGTGAACGTAGACTGCCAGTCAGAGGACTCATCCAGGAGGTGGTAACACGTTGGCACTCAACCTTCTACATGCTTGAGCGTCTGTCTGAGCAGTGGGTGGTAATAAGTGAGCATGTCTTTGCACTGGGTTCTACTATGAAAGACATGAGGCTAGAGTTGGAGGAATGTAAGCTAGTTAAAAGCCTGACAGACATGCTTCGTCCTTTTGAGGTCTTCACGCGTGAAGTCAGCAGGGAGGACTGTACTTTAGGCAAAGCTATCCCATTGTTGCGCATGCTAGAGCACCAACTGAAGGCAGTGTCTTCAACGTTCCGAGATGATGCTGAAAAGCAAGACGCATATCAGTTGGCGGAGAGGTTATTAAGCTGCCTAGTTGACAATGAAAGGCTTAAAAAATACATACAGAACAACATTACATTTGTGCCACTATTCTGGATCCAAGGTTCAAAAAGGCTGTGGCCAGCAAAGCATTCAATCCTTTTAATGAAGCAGATGTTTCAAAGTACAAACATTGGCTAGCTCTGTCAGCCACTCGGTTCAAAAAAGAGTGTCAGAAAATTGAAGGAACCGGCAGAAGTACTACTGAATCAGCAGGCCAGCCGCCGTCAAGGTCCACTTCTGAATCTGTGGCCGAAGGCAGTCACTTTCCCTCATCCTCACCTGCACCAGGCCCAGCCATAATATTGTCGGAAGCGGATTGGCAAACTCATCAAGGGTTTGCTTGTTCCAGTGATGCAAAGGCCACAGATGGTATGCAAAGTGGAGCAACCCTGGAGAACCTTGAGTCGATGGTGCAGGCCTATCTGGATGACCCAACAGAGGTCTTTGTTAATCAGAACCCATCGCTGTATTGTTATGGGAAAGGCCTCTATGGCGACTGATCACCAACCTGGCTCTAAATTATTTGTCTTGCCCACTCGCAAGTGTGTCTTCTGAACGTGTTTTCAGTGCTGCTGGTGCCATTGTAACTTCAAAAAGGACCCGCCTCTCGTCCAAAAATGTGGCGAGGTTAACAATGATCAAGATGAATCAGCACTTCATACCACCAGATTATAAAATACGTGAATGCACGCAGGAAGAAGAGAACACCGACTTAGGTGACAGACGTTCTTCTCTGTTAGCTGACCTACTCCCGTCTCAATTCACAGAGTTTGAGGAAGAGCTCTACTTCCCTGACACCGAGGCCTGAAAATGACTTATTTTTTTTTGTCCTTATTCACTTTTATTCCTGTGTGTCTTTCTTTGTTTTGCAACTTTTACCACAACAAAACTCTAATCACCTAATCACAAGTCCATCAGCAGCACTGTCTTCATCTTATTTCCTTATTGATTTAAAGGTGCCGCAGTCTGCATTCCTGAGGTTAACAACTTCACAACTCAATCATGCTCCTCTATCCTCCTCCTCAAGACTCCCCCCATCCATTTCCCTCGAGGCAGATGGCTGGATTACGCAGAATCAAGAAACTTTGTCTTCGTAGACGAGTCCCCTCAAGTGGGACTGGAATTACTGACTACATGCTGATTGCTGACAGTTACTTCTGAAATTGACAGGAGAGGCTGCCCTGTGGGCCTTCACTTTCAGAACAAGATGCGGACAAAAAGTGGAACAGGTAATGAATAATGAGAAGATGGCATGCAGTGGACAGCAATGGCTGTCTGGCTCTGATGAAATCAATATCTGTTTGTTTGTTGTGCATGAAATGAATCATATGTCTTCAGTTATTATTTAATCTTTTACACACTAAATGTAACTCAAGTCTACTCTGCTTTTTTTAACCTTGTTTAATTCGAATTGTACTTCACCTGCAGGGGCCACTACATTGCATTTTCCAATATGCAAAATGTCCTTAGACTCACTGCTTGCCAATATACCATGATGATTGATGACGAGTGTTGATGATCAAAGTTAAATATTATATATTTTACTTTACAGTCACTCACTGGGATATATGGGTCATCATTGTCGGTTTACGGAAGAACTATGGGCAGTGGCAAACAGGTAAACCAGTCAACAACAGCTACTACCGCAGAACTACATGTCTGTCTAGTCGTGGTATGGAGTGGTCGAGGCAGTGTAGTGTTGTTAAGCCAGGCAGAGTCCAGACAGCAGTTCATGTAAAATTGGGGCTATATGGCTTGCTGCATACAATTAGATATGCTTTGTCTGTCTGTGTCAAAGAGCCTAGGTATGCTACATCAGGTTGCTTCACTCAGTGGTGCCTGCCTTGACCGTCTGCATGGCCCTGGCCTGCTGTGTGCTAATTATAAGCATGGGCCAAAAATCCATTCCGCTCGCGAAATTTGCGGATTTTCGGCAAATTCGCAATCCGCGAATCTCGCGAAATTGCCAAAAATTCGCAAATTCGCGAGCGGGCGGATTTTTTTTTCAGGCCAGCTCAGTGTAGGGTTGAGGGCTAGGTTTGAGGGAATGTGGGTGTTTTTTAGGGTTTAGGGCTGTTTTGTGGGTTCAGTGCGGTTTACTAGGATTTTTGGGTTGAATTTGGAGGGTTCCCGGAGTCTAGGGCTCAGGGCCCAATACAGGCTCGTTCATAATGATGTTGGCAAGGTTTTAGGGGGGTTTGGCATTTTTTGGTCCAGAATTGGCCGAATTTTGGCCTTTTTTGGTGTTTTGCGGGCGCGTGTGTTTGGGTGAAAAGTTGTACACCTTCCAGTGAATCGATTTTATTCTGCCTTGCTGAGATTCTTGGGAATCGCTGGAACAAGTGTCCTGGTAAGTTTCAAGAGGATCGAAGTAGTGGAAGTGCTGAAAATAACAATTTTTTGTCAAGGCGCGATTTGCCATGTTATCCAATGGGCGGTTTGGGGGCGCAAGGAGAAAGTGTGTTTGGGGTGTTCCAGTTGAGCTAGGGGAACGGGGCTTCTGTGAGTGGTAGGGTGGGAGGATTGGTGGTTGTGCAGGAAATTTGGGAGGAATCGATTGATAGGAAGGGTGTGTTTAGGCAAAGTCGAGAAAGGGAAACCGCTGCCATAGGCCCCCATGTTCATTTTCGATTATTGCGTGTTTTCAGGGTGTGATTGGAGTGTGTTGTAGGTGGTTCCTAGTGGATTTGCTTAGCTGGGATGAGAGTTGGGAATGTCTAGTTTTGATTGCAAGTGGTTTGAAGAAACTCCATGCTGGAAAAGGGGTATTTTGGGACTGGTTTCAGAGTGCGTTTTGGCACGATTTTAAGGCCTGTGCGAGGTCGCGGTAATGCACGTATTTGGGAGGGGAATGTGGGGTGTTCTAGATTGTTGGGAGTGGGTTTAGGAGTCTGGGAGCACTGCTGGGAAGGTCTAATTTTGGGTCAAAACAGCAGTTTGGTCGTAGGTTGAGGGGAAAGGGGAATTTGGGCCTGTTTCTGAGGTGCATGTTTGCCGTTGGCTTACATTGGCGGCCTGCAAAGTAGCAGTATTGCATGTTTTTGGGGGGCTATTTGGAGGTGTTCTAGATTTTTGGGTTTAGGGGTCTGGGAGCACTGCTGGGAAGGTCTAATTTTATGTCAAAATAGCAGTTTGGTCGTAGGTTGAGGGGAAAGGGAAATTTGGCCCTGTTTCTGAGGTGCATTTTTGCCATTGGCTTACATTGGCGGCCTGCGAGGTAGCTGTATTGCATGTTTTTGGGGGGCTATTTGGGGTGTTCTAGATTTTTGGGAGTGGGTTTAGGGGTCTCGGAGCACTGCTGGGAAGGTCTAATTTTGTGTCAAAATAGCAGTTTGGCCGTAGGTTGAGGGGAAAGGGAAAGTTGGGCCTGTTTCTGAGGTGCATTTTTGCCACTGGCTTACATTGGCGGCCTGCAAGGAAGCAGTATTGCATGTTTTTGGGAGGCTATTTGGGGGTGTTCTAGATTTTTGGGAGTGGGTTTAGGGTTCTGGGAGCACTGCTGGGAAGTTCTAATTTTGTGTCAAAATAGCAGTTTGGTCATAGGTTGAGTGGAAAGGGGAATTTGGACCTGTTTCTGAGGTGCATTTTTGCCATTGGCTTACATTGGCGGCCTGCAAGGTAGCAGTATTGCATGTTTTTGGGGGGCTATTTGGGGGTGTTTTAGATTTTTGGGAGTGGGTTTAGGGGTCTGGGAGCACTGTTGGGAAGGTCTAATTTTGTGTCAAAATAGCAGTTTGGTCATAGGTTGAGGGGAAAGGGAAATTCAGCCCTGTTTCTGAGGTGCAGTTTTGCAATTGGCTTACATTGGCAGCCTGCAAGGTAGCAGTATTGCATGTTTTTGGGGGCTATTTGGGGGTATTCTAGGTTATTGGGAGTGGGTTTAGGGGTCTGGGAGCACTGCTGGGAAGGTCTAATTGTGTGTCAAAATAGCAGTTTGGTCGTAGAATGAGGGGAAAGGGGAATTTCGGCCTGTTTCTGAGGTGCATTTTTGCCATTGGCTTACATTAGCGGCCTGCAAGGTAGCAGTATTGCACGTTTTTGGGGGGCTATTTGGGGGTGTTCTAGATTTTTGGGAGTGGGTTTAGGGGTCTGAGAGTACTGCTGGGAAGGTCTAGTTTTGTGTCAAAATAGCAGTTTGGTCGTAGGTTGAGGGGAAAGGGGAATTTGGCCCTGTTTCTGAGGTGCATTTTTGCCATTGGCTTACCTTGGTGGCCTGCAAAGTAGCAGTATTGCATGTTTTTGGGGGGCTATTTGGGGTGTTCTAGATTTTTGGGAGTGGGTTTAGTGGTCTGGGAGCACTGCTGGGAAGGTCTAATTTTGTGTCAAAACAGCAGTTTTGTCGTAGGTTGAGGGGAAAGGGGAATTTGGCCCTGTTTCTGAGGTGCATTTTTGCCATTGGCTTACATTGGCGGCCTGCAAGGTAGCAGTATTGCATGTTTTTGGGGGGCTATTTGGGGGTGTTCTAGATTTTTGGGAGTGGGTTTAGGGGTCTGAGAGTACTGCTGGGAAGGTCTAATTTTGTGTCAAAATAGCAGTTTGGTTGTAGGTTGAGGGGAAAGGGTAAATTGGGCCTGTTTCTGAGGTGCATTTTTGCCATTGGCTAACATTGGCGGCCTGCAAGGTAGCAGTATTGCATGTTTTTAGGGGCTATTTGGGGGTGTTCTAGATTTTTGGGAGTGGGTTTAGTGGTCTGGGAGCACTGCTGGGAAGGTCTAATTTTGTGTCAAAACAGCAGTTTTGTCGTAGGTTGAGGGGAAAGGGGAATTTGGCCCTGTTTCTGAGGTGCATTTTTGCCATTGGCTTACATTGGCGGCCTGCAAGGTAGCAGTATTGCATGTTTTTGGGGGGCTATTTGGGGGTGTTCTAGATTTTTGGGAGTGGGTTTAGGGGTCTGGGAGCTCTGCTGGGAAGGTCTAATTTTGTGTCAAAACAGCAGTTTGGTCGTAGTTTGAGGGACAAGGGGAATTTGGCCCTGTTTCTGAGGTGCATTTACATTGGCGGCCTGCGAGGTAACAGTATTGCATGTTTTTGGGGGCTATTTGGGGGTGTTCTGGATTTTTTGGGATGGGTTTAGGTGTTTGGGAGGTGCTGTGGGAAGGTCTAGTTTAGGGGAAAAATAGTAGTTTGTCTGTAAGTTGAGGGAAAAGGTGATTTGGCCCTGTTTCTAAGGTGGATTTCGGCCCATAGGCTAACATTGCCGGTAATGCGTTATTGCAGATGTCACTGGAGACAACTCTCCTGGCACTTTACGCAGCTGTAGTGTAGGAACGGCACTATACATTTACCCAACGAGGTAGGACTTACTGGATTATCCAGTAGAAAGTACTCCAGTAATAGTTATGCAAATCGCCCAAAAATTCGCGAGTTTACGGAAAATCAGCAAATTTGCAGTTTTTTTTGCGATTTCGCGCAAATTCGTGGACCTCAGATGCGCAAAATTCGCCCATACTTACTAATTACTATCCTTGAAAAGGAGACTCAGAGTACGCACTTTCGAAATGATGCTTGTATGTAATACTGTCGCCTCTGAAACTGAAAGTGTTATTTTTGCACTACACAGCGTACCTTATATTTTTTTCTCTGTGGTGTTTTAATATCACTTCCTGTTTTTCCATCAACAATTACAGGCGGGCTTTTAACTTGTGCAATGGGAAAAAATTATTAACTCAGGCTTACCATTAGCGATCCGCAATTCCGCATCAGGCAGGCAGTAGACAGTGTGTCTGGTCACCAAGATTGATCGACGGAGCACCGCTAATAAGAGGAATGGGTGGATGCATGCAACTTCCCAAATTCAACAGGACAACTACAACATACAGTTACAGTATCCTCTTCACTTCTCCTTATCTTTTAAATAATGTTATTGTTGTGAAGTTCTATGAGTGTGACTCTGTGCATTTGTTTGCTCTCTGCTTCAAATTCATCCCTCCAGCCATTGTATACATTTTTCTTTGTTATTTTTAAAACTAATTTAATGTACTAAGTGTTGTTTATTCTCTCTGAGGGCAGAAAGGCAAGTGAAATTGCGTAATTACTGCAGCCCTGTACTGTCACATTGTTTCTTCATAGTTAGTAAGTTGTAGAAAGTACTACTTAGTTTAAGTAACCTAACCATATATTTAGCAAACAAATTCATGCATGCAGTAGTGCATGCAATTCCTTTATGTCCCTTAAAAGATTTATGGATATCTTCGTATCGAAAGGTTTGTTTATCTTTATTTGTTGTTTGTCCATGCTGTGTTTTTTTTTCCTCTCGCCACAAAACTTTCCCAAAAAACCCCATTCCCATCCAATTTTCAAACCCTAACCCTCTTCCCCCGGGTTGTGTGGTTTTCATTGAGGTGTGACTAAATGACAACTATAATTCCACACACTTGCTGGGGAGGATAAGGTGCAAGCAACCTCCTCAAATCAATTCTAAGGCAGCTGGATGAATCCTAGGATATTGTAATTCTGCTTAAAAAAACAACAATGAGTATTTTAAAATAAATTCAGAATTTCATGCCCACCATCGATTGGATCCATCGTCAACATCATCCTCCTACATGTCAAGAAGACTTGTTACGCTGCTGTGTCACTGTTCTTGTTGTAGCCATAATCATCCATGCAATTTTTTTCCCATACTTATCTTCAGCATTGCTTGGGCTACAAATATACTGTTCCTTCAAATACTCCTCTTTGGCCACTCAATGTCAAATTTTTTTCCTTTGTTTTTCATATGCTGCTACTGCTAGTGTGGTACCACTCCAACTACCCCCACAAAAATGATAATTTCTGTCCTGAATGGATTTCATGGGCAACCGTAATCGCCATTTGCCATGCAGCCAGCACTGTACCTAGCTCTATTCTCAAACACGAATCACAGGTAAGATAAGCATTTTGGGGAGGTAGAATAATGGGCTAGGACTTGGAGTAGAGACTGACTGTAGTACTAGTAAAGTGCTAGTAGGCCAATTGAATTCACTAACTCTGTTAGTGGCACTTTTGTACATTTTTGTACGTTTTAGATAATTCATGCTGGTAAGTTTGAGGAAACCAAACGTGCAGTAACCCCCGCCCACCACCCCACAAAATAATATGAACCTGTACACTATGTTGAAGTATGTAAAATAAATTATTATATATTATTTACCTTAACAAAACAAAACTAGTCCCAAAGACCCAAACCACCCCCCTCCCTAACCCCATCAATTGTCCATTTCAAATGTCCCGCAAAAAGTCCCAAAGAATCCCCAACTCCCGATTCCCACCCCCGACCAACAGTCTTTAAAAAAGGGGCAAGGGGCACAGTCACTTACGGCGGTGTCCTGTGGACAGGTGGTCCCACAGCTTTTTGTGGAGGTCCCGGAGCTGTTGCTGCTGCTTCTCCACCTTGCGCTCCAGGTAGTCCACTTGTTGGTGTAGGCTGCGCAGGCGTGCCATCCAGGCTCTGGGAGGGCAGCTGCTGGTGTTGTTGCAGCTGAGCGGTGGCAGGAGGCTGTCAGACCACCGCACCGTGCTGGAGGCTGTTAGCTGGTGGACCCGGGGGCACTGGAGGAGGATGCAGCTGTTGCCGCCTACTCCTCCTGTTCCCTGAGCCCACAGCCGGTGATATTCAGCACAAATGGCCTCCAGCTTCCGGGCCCTGGCCCGGACAGCCATCTCCTTTTCGGGTGAGCTTTTTTGGAGCATCTATATGAAGAAAAAAAGAAAAATATTGTAACCAATACTCTTTAACAATAACACAAAATAATTCAACAGAAAGTTGTTTCACAGTAACATTAGCAATTTGCAAGCACAGTATAACATTTTGGCATGTATCTTTCCGCTGTCTTTGTAGGTCTGTAACATTACTGAGAGTTTCAGAAATTCTACTAGTAGCACTATGGACTCACTACATAGTCAGAGAGTCAGAAAGTACACCAGTCTTCTTCTTTTTTCTCTAGTTTTGCGAAAGAAATTACTTGTACGTATACTTGTGGTAGCCGGCATAATGCCAGCTCAGTCAGCTTGCACCCAAGAAAAACAAACACAAGCCATTATGACGCATTACTTTAAGCAGTACATGCAGGTGGGGATGGGGAAGCTCTTACTTTTCTATAGGGGTGGCACTGGCCATACTCGGTTACATCAAGGGCTACTGCTCAATGTAATTTATATGCCGCACTGCCCCCCCGGGCCTTCAGTACTACAAAAGGAAAATGAAGATTATTCATTTCTGATCATGTATCCAGCCGATCACATGATCTTTGCTTATATGATGGAGGACTTTAGGTGCTTTGTTGTGATAGATTGAGTGAACAACAGCGATCGTCCCCCCATGATTGACACAGCTGAAAGAAAATGATTAACATAGTGAGTGAGTGTGGTAACCACATTCGCCTGAGGAAGGTACTTGACTTGATATAATTGTCAACTATACAATACATACACAATATATGCTGTTCTTGCAAAGTAAACTACTGTACTGTTACTTTATACTTTAGGCAAGGGAGAGTTTCTGAACAATCACAACTTCTAGTATTTGGATTTCCTCTGCTTTGCTACTCTAGCACGGACATGCTGTTCAAACAAAGTAACACTTCATGCACTGAGCGTCTGCTCTACATACACCTCTGCTATCTATGAGGAAGAAGATACATCCAGGCTTCCAAAGTAAACGTCTATCATTCTTCTTAATGTCAACTGTACCGACTTTACTTTTTCTCAACAACCAACTAACACCCTTTTCATTTTATTTGGTAAACCACCGTCTTGACTTGCATTTGAGTTTTACCCAAATGATATATTGCAATGCACACCACACATGCATTTTCTGATTCACTCACACAGGCAGTCATCTTTTCTTTCTCCTCCAACCATCCTTGCTTCAAGCAGCCATGCATATGATTCCTTCCTATCAGCCACCTCTCCCTGCATTCAAAAACACGTATCATTCTTTACAGTCATAAATTTTACGACTCGCTCGTCCTTCCTTTCACCCTAAGTTCTTTCCCTTTTCGTTCATCACATCCCTCAAGTTCATCTGATATGACTTGGCTTCACGATAAAAGTTTCCCAGCTGAGTTGAAGTCAAATAGAGGGGGCCATTGCTTACTCGAGAATTACCGCCGCTAATGCTATTGCTAAGTCAAGGGTGACTGTCTTCTCCGTGATTGGCAAAAATGTAGTTCTAAATTAGTAACTGTTCTTAACAGTACAGTGTACTTGTACTAGTGTACTGTCTAATGTACAGTACATCATACACTCCTTTGCGAGCCTACTCTAAAATGTCAATAAGTAAGGAGTATAATAACTTACCACCGTCCGCCGCTGCTGAGTGAGCCATCCCCCTCAGCTCCTCCTGGTGGCACTTGTGGCGCCGCCACCGCATCCGCTCCTGGAGTGGACCCCTCCGCGCTGCTGGCACTGGTGGTGGGAAGTACCGCATCTGATGTTGTGATGCCTACAAAAAACATGTCATGTTTTTAGATGCTATACACCACCCCCTATTTTGTCTCGTAATGGAAGAGAAAATGTTAATGCATAAACAATTTTTAATTATTGGGACTGAAAAAAGTCAAGGTTTTGGGGAGGGTGTTAACTTATATGCTTAGCCATAACATGCAACACTTTTTGGCACAACTGATGAATGCTTGCTTTTTAACATGCAACATTTTTCTAATTTCAGACAGAACCACCTACTCCTCATCACCACCAGGAGGACTTGAAGTTCCAACAAGGTGAGGGCTCCCGAGTCCCGCACAGTTACTTCTGACTGAGGTATGTGGAAAGTCGAACTGCACCTATCATCAACAATGTCCTATTTCTCTTGTCCATACTTCTGTATGTGCAGAATAGTCCCTGAAACACTAGCGGTATGGTATGTGCTACTATCAAATCAAAAAGCCAACTACTAGCTTATTCTTGGTGGACATTGACATTTTGTTGTTGGAAATTGTCAAAGCACTAAAATTAAGAAGACTGGAATAGACAGCAAGGGCAACCCAGAGGACTGCACGCATTGCCTCTAGAGCTATTGCTGGATCAGAGTTTTGGTTAACACCGTTTGCCTACTGGGCAAGCTTAGCTACCTATACAGACCGACTCATATAAATAGTAGTAGCACAGAGAGTGATGGTAGAGAGGCAGGATAAGAATGTAGAAACTGTCTACAAGAAGATCAAAGACTATTTTGAAAAATATAGAATTAGGAAACAGTTTGGAATGAATAGGAGCTGTAAACGTTAGGGAAGTATAATTATATTTACAACAGAACAACTTACTGGGGTCAGCAGAAGAGCCTGCAGAGGACTGTTCCTCCCCACTTTGCTCCGCCGGAGTCTGGGGTGTAATCTTCTTGCCCCTGGGAGGTGCTGATGATCATGAAATAAACACAAACATGGATGATTGTTTTTTTTAAATATTTGATTTCTTTGACCACAATCTAAAATTATCTTGGGGAAACAAATTACCAACAATTGCACTACATGTATTGATTGACTTTTCTGATCTGGTCAACTAGGATAGAAGTACAGTATTGCTGGATTCGCAGACCGTCTACTTGGAAAGTTATGTAAATCACTAACTAAACCAACAACAAAAGGGTTCTACTACGACTGCCAGCACTCAGCAGCACGCGACGTGACAGGCAAAGTCCGTCATCATGATTGCAGACCACTAAAAAAATGTCCTACTACTAAATAACAAGTCATATTATACTCAACCTATCAAACCACCACTATCTCTTCTTAGTGCCAGCAAGAGTACAAAGGAAGGACTAGACTTACGCAGTTCTGCTCAAATGAGCACAAAGTTGCAAACAAGTAAGCATAGTAGCAACGCCACTGAGCAGGCGAGCACCTGCAATTACAGAAGCTATTTAAACATTAATTTACCTGCAATGTAATCGAATCAGCAGCATTCTTGCTCTTCGGGAAAACATATATTAGCAATATAACACAGAGCAGAAGAAAACAAAGTAGTTATTAAATAGCTACTCACCAAGACCAGGGATCTCCACGCCTAGCAGGTGGAGCAGCTCCTGCTCCCAGTCAAGGACGTCTGCCCACCGGTGCGTCACTTGGTCATAGGTGCGCCGGACCCCTGACTCCCTACGCATGGCCCGGCACACCTTATCCCACAGCTGGCGATGCTCCCGGAGGCCATACGCTGAACCGGGCCTACCCCCTGCTGCCACAGTCTTAGGGAGGTGGCGCTGAACATAAAATATAAGTGCAGCCACCTCCACCGCGCTGAAAATTTGACTGGCCACTACATCCTTCCCCTTAATCGCCCGCAAGGGAGCCGGCTACGGGGTGCGGGACCCTTCCCCTTGCTCTTCTGGACTGGAAAGTTGAGTAAAAAATAGGAAAGAATAGGGAAAAAGTAAATAAAAGAAAAGAGTTAAAAAAGTAGTTTAAAGTAACCAAAAGTAGAAAAAAACACAAAATATAGATGTAGAAAAAGAGAGGGATAGATAATGAGTTAAAAAGATCAAAAAAAAGTTCAAAGAAACAAAGGATTGCAAAGATTAGGGGAGGATTGAAAAAGCATGCCCAGAACCATAGCAATGAATGAAAAACAAGATGGCCGCGCCCATTGAGGACCGCGTGGGTAACTTTGCGCGATAGTTCCCCCGCGAGCACGCAAAAACGCACGTGACCACGTAATCGCGTCCCGTGCACAACGCGAGCATGCAACTAGCACCCGGAAACGGAAATACTCAACGCGAACAAGATGGCCGCGCCCATGTACGACCGCATGGGTAAGTTCGTGGTCGGTGCGCTGCAAGAGACACGCGATAAGGCGAAGCGCCCCGCGAACATGCAAAAAAATATCCGCAAATTCGCACAAATTTGCGGATTATGCGTAACGCGAATTTGCTTTCACACGAATTCGCGTAACGCGAATTTGCAAACTTCGCCCATACTTAAAATCGAGTTTTTTTACTGCAGGAAGTTATATGAAATGCATTTTGAGTTAATTCATGTTCAAGCAAGAGAGTCTGATATTTCATTCTGTAGTGTAGTTCCTATTTTCCCAATAGGCTCTGAGCATTGGATTAACATAAACAGCAGTGTAGACGTAGGACTGAGGTCATCTAGGTCTCTAATGACTATGTTAAACTTAATTTAGGTTTGCGCCAGCTAGCTCAGAGGTCACTGGAAACTTTCTCGAATGAAGAGGGATGGATAACCTTCCCTGGCTCAGACAAGAAGCGATTCAGTTTCCGACAACCGCATAAACATGACAACTTTGCTCCCTCAGAATAAGAGTATATCTCTAGAGTTGTGTAAAAAAATAGACAGATATTCCACTCAGTCATCAGTGCATACTTAGTTTCACCAGAATGCAGAGAAATGGAGAGATGGGCGTTTTCAATAAAAAGGTGTTATTTATTGAGCAGTCTTCCTTCTCATGCAAGAGAAATGAATTGCCACAATTGCAATACTTAAAGCAAAGTAAAGTGCGTAAAGTAAAAGTAGTATTATGAAATAATACTGTAAATGCATTGATACGGTTTCTTAGCCATATGATACTTTAAAATGGATAAAATATATACATACATATATACATTGGCTAAAAAGCTCAACTGGTGCTTCTAACTAAGCCTACCCCGGTGTACCTGACCTAAACCTAATATGTGGGAAGGGACAAGGAAGTAGCAGTGTTAAGTTAAGTTGGTTAAGATAGTTTTGCCAAGAATCTGCATCAAGAATTCTCTTAAGGGTTTAGTCAGCTCCGTACCTTGGTAATAGAATGTGGGAGGTCTGGTATCTTTTTCCTCAGGACTCGATATCCCAGCAACCTGCAAGGGTAGGCTGGAAACACCGGAGCTGGATTTTCTCGGCTGGAAAAAAAGACAGCGTCTCTCTCAGTGCGTCATACAGGAGGGGCGGCTTCCGCGGGCACTCGCATCAGCTGGGCAAGTAGATGGCCGCTCTGCTCCAAACCACCATGTGTTTGCTTAAGGCAACACTGGTATTTTTTACCTGAAAGGTGCCGGGTTTGACGTAAGGTTGGACATAAGACGTCACCAAGAACTAATAGTTCCTGCAGGACTTCAGGAGTTCTTGTTCAAATCAAAACAAAATCAGGGGGGGGTTTCCCGGGCTGCTGGAGGCTTGGTTTGTTTAAATAACGCGTTGTGCTTTCTAGGAGTCGATGGGAGTAGCCATGCTGTGCTTTAAATGGCATGGGCTATTACTGAATATGAATCTGATTCTTATGCCTTTGTCAGGACACTATTGATTATAACCTCACAAGGACATAAATCGGGAATATCGAATTAGGGTCCTAGATAAGAACACGACACCCACTCCACGAATTGATGTCCATCATTACTAAACTAAGCAATATTAAACATTCAAAGGTGCATGTGTTTTTTTCCGACCCACCCCAAAATACATATCGCATTTGAAATGGTATACGGTAAATACACGGAAATTAGTATTTGTACTGTACGCTTTTCAAGCAGTGTTATCATTCAGAGAAATGCATATATATATCAACTGAACGAATTGTAAATTTACACATGAAATGGCTCTAAATACAGAAAAGAAGGTCGAGACCATTTCATCACATATTTATACAAATTACTGGTACATGTGCTAGAGGCTGAGGTAAAATATTGTCTCTAGTATCCTAAAATAGAAGCTCTGTTCTCTAAGAATAGTTCTACTTTAAGCAGAGTACCATGTGCCCAAAAATATTTTGGAAATATGGTCAAAAATAATTTCGCTTTCAGGGGAAAGGTTCCAAATGTTTTCTGTAGCTTTGTTTATCAAAAACTGAAGGCCGAATTCAGAGTTCAGGGAACGCTGTGTGCTCATTGTTTTTCTTAAGAGTTATTCTTGTTGGTTGGAGAGAACATTGTTTCAGACATACTCGCAAAAAATAGGTCTACCATATCAGGTGAAAGTTCGACCAAGTTCAAAAATACTGCAACAGTGCAATTTTCTGTGTGAGTGCTGTCATTGATGATTGGATCAGCAATGCTCACAGAAGGCTGTACCTGTTTGGTGCTGCTTTCCTCTCTTACCTCACCGCCACATACTCGTAGTGGTGAAGTCTCAACGAATGCCGTCATCAGAATCGGTAGCCGTTGGCGACAACACGATGCATGAGTTGTTACCGGACCTAGCAAAGTATCGATATCCATTGGTACTGCTGATTGTAGTGTAAGACATATGTCCAACACGCATTCTTCTCCGCATAGCAGACATCGAAGCACAGGTATGATGCAATCTTTCCAGATCGGTCTGAATGAAAGAAACCAAGTTGTACTTAGATATCTTAGCCGGGCCAATCCTAGGACCTTAGTGATACGGTCTCGGTATCGTATTGCTAGGATTGTTTCTTCCATCGTTGCTAGAGTTTTGCCTGTGGATTGGCTTGCCATATCGGTGCAGAAGAAGCAAAAATAAAATTCCTGCCACGAGTCCCAAGATCAAGGGTAGGCCGCCAAAGACCGAATGGACAAAATTCGGAAAGATGCCCAGAACTGTTTCAAATGGTGTTAACAGTCCCGAAAAAATCGTCTTAAATACATGTGCGATGCCACTGGTATCAGACATGTTTAAGATTTGGCTTAACACTTCTACGAAATGTACGGGGCAATTTGTTGATAAAAGGGTATTTATCTCTACTGTTGTCCTTGCAACTTGCAGTTCATACGTTTCTTTTGATGACGTTAGAGGCACAGTTGTTTGTAAAAGAATAGACTTCATTCTGCTTAAATTATCAATTCGAATAGAAGAGATATTCAACCGAGGCCATAACGCAGCCCCCATATCTGGATTGCCTTGTGGATACAATACTTGCATACAGCAAATGGCCCTGGAAGTTACAGTTGTCAGATAGGCTTTTCCTGGCAGCATGCCACAAGAGCTGTGGTCACTTATTAAAATGTAACTACCATTCGAAAGTGGTCTAAAAAATTGCTCTATCTGTTTTGCAGGCGTGCCATGCAGGTGACATGAAAGGTTATTTGAAGACCCTTCGCAGGCCCCTTGCAAATTAATTCCTTGACAGAGAAGTGTACCGCTTAGTGATTTTTTACAACTTTTACCACTAAGAAATACTTCTCTGTTTCCTTCACTATAACATCTGTGTGTATAAGGTAAATCCCAGGTTGATTTGATGTATTCCTTACCCAACCTTTCATACTGGCCTGCTGGTATATACTCTTGACAGTAATTAAACTGGAAAGTTGTTATTGGAATCGTAATAGTTCCATGTATTATCCATTCAATGACAGGTCTTTCTGACATTGTCAATGGTAATCTCTCGGGTTTTTCAATGCTCAGGATTGTATAATCTGCTCCTTTTTGTGCCAAAGTGATTTGTTTATCAGTAAGGTTAAAGTTACCGAATAATGATGTTGTGTTGATTAAACGCCATGGTACGTAGCCTGAACGCAGATTTTGCAACGTCCATCCAAGCTGTACAATAGAACGTAATTGAGACTGACCATGCTGTAGCATTAGTAAGTCCTGATCTATTATGTCAAAGGCAGATGATACAATACTGTCCAGTGAATATATTCTGGAAGACAGAGTCGTTAACCCATTGTCCACAACAGAAAGTGATTTTTCCAAATTAATATGATCAATTTCTCGTATTTTCTCAGCAGTTTCAATTTGCATTACTTTCCATGCTTCGTTGTATGCAGCATATATACCGGCCGCTATGAAACATTTTTTACGCTGTTTGCGTGGTCCCATTATGAAATCACGCAAGTCAGCACCGTCTTTAAGTAAAGTCAAGTGTTGCTTAATTTCAGCCAGTGTGGATTTCTGTAGCCACTCAAGGCATAGTTTCCCTACACTGTATGTTGTAACTATCCCTGGATGTTGTCTCTGGGAATATCTAGGGTCTGGTCTGGTCATTTTGAACCCCTGTGTTTTATTCAGGAATCTATCTTGACAGTTATTCGTGTCTGTTGGCCAGATCAACCACTTTTTCCAATCAGTATGTGTTCTTTTTTGGTATAAAATATTTGAAACGTCTATCTCCACATCAGTAGTACTAGCACTATCAGGCATGGGTTTTGGAATAGACGGTGTGTTCATGTCTTTTATCTTAGCAAGGCCAAGACAAGAAGTTTGTTGAATTGTGTCATTCAAGAAAATAATTTGTTCTGGGATCATGCAGGCCCTAAAAAGTGCTTCTAGGACTTGTACTTGCCAATCTTTGGAACCCCAGATTGTTTTTGTTTCAATGGTGTTTTTCCAAATATCGAAACCTAATGTAGATATTTTGTCATAAAATGTTTCTGAATAAATCAATATAGCATTTTTCAACATTGTTTTCATTCCTGTTCTATTTTATATTTTAAAATAAAACGTTCTTGGGTCACTGTTATTAAGTCCTGAGAAGTATTGGAATTTATCAGAAAACTTTTTTGAACTGCCTTTTGGTGGTGTCGGACAGTGTTCCCACTGGTTAAAAGAAAAAACATTTCTAGGTTGAGCACTTTTATGCAAATAGTGATCACCATAATGGTTGTAGCAGTAAAGCTCCTCATAATTGGACGAACCCTGCAAGTAATCTTGTTCTGTAAATTTTGCTGACATTACTAACTCTGACATCATATTATTAATGTTTTCAAAGTCCCAGTCATCAGAGAAGGTACTAGGTATTACAAAGTCACTTAATGAACTCTTGAGCTGGTGGGGATACTTTAAAAGCTCGACCGGGCCCAAAATGTCATAATCAGTTCTGTCCCATGCTACCCCACCGGGTATTGGAATGGCTGTGATGTTTACTGATGACAGTTCTCTTTTCTCGATGTGAGAAGATGTGTGTTGGTTTAAGACCAAGTTGATGTTCTGACTTGCTGTGTCCATTGTACTATATTTTCCTTCAATGCATCTTCCCAAACATATAACCATGATGAGCCAAAGCAGGAGGAAAAGTACACCTAACACAATCCAAAATTCAATCCATGGTGAAATTAGGTAAGTCTTTTTCAGTTGGTGGAAAAGTTCAATTACTGTGTTTTTAAATTTCTCTGTTGGAGGCGTTTCTTCATGTTCGCTTGGGTCTTCAGAGAAATTGTCGAAGTTGATGAGGTAGCCTGATGCAGTTCTTTCAATTGTTGGAATTGCTTCTGGATTTTCATTTGATTTTGCATTTTTCTTTGTTTCATTAGAATAGTCTGAAGCTACATCATTGTAGATTGGTGTTCCTTGACGAACTGTTATTATTTGGGTTTCAAGAGGCACAAGTTCCATTGCATTATTGCATAGTCCTTTTTTATTCATTGCAGATTTTTCAATTTTGATTAGTCTCTCAGCATGAGCCTCTTGGATTGTAGCAAACTTCGGTATTCTGCTATTTCTTGGGAGTCCACTGGGCCTACTACTTATTATTGGCCACATGATTGTGGTTTTACCAGGTCAATGGATACAACTCGGTTCTCCTTTTTACCAGCAAGGGGCGGTAGTACTACTGATCTTGTTCCGTTGATAGCTAAGACAGGTACTGCTTTTCTGTAAGAAGGCCCAAATTCCTTCTTTACCGCGATCTTTTCTCTGACCAGATCCCCAATCTTTGGAATCCAGACAGGTCTTGCTGGGACAGGTGGTTTTTCTTCAGTGGATGTCGACTGTTGTTTCAACTTTATGTTACTCAGGTTTTTTCTTTTTTCATTTAGATCCTGTAAAACAGCGAAGCGATCTTTGATATCAAAGCTTTTTTCTTCTACCACTGAAGTATGACTATCTAAGTCCTGAATAAGCATTCTAGTTCTGAACAATAGTTCGTATGGAGTGAGACCTTTTAGAGAGTTTCTTGGCAGATTATTAAGACTACGTTGGACACTTGTTAAATGTTTGACCCACCCATCACCTGAACCTAATACCCTCGCCGTTATAGATTGCTTTATGTCCCGGTTTTTTCTTTCCACAACCGCATTTCCCTCAGGATGGAAGGGACTAGAATACTGCAATGCGATGCCCATACTGTTCATGGCCTCTTTGTAAGCTCAAGAGCTAAACGCGGGATCCTGATCAGAATGTAGCATGCCAATTGCGTATGTGCCGATGAAGACTCGCAAATCTTTTATAACAGTTCTGGCGTCAGCCTAGTGTGGTAGTCTACATTTTAAGTGAATTCTGTCTTAATTATTATTATGGGGACGCATTTCTCCTACTGGATTTCTGAGTTAAAGATAGCCTGAATCTTTCTAGTAATGGTATCTGGGCTACAGGCTGGACCGGTTCACAACTGCGATCTCTGTTGCAGTTCTCGCAATTTTTTGCAAAATAGTGGATATCTACGCTCATTCCCGGCCACCAATATTCTGCTTGTAGGTCCATCAAAGATTTCAGGATTTCTTGGTGCCTCAGACCCAACCCCATATGCGCTTCTTGTAGTAAGAAGATTCTCCTGTTGGTGTTTGGAATTACCCTATTCCCCCACTCCAGGGATTCGAGCAAACGGAACGGAGTTTGCGTCAATTATGTATGTATTACTTAGTGGATAGTTGATAGGTAATGCTGAATAATCGCCTTCCAATGAGGCTTTTACTGCTAGCATGGTTCCTCATCTATGTGTTTTTCTGAACGCTTTTCAGTGGCTACGGAAGCCGGGCGAGCCGCTTCCGCTATGGCTGTGTTAGCCAATGAATTCCCTGCAATGTTAACGCCATCACGTCGATGACTCAATGCGTGTATCACGTGAGTCTTTTGTAGTTCTTTTCGTAAAAGAACTACCTGTTCCCAAAGCCTTTTATGCTTTATTGTGGCACCTGTGTCATCTTTGTAACCGTTTTTGATCCATGTCTGCATGTCACTGTTGTAGGATTTGACGCAGAAATACGAATCGCACACTATTAGTGTGGGGAATTCGCGATCAGCATTTTCAAGCGCCAACTTTAACGTTCTTATTTCAGCTCGCTGAGCTGAACATTTCCTGAGTGATTCTGTTTTGGTAATCATAGGTTTGAATTTACCAGAGCGCCAGCGACCTTTAACAATCGCGCACGCTGCATCATAGGATTTATTTTCTACATCGTAGTGTTGTGCGAATCTGTCCATGTAGATTACGCAGGTATATTTTTCTAGAGGCAAAATTTCAGCTGGCAGAGGATATTCCCGTTCATATACTAGATCATCTAGTTTTTTCAGTTTTGGGTCAAAATAGTATTTAACATCTTTTGTAGCAAAATAAGTTTCCCATTCTATCCATTCTGGATCTAATACTCCTTTCACCAGGTTACGTGGACTTGTTAATGCCTCAATGGCTGATTCTGCTGACAAAACAGTTATTCTCTTGCCTTGGGCTAGGGTTCTTTCTTTAGCTACAGCAGTTCTAACCGCAGTTAGAATTTTTTCTGTGGATCTGAATTTCATTTCGGCTTCAGTGTACAAATGGGATTTGTAAGCTATAGGTACCGTTTCTCCCTCATTAGATGTCAGGTATGTGAATGCGCATCTTCCTGGGATGACTCGGATTACAAGATTGCGTGTGTTCTCATGTGTTTGCAATTTTGTTTTAGTTAACATGTCTGTTTGTAGTGATCTCAAAATTTCTGTGTGTTTCTGAGTCCAATTGGTTTGCTTGAAATCTAGTTTTATTAATTCATAGAGAGGTTTAACTCTTTCAGCATAATTTAAAATATATGTTCTTTCGAAATTCAGGAAACCTAGTAGTGATTGTAAATTCTTCAGCGTTTTTGGTGCTTGGAGTACAGCACATTTCTCTAAGAAATCGTTTGCTCTGCTTTTTCCTTCACTTGATAATTCATAACCTAAAAATAGGACAGTTAGATGGGCAATTTGTGACTTTTTAAAGTTGGATTTGTAACCCTCTGAGGCGAGTCCAAGTATTATGGTGTTCACCCTTTTTAAGTGAGTCTCCAGGTCATCATCTGTGAGATAGATGTCATCGACATATGATAATGCTTCATCATCATATATTTGTAGTAACTCTGTTACCCTTGCTGAGAATAATCCTGGGCTATTCTTGAATCCCTGTGGGAGTGGGCAAAATTGTTTTTGCGATCCAAATATTGAGAAAGTGGTCAAACACCTGCTTTCAGGTGCAATGTTTTGACAGAAGTATCCATTAGAGATGACTAGCGTAATTTTATACTTTTTGCGCACAATGTTATTCATTAGTGCTGCACTATGTGAGTTTTGCACTGCAAATGTTTTACAACAGGAGTTTAGGTGTCTGTAGTCCAAAACTAGACAATACGAATCGTCTGGCTTGGAGACAGGAAACAAAGGATTGTTCATTTGAGAGGTGCATGTTTCAATCACCCCTTGGTACTCAAGTTGATCTAAGATCTCCCTGACTTGTTTTTTATCTTCTTTTTTAACTGGATACTGCCTTTGTGCAGTGGGCTGAGTTTTTGACTGGATTTTGTGGTGAGGTGAGTCCTCATCCCATCCTACATGATTTTTGTACAAAGCAGGAGCTTGGGCTACTGCCAATTTTCTTGCATATGTGTATTTTTTATGAATCGGGATATGATTCGAGAAGGGAGGCATCATCATTTGTTCGCCATGAGGGCACTCTCTGACAAACTCTGGTGGCCGGTCTTTCTCAGCTAACAGAATGTCATAGCCTTATGAAAGTTTTTCCCAAAAGAGACTTTTCATTTTCCTGGTTTTATCTCCCTCTATACGTAATGTTATTTCATATAGCTTATGGGGCACGCTAACTCGTGTGTCTGCAGTTTCCACTTGAATGTACTCATTCGTGTCCACTGTCTCCAGAAGATTCATCAGGGTCTTGTGAGCTATGGTCACTTCTGCTCCGCTGTCTAGCATTGTCTGTGCCCACTCTCCGTTTTTCAGCTGTGTCATCAGAATTCTCTGCATGTTTAATCTTAATACTTGCTACCTTCCTTGTGTGAAATTGTAATTTTTTACTTTGATGTGCAGGTTCCTTGTCTTTGGACTTGGCGTGCTCTTCTCTGTGTTCTGATCGTCCTCTTCTTTCTGATTTCTGTGAGGAAGATCGAGAAGGATTCAGTGAGAATGATCTAGAGGGACGTGTATCAACATCTTGATATCTGTCTGGTTTTCTTATTTTATCCCTATCTCTAAGGTTGTTGAAAAAGGTACAGGCAGAAGACCTTTTCCGAAGTTGCCCGGCGTTAACCGCCTCTATACCCATTCAGGTTACCAAACAAAGAGACAGGCGCTGGAGGCTGGAAGGCAGGAAACAAGGGTTTATTCTCTCTGGAGAACACATCAGTTCGGACAGCAAGTATCGTCACGAGGTGCTCTAACTGCATCTCTGAGGCCTGGCCTCTTATACACGGATTTATTACTTTATTGCATGAAACACATCTCTGTCAACCCTTTGATGTACGGAAAGACATCCTCGGAATCCCCGCTTCAGGCCCGTTCCCACACATATTTACAGTTGAAGTCCCCACCCCGGTCACAACAGATGATGACTATCGCGCAGCTGGACATTCCGCCGATTCACGGAATGTGTGAGGGTGATCGGATCTCATGGGGTGGGGGCTTTGATCAGCTCAAGGATCCTTTGATGGGGGGGAGTGTTTCCTAATGTACAGGAGAAAGGGGGCGATGACAGTATCCGCAGGACCAGGTGGCGGCTTGGGAACGAGTGAGACAAACGGGCACAAAGAAAGAGGGGTGTTATCAAGGGATCCGGGACCATGAAAGGGATGGAGGGAAGTGTCGCGCTGGGAACAGGATGGGGTTCCGAGGCAGAGATGCGTGGAAGAGAGGTTTATGACCCAAGGCATGTGAGAGCGGGGGCTGTCAGCGCGCGGGGGGATGTGCTTGTGAGGGCGAAGAGCCGTGCTAAGGGGTCAGTGGCGTGCAGAGTGTGGTTCTGACCAAGGCACCTAAAATGGCGGGTGTGCACGACAAAAAGTGTGGCATCGGGGGAAAAGACAAGATGGCGCAGATAATGTTTACCAAACCGTATTAATTTTCCACAGTCCTCCCTTTAACATTCACAAGACATCTTGCTGGCCTATCTTCCTATCCATGTCTACTGCGGCAGTCATAAGTAAAGAAGTAGGAACCTAGGTGAAAGAGCTGTGTATAGACATTACATTTAATATCTTTCATCTTAGGAGGCGAGCCCATCGTTAAGTTTGTTGCGGGAAAGTCATAGAAATGCAATGTCGGACAAATAATTATTCTGTAGCGATAGCGTTGGGTACATTTCATAGATGCTTATAGTCATTCAGGAGATGAACTGATAGGTTATTACATATGTAAGTTTGTTTCATACTTGGTTGGAGCATAATCAATACAATGGTGGCTGGGAGAGAAATGGGACGTAGTAAAAACGATAATCAGGGGTGTCACTGTTCGAAGAGGAGGGGTATTGCTTTTTCCAGTGTCTTATTGTCGTGGACCATTATTAGTGAGTTCTCAGCATTCTTTGTCATCTTCTGTTGGCACTATTGAGCACCGGCGGTGGAGCTATGCGTTCAGCTCTATTCCGGGTCCTGCGTTGCAGGGCATGACCTTTTCCTCGTTTTTTTCTGGTCAAAAACGTCCTTTGCCGCCCTGTGTCCTAACTGTTCTTTTCACGGGTACCTTAGACAGGGCACCCAAGTTTCATTTTAGTTTGCAACATAACCCTATTCAATCGGACTGCAGTGTTTGCTCTTTTTCGAGTCGATTGTCAAAAGAGTTCAGGTGGAAGAAGGGGGTGTGTGGGTAGTCCTTGTGGTAGGTCGGGGGAAGAGGGGATGGAGCAGGGCCAGATCGGGAACAGACCAAGGGGACGGAAAATTTCAGGTAGGTGGGCCCATGACCGGGCTCAGAGGGCGGGGACTTTTCGGCACATGTTGATCATCGAGCAGGGGCATCAGGTCAGCCCTTTCTTTTCATTTTGTCGGAAACAGTGCCTCGTCCTGCGACTCCTTACTGTTGCGGTCCCACCTTGGTCAATGTCGCAGGTGCTCCACGATCTGCAGTCAGGCCGCGTGCTCCCACATCCGGTCTCTTTCTCCTCCGACAGTGGTACCCTTAAATGAGTTTTGAAAAGACAGTCTTTAGAGAATTGGCAGTAGAAGGTAATCACATAAGTCTATTTCTCTCCCAACCCCAAGCAACTGGGGGAAACATCCGTTACCTTGGGGGTTTACAACCAGCGTATAAATAATTGATAATAGGTTGGCTGGATTCCCTACAACTTTCCATCGTAACTATTTCTTTTGCGTTTGTTGGTATTACATTCATTGTCGTGGTACGAGGTCTGATACCTATTCAATGCATTTGTTTATTGCAGTCACATCAGTTCTTCTGGCAGAGACCCGCTTTTCTAGTACGAGTCTAGCAAAGCTATACCGCTCTTCAGGGCCTTGTATTTTACGAAAAAGTGCAACGTGCTATCACCATGGCCTGATAGATATCTTTCTGAGGAATGAACATGGGCTAAACAAATTTCCATTATATCGATGCATCCTATCTTTCAGCTAAACATTTTACTTTCAACAGAGTTTACTGCAACAATTTCTTCATTTCGATCCAATCTTAACTTTGCAAACATCATTCCACTTTCTACATAGTCTCTCACAACCTAGCTACCTCATTAAAAACGGGGGGGTTTGCGATAACTATTCAACTCATCCTTGGGGTGACCGGGGTCTTATGGAAAACAACTAGGAACATAGCAGACTGGGGTGAGGGACTATCGTCTTGCTTTGTGTCATAAGGGCGTTATCTAGCAAAAGGCTACAGTTCAGTTGGTAAGCGTTCAGGGACATTTCTCGAATTTCTAAACTTTGTAGTTTGTTCATCAATAAATCATTTCTAGGAACAAAGGCTGGTCTGTATCAGTTGTAAATCAACCCATCTCTTACGACCGGGGGTGCCACATTTTTCAAACTTTCGTCCGGGGCAGTTGATACAAAACTGGGGGCGTTCTGGGAAGACGGGGATGCTTCGATCACTTTTTACTGTTTGGGCATTGAGACAATTCGGGACGGGGAAGGTCGCGTTACCTTGAAGCATTTTTATCATAGAAGCCACTGACATGCAGTTCCCTTATTACGGGTCAGATTAGGGGACCTCAGTCGTCTTACCTGTCCTTTCTCTTCTGGCCAATCTAGTTTTTATCGATATTTAGCATAAAGGAGAGGTAGTAACATGGCATCAATTTGATTTTATTAAGGCAAATTTGTGCAAATACTTGCGGTATTTGGAGCCAATTGGGTGGCACCAGGGATGGTGGTTTGCCAATTAGGTGCCAGTCGCTAGGAAGAGTGAGAGTGTGGAGGAGAGAGAGAGAGAGAGAGAGAGAGATAGAGAGATAGAGAGAGAGAGAGAGAGAGAGAGAGAGAGAGAGAGAGAGAGAGAGAGAGCGAGAGAGATGCAACAATAGGCTAAACAGTACACGTGGGACATGGAGAGTGGCCGTGTACTAGGATAGGCTATTCAGCGCATTACACAGCATGAGACATTACGGGTCTGTGTTTTGAATTTAGAAAGCATGCAGTTTGGGACGGACGAGCATTAGGCCGGATACAAAGGGACATGTATTGAGTAAAAGGCACCATTGTGTCGCACTTCTCGCACTCTCGGTCCTTCGCCTAATTAAGTCAATGTTTCAGTCGCATAGAAAGCATTTTCTCATAGTTTCAGACATACGTGACATGTGCTCATTCACGCAACACGGGTTAGGGGTGATCACGTCCCATCATCTCATACAACTATTGGCTTTTTCGTTACAAGGGTTGTTCTTGGGTGCCCTTAGGTGCCACCTTGCAGCGTTAGTCCGCTTCATGCATCAGACATGGCGCGGCTTCAGATCTTCATTATACCCCAGTCGTGATTCCAATGTAACCTGTAGGGGGAGAAAAAGAGGGGAAGGGAGAGGGGGACAGCATTCACGCATATCAAATGTACGGGCACGAAAGTCCTTTACTTACCACCTACTCGTCTTATCTCCTCGGGATGTGATCCCTGGGGTCTTGGTTTCTGAAGCCAGGGTGGGGGCGGGCAGTGTGGTAAGGACGGCGAGCGATAAGTTGATCATGAGGGAGACGGTCCGAGTGTGGCATTATAGGCCGTGTGTAGGGAAACGTTTAGAGATCAGAGGCGTTTAGTGCGAGGTACCTGGTTTGTAGATGTATCTAGCTATCGGGATCCTTAAATCATTTCCAATGCTGTGATGTCCTAAGGCATACCAGCTCTTCAGTCAACCCTGTTCCCTAGTACCTTCGAGTACCATACCTTTATAACATCTTATCATTCATACCGCTTTACTTTACCCGTTCTCAGAAGTCGAGGTCCTTCCCCATGCGTTTGTTCCTGCGCCAGTCGCACACTTGGTGGCAGCGTATCGTACCTTAGATTCGATCATCAATCCGGGGCTGAGCAACCATTTTCTAGTAACCTTAAAAAGAGAACAAAACAGATCGCACAGAAAAACCCTCCAGTTGATCCCACATTTACAAAGGTATACGATACCTGTTCATAGTTTGAAAGGAAACCTTTATTTGCACAATTGTTCAGCGTGTATATATGAGAGTGTAATCGTATTTGGCCGGACACGGCGTTGGCTGAAGCGCATATAGTAGGGGCGGGGGGGGCTATTTTGCAGCATTAAAAACATTTTAAAAGCTTTTATTAGTTATTTGCAGGAAACTAAAAACATCTATCAATAGTTGAGGGATCAGGGGGCATTCATTTCACCATTGGAAGCACAGTCAGACTAGTTGCAATCAAATTTCCTATATGCATACCGTGGGCGTGTGTCATAAGCGACGTTATATATCGGTTAGAGTAATATCATAATAAATCGTACATTAAAAACAACATTTTAACGGGATTCTTTTACATGTTCGTCAAGTGAACCCTCCCTCTTTTTCGTCAAGTGTACAAAGGATCATATACATAGTTCAGAACATCAAGTCTTATTGGCTAAAAACACCACGAGGTGTTCGTGAGTTCCTGTTGACACCGGCGCCATTTTGGGCGAGGTCGGGTTAGTCTGGAAGCAGCATCAAGGTAAAAATGTCTCCAACATCCGGCGGTTGGACCAGAGTCCCTTTCGGTTGTTCAAAAAGACTTATGCTAACAGAAGGGGCAGGCAATGTGGACCATCAATCAGAAAGGGGAGGGAAGCAAAATTTTCCCCTACCGGGTCACGTTGAGGTTCAGCCGGAGCCTGCTCGAATTTGTTAGCCCACAATCCTTCTGGATGGTTCAGACTGAAGCTGGCGCTGACGCGAGAGCACCACCATCTTGTGGCTACATCGTTAGTGATCAAAAGCAGTCGTTCCCCACCGGAAGCCTGTAGGGGCCGAGGGCTCCTGGGACTCTTGTAGAATCTTCAAGGTCGTGGAGATGCTGTCGGAGGTGGGGACTCGTGCCCAGGTGGGCAAGCGTCCCAGTTACACAGACTTCTTAGGGCGGAAAAAACGGAACTGTGCCGTAGGAGCAGGACATTCAGCTCGGGGCGCTAGGGTGCAGTTGTGGTGCCTCCACCAGTACACCTGAGGGCCATCGTATGTCTTGTGCTGCGCAAGTATGGTTGCTGGCCATTCTGTGTCCGGTGTTGCGCAAGTAGGGTGGCCAGCCATTCCATGTTCGGTGCTGCGCAAGTAGGGTGGCCAGCCATTCCATGTTCTGTGCTGCGCAAGTAGGGTGGCCAGCCATTCCATGTTCGGTGCTGCGCAAGTAGGGTGGCCAGCCATTCCATGTTCTGTGCTGCGCAAGTAGGGTGGTCGCCCGGCTGGAGGATTTCCGCGCCGGGCCGGGGCTGGGAAACCTCCACCTGGGGAGGCGAGGGAGGTTCGTTCGCGTTGCCTCCCTCTCCCAGCCCACCCTGCACCAATTTTTCAGCGGAGGTATTCGTGATGGCCGGACCAGAAGATACAAGGGAGGGGGTCATCTGCATCCGCCCCCTCCCTACTCGTGGCCCGGGCCACGGCGGTGAGAGCGCCGAATCCTGACCACTAGACCACCAGGGAGAAGAGGATGGGACATGCCGGGCCCACGGTGCCTCCTGGGCATCCCACCGGCGACCTCCGTGATTGCTGGCTGTCAGCAGGACCCCGCCCCACACGCGCTGAGTGCTTCACCTTCCGGATGGGCGTGACCGGTGACCCGTTGCATTTTGGGAACTTCCGGAGTGGGTGTAATATGTATTGTATTGTTCCTATTAGTATGGTGTTACTTTACTGGAATTAAATCTTAAATTATATGACAGAGACTTGGCTTTCTTGAATCTTTTTACTACGAGAACCTCACTGCAGTGGGGGTAGGTATTTATGCCTGGGTAATGGGGGGGTGGGGTGTCCACAAGAACAGTTTTCCTGAACGGGGGGGTTGTCTATGCAGGCCTGTAATTGCTTTTGTCCACAGAGTGGGGGCAGCAGAGAGTAGTCAGTCCCATTACGCTCAAAGTTTGAGTTCATTAATGGAATGTGTACTAATCTGTCCGAAACTACTCTGTGGGCCCGATTCACAGAATGAACTTACTACTTTTGGCATTCACAGAATGCACTTACTACTTTTGGTATTCACAGAATGAACTTACTCATTTTGGTATTCACAGAAGTTAGGACTACTAACTTTAGGACTCCTAAATGCCTTCTGTGAATACCGAAAGTCTTAAAATTAGGATTTTTCTCTATTTAGTAGTAGTAAAGTTAGGACTCCTAACTTTAGGATGCCTAAATGCCTTCTGTGAATACTGAAAGTCTTAAAATTAGGATTTTTCTCTATTTAGTAGTAGTAAAGTTAGGACTACTAACTTTAGGACGCCTAAATGCCTTCTGTGAATACCGAAAGTCTTAAAATTACGATTTTTCTCAATTTAGTAGTAGTAAAGTTAGGACTACTAACTTTAGGATGCCTAAATGCCTTCTGTGAATACCGAAAGTCTTAAAATTATGATTTTTCTCAATTTAGTAGTAGTAAAGTTAGTACTTTACTACTACTAAATAGAGAAAAATCCTAATTTTAAGACTTTCGGTATTCACAGAAGGCATTTAGGCATCCTAAATTTAGGAGTCCTAACTTTACTACTACTAAATTGAGAAAAATCCTAATTTTAAGACTTTCGGTATTCACAGAAGGCATTCAGGAGTCCTAAAGTTAGTAGTCCTAACTTCTGTGAATACCGAAATGAGTAAGTTCATTCTGTGAATACCAAAAGTAGTAAGTGCATTCTGTGAATGCCAAAAGTAGTAAGTTCATTCTGTGAATCGGGCCCTGTGTGTTGTTTCTGTAAGTTATCCGAAAGGGTGGCTTTTGTGTTCGGGAACAGTAGCGGTAGTACGGGGTTCGTCACCGGGTAACCTAGAGCCTGACTGGGTTTCTCGTCTTAGCGTTGTTCGACCTATGAGAACTCAAACATGTCGCTGAAATCTGTCTGGCGAAATCTGTGCCATCGGGCGTAATCAAACATGGTGGTTCTATCCGGCCTGTCCGTGTCAGTCCAATTCGTCTTTGTCTCACGCCTTTTCCCTTTCGGGCGGCTTGTTATTTCTGTCGGCCCCCTGCTCTTACCCGTGTTCAGTAGAGTCGGGCATTGGGCTTTCCAGTGTCCGGAATATTTACAAAAAGCACATTGGTTTTGCCCTAAGTCTGTTCGTCCGGTGCGTAGTGTCGGGAGATTACTTTCGGGTCGTTGTGCCTTGGGGTTATCCTGTCGATATATCCCTTTACACCGTTCCCTTCCTGTGTTTACTCCTTGGAACTGTGTCGCCGCTATCCCTTCCTTTGGCCTATCAGATGCTTGGAAGGTTGCCTGTCGTGTTTCTTTACCTACTCTGACTTCGTCTCTTTCTTTTCGTTGCATTGCTTCTTTGCGCCACATACCGAGACTGTCAAGCATGATAGGCGTTGTCTTACTACTACAAAGGGCTATTTCTAACGTTTCTATTTTATCAAGGTCGAAGGATGCTATCAGTGGCCACTGTTTCTCTTGGTTTTCTTTGGTATATTTATGCCACAGCTTACTATAGGCTATGGTAACTAATCCATATTTTGTGAACATGTCGTTATTAGGGGTGCCTTCCAGCGGAGCCAGATGGTCCACCTCTAATAAACGGTCCGGGTTGAACCAGCTACCAATCAGTGAGGAGAAGATAGGCATGACAGATCACTATGGGGACAAAGGTCCGTGTTACCTATCCTTCACTACCTGCAAAGACTTAGACAGAATATTGCTATTCTACGTTATTTGCAAATAGTGAATATCTCAAAAGCAAAATCTATTCTGACAATAAAACAGGGAGCTACCCTTACAATCAATCAATCAGTCAATGAGTCAATCAATCAGTGGGGAGAATAAGTAGGCCCGCAAAGGTTTGCGTTACTTACCCTTTCACCATCTGCAAAGAGGAAATCTGTTCTTTCCTGTTTGTAGATAGAGAATCTCCAGGAAACAATCCGCGAACTGTAGTTCGGGTTCAATCATTTAATCAGTGGGGGAGAAGGAAATCTCCAGAGAACAATCTTCAAACAATCAATCAGTGGGGGAGAAAGGTAGGCACGATGGATTACAATGGGGACGAAAGTCTGCGTTACCTACCCTTCACTGCTTGCAAAGGGAGAGCCTATTGTTTCTCCGTTTGCAGACAGCGAATCTCCAAATGAATCAACAAAGAGTAATACTAGTATTTTCCAATCAGTCAAACAATCATTTCGCAATTCGTCGTGTTTACACGACCTTACCCGGACCACATGGGCTGTTTCTCGTCTTCCGCGTCCAGCGCCCGATCGTCCTCCAATCTCTGATATTGCCACTGCACTCTTGAGGGTTCCCAGTCAGGACCGTAGATCACTCGAGAGAGGTCGATTCGGAACCAGTGAAGTTCGGATGATCGGCTGCCAGACGAGGGTCTATTGGGCAGGAGCTCTCCCGATCGTTGCAGTCGTTCACTCTGTCGTCGGGACCTCTCCCACTGGATCCACTTGTCGATGATGGGCCCCACGTTTGGGACGCCAATTGTTGAAAAAGGTACAGGCAGAAGACCTTTTCCGAAGTTGCCCGGCGTTAACCGCCTCTATACCCATTCAGGTTACCAAACAAAGAGACAGGCGCTGGAGGCTGGAAGGCAGGAAACAAGGGTTTATTCTCTCCGGAGGAGAACACATCAGTTCGGACAGCAAGTATCGTCACGAGGTGCTCTAACTGCATCTCTGAGGCCTGGCCTCTTATACACGGATTTATTACTTTATTGCATGAAACACATCTCTGTCAACCCTTTGATGTACGGAAAGACATCCTCGGAATCCCCGCTTCAGGCCCGTTCCCACACATATTTACAGTTGAAGTCCCCACCCCGGTCACAACAGATGATGACTATCGCGCAGCTGGACATTCCGCCGATTCACGGAATGTGTGAGGGTGATCGGATCTCATGGGGTGGGGGCTTTGATCAGCTCAAGGATCCTTTGATGGGGGGGGGTGTTTCCTACTGTACAGGAGAAAGGGGGCGATGACAGTATCCGCAGGACCAGGTGGCGGCTTGGGAACGAGTGAGACAAACGGGCACAAAGGAAAGAGGGGTGTTATCAAGGGATCCGGGACCATGAAAGGGATGGAGGGAAGTGTCGCGCTGGGAACAGGATGGGGTTCCGAGGCAGAGCTGCGTGGAAGAGAGGTTTATGACCCAAGGCATGTGAGAGCGGGGGCTGTCAGCGCGCGGGGGGATGTGCTTGTGAGGGCGAAGAGCCGTGCTAAGGGGTCAGTGGCGTGCAGAGTGTGGTTCTGACCAAGGCACCTAAAATGGCGGGTGTGCACGACAAAAAGTGTGGCATCGGGGGAAAAGACAAGATGGCGCAGATAATGTTTACCAAACCGTATTAATTTTCCACAAGGTTGTATCTTTTTTCAGAGGGTTCCCTTTGGGGAGACTTGTCTTCTCATCCTGGAGATCTCTCTCTACGCTGAGGAGACCTTCCCCTGGACTGGAAACGTTTTTCCCTGGGAGTGGATTGTTTATTACCATCCCAGCTCTTTTTTGGGGTCTTTAAATTATTTTTAATAAATGATTTTTCAGGATTTTCAGTTAGTTGGGGTTTTATTGGTCTCCCACCCAAACTATCTCTTCCTAGCTCTTCATAGGATTTTTCTATGATTCTGGCAAGTTCCAATGGTTCGGCTGCTATATCTGTTTCCTTCAGTTTCTGGCGGATCGCCACAGATGCTGCTTCACCTTTTATGTTGGCTAATAATATAGCTGAGACCAGCTTGAAGTCCTTTAGTAATTTCATACCCAGAGTTAAAGCTGATTCTGGACCATATTCATTTTGGATCTGTCTTAGTACATCTGGTATGACCGCCATAGACGGGACCCCGTGTGTTTTTGTGTAGATGGAAGCAAAGACTGTGCCCCAAGTGTCACAGTCCTCCACATGTGGTGCGATCCCCATCGGGAGACAGATAGTCAGAATTCTGTGTTTATCAGTAGGCGTAGTATCAGGAAATACTGCCTCTATTTGAGTAATTTTCTGTGCTAACCAAAATGGAATTTGTTCCCGTTTTATGGGTACTTTACCAAGACATGATTGTATGTTCTGTGGTGTGATTTTGTTTATGGTCCCCTGGTGAGGGGTCTGCTGTGTAATGTTAAATGTCGGTTGAACTATTGAGGTCCGCATGACATATTGGACTAATTGTCTATGTATTTTAATTAAGAATTTTAGCTGAGCTAAAAGTTCAGGAACTGACATTATATCAATGTCTGGATGTGGTGTGTAGCTGGCTAGAACCGACCACGTTGCTCCTGGTCTACCTAGTGGACCGAGCCTGGTGATGTGATTATTATGTTTTAGGGCGCATTTAAACCAGAGCAGGTGCTCTTGGTATTTTAGTGGAATTTCAATCTCCTCGAAAGGAGTGTATTCATCCGGAGGTTCCTCTATTTTGTAATAGTGGAAATCTTTTGTCGTAGCGTGTGCTGCTGGAAATTGTATCCATGAATAGAATACCTCTGTCTGCCGATATTCGTGTGCCTCTATCACAAACTTGACTGTACCACCTCGCGGTGTCAGGCCATTTTCTATAAGTTTTAGAGTTATAGTTCTTCTTAAATTGACCGGAATGAGTATTGCATCCGGTTCGGTTTCATGAAGACTTGTGTCTTCCTCTAAGAGTCGAGCTGCTAGTCTTACTCGCTCCCTTTTTCATCACTTTCTGTCATTTTACTGACTGAAAGTTTTCTGTTGCAGATCGAGTTTCAAGGAAACAAAGATTAGGTGCACAATATTTTGGAACACTGTATCCTTCAACGTTGATCAAAACCAGAAACTAATACATAGGATTCTCATCCTACTAAGTTCCGGCAGATATTAACCTTTCACCCACTCCAGACGTCTATTGGAGTTTTTATGGGGAAAGGGTTCTGTGTTAAAAAGCACGACTGAGTTACTCTATTGTCTTGCGTTAGATTATTGCCTTACCAAACGTCGGGCCCCATGTAGTGTCGTTCCTATTTTCCCAATAGGCTCTGCGCATTGGGATAACATAAACAGCAGTGTAGACGTAGGACTGAGGTCATCTAGGTCTCTACTGACTATGTTAAACTTAATTTAGGTTTGCGCCAGCTAGCTCAGAGGTCACTGGAAACTTTCTCGAATGAAGAGGGATGGATAACCTTCCCTGGCTCAGACAAGAAGGGATTCAGTTTCCGACAACCGCATAAACATGACAACTTTGCTCCCTCCGAATAAGAGTATATCTCTAGAGTCGTGTGAAAACAATAGACAGATATTTCACTCAGTCATCAGTGCATACTTAGTTTCACCAGAATGCAGAGAAATGGAGAGACGGGCGTTTTAAAAAAAAAGGTCTTATTTATTGAGCAGTCTTCCTTCTCATGCAAGAGAAATGAATTGCCACAATTGCAATACTTAAAGTAAAGTAAAGTGCGTACAGTAAAAGTAGTATTACAAAATAATACTGTAAAAGCATTGATACGGTTTCTTAGCCATATGATACTTTAAAATGGATAAAATATATACATACATATATACATTGGCTAAAAGGCTCAACTGGTGCTTCTAACTAAGCCTACCCCGGTGTACATGACCTAAGCCTAATACGTGGGAAGGGACAAGGAAGTAGCGTGTTAAGTTAAGTTGGTTAAGATAGTTTTGCCAAGAATCTGCATCAAGAATTCTCTTAAGGGTTTAGTCAGCTCCGTACCTTGGTAATAGAATATGGGAGGTCTGGTATCTCTTTCCTCAGGACTCGATATCCCAGCAACCTGCAAGGGTAGGCTGGAAACACCGGAGCTGGATTTTCTCGGCTGGAGAAAAAGACAGCGTCTCTCTCAGTGTGTCAAACAGGAGGGGCGGCTTCCGCGGGCACTCGCATCAGCTTGGGCTCTCGGGCAAGTAGATGGCCGCTCTGCTCCAAACCACTGCGTGTTTGCTTAAGGCAACTGTTGGTATTTTATACCTGAAAGGTGCCTGGTTTGACGTAAGGTTGGCCATATGACGTCACCAAGAACTAACAGTTGTTGCAGGACTTCAGGAGTTCTTGTTCAAATCAAAACAAAAGCAGGGGGGCTTTTCCCGGGCTGCTGGAGGCTTGGTTTGTTTAAAGAACGTGTTGTGCTTTCTAGGAGTCGATGGGAGTAGCCATGCTGTGCTTTAAATTGCATGGGCTATTACTGAATATGAATCTGATTCTTATGCCTTTGTCAGGACACTATTGATTATAACCTTACAAGGGCATAAATCGGGAATATCGAATTAGGGTCCTAGATGAGAACACAACAATGCAAAACGATAGATAAATCACAACCTGAGGAAATTAATCTGATAGGACCAAAATGGTCCGTTTTCAAATATTGCATATTTCAACAAATTCTTACTTTTGTTTTTGGATCATCACTTTTGGAGCTAAAATGAGCATGTTTACACTCATTTGCATGCTTCCAGGCAGCAAAAACCCAAGAGTTGGGGTAGGGTAAAAGTATGTTAAAAGGATCGAATTGCTCACTTTGAGGCCTTAAAAATTGTTTATTCACTGCAGGAAGTGATATGGACTACATTTGGAGGTAATTCACGTTCAAGTAAGAGAGTCCGATTTTTCATGCAATATGATCGACCTGAGGGAATACTCTGATAGGACCAAAATGGTCAGTTTTCAAATATTGTATATTTCAACTAATTCTGACATTTGTTTTTTGATCATCACTTTTGGAGCTAAGATGTGCATGTTTATAGCCACTTTCATGCTTCTAGGGAGCAGAACCACAAGATTTGGGATAGGGTAAAAGTGAGTTAAAATGATTGAATTGCTCACTTTAAGGCCTTAAAACATGTTTATAAACAGCGGAAAGTGATATGAACAACATTTGGCGGTAATTCATGTTCAAGTAAGAGAGTCCAATTTTTCATGCAAAACGATTGATGACCCGCAATCTGAGGAAACGCCTCTGAGAGGTCCAAAATGGACTGTTTTCAAACATTGCATATTTCAGCTAATTCTGACTTTTAAATGTGGGTCATCACTCTTGAAGCTAAAAAGTGCAAATGTATTGTAATTATCATGCTTCTGGGGAGCAAAAACACAATATTTGGGGTAGGGTAAAAGTGAGTTAAAAATGGTCGAATTGCTTACTTTGAGACCTTAAGACGTTTTTATTCACGGCAAGAAGTGATTTGAACTACATTTAGAGGTAATTCATGTTCAAGTTAGAGAGTCCGAATTTTCTTGCAAAACGATCGATGACCAGCTATCTGAGAAATGACTCTGAGAGGACCAAAATGGTCCATTTTCTAATATTGCATATAATATCTAATTCTGACATTTGGATGTGGATCATCCCTTTTGGAGCTAAATATGCATGTTTATAGTCATTATCATGCTTCTGGGGAGCAAAAACACAATATTTGGGGTAGGGTTAAAGTGAGCTAAAATGGTTGAATTGCTCACTTTGAGGCCTTAAACGTTTTTATGCACGACAGGAAGTGATTTGAAATACATTTGGAGGTAATTCATGTTCAAATAAGAGAGCCCGATTTTACTTGCAAAACGATCGATGACCAGCGATCGGAGTCTGAGAATACCAAAGCGGTTAATTTTCTAATATTGCATATATTATCTAATTCTGACATTTGGATGTGGATCATCACTTTTGGAGCTAAATGTGCATGTTTATAGTCATTATCATGCTTCTACGGAGCAAAAACAAAAGATTTGGGGTAGGGGTAAAAGTGATTTAAAATGACGGAATTGCTCACTTTGAGGCCTTAAATCGTGTTTAATCACTGTGGGAACTGATATGAACTGCATTTTGAGTTAATTCAAGTTTAAGAAAGAGAGTCCGATTTTTCATGCAAAACGATCGATGGCCCGGGACCTGAGGCGATGACTCTGAGATTACCAAAATGGTCCGTGTTCAAATAATGCATATTTCATCTAATTCAGACAGTTGAATGTGGATTATCAATTTAGGAGCTAAAATGTGCATGTTTATAGTCATTTTCATACTTTTAAGGAGCAACCTACAAGATTTGGGGTAAAGGTAAAAGTGGGATAAAATTATCAAATTCCTCACTTTGAGGCCTTGAAACATGTTTATGCACAGTGGAACGTGCTATGAATGACACTTGGAGTTAATTTGTGTTTAAGCGAGAGAGTCACATTTTTCATGCAAAACTTTCGATGATCCTGTGACCTGAGGAAAAGACTCTCAAAGGACCAAAATGGTCCTTTTTCACATATTGCATATTTCAACTAATTCTGACTTTTGTTTGTGGATCATCACTTTTGGAGCTAAAAAGTGCATGTTTATAGTGATTATCATGCCTCTACAGAGCAATAGTTAAGGATTTGGAGTAGGTGTAAAAGGGAGTTAAAATGACTGAATTGATCACTTTAAGGCATTAAATCGTGTTTATTCACTGCAGCAAGTGACATCAACTGCATTTGGAGCTAATGTATGTTCAAGCGAGAGAGTACGATTTTTCATGCAAAATGATCGATGACCCGCAACCAGATGAAATGCCTCTGAGAGGAACAAAATAGTCCATTTTAAAATATTACATAATTCAAATAATTCAGATTTTTTGTAGTGGATCATCACTTTTGGAGCTAAAATGAGCATGTTTATGGTAATTATCATGCATCTAGGGAGCAAAAACATAAGAGTTGGGGGTAGGGGTAAAAGTGAGTTTAAATGACCTAATTGCTCACTTTGAGGCCTTAAATTGTGTTTATTTACTGCGGGAAGTTATATGAAATGCATTTGGAGTTAATTCATGTTCAAGCAAGAGAGCTCGATTTTTCATGCAAAATGATCGATGCCCCGCGACTTGAGGAAATGACTCTGAAATTACCAAAATGGTCCGTAGTGAAATATTGCATATTTCATCTAATTCGAACATTTAGATGTGGATCATCACTTTTGGATCTAACATGTGCATGTTTATAGTCATTTACATGATTCTGGGGTGTTAAAAACACAAGATTTGGATTAGGGTTTAAAGTGAGTTAACATGATCAAATTGCTCACAATGAGTCCTTAAATCGTGTTTATTTACTGCGGGAAGTTATATGAAATGCATTTGGAGTTAATTCATGTTCAAGCAATAGAGTCCGATTTTTCATGCAAAACGATTGATGAATCACAACCTGAGTAAATGAATCTGATAGGACCAAAATGGTCCGTTTTCAAATATTGCATATTTCAACAAATTCTTACTTTTGTTTTTGGATCATCCCTTTGGAGCTAAAATGAGCATGTTTATACTCATTTGCATGCTTCTAGGGAGCAAAATCTTAAGAGTTGGGGTAGGGTAAAAGTATGTTAAAAAAATTGAATTGCTCACTTTGAGGCCTTAAAACACGTTTATTCATTGCAGGAAGTGATATGAACTACATTTGAAGGTAATTCACGTTCAAGTAAGAGAGCCCAATTTTTCATGCTAATCGATTGATGACCCGCAATCTGAGGAAATGCCTCGGAGAGGTCCAAAATGGACTGTTTTCAAATATTGAATATTTCATCTAATTCTGACATTTGGATGTTGATCATCACTTTTGGAGCTAAGATATGCATGTTTATAGCCATTTTCATGCTCTAGGGAGCAGAACCACAAGATTTGGAATGGGGTAAAGGTGAGTTAAAATGATTGAATTGCTCACTTTGAGGCCTTAAACATGTTTATAAACAGCGGAAAGTGATATGAACAACATTTGGCGATAATTCATTTTCAAGTAAGAGAGTCCAATTTTTCATGCCAAATGATTGATGACCCGTAATCTGAGGAAATGCCTCTGAGAGGTCCAAAATGGACCGTTTTCAAACATTGCATATTTCAACTTATTCTGACTTTTAAATGTGGATCATCACTTTTGAAGCTAAAAAGAGCATATTTATTGTAATTATAATGCTTTTAGGGAGCAAACACACAAGATTTGGGGTAGGGTAAAAGTGAGTTAAAATGATCAAATTACTCACTTTGAGGCTTTAAAACGTGTTTATTCACTGCAGAAAGTGATATGAGCTACATTCGGAGTTAATTCATGTTCAAGTAAGCGTGTCCTGTTTTTCATGCAAAACAATTGATGACCCTGGACCTGAGAAAATGACTCTGATAGGACCAAAGTAGTCTCTTTTCAAATATTGCATATTTCAACTAATTCTGACTGTTGGATGTGGATTATCACTTTTGGAGCTAGAAGGAGCATGTTTATAGTCATTTTCAAGCATCTAGGGATCAAAAACACAAGATATGGGGTAGGGTTAAAAGTAAGTTAATATGATCGAATTGCTCACTTTGAAGCCCTAAAACGTGTTTATTCACTGCGGGAAGTGATATGAACTACATTCAGAAATAATTCATTTTTATGTAAGCACGTCCAATTTTTCATGCAAAGCAATCGATGACCCTCGACCTGAGGAAATGAATCTGATAGGACCAAAATGGTCAGTTTTCAGATATTGCATATTTCTACAAATTATTACTTTTGATTTTGAATCATCACTGTTGGAGCTAAAATCAGCATGTTTATACTCATTTGCATGGTTCTAGGGAGCAAAAACACAGAGTTGGGGTAGGGGTAAAAGTGAGTTAAAATAATAGAATTGCTCATTTTGAGGCATTAAAATGTGTATATTCAGTCCAGGAATTGATATGAACTACATTTTCTGCTAAGTCAAGTTCAAATAAGAGAGTTTGATATTTCATGCAAACAATCAATGACCAGCAATCTGAGGAAATGACTCTGAGAGGACCAATATGGAACTTTCTCAAACACTGCATATTTCAACTAATTCTAACTTTTAAATGTGGATGATCACTTTTGGAGATAAAAAGAGCATATTTATTGTAATTATAAAGCTTCAAGGGAGAAAACACACAAGATTTGGAGTAGGGTAAAAGTGAGTTAAAATGGTCGAATTTCGGGGGAGTGGCTTGGACGCCGGAGAAGATGGCTGCTTTACCCTTTTCTCCTCCTGTGGCGCCAACCTCGCTGAAGAATCCGGCGTGTACCTGCTATTACCGGTAGATTTGGTGGAATGGTGGTGAAGCGGAATATGTGGGGCTGCTAGCGGCAGCACAAGAATTCTCCCGAATGCGACTCTAAAGGTGTTTTCCACCCAGAGACTGCGGCGGCCATGTGAGACCCGACTGCGGCGGCCATGTGAGACCCAGCGCGAGACTCCGCCTCAGCCTGCCGACATTGCCGATCCAACCATGCACCGGTAGAAACCTCAAAGAGCAGACTGCCGGTGCTTGCTGCTGAATACTACGTCGGACCCGACCCGACTCCCGCCATAAATGCTGGCTGGTCAGCTCTGTTTATCAGGTAACGCACGCTGCAGTCAACAAGATGGCGGCCTGTCACATCGATTTTGGGCAGTTCTCAGTGCAAACTAACCCTTAATGCTGCCTTAATGCTGCCTCTTGCCAGATACGCCCGGCCAGTGGAACGGTGCTTCTTCCTGCCTATACACCGTCTGTTGCTGTGTGGTCCAGCGCAAATATGCCTCCATAGTGCACTGTAATACCCTGGGCACATTAGGAAAGCTGACTCCTTGGCAATTCTTCTCCCTGCTAGGCGCTGCACATCTGTGTTAAGCCTATGTCACGCTGCTTACCTACCTGAAGCTCTATTTGTGGTCCTGGTCTGATGTTATCGAGCATTTACAAGGGCAGAGGCTGTAGCTTTTCCACCATTACCATCCTTGCCTGACTCTAAGATGGCCGAAGAAGTGGACATTTCTTGCAGGCATTGACTGTTACTAACTGTTACTGACACTGTAGTTGGCCTCAATTGGATATCTACGCCCAAGTTACTCCTTGCGGTACAAAAGGGGGTGGTGATGGACGGAGAATATGAACCAATCAAACACGCACACCCAGTCAACAGGTCTGGGTTGAATCCATCACCGTTCTTTAGCCCACTCTGCCACCCCAGTTCAGACATGGCCATTTGCAAATCAGTCTGACCCTGTGCCTCATGGGAACAGTCCTGCCCGAACTGCCAAGCCATGCCTTCCCTGGACCGGAAACAAGCTTCCGAGGACCGGTTTCTGGCATTTCAGCCGTCTTCAGCCCGGCTTGGTTGAATCCAGTGGCAAAGTGAGCAAGGGACTCACGTCTGAGCATACCCTGCCAACTTATGGCGAACAAAGCGGTAGAAAAGGGGGTGGTGATGGACGGAGCATCTGAACCAATCAAACACTCACACCCAGTCAACAGATCTGGTTTGAATCCATCACCGTTCTTTAGGCCACTCTGCCACCCCAGTTCAGACATGGCCATATGCAAATCAGTCTGACCCTGTGCCTCGTGGGAACAGTCTAGCCCGAACTGCCAAGCCATGCCTTCCCTGGACCGGAAACAAGCTTCCGAGGACCGGTTTCTGGCATTTCAGCTGTCTTCAGCGCGTCTTGCTTGAATTCAGTGGCAAAGTGAGCAGGGGACTCACGTCTGAGCATACCCTGCCAACTTATGGCAAACAAAGCGGTACAAAAGGGGGTGGTGATGGACAGAGCATCTGAACCAATCAAACACTCACACCCAGTCAAATGATCTGGGTTTAATCCATCACCGCTCTTTAGCCCACTCTGCCACCCCAGTTCAGACATGGCTATATGCAAATCAGTCTGACCCTGTGCCTCATGGGAACAGTCCAGCCCGAACTGCCAAGCCATGCCTTCCCTGGACCGGAAAACAAGCTTCCGAGGACCGGATTCTGGCATTCCAGCCGTCTTCAGCCCGGCTTGCTTGAAACCAGTGGCAAAGTGAGCAAGGGACTCACGTCTGAGCATACCCTGCCACACATATGGCGGCCAAAAGCGGTACAAAAGGGGGTGGTAATGGACGGAGCATCTGAACCAATCAAACACTCACACCCAGTCAAAAGATCTTGGTGTAACCCATCACCATTCTTTAGCCCACTCTGCCACCCCAGTTCAGACATGGCTATATGCAAATCAATCTGACCCTGTGCCTCATGGGAACAGTCCAGCCCGAACTGCCAAGCCATGCCTTCCCTGGACCGGAAGCAAGCTTCCGACGACCGGTTTCTGGCATTCCAGCCGTCTTCAGCCCGGCTTGCTTGAATCCACTTTGCCACTGCTCAGACGTGAGTCCCTTGCTCACTTTGCCACTGGATGCAAACAAGCTGAAGACGGCTGGAATGCCAGAAAATGGTCCTCGGAAGCTTGTTTCCTGTCCAGGGAAGACATGGCATGGCAGTTCGGGCTGGACTGTTCCCATGAGGCACAGGGTCAGACTGATTTGCATATAGCCATGTCCGAACTGGGGTGGCAGAGTGGGCTAAAGAACGGTGATGGATTAAACCCAGATCTTTTGACTGGGTGTGAGTGTTCGATTGATTCAGATGCTCCGTCCATCACCACCCCCTTTTGTACCGCTTTTGGCCGCCATAAGTGTGGCAGGGTATGCTCAGACGTGAGTCTCTTGCTCACTTTGCCACTGGATTCAAGCAAGCCGGGCTGAAGAGGGCTAGAATGCCAGAAACCGGTCCTCGGAAGCTTGTTTCCGGTCCAGGGAAGACATGTCTTGGCAGTTGGGGCTGGACTGTTCCCATGAGGCACAGGGTCAGACGGATTTGCATATAGCCATGTATGAACTGGGGTGGCAGAGTGGGCTAAAGAACGGTGATGGATTAAACCCAGATTCTTTGACTGGGTGTGAGTGTTTTATTGATTCAGATGCTCCGTCCATCACCACCCCCTTTTGTACCGCTTTTGGCCGCCGTAAGTGTGGCAGGGTATGTTCAGGTGTGAGTCCCTTGCTCACTTTGCCACTGGATTCAAGCAAGCCGGGCTGAAGGCGGCTGGAATGCCAGAAACCGGTCATCGGAAGCTTGTTTCCGGTCCAGGGACGACATGGCTTGGCAGTTCAGGTTGGACTGTTCCCATGAGGCACAGGGTCAGACTGATTTGTATATAGTAATGTCTGAACTGGGGTGGCAGAGTGGGCTAAAGAACGGTGAGGGATTAAACCCAGGTGAGGGATTAAACCCAGATCTTTTGACTGGGTGTGAGTGTTTGATTGATTCAGATGCTCCGTCCATCACCACCCCCTTTTGTACCGCTTTTGGCCGCCATAAGTGCGGCAGGGTATGCTCAGACGTGAGTCCCTTTCTCACTTTGCCACTGGATTCAAGCAAGCCGGGCTGAATACGGATAGAATGCCAGAAACCGGTCCTCGGAAGCTTGTTTCCGGTCCAGGGAAGACATGGCTTGGCAGTTCAGGCTGGACTGTTCCCATGAGGCACAGGGTCAGACTGATTTGCATATAGCCATGTCTAAACTGGGGTGGCAGAGTGGGCTAAAGAACGGTGATGGATTAAACCCATATCTTTTGACTGGGTGTGAGTGTTTGATTGATTCAGATGCTCCGTCCATCACCACCCCCTTTTGTGCCGCTTTTGGCCGCCATAAGTGTGGCAGGGTATGCTCAGACGTGAGTCCCTTGCTCACTTTGCCACTGGATTCAAGCAAGCCGGGCTGAAGACGGCTGGAATGCCAGAAACCGGTCCTTGGAAGCTTGTTTCCGGTCCAGGGAAGACATGGCTTGGCAGTTCAGGCTGGACTGTTCCCATGAGGCGCAGGGTCAGACTGATTTGCATATAGCCATGTTTGAACTGGGGTGGCAGAGTGGGCTAAAGAACGGTGATGTATTAAACCCAGATCTTTTGACTGGGTGTGAGTGTTCGATTGATTCAGATGCTCCGTCCATCACCACCCCCTTTTGTACCGTTGATGAACATACAGTCAAAATTTCGGCCTATGGTGACGACGTCTTAGTAGTATCAGAGGAAGCAGAGTTAGCGATTCCGGCCTTATGTCCTCTATTGCAGACTTTGCCGAAGTGTCGGGCTATAAGCTTAACAAGGATAAAACGGAGGTGAAGCTCCTCAATAATATAGGTGACAGAAGCATTATAGGTAACTCTGGCTTATTCTGGCAAACCAAAATGCTTTAAATATTTAGGGATAGAATTTGAAAAAGATCTAATTAGCACCCTCAAAATTAATGAACATACACTTCATAAAAAGATATCTTCCCTTTTGGACGGTTGGTCACCAACATTTTTGTCGTGGTGGGGCAGAGCGGAAACTCTGAAAATGATGATCACATCCCTGGTCAATTATCTTGTAAGTATGTTGCCTATGCTACTATCGGATGACTTCCTCACCAAAATATATAAGCTCTTCAATACTTTTCTGTAGCAGGGCAAGAAACCAAGAATCTCCCTGAAGAAGCTCCAACTACCGAAAGATAAGGGAGGCATAGGTTTACCAAACTTCAGGTGCTCCCAGACGGCATATTTATGTAAGCAAGGTGTGAATTGGTTCCAGCCTCAATCCGAGTACACTCCTGTTTGGGTTCATGTCGAAAAGGCTATCATTAACAACTTACTGCTACCAGCTTTGATGACAATGGATATGGCAGCCTTTCCTCACTCCAAATACATGTTTCTTAACACTAGAAGAGCCCTCCTAAACCTAGAGAGACATTTTAAAGTTAAAATCAAAATAAGCAAATCCAATTTAACCTCGTTGTGGTTCAACCTGGCCATAAAGGAAGAGGGCAAACACCTCTACTGGGAACACTGGTCTAAGAAGGGGTTGAACTTAGTTAAAGATCTTTACGAGCGGTCTTCACCTTTGCCTTTCGCCACCTTGTAGGAGGGTGGATACCTGACTATGGTTACCCTCAACTTTTTGCCTGGTGTTTTGCTGGTTTTTCTGACTTACTTGACCTGGGACCCTGCCATTCAGGGCCTCAGGCCTACTTCTGTCTCTGTAAAATGGATTCCATGCACCTTAGGTACATATCTAATTGGATACTGAGTCACCTTATCAGTCCCTGTACAGTGTACCTTAGGTACCCAGGGCATAGGTGTACCCAGGGCCTACCAGGGGCTGCAGCATGTATTATGCCACCCCTGGCTGGCCATCTAAATCTGACACAACTGGCTGCACGACAGCTGGGGCAAGGTGGTGTAATCACCCTTTGCTTTAGATATAGTATCCCTATATCTAAACCTAAAATGGACACATGTATTCCTATCAGTCACTCCTATGGCAGGCCTTATCAATCCTGAAGGCAGAGTGCTTGGAATTATGTGAGATGGTGCTCTGGCATGAGCTGAGCCCGTTTGCAGCTTGCAGAACCAAGTCCTAATAGCTGTTCCATGATAACGCGTACCATATACTCTTAAGTGCCTTATAATCCTGGCGGTTATTTGCCAACTTTGGTATCGCTTTATCAAAACATGAAGAGTAAGGTGTCATACGAATTGGAATACTAACCCCTCGCCAATTCTGGCAACGGGGTTAGCATTCCACCCTTCTAGAGGGACACGACATGTATGTAACTGTGAACCCCGGTTAAAGTTAACTCGAGCCTCAGTATCACAAAATGGATGCTGCCACCACAGACACAAGTCTGACCTCCTGCTGCTGGGAGTCCTTCCAGCGAGGAGAGCTTGGACAAAGGGTTTCCTGTCAGGGGCGGTGCTAGCACCATCCCAGACAGGGTTTTGTGTATCCCAGGTAGGCAGGGCTTAGTGGAAGGTGACTGCAAGTGGCACCCCGGTGCTCACTGTGCATATGCCGGCTTGAACCAGTTCCAGGGGCACACCAGCCCCTGAGCTGGGGAAAGTCCGGATGGGGGAGAGGGGTGTAACCACCCCCCTTCCTGGTCCCACCCATGGGCAGGACCTAGTCACGTGCCAGCCCCTTTCTTTAGAATAAAGGTAGGAGCGGGGACCCTTCCAAATTAGATCATCTTTGAATCCTGAAACTACTTTCTACGAAAGGAACTCTCAACTTCTTCTCAAGATTTCTCCCTTGTGACTAAGGAGTAGTCACCCTGCAGCAGCAGGCACCAACTAAGTATCTTGCGGTCTGCTGACCGTCCTTCCTCCGGAACCAGACTGACCAGCACTACGAGACCCGGACTCCCTGCCATCTCTGAATTCTACCTGCCTCTACAGCACAGCTGAGAACCGTGGGTGCGACGAGACCAGAGGAGCCGGCTATCATCAGAACCAGCACGACACTGACCCAGCACGACCGCCGAGGGACCCTCGAGTGGGTGCACTGGGCCAAGAGAAGCCCCAACCCCAAACAGCACGAGCACCGAAGTCCAGCCCCCCAGCATCCACCAGATCTGCGTGGGGCCCTTTTGCTTTTGTGTTGCTTGCCACATTGTCCGGTCATTTGCCCGTTGGCTAGTGACCCTCCAGACAACGTCCTACGTTTGTTTCACCGCTGGTCTAGCTCCTCTAGACTGGTCCTTGTCTCCTCTTGAAGGGGAACATCCTCGGACCCTCCTGGTCCACTCCAGACGCCATTTTGTGTCACCACGTGGGCTTGCCATAGCCAAGGCTTGTTGCCTCCTTCAACGGATCCAGCATCGCCAGCAGCAGACATCCGACGTGGGACAGCTCGCAGACCTCCAGCCTGGTCGACATCAGCACCCTGGTCCTTGCAGCAGCAGAATCCAGTGTCACCTCTTCACCTGGCTGAGTGACCTCGTCCGGTGCCATCCTGGTGCCCACCTAATCACTGGCTAGTGATTCAGAACTCGGTCCCCTTTGCTTACAGGTATCCTTCTTCACTGATCTACCCTTGGATCAGCTCGGAACAATCTTCACTGGTCGCCTGCCAGCAACTTCCACTTCAGGCTCCTGGTTCGTCAACGAGGATTCCCGACGACACTTGAACCCTATGCAGCCGCAGCCCCTGGGCTAGGTAAACCGAGTACCACGGTGCTCCAGCGTAGAACCACTCTCTAAGTGTCTAGATCCACTTTTGTTTTTGACCTACCTAGTCGGGTTCGCCCGAGAACACTAACTTTGCATTTACTAGCCTCCATAGGCTTTGTCCCGCATTGCGCGTGAGAGTTTCCACTCTGCACACGACGTCCCTAGGCCTCCTGCTTCTAATCTAAGGGTTCAGCATTGTAGGCCCAGTGGTTCTAAAGCCTCTGAGAATAGTTACTTACCTGCTAGTAATTCGCATTCCACTTTTGTATTATATGGTTTTTCGTGCCCCTCGGGCATTTGTGTAAATTGCGCGACTTTTAGTATTTCTTCAAGAGTTTTGTATTGTGCTTAGCACCCTGTCCTCATAAAGAGTCCAGAGTTGTTATGTTATAAATAAATATCCTTTTATTTTCATAACAACTTGTGTGGTGTCCTTTCACTTGGTGTTCAAGGGGTATATGTGATGGTATAACAGCTGGCTTAACACGCCCTCTAGAGTTTAGCCTAAAGACTGCTCTTGTCCATGCTACTAGGATAGCTGGTCTATAAGGTTGACTTACAACCAATCATCAATAAGGGTTGTTTGGACTGATACAAAGTGCTCACTAGAATAGTGAACATTATATATCAGGCCAACTACTCACACACCTTACACTCTTAGTTCGATCTCCAACCTCTTGACTTAGTTCTTGCATCTTAAATCCTTTAACTCTGCCAGAGTCATCTCTCCGAACGATCCTACAATTTGTCACAAATTATCTCACCTCATGTCAATGGGTCACATGGTGTCTAAGATGTATAAAATCCTCTCCCCTAACCCTCAGAAAACACATAGGAAATGTGAACTCGCTTGGGAAAATGAGTATAACTCCTCTAACATATCATTCAATTGGGATAAGATACATCTGACACTTTTTTCCAATAAAATATCACTGATACTCTCTCAAACTAAATTCATGTTGATAAATAGAAGATATTGGTCACCGGAAAAACTATTTAAGCTTAAACTCCTTGACAGCCCCTTATGCTGGAAGTGCAAATCTCATGTGGGGGACTTGGCTCACATGTTCTTGCATTGTCCGTTGCTCCAAACCTTTTGGGACAAAATTTATAACTACATTCAAAGAACTTTCCACTTCCGGCCTACTAGGGAATTCGCATATGTCATGCTGGGGGCAATAGACACAAGGTTAGTAAGTGAACATGACCGACACTAATGGATCTCATGCTTACGCTTGCGTGTAAAGTCATCTTAAGCAAATGGAAAAGTGCATCTGATGTTTCTTTTAAGATATGGCAAGAGTGGTTGACCTCTTTAAGGGGCGCAGATAATAATGCACTTCACTCCTCACCGTGGCGAAAGTCGCACATTAAACTCTGGAGTTCACTTGACTCTCTGGAACTTTGCTATGACCCGCCTTAGACTTGAACAGTAGTCATATCCCCTGATGCATAACTCGTTTCCGTCAACAATAAGGGCACAACATAGGTGCTGTTACTCCACTGTTACGATTCAGATTACCTAATATGAGTTTATGTTAGCTGCTATTTCCATTCTCAATTCAGTCCCGTCTTTCTTTCTTCCTTTCTTCCTCTTCCATATCTTTCTTCTTCTCTCCCTTTCTCTTTCCTTTCTTTCCTCCTTCTTTTCTTTTCTCAAGTCCTCTCCTATTGCAACCATCCTTTTTGATTAAGATTTGCATGTGATTACGTATAATGTTCATTGTTTTACCGATAGAGAATCCCTTGTTTAAATGGTCTTGATGCTCTTCCCTCAAACTGTGTAACTCAGGTTGCATTTTTCTCATGATTGTAACTCAGCGTATCTTCTTGTTTTTTTGGTTTTTGTTTTTGTTTTTGCTTTTGTAAAATTCTGCTTCTCTTAATAAAAAAGATTTGAATTCAAAAAAATGGTCGAATTTCTCACTTTGAGGCCTTAAAATGTGTTTATTCACTGCAGAACTACATTCTGAGGTAATTCATGTTCAAGTAAGCGTGTCCGGGTTTTCATGCAAAACAATTGATGACCCTTGACCTGAGGAAATGACTCTGATAGGACCAAAATAGTCAGTTTTCAAATATTGCTTATTTCAACAAACTCTGACTTTTGGATGTGGAACATCACTTTTGGAGCATAAAGGAGAATGTTTATAGTCATTTTCATGCATCTAGGGATCAAAACCCCAAGATATGGGGTTGGGGTAAAAGTGAGTTAAAATAACCAAATTGCTCTTCTTGAGGCCTTAAAATGTGTTCATTCACTGCGGGAAGTGATATGAACTACATTCAGAGGTAATTCATGTTCAAGTAAGCGCTTCCGGTTTTTCATGCAAAACAATCGATGACCCTCGACCTGAGGAAATGACTCTGATCTGACCAAAATAGTCAGTTTTGAAATATTGCATATTTATTTATTTATTTATTTATTTATTTATTTGCATACTTATAACACGCTGGGAATTGACTCCCTGAGGAGTATCTCCGCGCCTTTGGCAACATCTGAGAACAAGCAGGCTCTATCTGAAGTTTAGCAACTGCCTAACCAAACTAATAGTTAAACAGAAAAGTTTTTAATTTTTTCATAAAAGGAAAATGTTCCTTACAGACTCTGATGTCGTAAGGGATTTCACCAAACTCTGACTTTTGGATATGGATCATCACTTTTGGAGCTAAAAGGAGCATGTTTATAGTCATATTCATGCTTCTAGGGATAAAAAAAATTGGGGTAGGGGTAAAAGTGAGTTTAAAAGATCGAATTGCGCATTTTAGGCCTCAAAACAGGTTTATTTACTGCGGGAAGTAATAGAAACTACATTTGGAGGTAATTCATGTTTAAGTAAGAGAGTCCGATTTTTCATGCAAAACGATCGATGATCCGCGACCTGAAGAAATGCCTCTGAGAGGACCAAAATGGTCTGTTTTCAAATATTGCATATTTTCTCTAATTCTGACATTTGGATGTGGATCTTCACTTTGGAGCTAAGATGTCCATGCTTATTGTAATTGGCATGCTTCTAGGGAGCAAAAGCACAAGATTTGGGATGGGGTTAAAGTGAATAAAAATGATTGAATTGCTCACATTGAGGGCTTCAAACGTGACTATTAACAGCGGAAAGTGATAGGAGCTACATTTGGAGTGAATTCATGTTCAAGCAAGAGAGTCCGATTTTTCATGCAAAACGATCGATGACCCGACCTGACGAAATGCCTCTGAGAGGACCAAAATTGCCTGTTTTGAAACATTGCATCTTTGTAATTCAGACTTTTGGATGTGGATCATCTCTTTTGGAGCTAAAAGGAGCATGTTTATAGTAATTTTCATGCTTTTAAGGATCAAAAACACAAGATTTGAAGTAGTGGTAAACGTGAGTTATAATGATCTAAGTGCTCACTTTGAGGCCTTAAAAAGTGTTTATTCACTGCGGGAAGTGATATGAACTATATTTGGAGGTAATTCTTGTTCAAGTAAGAGAGCCTGATTTTTCATGCAAAACCTTTGATGACCCATGACCTGAGGAAATGCCTGTGAGTGGTTTAAAATGGTCAATTTTTCAAACATTGCATATTTTAACTAATTATGACTTTTGAATGTGGATCATCACTGATTGTATTGCTCACTTTGAGACCTTAAAATGTGTTTACAGCGGAAAATGATATGAACTACATTTGGAGTTAATTCATGTTCAAGCAATAGAGTACGATTTTTCATGCAAAATGATCGATGACCTGCGACCTGAGGAAATGACTCTAAAATTACCAAAATGGTCCGTATTGAAATATTGCATATTTCAATTTGCTCAGAGAATACATTAGATTCGGGGGTCACTCGGGATTAGCAATCAACTGGTCCAAATCTTCCATAATACCCTTAACAGACACTACCACTCCCCTTGAAATCGACTACCCGCTGGAGTGGCAGCATGATCCAATTCGCTATCTAGGTGTCATTTATCACAGGGACCCAGAGGAAGTCATACGCGCTAACTATGGGGTAGTGATCTCCAAACTGGAGGACAAAGTCCAGCGCTGGATCCATTTGCCTCTATCCCTAGCTGATAGGATTGCGATAGTCAAAATGAATAATTTACCTAAATTGCTATACCTTTTTAATAACATCCCCATCACACCCTCTGGGGAAATTTTTCGCCGCATTAAGTCACTAGTACTGTCACTGATATGGGCTGGCAAACAAGCCCGAATAGATCTACAGACATTAGTTAGTTTATTTTATGGCATTTGTTAAGCGCTTGGTTGCACAGAGAACAGTGCGTCCCCGCGCTGAAAACCCTACTTACAACTCTTCGGCCGGGCTCAAAGAGGCTGGACACAGGGGCAAGGGTACACTATGCTGAGTTTAACCTGGGAAAGAGATGGGTTTTCAACCTCTGTCTAAACCTGGTTTCAGAGGGCTCCATCCTCAGTTCGATAGGTAGGTTATTCCAGTTGTTGCTGGCGTGGTGTCTGAAAGAGCGTCCTCCCATCCTTGCTCTATGTATCCGAGGTACCACTAATTGCATGCTACCCATCGACCTCAAAGAACGTGTAGGGCAATATACTGGAAGCAAGTCCTGGAGATATGGAGGTGCTTTTTTGTGGGCTATATGGTGGGTGATGCACATGGTTTTGAAATTGATTCTTTCCTTTATTGGGAGCCAATGAAGGGTGCGTAATGCATGTTTCCCAGAGGCTCTCCTAGGGAGGTTGAGGACCAGCCTCGCTGCAGCGTTCTGGACGCGTTGAAGCTGTGTGAGGCCCTTTTTACTAAGTCCACATAGGAGGGAGTTCCCATAATCTAACTGGGAGGTGACCAAGGCGTGTACCATGGTTTTTCTGGAGCTAGGGGGCAATAGATCCAGGATTTTCCTTAGGACCTTCAGAAGTCCGTAGCATTTTCCCGCAACCTTACCCACATGATTGGTGTAGGCAAGATTAGAGTCCAGATGAAAGCCAAGGTTCTTAACTGTGTCCACTGGGACCGGGACAGAGCCCAGTTCAGTGGGCCACCAAGCAGAGGTCCAGATGGAAGGACGTGGACCTACAATAAGAACTTCCGTCTTGTTACCATTAAGGCGGAGACAGTTTTGTTTCATCCAGCCGTCAAGAGCCACAAGGCAAGCCGAGAAATTCTCCGCATCCACAACTGGATCACGGGACAAATTGATCACCAGTTGTGTGTCATCTGCATAGGAGACTATTGCCACACCATATGACTCCACCAGTTTGGCAAGGGGTTCCATGTACAGATTGAATAATGTAGGGCTCAAAATAGAGCCCTGGGGAACCCCTTGCCTGAGACACCTTACACTGGATTTGCATGGTGGGCAATGCACTTGAAATCTTCTGTTTTTCAGAAAGGATACCAGCCACTCATGAGCAGGACCGGTTATTCCCTTTTCCCTCAGTCGGTCCAGTAGTACGGGATGTGATACGGTATCAAACGCCGCACTTAAGTCTAATAGGACTAGTGCGGCCGTGTGACCTTCATCCGTCTTGCTCCGCAGCAATTCTGTTGATAGGAGGAGGGCAGTCTCAGTCGAGTGTTTCACTCTGAAACCCGATTGAGACGTGTGCAGGAGCAAGTTTTCCTTCATAAAACTTACCAGCTGGCGATTGGCCAGTTTTTCTACTACCTTCGCGCAGTAGGGGAGAAGGGAGATAGGCCTTAGGTTGTCGAGTTGCGCTATGCTTAAGTGGGCTTTCTTTTTTATTGGGACGACTTGGGCCAGTTTCCAGCTGTCCGGCACTAGACATTCATCGAAGGAAAGCGTGGCCATATTGCCTATCTGCTTCGCCACCTGGGGAAGATGATTACGGAGAATTCTCGCTGGTACCGCATCAAGGGGAGAGCCCGAGTGGATGTCCGATAGGATGTTGATAAACTCCTCAGTTTGGGGAACCACAAATTTCCTGAGTTCTTTTTTGACCATATTACCGCGGTTAGGGTCGGGCAAGTTAGTAGCCTCTAAATTAGTCTGAAAAGAAGCATAGATCTTTTCTACCTTCCCTATGAAAAAGTCTGCGATCTCGTTGCATGACTCGGTCGTGGGTGGGACTTCCCCTGAGCTCGCGGGAGTAGTGGAGAGTTCCTTTAGAATCATAAAGAGCTCTTTCGATGTATTCTCTGCACAGCCTATCCTGTTGTTATAGTACTCTCTTTTAGATTTCCTGATCTGGCTGTGGTAGACTCTGAGTTCGCTCTTATAGGCTTCGCGTAGTGAGGGGGCGTAATCCACTCTCCATCTACGCTCCAAGGTTTTGCATTTGGTTTTGGCGGCGCGTAGCTCAGCGGTGAACCACGGAGCGGATTTCGTGCTCCTTGCCATGGGTTTGTGAGTCCAAGGGGCTACATTATCCAGCGCACCTTGAACCCATTCTTCATTGACATTGACACTCCCATATGCACAAGGCGGTTTTGGAGTACCGGACTTTCTCCTATATTACCTTTGTGCCCAACCGCAATATGTGGCTTATTGGTATCACGAAATACTGTATCTTACTCACACAGCCATAGAGGAGGGAGATGCGGACCCTGTCCCCCTGTCAGCGATAATAACGCACGCCAGATCGCCACTGCATGCGAAAGACATAAACACCATAGATACCACAGTAAAAGCCTGGTGCAAACTTGGACAACTGGCCCACAAGATCCCGTTATATGCGCCAGCAATGCCCTTACATCACCATCACGCACTGTCATTCACTAGTGAGACGGTAGGTATGTCTCTACTGCGGAGAGCTGGCATAGACAAGATGGGAGACATGTTTAAGGAGGGCACATTCCTGGACATTGAACAGTTAACATATATACAAAACAAGACCCCCATGGTCCGCTTCACGTATTATATGTTGACAAGGGCACTAAAGGAACACTATCCAACATTTCCAGCAGAGCCGGATTGTTTGGCGTCACTCCAGCTAATAATTACCACGCAGGACTTATCACATTTGGTGTCTAGATTATACGCTGCAGCGCAGTCTGAGATGGTACAGCCTACTACAAAGGCTAAGGCACGGTGGGATTCGGAGCTGGAGACCCCATTAACAGATGAGGACTGGCAACGTACATGTGCCCTGACACAGATTCTTACGCCAAACGGAAACCTGAGAATCATACACTACAAATTCATCCATCAGGCATACTATACCCCTACAAAACTACTTAAATTTGGACTACAAGATGAGGATAGGTGCAAGAGATACAACAGGGAAGGTGCGAACTTTACGCATCTAGCTTGGTATTGCGCCAAGATATCAGAGTACTGGGCGGACGTTACCTCCACACTCACTATCATGCTAGAGGAGGAGGTGCAATGCACAATACAGATCTGTCTCCTTGGTATTGTCCCACAATTTCGTGCACTGAAGCGTAAGTTCTGTGTTATATCTTTATTATTAGCTAAAAGGCAGGTGGCGCAATGCTGGCATAGTCGAAAGGTACCCAAAAAGTCCACATGGCTCCATGACATGTCCGTATGCAGAGATAAGCTGTTGACGTATGAAGAGAATCTCCCCGCAAAATCTAGACCAAAGGATTATTGGTGCTTTCTAACAGACTATATTAGATCACTGGAGGAGGACATAGAAGTGTAAACTATTTACCGTTACGTTAAAAGGTGGTAACGTATTATGTACAGGCTGAACACGGCTATTTAATAGTCCTAAGGGGAGAACCAGATCCGTTAATATGAATGTAAAGTCAGATATAGATGGTTTCGATGTCAGGTCTTGAAGTAGAGTTCTATTACTGTTCATATCTATAAAATTTCAAAATGTAAGACTCATGTTGAAATGCTAACTGCGAGATCTGCAGAGGTTAAGCTAGGGGCGGTTCAGACTATTGGATAAGACTGATTTTTATTGTAAATGTATTTTATTAAGTATCTGCTAATACGTTGCAAGCCGGCCCCCGGGTTGTAGGCTTGTGGCTGTGTAAACTGACTGTTGTTAATAAAGGTCTTACACAAAAAAAAAAAAATTGCATATTTCATCTAATTCAGACATTCAGATGTGGATCATCACTTTTGGAGCTAAAATGTGCATTTTTATAGTCATGTTCATGCTTCTAGTGTGTAAAAACACAAGATTTGGATTAGGGCTTAAAGAGAGTTACCATGATCAATTTGCTCACAATGAGGCCTTAAAACGTGTTTATTCACTGCGGGAAGTGATATGAACTACATTTGGAGGTAATTCATGTTTAAGTAGGAGAGTCTGAGTTTTCATGCAAAACAATCGATGACCCTCGACCTGACAAAATACCTCTGAGAGGACCAAAATGATTGTTTTTTAATATTGCATATTTCAACAAATTCTGACTTTTGCTTGTGGATCATCACTTTTGGAGCTAAAACGAGCATGTTTATAGTGATTATCATGCTTCTATTGAGCAAAAACATAAGATTTGGGGTAGGGGTAAAAGTGAGCTAAAATGATTGAATTGCTCGCTTTGAGGCCTTAAAACGTGTTTATTCACTGCGGAAAGTGATACGAACTGTATTTGGGGTTAATTCATGTTCAAGCGAGATAGTCCAATTTTTCATGCAAAGCTTTCGATGACCTGTGACCTGAGGATTTGCTTCTGAGTGATCCAAAATGCTCAATTTTCAAACATTGCATTTTTCAACTAATTCTGACTTTTAAAAGTGGATTATCACTTTTAGAGCTAAAAAGAACATGTTAATTGTAATTTTCCAGCTTCTAGGGAGCAAAAACACAAGATTTGGGGTAGGAGTAAAAGCGAGTAAAAAGAATCATCACTTTTTGAGCTAAAATGAGCACGTTTATAATCATTTTCATGCTTCTAGTAAGCAAAAACATCAAATTTAGTGTAGGGGTAAAAGTGAGTTGAATTGATTAAATTGCTCACTTTGAGGCATTAAAACATGTTTATTCACTGCAGGAAGTGATACGAATTAAGTTTGGAGGTAATTCATGTTGAAGTAAGACAGTCCAATTTTTCATGCAAAATGATCGATTACCAGCAACCTGAGAAAATGACTCTGAGAGGACCAAAATGGTCCCTTTTCAAATATTGCATATTGTTAGAAATGGGATATATGGTTTGCTAAGGCTTGCACCAAAGCCAGACAGAAACCACCACTCTAGTCAGGTCAAGGGAGTTACACCCTGAAGATAACCCCTACTCACCCCCTTGTTAGCTTGGCACGAGCAGTCAGGCTTATCCCAGAGGCAATGTGTAAAGCATTTACGCAACACACACACACAGCAGCAACACACTAGGCACACCACAAAAGAAACTCCACACAAGGTTATATAAAAAATAGCCTTTGTATTCTCATAAACACATTAGAAACATAATCATACATCTACACTGTGCCAACTGGCATGGGCAATATTCACAAGGGAATTATTTACAGGACCAGGCCCATTGGGCCACGGTCAGGGCCATCAGAACAGGTAAGTAAGTATAAACCACAACCATTATTTACTGGTACCATTATAACCTCAGCCTTATCACATTAGACATAAACCCACCCTAGGCCCAAACCTCATCAGCATAAACACATTACACAATGGGCCTCACCAGCAATAACACATTATGCACCAACCCCATAAGCATAAACACATTACGCAAACAGGTACTACCCCAAAACATCATAGCATGATATTAGGCATTAGCACATTAGGCCCAAACCTCATTAGCATAAACACCTTACGCAGTAGGTATCACCAGCATAAATCACATTACGCAATAGGCCTCACCAGCTCAGATAAAGTCCACACAGCACCTTACCAACTGACCCCAGGCCAACTGGCTTTTTCTCTGGGCTCAAATTCCCTGTGTCCCACAATATCAGGGCTTTGTGCTGCCAATGCATCAGTTTTCAAAAAGGTACGCGAATGATCAGGCCTAAATGTAACAGCTGCCCACTAATTGCTGGGCAGCTGGGAAAACGAGCCCTGGCACCACTGTGCCTACTGATCCCCTCTATGAATAAACTGCCCAATCATTGCAGTGGCCCACTACGGCGGCGCCACTGAGGAGTTCCATAGGCACTGTCACCAACATGCCCACTGGACCCCCACTGGGGCCCTGAAAACAGTGTGCCACGTTGCAGCTGCCCACTGCCAGATGAGGCAGCTGTAAAGTAAATGGTATCGGCACTAACTGTGCTCTCTCCAAAAATGCACCCAAGCGTTGGAGCGGCCCATTTCTGGCGGGTCCGCTCTCACCAACTCCGGCACGGTGCCACGATCAGCACCAACAATGCACCCCTGAAGCCCCCATTGTTTCAGCTTCCCCCTAGCAAACGGGACAGCTGTAGAAATAGCCAAAGTGTGAGAGGCAAGGGCCCCTCTGGGCCCTCTGGACCCCGACGGGGGCCCTAACAACCTCGTAGCCCAAGTCAGAGTGGCCCATTCTCCTGCGGGTCTGCTCAGGAAATTGGGAAACACCAAAAGTGAAGCTTTCAATAACCAGCACTTTGCTGTGTGCAGACTTCAATTCCTTCTGCTGGTGGACTGGTGAAAGACTGCTCCCGGTCTCCTCGGCTCCACAATGCCTAATCCTCTCTGTACTTCACCCAGGCCCCCTCTTGAGACCCGGGGCTTCACTGTGGAGCCCGCGAGGCACCAGGCGGCTTTCCCGGTGGCAGGCCGGACTTCCTGTGCTTGTCTCACCCAATGGCAGGCAACCTGGCCTGACTCCCCCTTTTCGCAGGTGCCGCAGCGGTGATTCAGCAACTTTCTTTTCACAGCAGCGCTGCGGGGTGGGCCCCCGCCTGTTTTTAAAAACAAAGAGCGGGGTGGGCACCAGCTCTTCTAATATGCAATAACGCGGGGTGGGCTCCTGTGTTGGATGCAAAGCAATTGTGGCTACAATCGCGGGGTGGGCTCCCCCTTCACCCTCACAGGGCAGGGTTATCACCTGCTATTTAGATGTGCCTAGAGCGGGGTGGGCACCCATCAATCAAGCATAAATGCAAGGTGCTGAAACACCGATATGCGGGGGGGGGGCACCTGCTCCTTGCCGCAACTGGGAGGAATCCCTGCGCCGGGGGATTCCCTTTTTCCCTCCAGCACAGCACTGCAGACCCTCGCAGCGCTCTTCCCCAGAATCAAAAAATAAAATAAAAGCGCTCGCAAGGAGAACCAAAAAGTTCTTACTAGTCAAGGGGTAAATGCTGGGCCCAGGGAGGCAAGCCCTCATGGTGATTCCTCCTGGGCCCCAGCAGCAGCAGCCTCCAGGTCAGGAACAGCCCACCATCATAGAACAGGTACTGAACCACATTATGGGGTCACAGCCCCTTCTTTTATACACCCTTTTCCTTTGTCTGCGCCAGCACAGGGCTTGGGGAACCAGCAGATACTGGTTGCAGGGGAGAATTGGAGCACTCTGTTGACAGGGCCCCTCTTCCCCATTGTCAGGTGGGGGCTCGCCATCAGACACACCACAGGGGGGCGGAGTCAGCATTCACCAGGGATGCACCAGCCTATTCAGAGTCAGGGGGTTACCCCTCTCACCACTCTTCCTCCAGGTGTCCCATTCAGCTCCGTGCTGACTCCCCCTGCCTCTCCTGGAGCCACCCACGCCTCTCAGCTCCTGTCACTCACAAGCCGGACATGCAATTCATATCAGGCAGGCAGACACATAGCACACAGAAATGCCAACTTCTACAGGTGGCATTCCTCCACCAGTCACCATAAATCTGCGCACACCATTGTGCAGCATTTATCCTCACGAGTTCATACATACTAAACTCGCCCCTGCTGCTCCCCTCATGCCAGGAATTACCACAGACACACTCATCCCCAATGCCTTCCTGTGGGAGGGCAGGCAGATCTTACCACACATACACAGAGAGCGCACGCACTTTACACTGGACCACAGTGCTAAAGTGCTCCGAGGCCTAAAATCACCAACACCAGATTACAGAAAAAGCCTTGAAAAATGTAAAAAAGTTTTGGGGTGAACCTGCCAAAAGGGCCAACTCCAACACATATGTCATCTAATTCTGACATTTGGAGGTGGATCATCACTCTTGGAGTTAAAATGTGCATGTTTATAGTCATTTTCATGCTTTTAGGGAGCAGAACCACACAATTTAGGTTAGGATTAAAAGTGAGTTAAAATCATCGAATTGCTCTCTTTGAGGCCTTAAAATGTGTTTATTCACAGCACAAAATGATATGAACTACATTTGGAGGTAATTTATGTTCGAGCAAGAGAATCTGATTTTTCAAAAAAACGATTGATGACCCGCGACCTGAGGAAATGCCTCTCAGAGGATCAAAATGGTCTGTTTTCAAACATTGCATAGTTTAACTAATTCTGACTTTTATTTTAGTCAGAAAAAACATAACACAGAGATGATATGCAAATGCAGCAAAGAGCAACAAAAAAAGGATAATAGAAAGATACAGTTCTGAAATACCACATGTCTCTTTACGTCAATGATTGCTATATTCTTAATAAAAATTCATCCATGAAGGAAAAGTGGCTTATGCAGACATGAGGTTAAGCAGTAAATGATAATATAATATATACACCTATGTCATCAAAATTCATACAAAAAGGGCACACATTTTCTACATACAACAAGGAAAAAGAGACCCTGCTGAAGCATTGCCTCATTGTTCATTCTGCCGGGGCAAGTTGAGCCATCCATGTCATTAATGACCCCCAGATCCTCTTTCCTTTAATCCTATTTTTTCTGCCTCTCTAATCGCAGAGTGCTTTTTTCTAAATTGAATATGTGTAGAAAATGGCCATTCCATTGCTGAGAAGTAGGAGGAGAGGAATCAAACCAAGCAGATGTGACACAGAGTCTGAGCACAGCCATTGCTATAAATTTGAGCTCTTCCCCTATATTTCCATTTTGTTCACTTACACCTAATAGCATCAGCAGCGGTGAGAGCAGTACATCTTTCAGAATATGCTGTAGAAAGTTCACTACTCTCAGTTTGATTAATGGGCATGTAGCAAAAATATGAACCAGATCTGCCGCATGTGTCTTACACCTGAAGCATTGGGACCCTTCCACTCCTCCCCACTTTGCTATTTTTCCGGGGGTGATATACAAATCAAAGAGGGTTTTAAAATGTTGAGCCCGCAAATTGCAGAACATAGTATGGAGTTGCCCATCTCAATGATTCCAGAAAATGAGACTCACAGACCCCAAGCCTGTCGTTCCACTTCTGCCCGTGCCTATCCATATCATCCATTACGTCTTCTAGCATACAAATATACAATTGTGAGATCGTAGTACTAGAGGGCCTGATTAACACTTCCATCAGGGATATGTTTGAGAAGCCAGCTGCTCCACCTGCTTTTTCTTGCCACCTTCCTCCCAATTAACCTGAACTAGTCATTGTGTATTTCTAAGGGAATCGTATGAAAAATATACAATATTTTATGTAAAATCTTAATGTTGATCATATTGCATCTTCCAATGATAGACAGCTTTAAGTTATCCCATCACTGCATATCATTCTTTATTTTTCCCATTATAGGTGCAAGATTTATGTCCACCATGTCATCTATCTTTGCTGTAATGTGTATTCCTAGATAAACTGAAACTTCAACTATCCTACTATCTGTTGAAGTAATGAATCTATTTGTCAAGATCTGAGTTTTAGTCTTGTTCAGAGAAAACCACCAATGTGTCCCGAATTTTTCCACTAAGGTTTCCACCACTAGCAATGGCCTGTTGGAGTCAGCCTTAATGATTGCAACGTCGTCGGCATAAGCCAATCATTTTTTATCCCAGCCATGAGTTATAGACAAGATATCTGGAGATGCCTCCAGACATCTGAGGTAGGGATCTATATATAACTTGAGTAACAGGGGAGATAAGGGACACCCTTGTCTTGTTCCTCTACCAATTAAAAAGGTCCTAAACTCTTCACCCATTATTTGCAATTGTGCTGTAGAATTACAGTACAGAACCTGTATTGATCTAATAAAGGAGCCCCTAGACCATTGGTTTCCAAGACGCTCTATAAATACCCCCAAAACACCCTATCAAAGGCCTTCTCAGCGTCCACAAAGACCACCCCCATAGGTTTTTTAAGGGCCTCAGCAGCATCAAAAAGTGAAATAACACACCTAACATGGTCAGCCATCCCTCTTCCCTGAATGAATCCATGCTGAGACCAGATGGTGTATTACCTTATTGAATCTATTAGCCAGGATCTTTGAGTAGAGCTTAGTGTCACTATTTAAGAGTGCTATAGGCCTGTAGGAGCCCAGCTTCAAGGCATAATTTCTTTCTTTAGAAAAAAATAACAATATTGGCGGTGACCTACGTATCTGATGGTCTCGCCCCTTCCCACACGTCTTTAAATATTCCAAGTAATTCCTGGGTGATTTTATTGACAAAGGTTTTATAAAATTCTAACGGAATACAGTCAGTCCCCGTGGCCTTACCCGATGGGAGAACTTGTAAAGCGAGATCAAACTCCTCCTGGGAAATTTCTGATCCCAACGGGGAACACTCCTCCTGGGGGACCTTCACCATTGGTGCAAATTCCCCCCAGTTATCCTGCCTATTAGAGCTCCCTATGGGTGATGCAGTATATAGCTCCTCATGAAACCCTCTGAATGCCTCCCTAATATCTGTGGGGTCGGAGACTATGTCTCCCTTTTGTTTATAAGTTGCTTAATGTGTCCTGCAGCAATTTGCTGCCTAGCCTGACTGCTAATAATCGGCCGACATTCTCACTGTATTCATAACACTGCTTCCTTTTAGCAAGATATTCGCCTGCTGTCTTTTTGGTATTGAAATCGTTTAAAGAGGCTTTAGTGACAGCTATTAGGTTTATAACTGAGGTAGTATCCCCTTGATTCTTTTCCATATTAATTAGTTCTGTTTCGAGAAGGGCGAGTCTTTGGTAGAGCTCCTTAATCTGGGCTATTCTTTTTTTCTGTTTAACCAGGCTATATCAATCAATCATTTGTAATTGATCAATCATTTGTAAAGAGCACTACATACCCGCGAGGGTCTCAAGGCGCTGAGGGGGGCGCTACGGATCAAACAGCGAGGTCTTGAGTATCTTGCTGAAGGTCAGCAGGTCTTGGGTCTGTCGTAGGCTCAGTGGGAGGGTGTTCCATGTCTTGGCGGTGAGGTGGGAGAAGGATCGCCCACTGGTGGTTGTTCTTCGGATGCCCGGGGCGGTGATGACTGAGAGGTCGGCGGAGCGGAGCTGGTGGTTGGAGACGTAGAAGGAGAGCCGTCTGTTGAGGTAGGCTGGGCCAGCCTTGTGGAGTGCCTCGTGTGTGTGGGTGAGGAGCTTGAAGGATATCCTCTTGTTGACAGGGAGCCAGTGCAGGTTTCTCAGGTGGGGGGTGATGTGGCCGTGGCGTGGTACATCGAGGATCAGTTGTGCCAAGGTGTTTTGGATGCGTTGTAGCCGTTTGATGAGCTTGGTGGGGGCTCCCGCATAGAGGGCGGCGTTTCTGTTGTCGAGTCTGCTGCTGACGAGGGCATGGGTGACTGTCTTTCTTGTATCTGTCGGGATCCATCTGTAGATCTGGAGCATGTGGAGGGTGTTAAGGCAGGAGGAGGAGACGCGTTGATTTGCTTGGTCATTAAGAGCGTTGAGTCGAGGATGATTTCCAGGTTGCGTGCGTGGTCGGTGGTTGTCGGGGCTGCCCCAGTACCATCGGCCAGCAGGAGTCATCCCAGGCTGAAGGGTTGGAGGCGAGGATCAGGACCTCTGTCTTTTGGGTACCGCAGCGCCGCTCCTACCTGTAAAAATATGGACCAGATCAGCCGCATGTATCTTACACCTGAAGCATTGGGACCCTTCCACTCCTCCCCACTTTGCTATTTTTCCGGGGGTGATATACAAATCAAAGAGGGTTTTAAAATGTTGAGCCCGCAAATTTGCAGAATATAGTATGGAGTTGCCCATCTCAATGTTTCCAGAAAATGAGACTCACAGACCCCAAGCCTATCGTTCCACTTCTGCCCGTGCCTATCCATATCATCCATTACGTCTTCTAGCATACAAATATACAATTGTGAGATCGTAGTACTAGAGGGCCTGATTAACACTTCCATCAGGGATATGTTTGAGAAGCCAGCGGCTCCACCTGCTTTTTCTTGCCACCTTCCTCCCATTTCACCTGAACTAGTCATTGTGTATTTCTAAGGGAATCGTATGAAAAATATACAATATTTTAGGTAAAATCTTAATTTTGATCATATTGCATCTTCCAATGATAGACAGCTTTAAGTTATCCCATCGCTGCATATCGTTCTTTATTTTTCCCATTATAGGTGCAAGATTTATGTCCACCATGTCATCTATCTTTGCTGTAATGTGTATTCCTAGATAAACTGAAAACTCAACTATCCTACTATCTGTTGAAGTAATGAATCTATTTGTCAAGATCTGAGTTTTAGTCTTGTTCAGAGAAAACCACCAATGTGTCCCGAATTTTTCCACTAAGGTTTCCACCACTAGCAATGCCCTGTTGGAGTCAGCCTTAATGATTGCAACATCGTCGGCATAAGCCAATCATTTTTTATCCCAGCCATGAGTTATAGACAAGATATCTGGAGATGCCTCCAGACATCTGAGGTAGGGATCTATATATAACTTGAGTAACAGGGGAGATAAGGGACACCCTTCTCTTGTTCCTCTACCAATTAAAAAGGTCCTAAACTCTTCACCCATTATTTGCAATTGTGCTGTAGAATTACAGTACAGAACCTGTACTGATCTAATAAAGGATCGCCTAGACCATTGGTTTCCAAGACCCTCTATAAATACCCCCACAACACCCTATCAAAGGCCTTCTCAGCGTCCACAAAGACCACCCCCATAGGTTTTTTAAGAGCCTCAGCAGCATCAAAAAGTGAAATAACACACCTAACATGGTCAGCAATCCCTATTCCCTGAATGAATCCATGCTGAGACCAGATGGTGTATTACCTTATTGAATCTATTAGCCAGGATCTTTGAGTAGAGCTTAGGGTCACTATTTAAGAGTGCTACAGGCCTGTAGGAGCCCAGCTTCAAGGCATCATTTCTTTCTTTAGAAAAAAATAACAATATTGGCGATGACCTACGTATCTGGTGGTCTCGCCCCTTCCCACACGTCTTTAAATATTCCAAGTAATTCCTGGGTGATTTTATTGACAAAGGTTTTATAAAATCGAACGGAATACAGTCAGTCCCCGTGGCCTTACCCGATGGGAGAACTTGTAAAGCGAGATCAAACTCCTCCTGGGAAATTTCTGATCCCAACGGGGAACACTCCTCCTGGGGGACCTTCACCATTGGTGCAAATTCCCCCCAGTTATCCTGCCTATTAGAGCTCCCTATAGGTGATGCAGTATATAGCTCCTCATAAAACCCTCTGAATGCCTCCCTAATATCTGCGGGGTCGGAGACTATGTCTCTCCTTTGTTTATAAGTTGCTTAATGTGTCCTGCAGCAATTTGCTGCCTAACCTGACTGCTAATAATCGGCCGACATTCTCACTGTATTCATAACACTGCTTCCTTTTAGCAAGATATTCGCCTGCTGTCTTTTCGGTATTGAAATCGTTTAAAGAGGCTTTAGTGACAGCTATTAGGTTTATAACTGAGGTAGTATCCCCTTGATTCTTTACCATATTAAGTAGTTCTGTTTTGAGAAGGGCGAGTCTTTGGTAGAGCTCCTTAATCTGGGCTATTCTTTTTTTCTGTTTAACCAGGCTATATCAATCAATCATTTGTAATCGATCAATCATTTGTAAAGAGCACTACATACCCGCGAGGGTCTCAAGGCGCTGTGGGGGGTGCTACCGATCAAACAGCCAGGTCTTGAGTATCTTCCTGAAGGTCAGCAGGTCTTGGGTCTGTCGTAGGCTCAGTGGGAGGGTGTTCCATGTCTTGGCGGTGAGGTGGGAGAAGGATCGTCCACTGGTGGTTGTTCTTCGGATGCCCGGGGCGGTGATGAGTGAGAGGTCGGCGGAGCGTAGCTGGTGGTTAGGGATGTAGAAGGAGAGCCGTCTATTGAGGTAGGCTGGGCCGGCCTTGTGGAGTGCCTTGTGTGTGTGGGTGAGGAGCTTGAAGGATATCCTCTTGTTGACAGGGAGCCAGTGCAGGTTTCTCAGGTGGGGGGTGATGTGGCCGTGGCGTGGTACATCGAGGATCAGTGTTGCCAAGGTGTTTTATATGCGTTGTAGCCGTTTGATGAGCTTGGTGGGGGCTCCCGCATAGAGGGCGTTTCCGTAGTCGAGTCTGCTGCTGGTGAGGGCATGGGTGACTGTCTTTCTTGTATCTGTCGGGATCCATCTGTAGATCTGGAGCATGTGGAGGGTGTTGAAGCAGGAGGAGGAGACGGCGTTGATTTGCTTGGTCATTAAGAGCGTTGCGTCGAGGATGATTCCCAGGTTGCGTGCGTGGTCGGTGGGTGTCGGGGCTGCCCCAGTACCATCGGCCACCAGGAGTCATCCCAGGCTGAAGGGTTGGAGGCGAGGATCAGGACCTCTGTCTTGTGCGTACCGCAGCGCCGCTCCTACCTGCAAAAATATTGACCAGATATGCTGCATGTGTCTTACACCTGAAGCATTGGGACCCTTCCACTCCTCCCCACTTTGCTATTTTTCCGGGGGTGATATACAAATCAAAGAGGGTTTTAAAATTTTGAGCCCGCAAATTTGCAGAACATAGTATGGAGTTGCCCATCTCAATGTTTCCAGAAAATGAGACTCACAGACCCCAAGCCTGTCGTTCCACTTCTGCCCGTGCCTATCCATATCATCCATTACGTCTTCTAGCATACAAATATACAATTGTGAGATCGTAGTACTAGAGGGCCTGATTAACACTTCCATCAGGGATATGTTTGAGAAGCCAGCGGCTCCACCTGCTTTTTCTTGCCACCTTCCTCCCAATTAACCTGAACTAGTCATTGTGTATTTCTAAGGGAATCGTATGAAAAATATACAATATTTTAGGTAAAATCTTAATTTTGATCATATTGCATCTTCCAATGATAGACAGCTTTAAGTTATCCCATCGCTGCATATCGTTCTTTATTTTTCCCATTATAGGTGCAAGATTTATGTCCACCATGTCATCTATCTTTGCTGTAATGTGTATTCCTAGATAAACTGAAACCTCAACTATCCTACTATCTGTTGATGTAATGAATCTATTTGTCAAGATCTGAGTTTTAGTCTTGTTCAGAGAAAACCACCAATGTGTCCCGAATTTTTCCACTAAGGTTTCCACCACTAGCAATGCCCTGTTGGAGTCAGCCTTAATGATTGCAACATCGTCGGCATAAGCCAATCATTTTTTATCCCAGCCATGAGTTATAGACAAGATATCCGGAGATGCCTCCAGACATCTGAGGTAGGGATCTATATATAACTTGAGTAACAGGGGAGATAAGGGACACCCTTGTCTTGTCTTGTTCCTCTACCAATTAAAAAGGTCCTAAACTCTTCACCCATTATTTGCAATTGTGCTGTAGAATTACAGTACAGAACCTGTACTGATCTAATAAAGGAGCGCCTAGACCATTGGTTTCCAAGACCCTCTATAAATACCCCCACAACACCCTAACAAAAGCCTTCTCAGCGTCCACAAAGGCCACCCCCATAGGTTTTTTAAGGGCCTCAGCAGCATCAAAAAGTGAAATAACACACCTAACATGGTCAGCAATCCCTATTCCCTGAATGAATCCATGCTGAGGCCAGATGGTGTATTACCTTATTGAATCTATTAGCCAGGATCTTTTTTTTAATTTATTTTTTATTTTTGGTAATTCTTTATTGTCAGTAGCACAGTTACAATCGCAGGCACGATACCATCACAGTCGGCCAGTAAATCAAAGGCGGTCAAAGCAAATCAATTAAGCAGCTAGCAAAGCAGCATTCCGCCACCCAAATGCCCCGTTGTAACTCAGGATAATGTCCGTACCAAATTGGCACCAGGATTAATGAGGTTTCTTTTAAAGTTTTAAAGAAAAACAGGATCAATTGCCGCACAGTCAAATAATACAAAAGCAAGGGGTTAGCAAAGGTCAGGATATGCATGGTCAGGACAACTGCAGGCAGGACGATAACTCCGGTACACAATTATCAGGATAGTCAATAAGCTATACATTCCGCCCCCCAACACAGCAGGTGCCCGCCTCAACACAAAACTTTATAAAAACATCCCCCCTTGCAAGTTGCACCACCAGAACGTACGGAGAGTAGCCCGTTACTTGGTCCTAACAAAGACGAAAAGAAGAGAAGTAGAGAAAAGCTGAAAGAAACAGAGAAGAAAAAGAGGCCCTAGAAACAGAAAAAGGAAAGACAGTATTACCCCCCCCCCCGCAAACCCCCCACCCTGCCTCCGGCTACGGCCTCCCCCTTAGCAGCATGCCTGTCGCCCAATGTGAACCCGAAATATAGGAGAGAAGAGAAGTATAAAGAAGAAAAAACGTAGTGGGGGGTTCCCAGTTCAGGCCCCCGGCGTAGTGCACGTCTAAAATGGCGTCGCCGCCGAATACTCAGAACACTCACCGATATAAAGTAACAATCAACGCGCCAGAACACCCAGGCACCCAACCTCGATGGTGACCCTATCCCTTAGCAGCACAGAAAAACGATCTTCCCCCCGCAGCCCCTGCACACCCGGTCGAAACAATGCTGTGTCCCAGTCAAAACCTTTCGTCGCCATTTAGGCAAAGTAGTGAAGGTACAATAATAATGAATGTCCAGGGGAAGACAGGAGATCTTGCAGTGTCCTAGAGCACAACACATTCCTGGAGCCGTCCGCCACCCTCGACAGCCTCCCGATCAGCCATGCAGGTACAGGTCAGTACAAATAGTCAGTCAGTGCAGTTTGAGTAGCATGACGACGTCAACCGCTGGTGAGAAGGCAGCACTGGATTCACCCCATGTTTCACATCAACGGAGTTCCCGATGATTCCATGCGCTGGGGAGGCAGGCACTTTTCCGAAGAAACCTTCCGTAGCGATCAGGGAGGTCTCACAGACCAATTCACACTTGCCGGCATCATACAAGGATGTACAAAAAACACCCGTCCAGGCCCTACCACGAACTGAAGGGGGAGTCACTGAGCCATAGGCACCCGAAAAAAGTGTCAGCATCACATGCACTCGTGACACCGCAAACGTCGGTGTCCAAGTTCACAATTGATATTGCCGTTGCATCAGGGTGGGTATCCAAACCCCCTGCTCCTCGCCAGGTGTGCATCGCCGTCTGTGCCGGTGGGAGCGGCTCTGCAGGGACGACGCCATCAATCGGGGCCCACAGCATAAGTGCCGCCGGAGCCCTCACACAAGCCGCCATTTTGTCGACTATCAGGGGGTCTCTCCAGTTGCAGACGGTGTAACTGCCGCCCCAGCCTTCGATCCGGTGGTCCCACACACTGCGCACTGTGCATCCGAGCGACGCCAAATCATAACACATTGGCTGGCTCCGAACCCCAAAACACGAACACAGTCTACTGCAGCCGATGTGCTTTCATCTCCGTCAGGGAAACAAAGAGAGATGCCGCAGTCCTCCATCAGCGAGGCAGCAATCAAGGGAGGAGGGAGGGTCCATGCAACACAGGGAACCGGCACTCCACAGCAAGAGCAGGGGCTCCTCTCGGGGCAAGATAAACGCCCCAGCAGGTGTCTGGCGCCACTCAGGTCCTCCTGGCCGATGTCGTTGTGTCCATGGCGGCAGTGACCGCACGCGAGGCCCCGGCTCCGGGACCCACGCAGGCCCCGCCGACCGAAGGGCATATCTCCGCCCTCCGAACTCGGAGAGCCGCCGGAGTCACTACTAGCGGGTCAGGGCACATTCCGCCGTTCGACAAACCGTCGGCGGCGCCGCCGCAACAGCTGAATCAAGTAGCCGGAGGAGAAGGTCGTCGGAGCCGGGAGTCCCGGCGACCATCTTGGTCGCCGGCCTGGCTCCGCCCCATTAGCCAGGATCTTTGAGTAGAGCTTAGTGTCACTATTTAAGAGTGCTACAGGCCTGTAGGAGCTCAGCTTCAAGGCATAGTTTCTTTCTTCAGAAAAAAATAACAATATTGGCGATGACCTACGTATCTGGTGGTCTCGCCCCTTCCCACACATCTTTAAATATTCCAAGTAATTCCTGGGTGATTTTATTGACAAAGGTTTTATAAAATTCTAATGGAATACAGTCAGCCCCCGTGGCCTTACCCGATGGGAGAACTTGTAAAGCGAGATGAAACTCCTCCTGGGAAATTTCTGATCCCAACGGGGAACACTTCTCCTGGGGGACCTTCACCATTGGTGCAAATTCCCCCCAGTTATCCTGCCTATTAGAGCTCCCTATGGGTGATGCAGTATATAGCTCCTCATAAAACCCTCTGAACGCCTCCCTAATATCTGTGGGGTCGGAGACTATGTCTCCCCTTTGTTTATAAGTTGCTTAATGTGTCCTGCAGCAATTTGCTGCCTAGCCTGACTGCTAATAATCGGCCGACATTCTCACTGTATTCATAACACTGCTTCCTTTTAGCAAGATATTCGCCTGCTGTCTTTTCGGTATTGAAATCGTTTAAAGAGGCTTTAGTGACAGCTATTAGGTTTACAACTGAGGTAGTATCCGCTTGATTCTTTACCATATTAAGTAGTTCTGTTTCGAGAAGGGCGAGTCTTTGGTAGAGCTCCTTAATCTGGGCTATTCTTTTTTTCTGTTTAACCAGGCTATATCAATCAATCATTTGTAATCGACCAATCATTTGTAAAGAGCACTACATACCCGCGAGGGTCTCAAGGCGCTGTGGGGGGTGCTACTGATCAAACAGCCAGGTCTTGAGTATCTTCCTGAAGGTCAGCAGGTCTTGGGTCTGTCGTAGGCTCAGTGGGAGGGTGTTTCATGTCTTGGCGGTGAGGTGGGAGAAGGATCGTCCACTGGTGGTTGTTCTTCGGATGCCCGGGGCGGTGATGAGTGAGAGGTCGGCGGAGCGTAGCTGGTGGTTGGGGATGTAGAAGGAGAGCCGTCTGTTGAGGTAGGCTGGGCCGGCCTTGTGGAGTGCCTTGTGTGTGTGGGTGAGGAGCTTGAAGGATATCCTCTTGTTGACAGGGAGCCAGTGCAGGTTTCTCAGGTGGGGGGTGATGTGGCCGTGGCGTAGTACATCGAGGATCAGTTGTGCCAAGGTGTTTTGGATGCGTTGTAGCTGTTTGATGAGCTTGGTGGGGTCTTCCGCATCGAGGGCGTTTCCATAGCCGAGTCTGCTGCTGACGAGGGCATGGGTGACTGTCTTTCTTGTATCTGTCGGGATCCATCTGTAGATCTGGAGCATGTGGAGGGTGTTAAAGCAGGAGGAGGAGACTGCGTTGATTTGCTTGGTCATTAAGAGCGTTGAGTCGAGGATGATTCCCAGGTTGCGTGAGTGGTCGGTGGGTGTCGGGGCTGCCCCAGTACCATCGGCCACCAGGAGTCATCCCAGGCTGAAGGGTTGGAGCCAAGGATGAGGACCTCTGTCTTGTGTGAGTTCAGCTTCAGATGGCTGGTCTTCATCCAGTCGGCGACAGCCTTCATTCCTTTGTGGAGGTTGGCTTTGGTGGTGATGGGGTCCTTGGTGAGGGAGAGGATCAGCTCAGTGTCGTCGGCATAGGAGATTATGTTTAGGTTGTGCTGTTGAGCTACGTGTGCGAGCAGGGCCATGTAAAAGTTGAACAGCGTCGGACTGAGGGAGGATCCCTGGGGTACGCCGCAGATGATTTTGGAGGCTTTGGAACGGAATGGGGGGAGGCGGACGTTCTGGGTCTCTGGGTCCTGCCAGAGAGGAAGGAGAGGAAGGAGGTCTCGGATCTCTGCGGCGTGGAGGCGTGCTCGTAGTGTGCGGTGGCAGACGATGTCGAAGGCGGCAGAGAGGTCGAGGAGGATGAGTGCTGCGGTCTCGCAGGGTCCTGATGTTGTCTATGGCGGCGATGAGGGCAGTCTCAGTGATGTGGTTGCTGCAAAACTCTGACTGGGAAGGGTCCAGGATTCTGTTTTCTTTGAGGTATCGGGTTAGCACTCTGTTGATGGTTTTCTCAATGACCTTGGCCGGAAAGGGGAGCAGAGAGATGAGCAGGAAGTTCTTGAGGTCTCTTGGGTTTGCCTTAGGTTTTTGGAGTAGGGCGTTGATCTCGTCGAGTTTCGAGATCTCTGGGAAGGTTGCGGTCTTGAGGGAGAGATTGATGACGTTGCGCGGGTGGGGTGAGATGGAGCTGCTTGCTCTGTTGAAGACGTGGTGTGGGAATGGGTCAGACGGAGAGCCGGAGTGTGCGCATGGTCTTGATGGTGTCATCGATGCTCACACTGGCCCAGGCTAGCAGGGGGTCGTGGTCGATGGTGTGCGGAGGGTCATTTGTGTTGCTGTCTGTTGTGGCTGTCTGGGTGTTGAAGCTGTCGTGGATGTCTGCTATCTTGCGGTGGAAGAAGGTGGTGAGAGAGTCGCACAAGGCTTGCGATGGCAGGATGTCATTGGTGTTGGAGCTAGGGTTGGAGAGCTCCTTCACAATGTTGAAGAGCTCCTTGCTATTGTGTGCATTGCCATCGAGGCGGTCTTTGAAGGAGGTCCTCTTGGCCGACTGGTGAGGTGGTGGTGGTTTACGGATGGCATCCTTGTGTGCTGCGTACCTGTCCGGAGTTTGTTCTCTGTGCCATTCTCTCTAGTTTCCGGCAGGCTTGCTTGAAGGCTAGGAGTTCTGGGGTGAACCAGCTGGCCCTCTTGATGGTGTCTCGGTGGGAGGGTTTCTTCAGCGGGGCGAGGGTGTTGGCGCAGTCCTCGATCCAGCGTCTGAGGCTGTGGGCAGCGTCGTCGGTGTGGGAGGGTTCGATGGGTGGGCTGAGAGCGAGGTTTACGTGTAGTTGGTCAACGGTGATTTTGCTCCCGCAGCGGCGGGGATCTGTTGGGTGCGGTGAAGAGTGGTGGATTTCTGGAAGGCGAAGTGGATGCAGCGGTGGTCGGTCCAGAGGAGTTCGGTGGTGTGGCTGACAGAGACGGGCAAGCTTGAGGAGAAGACGGGGTCGAGCGTGTGGCCGGCAGAGTGGGTGGGCATTGTGACGAGTTGCTTCAGTCCCAGGTTGGCGAGGTTATTGATCAGGGTTGTGGAGTTGTTGTAGTTGTTGTTCTCAAGGTGAAAGTTCAGGTCTCCAAAGAGGATGTAATTGGTGGAGGTCAGGGCGTGCGTGCTGATCAAGTCAGCGATGGAGTCGCTTAACTGGGGGCGGGGTCCGGGGTGTCGGTAGATGAGGGTGCCTCTGAGGGTGGAGTTAGGGTCTGTGTGGATCTGGAAATGCATGTGTTCAGCGATGCTGACCGTGTCGTCGGTGCTAGTCGAGACCTTGATGCTGTTCTTGTGGACGATGGTGATTCCTCCTCCGACTCCGTTGGTGCGGTATCTGCAGGTGATTTCTTGGTGGGTGGTTTGTCGGCTCTGAGGCTGGTGCAGCTGCAGGTCCGGCAGGTGAAGGGGCTGTGTGTGCGCTTCGGGCCGCCTTGAAGCAGGTGTGGCTCCGTCCGGAGTTGAGAGCGTCCAGAGTGCTGCCGTCATAGTGGCCGCAGTCGTCTTGGTGGGCGCGGGGGCCAGGGGTTCTGGCGCTGGACGCGGTCCAGGCACGGACGGGCGCAGACATGGGTTCTGGCGGCGCGGCCGCACAGCGGTCAGCATATATGGGGAGGTGGAAGGGAGGAGCAGCTGGGAGGCGGGAGGCAGGGCACCAAATGGGCAGTGAGCAGTCAGGGGGGCGGGATGCAGGGGACGCAGCGGTGAGGGTGGTGAGGGACAACGAAGGTGACAGAAGGAAAAAGGGGCACAGAAACGAGGGAAAAACGCGTGGCACAGAGGGCAGAAAGGTACAAAAAAATTAGTGGAACAGAGGGCAGAAGGGCACAAAAAACGAGTGAAACAGAAGGTAGAAGGGCACAAAAAACGAGGGAAAAACTAGTGACACAGAGGGCAGAAGGGCACAAAAAAACGAGTGGAACAGAGGGCAGAATGCACAAAAAAGGAGTGGAATAGAATGCAAAAGGGGCACAAAAACAAGGGCAAAACGAGTGGCACGGAGGGCCGAAGGGCACAAAAAAACTAGTGGAACAGAGGGCAGAAGGGGACAAGAAACAAGTGAAACAGAAGGCAGAAGGGCACAAAAAACGAGGGAAAAACGAGTGGCACAGAGGGCAGAAGGGCACAAAAAAACGAGTGGAACAGAGGGCAGAAGGCACAAAAAAGGAGTGGAATAGAATGCAAAAGGGGCACAAAAACAAGGGGAAACGAGTGGAACAGAAGGCAGAAGGGCACAAAAACGAGGGGAAAACAAGTGGCACAGAGGGCAGAAGGGCACAAAAAATGAGTGGGACAGAGGGCAGAAGGTCACAAAAAACAAGTGGAACAGAAGGCAAAAGAGGCACAAAAACGAGGGAAAAACGAGTGGCACAGAAGGCAAAAAGGGCACAGATATACCGGAAAAACGAGTGGCACAGAGGCAAAATACAGAACACAGAAATATAGGGGCAGCTAAGAACAGAAGACAGAACAGGCAGAGAGGCACTGGGGCAGCAAACAATGTCATACCAGTCCTAGGATGCTTGATTCCGGTCCAGGGAAGACATGGCTTGGCAGTTCGGGCTGGACTGTTTCCAATAGGCACAGGGTCAAGGCTGATTTGCATATGGCCATGTCTGAACTGAGGTGGTGTGGTGAACAAAATAAAGATGGATTTAGGCCCAGATCTCTGTACTGGGGTGAATATATGACATTGTTCTGCATTCTGTCCATCAACTGTTGTTTTTGCATTTGTCACCCCGAGTGGGACGGGCATGCTCAGACTTGAGTCCCATGCTCCCCAAGCCACTGGAGTGAAGCTATCCTGGCTGAAGACGGCTGATAGCAAGAAACCAGTCCTAGGATGCTTGATTCCGGTCCAGGGAAGACATGGCTTGGCAGTTTGGACTGGACTGTTCCAATGAGGCTCAGGGTCAAGGCTGATTTGCATATGGCCATGTCTGAAATGGGGTGGTGTGGTGAGCAAAACAACGATGGATTTAGGCCCAGATCTCTGTACTGGGGTGAATGTATGACATTGTTCTGCATTGTGTCCATCAACTGTTGTTTTTGCATTTGTCACCCCGAGTGGGACGGGTAGGCTCAGACGTGAGTCCCGTGCTCCCCATGCCACTGGAGTCAAGCTATCCTGGCTGAAGACGGCTGATAGCCAGAAACCGGTCCTAGGATGCTTGATTCCGGTCCAGGGAAGACATTGCTTGGCAGTTCGGGCTGGACTGTTCCCATGAGGCACAGGGTCAAGGCTGATTTGCATATGGCCATGTCTGAACTGAGGTGGTGTGGTGAGCAAAAAAAAGATGGATTTAGGCCCAGATCTCTGTACTGGGGTGAATGTATGACATTGTTCTGCATTCTGTCCATCAACTGTTGTTTTTGCATTTGTCACCCCGAGTGGTACGGGAATGCTCAGACGTGAGTCCCGTGCTCCCCACGCCACTGGAGTCAAGCTATCCTGAAGACGGCTGATAGCCAGAAATCAGTCCTAGGATGCTTGATTCCGGTCCCGGGAAGACATGGCTTGGTAGTTCGGGCTGGACTGTTCCCATGAGGCACAGGGTCAAGGATGATTTGAATATGGCCATGTCTGAACTGGGGTGGTGTGATGAGCAAAATAACAATGGATTTAGGCCCAGATATCTGTACTGGGGCGAATGTATGACAGTGTTCTGCATTCTGTCCATCAATTGTTGTTTTTGCATTTGTCACCCCGAGTGGGACGGGTATGCTCAGATGTGAGTCCTGTGCTCCCCACGCCACTGGAGTCAAGCTATCCTGGCTGAAGACGGCTGATAGCCATAAACTGGTCCTAGGATGCTTGATTCCGGTCCAGGGAAGACATGGCTTGGCAGTTTGGGCTGGACTGTTCCTTTGAGGCACAGGGTCTAGGCTGATTTGCATATGGCCATGTCTGAACTGGGGTGGTGTGGTGAGCAAACAAATGATGGATTTAGGCCCAGATCTCTGTACTGGGGTGAATGTATAACATTGTTCTGCATTCTGTCCATCAACTGTTGTTTTTGAATTTGTCACCCAGAGTGGGACGGGTATGCTCAGATGTGAGTCCCATGCTCCCCACGCCACTGGAGTCAAGCTATCCTGGCTGATGACGGCTGATAGCCAGAAACCGGTCCTAGGATGCTTGATTCCGGTCCAGGGAAGACATGGCTTGGCAGTTCAGAATGAACTGTTCCCATGAGGTACAGGGTCAAGGCTGATTTGCATATGGCCATGTCTGAACTGGGGTGGTGTGGTGAGCAAAAAACGATGGATTTAGGCCCAGATCTCTGTACTGGGGTGAATGTATGACATTGTTGTGCATTCTGTCCATCTATTATTGTTTTTGCATGAATTAGGAGAAGGCCATTTGAGGATGGCCTCAACCATTCTTGGATCCATTGTAATACCTTCTGGTGAAAGAAAGTATCCCAAAAAGTCTATTGATTTAGCATGAAATACACACTCTTCTAGTTTAGCATAAAGAGAATGTTATATCTGTCTTTGCAGTATGGTTCGCACATGTTCCGCATGTTCTTGTCCAGTTTTAGAAAAAATCGGAATATTGTCAATATAGACAATAGCACAAATATCCAGGACATCATGGAGTACTTCATTTATAAAGTACTGAAATGTTGCAGGAGCGTTGCAAAGACCGAATGGCATAACTGTGTATTTGAACAGGCCAAATTTGGTGCGTAAGTCAGTCTTCCACTCATTGCCTTCTTCTACATGAATGAGATGGTAAGCACCACAAATATAACATTTTGTGTAAATAGTGGCCCCTTTTTCTTGATCTAATAAGACAGGAATGAGTGATAGAGTGATTGTAGATTTATTTACTGCGTGATAGTCTATTCAAGCCCTTAGATCACATGATTTTTTAGCCACAAAGAAAAGAGGCGAGAAAACAGGGGACGTAGAATGTCTAATAAACCCTAGAACAACTAGTTCTCCCTTAGTCAAAAGATCTGGGTTAAATCCATCATTCTTTTGCCCACTATGCCACCCCAGTTTGGACCCAGCCATAAGCAAATCAGTCTTGACCCTGTGCCCCATGGGAACAGTCCAGACCAAACTGCCAAGCAGGTCTTACCTGGACCAGAAACAAGCATCCTGGGACCAGTTTCAGGGAATGTTGCCCTTCCTCAGCCAGGCTAGCTTGAATACAGAGGCACAGTGAGCAAGAGACCCACGTCTGGGTATACCCATCCCACTTAGTGCGAAAAGTTTTACAGAGAACAAATGATGGACGGAATGCTGACAATGCAAACATTCTCCCCAGTCAAAAGATCTGGGTTAAATCCATCGTTCTTTTGCCCACTACCCACCCCAGTTTGGACCCAGCCATATGCAAATGAGTCTTCACCCTGTGCCCCATGGGAACAGTCCAGACCGAACGGCCAGGACAGGTCCTCCTTGGACCGGAAACAAGCATCCTGGGACCGGTTTCAGAGTATGTCACCCTTCTTCAGCCAAACTAGCTTGAATCCAGTGGCACAGTGAGCAAGGGACCCATGTCTGGGCATACCTATCCCACTTAAGGCGAAAAGTATTACAGCAAACAAATGATGGGTGGAATGTTGACAATGCAAACATTCTCTTCCAGTCAAAAGATCTGGGTTAAATCCATTGTTCGTTTGGCCACTACACCACCCCAATTTTCCCCCATTGTCTGTTGAAACCTCTCCCCCCCAGCTGGCCCCACCTTCCCACTGCTCTTACCTGCATGGACAACGGCTGTGTGCAAGGTACTTAAATATGCCACTTGTGTATACACCAATGTTGCCATGTTTAGGAAAGAAGCTTATGCGCTTTAGCACTTGTCAGCAGTGGAAAAGTGCTCAAAGTCCTTAGGCCAACAAAAAAGAATTAGCAAAAAGAGGCGAGAAGCAGGCAAAAGGTTTGGCGGAAGACTACCCTAAGGCTGGCAGGTTATCGTCTGTATTCCTCTGGCTGAAGGGTGGGGAAACCTGTAAGGCATCGCAAAGTATAAAACATCATACAGAAACTTTTGTTGTCTAATCTATGAGAAGCATTATTGCAGATGGATAATATGAGTATAGAGTGCACTCGAACCACATTATTTTGTCTAAAAAATAAGAATCCCTGAGACAAAATTGCAATAAGAATTGGCCTTGTGTGAGATGCTCACAGGAATGAGATGTACAGTGTTTGTGTGGAAGAGAGATGCTTATCAATGTAAAAAAGCCTGCTGTGAGAGATACATATGAGATGCTCACAAAAGCTAGGCATAGTGAGATATGCAGAATGAGGTGTGTGGGCAAAGCTCATATATGAGGTATTAGTTATGAACACCAGAAACATAGTGTTTGTGTGTGACGCTTACAAAAGAATAAGGTGGGTGGAGGTTCACAAATGAGTAGTGTGTGGGATGCACTAAAGCACAAAAACTTTGTTATATGGGAGGCTCACAAAACCTTTAAAGTGCTCAAAACTAACAAATATGCCTCTTGCTAGGACTATTCAAGCCAAAATATTGAGCATTTTATTGAAACAATGACGGCGTGGAGGCCTTGCTCAAGACTATGATGATTTATTTACAAGTGACATTTTGAGAGTTGTGTTTTAACAGTGAAGTAATCTTCGGGGCATTGTTATTGCTACCAAGAAAAGGAGTAACCTGGTTTGATAGCTCTGATACGGGCATCATTTTCTCATAGAGTATGTATGGTTGGTGTATTTGCTTTTGTGTTAAGAAGCCCACAGGAAAAATACACCATTTGTGTGATAACATTGACAATATTGGGTTGTGAGGAGGAGGATTTTTGGTGCCTGGTCTCTTTGAGGACAATATTTTCCCAAAGGTTACAGAATTTAGAGATGCATGGTTTGATTGCTTTGAGAAATTATTCCCCATATTTTATGGAATAGTGCATTATAAATACAACCAAATAACTTCTTGTTTGTGGTTGCAGTTATGGATGGCCTTGTGCATTTAGGGCCAGATGCATCAACCAAAAGTGCGATCGCAACAGGTGCGAAATACCAATTGCGATCGCAAAATAAAGAAATGGAATTCATGATGTGAAAACGTCGGAAAATGCGAATTCGCTAAAGCTAAAATGCGAATTCACAAAAAAGTCGCAGAAACAAGTGCGAACCCCATTAGTGAATCGCAAGTAGCGAGTAACCAATGAATCTGCGAAAAAATTGCGAAATCGCTATATCAAAATAGCGATTTCGCAATAAAATCGCTATTCCTATGCATGTAAATTCTCAAATACCGATTATATCCAAAATCGCAATTTAGCAATAGCATTTGAAAGGGAATCACAATCAGCTGGTAAAAAAAAAAAATCCCACTCACCTGCCTTACATCAGAGGTGTATTTAAACAGACCCATGAGGCCATAGTGGCTTTCCACAATGGCAGGACTCTACATTTTTGCTAGGAGGAGGAGGATACTTGCAGCAGGCCAGGCCAGAGGGAGAATCCAGGAGAGAATCTTCCGTCTGTGCATCACATTGTTGGGACAGACCCGTGAGCAAATTTATGACAAGTACAGGATGAATGCAGCAATGATACTAGACTTAATAGATGAATTGGACCCACTATTGCGGCGCCAAACACATAGGACCCAGGCAATCCCTACTCATGTCCAGGTGCTATGTAGCCTGCACCTGCTTGCGTCAGGTAGCTTTCAGGATATAGTGGCAGAAGCAGGAGGGGTATCACAGAGCTCCCTCTCGCCGTTCTTCAAATCCTTCCTGGCCGCCATGATGACTGTGATCAACAACCACATCACCTTCCCCACAACCCCACAGGAATTGAGCCAAACAAAACAGGAATTTTACCAAGTAGCACAGTTCCCACACGTGATTGGATGCATTGATTGCACCCACGTAGCCATATGTCCCCCTGCCGTAAATGAGTATATATTTCGCAACCGGAAAGCATATCACTCAATCAATGTCCAAGCAGTGTGCAATGCTGAGAACATCATCACCGACCTCGTTGCTCAATACCCTGGAAGCACTCACGATTCATACATCTTCCGCCATAGTGGTTTGCACACATGCGTGCTCAGGGGAGATTTTGGCAATGGACACCTGCTAGGTAAGTTGAATACTAGACTCATCACTGACTTAGGTCATGGCAATCCATACCTGACACTAACATATTGTCTGTAACTCTGTAGGTGGCAGTGCATACGCGGTGAGGCATTACATCTTGACTCCATACCTGAACCCAGCCAGCCCGCAACAACAGAGGTACAATGCAGCCCACATCAGGACACGTAATGTAATAGAACGGACATTTGGATTGCTCAAGAGTCGCTTCCGCATCCTGCATAAAACTGGAGGAGCAATGCTGTACCAACCGGAAACCTGCTGCAGGATTATTGCGGCATGTGCAATGTTGCACAACATAGCAACAAGGAGAGGTCTCCCCATTGAGGAATCCGACACAGAGGGCAACCAGTCCCCAGCACAACCACGTCAGGCACATCTTGGTAGTTCAGCGGAGGGACAGAGAAAACGTACTGACATCACCCTGCATTATTTCTAAGGTATGTAATAATGACACACAACACTCATTTGCATTTGAAGGTGAACTATTTATTACCACGTCAGGCGGTAGGGGTGTGAAATAGAACTGAAATGGTGTCCATTAGCACATTAACTGCATGCACTGAAGGACACATGAGACACACAAAGTACTTGTAATGCAGTCACAAAAATAGTCTTGTACATGGTTACGTCACCATGAAGTCTTACACCCCTCCGATTAGGTTTAGCGTCTCCTCCCTCTCACACCCAAATGTCTTTCTCCTGCATCTGCATCTGCATTCCCGGAAGCAGTGGGAGGTGCTTGTCTACGGCTACTGCTCCTCCTGACAGTGGTGGGTGGTGCAGTGATGCTGCTGAAGCTGGAAGCCTCACTACCCTCTTCCCCTGTAACATCGCCCTGAACACCAGTGCTAGCCTGCATCAGTTCAACGGCAGTTGTAATTTGCCCGAGTGCCTTGGACACATCCCCACAACAATGGCCCATATCTATCTGCATTTCCACAGACCGACGTGAGAGCTGTGCCATGCTTGCGCAGATCTTGTTGTTGGACCTGGTATAGGCGCCCATGCAGGTGACAAACTGGTGATGCCTCCTCCTCTGTGTGGTGTGTCCCTCCTGCATCACACGTGCCACCTCCAGCAGGGTGTTGTTGGATTCTCTGTGTGCTTCCACTAGTGCTGTAGTGAGCTCCCTCACACTCTCAGCCATTGCAGAAATGTTAGTGTTCATTTTTGTCATCTGCAGGTTGATGGCTCCCATGTGCCTCGCTTGCACGCGCTGCACCCGCACCATCTGTGACTCCACGCCACCCCACTGATTGGGAGTTCCTGCTTCCTGTGCCCACGTATGGGTACTTGGCCGGCGCCTTGTTCCTGGACGGACATGTGCCTGCGGTGTAGTAGTGTTGCTGGCACTTTGACGGCTTGTACTAGGTGTGGTAAATGTGTCCTGTTCTGTCTCCATTGGCTGCAGTGGTGTAACTGTGGCCCTGCGTTTTGCTGGTGCCTTGGATTTGGGCGGTGGTGTCACAGGTTTTGACAACGCAGCCTATTGGGTGACCTGTGTGCTGTCTCCAATATCACTGTCATCAGTGTTTGCTTCAGCTGCATCTGTGATGTGAAACAGTGCAATGTTATTTTAAGTTGTTGCATGAGTTGAGCAACCTTAATAAAAATAAACATTTATGTTCTCACTGTCTCTCATCAATGACTGTACTGCTTTTTGTTAGCATTTGGGCTCACTGTGTTGGATTCTGACAGACAATTGGGTTATACTGACTACAAGTCCCATGATGCATTTCTGTCCCTATGTTAAATGTGTGCTGGACTATTTCTGATGTTATTTTGCAGGTTGATTAACATTTGGACACTATCAGTATGTACATTCTTCGGTTGATTGTCATGCATCTTACCTTGTGTGCTACTGGCCGCCCCGGATGTGTCCAGCTGCTTTACTCCAACCACAGCTTCTGGCTCAATTGTGCCCTCAACCATGTCCTCCTGGGGTGTGTTGTCTGGGACTGTTGGGCCTCCTCCTCCAGTCCCTTTCGCCTCCTTCAGCCTTTCCGCTACCCGCTCCTTGGCACGACTGCGAAGGTCGTACCAGCGTTTCTTCAGGTTATCTATGCTGCGGGGTGTGACCCCCACAGCATTCACCTTATCTCTGATCCTGTTCCAGATCCTTCTCTTATCTGCCTCTGGCACTTTAAGGAAGAGTTTCCCAAACAGCTTCTCATGGTTGTTAGCAACCTCCTCAATGAGGAGGTCAAGTTCACCCTCACTGAACTTTATTTTTCGCTTCCTGCCCATTGCACCCTCCTCTGTAGCTGTTTGGGACATGGCTGTCTCCACCTGTGAGCAGACTGCAGTTTGTGTTCTTCTGCTCTCTGTCCCTGCACTCAGCTTCTGCCTCTGTGTTCCTCTGTGCACAGGTGGCAGCATGGGCTGATTGACTTCCTGGTTGTGATGTCATCAGCCTGCTCCCAATGCAACTCTGTAGTTTTCACGGACCCGATTTTTGCAAAATCGCAATTTGCGATATCTCTAATTGCGATATCGCTAATTGCGATATCGCTAAATGCGGGTTTGTAGTTTTTTTATAATTGCGATTCCTTAACATGGAATCGCAATTGTATATAGCGATTTTTTGCAAATCCTTATTTATTCGCAAATCTCTTCATGCATAGCCAACAGCGATTCCTTATTTGCGATTCCTTAATATTCGCTAATAAGGAATCGATATTTCTTTGCATGATGCATCTGGCCCTTAATTACCTCTTCGTAGAACTGTGTGTGCTGTGGAGGGGAGCCAGAATTAGAGTAAAAAGTTTTGCCCTTACACTGGCTGGAGTGAAGACCTTGTCTTTTCCTCTTATTAAACAGAGCATTATTCAGCCAGAAACGAGTAAGGGAAACTCTCAGAAGTATCAAGGGAAATGACTTCTGTTGTCATGGAAGTGAGCAACTAAAATATGAGTTTGTCTGAGGAGGAGCTGTGGCAAAAGGAATTGTTTTTAAACAAACATATCACTTCGCTAAACTGTAGATAATTGAATGCTGGTGAAAAACAGGTAGTTTCGCCTACACAATGAAAAAACAATGAAGGAAACCACAAAAAGTACATTGGCATTGGCAAATGTTAACATTACAGTATCACTATTGAAAATAAGAACATATGTGCAATACAGCATCACTATCAACACTGGGCAAAAAAGTGCCCTACTACTCTCCTTTTGGATAGTGTAAACCTGGGCAGACGACCATTCATATAGGATTCTAGAAGCATAGCACATACATGCTATGGTGGGGTACTCTGTTCGGAATGTGTTCAGAATGTAACATTACGTTTTAATAATGGGGCTTGTATTTATTATGGTGTTTTATGCTAACTTGAGCCATCATAAACACTAATAGCAAAGACAATGTGATGTGCAGGCAGTGACATATATTATATCTAATATTAAGTACAGGTATGTCACTGCTGTCACCACCTGTGACAGACAGACTTGTGTGGTATGTCCTGAGGAAGGTTAAAGAATAGCAAGGTTCAATGAGGATTTGGAACAGCTATCTGGTGTAGGGGGGGGAGTCTCATTTTTGGAGTTCGCTTTAGAGTCAATGGTCACCAAGATATTTAACTGGTGGAAAGAGATGTCTCCATCCAACAATACCTACACAACAGCCTAATCTACCTTAACAAGTCTTTACCACTGGGCATGCTGTTCTGTACTTATAAACATTTGCAACATTTAAAGAACTTAATTATTATAAATCCACCAAAACATAATTCATCCTCTTCTTCTGCAAGGACAATAAGTCTTTCAACCCTAACCTTCTGAAGCAACTACACATTATTATTATTTAAAGATTTGTAAAGAGCTACTTAATAGAGTGTCCAGGCGGTATGTAGCTAGTCTGATCCCTAAATAACAGAGGCACTAAAAGGCTGAACCAAACAGCCAGGTCTTAAGAAGTCTCTTAGAAGTCAGAATGTCCCTGGAAGTAGGGAGTTGAACTTGGAGGGCATTCACTTCCTGGTGGTGAGATAAGAGAAGGAGCTACTGCTCCACTTTTTTCAACTGCAATAAGGAATTACTACCAGCAAAGAGTTGGATGACTGAAGAGACCACGCTGGTTGGTAAGGTGTGAATTTTTTGACAAATACTGAGGTCCTTTGGTAAAAAAGTTCTGTGTGCCAGACCAAACCTTTGAACCTCACACATTCTTTTATAAGAACCAGTGTAGGCCTGGCAGAAACAGGGCTCTCTTGGGAAGGAGTAGTAGAAGCCTGGCAGAAGCATCCTGTACCAGCTGTAATCTCTTCAGTAGATAGGCAGGTAGTCCCCAGTACAGAGAGTTAGCATAATCCAGCTTTGATTTGATCAAGGCCTGGATCACTGTTTTCTGCTCCGGGAGGAGAAGTTAGAAGAATTTTCACGGTTTTAGCAGTCCAAAGCAAGTGCCTACTACCTCCCCTCGGGGGGGGGGGGCAAAAGAAGCAGTAGTCTCACATTTTACCCCACGATTACACACTACCATGGTAGGGGGAGGTGTCTGGGACATCCTTGGGCCAATGGCCATTGTCCCAGCTGGGCAGGGGACCCCAAAGAGGAGAATTTCAGTCTTGTTAGTATTACATTGGGGTCTACCATCGGGCATCCACTAAAACACAGACATCAAGCAGGTCTGGAAGTTACACAGTGCATTAGACGAATTTCTGTCAAGGGTGAGCTGCAGTTGCATATCATCTGCATAAGATATTGTCTTTACTTCAGAGGATTCAATTAAGGCTGCCAAAGGGATCATACCCACATTAAAAACAATGTGGGACTTAGTGCAGACCCCTGAGGGACCCCCATAACCCAATGGTTTAGGATCAGAGGCAAATGGTCCTTCTAGGCTGACTGGGACCTGTCTGTCAAAAAGTAACAGAGCCATAACAAAGCAGAACCACAGACATCTATGGCTTTGAGGTGCTGCAGGAGTGTCATATTTGAGACTGGGTCAAAAGCCGCGGATAGATCAAGAAGGATCAGTGCCACCTGCTTCCCTTGATCTACCGCTAACCTAATTGTACCTGAGACCTCTAACAGTGAGGTCTCGGTGCTGAAACCTAAGCGGAAGCCAGAACTGGGTAGAGTGAAGAAGTGCATTTTGTTCTCAAAAAGCAGAGAGCTGCTTGTTTATGAGCTTCTCTAAAATCTTGGTAAAGGATGGCAGTAGAGAAATGGGATGGAAATTGGCAAGATTGGTCTGCCAAGGGTTTGTTTAAAAGAGGAATCAACTTGGCCTGCTTCCAACCACTTAGCACTGTGGCCAAACAAATTGACTGATTTAGAAGCTGGTTTATAACAACTTCTATGCGCAGGACATAATGGAATCGCAAAAACCTGAGATAGAGTCTTATGACCCGAGACAGAGTGTTATCACAGTTCTGGTGGCCTAGCATTCAAGCAGATGTAGTGTCCTGGGTTAAGAGATGTGAAGTTTGCACCCAAAACCAACACCAAGAAACCACAAGGACTGTTCCGTCCTCTCCCCACACCTGAAAGTCCTTGGGAGAACATATCACTGGATTTTGTAGTATTTTACCCTCGGATCAGGGGTGCACAGGTATTTTGGTTGTAGTGGACTACCTAACAAAGATGGGACACCTCATAGCCTGCAAACAGGTTCCCACCGCCTGTTGGCCGGCCCATTTGTTCTTAGAAAAAAACGTTGCGTGGTTACATGGTCTCCCGAGAGTAATCGTGTCTGAAAGAAGTGCACAAATCACAGCTAGTTTATGGAAAGAATGGTGTGCCGCTTTACGCATGTCTGCAGCTCTGTCCACTAGTTACCACCCCAGACAGATGGCCAAACACAGCATTTGAATCAAACACTGTAACAATACCTCAGATGTTACGTGGATAAAAGCTCACCAGAGGCGTGGGTGGAGTGGTTATGGTTAGCAGAAGTGGCTTACAACAGTGCTACACACGCATCCCTTCACAACTCTCCTTTTTATTGCACTTATGGTTTTCATCCATGTTACATTTCGTTTATACACCCAGCAGATGGCCAAAAGGTTCCCGAAGTACAGGATAAGGTCAGTCACCTACATAGCATTTTGCTGCTTCGTGTTTGGAGGAGGTTGCTGTGTCTCAGAGAAGGACTACAAGTCCCAGGGGGCCTGCTGCTGATTGCCCGCACCTGAGCCGGTCACACCCTATTTCACTGCTCGCCACTCCTGCTTCGTGGGAGCCGCTTCCTGTTTTGAGGAGGTTGCTGTGTCTCAGAGAAGGACTGCAAGTCCCAGGGGGCCTGCTGCTGATTGCCCGCACCTGAGCCTGTCACTCCCTATTTCACAGCTCGCCGCTCCCACTTCGGGGGAGCCGCTTCGTGTTTGGAGGAGATTGCTGGGTCTCAGAGAAGAACAGCAAGTCTCAGGGGGCCTGCTGCTGATTGCCCGCGCCTGAGCCAGTCACACCCTATTTCACAGCTCGCCGCTCCCGATTTGAGCCCGTTAGAGACCGGACGAGGCCGGTCCGGGCCCCCCCTCTGAGATTGCTCACCTCGTAAGGTTAGTCCTTGTCAACATACTGGTGTTAATTAGTGGAGTACACAGAGGAAGTCTGAGGTTCCGTGACAAGTGTAAGTGGTGTTTTCGACTCGCACGAATATGGTCGAGTCTGGTATCTATGAACCGCAAATGACGAGTTTAGTAAGTGTGCGCAGTTTCGCTGTGCTAACTTAAACCGTTCGTTTGTTATGTGGGTTTTACATCTGTACCCACGGGTTCCATCTTAGATACGGCATCCATTTTGTCTCTTGCCCTCAAGTAGCCAGCGAACGGACGCTGTCCGCTTCGCAACCCTGGGACTCCCAAGATATTTGCGGAAGACACATGTTCTTTGTAAGTGTCTTTATGACGAGGGGGATGATACTGTAAGGCAGATGGCCCCGCTCGAGGCACATCTTGCCGTGCCGGTTTATTGTCTCAGCCGTGCATCTCATTAGGCACGTCCCTTTGATGCCTGTATCTCGTGTTTCCCGATACCTCCCCTTTTACACCCTTTCCGATCTCCCCACTGTTTCCATCTTCCTCTGCACCTGTCCTTGTTCCTATTTCGATCTGTTTTACTGCCGATTGGAATGCACTAATGTTGGGAAGATGGGTTTTTACAGTTGGGAACCGCCAAATGTTTCCGCACTTATGTTCCGGACCTTGTGTGTATCAAAGTGACCAAAGCGACCCCTCTGGGGGATAATTATGGGAACCGGGTTGTAAACCTTTGTGTATCATGTTGTCCTATGGGTAAATTCTGTATAAAAGGAGCGATCCACAGAACCAATTTGAAGCAGTCTCCCCAAGTTGCACGTGTTGTACTTGTCGTGACTTCTGTGTTCCCTGCAGTAAATAAACCTTGAATCTTTGACGCCGAAGGAAGTGTCCCGTGTCTCTGTCATTCGTACGCCGGAGCAGGTTACCCACGAAGGTTTCAGGTGTTGTGCCCTGGCACCGCTGGGTCTTAAAGAACCCAGTCCTTCAGTTGGCGCCCTACGTGGGGCTGCATCAGTGGTACCGGTCCAAGCCCGACGATCGTGAGGAACTTCGTGTGAAATCTCCGAGGGAAGGTGCACTCCGCTTCATCGATCCTGTTGTCGAAATAAGTGGCCCGAAGACTTTTCCCGCGAAGATTCCCGCCTCCTGACGGCTGCGACGGACTGCTGCCCTGACTGTAGACCTGTTTTGGCGCCTGGCGTAGACCTTGGTATAGCGAGACGATTGACGGGCCTTCCTGGTGACGCCATCGATCTTTGAGTTAAGTATTTGTGGGTCGCTCCCAGAGTTCTTGGTTGTTGACACTTTAGCGAGTGTTTTTGTTGTTGACGCTGTGTGAGTGTTTTTGTCGGTGACACTTTGCTAGCGTACTTTGTTGTGTTATTTGACGACTGCAGCCGCCAAAAACCGAGGGTTTTTGCTCTTTGCTGGGACTTGGTAAATCCCGTAACCCTTGAAGTTTGTGAAACTCGGCTAGTGTGCAAGATGCCTGGTCGTAGTACTTTGTTCAGTTGTTTCAGACCTTGTGGTGCGGATTCCCGACTGGAGGACTCGTGTCCGATACCTCCGGTTGGAACTCCGACTTATGAACTGTACAGTAAACATGGGCTAGGCCCGATTACTTTTAATGATTATTGGATTCGTTATACAAAGAAGGACGGTGTCCTTAGTTTGCCACCTCATGGTAGCTTTGAGACCCCGATCCTAGATAACCTAGAGGCTAAATTGTTCGAGAAAAAGTCAAGGCCGGCCATGTTTGATGCCTTTCGGTTGTGGTGTAAAGAAGCCCGACAGAAAGAAATCAGACAGACTAAACGAAATCAGAGAGATAATGTTGCTACTATTGTGAAGAAAGCAGAGCAATTTCAGCATGTCAAGGAGGTTAAGGAAAAGGAAGTGTTTGATAGATTACAGCGTATGACTATAGATAAATGCTATCCTACTTTGCCTACGGAGTCGGAAAAGAAGGAAGAGGCAGTTGAGGATCCTTTAATGTCCTATCTTATGAAGTCGCCACCTCCGTATGTACAGGGTACCACAGCCCCTGTGATTCCCCCTGTACCTGTTCCTGCACCTATTCTTCCTTTGCCTGTTCCTCAACCTGCACCCGTTCTTCCAACTGTTCCTGCTCCTTTGGCTGTTGCTATTCCTACTGCTCCTCCGCTTCCACATACTCCTGCTCCTGCTACTGCTCCTGCTCTGTTAACTCCTGCTGTTGCTTCTGTTTCTACTCCTTCATTTGTTAGTCCTGTGTCCTATACTTCTCCCTCTACTCGTAGTCGTAATTCTCCCCTTGCGGCTAGTTTCTTTCATTCGCTCGGACCTGTTCTTGGGTCCGCTGGTTCAGATGGTCCTCAGAGACGTAGTCAGCTTCCTGGTAACAGGGAACGCGCTTCGCTATATAATATGGCGATGGGTTGGATGACGCATCCTCTTAGAAATCCACCACGTGTCGTACTCGATACGTTTTGTCAATTCAATATTCCAACCCAAAGATTTGTGTTCGAGGAAATGTGTAAGGTCCTTCGTGATCAGATATCGGCCGACGCACCTGACGAGGTGCTGACCGCTTTGTCTGACCTACAGCTTCAGTTTTCGGCTGGACTGATAGTGGATACCAATGTTCGACGTGCTGTTGAACGGTTGCTATCTTTCCGTCCCACTCCCATACCTCAAACCTTGTTTGTTGAGGATATTGAGAGACAGCCAGATGAGTCTGGTCAATTTCCTATGCGAGAAGTTCCACCAGTGTGGATGCCAGGTAATCCTGGGGCAAACCCCCCGATTTTGCCGTTCTTTCAGAGAGTATGGATACATCTCCCATGGAAACGCTCAGAAGTGTTACAGGTAAAGCAATCTTTGCCTGACCCTCGCAAAAATCCGGCAGGGTATTATAAGGAATTATCGCAGCTCGTAGACGCTACGGTAATGAATCTTGCCGATATTGACATGCTGTTTGGCAATGTCGTACCGCAACCGGTATGGGCTAAGATTCGTCAGGAAAATCATCCGAATGAATTAGGTCGTGCTTGGGCTGCCATAGTAGCGGCGGATGCCCGACAGACTGGTGGTGCTAAACCCGACCAGCTGATTGCTGATCTTCCTCAAAGAATAATAACGTTAATGAAAACTCTTATGCCAGCTATGAGGGTAAATTGGGACAAATTGTCAGCTTGTAAACAGATAAAGGACAAGAGTGTCTCCGACTTCTTCACGAGGTTCGAGGAGGCATTCATTGATCATAGTGGTCAGGATATGAGCACTGAGGGTGGTCAAAGGTTGTTCGTAGATAAATTTGTGTCGAACTTATTGCCCGATTTGAGCAATAAATTAAAGAATTCAGAAAGTGCATGGGCCGTTTCTACTTCAGCTCAAATATTGGCTACGGCGCAATATTATGAGAATAGAGAGAAAGAAGAAAACGACCGTGCTGATAAGAAGACGAAAGAGCTTAAAACTAAAGTGTTGCTTCAGCAAGCGTATCCTCCACGTTCAAATCAGAATACTTCGCAACAAAATAGATCACAGCCACAATCGAACAGATCACAATCTCGTAATGACTCCTCTTCCCAAAGATCTTCGTTAGGGTACAATCAATGTGCTTATTGTAGACAGGAGGGACATATCAAATTCAATTGTCCTGTTCTAAACGAACGTAATAGTGGTAATTCATCTAGAGGAGGTCGTGGTGGTTCACAGCAGGCACTACGTGGTAGAGGTCGTGGTGCTCAGAATGATCGCTCAGATAACTCATCAAATTCCGATAATTGTTTTGATCAACGTGGATCGTCGCAAGGACGATCTGCGCAATACAATGTGGACGATTATTACGTCGATCAGGGAACTGACGACAGTAATTACTAGGACAGCCGAAGACAAGGAGAGGGAGTAGTATCAGTTCCGGTTGATCAGAGAGGGTCTTACGTCGCAGTTGCTACATCGGGCGTCGTTGAGCCTTTTCTGTTGGACACTGGTGCAGCGAAAAGTTCCATTAAGCATTCGAAACTCCCTGGCGCACCTTTGTCTGGCTTAACAAATGTTTCCGTTGGATTTTCTGGTGCCCCCGTTAGCAATCCAGTTTCGCGCCCTTTGCCCCTTACAATTGGGCCTCGTGAGCTGGAAGCTCCGTTGATTTTAACCACGGGTTGTGGTGAAAATCTTTTGGGCCTGGATTTGCTTAAACGTTTGTATGCAACTTTGTATTGTTCTCCTGCGGGTGTAAAGCTTACGTTGGGAGAGAGAGTTGTCTCTCCCATGTATTTGTCTCTCGGTAAGCTTCCACCGGAATTGAGTTCTCTTCCTGCGTCTTTGTGGGCAACAGGTCCCAATGATGTGGGCCTGCTTGATATCTCACCTTATGTTGTTCAGTTGAAATCCAATGTGCGATTGCTACGTATTCCCCAGTATCGTATCTCTCTTGATGGTGAACGAGCGCTGTTAGCGATCATCTATGATTTGATCGAGAAAGACGTTATTGAGGAAACACGGGGAAACGTGTGCAACAGCCCTGTACTGCCTATTCTAAAATGTACTGATCCTTCGAAACCACCTGTTTATCGTTTTGTTATCGATTTACGGGAGGTGAATAAAATTGTGATTCCTCAGTTCCCCGTTGTGCCTGACATCACGGCACTACTGACTCTGATTCCAGCTTCTGCATCGTGGTTTTCGGTGATTGATTTGAAGAATGCGTTCTTCAGCATTCCCATTGCAGAAGAGAGCAGAGACCTCTTCGGTTTCTCTCTTGGTGGACGCAGCTTCCGGTTTAAACGCGCTCCTCAGGGCTACTGTGAAAGTCCATCGATTTACAGTCAAGCCTTGAAGGGCCTTAATCCAATACGTCGATGACCTATTGGTAGCTGTAGATACTCAGGACATTTGCAAAATTGCTACGGTGTCGTTGCTGCAACATCTCTGCGAGTTAAATCACAAGGTGTCACCTTCTAAACTCCAATATTGTTGTCAAGAAGTAACCTATTTAGGTCACTCATTGTCAAAGGAGGGAAGGCGGTTGACCCCAGAGAGAATTGCCGCAATTGCGCGAATGGCTGTGCCAACAACCCAAAGAGATGTGCGTGCCTTTCTAGGTATTACGTCGTACTGCAGACAATGGATTCCACATTTTTCATTGCTAGCGAAACCATTAGTAGCTCTTACGTGCAAGGATGTTTCGACTCCTTTACCATGGACAGAAGAATGTCAGAAAAGTTTTTCTGAATTACGTGATTCATTGTGTTCGGCTCCTGTGTTAGGTACTCCTGACTATAGCAAGCCGTTTACATTATATGTTCACGAGAGGGAAGGTTGTGCTTTGAGTGTCTTAACGCAACCTTTTGGTGGAAAGCAACGTCCATGTGCATATTTTTCCTCGACCTTGGACCCGGTAGCCAGAGCATTGCCGAGTTGTTTACGAGCAACGGCGGCAGCTGCGGTCTCCATCCGACAATCAGCAGGATTGGTCATGGATAATATGCTTACGGTGATGGTTCCGCATGCAGTCGACACTCTTTTGAATCGTACGAAAACTCAGCACTTGACGAGTGCGAGGTTGTCTGGGTACGAGTTGACGCTGTTGGCAAGCCACATTCAAATAAAACGTTGTAATGTTCTGAACCCGGCAACTTTGTTACCAATTAGCTCAGAGTCAGATGAAATAATAGAACACGATTGTTATTTGAGGACAGAGGAGGAAACAAAAGGTCGAGTGGACCTTAAAAACACCCCATTGGAAGACCCAGATGGAACACTGTATGTGGATGGTTCATGTTTCAAGTTGCCGAATGGCGATGTGACTACTGCATATGCTGTTGTAACGTTGAATACTGTTGTTGAGACTGCGAGACTGAATCAGAATTCTGCCCAAGCTGCAGAGTTGATCGCTCTCACTAGAGCGTGTGTGTTAGCGAAAGGGAAACGTGTGAACGTGTTTACCGACAACCAATATGCCTTTGGCGTCGCACATAGTTTTGGACGGTTGTGGAGAGAGAGAGGTTTTCTAACATCGCATGGTACGAAGATTCAGCATGGCCAGCTTGTGAATGATCTTTTGGATGCACTTACGTTGCCTAAACAAGTGGCGATTGTTAAATGTAGTGCGCATCGTAAGGTGACGGATGATGTGGGTCGTGGTAATGCTTTTGCGGATGAGACTGCTAAGGAGACTGCCCGAAACCTTAGCACTCGAATGTATGTGACGAGTTCGGTTAGGTGGCCTACAGAATCGAGTATGTGTGAAGACACTATCGAGAGTGTGAAAGCAATTCAGAATGAGGCCACTGAGACTGAAAAGATGAAGTGGAAAGAAAGTACGGGAAAGTTGGATGCGAATGATTGTTGGATTGATTTATCGGATCAGAAAAGATGGATGTTGCCTGATGCGTATGTGCTGGCTGTTGTGACTATGGCGCATGGGTTAGCACATATTAGTGCGAAAGGTATTTGTAAGTTGCTGTCCCCTGTGTGGAAGAATGATGGTATTACGAAATGTGCTGAACGCTTGGTTAAGAACTGTATGGTGTGTATGTTGTACAATCCTGGTAAGGGAACCCCAACTCCTCCTGGCAGTTTTGCTCCCCCTTCATGTCCCTTTGAGGTGATTCAGTTGGACTTCATCCATATGGAGCGATGCAATAACCTGAAGTACGTTTTAGTTGTGGTTTGCGCATTCTCCCGATGGATCGAGGCCTATCCTCTCAAAGACAATACTGCTTTGTCTACTGCGAAAATCCTACTGAAGGAATATTTTCCTCGGTATGGAATGCCTAGAGTTGTGTGGTCAGATAACGGAAGTGAGTTTGTGGGGAGTGTGATGAAGAGTGTGTGTAAGGGCCTTGGAATTAATCAGAAATTCCATAGTGCCAATCATCCCCAGTCAGCTGGTTTGGTTGAAGGGTACAATGGCACCCTTAAACTAAAACTAGCAAAGATTCAGGCTACGACTGGTCTCTCGTGGCCTGACGCTTTACCCTTAGCATTACTGTCAACAAGGGCAACTGTACACTCCCGAGTAGGGCTCAGTCCCTATGAAATAGTGTTCGGTCGTCCTGCCAATGTTTGGGGGGTCCCTAGACCGGGTGCCTTTTGTGATCTTGAGTATCCAATGTTGATCGATTATCTTCATGACTTGACTGCTAAACTGAGGTTAATTCACCAACAGGTTCACGAAGCATTGCCGACGCAGACGGAGGGTCCAGGCCACCAGCTCCAGCCCGGAGATTGGGTGGTAACGCAAAACTTTTCGCGCAAGAACAATTTGGATCCCAGGTTCACTGGACCCTACCAGGTCCTCCTTGCCACAAGAACTGCAGTTCGTCTTGAGGGACGGAAGAATTGGGTGCACGCCACCCACACCAAAAAGGTCCCTATCCCGTTGCCAGCAGACTCGTGGGTGAGGAAAGGCATTGCATCAACTGAAACCGAAGGATTGCCGGTGTTTGTACCTTTCAGCGACGCACAACCTGTCGGAGAATCCTCAGTGCAGCAGAAAGACACTGTTGAACATTTGTCAGCAAAAGACTTAAGACCAGAACATTCAGCTGATCAACAGGACGCTGTCTCTTCAACGGATCCTTTGTTTGACGAACAGACACGTCCTGGGAAAACCCGATACTTTTTGCGATCCAGCACTAAAGACTAATAAAAGATCCTGTTCTGTCCCGTGACAATTGCGTTATCCCGTTTTCCACGATCAGTTTTAACACTCATATCATTGTGATTATTTTTGTATATATTCATTGAGTTTCGTTCCTTACACTTTTTGCTTCCACAGCTGAGAAACATTGTTTTCGCATATATATTTGTGAAATAAAGACCGTAGGGCCGCGCGCGTACTTCCTTCTGGTTAGTAGGTCTTGACACTAGGTTAAAGACCGTCGGTTCCTGGGAACTCCTAGGGATTGACTACTGCTACACAGAACGAAGTGCGTCAAGAAACGTTGCGGACGGTCGTAGGGAATGGCATTTTCGAAGCTGACGGACTTGGAAGGAGCTCAAGCGCATAGATTCAAGCTGCAGCGACTCAGTCGTACCAAATGTTTTATGTTCCAAATATTCGTATTGTTTTTGACTGTTTCTGCATTATTGGCGGGTGGGGTGTATTACACGATGTCTTACTTCTTACCCTCTGCTACACCTACTCCTACCCCTGACCCTAAACTCACCTCCACTGCATCTCCTCATTCTTTTCATATCTTACCTGAACACGAGCAGGCTAGACGTGCAGAATTCCGCAACAATTCCTTTATTCAGCTCCTTCACCAGCATCAGTTAGTGGTTAACACTACTAATTGTTGGGTGTGTGGGTTGATGCCACATACTACGGATAAGGGAATTCCATATCTGGTGTTACCGTATAGTTCCCAAGGGTCCGCTCGAGCATTTCAAACAATGTTTCGAAGCGCACTGGGTTTCCACCCCATTCGAGAGCCACGTTCTCCCTACTCTGGTCCTACCTCGTACCAAAAACCTTTGTCTATAGCAATAGAGGATTTAGATAGCGATATCTATGATCCCTCGCTTATTCCTGAAGAAGAGGTACAAGCCTATAGGGTCCTAAGTAGAGGCGAATATAGTGTGTTCACTAGTGAAAAACAGCTTAAAAGCTCGCCTCCGATATGGGTCGTACCCCACATTGGTAATTTTTGTCTAATAGGTCGTGGCCGAAGATCGAAAGCCCGACTTGGAGAGAGTGCTTGCACTGAAAATTACATTCTGCCGATGGTCTCGTCCCCTGTGTTCCTGGCTGCCAAGGGTACCTACTTTATCTGTCATGATCGTGCGTATGCATGGTTGCCCTCTGACTTCATGGGCTCATGTTTCATCGCAAACTTGTTGCCTCCGACGTTTACTGTAGATGCAGATTATCACAAGACTAGAGTTGTGAGAGGCGTAATTAGCGAAGAGGATACTGCCGGTCAAGAGGCAGGAGACTTTTTCAAGGGTTTCCTCCCGTTTTGGGGACCTATGGTTAATAGTAGGAACCTGAGACAGTTGACTCGAGTGGTAGAATCGACAGCTAATATTACTGCCAGTGCCCTTGGTAATATCACCACAGAACTTCAGGCGGATAGACTTATGACGTTACAGAACCGTATGGTTTTAGACGTGATTTTAGCAGATCGAGGTGGGGTATGTAAGGTGATCCATTCGAGCTGCTGTATTTTCATTCCTGATAACGCTCCGACTGTCTATCAAGCCATCTCGAAGTTGCATAAGATCTCCGAATCCATACACGTGGATGTAGGGGATTGGACGCTACTTGGATGGTTTTGGGGCCTAATGTCGACTTGGGGTTGGAAGATTCTGATGATCATCGGAGTCGTTGTGGCGTTCCTGTTCACGTGTTGCCTTTGTGTGCAGTGCGGTCCTGCCTTATGTGGCCTCTGTGCTACAACGTGTATGAGACAGCCACCTGTTACCAAGGGGACTCGGTTGGACAGAGCTATGCTACAGCAACATCTCGATGGTCTGATGAATATCGAATATGATTCCGACTAGTGCTTGCCTACATGAGAGCAAAAGGAGCGTCTGAGGTTCCGTGACAAGTGTAAGTGGTGTTTTCGACTCGCACGAATATGGTCGAGTCTGGTATCTATGAACCGCAAATGACGAGTTTAGTAAGTGTGCGCAGTTTCGCTGTGCTAACTTAAACCGTTCGTTTGTTATGTGGGTTTTTCATCTGTACCCACGGGTTCCATCTTAGATACGGCATCCATTTTGTCTCTTGCCCCCAAGTAGCCAGCGAACGGACGCTGCCCGCTTCGCGACCCTGGGACTCCCAAGATATTTGCGGAAGACACATGTTCTTTGTAAGTGTCTTTATGACGAGGGGGATGATACTGTAAGGCAGATGGCCCCGCTCGAGGCACATCTTGCCGTGCCGGTTTATTGTCTCAGCCGTGCATCTCATTAGGCACGTCCCTTTGATGCCTGTATCTCGTGTTTCCCGATACCTCCCCTTTTACACCCTTTCCGATCTCCCCACTGTTTCCATCTTCCTCTGCACCTGTCCTTGTTCCTATTTCGATCTGTTTTACTGCCGATTGGAATGCACTAATGTTGGGAAGATGGGTTTTTACAGTTGGGAACCGCCAAATGTTTCCGCACTTATGTTCCGGACCTTGTGTGTATCAAAGTGACCAAAGCGACCCCTCTGGGGGATAATTATGGGAACCGGGTTGTAAACCTTTGTGTATCATGTTGTCCTATGGGTAAATTCTGTATAAAAGGAGCGATCCACAGAACCAATTTGAAGCAGTCTCCCCAAGTTGCACGTGTTGTACTTGTCGTGACTTCTGTGTTCCCTGCAGTAAATAAACCTTGAATCTTTGACGCCGAAGGAAGTGTCCCGTGTCTCTGTCATTCGTACGCCGGAGCAGGTTACCCACGAAGGTTTCAGGTGTTGTGCCCTGGCACCGCTGGGTCCTCCAGAACCCAGTCCTTCAAGTCTGCTGTGTTTTTGCTTTCATTCTACTCCCCATTCCATCTAAATTTTCACCTGAGGATGAACTTGCGAGAGGGTAAGGGGAGATTTGCAGGAAGTGTGGTGGGGACTTTGGACCAGTTTTTAATTAGAGCCAGCTCGGTTCTTGCCCATGAGATAGCGCTGACCGAGCACTGTCTTTCTCTTGATCCCCAACTGTCTAAACGGTCATCTTTGGCATTATAGCGTCAGCACGTACTCTGGACCGTTCTTTGGTGGTAGACGCTGACTCCCCTGATAAGGCAAGTGATGCTGGTCAGTTTTGTAATGGGCCATTGGAAACCTCTGCATCGCTGGTCACTGATAACATATCCCACCATGCTGAGTCGGTCCAGGCGGATGCAGCACCCACCCAAAGCAGCCCACCTCCACGTATTGCTACAAGGCCAGCACCCCAACGTAAAAACAAAGTTCCTGCTCCAATCCCAGATCCACCACTTAAAAGAAAGCAGGGAGGGGGGCCTCAGAGACAGAAACCGGCGAAGACCCAAAGGACAAACAATAATGGTGGAAGTACTACTTCATCAATGGTAGCGACGGGGGATTTGGCCCTCAGTATGTCTGGAATCCTGACCTCAGGGATTACGGGAGGCTCCTCTGCTGAAGCAAATGAGGCTATGTGGAGCAAATTTGGGGATTTAATTGTAACATCCTTAACTTCTATTATCCACAGATTGACTAAGATCGAGGAGAGACTAAATAACTTTGAACAGAAGGTCATGACAAATTACAGTACTATAGAGGGTTTACTGTCACAAGCCAACCGATTATCTACATCTTCAGAGCTGAGAAATGCGCTAGTAACCAATTCCAAATCGTCAAATCTACCGGCAACTAGGTTGATGTTATTGCTGTCAGGGAACAATGGTACTGTGCCCATTAACCAGGAAGCTGGGGTAACGAATGTGGGAAGTGAAGTGGGTGAAATAAGTAATGTGCTTGGTGGTTCTAGTCTAGCTAACCAGGGTGCTCGGAGAGGGGAGGAAAGTAGACCATGTACAGGGCTAGTAGGTGAAATTGTACAACAGCCAACTACCCATGCACCAGTAAATCGGGTTAGCTCTATACCAAGGCCACATGGTCGAGAGTACCCCCGGATGCATGAGGGACTAGACAATAACCCAGCGTTAGAGGGCTTTAGAGTCTTACCCCTTTTCCCAGCCGCAGCCCCTTTGGTGGTGGTTCTGAGGAATGACCCATTATTACAGGACGGTCAGATCAAAACCACTGATCAGCTGATGGCTAAAACCATGCACTGGCTTACAGCACAACTGAAGGAGACTGGGGTAGGGAACTGGGATATATGTAACCAGATGATTATGGCCAGACGATCAACATGGATAGGTCATTCTACAAAGGACGGGAGAGGGGACTGTATAGTTGCTAATTTTAATACCAAGATTGTTGTAAGATATCTTTTGGACCACCTAGGTAGCACTAATTTAGAGTATCATACAAGAAAAATCTCTCTTCTGCCCCTAGGGTTCTTTTATAGACCCCGCCACACCCTCTTGATGTGTTGGGCGATTCCACATGCATTAAACCACTCAAGGGTAACGCACAGAATCATACACAGATCAGCTGACTTAAATTTAGGTAATAGATTTGCTCCTCTTTTTGGCTTAGATGCCTGTGAATGACTACCAAACACAAATTTGCCCATGGTAGAGAATACTGCTGCTCGACCTGTCCCCTCCCCTGTGAATGATATGAGCCCCCAGCGAGCTTTACCACCTTCCCCAGAGAGCAGTGCGATTAGGTCTTTTTCAGATAGGGAGGTTAGCATTGCTCCCCCTATTAAATATAATATCATGGAATATTGCTGGTCTTCAAACAAAAAATATCTCTAGCGTGTGGTCGTGCTTTATAGAGAATCAAGACATCATTATGTTCCAGCCAGGAGACTTTTTTTTTTTTAAAATCTTTATTGTGCATTCAAATAAGGTTACACACGAGGGCCTACAACCACAGGGGCCGGCCGCTAGCAGAAATAAAAGCAAGTGCGTCATTATATATCACAGCTCTTCCGCCAACATCCCTGAGGCCCAGCAGCGATTCAGGATAAAGATCTTAGCAACGCAGGATACTGTAGTAATTTATATTGTTTTTTATTTTTTATGAAAGAAAAAGAAAAGAAAAAACAATTCACAAGGCAATAGTACATTATACACGGACTTGTGCTCGAACGGGAGGGACCTCTGAGTGCACTGTTATGAAACTCATAGGTAATACAGGGGGTGTCTGGGGGCAGCGGGGAAGCCAGTGAGTAGTAACAAAATTAAACAAGACCTGGAAAGTCGGATCAGGGGGAAAGGGATATATCTAGGTTCTCAACAAAAGGGGGCGTACATATGTTTCCGCGGTAGGCATTCCACTGGTTCCAGACTGTAGTCCACGCCCTAGGTCTACCCCTAGCCAGATACACAGTCTTTTCTCTAAACATACACCAATCCATATTTTCCTTCCATACCGATACAGTGGGCGGCCGCTGGGAACCCCACAACTGTGCAATGTCTCTCTTGGCAATCATGTTCCCAAGGGTCGCCCACCGGGTCTGAGCAACACTATAATCATTCGGTTCCCACCCATTCAACAGACATCGTCGGGCTTCAGGCAGCAACGCAACTCCAGTGACTCTCTCCATCACTGCATGCACACGATTCCAGAATGCAGCCACCTCCGGGCACTCCCAAATGATATGGAGGAAGGTTCCAACCATTCCACAGCCACGCTTGCATAACCCATCAGCCGAATAACCCATACAGACCAAGCGAGGACCAGTGACGTACACAAGATGGAGAATTTTAAGTTGGACGAGGCGGAGACGGGCGGGAATAGCCACCTCCTTAGGTGAAGATAGCACGGACTGCCAGTCCTCATCGTTCAGTTCCAACCCATCTCCAGTCCAGACCTCCCTAAGACGTACAAGGAGATCAGCCCGATTGTTAATCAACTTCTTGTATATTAGTGAAATCGTGCTATCAGGCACATGCCCATGAAGCACAAGATCTTCCAGCAGGGAGGACTCAGGGATATCAGCACCGGCCTTGAAGACGGAGGTCAACGCATGGCGGACCTGTGCGTATCTAAAGAACTCCCTGTCATTCAATTCGTATTCTATCTGTAACGTCTCAAAAGTCTTGACTGCACCCTTGGTCCAGAGGTCGCCCACCCTGCTAAAACCAATCATGTCCCATTTCTCAAAACCTGTCTTTTTCCAGAGGCATCCCAATCTTTCAGATGCATACAAAGGAGTTGCACGTGTCAGTCGATCACTCCAACCCAAGGCCATATTCGCATCACGCCAGACTCGTACAGCAATCTTGGTGGGACCCGTTAATTTCCTCCCCGCCACCTTAGAATAGAGTGCTCTATTATAATTCCCACAGAGGCTTGTCCATCTCGAATGCCGGGTTTGGCCTGGGTGCGTACGTTGCGTGGTTAACCGCACTCAACTGAGAGGCCCAATAATACCGCCTGATATCCGGAAGCGCCATACCTCCGTCATACCAGAGGAGGGTTAGCTTAGCAAGGGCAATTCGCGCATGTCCGTCCCAAACTAGCCGCCTCTGTAAACTCTCCACCTCGCGGAAATAGCTCACCGGAATAACATCGAACGAATTCTGGAGCGCGTACAAAAAATGTGGAAGGGACAACATTTTAAAAAGTGCAGCGCGACCGAGTGGCGACAATGGCAGTCTACGCCAGCGAATGACAACGAGTTTCAACCTCTGGAGAGGGGGAAGCAAATTGCGTTCATAGCGGACGGCGGGGTCCAAAGATATAAAAATCCCCAAATATTTAATACCCGTCTGCGAGACCTGGATGGGAAATCTACGAGGCAGAAGGGGGAGACCACCTGAGAGCACATATACACAGGATTTAGTCCAATTAACGACTAAACCTGAGTTCTTTCCAAACAAAGTGAGCACATCGAACAAAACTTTGAGCGATTTTCGGGGGGAGGTAAGATATAACAAAATATAGTCCGCGTAAAGCGAAACCCGATCCTCAAAATCCGGAGCCCACTGGATACCCTTTATCGAAGGCTCCCATCGCAGCCAAGCAGCCAATGGCTCCAGAGCAAGCGCAAAAAGTAGGGGGGACAACGGGCAACCTTGCCGCGTACCTCTCCCAAGGGTAAAAGAATCCGATACTCGGCCATTAACGACCACCTGAGCCAGCGGCTTCCCATAAAGTAGTTTCATCCACCCGATAAACCCAGAACCGAAACCAAATTTCGCGAGGGCGGCCCAGAGATAAGGCCATTCTATAGTGTCAAAGATCGTGGCGTCTAAAGAAGCCAAAATGGCCGGCTCGTGAAGAGACGCCGCCCTCGCGAGGACGCCATGCCAACGCCGCAGGTTGAGTGCGGTGTTACGATGTGGGATAAAACCAGATTGATCCGGGTGGATCAGGTCACCAATCACCGTGATCAGCCGGTTAGCTAACAATTTGGCTAGAATTTTGGGCTCGGCGTTTAACAACGAGATGGGCCTGTATGAAATACAGCGATCCCGCGGCTTGCCCTCCTTAGGAATAACCACGATCGTAGCTAGACGCTGATCTCGAGGGAGAGAACCAAGGTCTCGCGACTCCAGGAACATATCTCGGAGATACGGTGCAACCTTATCAGGGCGCAATTTGTATAGTTCAATGGGCAGACCATTGGGAGCCATAGCCTTGCCAGAGCGAATGGAGCGAATGGCAATTGCAATCTCATCTGCCAACAATGGAGCATCCATTAGGTCGCGGTCAGCCTCTGATAGGCGGGCAGAGCAATATCGCGCAACAACAGATGAGAGTCTTCCTCTGCTCTATCAGAAACCGGAGAGTACACAGTTCGAAAATAATCTGCAAAACACTCAACAATCTCACTCTGGTCCGTCACACACACTCCATCCAGTTTCACAATCACGGGAACCACACGATTTGCCCTTTCTTTCTTATCAAGCCACGCAATCAATTTACCCGCCTTGTCCCCGACATCATACAATCTGTCCTGTTGCTCTCCAGGGATCTGTAATCTAGTTATTTCAGGCCGAGGGAGTGTAGTTTAGCATGAGTCACGCCAGATTCCAGGTCACTCTCCAGCTCAACTATCTCTGTCTCAAGACGAACAATTTCTTCATTTTTAGTTTTCTTAGCCCCAGCAATTAACGAAAGAGCCTGCCCACGAATGACAGTCTTGAAGGCTTCCCATAATGACACAGATGAGAACACAGACCCCTCATTTTCAAGAAAGTAATGATCCAGGGGCTTTATCAAATCAGCACGGGTCCTGGGGTTGCGGAAATACCAGGGGTTTATGGGAGCAACCCGTCCTTTACCACACACTTTAGTATCCATACAGAGCCAAAATGGGGAATGGTCTGATATGCCCCGGGCAAGGTATCTGATCACTCTAATAGAGGGGGATTGCGCCGCAGGCATCAGGACGTAATCAAGTCTGGAAAGACTACTGTGGGCCCCAGAATGAAAGTGTACTGCGTCAGCTCGGGATGCATCAACCTCCAGCAGTCTACCAGACCAAAAGTCTCCAAGAACCCACTCAGCCATGATTGAGACTTGGCAAGGTCTCTGGGGGGGTGGCGATCTACACTGCCAGAGACAACCGAATTGAAGTCCCCACCCATAACCAAGGTACCTTCGGGAAGCCCCAGCACTACACGCCCAATGTCCGAGAAAGTCGAGGTCTGTAAACCCGGAGGGACATACACCGTAATCAGTGAAACAGTCCTGCCCTCCCATCTACCAGTGAGGGTGGCGTAGCACCCCCTGTCATCAAGGATTAAGTTATCTATTTCCAAAGGGAGAGAGGACCGAACAAGAATGCCCACGCCCCTAGAACCAGAGGTGAACCCAGAGTGTGCAACAAGACGGTACCCCCACCTGTTCATGGCATGACACGTGTTCCCAATCAGATGTGTTTCCTGTAAAAGAACAACATCGGGGGATAGGCGACGCAGGAATTGTAGCACCACTCCCCGTTTTATTCTATCCCCCAACCCGTTAACATTCCAAGACAACAGCCTCAACCCACTACCCCCGATCCCAACAAGAAATGCAGAAACCACCCCACAAAGAACACAATGACCGGATCACAGAAGAGAACAATACGTTGCCTTGAAAGAAAGTAACCAGCTCACAAACACTCCCCCCCACCCCCAACTTGAACCCGTTACAACTCCCCCCACCCTGCACCCCTGCATTAGACTCAAAAGTAACCCTGGGCGGAGTTCGCGGAGTGGGGCTTCGTGGAGCTACGCGAAGTGGGCGAGAAACTATGCCCACCTCCGCACTCCGCGTAGCCCCACTCCGCAAAAACACTGGCCGCCAGCCCCGCCACCCGCCTCCCTCCCGCCCACCCTAAATACTTTAAAATAAAGGAACGCAATCATTTTAAAAGCACTTACCTTGCCGCCGCTGGCCGCCGCGTTCCCCAGGGCTCGTTATCTTCCGTCTTCCGTATTTTGCAGTAATGCGCATGCGCGGGCGGCCGCGCATGCGCATTTTCTCGTGAAAATGCGCATGCGCGGCCGTCCGCACATGCGCATTACTGCAAAATACGGAAGACGGAAGATAACGAGCCCCGGGGAACGCGGCGGCCAGCGGCGGCAAGGTAAGTGCTTTTAAAATGATTGCGTTCCTTTATTTTAAAGTATTTAGGGAGGGCGGGAGGGAGGCGGGTGGCGGCCAGCTACGCTCCGTCTGCGGAGCGTGCGTAGTGCCGCCTGGCTCCGCCAGCTCCGCAAAATGCGGAGTGGGCGGCACTACGCACACTCCGCAGACGGAGCGTAGCTGGCCGCCCACCGTTACTCAAAAGCCACCCCAACTTGCAGTGTGCCTGTCGCCCTACCATTACACTAATCTACAAAAAGAAACCCGGAGGAGGAAAGAGTCTTGCTTCCCCGCCACCCTCGGGTATGCAACAAGAAAATATAACAATATTAGAATAATCGAACCCAGCTGTGAAAAGTCAAATGTTCGGAAGTCGGGAACCGCAGTGTCACTCCTGCTCCGGCTCGCCACCCTCGGCACCACCAGGGTGCTCAGTTCGATCCTTCTGGGCAGGCAGGGAATCCAGCCAGTCACTCACACTCTCAGGACTTTCAAAGAAAAACGTCCGGTCCTCGTATTCAACACGAAGTCTGGTAGGAAACAGCATAGCATATTTCAGGCCCATGTCTCGCAGTCTTGGCTTCACTCCCTGGAAACCCATCCTTTGCCTTTGAACAAGCTGAGTGAAGTCCGGGTAAAAGCTAACTGATGTGTTTTCAAACTTTACCGGGCCGCTCACCCTCGAGGCCTGCAGGATAGCGTCTCTGTCCCTGAAATGAAAAAGCCTGGCAATGATAGGCCTTGGAGGGGCACCCGGCCTCGGTTTCCCACCGGGCACACGATGGGCACGCTCCACGGCGAAGAACTTGCTCAGTCCTGTAGAGGCAAGGTGATTTAGGACGAAGTCTTCCACCAGGAGATCTGCTGAAGGATTTTCGGGGTTTTCAGGGACACCAATGATGCGGATGTTGTTGCGTCGTGCCCTATTTTTAAAATCCTCCAGTCGATGAGACATGAGGTCGTTGGATGATCTAAGGTTGCAGATTTCAGTTTGTAGGTCCGACACATCGGCCGTAAGGCTAGAGGTCTTCAAATCCAGCTACTTCACTTTGTCATTAGTCTTAGACAAATCAGCTCTGATCAAGGTGACATCGATGGCAACCGTGTCAATTTTAGGAGCGAGAGCTTCATACTGCTGGCCGATGGTAGCCTTCATGTTGGTAATGGCGCCCATGACGTCCTGGAGAGACAGTTCGGTCAGCGCAGCCGGGTCTTCCTTGGCTTCCTCCGGGGTAGGGCTGGCGCCACCGGGGGATCCTTTAGACTGGGTGTAACGATCCATGATATTAGTTTGAATCGGTCCCCCGCGAAGAGGTGCCTTGGTCTTTCGCCTCTCGTTGTCGGCCCTGTTAGCCATATTGGAAGATGCACCCCGGAGGGGCCCGTGAGACCTGGTGAAAATGGCCGCTCGCGGGCAAGTCACCGAAAGTCTACGAAAGTGGGCTCGCGTGGCCGGGATGACAAAGTAGTTCGAGACAGAAGTGCTCGGAACCGAAGGCACACAATAAAGAGGCAGAGCCAGGCCGGATCCCTGACAGACCGGAACCGTCCTGCGATCTGATAGTTCCAGAAGCCAGAAACGAAACTGAAAGTTGGTGCAAGGCTACTGGGGGAAAGCCCCTCAGCCGTTGTTGTTCAACTTCGTCCCGGGGTGCCAGCTTGCCAGGCCCCCGGCTTCACCGCAGGGTGGGCCTCAAAAGTTCAAATCCACGTAACTGCGGTTCCCAAAGTCCAAATTTAATTTTTGAAAGAGCAAAAGCGTCAGCAGAGGTTCATCTTCAGTAACCCATCTGCAAAATCAGGATAGATTCAGGATATATGCGAAGGGCGGAGAGGGTCCCGGGAGCCCTGTGCTCATGCTGCCATCTTGGATGCTCGCATAGCTCCTCCTCCTGTTCCAGGAGACTTGGTCATAGAACACGATCTTTCGCCCTGGGTATTTTTGTTTTTGGTAAATCAGCTATTCCCTAATCATAAAAGAAGACCATCTGGGGGTTTGCTCATCTGGGTTAGACCGCAGGCATGTTGCCAGGTGGAAGAGCTATTAATAGATGACCCTGACATCCTGGCTATCAAAATTCGTTTTGAACCTGGGCTAAATCTCATATTTGTCAATGTCTACGCAAGAGGGCTAGTAGGAGGGAAAGCCTCTCCTACTATCTCTAAACTTGATCTATTCATCCAACTACTGAAGGGGGCAAACCACCTAGTAGTAGCGGGTGATTTTAACTGTACTTTTGAGCCCCTGGGCATAGAAGATTGAAGCCTGTCCAGGGATGAGGATGCGACCTGGGGTATACCATTGCTGGAGCTCACCCCGATTAACAAGTGGTCAGAGGCAGTCCTCCAGCTAAAAAGTTTATCTCTGGAATTAGGCCTGAGGGCTGTAAACGGAAGGTCGGAATCAGACTGTGAGGGTACTCATACTTTTAATAATGGGATAAGAAGTAGCAGAATTGACTACTTCCTTATCAATTTGGAACTGTGGGTAAGACTAGAGGATATGAAGGTCCAGAGTAGACCGGAGGGTGATCATGACCCCTTAATTTTAACTCTTAAAACTATTGGTCAATCTACGGCAAGGCCAGGTATTGAAATAGCCACAGCTGAAGTAACTATGTCCAATGATCGCCGTAGATTAAAGTGGGCACTGGTCTCAGAGGATGAGGGTACTATGAACCTGATAAAGTTAACACTTGAAGATACCCTATTAGTTCTCTCACAGCTTGATTTGCATGAGGCTTCTCTTCCTGCCCTTACAAAGGTTCACGAGGAGCTATTCATAAAGTTGAAAACCTTTTTTACAAAAAATAAAAAGAGCTCCAAGCAGGTCATACAGAAATCTGCAAAATGGTATGATGGGGCATTCAGGGCTGCTTTTAGTCACCTCTCCCAAGCTATTAGGTCAGGTTTTCCGCAAGAAGTTAGGAAAGCTAGAGTTGCATATAAGGAAATCCAGTGAAGGGCAAAGAAGACCTTCAATTAGAAAAGATGGCAGGATCTACTAAATGCAAGTAATGGGAAAAAATTGGTGCGGTTCTGGCAAACAGTGAAATGGGGCAGTGGTGATACAGGGCCCTTACCCACTAATAATGTCCCTCCTGAAGCATGGGTCATGCACTATGAGACCCAGTTTGCCTCAACGAATAGTAGTCCAAGCCATTACCCACAAGTAATGTGTGACACCATGTTAACCTTTGACATAGGGGAAATTGAGAGAGCACTGGATAGCGTGGCCGCAGGCAGGTCCCCGGTTCCGGACTGTATCCCAGCAGACATTTTTAAATTTGACAAGAAAAACTGGCTCAAATATATACATCATATGGTCAATGGACTAGCAAGAGGTGCCCCCTTGCCAGAATCCTGGCGCGGGACAGAGATTATCCCTATTTACAAAAAAGGGGATTGTGCCAGCCCAAGTAACTACAGGCCTATAAGTCTCATCGATACCATGCAAAAGATTGCAGCCAGACTTGTGCTGAGTAGGGTAAATACTTGAATAGATGACCAAGAAATTCTATCCTCTTTTCAAGCTGGCTTCCGCCCTCATGCCAGCACTATCGACCAAGTTTTTATATTCATGATGATTTATTGGAATACTGTGGTTTTAACAGGGGGGACTCTCTACGCTGCATTTATAGATCTAAAGTCAGCATTTAATCTGGTTCCCCGCTCTAAGTTGTGGAATTCACTTAAGGGTGTAAGGATACCCCCTGCGATTTTAAATGTCATCATTAAACTATGATCGGGTTCGGTGGGGCCAGCAGTGAGAGATAACAGATCAGTTTCCGGAGACTAAGGGGGTACGGCAGGGTTATGTTTTGGCCCCCACCCTCTTGTCTCTGTTTATAAATAATTTTATCTCGTACTACTCTGAATAACCAACTGATGCTCCTACTCTTGCTGGTGTGAGGGTTCCACTTTTAATGACAATGATTTTAAATCTCTTTATTAGGACATGGTGTGTCTTAAGTCCCTGTCACTGGTGGATAGTACATCCCTGACAGGCCTCTTTTTAGATCGAAAGTATTAATGTAGGTTGGAGGCCTTTTGGGATGTCATCACGAAACCTGGTGACAGGAAACTGTATCACCAATTTAGAGTGGGTACCCTCCCCTTGAAAACCTTTACGGCAAAATGGGAAGATCGCAATACTAAATGCACTGTGTGTACATCTCAGGATGAGTCCATACTCCGTGTATTGTTTGTGTGCCCTGTGTATAAGGGTCCCCGTAATAAATGGATTAAGCCGATCTGTCACAATCTTAAAGACAGACACAAGGGAACCTGTAGTCATAGCTATGGCAAAATTCTTGAGCTGGTCATGGGCCCTTAGAAGGAGTAGTTTGAAAGATAATGCAGGCTTCATTTTGCATTATTGAAGAGGATTTTGCTTGATGTTTTACCTCTGATGGCTATGTGGGAATATTGTTTCTTCTTTTTATGTGGCTCCCTCCTGACATAAGTATGCTTTGCAATGAATGTAAATTTTACTTGTATTTTTAATATAACTAATTTATTTTTTTAATAATAATTGTATTCTATAAAGTGTGGCACACTTGGTTTTATATAGTGTTCTTATATGTGTCTTTTATGATTGAAAAATTATCGAATAAAGACAAATTGAATTGAATTGAACAGCACACGTAGGCAGTTACCATAAGCCAAAACAACCTACAAAAACCAAGCCGATAAACATTAAAGGCCGAACCCGGTGTATAAAAAAAGGGACCGAGTGTGGTTTTCCACAAAAAACTTTCAGTTTAAATAGACATAGCATTTTCAATACCAAATTTATTGAACCTTATCAGGTTATCAAACATGTAAATCCATTAGCGGTTTGTTTAGCTTTGCCCTCTAACCTCTGCATACGTCTGGTGTTTCATGTGTCATTGCTGAAACCTTCTCACACCCCTATCAAGAAGAAGCCCAGTACACTTTGGGTTAAGTCAGAACAAGAATATGAAGTTAAAGGAATAATTGATTCCAAGGTGAAAAGACATACACTGTGGTACTTAGCAGCATGGAAAGTGTTAGACCTGGCATCCTTGGCGTGGTTTCCCCCTATCTTTTTGCCTGGTTTAGATGCTTTGGACACTCTGCCACTGCTGATCAGTGTCAGAGTGTAAGTGCTCCCTGTGTAAATTGTTATTGTGATTGGATATACATGATTGGCATATTTGTATCACCAAGAAGTCCCTAGTAAAGTGCACTGGGTGTGCCAGGGCTGGTGATGACAAATGCTACTAGTGGGCCTGCAGCACAGATTGTGCCACCCACATGAGTAGCCCTAAAATGGTGTCTCAGGCCTGCCGCTGCAGTGCCTGTGTACAGTCTGTGAACTGTGAGCATGGACGGAAAATCCGTTACGCTCGCGGATTTTGCGGATTTTCGGTAAATTTGCAATCCGCGAACGCTCGTGAATTTACCGAAAATCCGCAAATTCGCACGCAGCCGATTTTCTTTTCTTGGTCATACAATTTTGCGGCGCGCGGCGTTTACTTACCGTCATTCAGCGTTTGCCGAGTTGTTTTTCTCGATATTTTGCGAGTGCTGCGCCATTTTGGATCTTGCTGCGGGATCCCGCGGGAATTTGGCGAGCGCGATTACGTCATCGCGGCTTGCCAACTTGCACAGCGAGAGTTTGTCAACGCGAGTACGCCGTGATCACGTATCGCGGGACTTCGCAATTGCGACCTTGTAGATGCGGCGAGCAGCAACAATCTCGCACTCGCGAAAATACAAAATTTGCAATTCTGCACAAGAAATCCACCAGCAAGCAGCATAAACCTTCTGGAAATGATGATTTTTATCTGAATAACTCCTCAGGTTGACATTTGCCTGCACTTTTTTTGTGAGGAGTCCATTTTGGGGAGGGGGGGGGTGGGAGGAAGGAAGTGCCCCACAGTCTTCAACTTCCTGTTCCTGTCCAGCAGGCTCCTCCCAGTGCTTTGTCCATCTCCTGGTCACTTTTAATTTGGATCTGGAGCTGTAAGGATTACTTTTTGTGGATGCTGCTGGATATTTGGATTTGAGGCCTTTTTGACTTTCTTTGGATCAATTTTGGATTAGAAATTTCACAAGTAAGTTTGTTTGGGGCATTACAGTTGCTGCAACTACAATTTTGGAATTTTCAATTTTTGGGCTGTTTTGGGGCTTTTTGCCCAGGGGTACTCAGTGGTGGGTGGACTGTGTCTTTCTGTGGGGTGTTTTGAATTTAAACATCATGGAGGGGCTGGATGGCTTGGGATTGTGCTGATTTTTTCGTGATTTTCGTTTTTATGGCCTGTTGTTGTGGCCTTTTCACCAGGGGTAGTGAGTGTTGCATTGGCCTAGTCTTTCTGTGGGGTGTCTTGAATTTAAACATCATGGAGGGCCTGGATGATTTGTGATTGTGCTGATTTTTCTGTGATTTTCGGTTTTTTTGGCCTGTGGTTGTGGCCTTTTCACCAGGGGTAGTGAGTGTTACATGGGCTCAGTCTTTCTGTGGGGTGTCTTGAATTTAAACATCATGGAGGGCCTGGATGGTTTGGGATTGTGCTGATTTTTCTGTGATTTTCGTTTTTTTGGCCTGTTGTGGCCTTTTCACCAGGGGTAGTGAGTGTTGCATGGGCCTAGTCTTTCTGTGGGGTGTCTTGAATTTAAACATCATGGAGGGCCTGGATGGTTTGGGATTGTGCTGATTTTTCTGTGATTTTCGTTTTTTGGCCTGTTGTTGTGGCCTTTTCACCAGGGGTAGTGAGTGTTGCATGGGCCTAGTCTTTCTGTGGGGTGTCTTGAATTTAAACATCATGGAGGGGCTGGATGGCTTGGGATTGTGCTGATTTTTTTTGTGACTGTGATTTTCGTTTTTTTGGCCTGTTGTTGTGGCCTTTTCACCAGGGGTAGTGAGTGTTGCATGGGCCTAGTCTTTCTGTGGGGTGTCTTGAATTTAAACATCATGGAGGGCCTGGATGGTTTGGGATTGTGCAGATTTTTCTGCGATTTTCGTTTTTTGACCTGTTGTTGTGGCCTTTTCACCACGGGTAGTGAGTGTTGCATGGGCCTAGTCTTTCTGTGGGGTGTCTTGAATTTAAACATCATGGAGGGGCTGGATGGCTTGGGATTGTGCTGATTTTTCTTTGATTTTCGTTTTTTGGGCCTGTTGTTGTGGCCTTTTCACCAGGGGTAGTGAGTGTTGCATGGGCCTAGTCTTTCTGTGGGGTGTCTTGAATTTAAACATCATGGAGGGCCTGGATGGTTTGGGATTGTGCTGATTTTTCTGTGATTTCCGTTTTTTTGGCCTGTTGTTGTGGCCTTTTCACCAGGGGTAGTGAGTGTCGCATGGGCCTAGTCTTTCTGTGGGGTGTCTTGAATTTAAACATCATGGAGGGCCTGGATGGTTTGGGATTGTGCTGATTTTTCTGTGTTTTTCGATTTTCTGGGGTGTTAATGGGGACAGGCCATGTGGGTGGGGGCCATTTTGAGTGCTGGTACAGGCAGGCCATGTGCTGGGAGGCAAGTGGCCATTTTGAATGCAGGCAGTGTTGTTAGGCCTGCAACCATTTTGCCTAGTTTTCAACCTTTATGCCCAGGGGTAGTGAGTGTTGCATGGGCCTAGTCTTTCTGTGGGGTGTCTTGAATTTAAACATCATGGAGGGCCTGGATGGTTTGGGATTGTGCTGATTTTTCTGTGTTTTTCGATTTTTCGTGGTGTTCATGGGGACAGGCCATGTGGGTGGGGGCCATTTTGAGTGCTGGTACAGGCAGGCCATGTGCTGGGAGGCAAGTGGCCATTTTGAATGCAGGCAGTGTTGTTAGGCCTGCAACCCTTTTCTCTAGTTTTCAACCTTTATGCCCAGGGGTAGTGAGTGTTGCATGGGCCTAGTCTTTCTGTGGGGTGTCTTGAATTTAAACATCATGGAGGGCCTGGATGGTTTGGGATTGTGCTGATTTTTCCGTGATTTTCGTTTTTTGGCCTGTTGTTGTGGCCTTTTCACCAGGAGTAGTGAGTGTTGCATAGGCCTAGTCTTTCTGTGGGGTGTCTTGAATTTAAACATCATGGAGGGGCTGGATGGCTTGGGATTGTGCTGATTTTTCTGTGATTTTCGTTTTTTTGGCCTGTTGTTGTGGCTTTTTCACCAGGGGCAGTGAGTGTTGCATGGGCCTAGTCTTTCTGTGGGGTGTCTTGAATTTAAACATCATGGAGGGCCTGGATGGTTTGGGATTGTGCTGATTTTTCTGTGATTTTCGTTTTTTTGGCCTGTTGTTGTGGCCTTTTCACCAGGGGTAGTGAGTGTTGCATGGGCCTAGTCTTTCTGTGGGGTGTCTTGAATTTAAACATCAGGTAGGGCATTGGATTGTGCTGATTTTTCTGTGTTTTTTCGATTTTTTTGGGGTGTATAACTGAACTGATGTTCCTCTGTCTTCCATTGCTTTTAGGTGCACAAGACTCAATAGAACCACCAGTGCCAGGAAGAAGTCCTGCAGCGGTGTGTGTGTGCAGCATAACGTCACGCGACGTCACGTCTGGCCACAGACAACTCTGAAACTCGTGCAACTGCGGCTTTCTGTTCTGACCTGCTCTGAAGAAGATGGCCCCAAAAAAAGGTCCCCGTAGCTCCTCTAGCAAGAAAGTTGCCAGTAAGGAGCAGAAGAAGCAAGTTACCAAGGAGGCTGGTGTGCCGGCCGCCACGTTTTTTGGGAGTAAAAAAAAAGTACGCCTGCAGCAGCAGCGGGATCTGCTGGGGACCAAGCTGGGAGCAGCACCCCCGCTCCATTGGGCTCAGTGCCGCCACCACCACGCCAACTTAAGTCCAAGCCCTTGAGTGCTGCAGAGGCAGTCAGTGTACTTCTTCAATCACCATCGACCAGTGATGTGGACTTATCGCAAGAAAGTAGCAGCAATGTCCCTGAATCAACACAGGTTGTTGTAACTCATCTGACAAGTGTTGAACAACCACAGCCGCAACAACAACCACATTTGCAAGTACAAGCCCAAGTAAATGTGGAAGGAGAGGCAGCACAAGGAGATGCACAAGCAGAGGTGCATGGAGGGTCACAAGTGCCCACAATAGTTGTTCCTCCAGAAGTAGGGGCACATCAGGAAATCGACAATCAAGCCGAGGTATCATTTGAGGAAGCCACTCCTCCTGATAATCATTCATTGTCTTCCACATCCCTAGCAAGGAAAAGATCAAGGGGGGTGTCTACATCTTCTTCAAGCCCACCTCCTTCTGATGATCTGGATGAAAATTGGGAACCACCACTGCCGTCTGAGAGTGAGGCACACCATGATCTGACAAAGGTACTTAAGTGTAAAAGGAAGGTCGTCGAAAAACTCATAGTTATGGAGTGTGATGAGGCTCAACAAGAAGTGGCGGATACTGCTGCTGATAAAGCCTCTCACGACGACGAGCCAGTCATCATAAAGGTCACTGCAGCCCCAGTGGGCATGCAGCAAGGAGACATTTTTACCCTAGCCCGAGAAGCTGCTGAGCGTGATGATGATGTCGACGAGGAGGCAATGGAAACACAACAATCATTGGAGTTAACTAGTACACCAACACGTACCGCTTCCATATTTCTTCCTCGCAAGAAGGGACCTCCATCCACCTTGACCTCAATTAGTGGTGGTGAAAGTGCACAACGTACTAAAGTTCGGCAATCCACATCCTCCACTTCATCTGGCATTAGCAGCAAGACCACCGCCCCAGTATTGCCGCCTCCTCCGGCCCCCACAGACAATTCAAGTCCCCAGCTTGGGACTTCTTTAGTGTTTGCCCAAAAAAGGAAAACTTCGCCATTTGTAAGGTTGCAGTTAGTCGTGGTAAGTTTGGTACCAACTATGGTACCGGAGGCCAGAGAGGTAATCTTAAGAGACAGCACGCTGTCCAATGGTGTGCGCACCTACAGGCGATCAAGGAAGCCCTAATTGCACGTAATGAAAACGTTGATTTTTCATCTGATGATGACGAGGAGGAAGAAGACGTGTCAAACACTTCACTTACACCCAGTACCCCTGTCAGCAGCACACCCCATGTGAGCCACACTAAGAGTGTGGGAGAGAGTGAGACACCAATGCGAAAAAGTTCATCAGCGAGCGTAACTGGGTCGAAGATATCATCATCATCATCATCCCGTAAATGCTTGGTCCAGGGCAACATTAACAAGATGTTGTTTACAGAAGCGCAATATGAACGCAACCACCCACTAACGCGTCTGTATAACACTAAGCTGGCTAAAATGCTAGCTCTGGACCTCCTCCCTTTTTCTTTTGTAGAAGGTGTTGGTTTTCTAGAATTAGTGGCAGCGCTCTGCCCTAAATGGAAGGTTCCTAGCCGGTTCTATTTTGCCAGAGTTGCGGTTCCAGCACTACATGAAGATGTGCTGGAGGTGATTGGGGCAGCTTTGCAGAAGAGTGCTGTTCACACTATACATCTGACAACAGACATGTGGAACAGTGGCGCAGGCGCTGATTACATGTGCATCACTGCACACTGGGTCTCTTTTTCAGGGGTTAAAGCAAAGCTAAACGCAGGTGTTGACCCGGACCAAGTTTTTAAAGCTGCTCGGAAACATGCAACACTAGCCATGTTTGGTTTGGAGAAACGTCACACAGCACAAAACATTTTGGATGAGTTTTAACACAAAGGTCCTTGACTGGCTGTCCCCAAAAAAACACCAGATTGGTTATGTTTCCACGGATAATGGCGCCAATGTAGTTAAGGCCATGGAGCTGGGTCACTATTTCAGAGTGCCATGTTTGGCGCACTGTATAAACCTGGTTGTCAAAAAATTCTTGAGTGATAAAGACAGTGCAGCGAATGAGGTAGTGAAGACCTGCCGAAAAATGTGCAACCATTTCAGCCATTCTTTTAAGGCCCGGAAGCATCTGAGGAGCCTGCTACATGAACGTCGAATGCCAGTGAAAGCACTCATCCAGGAGGTGGCAACACGTTGGAGCTCAACCTTCTACATGCTTGAGCGTCTGTATGGGCAGTATACGGTACTCGATCACTATTTCTTAAAACAGGGTACAGCTCAGAAGGACCTGAGGATGGGTGCGGCGCAATGGGACATAGTTAAAAGCGTGACACGCATGCTTCGTCCTTTTGAGGTCTTCACGCATGCAGTCAGCAAGGAGGCTGTAATTTTGGAAAAGCTATCCCTTTGTTGTACATGCTGGAGCACCAACTGAAGGAGGTGTGTTCTGTGTTTCAAAAAGATGAAAAAAACCAAGACCCTTTTGTTTTGGCGAAGAAATTATTAGAGCGCCTACAAGGTAATGAACGTCTTAAAATGATCCACTCAAACCAGCATTACATTTGTGCTACTATTCTGGATCCACGCTACAAAAAGGAGCTGGCAGGCCGAGCATTCTTTCCTTTTGCTGATGAAGATGTTACAAAGTACAAACGTTGGCAAGCCTTGTCAGCCAAGAGGTTTGAAAGAGAACGGCAGAAAATTGAAGGAAAAGGCAGTAAATCAGCATCAGCAGGCCATCCCCAGTCAAAACAATCCACTTCTGCACCTGTGGCTGTGGCACAAGTGACCTCTCAGCCGTTAAAGGCACCGGCAACCGGATCATCTGCACCAGACACAACAGTAACATTGGAGGCTGAAGAGGATTGGCTAGCTCGGCTTGGGTTTGGTTCTCAAAAGGTCACAGCAACAGCTAAGCAAAGTGGAGGAACCTTGGAGGAGGACCTTGAGTCGATGGTTAAGGACTATCTGAATGACTCAACAGAGGTCTATGTTAATGCTGACCCATTGGCGTATTGGCATGGGAAAAAAGAATTGTGGCCACAGCTCTCCCACCTGGCTTTAAACTACTTGTCTTGCCCACTCGCAAGCGTGTCTTCTGAACGTGTTTTCAGTGCTGCTGGTGGTATTGTAACTCACAAACGGAGCCGCCTCTCGCTCAAAAATGTGGAGAGGTTAACAATGATCAAGATGAATCAGCACCTCATACCACCAGATTACAGAGTACGAGAAAGCACGCCGGATGAAGACGAGGTGGACAGCAACGTAGATGAGGGAATTTCTTCTCTGTCATGTGACTCTGAGCTCACCCTGCCTGAATTCGCAGAGTATGATGACGAAGCCTTATTCTTATTCCTGGACCCTGACACCGAGCCCTGAAAATGAGACAATGAATCAATAACTTTCTTTTTCGTCCTTATTCACTTTTATTCCTGTGTGTCTGTCTTTCTTTGTTGTGCACAGTTAATATAATTCAAACTTTAATCACCTGATCACAAAAACAAGCCCATCAGCAGAACTGTCTTCACTTGTTTGCTTATTGATTTGAAGGTGCCGCAGTCTGCATTCCTCAGGTTCACAAGTTCAGAAGAACATGCTCCTCTATCCTCCTCCTCCAGACTCCTATTTCCATCAAAGCAGAGGGCTGGATTACGCCCAATGAAGAAAGACTCAGCACTTGTGGGGGTGTTCTACTTCTTTGCGGGTGAGTTGACGGCTCTGGGGCCATTGCTGGGAAACTCTAATACCGGATAAAAGTGGTTTGGACCAAATCGGAGGCGGAATTTTTTTTGTGTTTTTGCTGACTTGCTTGCCTTTGAGGAGCTCTTTGGGGGGTTCCGGGTGTTTGTGGGTGAGTTTTGGGGTATGGGAGCACTGCTCGGACACTCTAATCTTGATTGCATTTGCTTTTCAGGAAATCCGTGGTGGAAAACTGGAGTTATGGCCTAGCTGCACAGCGCGTTTGGACCGAAGGCCGAGAAATATTGTAAGTATGAGATTTTCCTTTTGGGCTGTTTGGGGGTGTTGTGCTTTTTGGCGGGTGGGTTGGCGGGTCTTGGGGCATTCCTGGGAAGGTCTAATACCGGATAGAAGTGGTTGGGACAAAATCCACGCTGATTTTTGTTGTTGTTGCTATTTCTGACATTTTGCTCAATGTAGCGTTTTTGGGGCCTGTTTGGGGGGGCTTCCTGGTGTTTGTGGGTGGGTTTCGGGGTCTGGGAGCACTGCTGGCTATGAATACTTTAGTTTGCAAGAGGTTTGAAGCAAATCCATGGTGGTAGAGGGGAGTTAGGGCCTAGCTGCAGAGCGCGTGCGGAGTGATTTGGGAAATTGGCAAAAAAATGACTAAGTCCCCATTTTTGTACTTTTGCTTTTTGGCTGTTTGGGGGTCTTCTACTCATTTTCTCCTGGGTTGACGGCTCTGGGGCCATTGCTGGGAAGCTCTAATACCGGATAAAAGTGGTTTGGACCAAATCGGAGGCAGAATTGTTTTGGTGTTTTTGCTGACTTGCTTGTCTTTGAGGAGCTCTTTGGGGGGGTTCCGGGTGTTTGTGGGTGAGTTTTGGGGTCTGGGAGCACTGCTGGGACACTCTAATCCTGATTGCATTTGCTTTTCAGGAAATCCGTGGTGGAAAACTGGAGTTATAGCCTAGCTGCACAGCGCGTTTGGACCGAAGGCCGAGAAATATGAGATTTTCCTTTTGGGCTGTTTGGGGGTGTTGTGCTTTTTGGCGGGTGGGTTGGCGGGTCTTGGGGCATTCCTGGGAAGGTCTAATACCGGATAGAAGTGGTTGGGACAAAATCCATAAGGAAAAGCCTTTTGGCACTTTTTGTAACTTAGGGTTCGTTAGGGTTAGCCCTAGCAGCAGGATTGCATGTGTTTCGGGGTGTTCTAGATTTTTGCAACTGAGTTCTTGGGTCTTAGAGCACTCGTGAGAATGTGTAATTTTGGTTGCAAGTCATTTGAAGAAAATCCATGGTGGGAAAGGGGGGATTTGGCATAGTTAAAGAAAGCCTCTGCCACTATTCTTAACTTAGGGCTCGTTAGGGTTAGCAGTATTTCTATTGCATGTGTTTGGGTGGGGGGTTTTCGACTCTTGGAGCGATGCTGGCTATGGATCCTTTTGCTTGCTTGCAAGTGGTTTGAATACAATCCACGGTGGGTAAGGGGGTATTTGGGCCTACTTTTACTTTCGAAGTACGTTTTGTCACCAGTTTTCTGCTAGGCCTCGTTTTTTGAGATCTGATTGGGGGTCTTCTACATTTTTGTGACTGGCTTTAGTAAGGGTCTGGGTGGGAGCACTGCTGGGAAGGTCTAATTTTGTTCTAAAACACAGTTTACAGTACACCTAGCTTGAGGGGAAAGATCCGCTAAATTAATTTGCCCATATTATTTATCCTTCAAAAGGTGACTCAGACAGAGTACGCACTTTCAAAAATGTTGTACTGTCTATTAGGAAAATCAAAGTGTGACTTTTTGCACTACACAGCGTACATACCTTATATTTATTTATCAGTGCTGTTTTTCGTTCAATAATTACAGGCCGGGTTTCAGTCTGTGCAATGGGGAAAAAAGGATGGAGTCAGGCTTCACATTAGCGACCCGCAATTCAGCATCCGCCAGGCAGGCAGTGGACAGGGTGTCTTCTGGTCACCAACATTGATGGACGAAGCGTCAGCTGGAATGGAGGAGTGCCGCTAATAAGAGGAATTGTTTGCTGCATGCAACTTAGTTACCAAATTCAACAGAATAACTACAACAATACAGATACAGTATCCATTCTTTTCTTCTATGAGTGTGTGTGACTGCATTTCTTGGATCTCTCTCTGCTTCTAAATTGATCCCTACAGCCATTCTATAGGTTTTACTTCGGCTATATTTTAAACCTAATTTAATGTAGCCCTGTACTGTCGCATTCACGGTTGTCGAAAGTACTACTTACTTTTCAGTAACAATGCATTCAGTAGTGCATGCACTTCCTTTATGTCACGTAAAAGATTTATGGTTAGCTTTGTACCCAAAAATTTCTTTATGTTCAATTATTGTTTGTCCATGCTGTGCTTTTTTTTTTCTCTCTCAACAAAACCTACCCAAAAAGAAACCCCCATTCCCATCCATTTTACAAACCCTAACCCTCTTCCCCCGGGCTGTGTGGTTTTGCTTGATGTGTGACTAAATGACATCAATAATTCCACACACTTGCTGGGGAGGATAAGGTCATAGCAACAGGCTGGTGAAGGAATCCGAGGATATATTCTAGACTTACTCAGCTTCAGTACTATTTCTTGTAGTAGTAGCCAATGTCAAAGAAATCCTACACAAGTACAAGTTATACTATCAATACTTTACCATTTGTTAGGCTACATTGTGGCACTGTTGTAGTCTAGTGTACTGTCACCTGCTAGATTCTCTATCGTACCGTTGTAATGCTACAGTAAGGACAAACTAGGTTTCATTTTCTTTTTTTCCATAGCCATGCAACTGCCACTGTGTCACACCACTAGTACCACCGCAATGAGGAGGAAATTTCATCCGCCCTGGATTGCAAACTTAATCGCCATTTCCCGTGGAGCCAGCCCTGGGCCTAGCCCTACTTTCAAACAGAAATTACAGGTAAGATAAGCATTTGGTTAGAGGTAGTATAATGGAGTATTAGGAGAGACGAGAGATTGACGGTAGTACTACTAAAGTCCTAGGACTATTCAGGAAAACAAACTTACTGTTAAACCCCCACCCACCAGACTCAAAAGCAGTAAAAAACAGGTATGGTCAGATAAAGTTTCAAAAAGTATATTTTTATAGCCCTAACAAAATAATCTCCCGCAAGACCCTCCCTAACCCCAACGATTGTCCTTCAAAAGTCCCCAAAAAACCCAACTCCCAATTCCCACCCCCCAAAAGTCTCTAAAAAAGGGGCAAGGGACACTACGGCAGGGTGCTGTTGACTTTAGCAGCCAGGGCATCATGCTCCTTGCGGAGGGTGGCATGTTCGAAGCGGAGGCCCTCCACCAAGTTCTTATAGCTTAGGACCTCCTGCTCCAGGTAGGACAGTCTGAGGCATAAGCAGCGCCAGCGTGCCTTGCAAATCCTGTGGGGGCAGCTGTTGTCTTTGCTGCTCGGCGGTGGCGTTTGGCTTTGGTAGCCCGGCTCCGTACCGCTGGAGCACTGCGCTGGCTGGCAGCCCGCACGGAGGAGGATGCAGCTGTCCCAGTGGATGTTGTTGTATTACCAGACTGCGTCTCCTCCTCCTCCAGGGCCACCAGCTGCCGATATTCAGCGACAGTGGCATCCAGCCTCCGTTGCCGGGCCATTCGAGCCAGCTCCCTCCTCCTGGATGGTCTCTTGGATTTGGAAGGAGCAACTATATGAAGAAAGAAAGACATAGTCTGTAACCAATGCTCCTTAAGATTAACACAAAATGATTGAGCAGAAAGTTGTGTCACAGTAAAAGTAGCAAATTGAAAGCACAGTACATAACTATTGAGGACAGTATCTATGTAACCTCAGACTTCTTCATCCTTGCTCTAACATTAGTGGGAGTTTAAGGAACAAATTCTACGAGCACTATGGACTTCCATTACATTCGACTATGACAGTACACCAGTCTTATTCTTCTTCTTCTCTCTTGTTTAGGAAAATTGGTACGTTATCTTATGCAAGCCGGCATAATGCCCGCGCAGTGAACTTGCACCCGAGAAAAACAGACGCACACCATGGTGAGTGAGACAGACTTGCGTTACTGTACCGGTCCAGTACATGCAGGTGGTGAAGCTCTTACTTTTCTATTACGGGTGGCACTGAGAATACTCTGTTAAAAGGGCTACTGCTTAATTAATTTAGCTTTCACCCTATAGTGCAAATGAGTATTAGAAAAGGAAAATGAAGAAGCTAAATAATCTGATTATCTATCACTTCACATGGGATGTATTTGATGACATATGGGATGACTTTAGGTGCTTGCTTATTATTGAGTGAACAGTGATACACCCACACATGAATGACGTACTACTACTAAACTAAAGTTATTAAGAGAGGTAGGGAGTGTCTACCGTAATAACCGGATATATGCTGTGCTTGCAGTTGCAATACAAACTACTGCTACTATTCATGGTAGTATTTGGACAAAATTACGACTTCTTTTCCTTGCCTTTCCTACACTGGAACGGACGTGCGGGTGCGGTGTTACATGCTCTTCAAAGTAACACTTAGTTCATCCAGTGACCGTCTACTCTCTCTAGATACACATATGCTATCTAAGAGTCAGATAATACCATGAATGATCCAGGCATCCATCCATTCAAAGTATATGCACGCATACAGTTTCTGTTTCACCCACCCAGGCTGTTCTCCTTCCACCCATCCTTGCTTCATCATTCACCCAGCCATGCACCATACCATATTCTTTCCTTCCCAGCCACCTCGGGGACCAAGCAAACACATATCATTCTTCTTTGCCAGTCCTCATTACATTTCTCGTCCTTCCACACTTACTTACACCCTTCTTTCGCTTTTCGTTCATCCCATCCATCAAGTTCATCTCAGATCTGATTGGGATTCATCTCGCCAAAAACTTCACAGCTAAGTCGAAGTACATTTAGAGGAGGCTCCTACCTGGTTTATTTATAATACACCCGTGCAGAAAGCACACTCTGCAGTCTTCAATCTCAATAAGTAAGGAATATATAGCTTACCTCTGCCCGTCACCACCGTGTTATCCCTCACAGATTTGTCCGGCACTTCCACCGCCTCCTCCCCAGAGTTGTCCTCGTCCAATGCCACCACTACCTCCGCGCTGGCCCCGCCTCCAGATGTTCCACCTACAAAGTACATTTAATAATGTTAGAATACACCGCTCACTACTATATAATATTTGGTCTAGGAGGAAGAAAGAAATGTGAAAAAAACAGTATACAATTTAATAATTTGTGACTGTCTACTCTAAAGTAAAAATGTCCCTTTTTTCAGGGAAGGCTGTTGTCTTGCTGCACTTTTTGGCACAACTGATGAATGCTTGCTTTTTATTTTTAACACGCACCACTTTTTCTCCTAACAGACAGAAGCTTGACTTCTAAGAACACGAGCAGGATCAAGTTCAAACCAGGTGAGAGCTCGGCTCGACCACAAGAAATGTGTCCAATTAATCGTCAGCACTAAGCACTTTTCCATTTTCAGTTAAACGTTTACTTTTATGACAAACTTGATTTTAATAAATGTGTTTACTTTTAATAAAGCTTTTAAACTTAAATAGACTCTGTGGTTTTTGGTCCTCCAGACTAGAGTGGATGAGCTAAAGGTTTTGCAATTTTTGCAAGCATGAGTCCATGCCTCTGACATCATTGGGGATCAATCATCGGTGACTTTGGGAGCTAAATGACTCTGCCACACTATATAGTCAGTAAGGAGATAGGGGGTTCAACTACAAAGTCTGTTATCACTAAGGTATGTGGAAAGTCTAACAGCACCTATTATAATTGATAAGCTAAGCAATGCATTATTTAGTGTCCATAGTTCTGCTTGTGCAGATTTGTCCCTGCAACAGTAGTAGAATGGATTGTCCTCCTATCCAAACCAAAAGTAAAGTAGTATCTTATTCTTTCTTGGTGGTCATTCACCTTTTTATTGTTGTCAATTGCCAAAGCATAAACATTTAGAAGACTTGAAAAGACATTATGGACAATCCCAAAGGAATGCACTCAGTGCATAGAGCTATTGCTGACTAGAAAGGGAGTCCAATGGAATTGCCAAATGTGCAATCTTAGTTAGCTACACAGACAGACTAATAAGAATAATCTAGTAATACCACATGGAGTCATAGTCGAGGCAGGATAAGAATTTAGATCCAGTCTACAAGAAGATCAAAGACGATTTAGAAAAAATGGAATGAGGAACGCTAGGAAAAAATAAGTACTCTATATTAAAATTAAAAAACTTACTAGGGCCAGCAAAGGAGCCCTCGCCTGCCCGATCCTGGCCTGCATCCTGAACAGAACCCTCCTCCTCCTCCTCCTCCTGTGTCCTCCTCTTGCCCCTGGGGGAAGCTGATGTACAACATGAAAGAAAGAAAAACAGAAAACATGGATGATATTTGTCAACCAAATCAAACATTTCAAAAGAACTAACAAAATATTTTGGCGAAATAGCAAATAGACAACTATTCCACGGGATATATTATTGACCAATCTCATGTGGTCTACTACGTTATTAGTATTGCTTGATTTGCGGACCGTCAAATTGGAAACTTCTTATGTAACTCACTAAACAAAGTACTAAAAAGGTTTGCCTAGGATTGGCAGGCAGCAGTCCGCAGCACGCTAAGTGACAGCCAAAGTCCATCGTGATTGCAGATCAGCGACAACACTAAAGTTTCCTACTACATTAACCAGTCATTAAAATACTCAAACTATCAATCCACCACCACTATTTCTTCTTATCACCATGTGTACAAAGGAAGGACTGGACTTGAGTCTGTAGGGGCTGATTTAGAAGCCCCTTGCGGCTCTTTTGCTCCATTGTTGTGTGACTTTTGTGACGTAGCGGCAGCACAAAAGAGGCGCAATGGTGCGGCGTATATTAACAATGTGACGCATATGGGAGATGCATCACGTTGTAAAGCCCTGCGCCATCAGGGGGCGTTCCAGCGCAAGGGGTGGCGTTCCTGCGCAGGAACGCATCCTAAAAGTGGCTGAGGGAAATCTACAAGATTTCAATCACTCACTTTAACGACAATGATGCGTGACTCAAACCCTGTGCCTGTTTGAAGCAGACGTACGGCTTGACGCAGCATTGGGGAGATAGGGCAACCCAGAGCATTGATGGAGCTGCGCCATCGTTGCGGCGCAACTCCAGCAATGCGCCGCCTTTACGGCACAGATGCGTAATGCTTTGGTGACGTTTTGGGCCCATGGTGCGCTGCATTGTAAATACGGCGCACCATGGGTGATGGTGGCGTGGCGCACAATTACTGGTGCATCCCTGCTACTTTGCAGGCATGCGCCGGTAATTAAAAATCTGAACCTTAGTGTGTAGCATTACGCAGTTCTTTAAACTACACTCATACATAATTTCACAGGCCAATGAAATGAACACAAAATCGAAAACAAATAAGCATAGTAGCAACACTACTGAGAAGGAGAGCAGTGCACCTGAAATGCACAGAAGATTTTGAAATATAATTTACCTACAATGTAATGAGCAGCATTATTGCTCTTGGTAAAAAAAAAAAAATTGCAATATAATAACACAGCAGGAGAAAACAGAGTAGTAAAGAAAAAGCTACTACTACTCACCAAGCCCGGGGATCTCAAGGCCAAGCAGGTCGAGCAGATCTCGTTCACGGGTCAGGACATCCGTCCAGCGGTGGGTGGCCTGGTTGTAGGTGCGCCGGACCCGAGAGTGGTGGTACATGGCCCGGCACACCTTATCCCACCGCTTCTGGCGCTCCCGGATCCCGTACCCGACACCGATCCTGCCGCCTGCCATGATGGTCCTGGGGAGGCGGCGCTGAACATAAAAAATGAGTGCGGCCACCTCCTCCGGGCTAAAGATCTCCCTGGGTACGACCTGCTCCCCCCTCAAACGCCCGCACGGGAGCCGGGCACGGGGTGCGGGACCCTTCCCCTTCTCGGGATGCTTCCCGGCTCCCTTCACCATGGTCTGGGCGGAAAGGAATAAAGAAAATAGAATAGGGAAGAGAAGAAAAGAAAAGAAAAGAGTTTAAAAAAAGTAGTTTAAAATTAACCAAAAGTAGCAGTAAACACAAAAATATAGGGCTAGAAAAATAGAGGGATCGATATTAAGTTAAATAGATAAAAAAAACTTCAAACAAGCAAAGGATGGCAGAGATTTAGAGAGGATACAAAAAGCATGCCAAGAACCATAGCAATGAATGAGAAACAAGATAGCCGCGCCCGTTCACGACAGCGCGGGTAAGTTCGCGCGAGATTGTCCTCGCAAACACTCGCGAAATTGTACTGGCGAGCCGCACACTTTGCGAGATTACACTTCGCGCCCGGAAATGGAAATACGTCATGCAAACAAGATGGCCGCGCCCTTGAACGACCGCGAGGGTAACTTCGCGCCTTGCGCTACAAGCGGCTCGCGAAAACGCACAAAACCTTGCGAACTAACACCCCGCAAAAAAACAAATGGCATATTCGCACGAATTCGCGGCTTCCGAATCCGATCTCGCGCGTGTTCGCGCCCCGCAAATCCCGCGAAATTGCAGAAAAACGAGTTTTGCAAAACTGAAAGCACTCGGCAGGTGCAAGAGTTTAAACTCATCATTAGTAACCATTCCCTGTAGTGCTTCCTGACTGGAGCACCTCCAGAGTTCAGTTGCTAGTTGCAACAATTGTATGACCCTGCTCTGACCCTCACAGCAGGCTCATAGAATAGCTACAAGTAGGCCACAAAGGTCCTGGAAAAAAAAATTGCACTGCAACAGAAAGCAAATTACTGATAAGGAAGCAGGTGCCAGACCTGGAATTTTAAAACAGTGACACATTAATAAACTAACCCCAAATTAATTAATGTCAGTTGAAGTAGGGCAGGTGTGCTTGCTTTTCCCCCCCATAATCTACAGTGATGATGAACCAGAGGGTGGCATTGATGTAACAGAGGGCGGCATGGGTGAAACAGAGGGTGGCCGTGGTGAAACAGAGGGTGCTGGGAACCTGTGATGATGACCAAGACGTAGAAACAACATAGTCGCGACCGTTGCGAGCCGACAAGTAAGTTCGCGATTGCGAACTAGTACCAAACCCTCGCGAACTGGCAGAAACCCTTTCGAACACAAAAAAATCCGCAAATTCGCGAGAATTTGCGGATTTTGCGGATTGCGAGTTCGCAAATTCGCTAAATTTGCGAACGCCAGATTCGCAAAATTCACCCATGCTTAGTGAACTGCCATGTCCCCACTGACCAGGCCTAACCCTTCCCTTTCTGTGCACATTGGTCACGCCTATGGAAGGCCCAGGGTACCCCCCTGGGCAGGGTGCAGTGTATGCGAAAGGTAAAGCATGTACTAGTGCAGGTGACATGCTCTGGTAGTGAATGGCAGGCATTTTCTTTATTTACTATTGTAAGGCTACCTTGCCCATAGGATATCATGGGGAATGCAGGCTACAGTGGCTACAAGCATATCTTCCCATAGGAGCAAGGTAGGACATACAAGTCTGGTATCCCTGAACTCAGAACTTAATAACACATCTTTTAGGAAAGGTGGTTTTTAACTCCTGTGTTTGAGAACAGCACTTTTAGCAAGTTGCTGTTCTCTTGTCTGACCTTTCTGTGTGCCTTGGCCTGTTTGTGAATTGACTGTCTGGTTTGAGAATGACAGAGGCTGGAGAGCTCCCAGGAGGCTGGCTGGCTCAGCCCTGGGCTGAATGACTGCATTTGCAACTTGAGTGGTGGGAGGGGATAGCACCTGGGCCTGAATTGGGCTATGCCTGCCTTCCACAATGCTGGCTCCACCTCCTGCTGGGCGGCTGACAACCCTGCCCCTCACTCTGAAAGGAAAGGAGAAGCCAGGAAAACAAAGTGCTCAAGGAACACCCAGAACTGGTTCAGACCGGGCTCAGGGCCCACTTGCACAAAGAGAACAAACACTTTTAGGGGTATAAGTACAGGACCCCTGACAACAGAAAATTAGATCATCCTGGAATCAAGAAGGAACCTCTACCAAGGAGAAAGCTGAAACTAAAGAAGGAAGACGGTCCTGCTGTTGCTCTGCTGGACTGACCTGCTGTTGCTTTGCTGCCAAGGAGAGGGGTAGGACTTTGCTTTGTGCTGTGTCCCCTTGCTTGAAGGAATTTCCAAGGGCATGAGAGAGAGCTGGCTCCCTGTTATGAAGTCCCAGGAACAAAAGGACTTCACCCCCAGCTTCCCTGAACTCTACTGAGAGAGTTCTGTCCTTCCTGGAGTGTGTGGCCCATGTGTGGTGCCTATAGAAGTTGTACCTGTGTTGCGAAGCTAGAAACCAAGCTTTTAAAGACTCTCTGCAAGTTTTGCCGCATCGCTCGCTTGCGGAGCGCATCCCCGACAGTGCAAGATAATTCCCCCCGCTACGAAGGTCGAGATCGTCGCAGCGCCTGTTGCCGCTGCCAGAGCCATCGCATCCTTCATTTGCGGGACGCACCAGACCAGAGCGGGAAGATTACCATTGCTGCGAGTGTCGTCGCAGAGCCTGTCGTCGCTGGGTGAGATCGCCACACCGCTTGCTTACGGTCTGCATCACGTCACTGCGAGTGTCGTCGCAGAAGCCATCCAGTGCTTAATTTGTGGCTGAGCTTTCTGGTGCTCAGCACCGGCACTTATTTTACCGGGCTGGGTCTATACAATTTTTCTTCTCTGGCAGATCGATGGCACGGTAATTATTGAAATAATTTTCTGCGCAGTGCTGCTCTCCCTCTGTGGCTGCTGCCTGGTATGTCTATTTGGAAGTTCCACCTTTGTCCAGGCATACTTGAAGACCGTCGTCATCACGTTAGTGATGTCACGTCCTGAGCAGAACCGACCGCCTGCCTCTCACAGAATGTTGTTTCATTTACGCTGAAGAATGCTTGAGAGCGGGCTTTTGGCTAAACTGGGGGCATGTCAGGCTGGAAGTGTGCAGCAGGACAGCCAAAGTGCCAATAAACGTTTTAAAATATACAACGTCCTGTCCAGCCTGAGTGAAATACTGAATACATATGAGCGCTGGCGCCCACAATCAATACAGGTATCATTTTTGTTTATTAAATGTACTTTACTTGTTCATAAAAGCAAAAACAGCTGCACGTTAAACACTGGCGTAGCTAGGGGGGCGGGTGGGGCGGTCCGCCCCAGGTGGCACTACATTGGGGGCGGCGGCACCTCGCTGCAGGCTGCTAACTGATCTATGCAATTCTAACTGTGCATATATATCTATACATTTATAAAACAAGGACTGAAAGAATGCTACTGGCAGCGAACACAATAATTGTGCTAGGTATATATGAACACGTTAACTGCCATTATGTTAATGCGCTGTGAAAGCGCACCTGTTTACAAAGTCTGTAGTGCACGCCACGTACCGACGCAATCACCACCTAGCATGGTGGTGGTGGTCCGGTGCGTGCCGTATCTTGTAAGTGGGTCCCAGGGCCGTCAATCTTGTTGCGCGCAAAAGCGCTATAAATGACGGCCCTGGGATTCATTTTTAGCCATCCCCGCGCTATCCTCCTGTGACGCACGCTTCCACCATGCGATTGATTCAGTGGAGAGACAGTCTCGGCAGGGGAGTGCTGGTTCCTTGCATATTCGTTCAGCCCCGAGAGCACCAAGTCTGGCAGGTATTCGCACTAAACAACACTTTGACAATGTTATGTCTTGGTTCTGCTAGATTACTCAGCATTATCTTGCAAACAATGCCGAATGGGGACGGATCTCGCAGGCAGCATCTCTCTTAATATGGGTCAGGCGATTCTGTTTCTTGTGGGAAATATGAGCTTGCAGTCCCTGAAACACTTAATTAAGGTAGACACGAGTCTTAAAAGTGTGAATGCAATTATATTGTGCTGAGGTACCTTCAGCTGCTGATGCTAAACATAAAGTCTCTCCTATTATCAATATTCCTTTGTGAATACTTGGAGGGCATAACTATATAACAGCATATTTGTGTGCCATCTTGACTAGCCACTTTTATTTTTCTCACCGTCTGAAGTAAACAGTAACCCATTCGCTCGGCTTCTCCTGGGCCATGATACTCTTGTAAGTAAGCTACGTGATAGTCTGTACATTACATACTTTTAGCGCGGTTGATGAATACTGTAGTTGTCCACCAGCACCTACTTCATCACACCTCGGTAACCCTTGCGGTTGTGTCAACAACACAATTTATTTGTATAGAAAATACTCAGATACTGCGCAGATGGGGGAGACCAAAAACGAACTCTATAATCTAAAAATATCGTTCCCATTTCAGACACAAGTATTGGTAAGGCACTAGAAGAAAAGACAATTGTTAAAAAAGATGACAAATATGTCAGCAGGAGGAAAATGAGGAAGAAAGGAAGGTATTTTGCAGAACAAATGAAAGTAGCATGATACAAAATAAAGGTTGTAAATAAGCATGAATGGGAGCTGTTCTAAGTAAACTGCATTTTTTTGTATTTAGATGTGTAAAAGAGATGTATTTAGATGTGTAAAAGAGATGTTTCCACTGCCGGGGAGCAAGTAACTAGATGACTAATTGATGTGCCCTAGGGCTCAGATTAGCATAGGACCTGCGGTTGGGGAAGCCTCCTGGCATGAACTGTGCATACTCTGGAGCCGGTCCACCTGTCCTTTGGACTCTGCAAAGGAAATAGCCTCCTCGGAACACCGTGAGAATGTAATTATTATGTAGATTGCATGTTGGCACAGATGTCTGTCTAACTGAGAGATGAAAAGAAGCAAGAAGGGAACCTTTTACCTTGTGCTCTCCAAGGCTCTGTCTTCTGAAAAAAGAATAGAGGTCATAGCCCTCTGGGGTCACTGGATGTACATTTGCACTCATGTGACGTGGCACGCCTTATTTAATATATCTGAAATAGGTGCATGTGATACAACGCACATAAGCTCTATCTAGAAAAGTACAATCTGGACAGGATTCTGGACATAGTGATGGTCATTTCTGCACCTGAATGATCCAATTGGTCCGCAAGCGGTGGGAGGGAGCGGTGGTCAGTCTGGAGCAAACTGGTCAGAGTGGGGAGAGGATTATAACTATCTCCCTACCTCAAAAGTATATAATACTGCACATAGGAACAAGTATGGCCTCCAAGACTGACAAGCAATGATTTCAAACTGTAAACAAAATAAGAGACAGTACTGAAGACAAACTGCACACAGCACAAGTGATCCCAGAACAGAGACCTCCCGAAGACAATGATTACAAACTGCACAGAGCTTCAGTGACCTCAGGACAAAGACAATACAGAAGACAATGATTCCAGAAGCGAACACACACGGGACCTCTAGAGTAGAAACAGTGCAGAAGGCAGTGATTCCAGACTTTGCACAGCATAAGTGAAACTGAGACAGCACCCCAGACAAGTGTCTAAATTGTACACAGCACAATTGGCCTATTCTGTGACATAAGCATGCCAAGAATGTCAGAGCACAAAAGCAGTGTGGGATTTCTCTAAGTCACTAGGCCTTGTATGAAATGAGCTTCTATATATCAATAATCAGCTGGCCTCTGTTCTTTGGCGTGATAGAGCCAAGCTACACTGTTGACTTCATTGGGCTCCAGTCTGTTGGTATCAGTGCAAAGTCTCTGACCTCTCACCTACCTATCTGCACTATTTACTACATGTTGGTCTCTGTACCATGACTCACCTGTTTCTGTGTTCTGTATCCCTATTGGTCTCTGTATTACACCTTCCTGTTGGTTTTAGTGCAATGTCTCCCCGCTTCCCAGTTTCTCTCTACTATGTCTCCCTGTTGGTCTCAGTGTTATTTTCCCAATCATCTGTGTCTCTGAACTCTGTCTCCCCTTTGTTCTCAATACTATAACTCCCAAGTCGCATTATTTTGGCTCTCTGTTGTTCTTTGTACTATGACTCCCCTGTCTTAGTATTGTCTCTCTGTTTTTCTCAGTAGCATGACTGACCAGTTTCAGTATAATGTCTTCCTGTTGTTCTCAGTACTATGAATCTTTTGTTTCAATATAATGTCTCCCTGATAGTGTCCCTACTGTGTCTATGGACCATGTCTCTGTCTGTTTCAGTACAAAGCTTCCCCTGTCTGTCCCATTGCTATGCCTCATTCTGTCTCAATGCTATGAACCCTGTCTCTGCAAGTGCCATGCATTCTAAGCCTCTATCAGTCCGCTTTCATTTAATGCGACCCTCTGTATCCCCATTCCATTTGCTGGGGCTGGCCTATGCATCTGCCGAACCTGTCTGGGACTATATATTCAAGCATCACGGCAGGCTCTGGAAAAGGATGCACCTAGAAGCGTGATAAAACTCCCTACAAGTCTACAGCTCCACATTGTGAATACTTTTAGCATGCAGGGGAAACAGATCATATACTCCCCAGTACTTTCTGTAAAAGTTCTGACTTGATGTGAAAAGTACAAGCATTCAGCAGAATGGACCATTGCATTTCCGCCCAAGCATGGCCTATAGTCTCAACACAGCCTCCTGCACTCCTTGTTCTCTGTGTTTGAGTTGGTATTTTATGTTATAAGCACTTTTATAATCCATCTCAAGTGCAACTAGAACTTGCATTCCATCACATTCCTATTTTCCTCATGCTTCCACCTTTTTATTTTCTCGCATTCGTTGTTTTCTAGACACGCTCTCGTCCCCATATTACCCCTTCACTCCTGTAATTGCTTTCTCTTTGTTCTCTTCTCATCACCAGTTGTCTCTCCTATTGTATTATAGGACAGTGTGTTTCTTGTGCAAGTACGAATGCGCACAATACTAGGCAGAGCTGTTCTGGACCCGCAGATTTAGGTAGTACGAGTATCACAGCGAAATACCTATTTATTAATCTTCCAACATCTTCTTGATTTGTTGCTTTTCAGTAGCAGGCTTGAGGCCTCTTGTGTGCTTGTTTGGTAATTTAATGCCTGCCAGTCAGGCCTGAAGTTCCTGGTACAAAATGGCTAGCCTCTCTAGACTCTGAGGCCTAATGGAAACAGTCGCCATTGTCACCGGCAAAGGAACAGATGCTCCAAGTGGGGAAGTTTTGGAAAAAATCGGCAAAGCAGGTTTTGTTTTTGGGTACAATTATTCCTTCCTAAAATGAATGCCTTGAAGCTATGGTCTTTCTTGCAGCACATGCAATCTATGTGTTCTCCTTTATACTGCCGGTGTATTGAACTGTGTAGCCTTGGACCATACCATGTATGTGCCTGTAACTTGCACGATTGAGGCCATGTGTCTCTCAGACCTTTCAAGTGCTCGTGACCTTTTTCCCCAGCACATTCCCCCCCCCCCCCCCCCCACCCCAGCTTCCTGCCATGGGCAGCATTCTGAAGGATGGCCCAGGGTGCCAGAAGCTCTAGCTACGCCCCTGACGTTAAAACAAAAAAAAACTTTCCGGCATTTAGGCACGTTCCAATAATCTCCTGTGCTGAGGGCTTGGCCTGCTCTTCAGATTTATTGTCTAAGCCTTGTAAAATCAGATGATGGTTGCCAGAGGGCAGGCTGTGCTTGAGTCTCATAGTTAGTGCACGTGCTGCTCTGCACTCATTCTGGGTAAGTTTGTGTTTTAGTGAATAACATGTTAAAGCAGATTGCCTTCTGCTCGCACTAAGCCTGCCAAAATCTTTGTCAAATTTTGTCTGGCATGGTTTTGTAATAGTGACAAACTGAAGAGTTCGGAGGTGGTAACACTTTTTTTTAAGGGGCAACAAACTAAAATTCTCACGTAAATAATCTGCAGGATTTCTCATTTGCTTTTTTTTTACTCTAGGATCTTTGCAAATTTCCGGCTCCACTTGCAAGTAGGTAGAGTGTACAGGTTATTGCTTTACTTGTTGGGAATACATTATATGACACGTGGAATTTAAAATACATCTTAAGTAGCTAATAATCTTAAATGTGAGATAAGGGGGAAACATCATTTCAAAACCTGCAGAGAAACAATGTGTTTAGGAAACATTAAATTACTATCAGGAACCTGGTATGAGATATAGCGGAACTATAACAAAGAGATTTTTCTATGTAAAGATTTAGAAAACCAAGGAAACCTGAAACCATTTTTTGAAAAGTCACTCCTACTGATATACAAAGAATGCTGACATAGTTTTCAAATTGGGTTTATGAAATAATCAATCCCCTTCCTACTTTCAGAATGTATAGAAGAAGCCTTTAATTTACATGGGAGATTATATTGCATAGGAAGAAAAAGCAGAAACGAGTGAATTTTGCAAAAGATGCTGACTTTTGTCAGACTTGTTATTTCCTTACGGTTACTCTTGTTATGCATAATGAGTGAACTTGCCAGAAAGGTTTATCTGTAATTTTGTACCTCCAAAAATATGGAATTTTAGGTAAATCGTATGTGCAAAGCTAGAATTCATATATTTCTGCATTTTTGTGAATCTAGTGGCAGGAGTAGAGGTTTGCATAGACAGATAAGCATTGTGGATATTAGGCGTTCAGCAAAAGCAATGTATTATTAAAAATGTGCACTACTCCATACATTTATGTAGATCTTCCCTCCATATTTTTTCCTTTCATAGGAAACAGCACTTTTGGTGCTCATAGTAATGAATGGGGTTTGAGCTGGAAGCCATTGGTAACAGTATTTCCAGGATGCAGGAATATCACAATGTCCTGCACTGGGATCCCGACAGTGCCCTTAGAAATTGAGGGACTTACTGCAGGAATCAGTAACCACAACTAACTGCCAGGCTAATTCTTTATTTTTCAGCTGCTTCCCAATTGAACATTTCACCAGATTTAAACCAGTGCAATACCAGAGTAGATGACATTGGGAATTCATTACTTACTGCATTACTTGTTATTCCATATTCAACTGCTATATTTGTTACCAGCAGAAATTAATATCACCCAGCCCCCAGAACGAGGGCCTTTGAGTTTTGAAAATTTTAAAAGAGCAATTTGCCAGGTATTAAAGAGATGCAGTGAATTAGTGAGGCCATATACAAACATGAATATGGTTCTTTATCACTATATATTCTGAGAACAAACTGGTAACTATCCTTCAGTGTTAACCAGAAGTCCAGATGTCAGACCGAAAGGATCAATGGATAACTGCCAATGATTCCCCCATGCTTGCAGGCCATAACGTTCTGGCCCTTTTCTTTGCTTATGATACATTTCTGCTAGCTAAAATCAGGGCAGGTTTACTAAGACTTGCTGACCGGTTTTAATCTGTTTGTAGGTTATATGGTCTCATAATTAATGCATCCAAAACCAAGCATATAACTTATTTCAGGGGGTCGATGGGGTACCATAAGCTTGGGAATGGACGTTTTGGAAAGGGTCAAGGAATTTACTATTTAGGGCTTCATCTGCCTGATTCTGGATCATGGGCCTAACAGATTTCTGAATGCTCACTTTTGTTAACCCATAGAGCTGGGGCTATTCATAGATTTGCTAAAAAGACTCCCTGGTATCAGAGAGAGTCTTCCAGCAGTGGAGCTAGAGAAAGCCCAAACAAGCGGTATGATACAGTGACAGAACTATGGGTCCACTGCCCTGCAGGTCAACTGGGAAGTAGTGAGAACAACTTCATAAGAGCTCTAACAGTAATGGAGAGAGTCACCCCCTTAGTTCCCTTTACATTGGGCCTTAAACCTATATCTGCGTTTCCAACCCTAACGCTGGTACTTTGTTGGGTTCGCTTATGGGCAATTAAGGGATTGCGACCCTTTAGAGAGGGCTTTGTTGATTTTCTCAGTATAAACAGCTCCAAGATGATTAAGTGGCTGGCCTATGTCAAAAAATAAGTGTATGACCTAGGCATAGGTAATTTTTGGAACAAGCCCGCCTCTTTCACACCTACTGTGGTTACTGTTGTCAAATCAAAATACTGGTAGGGAGTTGCTGCTCAGAATGCGTTGCTATTTCCATCAGCAGCTCCACAAGGTTTTTTCAATTGCATAAGAGTGTGCCTAAGGCAGATAAATGCCTAAATTGTTTCTGACTAGTATGTACAGACTCATATTCTTTGCTGTTTAGGTCCAGAACTTTGCTGATTGTTGTGTTTACATTAACATGGGATCCTGCGCAGTCAGCGTCTACCTTGTGTCTGTCATGCATATTTTTCTATAAGACCAAGGAACAGTTGCTATTCTTTTGCCCAAAATATTCTAGAGCTAGGTAGATTGTGCCCTTGTGTCATCTTCTTGGAATGACAAATCACACAAAGGCTTTCAGAATTTATAAACGTGATTCTACAAGTGTGAAAGTGCCTTCCCATATGTTACAATATGTTATGATAAAATGATTTATTTATCACACTAATCACCCGAGAGGGTATCCAGGCACCTGGGCAGCTGTGTAGGCGTGAGTTCCCAGAGGTGCTTATGTGAAGAGCCAGACTTCAGCTTCTTGCGGAACTCAAGATGTGAGGAGGTGGCTATGATGTATTGAGGCTTGTGGATGTGGGTGCATCCGATAAAGGAAGTGGGTGGAGCCTCTAGAGGAAGTGGGCGGAGCCTGGAAAGAGGGTGCGGCCTTCTTAAAAAAATTGAGCACCTGCACCTAATATTTTACAAATTAGGCACTGAAGCCATCGCATCGAGGAGCTGGGAGAGGGAGATCACCGCTGATCCGCGCATCGTCGCCTCAGAGATCGTGGCAAATCCAAAGATCATCGCATCGTGCCTTTGCAAGAGAAAACTTCCTACGGAACCTACGCACCGGAATCCACACAAGTCTGCCTTCCTCCCCACACAGACCGGATTCGTCACAACACGCCCGCTGCTGCAGCGGGGTTGTCGCATCGCCTCCCCAGGGTCTCAGGAGCAACGCATCGCTTGTTTTCCACCACACCAGCTTCTGCTTTGGAACTTTGTCGCTTTTAAAACGTGATGCAACTGTGAAATTTTCAAGCAACTGTGGATTATTTTATCGCAACCTTAAGAACTCTTTTGCAACCATATTCTTGAACTGTGTATGTTGGATTTTTGTCGTTTTGGTCTTGTGCAGTTTAGATTAAATATCTTTATTTTTCTAAACTGTTGTGGAGTCAGTTTGTGGTGTTTTCACTGTGTTACTGTGAGTGTTGGTACAAATACTTTACACATTGCCTTTGATGAGCCTGACTGCTTGTGCCAAGCTACCAAGGGGGTGAGCAGAGGTTATCTAAAGAGTGTTTCCTCCTTACTCTGACTTGAAGCAAGGGTCCCTATTTGGACAGGGATACCTACCTCTGCCAACTAGAGACCCCCAGTTCTAACAGAAAGGGTATGGTCCAGAGGAAAATTCTTGGGAACCTGCGTATGGAGAACACACCCCCAGGTTAACAGGTTTGTTCCGCAGTCGAAATCTGTAAAACCCCTGCATCTGTCAGTGGTCTCCTGGGAAGGAATGCACGGTCGAGACTCACCAGGAAGGAGTTCGCAAGCCCAACTGCACACTGACGATCGTGAGTGCTGGAACTACAACTCCTGTCATGCTGTGCGGTATGGATGTGACGCGCACGCAAATTACATTTTTGCTTTTCTCAACTGCCTGATATATCAGATGCAGCTCAGATATCAGAGCTGCCAATTATTCTTGGAACTAAGGCAGTCATGTTGAGAAGGATGACCCGGTCGGGCAAGGGCGCATATTGCACCACTCAGCTTTCCTTCAATCCTGCGGCTTGGGACTTTGCTCGTTTGTCCGCTGTTGGCGTGTTTACTTTCCGTGAACTCATGCGGAGTGAAAAGTGGAAAGGAGTGCTATTTATGTTTCATCTTATTTTTGTTTTGCTTAACTGTTTATACTATTGGATTACATGCTAAGAAGAGGCAGCGAGGGTTGTGATTCCTGCCTCTTTAAGCAACACGCTCTCTAGGCAATGGGATTTGACTTGCCGCGAACGGCACCTTCGTGAAAACGCGCTTGAATGCGGGAGATTTACCTCCAAATTGTAATATTCCAGAAATCTATTTTGTTGCACATTCAAAATGATGTATACTACAGAACCAAACAGAATGCAAAAAAGAAATTGAATTTAGCCTTGAGAAAGCCCTGGCACAAATCGCCACAGAGGGCGAAACACGAGTCAGCTGTCAATGTTCAATTCTGCAGCAATAAAATACTAATTTTTTTTTAAAACTGGAGCGACCTCATCATTTGAGTGACAATTGGAATCAATGACTACAGGATTCAACCTTAAAATAATACGTATACTAAACTGGAAATCATACTCTCTTTCCCCCAAAAACTGTTCATTTTTAAAACTCTAAAAGGTCCAGAGTTTTGAGTATGTTTCCTCCTTTAAAAAAAAACCTTTGTGAAAACAGATATAGTTCTGGAGTCCTTCGACCTTTTATCCTCAGCTGCTATACGCTCTCTAGTGATGTTTCGTTGGTCTGGGAGCAATAGGAACTGTGAATCAGACTTGATCCACGGTGCTTTGGATAGTGTTAGATCTGGGGGTCTCTAATTGGCAGAGGTAAGTTCCTTAGATCAAGTAGGGACCCTTGCTTCTAGTCAGGGTGAAGGAATACACACAGTAGATAACCTCCGCTCTCCCTCTAGGTAGCTTGGCGCGAGCAGGCAGGCTTATCCCCAAGGCAATGTGTATAATAGTTGCACTTAACACAAACAATGATCCCCAATCCACCACAAACTGAAACCACACAGGTAAGTATATTTATAAAAATATATCTTTATCTAGTTTGTAGCAGTAAGAATCAACAATATACATTAATTTCTTCTTCAGGTAAATGTTGCACTTAATCTTATGGTTGCACTTGTTAGGAAGTTCTTATTAAAAATAAAAATAGTGTCAAGTCTCTGTTAAAACCAGTATTAAAAATAATACTATTGATTTAGCTCCTCGTGGCTCTAAAAACGAGCAAACCAAACTATGCCAGGGATTTGTTACCAGCCAGAATCATCCCGCAAAGCAATGGGCCCCAAGCGCTGCAAGCGCGCCTCATCAGATCCACTGGGGACTCCTTTCTCTTGAGCGGCACTGCCTCACACTCTCTATGGCCTCAGGCGCGCCGCGCCGAGTAGAGCACACTTGCTCCCAGCCCCGGCCGGTCTCAGCAGCCCTCCGCCCGCTCTCAGTCCTTCGGGGAGCGGCGGGGAGCTAGCTCGGCGCTCCGAGCAGAGACAGGCAGGCCGGGGGCTGGGGGCACTTCAGGAATTCCCTTGGCGAGGTCGGGTGACTATTCCCTGGTCCCGGCGGTGATCGCGCAGCACCTCCAGAGGTCTCGATGATGGGGACCAATCCTGTCGCGGCGTTCGGGGCGAGCCTCTCTGCACACCCGGGAGTAAGCCAATGGCAGTGCGGCTCCCGGGGTAGGCCTGCGATGACGCTCCGTCCGCCAGCCAACCACAACACAGCAAAGACTATGACGCTGCGGCACACGGGCCAATCCCGTTGCGGCGTCTGTGAGGGGGCTCGGCTCCTCCAGCCAATGAGAGCGCGGCGGCTCCAATCTTCACCGCGGCAGCCTCCGTTAACGAACGGCAACTTCTGGGGATATTCCTGGCCCCGGGCAGCGGCGGTGATCAGGCGGCAGATGAGTTTTGAGGGCGCAGGTCACGGGAAGACCGCTCTCTCGGCCTTACAACTGTGCTAGAGCAGGATTCACGAGGGGAGGCACCACAGACCTCCGACCCTCGCTATAAATGTGCAGATGAGCACACCGATCTTCCTCCACGGCCACAATTGCAAGCCACGCTCTCAGCAGTAGTCAGAGCCCGATGTTTCTGGCGTAGTTCAGTTACAGGGGAACCTGTTGACCCTGGGTTCCCAGACAGGAGGCCAGCTCTTCTCAGGCCCTTGGAGATTCAGTAAGCAGACAAAGCACACAGCAAAATCTTTGTAGGTCAAGCAGGCAGGGTCACAGCACACAGCAAAGTCCCTTTCTCCTCCTCAGCTTTCAGTTGAAACAGCAGAACAGGTCAGCCCTTAGAGCACACAGCAAGGCAATCTTCCTTCAGTTCTCCAGCAGTCCTTCTTCCAGCAGAGGTTCCTCTTGATTGTAGAATCTGATTTTCTGTTGTCAGGGGTCCTTCTCTTATACCCAAAAAAGTCTTTGAAGTCCTTTGAAGTCTTTGTGCAAGTGTGCCCTGAGCCCGGTCTAAACCAGTTCTGGGTGTTGCTGGGGCACTGGGGTTTTCCTGGCTTCCTTCTTTCTTTCAGTATCAGGGACAGAGGTGACAGTCGCCGAGCGGGAGGTGGAGTCAGCATTCTGGTCAGGCAGGCACAGCCCTAGTCACTCCCAGGTGCTATCTCCTCCCACTTCCTTGGCAGCAGATGCAACCTTTCATCCACGGGCTGGCTCAGATAACCCCCTGGGGGCTCTGCAGCCCCTGTCACCCTCAACCCAGACAGTCAATCCACAAACAGTCCCAGGCACACAGAAAGGTTAGACAAGAGAACAGCCACTTTCTAAAAGTACTATTCTCAAACACAGAATTTAAAAACCACCTTTCCTAAAAGATGTGTTATTAAATTCTGAGTTCAGGGATATTAATCACTTATGTCCCATCTTGTTCCTATGGGAAGATAGGCTGGCATCCATTGGGACCAGCCTCCCCCATGTTAATCTATGGAGAAAGATAACCTTGCAGCAGTGAGCACACAAAATGGCTGTTGCTCACTACCAGAGCATGTTACCTGCACTAGTACATGCTCTACCTTACCCATACACTGCACCCTGCCCAGGGGGGTACCTTGAGCCTTCCATAGGGGTGACTGATGTGCAAAGACAGGGAAGGGTTAGGCCCAGCCAGTGGGGACACTGGCCAGGTGGAAATGGCAGTCCACTGACTGCACACAGGCCCTGCGCTGGCAGGCCTGAGACACCATTTTAGGGCTACTTATGTGGGTGGCGCAATCTGCGCTGCAGGCCCACTAGTAGCATCTGTCATCACCAGCCCTTGCACACACAGTGCACTTAACTAGGGACTTCATGGTGATACAAATATGCCAATCAGGTATACCCATTCAATATGACAATTTACATAGGGAGCACTTACACTCTGGCACTGATCAGCAGTGGCAGAGTGTCCAAAGCATCTAAACCAGCAAAAACGAAATCCAGCACAGCATCAAAAATACAGGAGGCAGAGGCAAAAAGATGGGGGAAAACCACGCCAAGGGTGTCAGGTCTAACACGTGTCCCCTCCAGCTGAAAGTGGGGAGAACTACCCAACCTCTTGGGAGTCCTCATCACTAAGGCGGAAGAATCTGGACAGACCATCAGCATTGGCGTGTTCTGTACCAGGGTGGTGCTCTACCGTAAAGTCCATCCCCTGTAGGGAAATGGTCCACCTCAACAGTTTTGGATTCTCACCCCACATCTGCATTAACCATCTGAGGGGTCTGTGGTCGGTCTGAAGACGGAAGTGAGTCCCAAACAGGTAGGGCCTCAGCTTCTTCAGGGCCCAGACCACAGCGAAAGCTTCCCTTTCAATCGCACTCCATCTCTGTTCCCTGGGGAGTAGCCTCCTACTAATGAAAGCCACTGGTTGGTCACCCTCATCGTTGACCTGTGAGAGTACTGCTCCCACGCGTTGCTCTGAAGCGTCAGTTTGCACAATGAACTAACTTGAATAGTCAGGTCCCTTAAGCACCGGTGCTGTGCACATGGCAGTTTTGAGGGCGTCAAAAGCAGTTTGACAGGCCTCTGTCCAATTCACTTTCCTGGGCTGATTTCTAGATGTCAGCTCTGTCAAAGGGGTTACAATGGTGCCATAACCTTTGACAAACCGTCTGTAATACCCGGTGAGACCTAAAAAGGCTCTCACCTCAGTCTGGGTCTTGGGAGGTTCCCAAGCCAGAATGGTATCAATCTTCGCCTGTAGGGGCGCCACCTGGCCGCTCCCCACCTGGTGTCCCAAGTACAGCACTGATCCCTGCCCTATCTGGCACTTACTGGCCTTGATAGTGAGGCCTGCCTTCTGCAGAGCCTTCAACACTGCGCAGAGGTGTTGCAAGTGTTCCTCCCAAGTGGAGCTGAACACAGCAATGTCATCCAGGTATGCTGCGCTGAATTCCTCTAGCCCTGCTAAGACCTGGTTGACCAGTCTCTGGAATGTGGCTGGGGCATTTTTCAACCCAAAGGGCATGACACGAAACTGGAAGTGCCCCTCTGGCGTTGAAAATGCTGATCTTTCCTTGGCCCCCTCAGTTAAGGCAATCTGCCAGTAACCTGAAGTCAAATCAAAGGTGCTCAGGTACTGGGCAGCTCCCAGGCAGCTCCCAACCGATCCACAAGATCATCAGCTCTGGGGATGGGGTGCGCTTCAGTCTTGGTGACCGCATTGAGCCCACGGAAGTCCACGCAGAAACGGAGTTCTGGAGGGCCACCAGGTGTAGCAGATTTCTTAGGCACTAAGACCACTGGGCTAGCCCAGGGGCTGCTGGAAGGCTCAATTACCCCTAGCGCTAGCATTTTGGAGGCTTCTTCTTTGATGCTAGCTCTGACCTTGTCAGCCACCCTGTAAAACTTCTGTTTCACAGCCAGACTATCTCCAGTGTCCACATCGTGGACGCACCAGTTGGTGACACCTGGGGTCAGGGAGAACAGGGGGGCGAACTGACCCAAGACCTGGCGACAGTCCTTCTGCTGCTCTGGGGTCAGGGTGGGTGAGAGTATCACCCCATCCACTGACCCATCTTGCTCCTTGGCTGCCAGGAGGTCAGGGAGAGGATCACTATCCTCTTCCCCTCCAGCATCTGTAGCCATGAGCATAGTCACTTCTGACCTCTCAAAGTGGAGTTTGAGGCGGTTTACATGCAACACTCTCAGGGGCTGCTTGGGAGTCTGCAGGTTAACCAAGTAGGTAACCTCGCTCTTGCGCTCCACCACCTCATATGGCCCAGACCACTTGTCAAGGAACGCACAAGGCTCCACCGGCGCCATCACCCACACTTTCTGACCAGGTTGGAACTCCATGAGAGAGGTGTTCTGATCATACCATCTCTTCATTTCCTCCTGGCTAGCATCCAGGTTCTCTTGGGCGAGCTTCCTGAAGCGCTTGGTCTGGTTGTGGATGGCCAGCACATAGCTGAACACATCCTGAGGGGTTTTCCCACGGGATTTCTCCCACCCCTCCTTCACCAGAGTGAGAGGCCCTCTGACAGGGTGGCCATACAGCAACTCAAAGGGGCTGAACCCTAAGGATTTCTGAGGCACCTCCCTGTATGCAAATAACAGGCATGGTAACAAGACGTCCCACTTCCGCCTCATGGGCTCCTCTAGGCCCATAATCAAGCCCTTCAGGGTGCGGTTGAATCTTTCAACCAACCCATTTCCTTGAGGATGGTAAGGAGTGGTGAACTTATATGTCACTCCACACACTTCCCACAGAGACTTCATGTACCTAGAGATGAAGTTTGTACCCCTGTCAGAACACACCTCTCTGGGGAACCCCACACGGGAAAAGATCCCCATTAAGGCACGGCCCACCACAGGGGCTGTGACTGTCCTGAGAGGGACTGCTTCCGGGTACCGGGTGGCATGCTCCACCAAGACCAAGATAAACCTGTTGCGTAAGGCTGTCTTGGGGTCCAGGGGCCCCACGATGTCAATGCCCACCCTCTCAAAAGGGGTGGTCACCACAGACAAGAGTTGGAGGGGTGCCAGGCACTTCCCTCCGCTCTTGCCACTGGCCTGACAAGTTTGGCAAGACTTACAAAAGGCAGCGACGTACTTCTTCATCTGTGGCCAGTAGAGTGGGTGACAAGCCTATAATAGGTCTTGTCTTTCCCCAGATGTCCTGCGAGAGGCACGTCATGAGCCAGTCCCAGTAGGAAGTTCCTGAAGCGCTCGGGTACCCCCAGCATACGGGCTGCATCGGGCTCAGCGAACTTAGGCTCACTATAAAATAAGTAATCCTCCCAGTAGATCAAATGTTCCTTGGACCCCAGGCCTGCTGCCTGGTCTGCAGCCTGCTGCCGCGCACCAATGAGGGAAGGGCACTCCTTTTGAGCTTGGCAGAATTCCTCCCTGGAGGGACCACCATCTTGCTGCCACTGGGACAGCTCAGGCAATTCCCCCAGTTCGGCCACCTGTTCCCCTGTAGGTTCTAGGGCATCCCCCTCAGGTTCTGCTTCCTCCTGGACCATGGGAACAGTGGGGGCTGGTTTCCCGCACCCTCTACCCCTTCCTCTCTTGGCAGGTCCCTGGGCCATTGTTCCAGGCACCAGTTCTGCTAATCCACCCTTACTCGCTGCCATTCCACGCGTGGTCACACAGATCCACGCAGGCAAGCCCAACATTTCCAAGTGAGTCCTGTGCTCTACATCTTTCCATGGAGAGCTCTCCAGGTCATTACCTAATAGACAATCTACAGGCAAGGCATCACTTACAACAACTTCCAATATACCGGAGACTCTTCCCCATTCAAATGGAACACGTGCCAACTTGCAGAGGTGCACTGAACTGTCAGCTGCCACCACAGGACGGAGTACATTGGGAATGATCTGCTCTTCAGACACCCATTGACACCTGACAGATGTCACACTGGCCCCTGTGTCTCTCAGAGCTTCTATCTCTTTTCCATTGATGGTCACCTTCTGCCCATATTTCTTAGTGTTTAAGGGCAGCAAGGTTTCCTGGGCCATCTCTTGGTCTCCTAAAGAGACAAGGGTCATCACTGCTAACCCCTCCTCCCCACTAGAAATCAAATCCCCTCCCAAAGCTACACTGGCTAACGCCAAAGTTGGAGCACCAGTGGGTGCTGGAGGTTTCTTTGGACATTTGGGGGCAATGTGCCCCACCTCCCTACATGAATAGCAGGTAGGCGGGGGCCTGTTGTCCTGCTTGACCTTATGGGTCCAGGACTTCTTAGACTTGGGGGGTTGAGACTCCTTCTCCTGGGAACTATTTTGGGGCCCTTTAGAAGACTCCTTTTGATTACCCGTGTCCCCCCCACTCTTCTGCTGGGGACCCTGTCCACCTTTGGCTGGGGTACTTACCACCCCCTTGTGGACCCTGGTGCTAGTCCAGCGGTCCGCCTCCTTACAAAGCTCACTGGGATCAGTTAACTTGCTGTCTAAAAGATGCTGGCGCAGCTCTGGAACACATAGACTACTTAAGTGCTCCCAACTAATCAAGTGACACAACCCCACATAATCAGTAACTTTGCTGCCCTTTATCCAACCTTCCAGTGCACGCGTGTACATACTCACATACTCCACCCAAGTACTTGATTCAAGCTTCTTGAAGTTCCTAAACTTCTGGCGGTGCTGTTCTGGTGTGAGCCCATACCTGAGGCATAAAGCCTCCTTCATAGAGGGGTAGGATAAAGTACCTGCTGCTTCTAAGGGTGCCAAGACATCCCTCCCAGAGGCCTCAAAGTGCTTCCACAAACCTGCCCCCCAATTCTTCTCAGGCACTTCATTCATCTTTAGGGCAAGTTCATACGATCTAAACCACGCATAAATATCCTCACCCCTCTGATAATTCTGCACCAGATCCTTTGGTATGTATACTTTACCCGCCTGTACTGGTTGTGCGCTGCCACCATTAGGACTAGACCCCCACCTGTTGGGCTTTAATGTCCAGCTCCCTCATGCTCAACTCATGAGCTAATTGGAGTTTCCTCTCTTTAAAAGCAAGAGCATTCCTCCTTTCCTACGCCTCCTTCTCAGTTTCAAGGCGTAGTCTCCTCTCTTCTGCTTGGGCTTTGAGTTTTAAAAGCTCAATCTCATGGGCCCTAGCTCTCTGATTATCCTCCAGCTCCTCTGGAGAAATAACCCTACTGGAGTGGTTGCTGCCAACCTTAGACGCTGACCTCACTAGCAAATCACTGGATACAAAAGCATTCTCCTGTGTGCCTCCCTCTTCAGTAGCTTCTTCTGAGACAACATTTTTGGCCTCCCACCAGGCCCTTAGAGCTTTCCTAAACTCTTCTTTGTTAGAACTGCCCAATCACTGGGCATCCAAGCTGCTTGCAGAATTGCTTTAGCTGCTCCTTTCTGTAGATAAGCAACTCCTGAATTTTAAATTCCATTTCCGCTACTTCGCTCACAGCTTTCAGAGACATGATGCTTCCTAACCTTTTCAAAAAATAGGTTTCACCGCAAAAAGAAAAAATCCTGTGCAACATGTGCTGCTAAACTAGACTAGTGATGTACAAGAAATCACTGCAGGTCAAGTGCAATTATTAGTTCAAAATCCGCACCGCTGTCCAACAATGTTAGATCTGGGGGTCTCTAAATGGCAGAGGTAAGTACCTTAGACCAGGTAGGGACCCTTGCTTCTAGTCAGGGTGAAGGAATACACACAGTAGATAACCTCCGCTCTCCCTCTAGGTAGCTTGGCGCGAGCAGGCAGGCTTATCCCCAAGGCAATGTGTATAATAGTTGCACTTAACACAAACAATGATCCCCACTCCACCACAAACTGAAACCACACAGGTAAGTATTGTCATATGGATACTTCGTTACATATATTGCGTTAAGTTAGCATGAGTGTATTACATGTTTAAACAGCCGTTTTTCCTTTGGCTTCAGTTTTGCACACGACACCTACTTGTTGTTGTCGCTTTCACCCTAGAAGCGGTGAGGTGGTTTATTTGGAATAATATGTTATTTCTATGCTATCAGCTTTGCCTGGTACACTTGGTACAACTGTCTGCACACTGAGAGCTGAACAGTCTAAGATTAACCTAACACAAGGTTGCTGGAAGGCCTGATCCTCGCACCACATTAGACATAACACAAATAATGTTGATGCCAACATTTTGGGCTCTACGCGGGTTTAAGATAGAGTTACACGGAATGAACTACACACTTGGTGCTGCGTATGAAGAGAGCAGGTAGCTGTTGATGTGATCTACTCCTACTGACATTTAGAGGTATGGGTTCGCCCTGCTAAAGCCCGAATGAGACCTTCTTAGATATAAAATAATATGCTAAAATAGGGTGCGCGAAATATAGGTGATATAGATTTCTATAGATTTTGCATTATAACATGCTATCACCATTTGCTTACTATGGATTAGTGACTATGCTGCTGACTCTGATTTTTATAATCTGCATTTTGGTATTATACAAGATACTGCGTTTGAGAACTTTGCATTGAATAATAAATATTTCAAACTTGCACTTGTGTTCTTTGACTCTCAGTTTTGGTTTGAAATGATTATATAACGAAAGAGTGTTCATGTGTTCCACGATTCCTGAGGTATTCTAAAGTTCATGTTCTGGTTTGTCTAAGACATGGATCATTCCATAATGAGCCATGAGACACTGTAGCTAGCTAGGTAAGGGGATTTCTGACACTGAGATGAGTTTTGGATCATCCTAACTCACTGAGGTTCTAGATCTCTATGCACAGTTCTGTGGGAGAACGGAAACCCTGCTACATGGCGCCCGTACGTTGTTGGCCTTAATCATGACACTCGAGTAGTATATCATTCAGACCTTGACACCTTCATTCCCGTTTCCGGTAGACGGTGGTGTCGGAAAAACCTACCTATTTTTTAAATAGGTATTTTCAAGCTTGAATTCTTCTAAAAACGGTTTCTTTGAATTACTACCCAGTTGTGCTACAAAGTGTTCTTTGTCTTTTTTCTCTTCCGGTGCTAACATGGCTGTGGACATACCGCAGCATAGCCGCGTCGCGGTTCGAGACCACTTACGGGCATATAATGTCCCTGTGGAAGGCTTGGCTGTGGTTCTAGTGGTGAGTGCGGAACATGCGTACCCATACGAATTGTTTTATTCCTGGGTGACATTTCCGGCAGTGGACGCTAATTCTGGTGTGTTCCATTCATACACTGCCTCGGCTGTACCGGCGGCTTATGCTCCGTACAGGGCACTGGAAGTACCTATCGATGCTTGGCAGCACGGAGTTTGGTTTGGTGGCGTCCTACCCCATTCTTTAATGGCTCCGAGGTTGGGTCCTTTATCCATTCCGGGCACAAATTGGCCCGCTTTGGGTGGATTTACTCCTCATCCTAATCGCGCCACTTGTAATGTGGGTGACCTGCGGCGTCTTCATGATGTCGCGGTTGGAGTGATTAGAGCGCTTGTTCATTACATTGGTCGTAATATTCATGGCGCAGCCCCCGCAGGGGCGCAGCTTCGGGCAGAACAGGCTGGTTTGAAAATCAGTCCTGTCTTGGTGAATTCCGTTACGGGCAGAAAGCCAGAGAATAAGGATGATTTTCCTTACTGGCTTGCCGAGAAATTCGACCAGCTGATAGCTGTGTTTCCTAATACGACTCCGGGTGAAAAACACCGGATTCTTACGCTTAGTTTACCGAAGGATTTAGCCCCGGAACTTGCTGACTGTGAAACATGGGGTAAGACTTTTGCAGCGGTTTACTCGAGGTGCTTTGGCACCCCGTCAGTGTCGAACCTTTCTGCGGTCCTAAAACGTGTTCAGGATGATCACGGACCGGAGTCGGCGGTTGAATTGGGTATGCGTCTGAGCGGTTCGTTTGAGACAGTTTGCGGTCTTATCCTTGCGAATGTCAAGGGGGATGCAGTGAACTTTCAGGTGGCCAATGCTCTGGCGTTAATTCCCGAGGCCGAGAAACCCCGTCAGCTGGCAAGAATTATTGTGGCGGCTTATAAAACGGTTGGCCGCAATTCTAAGGGTATAAAGGCTTTTTCTGAAAAAGAGAAGAAGCAGCCCCAGGGGCAGTCTTCGGAAACGGGTGGACAACCCAAGTCCAAAAAACAAAATTGGCCTAAAAAACAGAATCAGGGTAAGCAGCAACAACAGCAGACACAGGTTTCTAGTCCTATGCCTTCGCAGCCTGCGCAGTCAGATCGAGTTTATGATTTGCGCGATCGCGCGACGATTAAATCGCCTGAGAGATTTCAGGCTTCTGACCAACGCTCTCCTCGTTCCTTTCAGGACTCATCGGCTCCGTCAACCGGTGGTGGAGGGGGCGGCAGGGGCAGGGGTGGCCAGCAAGGACGTGGCCAGCCCCGCACGCGAAGTGAAGGGGATCAGCGGGACGACTCTACGCCAAAGAGACCGCAGTTTGCCAAGAAGAAAGTCGCAGCCTTAACGGCGCATCGATATGCCCCAGATAGTGAGAACGCGGCTTCGGAATCTGACGTGGGCTCTGACCTTGCTGGACAGCGCGGCGGAGATTACCATAGTGAGAGAGGCCCTCCGTCCACTGTTGAAGGTGACAGCGACTGAGACTTTTATTGTGATTGAAACAGCTGATACACATGTTGCTCCCCCTGAAAGACTTTTTGAAATTGTCCTGTTAATTGAAGGTGACATGCAGCGAACTGTAAAAGGGGTATTTTGGGAAAATCTTTCGGATACGTATGACATTTTGCTTTCAGAGGCTGACTGGCCCCCACCTTTTGTACTCGCAGCTCCGCGAGGGGAGGAGGTAATCCTCCCCAGTTTCGCGCACACTGTATCGAGAGTGGAAGCGCTGCATTTTGCAGAAGAGTGGCTGGGATAAATTGTCCCCTAGCCATGAGATTCCTTTGCGGTCACAGCCGCAGCCACAACCCCAGTATCCCATACGGCGTGAAGCTAAAGCTTCGGTCGCGGCTATCCTTGAACAATTGGAATATCAAGGTGTAATTGAAACGTGTGTGTCACCAATGAATAATCCCCTTTTTACTGTTAACAAGCCGGACGGCTCATATCGTCTGGTTTTGGATTACCGGCATTTGAACTCGCATTGCCGTAACTGTGCAGTACAGAATACTCACGGCTCTGCCCTAGTAAATAGTCTTGAGCGTAAACGGTTCAAAACCACGCTTGACATTTCCAATGGTTTTTATGCACATAGATTAGATGGTCTAAGTTCCCAATGGACCAGTTTTACATGCGGCGGCGTACAAAAAATGTTTAAACGACTCCCAATGGGATATAAAAATAGTCCTGGAGTGTTTTCCGCCCGCATAGTCTCTCTTTTGGAGAGCTTCGATCCAGTTGCTTGTTCGTATGTGGATGACATTTATCTCACAGACGACGAACTTTGGGTGCATCTGTGTCGAGTAAACAGCATAATTTGTAACTTTGCAGACATGGGTTACAAGTTTAACTTTGCAAAATCACACATTGCGGAGTACACAGTGTTGTTTCTGGGTTATGAACTTAACCACGAAGGAAAGGGGTTGGCTCCTCACTTCCTGGAGAAATGCGCGCAGTTGCGCTCTCCGACAACGCTGGAAAAATTACAGTCTTTACTGGGTTTTTTAAATTTCGGGAGGACATACATTCCGGAATATGCCCAGCGTATCAAGCCTTTATATGCCTTGGTACAACCATCTTTTTCCAAATCATGCTGGCTGCCTGAGCATTCAGCCATTCTGCAGTCTTTACAGGCTGATATGCTCGCTTCTGACTACTTACAGACTCGTGATAACCAGACCAACCTGGTGATAAGAATTATCCCTGGGGCGGTGGGTTTCACGTACCTGACTTTTAATGAAGGGGATACTGTACCTATTGCTTACAAGTCACACTTATATACTTCGGCTGAACTGCGTTTTTCCACTGTGGAGAAAGTTTTAACGGCTGTGCAGATGGCAATTCTTAAGGAACGTGCCCTGTCACAGGGAAAGCACATGTTGGTTGTTACCCCGTGTCCTGCCTTGGAGGCGGTCATGAAAGCCAGTGTACCGAATTCTAAAGCTTTGCACCCTAGGTGGATTCAGTGGGCTACATCCTTGACATCCCAGGATGTCACGTTTATTTCCGACGCCGCTTTACGGTCGCAGGAGTATTTACAGTATGAATTTGTTCATCCTGCTCCTTTAGCGATGCGGCCGTTGGAGGATTTCCATTGTATCATTTACACTGATGGGTCGGCGCAGGTTGCGCATGACTCTAAACATGCCTACGTTTCCGCTTGCGCCATTGTGGTCGGTGCCATGGTGAACGATGAGTTCAAGTCCAGTGTCGTGCACACGCAAACACTAGGGGACTGCACCGCGCAATTGGCAGAGCTTCGTGCTCTTATGCTCGCATTGGAGTACGCTGATCCTTGTGTGACGACTTTAATCGTGAGTGATTCTTACTACTGTGTCCAGTCTTACAATGAGAACTTGTTCTTTTGGATTCAGAATGATTTTCGTGATTCCAAAGGTAGCACAATAAAACATAAAATGATCTGGGTCCGATTGGCGGAACTTAAAGAGAAACTGCCGCTCGTGTTTGTGATTCATACTCTCGGCCACCAGCGCGTGGGGGTCCACGCTGTTGGCAACTCGCTTGCTGATGAAGCAGCGAAGTCAGCGGTATCAAAATACTTGGTCGCAGCAGTCACAAGGTCCAAAAGCAAAATAGATGATGACATCTTGGCGGCTGTTGCTGCCACGGAGAAGGGAGGTAAATATCCTGCGGGGTTCCCTTCGAAGTACACATACCACTTAAGTCCCGATAAGGTTCCTTATGTGAAAATTCCTGAAGTTGGAGAGCGTCTAGTTCCCAACTCGGATCGCAGAGCTTCTCTGATTACAGCGGCTCATGAAGGTGTGGCGTCTGCGCATGCGGGCGTCTCAGCCACTGTATCTCAGCTACAACAGAGGTTCTGGTGGCGGGGACTGTACAAACAGATGCGCGATTATGTCCTTATGTGTGACATTTGTCAGCAGATCAAGCCTTCTACTGCTGCGCGTCCGCCTCAGACACAGTTGTACATCTCTAATAAACCACTTGGTTGTGTTTATTTGGATCACTGCGGTCCTTTTTCTTCTGATACTGCGTATAAATACATCTTAGTAGCAGTTGACTCATGCACACGCTTTGTGTGGGTATGGCCGCATCGAAGCGCTGATTCGCGAACTGTCATTAAGGATTTGCGTGTCTTTGTGGGAATCTTTGCTTGTGGTGCTTTCCATTCGGACCAGGGTCCGGCTTTCGCCTCTAAGGCGTATAAGGATGCTATGGTTTCATTGGGAGTACAGGTGAAGTTTTCAAGTCCCTACAGGCCTGAGGGCAATTCTGTAGTAGAAAAAATGAACCGCGACTTAAAGCAATCTTTGACAGCCCGAGTTATAGGCACTGGTAGAAACTGGCTGACCCACCTCTATGGCGTGCAGCGTGCGCTTAATAATCTCCCTAGAAGGTCTCTGGGTGGGCGGACCCCATACGAAATGCTCTTTGGTATCAAGATGTACGTCCCTGACCTCGATGGTGCAGACTGCCAGGCCCAGGCCGCGGCCTTTGACGTAGATGAACATTGCAATGTTTTACAGGATCTACAAAAGACCAGAGACAGTCTTGCGAAGGAACACTTGCCCTCCACGTCGGATGATGCGTTGCAGATCCCGGTAGTTGGCTGGCTACCCCAAGTTGGAGAACTGGTTCGAGAGAAGATCGATAACAAGAAAGAGTTTGGTCCCTCATATCGAGCTGCAGTTCGAGTTCTTGGAGTGAAGGGCACAAGAACAGTCATTTTACCACCACTTCCAGGTCGTAAAGAAAACAGATTTATTTCTATTGACAATGTCAAGACACACAGGGTGGCCGATTCTTCATAGCATGACACCGGCGGTATCCTGTCCTTCCATGGTGAGGCACTCTGTGCTGGCTATTACATCTGGTGCAGATCAGGAGGTGTCCCTCGAGATGCCTGCCATATCAAGTCCTTTATTAAATACTATTCCTGTTACTAACATTGATGAGCTGACCTATACATATCCTGCTGATTTATCTATGCCGGATTTACAAGCTCGTTTGGCTAACCAGTCCAGATTCTCTTTTGACTCTGATTCGGAACTTTCAAAGAAACCATCGACTATTGCAAAATATGCCACGTTGTTTAAAAAACATTTTCTAATTCCACCTTGGACATACATTTGGCTGATACTATTTTCATTTTATCTTTTTATGTCAATTGGGTTTGTGTTTTATTTTTTTCGCCTGATCGATGGCCATTATGTGAAAGAAAGAACAGGAATTCGGTACCTTAATGGAACATTGGCCCCTCTTTCCTCCTCACATTCAGCACACAGACTAAAGAGAGACTTACATTCAGTAGAGATTACTGCTTGGCCTGTCCTTGATGGGATTGTGTGGGATGCGGTTAGGTTTCAGATACATGGCCCCACAGAAGTTATTAATGTTCCTAATGTGCTTAGAGTAAACATGGGAGATGTGATTAAGCAAAATATTCGTTCTGATGATTGGGATCTTCAGGCCGTAGAAGCATTGTTCTCTGATTTGAAATATTATGCGGCCTTTGATGCTGAGGATTTGTACTTGGATTCTGTTAATTATGGTGATTTGTTTTGCTATCAACATTATGGAAATCATTTCTTACACGAAACGAGTTCTGGGAGGGTTCCGGTGAACTACACACAGTGGGAACATTGTCCTGCGCCTTTGCAAGGGAGCTCGAGTACATTTCTGGGAAAATACTTATATTTTACCGATTTTAATCAATCAAATCCTGAGTCGTTTTATTTTAAAGTGAAACAGAAATTCATGCCCAAAGTCAGACTTACCGATACAAAATTGCTGTATTCAAAGTCCTTTCTTGACAGGTTAGCTGTAGATGGCTATGAGTAATGGAAGGAAGCTATTGACCTTAAATCGGTTTGGGGTACCAAAGATTGGCAGGTACAAGGCACTGAGGCTTTGCATCGTGCATGTCTCATCCCGAATCACATGTTGTTTTTAAATTCTACTATTTCCCAGACAACATGTTTTGGATTGGCTACATCTAAAAAATTAAATGCACCAACCATCCCTGATTTGGAAGAATATTCAGGTTGGAATAATTTCACTTCATTGTCCATAAGTGAGATGCGAGACCTTTTGCACAATTCCTCCTTTAATATTTCCAGTTTTGATCCAGAGGGGTGGCTTTTGTGGCAAAGAAGCTCTGATTCTTGCCAACGTCGTTTTTTGGGTTTGTCTGAAGGTTTTAAAGACATCAGGCCGGATCCCCGTTTTGAAACAGATCACACGGTTACTACTTATTCAGTAGGCAAATTGTGTCAGAACTGGTTACAACATTCCACTTTGGCTGCAGTAAAACTGCATCTGTCACGTTTGAATGAGAATATAGAACTGAATGATTTTATAAAAGGCCCGGCTAGGGGTAGATCTAAACGCTTTCTTTATGCTGTATACAATGAAATTTGGAAATTTTCACAAGTTGAGGCAGCTAAACGCCTGAGGGCTATTGATCAAGCAAATTTGGAAAAAGGGCTTGCAGTGGTCGATAACAGTATTAACATGCTTTCTTCCAGGATTTACACATTGGATAATATTGTTTCTTCTGTTGTTAATATTGTACATGATGAAGTGTCCACGTTATACCATGGTCAAAATCAATTGCGTTCTGTAATGCAGTTTGCCTGGACCCTACAGACACTTAAGGCTGGTCGAGTTCCCTGGACCTCATTGAACGTTTCATCCCTTTTCGCCCCTTTTAATCTGACTGAAAAACAGCGCATGCTTTCAATGCGTGATGCTTCATTTTCTATGTTACATATTGAAAAGCTAGAATCCTTACCTTTCTCTGTTGCTGAAACCACTACTGCCACGTGGCTTATTTATGGATTAATTACATTACCATTTCCCTTATATAAATTTACTAACTGTATGCGGTATATTGCTATAGGACGTTATGAACCACTAGGCAATGCATTTCTACATGAGGCATGGTCATTACCATACACATATAGATGTCTGAAGGATGGAAAAGAAGTGAATCTTAATGGTGAGGAATGCACACAGTCACCTGACCATTCATTAATATGCAGACACATTCAGTTACACGGTTCTTGTAATCAGGACCGCCCAAATTTAGCATGTGTTTTAAAAGGCACGCCAGTTCCAGCAGTGGTTCCCACATTTATATTATTGGCTAATGGTAGTTATTTGCTTTTAAACAACGAGTTATGTTGTGGGTTATTAATTGGTGTGGCTTATGTGGTAACTGTATCAGAGCGTGTGGTGTGTTGCAAGAATGTTCTATACCCACCCACGCATGGGTCTTCAGATGTCTCCATCTGGCCACGGATTCCAACCTTGGAAGCGAAGTTCAATGGTTTAAGCAGAATAAGGGCCCTTTTGTCTCAAAAACAAGTGACCCTGAGTTCGGCCCGGGAAACTTATGTCCTTCACATAGCTAACACCCGCACAGAGGTGCAGGCGCTTTTAAATACTGACTTGCCGTTTCATTTCTGTGAGCTGGTGCACCAGATTTTTAATGCTTCTTCGACGACTGGGCTTGCACATTTTTTTAAATTGGTAAGCAGTGGCCTCGTGACTACGTTTGAAAAAGTTTTTGGTATCATTCCCACGTTTTTCCACTCTATTTTTTCGAGTTTGTTTGGTGGACTACCTGTGTTGCTGGCTGTAGCCGCTGGCATTTTGTTGGTGTTTTTCTTCATAAAACATGGATGCCCATCCTGCGCAAGAAGCCGTTCAACGCCTCCTGACACTGTGCCATAATCGGATGCTCAATTACTATGGAACTTTGCCGCTTGCAGCATTAAGCACGGCCTATAGATTGTCATTTCGGTTCACCGACTTCACGTGTGTCCAACCTGTGTTTCACTGCCTGAGCTGCGAGTTCGATTGGGCCATTGATTTGTGCCTGTGCTTAAGGACTGCTCCTGACGTCGATTTTGATCAGCTAATGCGTCCCGTGGTGGCTCATGAGCTGATTTGTTCTGGCGAAAGAGTTATGGCCTTGGCAGCGATGAATGGAATATTGGGCCAATGGGAGATCTCTGCAGCGGCAAATGCCTTTCTGACACACAGCATTCTGGTGAACCCACCGAGTTGTCCTCTGACGTTACAGGAGGATCCGATGCTGGAAGAGCACGTATGTTCTTTCCCATTGCTGAATTGGATTGCTGAACTATTTTCGGAGGATGGCAGTGATTTCTTGCTGGAGGCTGTTGCAACTTACTTTGCATATACTGTCCAATCGTGAGAGAGCTGGGAGGATTGCTTTGTTATGGAATATGACTTTCCCCTTGCTGCATTGGAGGAGTGAACTGTACTCAAATGATGGAGAGTTCAATCACGTGATGTCGCTGAAGATATTGTCAATATGGCACATGACTTTGGATATCGGATAAGTGCCTTGTTCTTTTCTCATACAGACATTTGAATTAATGAGCCCTGGTCCTACATTTTATAATTTTGAGACCTAGCGGATGACTTTTTTTGGTTCGAAAGTTTTATTTTTAATTTTAGATTTGAGGCCCCTGTAGGCATTCATACATATTCATTCATACATATTTTTTAGCTTATTTTAGCTCAAAATTATTGAACTTTGCTTTCATTTTGTGTATCTTGTTTATGATTGCCTTTTCCCTTATGTTTGACGGTGCTCGGATCAATGGGGGGGGGGTGTCATATGGATACTTCGTTACATATATTGCGTTAAGTTAGCATGAGTGTATTACATGTTTAAACAGCCGTTTTTCCTTTGGCTTCAGTTTTGCACACGACACCTACTTGTTGTTGTCGCTTTCACCCTAGAAGCGGTGAGGTGGTTTATTTGGAATAATATGTTATTTCTATGCTATCAGCTTTGCCTGGTACACTTGGTACAACTGTCTGCACACTGAGAGCTGAACAGTCTAAGATTAACCTAACACAAGGTTGCTGGAAGGCCTGATCCTCGCACCACATTAGACATAACACAAATAATGTTGATGCCAACATTTTGGGCTCTACGCGGGTTTAAGATAGAGTTACACGGAATGAACGACTAACTTGGTGCTGCGTATGAAGAGAGCAGGTAGCTGTTGATGTGATCTACTCCTACTGACATTTAGAGGTATGGGTTCGCCCTGCTAAAGCTCGAATGAGACCTTCTTAGATATAAAATAATATGCTAAAATAGGGTGCGCGAAATATAGGTGATATAGATTTCTATAGATTTTGCATTATAACGTGCTATCACCATTTGCTTACTATGGATTAGTGACTATGCTGCTGACTCTGATTTTTATAATCTGCATTTTGGTATTATACAAGATACTGCGTTTGAGAACTTTGCATTGAATAATAAATATTTCAAACTTGCACTTGTGTTCTTTGACTCTCAGTTTTGGTTTGAAATGATTATATAACGAAAGAGTGTTCATGTGTTCCACGATTCCTGAGGTATTCTAAAGTTCATGTTCTGGTTTGTCTAAGACATGGATCATTCCATAATGAGCCATGAGACACTGTAGCTAGCTAGGTAAGGGGATTTCTGACACTGAGATGAGTTTTGGATCATCCTAACTCACTGAGGTTCTAGATCTCTATGCACAGTTCTGTGGGAGAACGGAAACCCTGCTACAGTATATTTATAAAAATATATCTTTATTTAGTTTGTAGCAGTAAGAATCAACAATATACATAATTTTCTTCTTCAGGTAAATGTTGCACTTAATCTTATGGTTGCACTTGTTAGGAAGTTCTTATTAAAAATAAAAACAGTCTCAAGTCTCTCTTAAAACCAGTATTTAAAATAATACTATTGATTTAGCTACTCGTGGCTCTAAAAACGAGCAAACCAAACTATGCCAGGGATTTGTAATCAGCCAGAATCAGCCCCCAAAGCAATGGGCCCCAAGCGCTGCAAGCGCGCCTCACCAGATCCACTGGGGACTCCTTTCTCTTGAGCGGCACTGCCTCACACTCTCGATGGCCTCAGGCGCGCCGCACCGAGTAGAGCACACTTGCTCCCAGCCCCGGCCGGTGTCAGCAGCCCTCCGCCCGCTCTCAGTCCTTCGGGGAGCGGTGGGGAGCTAGCTCGGCACTCCGAGCAGAGACAGGCAGGCCGGGGGCTGGGGGCCTTCAGGAATTCCCTCGGCGAGGTCGGGTCACTCTTCCCCGGTCCTGGCGGTGATCGCGCAGCACCTCCAGAGGTCCAGATGACGGGGACCAATCCTGTTGCGGCGTTCAGGGCAAGCCTCTCTGCACACCCGGGAGTCAGCCAATGGCAGTGCGGCTCCCGGGGTAGGCCTGCGATGATGCTCCGTCCGCCAGCCAACCAAAACACGGCAAAGACTATGACGCTGCGGCACACGGGCCAATCCCGTCGCGGCGTCAGTGAGGAGGCTCGGCTCCTCCTGCCAATGAGAGTGCGGCGGCTCCAATCTTGGCCGCAGCAGCCTCCGTTCGCAAACGGCAACTTCTGGGGATATTGCTGGCCCTGGGCAGCGGCGGTGATCAGGCGGCAGATGAGTATTGAGGGCGCAGGTCACAGGAAAAGCCGCTCTCTCGGCCTTACAACTGTGCTAGAGCAGGATTCACGAGGGGAGGCACGACAGACCTCCGACCCTCGCTATAAATGTGCCGATGAGCACACCGATCTTCCTCCACGGCCACAATTGCAAGCCACGCTCTCAGCAGTAGTCAGAGCCCGATATTTCTGGCGTAGTTCAGTTACAGGGGAACCTGTTGACCCTGGGTTCCCAGACAGGAGGCCAGCTCTTCTCAGGCCCTTGGAGATTCAGTAAGCAGACAAAGCACACAGCAAAGTCTTTGTAGGTCAAGCAGGCAGGGTCACAGCACACAGCAAAGTCCCTTTCTCCTCCTCAGCTTTCAGTTGAAACAGCAGAACAGGTCAGCCCTTAGAGCACACAGCAAGGCAATCTTCCTTCAGTTCTCCAGCAGTCCTTCTTCCAGCAGAGGTTCCTCTTGATTGTAGAATCTGATTTTCTGTTGTCAGGGGTCCTTCTCTTATACCCCAAAAAGTCTTTGAAGTCCTTTGAAGTCTTTGTGCAAGTGGGCCCTGAGCCCGGTCTAAACCAGTTCTGGGTGTTGCTGGGGCACTGGGGTTTTCCTGGCTTCCTTCTTTCTTTCAGTATCAGGGACAGAGGTGACAGTCGCCCAACATTGTGGTCAGGCAGGCACAGCCCTAGTCACTCCCAGGTGCTATCTCCTCCCACTTCTTTGGCAGCAGATGCAACCTTTCATCCACGGGCTGGCTCAGATAACCCCTTGGGGGCTCTGCAGCCCCTGTCACCCTCAACCCAGACAGTCAATCCACAAACAGTCCCAGGCACACAGAAAGGTTAAACAAGAGAACAGCCACTTTCTAAAAGTACTATTCTCAAACACAGAATTTAAAAAACACCTTTCCTAAAAGATGTGTTATTAAATTCTGAGTTCAGGGATATCAATCACTTATGTCCCATCTTGTTCCTATGGGAAGATAGGCTGGTATCCATTGGGACCAGCCTCCCCCAAGTTAATCTATGGAGCAAGATAACCTTGCAGCAGTGAGCACACAAAATGGCTGTTGCTCACTACCAGAGCATGTTACCTGCACTAGTACATGCTCTACCTTACCCATACACTGCACCCTGCCCAGGGGGGTACCTTGAGCCTTCCATAGGGGTGACTGATGTGCACAGACAGGGAAGGGTTAGGCCCAGCCAGTGGGGACACTGGCCAGGCGGACATGGCAGTCCACTAACTGCACACAGGCCCTGAGACACCCTTTTAGGGCTACTTATGTGGGTGGCGCAGTCTGCGCTGCAGGCCCACTAGTAGCATCTGTCATCACCAGCCCTGGCACACACAGTGCACTTTACTAGGGACTTCATGGTGATACAAATATGCCAATCAGGTATACCCAATCAATATGACAATTTACATAGGGAGCACTTACACTCTGGCACTGATCAGCAGTGGCAGAGTGTCCAAAGCATCTAAAACAGCAAAAATGAAATCCAGCACAGCATCAAAAATACAGGAGGCAGAGGCAAAAAGATGGGGGAAAACCACGCCAAGGGTGTCAGGTCTAACAGATAGGTTGGAACTATATTATTACAGGGAATCATTCCTATTCCGCCCAGCTTTGAAAACTGTTGTGAAACCAGCTATATGCATATCAATGCTATAATTGAACTTGAGATTTGGTCCTACTATTCCATGTGTGTCCCGCTTGTGAAAGGAATGCTCACCAGTGCATAAGACTTATTTTTTGAGTACTTAATGGAGATGCTATGAGTGGAATAGCATGTTGATTTGTTCATCTGTGTTTATCTGTTTATGCACATAGCAGGGGGATTGTGGGAGACCTTTGGACTAATATCTCTCACCTCCCCTGTGATGCGTGACTGCCAGAGCAAAGGTACAGGCATTGCCATTTCATTTATGCGTGATTAAGGTTTAGAGTGAGAGAGAGAGACTAAGGAAAGAGTTGGTTCTAAGAATTGTTCTTTTTTCTACAGGCCTTCTCCCTGCTGATCCCTCCCTTTCCTTCCCCCACTTAAGCACTTCAACAGTCTGTACTGATGTAGCATTCAACCTTGAAGCTATTGAGAGGTGAACTCATACTAGCATCACTACAATCCTGAGGATACAACGCTACGACAGCCTCCGTTTCCATTCTCCCAAACTCTGGTTAGAGCTGCCCACTCCCAGCTCGTCAGACCTTGGGTGCTTTATGAGCAATTACATAGTTTGGAAACCTGCCAGAAAATATAATTTCATAGGCTGGCTGTTAGAAATTTGGTTTCTGGTTGGCTACGGCATACACCTAAGCAAGGCAGAACCCACCACTCCTAGTCAGGGAGTTACACACCCAGAATAACCCCTGCTCTCCCCCTTGGTAGCTTGGCAGAGCAGTCAGGTTTATCACAGAGGCAATGTTTAAAGCATTTGCGCAACACACACACACCAGTGACACACTAGGCACACCACAAAAGAGACTGCACACAAGGTAATATAACAATATCCTTTGTGTTAATTGCACATAGGCACACATTAGACCATAAATCATTAGGTAGTATGTAAAATACATTTAAATCACATACCATTAATCACTGTGTCACTAGAAAGCATGTAACACATCAGACACCAATCACAAAAACAAAAAACTGCATTGTGATATCACATAAATCATTTTGTCATATCAATATAATGTGACCTGTACTCCAATAAGAATCTTCCTTATTATAATACATAGCAATTCTCATTTGAAAACCTCCCACATCTTTAGTAAAGCAATACTATCTTAACATGCTAAAGAGCATATAGACCCTTCAAAATCAAGCTTAATAATGAAATAAAAGATTGAGGGAGGGGATGATTTTGGGGTTCCCCCTAACCTAGGGCGAGGACCAAAGCAAGATGACTTGAACACAAAGGGCACATCATGCTGAATGATTTGGTGGTGGTCCCATCCTCCTAGGACCACCCCAAGCAAAGTTGTGGGCAAAAATAAGATCCAAACAAAAGGCCCTGCAAAGCATTATGAGCGAGATTCCTTAGTGCAGTGAATATCATAGTATCGGCTCTTCTGCAAGGTTTGGCTGGATGTATCCCCGCTTCTGGGGGTTTGTGGGAGGTGCCTGTCCCACCAGGCACCTCAAACAACATTTCTTGGTAGAGAGCAGCTCGGGAGCCCAGTCCCGGCTGTCCTCGCCAGCTCTCTGCCCCAGCAGCACCCACGTATGCTGTTGCAGGAGCCGGCAACTTGTATGGCAGTCTACCCGCTCTGGTGGACAGACGGTAGCTCTCCAGTGTTGTCTACCCCTGCCCCAGATGTGGGCACGGGGTCAAGGAGAGCGGACCACGTGGGGGATGCAGCGGCCCTTCCCTGTCCTTTCTCTCGGGAAGATGCGACGGCGCTTCCCCAAATCAGGAAGCACATGGGGGCCCGGGGATGGGGGTCCCAGGAGTGATGGAGGGGGGATTCATGTATGCCCCCTCCCCAACGTAACAAACACAGCAGCACATGCAGACCCCTGCCCCCGACACAACAACTGCAGCAGCTCTTCCCCGGGCCCTGGCCCACCCCGGGGAAATCCGATGAAATGGATCTCCATGCACTCCTGGCAAGTAAAGGTCAAAGGTCACCAAACATTAATAAGGGCATAACTTGGGCACTGTTGGGGCGATTTTGACGATCTTGCAGCAACACTCTTTACCTCTAATGTGGTGAGTGCAGTCCTCTAAAAGCTGGTCCTTCTTACTCCCTACGCCAGTTCTCCTTTGTGGATTTTGTTGGGGGGGCTCAGAATAGACCAAGGTTTCCCCCAACTGGTCCTCAGGGGGAGTAAAGGTGCCAGCACACACAGCCCTTGGGGATTCTTCACAAATAGGATACCACAGCAGGGCAAAAAGAGTCAGTCCTTTTCCTCCACCACAGACAGAAGCAGCAACTGCAGGCCAACGCACCCCTCACTCACAAAAGGCAGCGCTCCTTACACTGTCCTTCCCTCCTCTTCTTGGCAGGGTCCTCTCATTTCTTGAAGCAATCCAAAGTCATGGGGTTTTAGATCTAATACTTATACCCCAAAATGCCTTTGATCTTTTTGTAGCAAGTGTCTCGGAACCCAATCCAAACCAGTTCTGCAATCACTGGTTCAGCATGACCACAGGGGGTGGAGACAGCATTGTGCAAAAGAAGACACAGCCTATTCAGGTGTAAGTAGCACTTCTCCCACCACTCTAAAGTGCAGATCAGGTCTATTCAGCTCTGAGCTGAGTCACCCAAGCAAAGCAGGCGCACCTCAACCCCCCTCAGGGACTGTCTAGAGTGAATGCACATCCCAGCTCCTGTCACCCACACACCAGAAGCTGAATACACAAGCAGCCAGAGGCACACAGAATAGTGAAGTTAGAAAATGCGCACTTTCTAAAAGTGGCATTTTCAAACATTGATTTAAAAAACACCTTTACCAAAAGGTGTGTTAATACATTCTGAGTTCATAGAGTGCAAACATGATTTTCCTATTTTGTCCCTAGGGAAAGTTACACATACAAACATGGTACAGTGCAACTCCATTATAATCCTATGAGACAGATAGCCTTTCAACAGTGAAAAATGAAATGCACTGTATTTCACTATCAGGACATGTCACACACACTTGTACATGTCCTACCTTTTACAGACACTGCACGCTTCCGATAAGGGTACCTTGGGCCTACCTTAGGGGTGCCTTCCCTGTGAAGAAAGGGAAGGTTTGGGCTTGGCAAGTGGGTGCACTTGCCAGAACAACATGGCAGTTTGCAAACTGCGCACGCAGACACTACAGTGGTAGGTCTGAGATACATTTACAGGGCTACTCATGTGGGTGGCACAACAAGAGCTGCAAGCCCACTAGTAGCATTTGATTCATAGGATCTGGCACACACCGTGCACTTTACTAGGGACTTACCAGGAAATCAAATATGCCAATCATGGATAACCAATCATTGTCACAATTTATACAGAGAGCATATGCCCTTTAGCACTGATCAGCAGTGGTAAAGTGCCCAGAATCCTATAGCCAACAGAAACAGGGTTAGAAAAATAGGAGGCAAAAAGCAAAAGGTTTGGGGGTAAAACCTGTCAAAAGAGCCAGGTCTAACACTAGCTTTCCTTTATTTTGTGTCCACAGTACTCTGGGCTTCCTCCTCCCTCATTGCGACAGCCTCCCTTGCTGTTAGACTTGGCATCCTTGGTGTGCTTTCCTCTGACTTTTTGCCTCTATCTCCTGCATTTTTGTGCTGAAGTTCGTTTTTGCTAGTTTAGAGGCTTAGGGCACTTTGCCACTGCCAATCAGTGTCAGAGTGCAAGTTCTCCCTATATAAATTCCCATTGTGATTGGTTATCCATGATTGGCATATTTGATTTACTGGGAAGCCCCTTGTAAAGTGCACTGAGAGTGCAAAGGCCTGTAAATCAAATGCCACTAGTGGGCCTGCAGCACTGGATTGTGCCACCCACACAGCAGCCTTGAAAAGGGTCTCAGACCTGCCACTGCAGGGTCTGCATGCAGTTTGTAGCTGCCATGTCGACCTTCAAGCGCACCCACTTGACAGGCCCTGATCTTCCATTTTCTCACAGATAAGTCACCCCTAGTATAGGCCCAAGGTGCCCCCATGGGCAGGGTGCTGTGTATGTGAAAGGTAGGACATGTACTGGTGTGTGTGACATGCCTTGATTTTCACTATTGAAAGGCTATCTGTCCCATGGGCTAACATGGAAGGTACTTTGTTACAACTTACAAGAATGACTTTCCATTATAACAAAACAGAAAAGTTGAGTTTAGGCTCTCTAAACTCAGAATTAATAACACATCCTTTTAAAAAGATGGTTTTTAAATTGTGTGTTTGAAAATGCCAAAATTTCCTTATTTAACCATTCTGTGTTCCTCCGCTGGTTTGTGTATTGACTATCTGGTTTTGGACTGACAGGTGCTGGGGATGTGCATTCACTGTAGACAGCCACGAGCTAAATAGACCGTGGCTGCATTTAGAATGGTGGGGGGAGTTTCCCTTGCACCTGAACATACCCTGTCTCCTTTGCACAATGTTGTCTCCACCTCCTGTAGTGAAGCAGCACCAGAGAGGACAAAATTGGTTAGGGATGGGCTCAGAGACTCTTGCCACAAAGATGATTAAGACAAAATGGGGTATAAGTAGTGGATCTTAAACCCCAGTAAATTAGATAATTTCTAGACTCAAGAGGAACCTTTGCCAAGGAGAAGAGCTGGAGAGCTGTGAAGAGGAGCACTGTACCTTTGATGTGTGCTGTGCGGGGGTTGCCTGCAGTTGCTGCTTCTGCCAAGGAAAGGACAAAGACTGGAACTTTGCTGAGAAGCCTGCTTGAAGAAGAATCTTCAAGGGCTTGTGTGTGCTGGCCTCCTGTTCTGAAGTCTCAGGGACACAAAGACTTCCCCCCCAGCTCCCCTGAACTCCATTGCTGGGAGTCCTGACCTGTCAGGGGAAGCCTATTCCAGTTTTGGGTCTCAGGGGTTTGTTCCTGCTGTTGGGAGCTGGAAGAAAACTAAAGTAAGAAAATTAAAATTAATCTCTGACGCCATCAGCGATGCAGCTGTGGTGCCGTGACCTACAATGAGGCCCGTGGCACAGCTAGTGAAGTGCACAACACACTGCATGGCCTGCATCACAGCTCTGATGCCCTTCAACGCCTGCTGACGCCAGCAGCAATGGCCTTCCCGACGCCAGCTCTCTCATCAATGCCATCACTACCTCTCACCTCCCCCGTGGCAGCCAGGGAGTCGGTCGGATTGGGCAGTGGTTATACAATGTGTGTACCCCCCTACCCTGACTAGAAGCAAAGGTCCCCACTTGGACAAAGGTGCATACCTGTGCCAACTAGAGACCCCCATTTCTAACATTCACACACATGCAATGCATACAATGCCTCAGCGATGGCAGCGGGCAGAGCACACAATGTTAAGACTAACATGGGAGGCAGAGTGATGGAAGCGCGGAGCCTGTTGGGACCAGCTCAGTGCCCTTCATGAAATGTTTTCTGTCACACATGCAGTGGTACAGTGGAGCAAAGATTGTGATGCCAGCACTATATGTTTCAAGGAGCGGATCTGTTACTGCTGGGTCATGGTTTGTGGGTGGCTTGATTGAGGGATTCTCGCCCCTCCCACTCCATATTGATCCTCATATACATTAGGCACGGTGTGTCAGTAGGATGCTGGTACACCCTAGGTGCCCTTAATCCTTGGGCCTAAAACATCTGGAATTGTATTGTATTATATTGTAATTGCATTTATATGGAACTTACTACCCCTGACTAGTGCTTTTTTGGTGAGTAGCACGCTACTCTGGAACCCATAAAAGATTATGAGATGGGCGAAGCACCAGTCCAGATCCCACTGTACACACGCCTGATATTGGCATCCCAGGGATGGCCCTGCAAAGCATTATGGAACAAGATTAGCAGTGGGCAGGGAATATTATAGTATCTAATATCAAAATAATTCTACAAAGAGCCGGAGTTCAACTAGTCATTACTAGGTGTCCCTCACAAGTCAAATGCAAACGCATTGAAATTAGTACATCAAGCTGCAGTTCAACTAGTTATTGCTAGTAACTATAGTTAGAAGTTGACCATGCGGGTCCGAAGATGCACCCACATGTCTATTAAGGTCCCCTAGAACCGTGAAATTAAAGTATTTCAACATATACTTTGAAAGGAACTTGTTCAAGGAAAATAGAAATCCCCCTGCATGCCTGGGGGGTGGGGGGGAATTGATCAGCATGCCAGCCAGGATTTTATTAGGAAACAATGAAATGCAAAAGCCCATAGACGCATAGACATTGCTGACTTCCCATCAATCTTACACACTGTTTCATCGCTCATCATCACAGATGACTCCTCTGTATAAACAAAATCTTTAAAGTAGCAAACTATTATTATTATTATTATTATTATTATTATATTTCTTATATAGCGCCAGAATCGACCCCCAAAGGGGTATCTCCGCGCTTGCCTTGGGAACCCGTCCTGGTTTTTCCCTATGCGATAGCCCCTACAGGGCATCCCCAAGGTGAAAGCCAGGCATCCCGCCGCGGGGGGGCGTTGTGGAGATTAAGCAAGCTTAATGCCCAGAGTTGCAGAGTGTGAACCCATGATTAGGTCAGGCACCGAAGCGAGAATTATCGAGTCCGTGGACATTTGAGCTCAACACCCTGCCGCGTCGGGAATCGAACCCTGGTCCCGGGTCTGACCTCTGCTTCAAGGTCTGCCTGCTCTAACCTCTGGGTCTTGAAAAGATTAAGCCATTCTTTTCGCTTTTCTGCTAAAAATATTGTCATGACTGGGTTTTGGCCACGCCGGCTTTAAGGGCATCTCACAAGCCTGCTTCTTACCACTGAAAACGACAGCCTTTAGCCTACAAAACCACTGTAGGAAAGTAGGATTTGCTTTCATGGTTACCCCCACTTTTTGCTTGCTGTTAGTGTGTTATGACTGTAGTCTGCTGGGATCGTACAATTCAGGACCCCAGAAACTGTGCTTTCTCCCTTAAATTGGGTCTGGTAAGTACTTTGGTAAATCTACAATTGGCCACTGGTGTACCTTTATAAGTCCCTAGTACATGGCACTAAGGTACCCATGGCATAGGTACACCAGGGGTCTCCCATGGGCTACAGCAATGTATTGTGCCACCATTGGAGTTCACTTAAACTCTGACTACAGGTCTGCCATTGCAGCATGTGTGAGATGGTGCTCGCACCTCTCACAACAGATATACGTTTCCTTATATCTGAGGTCATTGCACTTAAAACCTATGTCACCACTATGGTAGGCCCTTTAGTCCTAAGGGCAGAGTGCCTGGTTACAAGTGTGAGGGTGCCACTGCATGAGCAGGAGACCCCTACAAACCCCAAAGTTGATTCTCCAGGCTTTGTAAGTGTGGTCAGCCATTTTACGGTATATAGAGGACATCAGCCATTTCGAGATGTCTAACTATGTATTGACTTCACTGAACCTGGTATGTTTGTTATCAAACATGTTGGAATCATACCCCAACACCAATTCCGCTGCTGGAAATATGATATCATGTACTGGATGTCTCCTTACGGGTCTGCCAACAAGCTAGTGCTGCTGCCGAACACAGGCACAATTCTGCCCTCCTGCTGCTGAGCTGAGCTTGAGCAGGGGAAGATAGAACAATAGGTTTACTGTCACAGGAAGGCGAGGCCACCTCCCAGACAGGACTTAGTGTATTGGGCTGGGACGGGGCGCTTTCCAGCACCATCAGACTGCTTTAAAGGGCACATTTGGTGCCCTCCTTGCATACTCCGGTTTGAGCCAGTTTAGAAACCCTTGGTTCCTTCCTCTGGCACAGCCGCTCCTCTGAGAAGGACTCCCAGGTTGTTCCAACCGTTTACCTAGGGTACATAAGGGCTCCCCTGTGGGTGGGTCCCCTGATTCGTCTTGGAACCAGACTCACCCCTGAAACTAAGACACTTTTTGACTGTCAGGACCATTGGAGTTCATTGGACTACCACTGGAACTGAGACTGCATCAAGAAAGGCTCCTGCTGCTCCTGGTTTCACTGTTCTTCAAGTCTTCCGCATTATCCGTGCTTCATCCAGGTTCTCCAGTAGGCCTGTGGGCATCAAGGACATTCAAAGTAATCTCCTTTGGAGTGAAGGAGTCACTCCCCTGCATCTGCAGGCACCGCAACAATGCTGACCGGTCTGCTGCTCTTGTTGTGCTACGGACTTCCTGAGTACCAAGGCCCAGTAACACAAGTGGTAGTTCTGCAGTTCCCTAAAAGCCTAACCTGTCTTCTCTGCAGTTTTGAAAACAATATACCCTGTTGGAGCTGCTGGGATCAAACCCCTGTGCACTGTGTCAACTTGCCATTGCCAAGGCTTGCTCGCTCTGTACTCCAGAGATCTTCAGGCTACAAGAAGCTACAGCCTCCAGCACCACATCCCTCAAATATCAGCATCCTCATTGCATCCTCTGCACCGTGGGCCTCCATCTTTGGTGAGCTGCCTAAGGTCCCCTTGCGACTAATGTGCCTTCAACGTGTGAGTCCTCTGAAGGATATTTCTTTGCTTCAGTGGGCTTCCCTGCTTGCTCTGGGCCTGCTCTAATTCTTCTGCACTTTTTGAGTGAATTGGACCTTGCTGGTCCAAACGTTTGCATCTTTTCCCTTTCCACACCAGTATCAGCTACTAAGGCTTGTTAGTGCTCCCGCCAGACATCGGCCACCTTTATGAGCCTTTATGAGTCAGTGTCAGCTGCATTTTCTTCGCAAACCACAGGTTTTTAATTCAGATTCCACTAAAACTGCTTTTATCATTTCCTATTTAAGAGGAGCGGCAGCTGACTGAGCTATTCCTCTAGTAGATAACAATGACCCCTTTTACAAAACTTTAGTACTTTTAAGGAAACTATGACTAAACTTTTTGCTCGTCATGTATTTGTACAATCTAGTGATAACGAATTGTTAAATCTTCGTCAAGGATCTAAAGACTTATTGACTGATATAACAACCTTTAACCGCCTATTGTCAGAAAATCATTGGCCTGAAGAGGAGCGTACTTCGTTATTTTACAGAGGGCTTAGGGATGACTTAAAAGATTCCCTTGCACACATTGTTGATTTACCAGAAGATTACGGGGAATTCGTGAACCTTGTTGTAAAATTAGATCACCGTTTGAGTGAAAGAAAAGGTGAAAAACCTAAAACAGATTTTAAACCGATTGTGCTTAAGTTAGAAAAGAAAGACAAAGTTTCAAAAACAACTGAACCTATGCAGATAGGTGGTCTTAGAGGTCCACTCTCACCTGAAGAAAAGGAACGCTGTAAAAAGGAAAGACTGTGTATATATTGTGGAAAAGGAGGGCATTTTGCCAAATAGTGCAATGTTAAACCAAAGAAAAGGGTGGCCTCAATCACACAAGCTGATTCGGGAAACTAAGTTCCTCAAAGAAAGCCGAGGTCGTTTCTTTGAGACACTCGATTAAAAAGATCTCAAAAGAAGTCCCTAATATTAACAAAGGAATAGCCAGAAATATGATGATTTAATGAAAAAACACATATTCTTTCCATTTTAGTGGATTCATGGGCTACAGGAATTTTTTTTGATATTACTCTAGCTAAAAAGTTGAACATTCCTCATATAGCTAAAGAAGAACCTGAACTGGTAAGAGCAGTTGGTGGTTTGGCCCTGTCCTCAGGTTTAATTTGTTTTCTTACTATACCCTTAACTGTAGTAAGTGAGAATGAACATACAGAACACATAACTTTTGATTTGATCGACACACCTGCTTTTTGGGTTATTCTTGGTATACCCTGGCTCGAGAAACATAATCCCAGAATTGATTGGGTTAAAATAACTGTAAGTCTAGATTCTGTCTTTTGTAGAAATCATTGTTACCAAGAAGCTAAGGAGCCTATATATCCCCTGCAGTGTGCAGCTACTCAACTAAATGAGAATATGTTACCTAATGAGTATCAAGACTTTGAAGATGTCTTTGATCCAGTACAGGTAACTCAACTTCCCCCTCACAGAATTGATGACTGCAGAATAGACTTAATACCAGGAGTGCCATTACCCTGCAGCCGTATTTACACCCTCGCAGAACCAGAAAATCAGTATTTAAAAGATTACCTCAATGAGCTACTAGAAAAGGGGTTTATTCGCCATTCAACGTCTCCTGTTTCCTCTCCACATTTTTTTGAAGCTAACAAATCTTGAGATTTGAGAGCGTGCATAGATTGTCGCCTGGTTAACAAGGCCACAATCAAGAACCGTTACCCTCGACCATTAATCCCTGTCTTATTAGACCAGGTGAAAGGGTCAACTATCTATACCAAATTAGACCTCCGTGGTGATTATCACCTAATTCGAATGCGGGAGGGCGACAAGTGGAAAACCGCATTTTGTTCCAAATTCGGATTGTTTGAATATACTGTAATGCCTTTGGGCTGTGTAATGCCCCAGAAGCATTTCAGTATTTTATAAATGAAGTTTTCCATGATCTTTTAGATACATCTTTGTTATCGTCTACATAGACGACATACTAATCTTTTCTAAAACAGAAGAACACGTGTTACATGTTCGAACGGTTCTTCAGAGACTAAGAGAGCATTCATTATTTGCTAAAATTGAGAAGTGTGTGTTCCATGCCCGATCAGTTGAATTTTTAGGATACATCTTGTCACCTAAAGGAAAAGAAATCAATCCTAAAAAGGTAAAAGCAAAAACTAATTGGCCAACCCCAACTGCAGTGAAAGAGGTTCAAAAGGTTTTGGGTTTGCCAATTTCTACAGACGCTTTATATCACACTTCTCTAGAATCGTGACACCAATCAGGCAATTGTTAAAAAAAGGTCAAACTTTTAAATGGAATGATGAAGCAAACAAGGCCTTTTTAAGAATTAAAAAAGGCCTTTAACTCTGCCCCAGTGTTTACACATCCAGACCCTGATCAGCCATTCATAGTTGAAGCAGATGCTTCCCAAACTGCAGTGAGGGGGTTTAATGCAAAAAGATCCTAAAACCGGATATCTTCATCCTTTGGCTTACTTTTCACAGAAATTGTTACCAGCTGAACAGAATTACACCATAGCTGAATGTGAATTATTAGCAATAAAGGATGTTCTCACTGAATGGAGACATCATTCGCTGGGGGCTAAACATACTGTTACAATATATGCTGATCATAAAAATGTACAATTTTTTACATCAATTAAAGCTTTAACACCACGGCAAATGAGATGGTTACATCTTTTTTGTGAATTGACTTTATTATATACTTTATATAAATGTATATTACATATAGACCAGGACAGAAATAATTACTTCCTGATACTCTCTCTCGACTACATGACAATGATTCACAAAAGCCAAAGAAGGTTGCACAGAATATTATCCTAGAGGATAGAATAATTGCAGTCACCCAATCTGATCTCTTTTTGAAAGAAGTTGAAACGGAATCTAAAGAAATGCACAGAGATACTTGGTTACAAAAAAAAACATAACTCAATTTCTGATGGACTCTTGTTTTATAAAGAAATACTCTTTATTCCATCTGAAAAACAAAGATTACAGATTATAACTTGGAATCATGATTCCAGTCTATCAGGTCATCCTGGTATGCAAAAGACAATTGAGTTGTGTTCCGGAAATTTTTGGTGGTGATAGGTTTCATTTTCCGGTGCCCCACCCATTAACATTTACATATGCAAGTTAGCATCATGTGTCTAACTAACGAAATATATACTTATGCCTTTACGTTATTTTTACTCCTCATGTGATTATTCATTTATGCATGGGGTGATATTCAGTTTCCTTAGCTTAGCTTGTGTGCCTCCATTTTGAGTATTCCTCTGTGCCAGCGAGTCGCACTCGCTCATTCCCCCTCCCGTAGGAATAGAAAAACCCTAATGCAGCCGTTTTTCGTTTCTCAGCTAGCTGTGGCCGAAACTAACAAGTTCCTTATCAGTAATGTTCTCATGCACCAGAGACGCTGAGGCCCGGCTCCGCGGCCTTGGGCAGAGATATCCAAATGTTGCCTTTGCAGGTGTAGATGCTTCTTGTATGATGCCATTGTTCCTCTCTCTGGGGTTCAGTATTTTTCTAGAAGGGGCGTGTTTTGCTTCGCTGTACCATGTTATAATGTATTGCTGTGATGACATGAGTTAGTCCTCTCGGTGCACTCTTAGGGGTGAGGTCGGACAGGGCCCTCTCATATGGGAGTTTGTGGCCTAATAAAATACCTTGTTTATTCTTCTCCACTGTCCGGCTGACTTCTTACTGAGTAACTATAGGTGAGTGTGTGTAAGGGTTGCGATTGCTATGTTAGCAAGCAATGAGGCAAAACCACAGAGGGAAGTATAGTGGTACTGGGGAATTTATTAAAGTCAATACGATAACAGAACTGTAGGTCAAATGCAAAGTAGTTTTCCGTCAGGCCAGGGTTCCCGGTTGGTACGTCTGTAGGAGGATCTTCTTACTCCCAGGGGGCGTTGCGCGGAAAGGAAAAGAAAGAAAGAAAATGCCACATTACTGGACTGCGTTGTTTATCTGACACGTGGAGAGGGTAGGGTAGGGGCGTGAGGGGGATCACCAGGGACCATCACCTTTTGTCGTGTTTCTCTACCAAGGCGGCACCTTATGCACTCCCGTCCCTTAGTCACTCCCACCCGCCCCCTTAACCGTTTCCTCCCTCCGACTGAAAGAGTCCACGTATACGAGCTCGTACCTTGCGGTGCCACACTTCTCCAGGTGAAGTGTGGCTGGGCGAAGCGTGGTTCCGTTGGCCTCCTGGCTCCCCTGCTGTCGGTCTCTCCCCATCTCCTGCTTCAGTCTCCTCGAGCAATCCGGTTCCGGGTTCCTTCCGTCCAGCGGCGAAGACGTCCGATGCTTCCTGTGCTGCTCCGGCGTTCGCGCCCTCCTGTTCGAAACCTCGCGTTATCAGCGTCGACGTGGAAGAAGATTGGACATCAGGGTACGACGTCACCGATGAAGGCCCCGCCCCCGGGTAAGCCCAGGCGGCCATGGAAGGTGCATGAACATCCTGTGTGTGTCGAGGCGGAAACGAAGAGGGACAAACATCAGCAGCAGAGTCGTGGCAGGTAGGAACCCCCTGACACATCCCCCCCCCAGGATTTCCCCGATCGGGGGAAAGAGGAAACCGGGACAAGAAGTCAGCGTTGCCCTGATCACGACCCTTGCAGTGTCGAACTTCAATCTGAAAGGGCTGGAGAGCAAGAAACCACCGAAGGATGCGGTCATTGTGGCCACGGTTGCGTTGTAGCCAAGTCAAAGGGGCATGGTCCGTATACAGGACAAAAGGACGACCCTCCAGATAGTACCGGAGTTTTTCCACACTCCAGCGGACAGCCAAACATTCTTTTTCAATGGTGGAGTAAGCCTGTTCTCTGGGGAAGAGTTTACGACTGATGAAAAGAACCGGCCTCTCGAGTCCATCAGAATCCTCCTGGGAAAGGACAGCCCCTATACCCACCCCAGAGGCATCAGTCTGAAGAATGAAAGGCTTCCTATAGTTAGGCGAAACCAGAACAGGTGAAGTCGTAAGGACAGTTTGTAAGGCCTGAAAGGCGGTCGACTCCTTAGGACCAGGGGCCAGTAGCCTTGGGGACGACTGCGTCTTCTTCAAAAAGTCCGTGAGAGGACTGGCCAATTCAGCGAACTGTGGAATGAAGCGCCTGTAGTAACCCACTAAACCCAAGAAAGCCCTCAACTCCCTCTTGGTTTTGGGATAGGAAAGGTCCACGATAGCCTTTACTTTCTCAGTCTGGGGTTCAATCAGTCCATTGCCCAGCACGTACCCCAAGTACTTAACCTTTTTGAAGGCTACTCGGGTTTTCTTGGCATTAATGTGGAACCCCGTGGTGCGTAGACTAGAGAGTATGTTCTCAAGATGTTCTTTGTGCTCTTCCCACGTTTTACTAAAGACAACAATGTCGTCCAAATAAGCGGAAGAATACTGCTGGTGTGAGGATAGTACTGTGTCCATTGCTCTTTGGAATGTGGCCGGTGCTCCATGGAGGCCAAAGGGAAGAACAGTGAAGTGAAAATGGCCTGAGGGGGTGGAGAAGGCCGTTTTCTCCTGATCTGCTGGGTGTAGGGGAATCTGCCAATAGCCCTTGGTGAGATCGATAGTTGTAATGTATTGTGCCTCACCAAGACGCTCCAGCAGTTCATCCACACGAGGTAGTGGATAAGCATCCTGTTTTGAGACCCTATTGACAGCTCGAAAGTCAATACAAAAACGGATACTGCCATCCGGTTTGGGAACATGAACAACCGGAGAACACCAGTTGCTTTTCGAGGGTACAATTACTCCAGAACGTAACATCTGGTCGATTTCGTCCTGAAAGGCCTGTCTTCTGGCCTCCGGGATCCTATAGGGTTTTTGTTTCACTACAGTCCCCTGGGGAGTGGGAATCGTGTGAACCGCTATGTTGGTTTTCCCGGGCTGGTCAGAATAGACATCCTTGTATCGGAGAAGCAGGGCCAGTATCTCTTCTTTTTGAGTCTCCGTTATTTCAGGGTTGACAGGGGTGTTGTGCACCGTATGAGGGACGGCCTCAACAGTTTGTACCGACTGGGGAGGTTTTCCCAACCATTTTTTTAGGAGGTTGATGTGGTACATTTGGGTCTTATTCCCTTTTACGCGCAACACATATGTGGTCTTTCCTATTTTCCGGAGAATCTCAAAAGGTCCTTGCCACTCTTTCTTGAGCTTGTGTGTAGAGGATGGCAACAATACTAAAGCCCAGTCACCCACATCTAATTCCCTCCACTTCTTTCCCCTATCGTAAAAGGTCTTTTGCTTCTTTTGGGCTACAGCTAGATGTTCATGGGCCAGCGTTCTAAGTTTATGGAGCCTCGACTGGAGTTGTCGTGTATAGTCCAAGAGAGCCTCGGCCTCTTGAACTCCCTCCTTTTCCCAACTGTCCTTCGTAATCTCCAGTAATGTCCTGGGAGCACGACCGAACAGCAACTCAAACGGGGATGTACCCAGGCTAGCTTGTTTTTGGCTTCGAAGGACAAAAAGGGCTAAAGGCAACAACTGGTCCCAATTCTTACCATTCCCGGACAGAAGCTTCTTCAGCGTTAGTTTTAGACTACCATTATATCGCTCGACTAGGCCATCTGTCTGGGGATGGTATACAGAGGTTTTGATATGCTTGACTCCCAGTTGTTTACATACTTGTGCCATTAGCCGTGATACAAAGGGGGTTCCTTGGTCAGTAATGATTTCCCGAGGAAAGCCCATTCGGGAAAAGACTTCTACGAATTTCTGAGCGATGGCTGTAGAAGTGGCTGCTCTGAGAGGGAAGGCCTCAGGGTACCGAGTGGCATAGTCGACTAAGACTAGAGCATACAAATGTCCCCGTGTCGACTTCGGTAAGGGCCCAATAAGGTCCATTCCTACCCTATCAAACGGCTTTCCGATGATGGGTAGGGGGTTCAATGGAACCGGTGGGGGAACGTAAGGATTTCTTCGCTGGCAAATTTGACACTCCTGACAATAACGTTGTATCTGTGCGTATACTCCAGGCCAAAAGAAGTGTTTTAGAATAGCCTGTCCTGTCTTTTCTGCCCCTGAGTGGCCTGCCAACAAATGTGCATGTGCAAAAAACAGTATTTGGTCTCTGAAGTCGACAGGAACTAAGAGTTGTGGGGTGTCATCGGGTTTGGCTAACCTGTACAACAACCCGTTTTTCTCAATAAAGGTGGGGAAGGTTCTCTGTGAAGGGTCTTGACTGGAGCGGGCGATTTGCCAAGCATTGGAAAGCGTAGCGTCATTCAACTGCGCTGTTCTAAAGTGTGTATCTCTAGCCCAGGGCTCAGGAACAAGCAGCGCATTTCGTGGACCGGTTTGCAAGGCATCCTTTAACAAGGCAGAAAATCCCGGGTTATCAGTGCCTATGATCACGGGCTCCGGCAGAGAAGGCATAACTCCCACCACTACTTCCGTTACAGTTCCTGCAGCAGTACACAAACTAACAGTGGCTAGGGGATATTCCCTAACGTCCCCATGAACACAGCATATATGTACAGTTTTTCCCGCCATTAAACACGAGGGAGGTACTAGTTCTTGGCGTACAACCGAGTGTTTACACCCAGAGTCTAGGAGGGCCCTTACTACCTTCCCGTGTATGGTGACACTTACGTAAAATACCGGTCCAGTTTCTTCTGCAAAGAGAAGAGAATACGGTGCCTAACTGACATCCATGGGTTCTTCCTCCCTTTCTTTTGGTTTTTTTCTGCAAAACCTCGCTATGTGTCCCCACTCTCCGCAATCGTAACATTGAGGACCAGGAGTAGGTTGTACCTCAGGCTTGGGATAGCGTGGTCGCTGAGGCTCAAACAGAGGTTTTACAAACTTTTTCTCGACTCTCGCTGGTACGGGTTTCAGAGGTTTTTCCGGTTCTTTCACCGGGGGTCGACCCTGAGCGCGGGCATAAGATGTGGCCATTTCAATGGCATGTTCGAGAGTTAGTCCTGCGTGCTGTTTCAACCAGCGTTGTGTGCCATAAGGGAGTGCCTCTAAAAATTGTTCGAGGTAAATTTTATTCATTACATCGTCTATGTTACCTTCCTGCGGTTTCAACCAGAGGTCTGCGGCTGCTTTTAGTTTGTAAAACAGAGTTTTAGGAAGATCTCCGGGGGTGCCACGTTCCTGTCGGAATTTGAGTCTGTGAGTCTCTTCATCAACACCCAACCGATCCAAGATATATTTCTTTACGACGGCATACACTGCAGTGCCGTCTCTATTGACCGTCTGGTAAGCGGATTGGGCTTCACCAGTTAGCAATGGTGCAAGATAGAATGGCCACCTATCCCCCGGCCAAGCACTGGCTCTGGCAGCTCTTTCAAAGTTGAGGAAGAAAGCCAAAGGATCGTCACCCGGAGTGAATTTTTGTAGTGGGACAACGGGACCAGGGGCGTTTGTTCTGCCTTGTCCCAACACAGCCAAAAGTTGATTCTGTCCCTCAGCCAATTTCACCAGGTTATCAACTTGAGCCTGTATGGCGTTAGAAAACGTTGTGCGGTCAGTATCAGCCTGAGTAGCGGTCTGGCCTATTGCCCACTCGAGTTTACTCTGGGCCTCTTTCATTTGCTGTATTAAGGCTTCCATCTTGTATCAGAGGACGGTTCAAAAGGGCAATCCTAGTCACGGCACCACTTGTAAGGGTTGCGATTGCTATGTTAGCAAGCAATGAGGCAAAACCACAGAGGGAAGTATAGTGGTACTGGGGAATTTATTAAAGTCAATACGATAACAGAACTGTAGGTCAAATGCAAAGTAGTTTTCCGTCAGGCCAGGGTTCCCGGTTGGTACGTCTGTAGGAGAATCTTCTTACTCCCAGGGGGCGTTGCGCGGAAAGGAAAAGAAAGAAAGAAAACGCCACATTACTGGACTGCGTTGTTTATCTGACACGTGGAGAGGGTAGGGTAGGGGCATGAGGGGGATCACCAGGGACCATCACCTTTTGTCGTGTTTCTCTACCAAGGCGGCACCTTATGCACTCCCGTCCCTTAGTCACTCCCACCCGCCCCCTTAACCGTTTCCTCCCTCCGACTGAAAGAGTCCCCGTATACGAGCTCGTACCTTGCGGTGCCACACTTCTCCAGGTGAAGTGTGGCTGGGCGAAGCGTGGTTCCGTTGGCCTCCTGGCTCCCCTGCTGTCGGTCTCTCCCCGTCTCCTGCTTCAGTCTCCTCGAGCAATCCGGTTCCGGGTTCCTTCCGTCCAGCGGCGAAGACGTCCGATGCTTCCTGTGCTGCTCCGGCGTTCGCGCCCTCCTGTTCGAAACCTCGCGTTATCAGCGTCGACGTGGAAGAAGATTGGACATCAGGGTACGACGTCACCGATGAAGGCCCCGCCCCCGGGTAAGCCCAGGCGGCCGTGGAAGGTGCATGAACATCCTGTGTGTGTCGAGGCGGAAACGAAGAGGGACAAACATCAGCAGCAGAGTCGTGGCAGGTAGGAACCCCCTGACAGTGTGGTAAGTCACTCGGGTGGATTTGAGCCACGCTTATCAGATGGCGCCCGAACATGAACCCCGCTTATAGGATCTTTCTCACCCGTAAGTGGGTAGAAGAAGACCGGGGACCCTCTGGTCGGCACAGTGGGTCTGGGTACCCCCTTTGATGCCGAGCTTGGTTCTCGCAGCGCTGCCCCACCCTGCTGATCGGGAGAGGTCCCGGTTTGGGATCCTGTGCCGGGGTCCGGAAGGCGGAACTTTGGAGCTGACTGTGTTGGTCCTGGCAGCCGGAGGTGGAGAACGGTAGAGGTCGGTACCGCGTACGGAAGGTGAGTGGTCCGACTGTTGCTTGAAGGAGCTGGGTTTCTCCGAGAGACCGGTGTGTCTTTAACGGTTGGAGGAGCCGGTGCGCTCCTGGGGCTAGTGTGCTCCGGGGAACTCAGAGTGCGAGTGGTGCTCTGACAGACTTGGCGGAGGTTGGGTGTACGTTGTTGGGGTCATCCGACCGGGTGGTACTGCGGTGGAGGCGTGGCTCATTGCGGGCAGATTCAGGGACTCACCCGAACCCAAGCGTGTGTGGTTCGTTGGGAGCGGGTCCTGGGTCTCCCGTGGTAAAGTGCGCAGCAATCTGTAGTGCCGCTCGGGTTGTGGATGTGCTCTCCAACCTCAGAACAGTTAGTGTACTGTTCGGTCTGCGGTACCCCAGGACTTGGTCGACGGGCCTTGTCCCATCTTGACAACACTTGTTTGGCAGGATTTTGACGTATAGGATATATGTGTGGTTTGGTTTTGATGTATAAAATATATGTATGTACGTGTTAGGAGCGATTGTGCAGTGGGAGATTATTGAGTAGATGCGAGAGAGCTTGTGATAGGGTGTAATTCCGTTGGTGTGAAGATGCCGTGTTTCCGTAAGTTGCGGTGTTTCGGATGCTGCTGCCGCGCCTCAGATGCTAGGCTGGCTGAAAGCCAACCCGCCCCGGTGGAGAGCTCCCCGAATTTTGATAGGTATGTGAAACATGGATTGACCCCGATTTTGTTTAATGCTGTGTGGCATAAATATACGAAGAACAATGTGGATTTGCAGTGGCCATTGACGGGCTCTTTTGATGTAGCAAAATTAGACTACTTACAAGACAGACTGTTTGCTAGGCGTAGTCGTCAGAGCATGTTTGATTCATTACGGATATGGCAGAAGGAAGTGAGAGAGCGTCAGTTGAGGGAGGAGAAGCAGGCCCTGAAGAGAGCGGCGCAGACGATGGCACAGAAAGCGCGGGAACACACAAAGAAAGTGAACGAACAGCAGATTGAGCGCGCAGACAGGCAGTTTAGGTTACAGGAAAATAAAAGTTATGTGGGGAGGGAGGAAGATCAGGATGAGGTGGAAGACATCTTGAATACTCGGCCCCCTCCCCCCTATGCCCCGCAGTCATTGTATCCCACGCTGCCAGCTTCGGCTTCTTCTGGTGGGGTTTTGGATCCACAAGCGAGTGCTCCCCACTTGTCCGGCGTGTCGTCTTCTGCCTCCCCATCATTGCCTGCGCCCTTTGTTTCTTTGCTTGCGGCAAGTTCACCCACTCCCTTTCAGTTTCCCTCCGCACTTCCCGCTGTCTCTGCTAGTGCTACTCCCAGTCATGGGTTGTCAACACAGAATAGAGGTATGGGGAGTGGGTTGCTCTCTCAGGTGCGAAAACTGCTTACGCGCTCTACAATTGGCTTAGATGAAAAAACGGTGGTGGCTAATCAAGCTTGTCAGTGGGCCAGGAATAATATTTATTCGTTTGAAGACATTTGGTCCGCAATGAAAGATTATGAACCTCTGAAGCAACAGCATGCTTTGTGGCATATGTCGACGACGTTGATAACGCTATGGGAACAGGGGTATGGAGGAGCGGCACCCGCAATTCTACATGACATAAAGAATGGAGCTTATAGGGCTAACACTGGGGTACAGGAGGTGATGCGAAGTTTAAGATCCTTGTTGGAGTATAGAAATGAACTACCATCTGCAGGTACACCCCATTTTCCTGGGATACACCCAATGCCTGAGGCACATCCAATTTTTCACCCCGAAGCCCCCGAAGTGATAGATCCGGTAACAAATGCTGTCACTAGGGCTCGTGTAGACGCTCACTTCCAAGAACAGTGGGTGTATACGCCATGGAAGAGGAGTGAGGTATTAGCTCTGAAAGCTCAGTTGCCCGACTCCAGGAAAAATCTGACTGCCTATTATAAAGAATTGACAGAAGCAGCATCCTCGACTGTTATGACTTTAGCGGACATTTAATTATTTTTTGGATTGTTAGTTCCAGTGGATGTATGGAGACAGGTGAAGGGCACTGATCACGCGGAGGAACTAGGTGGTACCTGGGTGGAATTGCAGGATTGGGATAAGGAGCGAAAGCCGGGGGAGAAGCCGGGGTGGATTATTAAGTATATGCATTCTCTCATCCCCCCAAAGAAGGTAGACTGGGATAAGTTGACAGCCTGTAGATAGAAAAAGGATGAAGTTGTCTCTGATTTTTTTACTCGGTTTGAGGAGACTTTTATGGATTTCAGTGGACAGGACATTTCACAGGATGGAGGGTTACGACTTTTCGTTAACAGGTTCGTGATGAACCTGTTACCGGAAATATCGGCTAGGTTGCAAGCGTCGGAGAGTACGTGGACGACGTCCACTCCCTCTGGCATTTTAAGCATGGCTCAGTATTACAAACATAGAGAGAATGAGAGCAAGGATAGACAGGAGAAGGAGGTCAAGGACTTGAAGACTAGGGTGTTTTTACAGCAGGTGTCTAGGGGTCGAGGTCGAGGTGCCTCCCCTACAGTAGCGGAACGAGGGGGAAGTGGTTCCGGAAGGGGTGAGAAGAGAGAACGTTTGGGTCAGAATCAGTGTGCGAAGTGCAAACAGGAAGGGCATTGGTGGAGAGACTGCCCGGAGTTTCAGTCGAAAGCGGAGCGAGGCAGAGGACGAGGTCGAGGTGATTTTCGAAGAGATGACGGGAAGTCTGATAGTGTAAGGAGACCAGGAGGAAATTGTTTGACGGAAATAGGGATCGACAACACTTTCAGAGGGAAGGTGGACAGTATTACAATGATGACTACACAATGGATGACTTGACAGGATTTTCTCATAACTAGGACAGCGTAGGACAGAGCGAGGGACCAGTTTCTGTGGATGTTGATCACCGGGGACCCTATGTAACTGCGGATTTGTTGGGGTCCCCTCAAATTTTTTTAGAGGATACGGGTGCTACAAAAAGTTCAGTGGCACGTCCTCAGGTCCCAGGGGCGGCTCTGTCTGGCAAAAATAATGTCTCCGTAGGGTTTTCAGGTACTCTAGTGATTAGCCCCTTCTCTAAGCCTCTTGCCCTAATGATAGGCCCATTTACTGTTGACTCTCCTTTCCTCTTGACATCAAATTGTGGTGAGAATTTGTTGGGTTTGGATTTGTTGAAGAGATTGAATGCCACTATTTATTGTTCACCAGATGGTGTGTACATCACATTAGGCCCCACTGTTGTGCGTGCGCAACAGTGTTTTTCTAAAGATGAGCCCTTGCCGGTGGAATTTAGTGAGATCCCCGAGAGTCTGTGGGCAAACAGTGATACTGATGTGGGAAAAGTGGATATTGCCCCTGTGTCCATCAAGGTTAAGGTTGGAGCCCGGTTACCGAGGATACCACAATATAAGATCTCTAGAGATGGTGAGAAGGCTCTTTTGCAGATTTGATTCGATCAAGGGTTGTGGAGGAAACGGACTCTAACAGGTGTAATAGTCCTATCCTCCCGATCCTTAAAAGACAGTCTGCTGATGCTAGTGATGATGCCCCTGATGTTTACAGATTTGTGATTGATTTGCGTCATATTAACAAAGTGGTTGAGCCCCAGTATCCAGTAGTTTCCGAAATTACTACGATTTTAACGATGATTCCCCCATCGGCAAAGTATTTTTCTGTCTTGGACCTGAAGAATGCTTTCTTCAGTATTCCCGTGCATGAGGATAGCCGTTACCTCTTCGGATTCTCATTGGCTGGCCGCAGTTTTAGATTTTGTAGAATTCTTCAAGGCTATACAGAGAGCCCCAGCATTTATAGTCAAGCATTGAAAGCTCAACTGGATGATTTAGAACTCCCCGCAGGCAATGTTCTATTACAATATGTGGATGACCTTCTCATTGCATCAGACACCGAGGATGGCTGTCGGGATGCTACGGTTAAATTGTGACATCACTTGGCTAATAAGGGACACAAGGTGTCCCTTCCTAAGTTCCAGTACTGTCAAAAGGAGGTAACCTACTTAGGTCATCTCCTATCGAAGGAGGGGAGAAGGTTGACACCGGAGCGCATAAAGGCGATAACTAACATGGCTGTACCTATCACGCAGCAAGAGGTGCGCGCGTTTTTGGGCATAACATCGTATTGTCGCCAGTGGATACCCAATTATGCCTTACTAACAAAACCCCTACTGTATCTGACTACTAAAGAGGTGCGCGAACCCCTACCCTGGACCCCGGCATGTCAAGAAGCTTTTGAGTCACTAAAAACAGCTTTGTGTTCTGCACCTGTTTTGGGAACTCCTGATTACCAGAAGCCTTTTGTACTCTATGTGCTTGAGACGGAAGGTTGCGCGTTCTCTGTCTTAACACAATGTTTTGGTGGGAAACAGAGACCTTGCGCTTACTTCTCTGCTATGCTTGACAATGTGGCAAGAGTGCTGCAGAGCTGTCTACGAGCTACAGCGGCTGATGCGGTCTCTATTAGACAATCGGCAGGGCTTGTGTTGGGTTCAGATCTCACAGTAATGGTACAGCAGGCTGTGGACATTCTATTGAACAGAACACAGACGCAGCACCTAACTAGTGCTCGTCTTACTGGGTATGAAATGACTTTGTTCGCACCCCATGTCACGATAAAAAGATGTGCCACTCTGAACCCAGCCACGTTGCTACCCATCCCATCAGATACAAAGGACGATGAAATACACAATTGTTTGCTTCGGACAGAGGAAGAGACGAAAGGGAGAATTGACTTGACCGACACACCCCTAGACGATCCTGATGGGGAACTGTATGTTGACGGGTCTTATTTTAAACTTGTAGATGGTACGTCGACGGCAGCATATGCAGTTACGACATTAGAGACAGTAGTGGAGACTTCTAGGATTCCATATCATTCGGCCCAAGCCGCATAAATAATAGCCTTGATGTGAGCGTGAGTTGAGTGAAGGACTGGATGTGAATATCTACACTGACAGCCAATACGCCTTCGGCGTGGCTCATAGTTATGGGCGACTGTGGGCAGAACAGGGGTTTTTGACATCACATGGACAGAGGATTCAGCATGGCCCATTGATATTATGACTACTGGCAGCATTGACGCTACCCAGACGACTAGCTGTGATAAAGTGTAGTGCACACAAAGCGGGGGTTGATGATGTAGGATGGGGAAATGCGTTCGCAGACCAGACAGCTAAGGAGACAGCTAGGACGAAACTCCCACGAATGTTTGTGGCAGGAACAGCTAGATGGGTACCAGATGTTAATATGTTTGCAGATACTGTGCAGAGCGTGAAGAACATACAAGAAAAGGCAACTGAGGATGAATTGAGGACATGGAAGGATGGTGGGGGGTCGATTGGACTCTGATGAATGTTGGACGGATGTGACAGACAAAAGACGATGGTTACTCCCAGACGCATATGTCCTCCCAGTGGTGACAATGGCTCATGAGCCAGCACATATTAGTGCCAAGGGTATATGCAAATTATTAGACCCAGTGTGGAGCAACAAGAATATTCCTAAAGTGGCTACTCATTTAGTGCAACAGTGCATGGTATGTTTAAGGCATAATCCAGGAAAAGGAACACCTGTCCCAGTGGGCAACTTCACCCCCCCCTTCTTTCCCTTTTGAGGTAATTCAGATGGACTATATTGAAATGGAAAGGGTTAACAACCTCAAATATGTCTTGGTGGTTGTATGCTCTTTTAGCAGGTGGGTGGAGGCTTTCCCAACAAAAGATTGCACGGCCATTTCTACAGCTAGGATGTTGATAAAGGAGTATTTCTCCCGCTATGGCCTACCCCGAGTGATCTGGAGTGAGAATGGCACATCCTTTAATGCTGAATTGATGAAACAGATATGTAAGGGTCTGCAGATTTCTCAAAAGTTCCATGCAGCCCAACACCCTCAAGCCGAGGGTCTAGTGGAAAGATTTAATGGAACACTCAAATTGAAGATGGCCAAAATACAGGAGAGTACAGGACTCCGTTGGCCAGATGCCCTTCCCTTAGCTTTACTTTCCACCAGAGTGACAGTTAATTCCAAAACGGGTGTCTCCCCTCACGAGGTGGTTTTTGGCCGCCCCGCGAATGTCTGGGGGGTACCGAGACCAAAATGTTTTTCAGAGATTAAGTACCCTCTGTTGATAGACTATTTGTATGCTTTGACTAAAGATCTTCGTTCTATTCATCAGCAGGTAGCAGACACCCTGAAGCCGTTGCCGGAGGAGCCCGGACATGCCATACAACCCGGGGACTGGGTTGTGGTGAAGAAGTATCAACGGAAGTCTCGCCTGGAACCAAGGTGGTCGGAGCCGAGGAAGGTGCTCCTGACCACCCGCACCGCACTTCGAGTTGAGGGTCGAAAGGCGTGGACGCATGCCTCTCATGTAAAGAAGGTTCCACTGCCATTACCGTATGACAAATGGGTGAGAGACGGCGTTGCTGACCAAGAGTGTGAAGTGATACCAAGATACACACCTTTCTCTGATGCTTCACTGAAGGGAGAGGAGCTGAGTACAGTAAAGAGAAAGAAAAAAATTGTTGTAAGCTCCGAGGTTCCCACTGAGAAAAGTGACCAGACATCAGAGGATGCAATCCTTGCCAAAGACCTCCCCATTCTGTTCACAGATCCTGAAGTGCGAGGGAGCACTCATTATAATCTGCGGCCCAGAAAGGAGAAAGGCATGAGGGACTGAGCACTGGAAGAAGGGCTTAGAAAGGGCGCTGGACCTGGAAGAGGTGTGGATAATATCTCACAGAATAGTTTAGTGATAGGGATGGACTGGTAAGAGCCCTGGTGTTTGGCCGAAGATTCTGTTTAACGAGACATTAGAGCTGTGTCTGGGCCAAGATTAGTGCTTCTGGGTTGCTGCAGCTGTGCGACTCCAACGAGGGATTAGGGAATGAACAATAGAAGTCTACCTGTGAGACTTTAATGGACACAGGGACGAAGATCCCTTTTTAAGGGTTGAAGAACCCCTCTGGCCGGTTTTGGAGTGCCTGGGACTATTTTTCTAGTTTAGTTTTCTTTTTGATTTTTAGTTAAGGAAATGTACCCCTTTGGCCGTCCCGTCCTCGATGAGGAGCAGCCTTTCGCAGCTCCTCATAGACCAGAGCCTGATTCCCCATGGTTGGCTTTACCACGTAAAGGAAAAATAGTGGCCATCATAATACTGCCTATTGCATTTATTCTGGTCCTTGGAATATTGTTTTTTCTGAAAAAAGTCTATCCTGTACATGTGTTTGCTCCCACACCTTCTGCCATTCCCGAACATAACATGATTACTGTTGATTATGGTGAACAATGTTTACGCAAAGGTTATAGAGATAATGTTTTTATTAAGACTCTACATCATGCTCATGCAGTATATAATGTGACCGATTGTTGGGTTTGTGGGTTGTTACCTTCTGCTGCTTATAAAAAAGATTCCTGGCACTTCCCCTGACACCGGTGAATAGTTGTGTGGGGTGGTACACCTTGATTGGTATGGTGAAATATTTCCAGCAACCAGATTTTCTATCTCCCCGACTACCCAACAGAGGATCTACTATGACAATGCGGGTACGCCCTATGCCCACTTCATCTCTTGGACAGCTGTTTACTGACGGACGTTTTGACCAGACATTTTTGGAGACATGTTCGAAGAAAGTAGGGCGATTCATGACTCCAAATGACACTGACAAAGTAAGGGAGAGTTTTCTACAGTTAAATTCTTCTCTGTCCTATAGACACCCCCCAGTAACGAACGGTAGCAGTCATTCTTTGATGCCCTTAGCAGTTGTGGGGCCGTCACCATTCTTTTGTATAGTTGGGAGGGGTCCTATAAAGGTTGGGAACAGTTCTTGCAACGTGACTGCATCGATCCGCCTGCCTCTTAGTCCTTCTCTTGTCACGCCTCCCAATATTTACTTTGTCTGTGGAGACAATGGGTATCTGTGGCTGCCTGAGGGTTGGGGTGGAGTCTGTTACCTGGCCTATCTGCTTCCACCTGTGTATGTGGCACCCTCCGATTACCATAAGACTCATCGTAGGTTCACCAGTCCGCCAGAGCAGCGCATAAGGAGGGCACTCCAGGTTGAGGATGTAGATCAGACTGATACCTCTTTACAACAATGGACAGATTTTTCTAAGGGCTTACTGCCATTCTGGGGTCCGATATTTAACAGTAGGGCCATCCATAGATTATCGACGGTAATGGAGAAAGTAGTTAACACTGAAGCAGACATTGCTGCTAATATGTCTGTTGAGATGCAGGCTATGAGATTATTTACGATCCAAAAAAGGATGGTGTTAGACGTCATCCTTGCTGATAGGGGTGGAGCCTGCCGCGTCATCGGGACGTCTTGCTACGTATATATTCCTGATTTAGCCCCGACTGTTAACTTGGCGGTACAGAAACTTCATAGACTAGTGACTGAACTTCATCAGGACACTGGGACATGGTCACTACAGGGGTGGCTCTGGGGTGTTTTCTCCTCGTGGGGCTGGAAAATACTAATGGGGATTGCTAGTAGTGGGTGTGCTCCTGACATGCTACCTTTGCATTTACTGCCTTCCCCCTTGTTGCTCAATGTGTGCTAGCAATTTGCGGCCCTCCAGAAAAGTGACTGGTCAATATCCTGCTTCTACTGCAATTGAGCTTCCTGATATTCGTTGGTTGATGCTTATTGATGATGATATTTTTGATTGAAGTGTGCCCCGCCCTTAGAATGGAGTGTAAAGGCGCTACCTTTTTAGCTAATAAAGGCTACGCTCCAGTTAGCCAAATGATGCTAAAAGGAGGATCTGATAGGTTTCATTTTCCGGTGCCCCACCCATTAACATTTACATATGCAAGTTAGCATCATGTGTCTAACTAACGAAGTATATACTTATGCCTTTACGTTATTTTTACTCTTCATGTGATTATTCATTTATGCATGTGGTGATATTCAGTTTCCTTAGCTTAGCTTGTGTGCCTCCATTTTGAGTATTCCTCTGTGCCTGCGAGTCACACTCGCTCATTCCCCCTAATGCAGCAGTTTTTCGTTTCTCAGCTAGCTGTTGCCGAAACTAACAAGTTCCTTATCAGTAATGTTCTCATGCACCAGAGACGCTGAGGCCCGGCTCCGCGGCCTTGGGCAGAGATATCCAAATGTTGCCTTTGCAGGTGCAGATGCCTCTTGTATGATGCCATTGTTCCTCTCCCTGGGGTTCAGTATTTTTCCAGAAGTGGCGTGTTTTACTTCGCTGTACCATGTTATAATGTATTGCTGTGATGACATGAGTTAGTCCTCTCGGCGCACTCTTAGGGGTGAGGTCGGACAGGGCCCTCTCATATGGGAGTTTGTGGCCTAATAAAATACCTTGTTTATTCTTCTCCACTGTCCGGCTGACTTCTTACTGAGTAACTATAGGTGAGTGTGGTAAGTCACTCGGGTGGATTTGAGCCACGCTTATCAGTGGTAAACAATGAAAAAAGACATCCAAGAATATGTAAAAAGAATTCCCATTTGTGCACGTAATAAATCTCAACACATAGCCCCTGCTGGTCTTTTACAGCCCCTTCCAATTGCACCAACTCCATGGCATACTATTAGCCTTGATTTTATTACCGATATGCCAGTATCACATGGTTTCACAACTATTCTAGTTGTTGTAGATTTATTCTCAAAAATGGGTCATTTTATCCCTCTTCAGAAATTACCCTCAGCCAAGGAATTTTGTGATATATTCATTCAAAATATTGTCAAATTACATGGACTTCTGAGTAAAGTTATTTCTGATAGGAGCCCCCAATTCGTATATCCAAATTTTGGAAAAATCTATGTAAACAAATGAGAATTGAGGTGGCTCTGTCATCAGCTTTTCACCCAAAAACTGACAGTCAAACTGAGAAGGTTAACCAGTATATTGAACAATCTTTACGGTGTTTACTAGCTACCTTAACATCCCAATGGGACAAAGCATTACCACTAACAGAATTTGCGTTCAATAATAGCATACATTCAGCCTTGGTATGTTCACCTTTTTATTTTATGAATGGTTATCATCCATGATGTATTCCAGTACAATTTGCATCACATCAGGATATGATGCCAGCTGTATCTGAAAAAATCAAACAAATACTAGGTTTTCAGGAAAAAACTAGAGATTTCTTAGCCAAAAGTAAAGCGACCACTAAAATTCAGGCAGATGAAAGGAGATCCCCAGAACAAGCTTAAAATGTCGGAGATTTCGTCTGGCTATCCACTAGAAACATTCAATTAGATGGACCCAGAAAATTACAGCCCTATTTCATTGGTCCTTTCCCCATTCAAATGGTTTTAAATCCAGAATCAGTTAAATTATCATTGCCAGAGGAATATTCAATTCATCCAGTTTTCCATGTATCCCTTCTCAAACCCCATCATCCAGGAACCAGAAAAGATGATCCACCTCCTCCCATTATTATAAATAATCATCTGGAATATGAAGTAAATTGAATTCTAGATGCCAAGTGAATTAAAACAAAATGTACTATTTGAATGATTGGAAGGGTTATGATGCTAAGGAGAGGTCCTGGGAACCAGCATCTAATATTAATGCCCCAAGGTTATGTAGACATTTCCACGTTCGCTATCCTACTAAACCAAGACCTATTGATGTCCTTTGTGGGATAGAACTGTCATGGTTTCCATAACCCTCGCCACTGTTATGGCCCCTATTTAGTCAAATATGTCCTCCAAGAAGAAGTGAAAACCTATGTCTAGTTGTGCATGTAATAGTTTCTGTTATTATTATTTGTGGCATATAGAACGATTGAATCAAAAACTGTGACCAGATATAAAACGTAATAAGAGACGTTTTTCAAAATCCTTTTAATGACTTTATAATAGTGTGTGCTTAAAGTTATATGCCACTGAACTTAAAAATTGCCAATACTGTTATAATTGATTCACTTTAATTTTTTACCAGCACATTGGAATTAAACCAAACATGGGTGTTGAAGACTTGTAGTTCAGTTTGAATGAATTATTAATTTTATTAAATCAAACATGAAAACATTTGTTGATTATTTGTGACCATTTGTACACATTTTTACATCCCTACAAAAACATCCTGCTACACTTTTTTTTACAATGTACGCTACCACTTTTATATACATTCCACGACATTCATCCTTAATCCGTCTCCAAATTCCACATTCAAACACTCACTATCACACCAGAGAAAGCAGCACTTTATATACATAAATAATATTCATATCTTCTTATATACAAAAACCATAGCATAAAATAGTTTTGTTATTTGTGTTTTTGAGAAAAACAATGAAATCTATTTAGATGTCTTATGGTTAACAAACAAGCGGTCTACGCCTTTCGAACTCCTTATAGTTCCGGAGTTCTCATCAGGACCTCATAGCTGTGAAAAGAACAAAGACATGTGTTTGTAACTGAATCTAAATAGCCTATCTACTAAGCTGCCCCTTATACTTATGCTTCTTACCTCTTACTGTTGGAGCCTTTACACTCAGCTCACCTCGGAGCTCTGTAACAAACACATAAACCAATCACTACCGTTAATAATCAAACCTATTGAATTAAGAGCGATTTCATCACAAGTGACCTGAATCACATCTCAGTCGCAATCGTAAGGGGAAGTCAATGCTTCCTCTAATAAATGCAATTGCACTGTGCATAATCTGCTCTTATTGACACATAAACTCACTTTTAATCCACATGTTGTAGGGACTTCCACAGGTTGAAAAAAATAGGAAGTGGGGACCTGCAACGGAATAATACGTCCTTTTAGCTTGCCAGGTCTTAATTATACTAATTTGCATGCACGCACAAAAAATTATGAAAAATGTGGGAGCTGCATTGTGGACTTACTTGCTCGAAATGTTCTATGCCCACAGACAGTCAGAAGAAAAGAGGGGGGAAAATGGCTCCCAGCGTTTACTGCGAATGTAAACAAACATAATGGGGTTGGTGACTTCGGAGTCAATTCTACTCTGCTGCAGTTTAAAAATTTATGAGCCCGTCGTGTTTGACCCGAATAAGCTCTTACCTTTCTGGGGACCCTTATGGCGCGTCTAACTCTGGCCGGTATACGCTGCAAATTGCTCAGCTGTATGTGCGCGGTTGTTTACTTCCTGGGTTAAACAGGCTCCCAGACGTCAGGGGTAATCCTGGGAAATGTAGTTTAGTTCTACCGGCGCATTGCCCGTACTTCTTGTAATCAGCACAGTTCCCAATCGATCCACCAGTTTAATGTGATGCATGTCCTGGCTGACCCTGTGTATCATGCATTTAGCTGGCGCGCATTGTATTTCTTCATCAGAGTATGCGTGTTGATGACGCTTCCTGATTTATGGGGACTGACTTTCGTTCGAGCGATCATGGGAGATCTGGTCCGCTCGTATTGTGTGGTTCATGTACGCCCGTTGGTGGCGCGAAAACTGATGTTGCCAGCGTTATAATTTCAATCAGACTGGGTAGTGGATATAATGAATTTGATTACCTTGGTTGCCCTAACCTCAAAGTTTACATTGGTTAAATTGTAATTGCGTGCACACCCAAAAAACAGTGAAAGTCATTTTGAAGAAGTGTGGCTTTATTGACAACCTGCTTGGTTGACAATTTGTTTGATTTTATAGAAAAGGTGCATTTGTGTGGTTCGTGCACGCCCGTTGGTGGCACAAATGCTGGTGTTACCAACATTTTAATTTACATCGGGCTGGATGATTAATATCATGAATTTGAATACCCTATTTGCCCGAACTTTGAATTTAACATTGGTTAAATTATGATTGCGTGCAATCCAGGGAAACAGTGAAAGTCATTTTGAAGAAGTCTAACTTTGTTGGCAACCTGCTTTGTTGACTTGGTCAATTGGTTTGATTTTGTGGGAATCTTAATCTGTCAGCACAATATTGTGTATGATGTTCGGCATTTGATATTCGAATGAGTAGTTTGCTGGCACATGTGCATCGATTCTATTGTGGGGTGAAGGCATGGAGTTTAGCTCAGTTTGTACAGTTCAGTCATTTCGTTGAGGCCTTCTATCGCTGTATTGAACTTCACAATCAGCATCGCCTCTCTTTTTATAAATTTGGCATCTAGGTCTCCTCTGAAGTCACATTCCACCTTGGAGATAACTGTCCATTTCAGGTCTATCTCGGTGTGTTTCATCTATGCCAATGGTTGACTAAAGGCGCCGTCATTACATTTTTCTTGATCCTTGATTTGTGTTGCGTTATCCTTGATCTAACTTCCTGGTTGGTCTCACCAATATACAGTAAGTTGCATGGACATTTAATCCCATAGACTACGAACCTTGACTTACAGTTCGTAAAGGATTCGTGTTCCCAGGATATGTTGCCATATTTGAAGATATCACCTTCTTCCTTCGTAGCGCAGCATGTACAGGTTCCATATTTTTTGTGGCCCTTTACGGTTGGGAGTCCCAGATAGGATCTCATAGTTGCTTGTTCTCTTTGTGGAAGGGCGGCTCTTACCAGTTGATTGGCAATACTCTGATCTTTCCGAAATGCGAACAGTGGAATTTCTTTTAATGATGCATCCAGATTTTTTACCAAGTGCCAGTTGTTGCAAATTACTTTTTTGAATGCACTGGAGTTGGGACAGTACGTCGGAACGCACACCACTCTCTCCAATTCTTTTTTCGTCTTTTTTTCTAATAGACATTCCTGAGGTGTCCACCATGCCTGCTTTTTTGATCTTTTGACTAATTTTATTGGGTAACCTCGTTCTATCAAGTTGTCCATTAGTTTGGTGGCATGAATTTCATATTCGTCTTTGTATTGACAATTCCGTCTGATTCTCAAGAATTGACCTTTTGGCAAACTCTTCTTCAAGCTGCGCGGATGGTTGCTGGAAAAATGTAAAGAGTTATTACGGTCACTTTCTTTTTTGAAGAGTGTTGTTGCCAGGCCTACATCAGATGGATATACTTCCACGTCTAGGAAAGGCATTCGAGTTTCTGAGTAATTCATACTGAACTGAATCTCATGAGTGCGATTGTTTAACCAACCATGGAATTGGTTCAGATCTTCTTCATTTCCAGTCCACACAAAAAAGACGTCGTCTATGAACCGACTCCAGTTAGTAATCATTTGTCCATAGGGGTTATTTTGATAAATGAAAGTCTCTTTGTATTGTGCCATTAACAATATGGCCGGGGGGGAGGAGCTTCGCGGGCAACCAAGATGGCCACGTGAGCCAAGAGCTCCGAAGACCCTCCGATCCTTCGCACTGATCCTGCTATCTATCCTGTCCCACGACGGTGGGAATCAACGGCGAAGTCGGTGCTGAGGCGGCACCCGGTCTCAGACTGAAGATCCGAGCTTCCTGGACCGAATTATGCCGTCGTGAAGTTGGCGGGCACTACCGACGTCATTGACTGGTGTTGTTGGGACCGAGCAGTGGCCTGCCGCAGGATACCCCGTGTGGGCCTGCCACACTTGTTGGACCAGCTGGCCTGGGCGATCTCCTTCGTAACTTTCCTCGTGTCGTATTGGGGTCGCTTTGTATTGTGTGTCTCGCATCGACTGGAGGTGTTCTTGGTGGCCTGCCCCTCCCTCGGACTGTCCTGCCCTTGCTGTTCAACATGGCGGGCAGAGGGGATCCAGACAATGGGAAACCTCCGAGGGTCAGCAGGAAGCCGACCCAGTCCCAATCTACTATCCCGGAACGGTTTTCCCATTCAAAGGGATCGCCGGGCACGGCGGGCCACACTAAAGACTCGCAACGAGACATGTCCCCTGAAGATCCTGAATTCACACTCCGGGACGTGATGGGAGCCATTGCTGGCGTGAAGGCTGAGATGTATAGCCAACACGAGGCGCTGTCCAGCAAAGTGGATACCCTTAAGATCGAACTTAATCTCATTAGAGCCGACCTCGGCAAGACGAACGACAGAGTGAAGTCGCTCGACATCAAAACGTCGAGTCTGACCAACGACATGTCGGATGTACAGACCGAGGTACGGGACCTGAAGGCTGCTAATGGGGTGCTTGCTCACCGGCTTGACGATTTCGAGGGACGGGCCCGGCGCCAGAACGTTCACATTGCGGGTGTGCCGGAGGGAGCCGAGGATGAGTCAGTGTACTTGTTCATGGAAGAACTGGTGGTTAAGAACTTGGCACCGGGAGGACTGAGCAAGTTCTTTTCAGTCGAGAGAGCACACAGGCTGCCGGGTGGTCCACCAAAGTCGGGTGCATCCCCTCGCCCCATCATTGCAAGACTTTTCAACTATCGGGACCGGGACGCCATTTTGCAATCGTCGAGGAGCGGTGGCCCGCTGCGATTCCAGAACGCTGATATTAACTTTTTCCCTGACTTCACACAGGCCGTTCAGAAATGCCGGCAAGGCTTCATGGGTGTGAAGCGGCGGCTTAGGGAGATGGGGATGCGGTACTCCATGCTTTATCCTGCAAAACTTCGAATCGAGCATGGCAACCGGACAGTGTTTTTTGATCTTCCGGATGCGGCAGGGGAATGGTTGGACACTTTGCCTCAACGTCGGACCGAACCGGAGGACCAGACGGAAGGTGCAGCAGGAGGTCCAGGTTCCCAGGAATGAACGCTCTGCCTATGACTTTCTATCTGGGGGGGTTGCTGCGGTTGGCATCAAACTCGAACAATTGATTATTTTTCTTATTACTTCTGAACTTCTTAAGAAGGAGGGTGACGGGGGGGGATAGGATGTCTCCTTTCTCCTCTGGGGGCTTCTTGTAGGTTAGTTTCAGGGGCGTCAGGCACACTGCTAGTTGGGGTGGCTTCTAGTCTAATGCAGGGGTGCAGGATGGGGGGTGGTTGGGGCGTGTGTTTACTATTTGTTCCTTTCTTTCTACTCTCTTCATGGCTGGGATTCTATTGCTTTGCTACTATCGGTTTGTTGGCAGCATTCCGGGGGGGGTTGCTGGGGTGGGACGTCTTTGATGATGGGGGGTAAGTCGTTGAACGTGCTGAGTTGGAACGTGAATGGGTTGGGGGACCGTATTAAACATGGTGTTGTGATACAGTTACTTAAACGCTGTGTTCCAGATGTTGTTCTTTTACAGAAAACTCATTTTGTTGGTAACACCTGTAAGGCTCTGAACAGGAGAGGGTTTAAAATGGTGGCCCACTCCGGGTTCTCTACGGGGTCCCGCGGGGTGGGCATCATGGTGCGCATGTCCCTTCCCCTGGAGGTGGAGTCTACGACGGTGGATGATAGGGGCCGTTACGTGGCCGTGGTGTGCAGGTGGGAGGGGCGCACTCTGATATTGGTTTTGGTTTATATCCCCCCGGGGCTGCAAACGGCCACCTTCCAGGACCTTGGTGGCGCCATCTTGGGTCTCCCGGAGGGACTGCTGATTCTGGGTGGGGACTTCAATTCTGTGGTCTCGGGTGATCTTGATCGTTTCCCGTCCAGAGATCTTCGTAGTGCACGGTCGTGGCTCCCGGACTTCATGAACACCATGGGCATGGTTGACTGTTGGCGACTCTTGCATCCCGCCCAGCGACAATACACTTTCCATTCAGGGGCTCATGGTAGTCTCTCCCGTATCAATTATATATTGACCCCCGCGGCTCAATCGCAGTCGGTTTCTAGCGCTCGTCTTATGGCCAGGGGCATTTCAGACCACTCTCCGGTTTGGGTGTCTTTTGACTTTGGTATAGTGGCGGCAGCTAGGGTGGCGCCTATCAACCCCTGGTATTTTAGCAACCCTAATACCCGTGACCTCCTTGCTAAGTCCATTGAGCTGTATTTTGCTGAAAATACGGGTTCAGTGACCTCGGCCGTCTCTCTTTGGGAGGCCTTCAAAACTGTTCTTAGAGGAGAGGCCTTCTCCTTGATAGCCGAGGCGCGTAGAAGACGGAATGAGGGCTTGGTGCGGCTGAAGTCGGATATTGCTGACCTAAACTCCCAGTTGGCCCTGGGACTCCCGACTCCGGACTTGCTCCACGCCCTCGCCCTGAAGCAGTCGGAGTATGGCGCCACTGCTACTGACGCAGCCAAGGCGATGGGCAGAGAACAGCAGGGTAGGATCTACGACGCCGGAGATAAGGCGGGTAAGCTACTTGCCTGGTTGGACAAGAAGGAATTGGCATCCTGAGTTGTACCAGAAATCCTGGGCGACGACGGCCTGGTCGTCACTGACCCTACTGCTATTGCCGAGTCGTTTGCCGACTATTTTGAGACGGTCTATACGTCTGTCTCCGCCCTATCTGAATCGGACTCGCTTCCTTTTTGGAGGAGATTGAGCTCCCTTGTCTGTCTGATGTTGAACGCGAAGACATGGATCGTGGCATGACGGTAGATGAAGTGGCATTGGCGATAAGGTCACTGTGCTCTGGGAAAGCTCCTGGACCCAATGGTATCCCAGTGGAGCTGTACAAGCTCAAAGCAGACACCGTCGCTGCACCCCTGAGGGATATGTTCTTGGCGGCTCGAGAGGCCGGCGAGCTCCCGCTTGATATACGTTTGGCCACTATCGTGGTCATTCACAAAGAGGGGAAGCCTCGAGACCTATGCCGGTCGTACCGTCCTATTTCCCTGTTGAATGCTGAGCCTAAAATCCTGGCGAAGCTACTAGCCAATCGGCTTGTGGGTGTGATTGCAGACTTGGTTCACCCGGACCAGTCTGGTTTCATCCCACATCGGAACACGGCCCTTAATCTCCGCAGGCTTCATGCTGTTATGGCGCGAGCTCACATGCTCACAGAACCGACTGTGCTTGCTTCGCTTGACGCGACGATGGCGTTCGACTCGCTTGAGTGGAACTACCTCTGGGCGGTGCTTGCTAAATTTGAGTTTGGGCCTGACTACATTAGTTGGGTTCGGCTCCTCTACTCTTCCCCAATGACGGTGAACGGTCGTTTGTCGGCCTCATTCGCCTTGCGCAGAGGTACTAGACAGGGCTGTCCGTTGTCACCGCTCCTTTTTGCTTTGGCGCTTGAGCCGTTGGCCGCATGGCTCCGTACACATCCCGATATTGCGGGTATCAAATGGTCGCCGGGCTTTGAGGATTGCGTTTCGCTTTATGCAGACGACATCCTTCTCTATCTTACCTCTCCCTGCCGGTCTTTGATTATGGCATTCGACGTACTGGGTACTTTTGGTGGTTACTCGGGCCTGGTCATCAATTGGTCCAAGTCCTACCTCTACGTGCTGTGTGGAGACACTCCGCGTCTCCCTAGAGGCTGCGCTATACAGATCTCGCAACAGGGATTCAAGTACTTGGGCATCTATATTTCAATGGATGCCCGTACGCGTTACACTAACAACTTACTCCCCCCTCTGGCGCGATTGCGGCGAGATGTGGAGGGTTGGAAGAGATTGCCGCTGTCCCTGTTGGGCCGAGCGGCATTGTTTAAAATGATGTCCCTGCCGAGGTTTCTCTATGCGCTCCAGAACACACAAGACCCAGTGCCGTCCAAGTACTTTGGAGAGGTTGAAAGCCTGCAGCGTACCTTATTGTGGGATGGCAGACCGCGGATCTCTATTGCCAAATAGACTATACCGTGGTACGATGGGGGTATTGCCTTGCCGGATATACGTTGCTATTATTGGGCGTCTCAGCTGACGGCCATTAATCACGGTTTTTACGGACCGGCAGTCAACCCGGGATACGCCATGGATCGCTGGCTTATGAATGACGGGATGTACTATAGGGCGCTGTACTCTAGATCTCTGGACCGGAAACTAACTGGACCCACTAAGACGGCGGTGCACTTGTGAAGGGCGTGACCAAAACTTTGGGCTGGCAGGGTAGGCTTACCATGGCTACTCCCCTATATGATTCTGATCTGTTGGGAAAACTGTGGCACTCCAAGGGGTTTGACCGGTGGGACCTCATTGACATTTCCAAGGTCGCGGACATGTTAACTAGGGGGGAAATCAAATCGTTCACTGCTCTACAGGCCGAGTTCCAACTGGAAGCTACGGAATACTTTCGCTATGCACAGCTAAGACACGCACTCACATCTTCTATGCCTGTGGGAGAGAAAGTTCCTGAATCGTCCCCGTTGGAAGACAGGGTGCTGGACGGCCATATGCCGGATAGTGCCATTTCCCTGACCTATAAAAAATTAATTAATGTACGGATGGACCTGCTGGTGAAACTGAGAGACCTCTGGGTGAAGGACGGGATTGAGATGGATGATGAGGAATGGCAATCTGTGGTCTCCTCCCCTAAGGAGGTGGCCATCTCAGCCAGGCTGCGACTGGTCCAGTTGAAAGTGCTCCACAGGGTTTACATCACAGGCCCCAGATTGATTCACATGGGGCTCTCCCAGGACGGCCTCTGCAGGAGAGGATGTGGCGCAATGGCCACCTTTATGCACATACTCTGGGAGTGTCCAGTCATTGCCTCCTATTGGGAGCGTGTGCATGCGATAATGAGAGTTGTGACTGGTGTGACCTTGCATGCGGAGGCTCGGCGCTGTCTGCTGAATGTGTGGGGTCCGACTGATTACAATGTGGCTCAGACCCGTTGGGTCACCCTGGGCTATATGATAGCTAAGAGAGACAACGCCCAGAAATGGGGTGCTTTGATTCCCCCCACTGCTAGCCTGTGGAAAACCAATATGGATTAGTGCATGCTCCGAGAGAAGACTGTTTACATGGCCCGGGGTAAGCCCAAGATGTAGGGGTTGGTCTGGAGTGCTTGGAACTCGTATAGAGGTGACATTTGTGCACCCCCGGAGATGGTTCAGCCGGAGGTCCGCCTATCTCCGTAGCTCCCCCTTCCCTAGGTTCCACACGGCTAATCCTGATTTTTTTTGCTCCCCGTCCACGTGCTTGTTGTGCATCCTGATGCTTGTATGGTGTATCGACCCCACCTCTCCCCGTGATATGTGCCTTACAATTTTTGTGTTTCCTAGCCTAGTGACTTTTCTTTCTCTCTCTCTCTCTCTTTTTCTCTCTTCACTTCTCTCTACTCTCTTCTCTCACTTGGTTCTGTTGGTTCCTCTCGTTATTTTGGATTTCTTATGTCATAAAATTAAACCTGATTACTCCTGTGTTTTTGTTTTGTACATGTTTACGAATTGAGTCACAATGCTGCCAAGCCTCCGGGATGTACGGCTGAATAGCGGTGTACTTTGTTTTGGTAAATAAAGGTTTTCCAAAAAAAACCAAAAAAAAAAAACAATATGGCCAACTCAGGGGCAAAAGGACATCCCATAGCCACTCCACTCGTTTGGAAATAAAATTCACTGTCAAGTAAAAGTATTTTGGGTGTACAACGACACCACGTCCATCGTCACCAAGAAATGGGTATTTTCCTCAAATGTAATCGATGCTAATTTATTTATGAAGTCCATGGTATCTCTCAAAAAAGTCTTAACATTTATTACGAATGGCTTGAGAAAAAAGTCCACAAATTTTGCTGTTGGTTCCATTAGGGATTCACACCCGGAGACGATTGGCCTCCCGGGTGGTGCAGTTTCGCTCTTGTGTACTTTTGGCAGTACATAGAAGAGTGGTATGCGAGGATTTTTTGTTTTTAGGTAGTCCAGCTCTTTTTTGCCCTTCATTGTTTCCCTCGTCAATGATGGAAGTGGGATCCTTGTTAATTTTTCTGTAACATCTTTCGTCGTCCAGTTGCCTTTTGACATCACTGATATATCATCTTTTGTCCCAAACGACTATGGCTCCTCCCTTGTCGGCTTGTTTTATTATAACCGATGTATCTTTTTTTAAACTCTTCAATGCCTCTGCTTCTGATTTTGTTGTGTTGTATTTTATCCATTTCTTTTTCTTTTCCATGTATGATATAGATCATAATATTGTCCTTTCAAAGGTTACTACTTCCTTAGGGATCTGACTGGAAGGTGGACAAAAGGATGACTTGTTCCTGAGGCCTGTAGTTTCAAAGGTAGATGTAAAGGGATTTTGTGCAAGAAATGTTTTGAGCCAGAGTTTCCTGCAAAATTCTATTGCCTCAGTTTTCAGTTTGACAAAGTCCGTGTTTTTTGAGGGTACAAACGTAAGTCCTTTCTGAAGAATACTTTCTTCATCTTTTGTCAAGATTTTTTCTGAAAGATTGTAAATTGAAGACATTTTTAATTCTTGTAATGATGTCGACGAGTCGACATCTCCCATGGTTGTTGATTGAACCGTATTCTGCCTCTTGGTATCGGCTGGCCTCTTCCTAACAAAGACCCCTTTTGGTGCTGTTAGGAACCTCGTCTATTAATGTTTCTTCGTGGTTCTGGATTTTCACTTTCACTGCTACTACCAGATGATGACGTTTCTGAAAATGTAATAAAATTATTGGAAGATCTGCCTTGATATTCTTGGAGATGTTTGCGAGACTCAGGTCTTGAGTAGTAATCGGCTTGTAAATAAGGATACACTTTGTCCAAACAGACATTTCTTTTATCCTTTTCGAATTGATTACTTTTCTGATTGATTGTGCAATCTTTAAATTCTCCAATCTCTTTTTCCACCTTTTTTAATAATGCCTTAGCATCAATTATTTGTTGATTAGTTGTAATGGCGGATTCTAAAGATGCAATTTCTTCAGGTTGTAATTTGGACAGTCTTTCTGCAGTTTCTACTGTCAAAACCATCAAATCTAGCCAGCTTTGCCCTCAAAAAGAATTACTTTTACTTCGACTGGGAATTTTATTTCCAAACGAGTGGAGTGTCTATGGGCTGTCCTTTTGCCCCTGAGTTGGCCATATTGTTTATGGCACAATACGAAGAGACTTTCATTTATCAAAATAACCCCTATGGACAAATGATTACTAACTGGAGTCGGTTCATAGACGACGTCTTTTTTGTGTGGACTGGAAATGAAGAAGATCTGAACCAATTCCATGGTTGGTTAAACAATCGCACTCATGAGATTCAGTTCAGTATGAATTACTCAAAAACTTGAATGACCTTCCTAGACATGGAAGTATATCCATCTGATGGAGGCCTGGCAACAACACTCTTCAAAAAAGAAAGTGACCGTAATAACTCTTTACATTTTACCAGCAACCATCCACGCAGCTTGAAGGAGAATTTGCCATACGGTCAATTCTTGAGAATCAGACATAATTGTCAAGACAAAGACAAATATGAAATTCATGCCACCAAACTAATGGACAACTTGATAGAGCGAGGTTACCCAAAAAAATTAGTCAAAAGATCAAAAAAGCGGGCATGGTGGACACCTCAGGAATGTCTATTAGAAAAAAAGACAAAAAAAGAATTGGAGAGAGTGGTGTGCGTTCCGACGTACTGTCCCAACTCCAATGCATTCAAAAAAGTCATTTGCAACAACTGGCACTTGGTAAAAAATCTGGATGCATCATTAAAAGAAATTCCACTGTTCGCATTTCGGAAATATCAGAGTATTGCCAATCAACTGGTAAGAGCCCCCCTTCCACAAAGAGAACAAGCAACTATGAGATCCTATCTGGGACTCCCACCCGTAAAGGGCCACAAAAAATGTGGAACCTGTACATGCTGCGCTACGACAGAAGAAGGTGATATCTTCAAATATGGCAACGTATCCTGGAAACACGAATCCTTTACGAACTGTAAGTCAAGGTTCGTAGTCTATGGGATTAAATGTCCATGCAACTTACTGTATATTGGTAAGACCAACCAGGAAGTTAGATCAAGGATAACGCAACACAAATCAAGGATCAAGAAAAATGTAATGACAGCGCCTTTAGTCAACCATTGGCATATGATGAAACACACCGAGACAGACCTGAAATGGACACTTATCTTCAGGGTGGAATGTGACTTCAGAGGAGGAGACCTAGATGCCAAATTGATAAAAAGAGAGGCAAAGCTGATTGTGAAGTTTAATACAGCGATAGAAGGCCTCAACGAAATGACTGAACTGTACAAACTGAGCTAAACTCCATGCCTTCACACCACAATAGAATTGATGCAAATGTGCCAGAGAACTACTCATTTGAATATCAAATGCCGAGCATCATACACAATATTGTGCTGACAGATTAAGATTCCCACAAAATCAAACCAATTGAAAAAGTCAACAAAGCAGGTTGCCAACAAAGTTAGACTTCTTCAAAATGACTTTCACTGTTTCCTTGGATTGCACGCAATCATAATTTAACCAATGTTAAATTCAAGGTTCAGGCAAAAAGGGTATTCAAATTCATGATATTAATCATCCAGCCTAATGTCATTTAAAATGTTGGTAACACCGCATTTGTGCCACCAACGGGCGTGCACGAACCACACAAATGCACCTATTCTATAAAATCAAACAAATTGTCAACCAAGCAGGTTGTCAATAAAGCCACACTTCTTCAAAATGACTTTCACTGTATTTTGGGTGTGCACGCAATTACAATTTAACCAATGTAAACTTTGAGGTTAGGACAACCAAGGTAATCAAATTCGTTAAATCCACTACCCAGTCTGATTGAAATTATAACACTGGTAACATCAGTTTTCGCACCACCAACGGGCGTACATGAACCACACAATACGAGCGGACCAGATCTCCCATGATCGCTCGAACAAAAGTCAGTCCCCATAAATCAGGAAGCGTCATCAACACGCATACTCTGACGAAGAAATACAATGCGCGCCAGCTAAATGCATGATGCACAGGACATGCATCACATTAAACTGGTGGATCAATTGGGAACTGTGCTGATTACAAGAAGTACGGCAATGCGCCGGTAGAACTAAACTACATTTCCCAGGATTACCCCTGACAGCTGGGAGCCTGTTTAACCCAGGAAGTAAACAACAGCGCACATACAGCTGAGCAATTGCAGCGTATACCAGCCAGAGTTAGACGCGCCATATGGGTCCCCAGAAAGGTAAGAGCTTATTCTGGTCGAACACGACGGACTCAAGGAATTTTTAAACTGCAGCGGAGCAGAATTGACTCCGAAGTCACCAACCCCATTATGTTTGTTTACATTCGCAGTAAACGCTGGGAGCCATTTTTCCCCCTCTTTTCTTCTGACTGTCTGTGGGCATAGAACCTTTCGAGCAAGTAAGTCCTCAATGCAGCTCCCACATTTTTCATCATTTTTTGTGCGTGCATGCAAATTAGTCTAATTAAGACCTGGCAAGCTAAAAGGACTTATTATTCCGTTGCAGGTCCCCACTTCCTATTTTTTCAACCTGTGGAAGTCCCCACAACATGTGGATTGAAAGTGAGTATAGTGTCAATAAGAGCAGATTATGCACAGTGCAATAGCATTTATTAGAGGAAGCATTGACTTCCCCTTACGATTGCGACTGAGATGTGATTCAGGTCACTTGTGATGAAATCGCTCTTGATTCAATAGGTTTGATTATTAACGGTAGTGATTGGTTTATGTGTTTGTTACAGAGCTCCGAGGTGAGCTGAGTGTAAAGGCTCCAACAGTAAGAGGTAAGAAGCATAAGTATAAGAGGCAGCTTAGTAGATAGGCTATTTAGATTCAGTTACAAACACATGTCTTTGTTCTTTTCACAGCTATGAGGTCCTGATGAGAACTCTTGAACTATAAGGCGTTCGAAATGCGTAGACCGCTTGTTTGTTAACCATAAGACATCTAAATAGATTTCATTGTTTTTCTCAAAAACACAAATAACAAAACTATTTTATGCTATGGTTTTTGTATATAAGAAGACATGAATATTTTTAATGTATATAAAGTGCTGCTTTCTCTGGTGTGATAGTGAGTGTTTGAATGTGGAATTTGGAGACCGATTGAGGATAAATGTTGTGGAATGTATATAAAAGTGGTAGTGTACATTGTAAAAAAAATGTAGTAGGATGTTTTCGTAGTGATGTACAAATTTGTACAAATGGTCACAAATAATCGACAAATGTTTTCATGTTTGATTTAATAAAATTAATGATTCATTCAGACTGAACTACAAGTCTTCAACACCCACGTTTGTTTTAATTCCAATGTGCTGGTAAAAAATTAAAGTGAATCAATTATAACAGTATTGGCAATTATCAAGTTCAGCGTTAGGTCAGGGGCTTAGCCTAACTGTTGGGAGCCCGTACCCAGTAGTGTTTTCTAAAGTTATATGCCAGCAGAAGTTGCATTGTTTAACTCCTTCGACGCTCATGACGAGCTCAGCTCGTCATGGTGTTCACCTCCATACACTCATGACGAGCTGAGCTCGTCATGAACAATGGGAATCAACATAACTCAGCACAGGAGGAAAATAACACTAGCATCGATGGTGTTAAAGGGCACAGTTCCGGTAAAACACTTGTAGATTAAAAAGACAGTTGCTCCCATTCACGTGTCGGGCTGGCAAACCATTTACACGTGTAGTGAAATCAAGTGATCACGCGGCAGTGGGAGGACAGCTATTTAAATCGCTCGCGTGTGTTGGGAAGCGCTTGGTCTCGTCTTCTAAAATCCTTACCTGACCTCCTCAGTGCAGTTCCTGATCACGTCTTGGGTTTCTCCGCTCCAGCGATCTTCGAGACCTCCCGCCTGGCTCATGATCACCTCTGCTCCTCCAGGCTTATCAAAGTCTTCCGGGGCAGCTCTTCAGACCCGTCCAGTTCCGCTTTCACACAAAGGAATCGTCCTTTTCTGGTTCAAACCTAAAAAAGAAAAAGAACACAATTGATAAGTGATTAACGTGCGTTTTGGAAATTGGTGAGTCATTTACACTTTACCATGGTAAAACAAAACTCTGAACACTGTATTTAAAGATCCCGGATTGACTATTTGCGATGTTTAATGAAGTTGCATATTTTGAACATTAAGGAACAAACAAGAATCTAAAACCAGATGTTAGAAAAACTTTACTCATCAAATGACATTGTTTATAATAAAACGCAAAAGACATTTGAAAGATAACCTGGCAAATTCAGTGGTAAGAAGAATTACCACATAAACAAGGTGATTGTTATGCGAAATAAGTAGTTAAAAACTAAAAGAGGAAATCAATGTTTAACTAAACAGTGCATGCTATTTATCATTGTGTCTTCTTTACAGGACAAGAGACTTAGGAAGCGATGCATATGTTCCTTAAGCCTATCAAAAGAATCAGTTAAGAATGTTTTAGGTAAACTGCGACCTTGTGCAATTCATAAGTATAGTTGCTGATATGATCTGTTTCCTTATATTTACGTTATTTATATAATTTGTCATTTAGGTATTTCAAGAAATAGTCTTTTCGAAATCATTCAACACATCCAGTAGATAGAAAAACGTGGTAAGTAACCAGGTTTTCCGAAAAGCTGTAAACTGGATATTTCTTCTCTTGTCTTTTGTTTCCCACTTCCTTTTTCCCTTCGGAGGCCTTCAGAACATCAGAGTTTATCTTTTTCTCTGTTGTTTCGAGAGCTTTTGGGGAGATTGGAGTTGGTTCATTGTTGACAAAGAGCAAGGAGGCCAGGTGAGTGAGAATATTGACATTGTGCTTCCGTGCCACCTGGTCACTTCTGAGTGGCATTGACTCTGTTCCCTCTGCTTGCAGGTTTTCCTCTTCAAGAATCCACTCTTGGATTCCACCGGACTGCTTCACAGGCTTCTCCAGAGGCAGCTTCTTCGAAATCTTCCATTGTCATCTAAGGCAGGTTCCGATGTCAGTTCACCCCTTTGTACCCGACTTTCCTGGTGCAGATAACCTGGTTCTTTGGGCATCCACGTGTGGGGTGGCTCTCCAACCTCCCATATTTCAAAGAAATTCTTCGGGGTCCTGTGGGAAGGGTCCTTCTTTTTTAAAAATGCAACCTCAACTTCACCATTGACTTCCATTGGGCATGTGGCTGTGTTTCCATTCTGCACACAGCCGCCGTGGGGTTCCTGGGTCCTTACCTTGGGTGGTTCCTTGTGTCCCTAGTGCCTATGAGTCTTCTGGTCCAAGTCCCATTATTCCTTGCAGTTCGCATTCTACTTTCTTAGTATATGGTTTGGTCTCCCCATGGAGACCAGTGTATATTTGTGCTGCTTACCTGATTATTTTGAAGTATTATTGTGTGTATTCTTGATATCTCCGGGTAGGAGATATACCAATGTATTAGTGAGTGTGTTATGTAAGGAATAGACTTATTTTCATAAAACTCTGTGTGGTTCTTTTTCATCTAATCTACACTGTCGATTAAATGTGGTAAAACAAGCTGCTTTACACTCATTCAAGATAAGGCTGAAGGCTGCTCTCCACAGCTACCACTTTGAGAGCTTTCTATGCTTATCAAAGACCACTAAAATCACCATAAGGGTTGCCTGGATTAGTGCAAAGTGCATCACTCCTGAGAGTGTGCACCATATACTGAGCCAGCCTCCTACAACCACCAACACCAGTTCTCCATTATACTTCTCCCACTAGGGTACAAGTCCTAAAAAAAGAAGTGGTGCACAAGTTAGGAAGTATGTAAGTGACATCACAGTGTGTGATGTCACACGTGGCATAACAACCCATGACCTCACATGAAGTGATATCACAAAAAATGACATCAGATTCTAAGACCTCACATATGTTCAGCAGGTCTATCAAGAGTACACCAGAGTGCATTACAATATTTAAAAATTTTGATTTTGCATCAGCGTTGTGCCAAAAAAGTGATGCAACCCGGTGCAAGATCTAAGCTGTCACTTGTACATTTATTTATTAAAACTCTACCAGAAATACATTGGCAACGGGGAGAAATGTGGCAGTATATCTGTTCTGCTTACTGGTTGCAAAGTCTGCGTTTTAAAATATATTATGGGGTAAAAGCACCTGCTGCATAGATCTTCATGTACCCATTAAATCTCAGGAAATAATAAGGGTAAGATAACTGTAAAAAAAGTAATAAGGCATTCAAGAATGAAACACAGGAACAAAGAAAGTATGTTCCTAGTGAAGTTTAATTCGTCTTCACAAGTTCAGCATCAATGTAGAATACCTTACAATTTCTAACCTGTTAACCACCCATCTAAAACTCGCATTGAAACATAACAACATCGTGTAGAGCGTAACAGCCATGAGCAGACAGAAGAAACATGTTCGTGACTACCACGCTCAGCATGATCAATATGCAACAAATCTCCCCTTCCCCCTTTTTTTTTACCCATAACATAATCCTTGAACTTCTCAGGAAAATGATGTTCACACATCTTCCTAGAGGAATCATTACTATAGTGGGAATGACAAAAGTCTTGTTTGATAGGAACCTCAGTGTACTCATCATCTGAAAATACATTCCTGCTTGATTCCTTAGATGAATGAGCACTACCCTTGAACACAGAAATCCTGTTGAGGTTCCAAATAATTCCACCCTCAATTCTCACAGCATTGTTGAAAACTTCTATGACTTTCTTGGGATCTGACCAACATTGAGAACCTTTAGGCACGCTTTCTTTTTTTTTAAGCGGACCAAATCACCAATTACAATTCTTTGTTTACTCGCAGTACCCATTTCCCTATCCACAACCTGTTTCATTCTTTCTTTGTACATATTAACTCTGTGTCTAACTAATTCATAGTCAATCATATCCGTATTTTTATCCTCACTAAATTTTTCTTTAACCCCCAAGGAACCAATTTTGTACTTGGCTTGCGCCCCTAAGGCGTTCGAATGGACTAACCAAAGTGACTGAGTTCGGTGAAGTCCTATAAGCTAACAACATGGATTTTAAAGCATTACGCCAACAAAGTCCTCCCTTAATTGATAATTGAATAGCTTCCTTCACTACGCGGTTAATACGCTCCACCTGACTAATAGCCTCGGGATGGAACAAAGCAATTCTTCTATGAGTTATTCCACACTTCTCCATAAAAGATTTCATCTCCTTACTAATAAATTGAGGTCCGTTGTCAGTGACAATTTCCTGTGGAATTCCTTCTCTGCAAAAAATATTATCCAGAAATTCAATTATACTCTGTGATGTGACCTCCTTAACCATCTTGACTTCAGGCCATTTCGAATAATAATCAATAAGGACAATACCAACACTTTAATTTTTTGGTAAAACATGAAATGGACCAATGATTTCTAAGCCTAATTTCCTCCCTGGACCAACAGGAAAATCAACACGGTGAGATTCAGCACACAAAACAACAGCTGACTTATCGCTGTTTGAACATTTTGTACACAAACGCACAAAATGCTCAACAGAAACATCTATTCCTGGCCACCAAAACGCTTCCCTGATACGTCTCCTAGTAAAAGAAATATCCAAGTGTCCCTCATGGGCAATCTCCATAATAATGTCTCTCAAGGCAAAAGGTGGAATAATTTTATAATCTTTTTCAATAGCCAATTCATCTTGAATTTTAGAAAAGCTCATCATATCTCCTGACAATTTCCTCTGTTCCGGCCATCCTTGAACAATGTACTTTTTAATAGTATTTAACTCAACATCCTTTTCCATTTCTAACAACCAAACCTCTTCACAAAAATCTGATCTTTCACCATGTATTAAATTTACATCACGTGTAGTAAAAGCTACTTCACAATCATCCTCCTGACACATTTTGTCACTAACAATAGGTAACCTGGACATAAAGTCAGCATGCATATTCGCTTTCCCTTGAACGTATTCCATCCGGAAACGGAAAGATTGTAGTCTTGAAGATAATCTAGCCAAACCTGCAGACATAGACCGGCATCCACCTGGAGATATTAAAAATACCAGTGGTTTGTGATCAGTTTTGATGAGAAATTCAGTGCCCCATAAAAAACTTCTATAATGTTCTGCACCCACACACGGGTGAGTAATTCTCTTTCTATAACAGAATAATGTTTTTCTGCTTCTTTTAATGCCCTGGAGGCATATGCTACAATCCATTCATTTTCATTGTCCTTCTGTAGTACGACACCACCCAAACTCAAATTACTGGCATCAACCATTACAATGCATTTTTTTTCTACATACAAAAGGTTTTAAACATGGTGCATTCAAAATAAATTTCCTAAAATTTTCAAAAGCATCAGACATGTCATTAAACCAAATGACTTTAACATTGCTTTTAAAGTAGTCATCTGAAAGGATCTACGTTTGCTGAATTAGGAATACATTTTGCATAGAATTCAATTAAACTGAGGAATGCAACTAACTGTTCTCTCGAAGAAAGGACAGGCGCATTAATGATACTTTCAATGTGTTTTCGTTTAGGTTTAATGCCCTTTCCACTAACGGTGTGTCCAACATATTCTACTTCTTTTGCTTTGATCTTGCGTTTATCCAGACGAAGGGTAAGACCCTTGTTAGATTAGGCAGCTATAGCATTGTGTAATTTATGGTCATGGTCCTCATCGTTCTTGCCATATACGAAGAAATGCAATGGCATCAGATAATCCCTCCAGAGTTTCTTTCATTAATTTCTGGAAGACTGATGCAGCACTAGCAATTCCGAAAGGCATGCAGCAATACCTGAAGAGACCTTCGGGTGTTATAAAAGTGGTTACATTTTTAGATTCTTCAGCAAGGATGACTTGGTGATACACTTGCTAAATCAATGCATGAAAATACTTGCGCATCAGCCAAGGTTGATACAATTTGGTGCAGATTGGGGAGGGGATGAGCATCAAACAAAATGGCACGATTTAAACTGCATAAGTTAACACACAGCCTGAGCTCGCCTGAAGATTTAACTAAAATAACAATGGGAGAAACCCATGGAGAAGACTCTATGGGTTCTATGATACCCTCATTGCATAGATTTTTTAGCATATCTTTCAACTTGCCCATGTAAGAAAGAGGAACGTTTCTTACCTTATGACGTAGAGGTACTGAATTTTCATGTAATTTGATAACATGCTCAAATCCTTGGTATTTCCCTAATCTTCTACTGAATACACTGAGAAACTCTAAGATCAATTTATCAATGGAATTTGAATTGAATTCAGCAATAGCATCAATCGCATACACAGGAGGATCAGCTCTGGGATCGAGTCTGATGCCTAATTGCGCTTGATGGGCCCATCCTAAAAGAGATTTTCCTGAATTTGCAACATAAACTTTACTAAATGTGTGATGACCAGAAAAATTTCAATTTGCTGAAAAATAACCTATTACATCAATTTTGTGTCCAGTATAACCTCCAGGCGACACATCAGGAGGAGAAAGAAGTATATTAGGCCATTTCTCATAAAAAATCTTTGAAGAAATGACCATGCAAACGAGTCTACTAAAAATCTCAATTTAATACTATCTACATTGATGAAACATGAAGGAAATTTGGAAAAACGTTCATCAGCACAAACATTGATTACTGTGTTGATCTCATTTTCATCATTATCACAAAAAATGTAATTTCCTTCCAAACATTGTATGTGATTCACAATCCTTTGGAAAGTCTTACAGAACTTACTAAAATGACCTTTCTTATTACATTAAGAACACACTTTATCAAAGGCAGGAAATCTTCTAAAATTTGCTAAATGGCCATTACTCCCATATATGAAGCCAAGTAGTTATAAGTTCAGTTTTTCAGATTTTGCGTTGGTATTCTTATATCTGCTTTCAAATGTATTTGAGTGGTCATTTCTTTGGGTAGATATCTTTTTGTGTTTCTCTGAATCTTTAGGTTCCTTGCTGACATTGAATACATCGCCTTTCTCATTGCCTCTAATTTCTTTGACAGATTTTTCCAAATGTTCGATGGATTTTGCAATGTCAATGGCATCATTTAATGATAAATCAGATGTAGACCATAGCTTTTCTTGAACTGTTTTACTGTTTGTTCGCATTAGTATTTAGTCACTTAGGACTTGTTTATAAGATATACGTTCAAAATCGCAAGAAACTGCCAGATATCTGAGTGCTGACACGTAATCTTCAATCGATTCATCAGACTGTTGTTTGCGAGAGTAAAAATACATCTTTCCATAACTAAATTCTTTTTTTTCCAAGACGTAGATTGAGTTGAGAAGAAGCATACTGATATACATTAATTCTCCCAGGATTGACTAATGCAGGTAGAGTTTTAAACTCTTTTAAACCAAAACCTCCTAAACAATGATTTAACAATGACAATTTCCATTTAGGCTCACAATCATCTCCATCAACTTCTACATAAGCCATAAGAGCAGGTTCCCAAACCTCCCATGCCATGGGAGGTTCACCGGAAGATGAGAGAAATAAAGGAGGAGGTACAATGCCAGACATGGTGTGAAATGGATGGTAGAATAAATATTATGAATGAATATTATTAAACAAAGTGACAGGGCATACTAATAATGAAAGTAATCTGAAACTAATGAAGGGTGAATGTGTTACCAAAAAAACAATTAAGTAAAAAATGCTTCATGGATTACATGAAAGAAACAACATCAATTTGTTAAATCAATTGTTTCATAATCACACGGTGTGCGTGTCACCAATGGTTTTCTTAAAATGAGAAATAATTAATAATTAATGTACCTCATAGACACGCAGTGTGCGTGTCACCATTGCTTTCCTTTCAATAGAAATATTATTACGATGCTTCTTGAATAACAATGTGCATATCACCGAGAGATATGCAAAATGGCAATTTGAAAATGGAGGAATGTCAGGTTAAAGGTGAAGGTGCGCAACGTGACGTTGTCAGGGAGCATCTTCACCTTGAGGAACTTGCTTACGTGGGATCCTGAGTGCAGCTTACGGGAAGAATGGCGTCAAGGTTGCGGTTTGGTTGTCATGGAGCTCCGAGAAATCTTCAGAGAATGGAGGTAAACAAAACAGCTCGCAACTTCAAAAGATGAGAGAATACGTGTAGTACTCACACAGGGCAAAGACTAAAGGAATCCTTGACTCTCCTGACTCTTCCGACCACACAACGCCATTCACACAAATCAGCTGTGCGCAAGTTGCAAAAGCGCAAAAAAAATCGATTACATTGTTGGAAAGGCAAATATCCAAACAGGAATCCGTGAATGAATCGGATAAAGTCTTCTTCATTAGCACCACCTCTAGGTGGTAACGCGGATAATCCACAAAAAAAGAAATTTAATAAAATTCCTCAAAATAAGTAAGGGCAATGAATCAGTGCCCGCTCGTCGCCAGTGTAAAGAAAGTAATAAGGCATTCAAGAAATAATCACAGGAACAAAGAAAGTATGTTCCGAGTGAAGTTTAATCCGTCTTCACAAGTTCACCATCAATGTAGAATACCTTACAATTCCTAACCCGTTAACCACCCACCTAAAATTGGCAATGAAACATACCAACATCGGTAGAGTGTGACAGCCACGAGCGGAAAGGAGAAACACGCTCGTGACTACCACGCTCAGCACGTTCAATATGCAACAATAACTCTAGAGGTTAATGCTCTTGCTGGAGAGACGTGTTTTGTCTAGTCCCAGTTTTAAATCAAAATAGCATAGAGGGTTAATATGTCTCCTGCAAAGCACATCATGTGACACACAGATGACAGATTTGTATTTCATGTAGATGAGTAGGTGGGTTATTACTTTTAACGCAGAGATCTGTTAGTTACTTGCAGTTCATAAATTGTAATCCTTCTAATATAGCACAGTGAACTCATGGGACTCCTATACCTTGTAACCCTCACAATCTTATGTAACACATCCTGTAAATTGATTTACACACATATGATTTCTTGTCAATGTATAATGTGTATGAGTGGTGTAAAGCGGTCTGACATCCTGGATTGAGTTGAGTAGCGCTATAAAAGAAATAAGACAAAATAATGGCATTTAAATTTGTATTTATGTCAATATTAGGGCAGACCAACACATATGACATAACGTACCGCAAAATGTATGCTTAGAATATGTCTGATGCTAATTGTTCTCATGTTCCAGGGCGAGATTAAACTGCTCAAAATAAACATTTCATCAAAACATTAGCCTTAGAGTGGCTGAATTGCACAGTGTGAAACAGTCAAATACGGCATGGTCTGGGCTGGGGAAAGGCAGGATGCATACAGCAATCAACAAACTACCTCTCTTCCTTTGTCCTGGAACTGCAGGCAGCCATGGCGGCGTGGAGAAGTGTGGCTCACTGGTTAGAGGAGGCAGACCCTGAAGCAGAGGTCAGACCCGGGACCAGGGTTCAATTCCCGACGCGGCAGGGTCTTGAGCCCAAATGTCCACGGACTTGATAATTCTCGCTTCGGTGCCCACTCGAATCACAGGTTCACACTCTGCAACTCTGGGCATTAGCTTGCTTAATCTCCCCAACGGCCCCCCCGCGGTGGGATCCTGGCTTTCACCTTGGGGATGCCCAGTACGGGTTATCTCACACGGAAAAGCCAGGACGGGTTCCCAAGGCAAGCGCCGAGATGCCCCAGGGTAATTCGAGCGCTATATAAGAACATACAAAAAAAAAAAAAAGACAAGGGGAGAATGAATTCCTGGAACTTTGCAGCACAACAAAAGGGAAGGTCATGGATAAAGTGCAAGGCCATTGGCACGTCAAAGCACTGGTGCTTTGACGTGTCAATGGACCCGCAACTGACAGAAGAGAGAGGGGAAATTCTTTTGTCCCCTCGTCCCCCCATACTTGTCCCCTGTTCCCCCCACTACAAAATCTGGGGGGGGATATATCCGCTGCGTCCCTCACATTTCTTCCGCCCATGTCGAATGCACATTACCCTTACAACATGCTCCTCTCACAGAGCATTGCTTCATTTTGCATTGCAGAGCTATTTTTTGTCAAACTGGTGCATGGACCTTCTCCTGTATCCTAAACGCCTACTGTTGCAGTTGTTGTAAAGACACATTAATTGACATACACTGAGGCCCTTTACATTATGCTGATTCACTTTATGTTATGCTAATGCATACTTTATAGTGACTACTTAACTTATACTTTTTACCTTATGCATGCAGCGTGTAATGGGCAACGGATGTACCATATTAGGCCCATAGATGGATGCTTTGGTCACGGCCACTGACACCCCTCAAGTGGCCTTTTGGTGTATGAACTGTGAGGTCACTGCTGTATGTAGCCTGTCCCGTTGGTACATGTATTTTGTGTCTCTGACACTTATCACTAAGAGCATTGTTGCATGCTCATTTTAGGGCCATGTGTGATGGTAGCAAAATCTAGATGCTTGGGTGGAAAAACCCATGGGGTGCCACATCAGGATGTCTTAGGTAGGCTATGGACTGGACAATACAAAGTGGAAAGTAACAATGTGACAGTAATGGATTTCATTAGTGAGTGAAGGGAACAGCAGTAGTGGGCAAAATTATGAAAGATTGAAATCAAGCAACTTGAGCAAATCATGGTGGAACCATTATTGTGTTATAGGTTGTTGATTTGGCTTTAATATCATTAAAATGTTTGCATTCCCCCTAAACCACCATAATGTAATCCTTTTGGTACCCATTCCTCAATGGAGTGCTTGGAACTGGCACTTAGTTCCCAACACCGGTACCTATGACAGTCAGCCACATGGTGACTCTGTTTGCCTAAATTAAACATGAGCACACAATCAATCAATCAAACAGCATTTGTAGAGCGCAACACTGTCACCCCTTGGTGTGGCTGGGTGCTGTGTCTCAGTCAAAGAGGCAGTTATTTTGAGTGTCATCTGCGTAGGAGATTATGTTGAGCCTGTGGGATCTGATGATGTTTGCGAGGGGGGTCATGTAGGTGTTGAGAAATGTGGGGCTGAGGGAAGACCCTGGTGGAGTCCGGAGGATAAGGGGGGCAGTCCAATGCTCTGTGTGTGTCCTGCAAGGAAGGAGGTGATCCATTTGAGGGCATTTTGTTATATGCCTATATTGTAGAGTCTGTTGATGAGGGTGCTGTAGGAGACGGTATCGAATGTAGCAGAGAGGTCGAGAAGGATCAGGGCCACAGTTTCTCCACAGTCGAGGACTGTTCTGATATTATCTGTGGTGACAATCAGTGCATTCTCAGTGCTGTGGTTGGCATGGAATCCTGATTGTGGGGCGTCCAGTAGGTGGTTTTGTTCCAGGAATTTGGCAAGCTGCTGGTTGACGGCTTTCTCAAGTACTTTGGCAGGATAATGGAGCAGGGAGACCGGACGATAATTTTTGAGAATGCTGCGGTCGGCGGAGACTTTCTTTAGGTGATTACTGTGTTTTTCTATTTCTCTGGGAAGGTAACTGTGGAGCTGGAGGTGTTGAGGATGCTGGTGAGTTGTGTGCTGATTGGGTTTGTTGCGAGGTTGTAGAGGTGGTCGGGGCAGGGGTCAGTGGGCGCCCCAGAGTGGATGGAAGATATGATGAGTGATGTGGTCAGGGTGGTGAGTGGATACCAGGCGCAATGGTTTGGCTGGTGTTTGTTGGTTGGTTGAGGTCGTTTGAGTTGAGGATGGCAGGTTGGAGGTTGAACTTATTGTAGATGTTTGTGATCTTGCTTTGGAAGTAGTCTGAGAGGGTTTAGAGAGTTCTGGAGAGGGGTGGATGGTGATGGCTGTCGGGTTGGAGAATTCTTTGACGATTTTTAAGAGCTCCTTTGTGTGGTTGGCAGCGGAGTCCATGAGGGGGGGCGATTGCTGCTTTCCTGGCTTCTTTGATGTGCAGGTGATAGTTATTTTTTTTTGCGTATAGACTTTTATTGACACAAAATCACAGTTGCATTAGTAATAAAGTCTTGAAAATCTCATAACCACAAGGAGAAAAATCTCATAATTACCACCACCATTTTGTCCTCTCTGGCCATAGCATAATCCCAGCATATTTAAACATCACAGTGCATTGATATTGGTAACCCTGGGATGCTGCAATAATAATGGTCTACTAATATCTGTTACACAACATAAGCTATATATCTTTACTCTTATTCTTTTTATAACCCTACTTTTCCAGTTTACTCAACTTTCTATTTAGCTATGGGGTAGCTCATCTGGAGAGCCAGCATCTCAGAAAGCACTGCTGCCCAGGTCTGAAAATTGTCAGCTAGTTTATTGTCTCTGAATGTTTTGCGCATGTGTTGTTCCTCCGCATTCGCCCACTCAGTCATGTCTCTCAGCCAATATGTTAAGTTAGGTGTTATCGGTGAAAACCAGCCTATGGCGATCCTGCACTTCGTCAGTACTTGCCCCAGGATGAGAAATGTTCTGCTCAATTTTTCAATAGGTATCCACCCCAGCAAAGAGTAACTCTCCTGCCAGGGGATCTTCCGTCCCATGGCACCTCCCAGCACATCTAGGACCATCTTCCAGTAGTCATCCAAGGCCAAACATCCCCAAACCATATGTATAAAATCTGCATTTACTCCCCTGCAACAGGGGCACCCAGGTGGTGCTCCATGTAAATTACATGCAGCCTCTTAGGCATGAGATAAACTTGATGTATCACATTGAATTGTAGTTCCTTAAATTGTGCATTGGTAGGTGTGGACTTCACTCCTTCATGTGTATCTTCCCAGTCCTTTGGGGAAAATCGGAGTCTCCAAGATCCACTGCCACTTGTGTTGTATTGAGAGCTCTTTCAGGGTAGTGTCTTCCAGTAGAGCTCGATAGGTGTGAGAAATCAGCCTCCATCCGCCCGCTATGCCCAATAGTGTATCCAGTGTGTGGTGAATCTGTGGGGAATCTGGAAAGGGCCTGTGATAGTTGTTGAGGGCTATTTTGTGAGCTGCTATGTCAGCTTGGTTCTTGGTGGCACGCCATTATTTATCCAGTTGGTGGCAGTTGCGCTTGGTGGTCGTGAGTGGGGCGGCCAGCTAGCATGTTTTGAGGACTTGTTGGATTTTGTGGGTTTCAGTGAGGCAACTCTGTTGGCGATGTCAGGGATCCAGGCGGCAAAGTTCTGGACGGCATGGTCAGGGTCTTTTGAGGCTTTGCGTTGGGAGGTGTTCAGGCTTTGCATTGGGATGTGTTGAGGGCCTATGTCCACTGAGTTTTGGTGATCTTGCACCAGCTGCAATGGGAGGAGATCTGGCATTGGATGATGGTGTGCTGGGGGTCGGTGATGGTGAAGTGTAGAATGGTGGGGTCAGTCCAGGTAAGTTCTGTGGTGCGGCTGAATTTGATTCTGTCGCTGGAGATAAAAATGGGGTTGAGGGTGTGCCTGGCTTTGAGTGTGAGTTCAGTGAACAGTTGGGTGAGGCTGATGTTGCTCAGGCTCTCCAGGAGAGCAATGGAGTTGGTGTCGCTGGGGTCATCGATGTGGAAGGTGAGGTCTCCCAGGTGGATGTAATAGTGAGAGTCGATTGCTAGGGGAGCGATTAGTTTGGGAATAGTTTCGCAGAATGTTGTCCCGGGGGTCTGTAGGTAAGGGTGCCTCTTATTGTGGTATTCACATCTGTTTATAGTAGGAAGTTGAGGTGTTTCGTGAGGGGTGTGGGGTCGTCATTGGGGATGGAGCATCTGATAGTTTCCTTGAAGATGATGGTAATGCCTCTGTCTTGTTTGTTAGTGCGGTCTTATAAGTGTATTATCTTGTTGCCTTCAGGAGTGGCGGTGGTGATGTTGGGGTTCAAGGAGGGATTGAGCCAGGTTTACGTGATGAAGGCAACATCTGTGGAGAGGGTGGTGATGGTATCCCAGATTTACGTGGCGTGTTTGCAGAGTGAGCGGGCATTGAGCAGGATACAATGGAGTGGTTGTGGGACGTTCTTGGTCGTGTGGGCAGGAGTGATGCAGGATCTTTTATAGGTTGTGTCGTAGGAGAAGTGACAGTGTCGGGCGGTGAAGGGTCCTTTGGTGGACTGTGGGGTGGAGGAGACACAGCTGTTTTGGAGTCCATGGGCCAGGTCCATTAGTTCCTTGGGGGTTTACCATTGGGTGGCTTGGAGGGACATATGTCTTGGTGCTGGACATTGTCTAATGGGCAGTGAATTGGCAGCATACCCGCTGCACGAGTCCACAGCATGGCCATTCAGTAGCCTCCAATAGTGGTCCTGAAAGGTGGTTCAAATGGTCCTCGGTGCCGGGTAGGGACCTGGAATGGGAATCTCAGAGACAGCAGGCAGTGCAGGGATAGCAGGCAGCAAAAGGCCTGCAGGCAGGACAGAGGCAGCATGCAGCAGGGACAGCGCAGGGGCAAGGACAGCAGGTAGTGCAGAGGCAGCGCTGCGGCAGCAGGCAGTGCAGAGGCAGCAGGGGGCGCAGGGGCAGCAGGCAGCGCAGGGAGAGCAAGCAGGGTATCTTAAGCAGGGGCTCAGGTGAAAGAAGGGAGGCCAAGCCTCCTCCTGGCTCTGAGGGATGTGAACGGGGTCGCCCTTGGACTAGGCTTCACCGGGGCATCAACTGCGCACGTCTCATAATTCGGGAGCCGCCGGTGATCTGTATCCGTTGCCGGGAGGTTTGAAAATGTGCAGACCAGCTGGCCCCGCCTCCAGGGCTGCTTGGAAATAAAGTCCGGCAAAGACCAGTGGTGGGAGGGGGTTGGGGCGCTAACTAGCGCAGGCAGGCAGCAAACAGGAGGGGAGCACATCTCCAGCAGGTTAGAGCGAAAGGTAGTTTATTAATTAAATAAAAAATTAAAAGAACTAATACCTGTTGTCCAAGCTATTCTCATAGCTTTGGTGGCTTGGAATAGTCTGAATTATCACACTTGTAGGAGTGTGATAGTTAGTAATTGTCTTAGCACTGTCAGGGGAAGGGTTGTCAAGGGCAATGGGTGGTGCAAGCTACAGTGGCCTCCTGAGGAAGGCCCTTGCACTTTTTTAGTTTTAGTTTTACAAATTATGCACTGCCTCAATGGAAACCCTCTTCGCCATACTCAAGTGTCGGAGCACAACCATCCCTTTCCCCAAAATGTTCCTCAACCTTGCCTAGAGCACATGCACTGTGTGAAGATGATTACCATTACTAGAACCATTGCTGCCTGCGCTCTGTTTGGTCACAATTGAGAGGTACTAGGCACATTGATGCATGTTTCCGTGAGATCAGTGTTAGTAGGCCCATTGATGCATGCACTGTGTGGGGCTGCTGGAGCCTGGTGCTAGCAGTGGCAGCTGCTGCCAATTAAAACCATTTGGGTGGCAGGGGCAGGGGAGGAGAGGAGACTTTGGCAATTGTTTTCAAAAAAGAATAAAAACCACTTACCTTCCGCTCTGCTCCCGCTGCCTGCCGCCTTGTTCCTCCTGCTCCTTCCATCCCGGGGGCTGGAAGTGATTGGGCCTAAGGGCACAGGCTTCCCACCCAATCCAGATGCTACTCTCTAGCCTGAGAGCAGCGCCAGGATTGGTCTGAGTGGCCTCGTTTGCCGCTCAGACGGTACCTGGGAGCCTGTGGGGTTTCTCCAACTTGGCTGTACAATAGGACAGCCAGCCAAACATACAGGCACACTTAGAAGTGCACAGTAATCCTCCCTGCTCTAGCCCGGCCCTGCCTCTCCTGTCAGACCTAATTTACTCCGACAGAGATAAATGAAATGATAATGCTTGAAGCAGGCGTAAGGATTGACGCAGCATGTAAGGGATAGGGCAGCCTGAGACTTGATGGAGCTGTGTCACGCTTACGACGCAACTCCAGCAATACGTCGCCTTTCAGACGGGGGTGCAACACGCATCTGCCCATCCGTGTGCCACGGTGCGCCGCATTGTAAATGCGGCGCATCAGTGGTGGCGCACGGGTGGGTAGATGCATCGCAACTCTTCTGGCGCATCCTTGCTGATTAGCAGAGATGCGCCAGAAGTAGTAAATCTGCCCCATCGTCTTTCGAAGTATGCACTGTGTGCGTCCACAGACTCCTGTTACTAGGCTCAAGGATGATGCAACCTTGCCTTAGACTGGATTTGTCATTGCAATGCTTCTACCAAACAACCCACACTTGAAATAAACCAGACCTTTTTCTCTTCGACAACATTTGCTATTGCTTTTGTCTCAATGGAACGATTCAGAGTTCAATTATTTGAAAGCTTATATAATAATGGCCTATTGGTTTAAGCATGATTGTTGGGTAGGAGAAGCTGAAGGATGTAGACTGAGCAAATTACAAACTATAACAAGATCAATAATTTATCAATCAATAAAGGAGGTTTCTACGGAATTCAGAAACACTTAGGGGCATATTAACAAGCGGCAGCGATAATTATCGCTGACCGCTGTTAGCGTGAGGAAATCTTTCGCCGGCTATCGCTGGCGATAATCTCCATGTTAGCGTTGTATTAACAATGCTTAACGCCATGGAGATAAAAATCCCAGCAATAGCGCGGATTATCGTTGTTTTTAATGGAATATCGCTGGTTTTCCAGCGATATTCCATTGAAAATGGCGATAACCTTGTTGATAGAGCCTGTGGTTTTAGCCACATAATCCACCCCCCATTACAGGTATGCCTGTCAGAAATTTAGCAGACGTTAAATTCCACTGTTAAGCCCCTGTTAGCGATATCAATTGCAACACTAACGCTGACTGGGCTACATTGTTAATATCGCGAAGCCCCGTTAGCAATAGATTTCCCTGCAGTATTACCAGACATGCCTACACACGCCTATCTTGCATCTCATTAGAGATGCGAGGCTAGGCGATAAAAAATCCGGTCGGTAAGGGTTGAAAACCAACGCTAAGTGGCCTTGTGGATACGGCGATATGATTATCGTCGCTTAGCATCTGAAAACAACGCTAAAGCGGCGATAATGTATTTATCGCCGCCTTGTTAATATGCCCCTTAGATTGCTCAAACCAGCTCATGGACAGCTCACAAAGCTAAAGTCCTGTAGCACTGGAAGTGTGTGTAGTTCGGGAAGAACAGCCTGCACTTCTGGAACCCCAGAGAAGTGCTGAGATACACTGCTTAGGTCCTGCAGCACCGATATAAACTGAGAATGCCCACAATACTGAACGGCATTAGCAGCAACGGGGCTCTTTATTACTGCTTACCTAGCCAAGTCTTTTATGTCTGTTCTCTACGATGTTTTCGTTTGTAAATTGAGCTCGAGACATAAAAAGATCACAGCAGTCTTTGCTCGTGAAATTGCTTGGATGACTGGTACATTTTAAAGCATATGAAGACCTCCATTTTAACACCAGGATGTCGAGATTAGCTACATGAGGAAAATGTACCCATTATTTACTCCAAAAACAACAGAAAGAAAAAGATATGCAACTTTGAAGACGAAATAAGACTACCACTTTAACCTCAGAAACGAAAAAGAATAAAAAGAAAATAGGTTCAAAACTTATCGCCAATCACCAATTGTCTGTAATGTGTCCATCACTGTGTGCTCCATCTAAAATGGCCTATACCACGTTAGACTGACTAGAAGATATGGGGAGGAGAGAATGGGAAGAATCAACCGTGACTGTGACAGTGCAGTCGTGTTAATACCCAAATGAAGACCTCTGTTGAACTGCCTCTGTGGCTCCCACCCCTGCCTTACAACGAGCAGCTAATAACATTGGGGCATATTATCAAGGGGGTTTATCTCCGCTTTTTTGGCTTTAAAAGCCAAGAAAGCGGAGATAAAATGATTTCCCTATTACCTAGCTGTCGCTAACACCTGTTAGTGACAGCTAGTAGGAGATAGCGACCATCTTGGGCCCCACTTTGCATGTCAGTGATATTTATCACTAATTTATACAAACAAAATGGTGGTAGTGTTTCTCATCAGAGAAAACGTCCGCACCTACTGTTATTCGTTATTCTCCCCGGGTACGTAATACGTGTAATATCAGAGCATAGAGGTGCACTGGGAACTTGATAAGACACCCACCACCAGGGGTGTTAGAGCAATGCAACTGAGTGCAAATACCACAAATCAAGAGAGAAAGCCAAGTCACACAAGCACCCTCTTAGCAGTCCATTAATCTATGAACATGAATGTAGTTAATTCCAAGGTTTTTGCATCAACATTATTCAATGCTTCGATGTTAATTCAAACATATGGATCCAAAGACCAAATCTTGTGATTCAAGTTCTTTATTATTCAAATAGGTTAAAAGATTTTTCCAGCTTTACACTGCCGACACGTGTTTCGCCCTCTCCAGGGCTTTTTCAAGGCTGGAAACATAAAAATTACAATAAGTATATCTCATAAAAAATATATACACTAAATATATACAGTGTCCCTAGATATATACACTTGGTCTATTTACATGGTCTCATACATATAATCCCATATATATACATTCATATTAACATCCCTAGAAAACCACTAAAAAACAGGGACATTAACATGTTGCCTGTGGGCTAATCACAAAGAAATAGGGAAGTGTCATATATTGCCTGTAAAGAATATCACAAACACATCAAGACAGGCTAGAAAAATTCCATATATTTTGAAACCAAAGGGCTGTAGTCCCATAGTACTGCATCTGTAGATTAGGCACATTAAGGTTTCCTGGCTCCAGTCTTTTGAAGGTGTCTAATATCTAAGTAGTATCAGGATTTTATTACTTTCTTACTTTTCCTTTAACCATGTTCAAGATGTGATAATACATTGTTTCGCAAAACATGTTCGGATTTAGATACATAAGATGTAACTGTAATAGGACAAAGACCTACCTATCTTGTTCTGGTCTTAAGCTGCTCTGATCTTGTGCTGCTCTGGCATCGGAGAGATTAAAGTTCAAAACAACATGGGTGTGAAGCGTTTATGCGAAACCTAAATGAAGTACAGCATATGTTATACAGCTATTAGGATCAAGATGTTTCAAATATAAGCGAGACTGAGGCCTGAATTTGGGGAGACTATCCCTACCTATTGGATGTCTTGGTCACAGCGAGCTATTTAGAAAGTAGGTTCCCTCTAGGTAACTTTAGTCTTGTTATGTCCCTCGTGGAGCTTTTGAAAAACAAAAGTGAATTGTCCTATAATTTGAATAAAGAATGGACACATTAGTTATCATCCTACGTACAGCGGAAAAAAACACGCGAGAAAAGTATATGGGTGTGTTCACACATGGATCACGTCTGCTGCACTGTGCTCATTATGAATACAAAATATCACTCTAGCTCCAAGAGACATTTATCATATATTTGGAACAATATTTCTATGTTTTTAGTTCCTTGTAGCATGTCCAAGGAATAGCGAAATTTAATGAAATTCCCAAAAGAGAGATTAGGTTGATGAACTACTCACTCACTTGTTATAGGGGTGCAACTCGCTGTGTGGAGAAAAAATCCTATATTGTTGAATGAAGGGTTCTTGAAGACCTTGATAAGTCTGGAAAAACAAATAAAAGAAGCAATGATGTATCTGCGGTCTATGTGCCCCGCTTGTCAGCGTTACAATAAGTGATCTAATAGGACGGAGCCCAGTGTAGGGTTCCCATATGGGGTGTCATACTTCATATTCATCATTATGAGACAAGTGGCATGAGGTACAGCACACCACACACATTTAGAAACACAGTGGGCACCGCACTTCTTGTCCGTGGCTTACCACGAAAAATTGAGTGGGAAGAAACGTAATGAGAGCACACAGGCAGATCAGACTTCATGATATAATTGATCTGCCCCAGAGAGTAAAAGTATAGGTTGGCAAAAAGGATTGACTGTGTGTTCACGATTAAACCCCATATATATCAAAAATTACGAGCACATAGCCCTGTCCGTGTAATGCTACAAACCAGGCATCAACTGGATGCCTGTAGCGTGTATAGCTTACGGGGCCCGAATAGGTAGAAAAACGGACAAAAAGATTAATTGTCCGAGTCAAATAAATGAAGAAAGGCACATGTCAGGCAAAGTTCCACGCATAAAATGGCTCTCTCCTTTACCTTATTCTTGTTGTAACCGGGCGCCGGGTCTCCACTGCAAGGCACTGAAATTGACGCGATCCCGCGTTCATTATTTAAAGGGACGCCGGGGGGGAGTTACCGCGGGAAAACAGTAGCAAGCGACCATCCTATCAGATGCGACTGATCCCAAGGAAATGCAGCGGCCATTTTGGAACAGTACTGGGACCATAGTGTTATAAGCCGGTCCTCTAAATAAACCTTGGATTTGTAGAATCGAGTAGTCAAAAGGTTTAAACAATATATAGATTTATAGTTGAAGAGCCAGATTTCTATGGTAATGTGGATTTGCGGACCCTTCTTGAACAGGATTATAGTCTTAATATTCGTGTTGTTCTTAATATTAATGTTCGGTACAATTCCATATTAAAACTGCTGCCTGTATATGAAAAATTGACAGATTGATACTGTTAAAATGACAGGCTGGTGTAATTGGTGTATCATCGACCTTCTGTTAGGTATATTTACCGAGTATGAAGTTATTATAAAAATGAACGATTATAAGTCCTCATGTAGACTCGTTTGATAACTAATGTAGTGCCCCTATATATAGCTTTCAGGTATATGGGCCAATAACGGGCTGGGTACACTGGTGAGGTAGTATTTAGGGGTAACAAAATTAAACCCCCTCAAGGTAAAACATCATGGCAATCTGTTCAAGCCACTGATGGCAGTTTCCTGATACACATGTCGATAGAAAAAATGGTGGGAAAGAATTTGGTAAACTGAAAGTTTGGGAACAGGAATCAACGTATTCTCATACATAAATCCTAGCAAAAACTCATATGTGATCTCTCATCAGGAAAACAGTACATTCATAGAGAAAAAACATGTATATATTTCATGTCACCATGAACATTACTCACATATAAAAAACACAAAAAGAATTACAGTTGAATTTCACAATAAACAGAGACTTATGGCAGATAAAGTTAGTCCTTGAGGAAAACATACAGGTCCCTGTCTGTGTTGAGCCCTAAGTCTACTGCACGCAATTTGATTAGCCATTGTGATTCTAGTTTACGGAGGGCAAGGGTGTTATCTCCTCCTCTTGGGTCAGGTTTGATCATATCGATGCCATGAAAGTGTATGCCCAATACCTCCAGTTCCAAATGCTCCTTGTTATAGTGTGCTGCTAGTGGGTATCTGGCATCGTTATTGCGGATAGCTCTAATGTGTTCCTGCAGTCTTTCTTTGAGGGGACGGATGGTACTCCCCACATAGATCAATCCGCAGTGGCATATGATACAATAGACTACCAACTTTGAATTACAATTGATAAAATGCCTGATTTTATGTGTTCGTTTGGTATTATAAGAGAATGTCTTTTTCTTGTCCATGGCAAATTGACACATATTGCACATGGTGCATTTATAGAACCCACAGGGTCTGATGGGCATCCATTTGTTAATGCTAGTTAGTACGTGGTTATTGGGTGTGGGGTTCCTGATGTTAGACGGACTAAGCCAATTTCTGAGTGTTTTACCCTTCTTGTAGACAATGCGTGGTTTATTTCCAATGTGTTTGTCCAGATCTTTGTCTAATTGCAGAAGATGCCAGTGCTTTTTGAACACATTAAAAATCTTGGAACTATTCGCATTGTATTTGGTTATGATGGCAAGTTTATTATCTGCACCTTGTTTGTGCTTCTTAGGTTTTCTTTTCAGAGTTGACTCCCTAGAGATCTTGTGTATCTTTTCTTGTGCCTTATTGAGGAGTTGATTGTCATATCCTCTTGTCAAAAATCTTTTCTTTAGGATCTCTAGTTCTGCCATGAATACATCATCTGTACTGCAATTACGTCGCAACCTGGTCATTTCGCCGTATGGAATAGCCCCAATCTGAGAATTGGGGTGGGCACTGCTGGCGTGTAGGACCGAGTTACAGGAAGTGCTCTTCCTGAATAGTTTGGATTCAATTTTGTTGTTAGAGATAAATAGGGTGACATCTAGAAATGGGATACTGTTATCACTGGACTCATGGGTGAATTTAAGATTGTACTCATTCTCATTGAGATAGACAATAAACTCATTGAGTAGTCTGTCATCACCCTCCCATATCATAAAAACATCGTCTATAAAGCGGCCCCAATAGACAATGTGTTCAGTTAGTGTTGGGGGGCCTTTCTTCCATATGTGGTGTTCTTCGTAGAAGCCCATATATATATTTGCAAAAGATGGTGAGAATTTAGCTCCCATGGCAACACCGGAGTGTTGTTGGTACCAGTCTTCTAGATGTTTGAAGTAGTTGTTGTTAAGAGCAAATTTTGTCAATTCAATGATCATGGTGGTGTGCTCATATAGTGTAGCATCTCTTTTTGACAGGAAGTATGTGAGAGCGGCCATACCTTTCTCCAAAGGTATGCTAGTATATAGCGCGCATACATCTAATGTGACCAACTTGAAATTAGGTGTCCATTCCAGGTCCTCCAATTTGCATAGGAGGTCCTTGGTGTCCTCTATGAAGGAGGGGATATTTCTTACAATTGGTTGAAGAGTAATATCGATGTACTCAGATATTTTCTCTATGGGTCCCCCAATCCCCGAAATAATAGGTCTTCCAGGTGGGGAGGTAATGCTCTTGTGTATTTTTGGTAACACATATATATAAGCGGCTTTGGGGTTGGCCACAGTTAGATATTTCAATTCTAGGTCTGATAAGAGCCCAGCACTGTGCCAATATTTAAGAATCTTGTTTAAGTTTGCTGATATGGTAGTCATGGGATTACTTGTTAGTTTAATATAGGAGCTAGTGTTTTCTAATTGGCGATTGATCTCATTTATATAGTCCTCTCTATCTAGCATCACTATATTCCCCCCTTTGTCAGCTTCCTTTATTATCACGTCCTTCCTGTCCATTAACTGTCTTAAGGCCTTCCTCTCATGAGTATTTAGATTGTCCTTCCTGCCTAAAGGTTGGCAACCAATTTTGTCCTCTAGTTTATAAAGTTCATCAGTGACCATTCTATAGAAGCAGTCAATAAGTGTATCTGCTGAGGTGTTGGGGGAAAAGGTGGATTTGTTTTTCAAACCACTATCCGTATAGTGTCCCTGTTTTTTAGTGGTTTTCTAGGGATGTTAATATGAATGTATATATATGGGATTATATGTATGAGACCATGTAAATAGACCAAGTGTATATATCTAGGGACACTGTATATATTTAGTGTATATATTTTTTATGAGATATACTTATTGTAATTTTTATGTTTCCAGCCTTGAAAAAGCCCTGGAGAGGGCGAAACACGTGTCGGCAGTGTAAAGCTGGAAAAATCTTTTAACCTATTTGAATAATAAAGAACTTGAATCACAAGATTTGGTCTTTGGATCCATATGTTTGAATTAACATCGAAGCATTGAATAATGTTGATGCAAAAACCTTGGAATTAACTACATTCATGTTCATAGATCTGCGATAAAAATCGCCGCAGCTCAGCGGTAAATTTTTTTCTCTAACCAAGCAATAGCGATAATTATCGCTATTGCTTGGTAATATGCCCCATTGTGCCTGAAACTTCAGGACACTAGGTAAAGTAACAAAAGTTAACCACTCGTATAACACTAACTGCACTCCTTTACCACACGATACTGTCAGAAATGCCTCAGAGGCCGTTAACGCTGGAAATTATGTCTATCCTTCCTCAGTGACAACACTAAAGGCCCGATTACAAGTTTAATTCTGTGAAGAGATCCGGGTAGCCGGAAGTTCCAGCACTTGTCAAAACATCCGCACAGAATTGTATGAAATACCCCCTCGGAACAGGGTATAACCAGGGCCACTGGAAGTATGCAGCAGAGGAGGGCTAAATTAGGTGGCAGGGTTGAGTAGATTATGACTTGAGCAAGAAAAGGCAAATTATGCAGCATTATGACGCACATTTCGGGATAGTATTGCTTCGTTATTTGGACATTTTTAAACGTGTTAACACCCTCTGGTCATTAGTTACACCTCGTTAGTACCAGTGTAACACCCAAATATAGAAATAAGCTACAGAAAGATGACCAGTCCATATTTGCAAAGGGCCTTGCACTGCACGGCAACACAGGTTGTAGTGTTTTTAGTAACTTTTGAACTATTTGAGCCATACATTTTTTGTTGTTGTCAAAATCTGCAGATTATGCAGCACAGGATGGATTATGTGGCAAATGCGGCAAGTCTATAATTATGCTAAAATCACCGGGGCCACACAGTCGCATAATTCCAGTGGCCCTGGATATAGCTCTAAGGACTAGGATTTACCAGATTCTCGATGGGTTATTGCAAGTGTTAAAGTGTGAGAGAACTTTTGTGTGGGTTGGAGGTGGGTGTATGAATGGGAAAGTTGGTAGGGGAGGATGGTAACTAGCATGGGGGGCATTGAATGCTCCCCTATATTTTGGCAGAGGCTTGGACCGGGACCATGGAATCGGTAAAGGCTGCACTGCACCCCTTTTTATAAACAATTTAATTTGCTATATTTTCTGGCCGGTATAATGGGGTGGGATGTTCCCGTGTCTAGCATATCCATGTGCTGGAACACTAACCCGTTAATAATTGTGTGGATTTTAATTCCGCGAGGCAGATCTGCTGTGCACAACTTGTAATCGAGGCCAAAGAGTTTACAGTGCTACCCAGATGTCTCTTCTACTAAAGGGATCAAGTCTCTTCTAATGAGCTGAGGTGATTGGCATTGTGTCAAGGTAGGCATAGATTAGTCTGAAAAGACCAGGATTCTTTCATCGTCCAGTTGTACTTTCCCCTTTTGCAAGAATGGACAAACATCCACCTCCTTACCTTCGGCTTACTCAATTCTACGGCCCTCATTTATGAAAAGTGATGCATCCTTGCGCAGGCGCAGGGATGCGTCACAATTCAGTACGACGCGGTGTGTCACAATTTTGCGACGCCGATGCGTCAAATTAATGCAATGGTGCATCATGTCGCAAGTGACGGCGAAAGTAGAAAAAAAGTGAAGCAGACGCTGGCGTCTTGACGCAACAGAAAGTCACGCAACTGCCGGAAAAGTGCCGTAAGTCAGAATCACGGTTCTGGCGCAAGGCTACGTCGCTCTGCGCCACTTTCACGTTGCGTCAGATTCAAGGAAAATGCAAAAAAAGCACGCATCCATCTCCTAATTCTCCCGCAAAGAAAAAAATAGCTACCATGGAGCATGAAGGAGACAGCAGCAGTCAAGGGAACCTTCCACATGGCAGCCAGGATGCCCAGCCTGAAACACAGGGAGAAACACAGGGAAAGAGGAAAAGGAAAATACATTTCAGTGCTGAGGAGAACGACATACTCATCAGTGAGGTGACAGACCACCAACACCAGCTTTTTGCAAGTTCAAACTTGCCATTATCAAAAAAAGAGGCCATTTGGCAGTCCATAATGACAAAGGTCAACTGTGTGGCCCAATCAAAGAGGACAGTGATTGACATTAAGAAACGCTGGAATGACATCAAGCGCAGGACAAAAGAAAAAATGGCAAAAAATCGCAAGGAAGCAATGCTGATAGGAGGAGGCAGCCCATCACAACAGGAAAAGCCGGATGACCTTGAGGAGCGGGTTGCAGCGGTCATCCCAGACGAGTTGGTGGTAGGAATTGCAGGACAGGACAGTGCACAGCATGAGGAACCGCAAGACACACAGGGTAAGTTCCTACAAGGGGCAATGTTGCAAACAAAGTAATGTTGTGCAGTGCATAAACTAAGGTGGCTGGCTGAATTACTGACGTGTTGTGGAAAGAGAAGTCATGCATGTCATTAACTGTGAAGTGTCTTCCAAAAGTATTGTACCTTGGACATGCAGAAGTCACATTTTGTAAACATCAACCCATGTAAAACTAAAAACATATTTCAAAAGTGAAGTCCTAGCCCACTGGCACACCTGACAATTGCCACACGCAGGTGCAAATATAAAACTACCCTTATGAAATACCAATCACACAACATCCTGCAACAGACCGAGTTTAACACATTTATAACCTGGACTGCCACCACTGTGCTGGCAGGATGTAACTGTGATTATGTACTGGTGGCACAATGTGCCACAGGCACAATAATAGGCCAGAGACAGCCATGTCACATAGTACAACATATCATGTAATTGGCATCATTCCCACATTAAAGTGTGAGAAAGTGGAATTCCAGGGCTGTTGCTAGGGGTGTACCCAGAAACATCCATGTCCAATTGACAATGCCCAATATCAAAGTCAAACTGTAACTATTACGCTGCGCAACAAACACATGCATCCTCAGGGTCTGTGTAAGGCATGCACAACCTGAAATAATATAATCTGTTCCCTCTTCGATATCCCCTACATATAGGTGTTGCATCCAAGTGGACACATAGAAAGGAAAAATCTTCTGATGACTGCTTCATGCAGGAATGTGTCCCTTCCATGCACACAAACAATGATCCCCTGCACTGCAGGACCCCCTGCAACATGGTGCAAGTTTTCCTGGGTAGGTGCATGGCAAGCATTGTGCACCTATGTCGTTGTGAAGGACAGGTGAGCCCAATAATGATCCCCTACTGATAGTTACCCCATGCTGGCCCAAAATCTTTTATCATTCTACTTTGTGCATGATGGTTTCAGCTTCATTATCTGCATATGTAAGGGTAAGTACTCAGGAATGTTAGTGAGCATGTGAAGCCCTGTGCCACATTATACAAGCATCATGCATAACGTATGCAGGGTGGGTCTGCACATCCAATAAAAAGTCTTAGTAGTGGTGCTGTGCAATCCATCTAATTTCTGCAAATAAAATAGCATCTGGCAAATGTGTCAGTACCTCACACCTGCCTCATGGTAGGTGTAGGGGTGAGGCAGTGCCACAGGGAGAGGCTCGCATCAAGGCTTGCTGTACTTGAATGATGCTCCTGACATGACTGCATGAATGCATGACTAAAGCACTGACCAGCTACGTCTGGATGAATGACGTATATAACATGAATAGCAACATGTAGTGTCACACAGTGAATAGAGCACATCCATGTTGTCACGAGAATGGCCAAAACATAAGTGTACCAATGGTGTTGTTGCAGTGATACAACACCCAACATCAATAGTGTGCAGGAATGTGCACCATCTCTTCGATGGACTCCATTCATGGCATGTACCTATGCATGCACTGCAGCACACCTATATTGCAAGTGGCGCAGTCCAGCTGCAAAACATTCAGCAAATATTCACCATAGTGCATTATACAAATGGGTCATCAGTGAGTCTGCAGCACTGTTTGTATATCTAAAGTGCCAATAATGTATTCTCACATTAGCAAGCTGTAGCATACAAATGAGAGCAACTGCTTAGGAGTGATAGCAACTTGTATGTCAATGGCATTGCATGTCCCAACAAAACTATGGCAGTGACATGCAAGGTAGTTACGTATCCAAATAATGCTAACAATCTAACTAACTGCACCTCGCAAGATTAGCAAGGTTGTCACAGACATGCAAAGAAACAAGCAAACTCACGCAAATGCACATTAGCTGCTGGAATGTAAAGCCACAACATACATGTCCCTAAGGAAGGTGACAATTTGTGGAACAACATCTATGCATGGGAGGGACCCCTCCCCACCCCGCAATCTCAGACAGAGATCTCGCCCCCTCATACACCACCCGCTCCCCCATCCCCCCTACAAACCCTCATACCTCCGCTCATCTTCCCTTATCCCCCCCCCACACCTTGCACTCCCATCCCGTCCTCCACACCAATCCTCTCAGAACACCCTTCCCCCACACCAATCGCCTCAGAACACCCTTCCTCCCCCAACAGCACCCCACACAACATGACTCTCTCTCCGCCTATCTCCCCCCCCACACTTAGCACTCCCGTCCCGACCTCCACACCAATCTTCTCAGAACACCCCTCCTCCCCCAACTGCACCCCACACATGACTCTCTCTCCGTCTATCTCCCCCCCCCACTCCTAGCACTCCCGTCACGCCTAGCCTTCACCCCTCCTTCAACCTCTCACCCCCCACTCTCACTCCCCACTATCCCACCTCCTCCCCCGCAACCGCCAGCCACCACACCGCCCTCTTCTGCCCTCCCCCCCCTAGCACTGGTGCCCTTCCCAATAATGCCATCACCACCCCTAACACCTATCCTCGCTCTAACACTCCCAACCCCTTCACCAGCTCCTCCTCCTCACCCCGATCCCCCCACGTCTCCAGCAGCCTATTCGCCTGCTCACCGCCTGTACCCCTCCTCAACTCCGCGCCCAACACCACGCTGGACATGATTATGTCCACCCTCCTCCAATTGAAAGAAGAACTACATTCCATCAAAGAGTTGCTCATCGCACACCCCAGACATCCCCCTCCCACCACCACCTTTATACCTAATAACACTTCCCCCGCGCCTCCTACTCGCCTTACCACACAACACTCCCCACACCGGACCTCTATCCCCTCTCGCAATACCAACAATCACAATACCAATCGCATTCGCATTACCACCAACCGGAATACTCCCTCTACACCTAACACTTCCTCCTCACCTCCTTCCCGCCTCATCACACAACTCCCCCCACACTGGACCTCTATCCCCTCTCGCAATACCACCAATCGCCCCAGACGCACTACCAATACGATCTCAGACCATGACACACTCGCCCTTCTCCACTCCTACGCCTCGGCTCCCCAAAATCGCCTAGCCACCAACCACCTGTCCATCCCGACGATTATCCCTAACCCTCTCAGGCACCAAAAGGATAACTACAGGGGCGCCGTCCCCAACAACCTCACTAATGTGCCCATCACTATAGAACCTTCCTCCACCCTCTGCGCCCCTAGCCTCAAATGCATACTTCTCAATTGCAGATCGGCCCAAAGACATTCCGCGGAGGTCGCCAACCTCATCATGTCTCATGAACCGGATCTAGCCATTCTGACTGAAACATGGTTGTCTGATTCTTCTACACCTATCTTGGATATCCTAGTCCCCCCAACTACTGTATCACTAGACTTGACAGGACCAAAAAGACAGGCGGTGGAATTGCCTGTATTTACAGAAGCAACCTCTCAGTCTCTAAAGCGCCCGCCCCTTCTCTTACTTCCTGTGAATACCTCTGCCTTGATGTCATCAGCGAAAGCAAACCGGTTTGCTCACTACACATCATATACCACCCACCTAGGGACAAGCTCTCCTTCTGCCAACAACTCATGGACACAATATCAACCAATTCAGGTCGGCAAAACACCCAAATTTTCCTTGGCGACTACAATCTCCATTGGAATGACAGCAGTGACACGGTGGTAAATAGCCTCAAAAGCTTCCTCAACGCCCTTGATCTCACCCAAATATGCAATAGCCCGACCCATGAGAAAGGTTCTATTCTCGACCTTATCATCTCCAAAGAGGACGCTATTCAACTTGAGTCAATCCAACCTTGTGACTGGTCAGATCATCATATTCTCTCCTTCCTTATAAATGAAAAAATCAAATTTAACACAGTACAACTCTCTAAGCCCAAAGTCTGGAAAAGGGACATGAAGAAACTCAACCCAAACTCCTTACCGCCTAACAGCTGCAATCTCCTACTACCCCCGTCCGGCGCTACGGATGTTCAACTCCTGACTGACCACTATCTAAATGCTATGTCCACAATAATCAATGAGGCTGCACCCATGCAACTGAAAAGAGGCTCGTCCAAGATCTCCAACCCTTGGTATGACGGGAGCCTCAATGAGGATAGACGGGCCTTGCGAATGGCAGAGCGCACTTGGAGGTCAGCCCCCTCTGCACTGCACCTAAAAAACTTGAAAAAACAGAGAAACGCCTACTTCAGGAAAATAAAACTCTCAAAAAGAGATTTCTTCAGCCTCCAGCTCGCCCAAGCAAAAAACCGCCCAAGAAAATTGTTTGAGTTAATCAGAACACAATCCAAAGAACAACCGCAGACACTCAGCACCATGGGAGTTACACCTTCCTGTGAAGACTTCTCTGCTTTCTTTAACCAAAAAACCGACAACATAAGAAGCGATCTCCTCAATGACGCAATCCTTTACTCCAACCCCCAACACACAGCAGCGCTTGAACCAAAGAACAAGGCTACATGGTCATCCTTTGGCACCTACTCCGAAGAAGAAATTGGCAGATTGCTCAGCACCCTGAAACCATCCAATCACCTCACTGACCCCCTTCCTGCAAACGCAGTAAAAGACTTTACCCCGTTGCTCCTCCCACTTTGGACTAAAATTATCAATAGCTCTCTTCAACAAGGATCCATCCCTGACGCCCTCAAAGTCGGACAAGTCACACCTCTACTAAAAAAACAACAGCAGACCCCACTGATCTAAATAATTACCGCCCAATTACAAATATTCCCACCCTCGCTAAACTGTTGGAAAAATGCGTACAGCTACAACTGACTAAACACATAGACAAGTTTGATCTCCTCAACGCTCATCAATCAGGCTTCCGTGCAGGGCACAGTACCGAAACTGCCATGACTCACATAGTGGACGACGCCCTCCAAATACTAGACCAAAACGATACCTGCCTCCTCATCCTTCTGGATCTCTCCTCAGCATTCGACACAGTTAAACATGAGAACTTACTCGAACTGTTAAACACAAGAATGGGCATATCAGGGACTGTTCTCAAGTGGTTCACCTCCTTTCTACACAACCGGTCACAAAGATTCAAAAGCAACAACGCAATGTCCTCTCCGGTACCTGTATCGCTAGGCGTCCCTCAAGGATCCTCCCTCTCCCCAACACTGTTCAACCTAGTTATGGAACCTCTCACTACTTTGCTACAGACATCCAATGTTCACTTTCACATGTATGCCGACGACACCCAACTTTATCTGAAAATACAATCCCCCAAGGACATCATGATTCTGAACACCACGATCAGAAACACCCAATCCTGGCTTGCCGAGAATCACCTCAAACTCAATGCCCTGAAAACTGAGGGGCATATTACCAACAACTAGCAATAATTTTTGTCTCTAACTTGTTTAGAGACAAAAATTATCGCCGCACATCGGCGATTTTTATCGCAGATAAACCTTGCTATTAACAAGGTTTATCGCAAATGCGAAAAAAACGGCCGAAATGCATGAATATCGCTGAAAAGTCAGCGATATTCATGCATTATCGAGCAAATGCTCTTAGCCATGTTATCCACCTCCCATTGGATAACATGGCTAAGAACTGCTCAGGGCAGGTGTTAGCTTTTGGAGATATTCGCGCTTAGCTTAGCGCGAATATCTCCAAAAGTTGGTAATAGGAGATAGCGATGTTAGGGACTGTTTTCAGTCGCTAACATCTTGGCACGCCCACTTTGCATGTCATTAGTGATAAATATCACTGACATGCAAAGCAAGGCCCAAGATGGTCGCTATCTCCTATTAGCTGTCACTAACTGGTGTTAGCGACAGCTTGGTAATAGGGAGATAATTTTATCTCCGCTTTCTTGGCTTTTAAAGCCAAAAAAGCGGAGACAAACCCCCTTGATAATATGCCCCTGAGTTCCTCCTGATCTCACCTCCCGCAAAAATCTCTACGGCTCAAACATGGCTTAAGCACTTAACGGCTCTAAATGTACAACCTACCGTCGTAGACTCAGCAAAATCTTTAGGCATAACACTTGACGCCAATCTCAACATGCAGCAGCACATCAGCAAGGCAACCAAAGGAGCGAACTTTCAAATCAACACCTTGAGAAAACTTAAACCCTTCCTCCCAGCCAAAGACTTCCAAACTGCAGTACAATCTATAGTCATCCCACACATAGAGTACGGAAGCACCGCCCTCTGGGGCTCCCCCTAACTACAACGGCTCCCCTAAGAGTGTCCCTTAACGCTGCAGCGAGACTCATCACTGGCTCAAAAAAGCACTCGCACATCTCCCCTGACTTTAAATCACTGAACTGGCTACCTTTTGAAGCCAGAATACATCTGAAAATCGCCTGCATGACTCACAAGGCTGTACACATGAACTCACCCGCCTACCTCACTCAAAAGCTGACAATCTCGGGTGGCTCTAGAATTACTAGAAGCACAAACAATCTTCTGCTGAAACCTCGAAGATTCCGGAAGGAAAAAACCTATAAACGCTCCTTCTCAGGAATGGCACCTAGGATCTGGAACTCACTCCCTCCTGAAACCAGGCTCATCTCCTCCAACAAATTGTTTAAGAAAGAAGTAAAAGCGATCCTCATGGCTAAATACACATGATCTATTACTCGGTATTTTCTCATGAATCCGCTCCGTAATTACCTACTTGTATTATGACTTATTTGATTGTATACGTTCCCTCTATGTATATTGTTATGTTGTTGACGCACCTGTCTGACTTTGCACACCGTACCTACACCACCTCAACTATCCCTACTTTTGTACTACTGATGCACCTGTGCGACTATACATCCTGCACTCACCTACCTCAACTATGCACACCTTTATGTTATCTCCTAAAACACGTTAAGCAGGCTTAAACGAGTATATGCTTACTTTTGTACTTCTATATTATTGGCGCAACTGTTTGACTATGCACCTTGTACAGACACTACCTCACCTGTGACCTACCTCCTGTTTGTTTTTTGACCTACCTATGTAACTATGTAACTATGCACCTTGTACCTATCTACCTCAACTATGTAACTATGCACCTGTACCTTGACTATCACCCCCGTGCCCTTGTAAAGCACTCTGATATCTGCAAAGATCTTGTTCGCGCTATATAAAACTTTCAAAATAAAAATAAATAAAATAAATAAATGCATGGGACTGGTACTGGACAGCTCAGCAAACAAGGTTTCAGGGTTGCCCTGTGACAAAGATACACTCTAGGAATGTGCACCAACAACAATATTGTGTGCATTCCTATGCCCCAACCATGAAAAGTGTTGCAGCAAGAAGACAGTGAGGCAACACTTCTCACCATGTTCCCCCTTGCAATAGCATGGATGTACCGTACTCACTGTACATTGCTCCATGAGTCAAGTTATGACTGATCCATCTGAAATCATTATGTATGTGTATGCACAACCATGACGCAACTCCAGCAATGCATTGTGGCAGCCGATCCCAATGGCACTGCCCCACATTCATGCCTGCCATGAGGCAGGGGGAAAAGTACTGACGCAAGTATATTCATGAGGGGTGCAGAAATGATGGTGTCATTAGAGATCCTAACAGTGGTAGTTGTGTGCTGTAGTGTCACAAGTATTTAAGCATTGGTGGACTGTCATTGCACAAGGAGTTGATGAGATGTCATGCAGTGTCCTTGCTCCAGCTGCAAGAGGGTGCAAGGATGGCGGTGGTGATTGCTGGTCAAGTCATATATGTCATGCATCCAATGATGGTAGTGCAAGGAGAGTCTGAAGTCTGACCTGAATCAGAAGTACCTGCAGCCGTAGTACATGTACTTAACCGTGTCCTGTTCAGTGGTATGTTGAGGTCCCTTGATGCTTGTGTCTGATGTCAGTGAATTTACTCAGGAGGTGTTGGTGGTCAGGTAACTTTACCTGCTGAGGTGGAACTTGAGGTCATCGAGAGGGATGCTGTCTGTGGATGTCAGACACTGGGGTGCAATGAGGTCTACAATGGTGTAGGAGAATGGGGCACATGGCCTGGGTGTCCTGCACATGAGTGTGCTGCTGGGTATGGCCATGGCCCTGGTCACGATAATGTAGTTGCCGTAGTACATGGTCATCCATGGTACATTAGAGTGCCTGCTCATTCTGAGTGCACCAGTGTATGGGTTTTTAATGCCTCTTCCATGATTGTCGTGCTGCCTCCTGCAGGTGACACAGAAGTTGTCAGTGACAGTGATGGTGATGTCTGGAGCAGAGGTTGATCCTGGCAGGTGAGGTGGCATACAGGGTTGATGTTGAGGAGGTTGCTGTCATAGTATTGTTGCAGTGTCCAAGAGGAATAAACCTTGGTTCAGAGTGTGGACCTGAGCCAGTCAGATGCAAACAGCGTAGACTATGGTTGCCTTTGTGTTTTGAGATGACCATTACAATGCATGCAGTACAATGTCAACAATGCAACGCATGTGTTGAAAAATATCATGTCAAAATACGTCATTGGGACCAAAATTATGTAAGTACTTCATGTGGTTATGTGTGTCAGTAGTAAAAAAATAAAATAATGTGACAAATGTACAAAATAGGTAAATTGTTGTGCATTTATGTGTCAATTAAGAACATTTGGGTGTCTCATGGGGTAAAATATGGCTCAACTCTTATTTGTATTGATGTACATCATGAGAAATAGCGGGTGAAATATTGTAAAATATTACAAATGGTGAGAATATTTGTTTTGCTAATGAAAAATTGTGTGTGCATTAGTCACAAATCTGACTCCATTGTGTGTGTCGTGGTTGTTCATAAAGGATTTTCATGCTTCATGTCTGGGTGTGTGGTGACAAGGATAGTTTGGGGATGTACTCACTTAAGTTTGAACAGTGTACTTAAAGTCTCCGCTGTGCAAAACCTACTCTACAGTTGCAACATGCCTAGTATTAAAATTAATTCAATGGAATGTGATGTCATGGCATGTTTTGCTAATATGTATGTGCCTTTGGCACAAGAGTGGTACAAATGCTCTGCATGGGGGCACAGTGGCAAACATTGGCAATTGTGGGGGTGGACAACTGTGAGTTTGGAAATGCAGGAAATAACAATGAATGTCGTATGGATGCGGGGATGTGTGTGTGAGCGGGTGCTGCAAAACATATATTGAGGGAAGTCTTACCTCAAAGCTGTGTCCAATGTCTTTTGAGCTTATGCAACCCTGCCTTTGTGTCACATAAAAGGAATTAGGCAGCCAGGCTCCCTACTCTGAGTCAATCACAACGATGTAAAGTGCTGGTGTGACTGGTAATTGGAAATGGGATAAGTCATGCAGCCACATGCTGGAGTGTTGGCCATGTTTGCCATGGAGGCTGAAATGCAGCCTGCATAGCAAACATGGAAGTGGGTATCACTGCTCTGGTCATCATGGGTGGCACCTGAGTCATCTTGCCAATCTGCACATGCCCCACCTCATATTAGATCTCTACTACCCACCCTCCCATGCCATGATGAGACATAGCATGATCATATCAGTCACTTATCCCTTGTGTCTTCATTAGAAGTTAGTTCATTGCTCTCATCTGAGCCCACACTCACATATTTTCTATTTTCTACCAATAAGGCCCCCAGCCCTATCTTCATGTGTTCCGGCATCACAGAATATTGTACCTCACACTTACCCTACTCAATGTCAGCCGCTGTGCAAGCGCACAGCAGACGCATCCACATGGTGTGCTAAAGGCACGCCTAAGGCAAGTCTGTATGCGCACATCCGTGTCCCCAACACCACCATTTCCAGTAACAACTGATCTAGAGTCCCTCACTGATGCAGCTCTGCCAGCCTCCATTCACTCACACATGGAAAACATCGGAGAATGACAAAAGGCCTTGGCAAACATGACCCACAGCCATATCACCTGCCTACACTGCTGACAAAGCTCAACCACCACCTTGGTCTCAAACACAGCCAACGCCAGCATTTCAGCAAGTGAACTTCACACCTGGATACACAACTGCGCATACCAGCCCTCCACCCTCTGCAAGACTGACAAACAGCACTACAGGGACACCGCATGGTAGAGCACTGATCTCTAAGAAGCAAGACGCACCAGCAGATACCTTGGCAAGAACTGGATAAACACCAAGACACCTGAAATGTCCAACACATACATGGACGCAATGACGGACTACCACAAATAAATACTCTAAGAATCGGGAAATTCCTGCTAACTCGTCAAGGTCAAGCATGAATACACCAACCTATGCAGCAAAGCTACAGACATCACCCTGGCACTACAGCCCTGTGATAAGTGTGCAACAAATTTCCACCTAAAGTTAAAAAATACACAACAACAACCTTGCGGTCCACACGAGATGCCACAGGCAGCACCACACAAACCTCACCCAAAACAACAGCCATACTACCATCCCCACCGGGACACCAGTCACAGCTGAATGCACCCCCTCGACCATGAGATACATCCACCTGTGGGATCACATAGAGCCCTGTCCTTATCACATCAACAACAGCACCAAGATCACCCTATTCCCAGCCACAGATGACATCTGCACATTCCGGGACCAAGAGCCGTGAGTGTGCTCCGACACAGACTAACACCACACAGTATTTGCGACACTACATGAAGCAGGATTCCAAGGAACACCGCTTAACTGGGTCATTCATTCCAGCAAGAGGTCCAAGGATCAAACTGACAACCTTCCTCTCTAAAAATATGTAAATCCAATGCTGAATGCCAGAGGGTCCATCAATGTGCCTGACCCTCTTCAACATCAACAGGGCTGCCTCAGCACCATTTGAAACCAACACGGCCTCAACATTGTATCCATTGCTGATGACACACAGCTCACCCTCTCTCATACCTAAGACTACACCAACCACAGACTTTAAATACATTGAGGAATGCATGACGGCGCAGTCAGCATGAACCACAGCTGCATGAAGACAAAATCAGAGAATACAGAAGTCCGTGTCCTTGGAACCACTCCTTCAGCATGCAACAACACCTGTTGGATCTCCCACTCTGATGGGAGGGGTCTACCGCTACCGCTCAAAGAGACAGGTCTTGATGAGTCTTCTGCATGCGAGTAGGTCCTGGGTCTGCCGTAGGTGGGCAGGGAGGGTGTGCAAGGTCTTGGCGGCGAGGTAGGACAAGGATCTGCTGCTGGAGGTTGGTCATAGGATGCAGTGGACAGTGGTGAGGGGGAGGCTGGTGCGGCAGAGCTGGCGTGTGGGGGTGTAGAAGCTGAGTCAGCTGTACAGGTAGGCTGGTCCGGCCTAGTGGAGTGCTTTGTGTGGGTGGGTCAGGAGCTTGAAGGTGATCCACTTGCTGATGGGGAATCAGTGTAGGTCTCACATTTGGGGGATGATGTGGCTGCGGTGGGGGACGTTGACAATCATTTAGCCGTATGTGTATTGGATGCGTTGTTGTTGTTGTAGGTGTTTGGCTGGGAATCCTGCATACAGTGTGTTTCTGTAGTCCAGTCTGCTGCTGCTGAGGGCCTGTGTCACCGTTCTTTTTGTCTGGGGTGGGGATCCACTTGTAGATCCTGCATAACATGCAGAGGCTGTTGTAGCAGGAGGAGGAGATGGCGTTTACCTGCTCAGACATGGAGAGGGAGGAGTAGTGGATGTATCGTAAGTTGCGTGCATGGTCAGTGGGTGGTGGTGCTGTTCCCAGTGTGGTTGCCCACCAGGAGTCGTCCCAGGTTGAGGGTGTGGGTCTGAGGATGAGGACCTCTGTCTTGTCCAAGTTCAGCTTCAGACTGCTGCTCCTCATCCAGTTGGTGAGGGACTTCATTCCCTCGTGGAGGTTTGTTTAGGCTGTGTGTGGGTCCCTGGTGATGGAGAGGATGAGCTGGGTGTTGTCGGTGTAGGAGATGATGTAGAGGTTGTAATGGCGGGCCACTTGTGCGAGGTGGACATGTACATGTTGAACAGCGTCGGGCTGAGGGATGACCCCTGGGGGATGCCGCAGATGATGTTGTTTGCGTTCGATTTGAAGGATGGGATTTGGACGCTCTGGACGCTCTGGGTTCTGCCGGAGAGTAACGACGTGGTCCAGTCTAGGGCCTTCAATTGGATTCTGGATTCTCGGAGGTGTGTCTTCGGAGTGTGATGGCATACCGTGTCAAAGGAGGTTGACAGGTCCAGGAGCAAGAGGGCTGATGTCTTGCTGCCGGCCAGTTGGCGCCTGATGTTGTCTGTGGTGGATATGAGGACTGTCTTGCTGCTGTATATACGTATGAATCCGGACTGGGACGGGTCAAAGATGTTGGTGTCTTCCAGCTCGCGGCCCAATTGCATGTTGATGATTTCCTAGATGACCTTCATTAGGAACGTGAGCAGGGAGATGGGCTGTGAGTCCTTGAGGGCCTTGGGGTCTGCCTTGTGCCTCTTGAGGAGGGCATTGCTTTTGGCGTGCTTCCATCTTTCCAGGAATGTTGCTGCATCGAAGAAGATGTAGATGAACTTGCATAGTTGTTGTATGATGACTTCGTCTGCTTCGTCCAATATGTGGTGTGGTCATGGTACTGCTGGTGATCCAGAGTGTATGGAGTTAATGACCTTGTGTGTTGCGTCCTCATTGACGTTGTACCAGGACGTGAGGCGGTTGGCGCTGGTGGTCCTCACAGGGGAGGTTGAGTCTGGCATAGTTGTGGCGGTTGTGGTGTTGAAGCTGTTGTGGATGTCACCAAACGTGCGCTGTGAGAAGATGGACAGTGAGTTGCACAGTTCTTGTGAGGTTGGGATGTTGTTGGCGTTTGCACACGGGTTTGAGAGTTCTATAACAATGCTGAAGAGCTCTTTGCTGTCGTGTGCATTGGTATCCAGCCGGGCTCTGAAGGAGGAGCTCTTTGCCAATCTGTTGAGGTGGTGATGTATACAGGTGGCGTCCTTGTGGACTGTGTGGTTGTGCAGTGTGTGTCTGTGGAGCCATTTTGACTCCAGTTTCCAGCATGCGCGTTGGTAGGTCTGGAGGAAGTCGGTGAACCAGGTGGCTCTGTTGCAGGCGTGGCTGTTGGAGGGTAACTTGAGTGGGGCAAAGGTGTTGGTGCAGTCCTAGATACACTGTCAGAGGTTTTGGGCTGTGGCGTCTGGGTTGGTGGGGATGTTGTTTGGGTTCTTGCAGAGGGGGGTGACCAGCTGGTCTACGTTGAATTTGACCCAGCATTGGCGAGGCAGCTGTTGGTTGCGGTGGTTTGTGGTTGATGTTTTGAAGGTCAAATTGATGCAGTGGTGGTTGTTCGAGTGGAGTTCAGTGGTGTGGTTGGAGGTGACGTGGGTGCCTGTTGAGAAGACGGGGTCCAGCTTGTGGCCGGTGGCATGGGTGCGGTCCCGAGTTGTCTGAGGCAGCGTCAGGTGAGGTTGTTGATCAGTATGGCGGAGTTGGCGTCGTTGTTGTTCTTGAGGTGTAAGTTCAGGTCCCACAGGATGATGTAGTGAGGTCGTCGATGGAGTTGCAGAACTGAGCACAGGGTCCGGGGTGCTGTAGACGAGTGTTCCTCTGAGGGTTGTGTTGGGTGTTGGTGTGGATCTTTAAGTGCAGGTGGTCGGCAGTGTTGATGTGTTGTCTGCATGGGTGCCGACCTTGAGGGTGGACTTGTGGTCGATGGCAATTCATCCACCAATTCTGTCTGCGCAATCCCTGCGGTTGATCTTGTAGCTGTCTGGGATGTCTATGGTGATGTTGGTCGCAGAGGAGTAGTTCCAACAGGTCACGGTTAAGAATCACACATCTGGGGCGGAGGTGTCGAGCAGATCCCAGAGCCACATGGGCTGTTTGCGTGCGGAGTGGGTGTTGTGGATAATGCATTGGAGGTGGCTGGGTCCAGTCCATGGAGGTTTGGTGGCTCAATCGCATGTGAAGCTGCATGTGCGGCAGGAAAAGGGTCCCGTGTGTATGTTATTGTGGTGGCCTGGAAGCAAGTGTGGTATTGGCCAGCATTGAGTGCGCGGAGGGTACAGGCATAGTACTGGAGTCTGGTGTAGTGGCGTTTGTGGCCTCAAGGGGTCCTGGCGCTGGGCACGGTCCAGGCGCGGATGGCTGCAGACTGGCTTGCTTAAGGTGTGCCTTTGGTGCGACAGCTGCACAGCCGCGCAAAGTCTGGTATATATGGGGATGTGGGAGGGAGGAGCAGCTGGTAGGCGGGAGCAGCAAGTGTGCATGGGGTGGTGAAACAGTGGCACAGAAAGCAAAATGGTGTGCAAACAGGGGGAAAAACAGTTGCACAGAGGGCACTAACGGGACACACAAACGGTGGTTGAGCACACCTACCAGTGTGTACTCGGCAGCGGAAGCAGGGGCACACAGGCGGAGCTGCGTCTAGGTTGACCAACATACCAGGAGCAATCTGTATTATTCCAATATAACGTCATTAGCATGAAGACACAGGAAATGGGTCACACAAAAACAACACAGCCGTGATGGCTATGACAGGTTCCATGTGGACTGATACCTGTTACACACATACAGAGTGCATAATGCCACTTGGACTTGCTACTGTGCTGGAATGTGTCTTCAATATACACCAACAATACAGCCATCAGGACATGCACTCAAGTTGAATGTTGCAAGTGTGCATGCACTGTCTGGCCATGTGCCATGTGATAGGAAACACTTTTTGAATGCATTAAGTTAGTCATGCCATGTCATTTTAGGTTACATAAGTGATGATGTGTAGCTTTAACTTTGACATGTTGACACACATCAAAGTCCAAAAGTCAAGATAACTCAAAATTGTGAATCTGTAGACCATATGTCAGACATGAGCATAAACCTACATCTTTTTACATTTCAGGGCATGCTACGCCTACTCATCAGCAGGAACCTTTGTTTGAAGCCGTTGATGAGGACGGTGACAGTGTACCAAGCGTGGACATAGGCCTCTTCCAGGACCTGTTACAATCAATTCATACTCCCGGCACAAGAACACAAAGCAGCATAATGGGATCTCCGCCTGACCAACATGGAAGCACTCGTACTCCACCTCCCAAAACATCTCAGCCTCACCACTCGCAGGACACGCTAAATGCATTTGAACAACGTGTTGTTGATGTACAGGGTCAGTTGGCACAGGAGTTGCGTAAAGAGATAGAGAGCATGGCAGCCACCCTAGAGGGAGTCCTCCGTTGCCTAACATCCGGTTGTGGCAGTGCAGAAACTGGAAGCAGCAATGATGCTCCGCCACGTGGTTTGTTTCAGGCCCTGAATGACATTTCTGAAGTCATGCAGCAGAGGCACAAACAAATGCCCAACACAAGTGCCAGCCTTGAAGTTGCCAACAGGCTGAGGGAAATTCAGGACATACTTAAAGTAATGAATCAAAAACAGGATGCATACCTTACCAACTTGGCTGCCTACCAACAGGATGTTACAGCAGTGCTGGTAAACCAGCAAGTCATGCTCAGTGCATTTATGAGTTACCTGATGGGCAAGGAACATGATGCAGGAACACTCCCTTCAACATCTGCAGTCCCTGATGTGTGTATGCCTCCTATGTCGACAGCACCAGTGATTACACCATCAGCTGAGACAACACATACATCTGATGAAGAAGATTTTGAAGAATGTCCAGTCCTCCGCAAAACTGCACGTTAGCATCACCTATTGTACCAGGACACTAAATATACACTGTCCGGTGCTCATACTACTGACAGTGTACCCCAGCAATGAAGAAATACCAATTACTGCTAGTCAATGGATTTACAAGTAATTATCTGTGGCCTCCCTCCATGAGGTGAACGTATGATGTTAACACTCCCTTTCCACACAATAAAAACCTACTCACACATACATGTCACAAATGTCATGTTATGTTAGTGTATTGACTGTGCATGTACATCCTCAACCCTACTGTATGTGTCCCATGATTAGTAGAGTTCTGTCATACCTTGCTACTTGCTAAGTTGTGTCACTTAAATTATTTTGCAACCACAACATGCAATGTCCAACTGGCAACGTTCATAAAGTGACTAGTAACGTGTGTAGTACAGGATTGGAAATGTCAAATATAGCACATGAAGTCACAAGTTGTTATGACAAACAGTACAATTTTTACAAGGAGGGTGTGAATGGTAAAATCAGATCTGCTTGCAAGCTAGCATAAATGTGGGTCAGTCCAAGGTTTATGTATGTGATGATGAAATATCTGACATACCACATGTATGTATACATGTGAAACATCTGCATGTGACTGCCATCAAAGGCCCATCCTAACGTAAGATAAGTAGCAGACAATGCAATTAGCTTAAGCATAGGAATAGGGACATGCATCACACCAGTGCCTGCAACCACATCACTTATCACTCAAATGGTGTCTCATGTATGAAGTCCTACAAACACTTTAGTGTTGCTACAAAGAAAGTGGGCCTCATTGCTTAAAGCCTTGTGGCACCGAAGCGTCACTATTTTCACAAGTCAAAAGTGAAGGAAGGCTGTCATAGATGAGGCTCAGTGTGCCTGATGTATGTTGACACACTGATGCACAAAACTGGTCGTGGAATTTGCCATGGCAAGATAACTTCCATGACATGTCAGAATTGAGATGTCCTAAAACATATGTAAATCTGAGCAAAAGGCAAAGCCTCGGCACACCACTGATCCTTGAGCACGGTTACACTTTTCATTTGGAGAAGTGACAACGTGACAGATTTCAAGGTTGGAGTCTGTTTGAAAATCCGCTAAAATGCAATGTGAGAATGAATCAGCTAACGTACATCCACAATAACTACTTATGTACAGGCCTGTCACACAGTTTATTGTACAATAACAGACAAGAAATGTCATTGCCCAATTGAAATGCCCCACTAGACTCGTGGTACGATCCGTACCACTAGTACAATGTAGATTGCCAATGAGCCCATTTGCCTGTAGCACCATGGTCTGTCTGTGCCTTGTTCACTGTTTTGTGCCCTTGTTGTGTGTGTCTGCTTTTCCTGATAGCGCTAATTTAGGCTGTCTGTTGTGTATCCCCTGTTTTTCTCTGTATTCACACTGACTTTTACTTGCCAATTCCACTGCAGTTACCTGTCCATCCAGCACCCACACACGTCCATGCTCCTGCCTTCAAGCTGCTCTCCCTACACACGACCCCAGCTGAATGGGGGATGATGTATATAGGTACCATTGTTGTGCAGAGTCCAAGCACATCAGTGAACATACACTACATGAGCAAGACCAGCTCAAGTTACCCTGGTCGTTAAAACCACCCCCACTACAAATGCAGCACTCCATGTATGCAACCTTGTAAGATAATACAACTGTCAGCTCTCAACACCGTGCAACTAACAAGCAACAGTCTCATGTTGACACTGCTGAAGCACCTTACCCCGTCTCCAGGCAATGACAGCTATGAACAGCCAGCTGTATGCCAATGCACAGTAATGGCTGAGCTGCATCCTCCTACACACGTGTCCTCTGCACAGACATGTCATATAAATGTGTGAGGCCATCAACAGCCTCTGGCACAAGTTACGTTGCCTGGCTCTCATCTGCAACTGAGATTGCATACGCAATCCGCAGCTTGTACAAGATCATGCAGAAATACGGACACAAATTCCATGGAGGGATGCCTTGCCATCATCTTCAGAAACTGCCTGTAACAGACTAATGCCATTATGATCAAGTCATTGCACAGTCCTGAACATGTCCACTCCTGAATCACACTCAACTACAGGACAACTCCATGTTGTACCCTCGCATACAGACATCCTTGATGTGCCACAACATTTGCCAACTCTAATGCATATCACAGAGCGCACAACAACCTTCAATACACGGACTATGTACAGCTCAGACACCAGTATAACTCCTTGACAAACTCTGCCAATTCAACTTCACCGCACTCCTAGACAACATCGCCAACATCAGATATACTCAAGTTGTCATCACCACAACTCACAAGGTGGGACACACCCTTGAACACATTTTCATCCAAGGTAACAACATTTTCCTTGGCCATCCCTCACATCCTCCCTGATCCAAGCCCCAATGCATGCTCTCCTCATTAACAAAACACACCGTACACATGTCAAGGCCACATTCCCTGTGCAGACACTGGTGCAAGATCAACACAGAGCCCCTTGCCTCAGCACTGATACACACCCCTCCATCCACCATGTGCCACACAAACTCAGATCATTACTAATTACAGATGTTGTACTACATATGCACATACATGCCTGCACACCTCCTTGAAGCACAACATACAACACACCACCAGTGTAACATGTGTATCCACGGATATACAATAATCAATGCTCATGTGCAGGCTACTGGAGTTAGCCCAGAAAATACACTCCGCCTTCAGGGCCAACATCACAGCAAAATGTCAATGTCATCTGATCCACACAAATGCTAAATCATCAAGGGCACAATCCTCTACACATCCTGACAATCCATGGGAATCATCAACTCCATACAAAATTTCACAATATGACCCAGCTCAGGCCTCACTCACTCCACGGACATTTGCAAGACACTTGGATCAGTCTCCTACTACTAGATCAGCAAAGTGAATGTCAACTTTGATGAACATAACCAAGGCATCCCACACAACACTTTCGCCCAAGTAAGCCACACTACACACCATCCTCTGCTGGCCACATGTTAACATGTTTGACACCACAGACACCTTGATGGCCATAGATCAAGGAGCACCCATGCACCCCTGCCCACAGCACATCTTCCACAGGGCTGCATCCCCCATTGCACACGAACAGTGACAGCATATGGACTCCACCCTTGGAACATGCACCTCCACGATAAATGCAAATGGTGAGAGCTAAATGACATTACCAATGACACCCCTGCTGACCAAACAGACCGCAAGACCCACAGGCACATCTTTCCACACACATTTGCAGACAAAGTTACAAACCAGAGGGTCAACATGCACCCAGTCAAGTTCATAGTAACATACAACATCCCCAATCCTGCTCCATGACAAACAACAGCATCAAGAGGTCCCTCCTACACGCCACTGCAACATCCACACACTCCGCAAAGTAGGCCACACTGCCACTCCATATACATAACACATCTCATCATTTCAATAAACAATGTTCCACAACACACCAGCAGCCAGACTCCACTATGGCATGACGCAAGGTAATACACCACGCTGGATTGCCTCCTCCCTTGCAGACCGGAGCAGATGATTCAGCCTAATACATTTCACATCAAAACACACAGAGTACTGATGCTGAGTACCTCAGGGACTGTCCCTCAGTACCTTTGTCTACTACGTCTACATGGCCCCACTTGCTGACAACATCATTGGACATGGACTCAGCATAGTACTCTACGCCTAATACACCCAGCTCTGCCTCTCCCTCCCCAAGGTACCCAACATCACAGGACACAACTAACCACAATGGATGCAAGATGTGCCAACAAGTATGTGCCTCAGCTGGGCAAATCTCTATTTGTTGTCAAAACAAGTCATCATCCTCACAACCACCCCTACCACAACGGACTATACCTGGTGGTCCACTGGGCTGGGTAAACACTACACCACTCATATGTGGCACGCAAACTCAACATTGTACAGGACTCATCCCTCACCATGTCATTACGGATAATAGCAGTATCCTCACCATACTTCTTCACCCTCCGCAAACTCTGCAAGAGCATCAAATTTATTGGCACAGAATTAATTGGTTACATCAGCCACACATCCATCATCATCAGCCTGTTCAATGTGATAGCCCTCAATATCAGTATCACAAATTCCCTAAGGAAAAAAAATGATGAATTTCCAGACCACCGTAGGTAGACGTTCCCTGTGGGTCCCATTACAATACCACTTCAGCCAGCACATACAGGAGCACTACTGCATCCACACCCATACAGATATACTGGCACTCAAGGAGCTCACACACACCTCCACAGTCAGCCACTACCCTGGACCACCAAACCTTTACCAATGAATCTGCTTCTACGCCCACAAGACATACCTCTGCAATACAGACCTAGCCATGGTAAAATTTCCATGCATCTACATAGCCAGACAGTGATGCAGATTTATTTTCCACTTGCAGAAAAGACCTGGGTCATACTCCCCCTCAGCATTGGGCCAACACTGCAAGTATTGAGCTACAGTCTCAATACCAGGTGGCATAATTAATGAAGCTCCTTGCGCCCTCTGACCCTCACTTGTTGTGACGTCCTGTGATGCCGAACCCTGCCTAATACTTATCATCCATCACCAAGGCCCATAGTCATGGGATAATGCTGCATGCTAAAAATACGGCCCTTGAACGCAGTGTTCTGCGTCACAGGCACGTGCAATGGGTGTTGCTGGGTGCGTTCCCAGCAACATCCATGGGCTTTTGACACTGCCCCATATTTAATAGGAACATGAAATCTGAGGCACTGGCCAAAAATTACACAGACCCAGGGCAGGCATGAGGAAGGTGCAATGGTGAGAACTATCACCATTTCTCCTTGTCTTCCCTTTTCCACACAATGCAGCACATATAGTAAGAGGAAGAGGCTGTTGTGATGATTACTTAACTGAGAGGTGTCCGTTCCTGTACAAGAATAATGTTCCCCGCAAGGCAGCCACCCTTGCACCATTGTGCAAAGGTGCCTGCATTTGCGCAGGACAGGCCATTGTGCACCGGTGCTGGTGAAAACAACAGGACTGCGCACTATCTTACAGATACGGCACGGTCCTGCCCTTTATCCTGCAAAAGGGTAGCGTAACAGGAAGGCCTGCTGTGCTTAACTACGGCAATACATCATAAAAGAGGTCCCACGATCTTTTCACATGCTTGTTGATCACATGGGCTCACCTGCCACACAATACCTTAAGTCCCTCAAGGGTGAGTAGTGGCCTCTATGAATTAGTGATAGTGTTATGAACATTTGGCTTACAATACCTAACATTTAACGGTAATCTCAAATATAAGATCATTGTTGACATTCCTTGGACAGCAGGTGTAAGGCTCTCACTAAGCTGATTTCACAACTTCATATGCCTACAAGTCAGATATTTTGTAAATGTAAAACATATTTTATTTCCAAACAAGTTCACACAAATAAAATGCAATGGTGAACTACACTACACTTATAAACAATTTAAGATAATTCCTACACTAAGCTAATCTAAGGCCCTAACATCTACACTTATACTTTCTTACTTTTCATGAACCTAACTCACACATACACCACAACACACAGATGACCCCCACCCCCTATTCAACAATCACACATCAGGCATACATACACTTAATCTAAACACATACTAATTAACCTACCTAACTAAACAAAGATATATTTTTTCGTAATTTTTTAAAATTTTATTCTTAAAATACATTTTACATACACTATACATCAACCCCCCACCCACTCCTAATAACTTAACACTTATCCTAACACTATTCCTAACCACTACAACTATCCTAACGGCTATCTAACTATTAAAGAGGTAAAAAATAACATTGTCTATAACTTTGTCAGGGACAACGACCACAGTTGTAATGGCGTTGTTGAGTGAGTGGCTATTGCTGCTCATCCATTTGGGTAATGGTGGCATTTAATCAGCAACCATGCTCAACAGGGTGGCCAGCTGGAGTTGTATGCCCGCCATCTTCAAAGTCAGGTCCTGTTGGCCCTTTTCAAGTGTGTCAATTTTGGCCATCAGTAGCCCAACGTCGAGCTCTGGGGGAGCTGCTGCATGTCCATTTGTGGGATGTGTGACCTCCGCATGGGCCAGTTCAGTTGACGCTACTGCTGATTGATCTGTGTTGGTTGCAGGGGGCGGAGCAGTGGTGGGTCCAGAAGGTGGAGCAGTGGTGGTCACAGGGGTCAGAGCAGAGGGATGTCCGGAAGTGGGATGTGTTGATGATCCGGACTCAAGATTAGCTGGGGGTGCAGACAAACCTGATGTTGATGGTGCAGAGGTGGGTAGGCTTGAGGGTCCAATCTGTTTTGGGGATGCGGTGTCCATTTGGGGAGAATGTTCTTGCCATGATTCAGCTCCTGGTCCGGTGTCCATGGCAGATGTCTTTCCCTTTTGCTTCAGGCTCCGTGTGTTGGATGGTGGAGTGGGAGTTGGGGATCTCCAGGCTCCAGCTGCACGTGTCTGCTCATGTCTGCGTCCCATCTGCCTGAATGAACGTCCAACATTGCGGATGTGGCGGTACCTTTCGAGACGAATCCTAAACTGCCTCTCCTCATCTTGTGACATGTTTTCTGCAATGGAGCAATAACATCCACATCAGTCTGCACTTACACATTGACACCTGTACACATGCACATTCATGCAATGGTAGGCACATTTTGTCAAGGGCCTATTGCTAACAGGGCATCAATTTCGACGCATGTTGGCATCATCATTGATGCTCAGACACAGGGATGCAAAGTAATGTTGAGTAATTCCTAACACGATGACACATCTAGATGACATGAAAGGCCTCAATACATATGAGACGGTGCATTGCAATGCATTTGGCGTGCGCATGAACCCAATGCTCTGCATGCGCAAATGCAGGCCCCTCTTCAACATGATGCCAGTGCATCTGCATGCAGGCAAGGTTTGTTTAGGAATTGAAAGTTGACACTTCATACGCAGATACAATGCAAGTTTTATGGAACATCATCCCTGTATGCTGCACAAGGCAACACACATGTTAAATGCACTATTGAAACGAAAAAAGGCAATTGTGGTTGTGTTGCTAGGAGAAGCACAGGTGTGCCCTGCTATTCATTTGGGCACCGCCTCCTATTTCTTTTACACTTGTACATGGGGTGCTGCTTCGGAGTAAATACGTGCAGCATTTTGACACACAACGCAACACACACTGCACAGCACTTTCATGGTAGACACATCTTGACAGGGGACGTCAAATCATGGCCAGCATTAAGGCCTGGTATGTGGATTGAATATGCCTGGTAAATGATGCAAGTACCATTTAGACATAAGTATATCATTGCATATGAAGTAGTGATGTCAATAGGGAATTCTGCAGATGACCCTTTTAGTTGCATAGGTAACTGCATAAATTATGTGCATAATTAATGAAGGTCTTGCAGCACTGTTGCATCACTCTAACACTGGCAAGTACTGACACACGTGGGGCACAAGGAATTAATACATGTAGGACGTATATCTTTGTTGTACTACAATTAGCATGTGTCATGTAGGCATTGTTTGAATACACTGACTCTCACGTACCCCAAGGCTCCTCGCTCAGCCCAACACTCTTTAACATCTCCATGAGCACTCTTGCCGTCATTGCATGCACAGACAACCTTAACATCATCTCCTATGCCAATGACACCCAGCTGGTAATCTCCCTCACCAAAGACCCAGCCCCCACCAAAATCATCCTCCATGAAGGAATGAAAGACGCAGCAGAATGGATGAAGCTCAGTCAGCTGAAACTGAACTCTGACAATACGGAGGTCATCATCCTTTGACAATCACCATCCGCCGGGGACGACTCCTGGTGGTCCACAACGCTGGTCACTGCAACAACACCCACGGACCATACACGCCACTTGGGATTCATCCAGGTCTACTTACTCACAACGAACAAACAAGTGAACGTCATCTCATCCTCATGCTTCAACACCCTGCGCATGCTCTGATAGATATTCTGGTGGATCACCACCGGAACGTGTAAGACGGTCACCCAGGCCCTCATAACCAGCCAACTGTACTACAGGAACGCCCTATACACAGGAACCACCGCCAGACTTCAATAACAACTACAACCCATACTAAACGCCTCCGCACGACTCATCCTCGACAGCCCTCACCACAGCAACATATCTACCGACCATATTAACCGACACTGGGTCACCTTCAACAGAAGGATCACGTTCAGGCTCCTCACCCACACACACACAGAGCTCCATGACATGGGCCCAGAATGACTCATCATCCGCCTCTCGTTCTCAGATCCTACCTGCCACCTCCGCTCCACCAGCCTCGCACTCGCCACCATCCCAAGGATTCGCTGATCCACCACCGGAGGTAGATCATCCTCCTACCTGGCCACCAAGACATGAAACTCCCTTACCGCACACCTACGACTGACCCAGGACCATCTTACCTTCATTAAACAACTCAAGACCTGGCTATTTCAGCAGTAGCAGCACACCCCCTCCCTTCAGCGCCTTGAGACCCTCACACCTGAGTATGGTGCTCTATGAAGGTATAGATTTCTTGTTTGAATGTGGTCTCCTATTATGTGGTAGGTACATACAGCAGCAGCACAAGAAGTGTTACTGTGGCCCTTCGCACACAGTAACACCCCATACATGTGACCCTTATCTTTGACATTATGCATTCGCACATAGTGCCATTGAGTCCTTGACACTTCCATGCACATGTGATGTGTAAACATGCTGCATGCAAGGATGATGCTTCTGGACTGTCTGCATACAAGGCATGCATGAGGAGACATTGTAAGCATACAGACAAAGATAGAAATGATTTCACACTCACCAATGGCCTTTGGATTCTTGAACGACTCCACCTCATCCTTTGTATATGGGGGTGGACCACCTAAAAGGGAAAGACAATAGACCAAATTATCAGTGTATGTTGCACATTTCAACACAGTACAGATATTTCATGAGAGTCACTGGTATCTTCACCAGGGGCTTACGTTGCGTCCCATGAGGCTACCAGATTCGTACAACAGTCTCTGGCTAAGTGCTTCACATGTGAAGCACACTCTTCCACTGCATGTGTAACACACATGTGCTCCCTTGTTTGTGGTGTCCCATAGAGATGGGATTTGCAAAATACATGCACACTTGTCCCATGTTGCAAATATGTTTGCATTGTGTTGATGTATGTGATTGTGCATTTATGGGGGACTTTTGTGCAATGGTGAATGTGAACATCTGAAAATTCACAGATGTGCCAGCTGAATAATGCCTCACACACCAACAAAAAGCAAATATCCGCCATATGTATTCCAGCAATCGTGGTATTTATTTGGCCAATTAGAGAAGTTTGACCTCCCTAATGCACACATGGCTTAGCATTTGTTTATTGATCATTCCGAGATGTACTGGGACCCTTAGATGTGTGAGTGTGTCAGCTTCATTGATATGTGCATTGTGACAACAACAGCAAGCAACATGCAATTACACACATACACATTGATCTGTGTGCAAGTAGACCATGTACACGCGTACATGGGATTAACATTACATACACTTTTCCAGGCCTTGTAGATGTGTGCCTATTTCCCACGTGACTAAGCACGATAGTGGCCTATCATTTGTATTGATGTTGTTGTTTAAACACATCAAACATGTGACCGGACATAATCCCAGCTGTATGAGGAATCCTATGTTTGGGTATGCCCATGGTATGCCATCATGTATGCACATTGATGCACAAATGTCTTTAGTTCTTCATTTTGTTGTGCAATCTACACTGCATTTAACGTCACAACTAGTTAGTGTACATCCAGTCATTGTGTAGAATTCAAGCATTTAAATGTGATCCTTCCTGCACACAGTCATGATGAATGAATGAAGGGATTGTATGGTTTGCACTCAGTTGACTCTTGTGCATCTTCGCTGCATACAGATGGTAATGTAGCACATTGTGTATAGTGGAATACACAGACCAACACGTTTGTGGAGAGATTTAGAACCACTACAAGGTTACTTGTGATGCTGGCAGACAGATACTCCTCTGAGGTGATGTCCCTGTAGATTGGTACAGTAAGTACAGGGCCTCCAATGTGTGATGAAGGGGGGACCATTAAGTTTGCATCAAGGTTGCTGTCAATGTTATGCACTACTTTGGATGTTTTGGGCCATTATTAATTGAATATTGTCAGTGCGTGAAGAATTATTTCCCCTGCATACATATGATATACCATGATGGAACATGTTGTTCCCTTAAGGTTGCATCTTTGTGCCTTTCCCTGGCCTTGCCCACAAACTGCTGTCATGCAGTAGGACAAAACCTTTCGCACCATGATGCAAGGGGGGCTGTGTTGCTTGGAAGATGTTTTTTGTACAGTAAGGGATACCTTCCTGTACATAAATGGTCAGAAACTGCATTGACATTTTTCGCTGTGTGCTGCACAATGCAGCTGTGGTCCCAAGCACAAAAAAATAGTGGCACAAAATAAATATAGACACAATGGCACTATATTGAATAATGACTTGTCCAGCCGGACAGAGGTCCAATTTTTACTTTTAGCAAAGAATATTCTGAAGGAATACCTTCAACCTTTCCATAGAGACGGGCACAAGCCTGTACCCAGACATATACAATTTGGCTTAAAGAAGAAAAAAGGTTAGAGAATAGAACATAATTTTTAGGCAGAAGCTGTTATTTCCTGTGAATACTTCAATGACAGAATTTCCATTAAACACCATTACTTGCCAACCTTAGCAATTAATACAATACACAGTATATGGTGTTTTTTACAGTTGACGGCGTTTCGATCCCTTTTACAGAGTCATAGGGATCATCATCATCAGGACAAAATATTGCCTAATTTTTTACAAGCCAAGATAGCCTAAGGAGAAGATAGAAAGTAGAAATCAAACAGGGCACAGTACAAAGTAATTTAGAAGCGCAAGAGTGAACAAACTCTACGTTAACGTGATTAAGCCTACATAATGCAGTGAATGGAGCTGTTGCTAATGAAACATATGGTATTGTTTCTTGCTACAGTGATCCGTGCAAGAAAGTGATCGGCGGCGGTAATAATGAGAGAATACTTCGTGAAGCTAAAAGGTCCTTTGAAAGTGATTTGTGCATGCCACGGACGTTGTGACATAAATGTGGTACTAGTGGTGAACCTGGATCGTGGGCGGGCGCAATTGTAGGTAGACCGCTAGATACAACGATAACCTTCGACAATGTGTAGACTGAAATAGTGATGAGCGTGGTAATAACAACGCTTTGTGCAACAAGAGAGTCCTTCACAAGAGAAGTTTAAACAGCAGGAGGGAATACTGTGAGTGCTGTACAAACACGTCGGCAGCGCTGTGAGGCTACACGAATAGGACCGAGTGACGTGAAACCAATGCATGCCACAAGCACAGTGAGGCTATGGGAATTGAGCCGAGTAACGTTGAACGGATACATGCTGCAAGCATTGTGAACGATCGTGAGCGTATGGGTAAATGGTACTATCAAACTGAGGGGAGCAGGAGCTTACCGGGGCTGGCCGCAGTGACTCGGGCCAGGTGTAAAGATCTAGGGGTGACAGAACCGTTATATTAGTAGCTGTGGGGACCGCTCAGTTACGGCAATTTGAAGAAATGCATAGAATGAGTAGGCTTACCCTGGGGGGAACTCGAAGGGTGTAGAGTTCCTTGGGATAGGTTTGGCGGGGATCAGCCTCCTAAAGGGAAACGTGCACACGGAGTCAGTGGTGCTAGAGGAGAGAGGGTTTCGCATTGGCCTTATTAAGAGGAATCAAAAGGAATAAAAGACGCTTACCCGCGGAATGGCAGGTATTGCTGTACGATGCGCCAGCGGATTGCTCGGTATCATGGGGAAGAGCCTACAACAGAGCAAGGGGGATTAGAGGCTAGTCCCTCCAGGGTGAGGTACTGTTAAGGATCGGACAGGTTTGCAGAGGTGTTCTTACCTTGGGAATGAGCTCGGATATCTTCCCTCGCCGTTGCTGTGGCAGAGTGAGAGAACCTAACTATATGGAGGTATGTGATTGGCTGGTTTGGGAATCACATGCCAAGGAGAACCCCTTGGACATTATGTAAACCATTTTTTGAAAGATTTTGTACCCAATACACAATGTTTTGTTCGTGATAACATGTATATGATTAATCTCATCGAGAATAATCCCTTTGACCCTGCCAGTGAAACTCTATGCACTCTAGATGTTGAGTCGCTTTACACGAACATTCCCCAAAAAGACTCCCTCATTGTCATGGAACGAATTCTCAACACCAGACCACGTCCCCATACAGTACCCACCTTGTTCATCATTCAACTGCTGGAAATTTGCCTGACCCGTAACTTCTTTATATACGATAACGAATACTATCAACAGGTTAAAGGCACTTCGATGGGGGCAATTTTTGCTCCCACGCTAGCTATTCTTTACATGGACTGGCTTGAATGTGACATCATTCTGTCGTCCACCAACCCATTCCATCTAGGGTTGGTACAAAGGAAACGATATACAGACGACGTCTAATGATTTGGGGTGGCCCTGTTGAAGCCCTGCCTATATTCCAACACTGGTTAAATAGCAACTGTAATGGGCTCAGCTTTACATTAACCCACAGCAAAACTGACATTCCTTTCCTTGACCTCTGTATACAACACAAGGATGGTTTATTATTTACCTCCTTATTTCGCAAGCCCACGGAGAGAAACACACTCCTAAGCTACAGCAGCTGCCACCCTCGAGCTCTCAAACACAGCCTGCCTTACTCTCAGTTCTTGAGACTGAGACGTAACTGTTTCCTTAAAGTGGACTATTTTAAGGAAGCTAATACTCTTGCAGACAAACTTACAACTAGGGGCTACCGCGCCGCCTAGTAAAAAATGCCATGAAAAGGGCCTGGCATTGTCCACGGGAAACACTGCTTGAACCCAAAGAAAAAAAGCAATCTGATAAACTTGTGTGTGTCACCACTTTTTCACCAGTGTCCAACAAAATTCGAAATTGCATTAGGAAGAACTGGCACATTCTAAACTCCGGGAAATAGATCTAGATATACCCTTATTTGGGTTCAAGAGAAGCAATAATCTGAAAGACCACCTGGTAAGGGCAGCTCTCCCCCTCCCACCTCCATCCAGTTCTACCCTTATTGATCTATGGTCACTCCCCCCACTGAAAGGACACTCTAAATGTGGATGCTGTCTTGTATGTGACTTCTGTATTGAAGGGAAAGAATTTGTGTTTGGTGAGATAAAAAAATGTATTGAAGACTTTCACTAACTGTAACAGATGTAATTTGGTTTATGCAATTCTGTGCCCATGTGACCTGATCTACGTGGGACAGACCAAACAGAAAATCAAATTACGGATTTCACAGCACCGTAGTCGTATCAGGTGTAAGACAGAGAAAGCACCTCTCGTGGAACACTTTGTTGAAAAAGGACACACAGAAAATGACGTGAGATGGACTGTGATCAGTCAAGTAACACTAACACCGAGAGGAGGTGACCTCTCTAAACTACTAAATAAAGAGGAACTCAAATGGATTCTGCGTACCGACAGTCTGAATTCAGGACTGAATCAACAGGAGGACTGGACTAACCTGACTTAATGTGCAACCTCACTGGGTTAGCTAGGTCTATACTCTGAAGACAGTCTAAACTCAAATTGCAATATTATCACTGTGTCAGCTATGGCCCTCAGTCTGGATACTTTGTAGGTCTTCTAAACTCAAGATTTTAAGCTCCTCTAATTCCTTTCAACCACAAATGCTATTGCACGTTAATTGCATGTCTTTCACTGCCCCACCTCTCCGCTGTTGCCCAGCTCCCAGGACACTCAGAGATCCACTACCAACATGGCCGCCGCTCAGTCCTACAACTATTTTCTCCTTGGCATGTGATTCCCAAACCAGCCAATCACATACCACCAAATAGTTATGTTCTCCCACTCTGCCACAGTAACGGCGAGGGAAGATATCCGAGCTCATTCCCAAGGTAAGAACACCTCTGCAAACCTGTCCGATCCTTAACAGTACTTCACCATGGAGGGACTAGCCTCTAATCCCCCTTGCTCTGTTGTAGGCTCTTCCCCTTGCGACCGAGAAATTCGCTGGCGCATCGTACAGCAATACCTGCCGTTCCGCTGGTAAGCGTCTTTTATTCCTTTTGATTCCTCTTAATAAGGCCAATCCCAAACCCTCTCTCCTCTAGCACCACTAACTCTGTGTGCATGTTTCCCTTTAGGAGACTGATCCCCGCCAAACCTATCCCAAGGAACTCTACACCCTTCGAGTTCCCCCCAGGGTAAGCCTACTCGTGCTATGCATTTCTTCAAATTGCCGTAACTGAGCGGTCCCCACGGCTACTAATATAACTGTTCTGTCACCCCTAGATCTTTACACCTGGCCCGATTCACTGCGGCTAGCCTCGGTATGCTCCTGCTCCCCTCAGTTTGATCGTACCATTCACCCATACGCTCACGATCGTTCACAATGCTTGCAGCATGTATCGGTTCAACGTTACTCGGCTCAATTCCCATAGCCTCACTGTGCTTGTGGCATGCATCGGTTTCACGTCACTCGGTGCTATTTGTGTAGCCTCACAGCGCTGCCGACATGTTTGTACAGCACTCACAGTATTCCCTCCTGCCGTTTAAACTTCTCTTGTGAAGGACTCTCTTGTTGCACAAAGCGTTGTTATAACCACGCTCATCACTATTTCAGTCTACACATCGTCGAAGGTTATCGTTGAACCTAGCCGTCTACCTACAATTGCGCCCGCCCACGATCCAGGTTCACCACTAGTACCACATTTATGTCACAACGTCCGCGGCATGCACGAATCACTTTCAAAGGACCTTTTAGCTTCACAAAGTATTCTCTCATTATTACCGCCGGCGATCACTTTCTTGCACGGATCACTGTAGCAAGAAACAATACCATATGTTTCCTTAGCAACAGCTCCATTCACTGCATTATGTAGGCTTAATCACGTTAACGTAGAGTTTGTTCACTCTTGCGCTTCTAAATTACTTTGTACTGTGCCCTGTTTGGTTTCTTCTTTCTATCTTCTCCTTAGGCTATCATGGCTTGTAAAAAATTAGGCAATATTTTGTCCTGATGATGATCCCTATGACTCTGTAAAAGGGATCGAAACGCCGTCGACTGTAAAGAACACCATATACTGTGTATTGTATTAATTGCCAAGGTTGGCAAGTAATGGTGTTTAATGGAAATTCTGTCATTGAAGTATTCACAGGAAATAACAGCTTCTGCCTAAAAATTCTGTTCTATTCTCTAACCTTTTTTCTTCTTTATGCCAAATTGTATATGTCTGGGTACAGGCTTGTGCCCGTCTCTATGGAAATGTTGAAGGTATTCCTTCAGAATATTCTTTGCTAAAAGTAAAAATTGGACCTCTGTCCGGCTGGACAAGTCATTATTCAATATAGTGCCATTGTGTCTATATTTATTTTGTAATCAACAAACAGAGGGGGGAGAGAGAGAAAGGAAATCAGAATGGATTCGTTCTCCCTAGGCATATGTAAATTAACAATTAGAATCCACTCCTTGAGTTTTAGGTGTGTCCTCCACAGTGGGGAACACCCTTCTTGTTTTTAGGTCCCCTCACACACAAACAGGCCCCTTGGTGTCATGCTTCATCATCGGGGTCATCGTACCCCTCTGCGGGGCACGGTGTGCTGCGACCTACGGATACGTGGGAACACTAGATAGACTATGCGTGGTGTGGATGAGGGTGTTTTTATGTGTGAGTGTATAGTGGGGTTTAGAAAATAGTGAAGGGTAAAAAGAACCTGGCTTGTGGGTTGACTAAAGAATATTTAATAAGCCCCCTGGCTGGTGCTGTTAAAATAAAAGGTGGGAGGTTACTACGCTGGCAATGTGCGTTACCTCCTCTGTGTGTGCGTCGACATGTTTCGGTGCAAAAAATACCTTCTTCATGACGGGGTACACAAATCCCCACCTTACTCACGTTTCTCTAACTCATACCAGAATTTCTAATGAAAGTGAGAACAAAATAGTGCAGGTAGAAACAATGTACCTAGCAAAAACGTTGTCTGTTGATCAACCTGTAAAGGGAAGAAGACAATTTTTTTTTCTGGTAGCCTACTTCTCCACATCCATGGATAAAATGATCAGTGGTTACAGGTGACAGATTATAGTAGCAAAAATGTGCCTATAGTGGGATACAAAGTTTATTAAAGGACACACTAGACTCACTGACATGAAACATAAATATGAACAACAAAATGGTGTACAGAGTTCCCCCGGAAGAGCTCAAGAAATCAGGCTCAGCCTGTAATTCTCTCTCGTGATATCTAGACAAGGGGTGAAGAAAGGGTCTCAAGTGTGCAGTGTAGACCCATATTCCAGAATGAAAAGGTACCTCACACAGGCTATCAACAGGACCACAACTGTAGCCCCAGTCGATAGTTGTCCAGCCTCATCATCGGTACCCTGCTCCTTCGGCAGGCTGGCGGTGCAATGCCCGTCGGGCAGCGATGAAAGCTGCACTTTTAGTGGAGATCTTTAATTCTGGGCCAGCGGGTGTGTGCGTGTGAGGGGCCAAAGGGAGTGTAATAGTGAGCGTGGTGGTGAAGTTAAAAGAAGTCAGGGAAGTCCTGTTGGTGAACAATTTATTGGTCAGGCTTCCTGCTTCAGTAAAAAGGAAAGGGGTACTAAGGGGTGGCAAGTAATGGAACCAACCCGTATTCAACCCTTTGTGTGCAAGAAGTGGTCAACATGTTTCACGCCCTAAGGGCGATTCATCAGGACCTGGGTGCTCATAAATTACTTGGTTCCTTAAAAGTTTGTCAGGACACCAGTATACGACCTGAAGTAGTGTCGTATCGTAATGGTTCCACAGAGGGGACCTTCTGGAACTGAAAAAGAAAAGAGAAACAACAGTATAAACACAGATACTAGCTCCTTGACTGTCAATTACTAGTGATTTATTTTCTGTGTTTTTTGTGTGCATGCTATCCAAAGCATGCGTGCCCAGTGAATGGCTATGTCTAGATAATAGAAGCAGCAGGTTTTTTCGTGCGATGGAGAGAGAGAAAATCAGAATTCACTTAATTCTGATCAGTGCGTGGAAGGTGCTCGCACTAAATAGTGGTTGCGTGCTACTTATGCAGTGAACCATGTCGTAAAATGAACGCTACCGCCTGCATCAGGTGACCAGGCGCATGTACAATCAAACCCCTCGAGGAGATGCGGTGGTGAGTAACAATGGTCAGCCAACCGTGGGAGGTTCGAATTTTTATGCTCTAAAATGAGCGAGCCACACAGTGAAGACCGAAGATGAACGTGGTTTGACACTCTGAAAAGAATAGTTGATCTGTACGCCAATCAGCGCACTTACCCCTAATGTTTCTCCTAGAAACCTCACGGGCCATCCAAGTGGGGCCAGCAGCGAGATGAGGGAGCCCTATGGGGGAAGAAGACAACAAGGCAAGTGCCCAGTGGGGAAGGATATGAAAGCCGATCGAGGTAGTTGCGGATATGCTAAGCGGACGGCAACCCGTCAAGGCAGCCAGCCGATCACGAGCCCGCCCAGCTCCTTACCTCTAGCGTCGCTGCAGGCAAGCTGCTCTGCACCTACCCCTCCCACAGGAAACAAAGGTCTGGACAGCCGGCGTGGTTGAACAGACCGTTTCCGGGTTTAAGAGAGGGAGGTAGCGCGCGCACATTAAGGGTGTGTCCGTCTCGTTGCTAGGCAACGGAAAGCCTCGATGACAAGGCAGACGGTAAAGAAGAAGGACTCCACAGCGCGGGCGCGTTAGTATGAGCGCCATATTGGACTGGAGTTAGGTGTTTAACAATCAAGGGTGCATAGCTATGGCAATAACCGTGGACAATGTGTCCAGAATCATGACTATCTGGCGAGAGTCGTCCAGGGCACCCCGTCATTTAAACCCAGCGTGTCACACTGCAAGCGATGTATCCATCTTTGTTCATGCATGAAGAGTGCTCGTTGATTAAGGTGTGGTAGGGATTCAATCACAGCCCATCGAATGCTCTCAGGGAGGTGTTCCTTCTCCTTACAGTGGTCATACAGTTTGGTGTGAGATTTATGACAACGAATGTTACTGTTATGTTCCATTATCCTTTGCTTGACAGGGCGCATGGTCATCCCTATATAGAGGCAATTGCAAGGGCAAATCAGGACATATATGCACTTGGAGCTGTTGCAGTTCGTATGCTTGCTGTAAGTCCATGTGAAAGTGTTGTTCAGGGTAATGGATTTGCCCTGGATGGTCTGTGGACATACAACGCATGTGCCACACCGATAGTGTCCAGTCACAGGCGGGAGATCCCATAAAGTCTTGGTAGTGTGAGCAGTGGTCTTCTTGGGGCGAGTGTGTACAAGAGTATCTTTGAGGTTTGCCGTCCTCTTGAAGGCGAAACGTGGACGTGGAATCTCCAGTCCTGCAGAGTTCAGGATACCCCAGTGGGCATTGACAGTTTTCTTGATAAATACTGAGTTCCTGGTGAATGAGGTCACACAAGTGATCTTATCGTCTGGTATCTTTGGGTGCACCTCGAGAAGGGCCTCTCTATTGTTATTAAGAGCTCTTTTTGTGGAATCTTTCAGGAGGCGGGTGGGGTAACCCCGGTCCAGGAGTTTGGTTTGGAGGGAGCGAGCCTGTCGTTTGTAGTCATCAGATGAACTACAGTTTCTCCGAAGGCGGAGAAACTGCCCAAATGGTAGGTTATCCCTAAGGGACTTAGTATGGTGGCTGTTGTATGGTAGTAGGCTGTTCCTGTCCGTCTCTTTCTTGTAGAGGGTGGTGCTTATTGTCGTGGGTTCCAGCACAATGGTGAGGTCAAGATAAGGGATATTTTCACTTGACATGGTGCCAGTAAATTTGAGGAACGGGTCCTGTTGGTTAATCCAAACACAAAACTTCTCACAGGTAATCTGGTCCCCTTTCCAGAATACCAGAATGTCGTCGATGTAGCGACGCCAGCAGGTGATGTTCTCACGGAAAGGATTTCCATCCGGGGGGTAGATGCACCTTTCCTCGAACGATGCCATGTAGATGCAGGCTAGGCTCGGCGCAAAGGTCGAGCCCATAGATGTACCGCGTATCTGATGGTATAAGGACGATTCATATTTGAAAAAGTTTTCAGTTAGTGCCAAATGGGCCAACTCCATGATGAGGGAGATGGGTGTAGGTGACATCCACTCCTCTTGTCGGAGAAGTGCTTCAACCGACTCCAGTGTTGCTTGTTGGGGGATGTTCGTATAAAGTGCTTCCACGTCAAGTGTCAAGAGAAGATCGATGTCCTCTCTTGCATCCATATCGTTAATGAGGCGAAGCACATCTCTCGTGTCCTGAAGGTAGGATGGAATGCGTTTGACCAGGGGTTGCAGGAAAGCATCGCAGAACTGGGAGAGGGGTTCTAGAATAGAACCAATACCCGACACAATAGGTCGTCCTGGAACAGGGGTGATGCCCTTATGTATCTTTGGTAAGATGTAAAAGTACGGTGTTACAGGGTCTGTGGTCACCAGGAATTCTGCCTCTTTTTTGCTAACCCATCCATTAGTCTCTGCTTCAATGACCAGGGACATCACGGTGGTCATGAGACGGTTAGTGGGATCTTCAGTCAATGGTCTATAATGATTAGTATTAGACAATTGACGTCTGCACTCTTGGTCGTAGTCATCATAATCGAGAATGACAGTGGCTCCCCCCTTGTCGGCCTGCTTTATCACAATGGAGGTGTCATTGCCAAGTGAGGAAGCTGCCCGTCTCTCATCATTAGAGAGATTGTTGAACGATTTAGTGGGTGGTTTGTTCTTTAGGGTTCTCAGCACAGCCCTTTCGAAGGTCAATACCTCAGGGGGGACCATCCCATCGGTTGGAGTGAAAGTGGAGGGTTTCCTGAGGCCAGTGTCTTCACAGGGGATGTCCGGTTTGCCTGGAGAAAGGACTGGGGTTTGTCCCTACTCCGACCCCCGACACCTTCCATGAAATGATAGAACTGAAGCAATTTTTCAGGAAGGTACGCCTCCGAGCGTTCTTTGACGACAAACCGGACATCCCCTGTGAAGACACTGGCCTCAGGAAACCCTCCACTTTCACTCCAACCGATGGGATGGTCCCCCCTGAGGTATTGACCTTCGAAAGGGCTGTGCTGAGAACCCTAAAGAACAAACCACCCACTAAATCGTTCAACAATCTCTCTAATGATGAGAGACGGGCAGCTTCCTCACTTGGCAATGACACCTCCATTGTGATAAAGCAGGCCGACAAGGGGGGAGCCACTGTCATTCTCGATTATGATGACTACGACCAAGAGTGCAGACATCAATTGTCTAATACTAATCATTATAGACCATTGACTGAAGATCCCACTAACCGTCTCATGACCACCGTGATGTCCCTGGTCATTGAAGCAGAGACTAATGGATGGGTTAGCAAAAAAGAGGCAGAATTCCTGGTGACCACAGACCCTGTAACACCGTACTTTTACATCTTACCAAAGATACATAAGGGCATCACCCCTGTTCCAGGACGACCTATTGTGTCGGGTATTGGTTCTATTCTAGAACCCCTCTCCCAGTTCTGCGATGCTTTCCTGCAACCCCTGGTCAAACGCATTCCATCCTACCTTCAGGACACGAGAGATGTGCTTCGCCTCATTAACGATATGGATGCAAGAGAGGACATCGATCTTCTCTTGACACTTGACGTGGAAGCACTTTATACGAACATCCCCCAACAAGCAACACTGGAGTCGGTTGAAGCACTTCTCCGACAAGAGGAGTGGATGTCACCTACACCCATCTCCCTCATCATGGAGTTGGCCCATTTGGCACTAACTGAAAACTTTTTCAAATATGAATCGTCCTTATACCATCAGATACGCGGTACATCTATGGGCTCGACCTTTGCGCCGAGCCTAGCCTGCATCTACATGGCATCGTTCGAGGAAAGGTGCATCTACCCCCCGGATGGAAATCCTTTCCGTGAGAACATCACCTGCTGGCGTCGCTACATCGACGACATTCTGGTATTCTGGAAAGGGGACCAGATTACCTGTGAGAAGTTTTGTGTTTGGATTAACCAACAGGACCCGTTCCTCAAATTTACTGGCACCATGTCAAGTGAAAATATCCCTTATCTTGACCTCACCATTGTGCTGGAACCCACGACAATAAGCACCACCCTCTACAAGAAAGAGACGGACAGGAACAGCCTACTACCATACAACAGCCACCATACTAAGTCCCTTAGGGATAACCTACCATTTGGGCAGTTTCTCCGCCTTCGGAGAAACTGTAGTTCATCTGATGACTACAAACGACAGGCTCGCTCCCTCCAAACCAAACTCCTGGACCGGGGTTACCCCACCCGCCTCCTGAAAGATTCCACAAAAAGAGCTCTTAATAACAATAGAGAGGCCCTTCTCGAGGTGCACCCAAAGATACCAGACGATAAGATCACTTGTGTGACCTCATTCACCAGGAACTCAGTATTTATCAAGAAAACTGTCAATGCCCACTGGGGTATCCTGAACTCTGCAGGACTGGAGATTCCACGTCCACGTTTCGCCTTCAAGAGGACGGCAAACCTCAAAGATACTCTTGTACACACTCGCCCCAAGAAGACCACTGCTCACACTACCAAGACTTTATGGGATCTCCCGCCTGTGACTGGACACTATCGGTGTGGCACATGCGTTGTATGTCCACAGACCATCCAGGGCAAATCCATTACCCTGAACAACACTTTCACATGGACTTACAGCAAGCATACGAACTGCAACAGCTCCAAGTGCATATATGTCCTGATTTGCCCTTGCAATTGCCTCTATATAGGGATGACCATGCGCCCTGTCAAGCAAAGGATAATGGAACATAACAGTAACATTCGTTGTCATAAATCTCACACCAAACTGTATGACCACTGTAAGGAGAAGGAACACCTCCCTGAGAGCATTCGATGGGCTGTGATTGAATCCCTACCACACCTTAATCAACGAGCACTCTTCATGCATGAACAAAGATGGATACATCGCTTGCAGTGTGACACGCTGGGTTTAAATGACGGGGTGCCCTGGACGACTCTCGCCAGATAGTCATGATTCTGGACACATTGTCCACGGTTATTGCCATAGCTATGCACCCTTGATTGTTAAACACCTAACTCCAGTCCAATATGGCGCTCATACTAACGCGCCCGCGCTGTGGAGTCCTTCTTCTTTACCGTCTGCCTTGTCATCGAGGCTTTCCGTTGCCTAGCAACGAGACGGACACACCCTTAATGTGCGCGCGCTACCTCCCTCTCTTAAACCCGGAAACGGTCTGTTCAACCACGCCGGCTGTCCAGACCTTTGTTTCCTGTGGGAGGGGTAGGTGCAGAGCAGCTTGCCTGCAGCGACGCTAGAGGTAAGGAGCTGGGCGGGCTCGTGATCGGCTGGCTGCCTTGACGGGTTGCCGTCCGCTTAGCATATCCGCAACTACCTCGATCGGCTTTCATATCCTTCCCCACTGGGCACTTGCCTTGTTGTCTTCTTCCCCCATAGGGCTCCCTCATCTCGCTGCTGGCCCCACTTGGATGGCCCGTGAGGTTTCTAGGAGAAACATTAGGGGTAAGTGCGCTGATTGGCGTACAGATCAACTATTCTTTTCAGAGTGTCAAACCACGTTCATCTTCGGTCTTCACTGTGTGGCTCGCTCATTTTAGAGCATAAAAATTCGAACCTCCCACGGTTGGCTGACCATTGTTACTCACCACCGCATCTCCTCGAGGGGTTTGATTGTACATGCGCCTGGTCACCTGATGCAGGCGGTAGCGTTCATTTTACGACATGGTTCACTGCATAAGTAGCACGCAACCACTATTTAGTGCGAGCACCTTCCACGCACTGATCAGAATTAAGTGAATTCTGATTTTCTCTCTCTCCATCGCACGAAAAAACCTGCTGCTTCTATTATCTAGACATAGCCATTCACTGGGCACGCATGCTTTGGATAGCATGCACACAAAAAACACAGAAAATAAATCACTAGTAATTGACAGTCAAGGAGCTAGTATCTGTGTTTATACTGTTGTTTCTCTTTTCTTTTTCAGTTCCAGAAGGTCCCCTCTGTGGAACCATTACGATACGACACTACTTCAGGTCGTATACTGGTGTCCTGACAAACTTTTAAGGAACCAAGTAATTTATGAGCACCCAGGTCCTGATGAATCGCCCTTAGGGCGTGAAACATGTTGACCACTTCTTGCACACAAAGGGTTGAATACGGGTTGGTTCCATTACTTGCCACCCCTTAGTACCCCTTTCCTTTTTACTGAAGCAGGAAGCCTGACCAATAAATTGTTCACCAACAGGACTTCCCTGACTTCTTTTAACTTCACCACCACGCTCACTATTACACTCCCTTTGGCCCCTCACACGCACACACCCGCTGGCCCAGAATTAAAGATCTCCACTAAAAGTGCAGCTTTCATCGCTGCCCGACGGGCATTGCACCGCCAGCCTGCCGAAGGAGCAGGGTACCGATGATGAGGCTGGACAACTATCGACTGGGGCTACAGTTGTGGTCCTGTTGATAGCCTGTGTGAGGTACCTTTTCATTCTGGAATATGGGTCTACACTGCACACTTGAGACCCTTTCTTCACCCCTTGTCTAGATATCACGAGAGAGAATTACAGGCTGAGCCTGATTTCTTGAGCTCTTCCGGGGGAACTCTGTACACCATTTTGTTGTTCATTGTTGTTAGGACGAGTACATTGGACCCCCCTAAAAATTGTCCTACCTCCTTTCCCCTTCTTTTGATATCACATGAAACATAAATACACACACTTTATAAAGAAAACTTAGTTTAGGCGTTTGAACTTGTTTTCTGAGCGTAACACCATAGATAATGAACAGATGAGAGCAAGATTGTTTTATGCCCCAGTAAAGGAAAAAGGAAAGGTTTCATGTTTTTACATATTTACAACATACTGTTTTGGAGTTGGCCAGATTGCCTCATGAGCCAAATGTCAGGATCTGGTGTGCTAACTAGCACCTGTTTGGGAAAGAAAGGAGTATTCAAAACCTTACTTTACTTACACTAACGTAGTGGAGACACTGGTCGCGGTCCTTAGACCTTGTTTACTCACGATTTCTGCAAGGAAATTCCTCCCGATCGATCCCTTTGTGGCTCCGATGATAATGCCAGAAGTCTCGAGGTCGGGTTTTTATACCTCTTTTCGCGGTAGAATTAATTGTATAATTGAATGATTGAGGTTTCCTTATGCTCATGTAAGGTCTTTGTCGGTTCTGTTCGCGATCGGCGGAGGAAGCATGTTTAGATCGCGCATGCACCTCTGTGCGCGTTTGTTCCTTTTTTGTGCGCACGCGCATATGTGAACAGTTTCTGTTTTCGTTATGCACATGCGCTATCCTGCGCGTCTATTCCGTGTGATGAGTGTTTATCCTGTCAATGTTGTTGGCTTTGTTTCCTTGCAAAGGCGCTTTAGGAAGACCTTATTTATAGAAGTGCGCATCTTTTGAGATGTTGATACTACACTCCTGGTTGTATGCACATTCAATGGGCCCTCTTCTTAAATAATAGGACGGAAATCTTCCAAAGTTTACGGCATATTGTTGAGTGGCAAGGTAGACATCTGGGTAGTTACTTCCTCGTGGGAACGAAAAGGAAAGTTTGTAGATATCTGATAGGGGTTATTTTGCACATGCAGATTGTATTTGTAGAACCACAAGTACTCCTCGTGGGGAAGGTAGGTTGGTCTACTAAGGGAACATCTACGTCAGCTGACCCCAGGGGATATTATCATTCAGGCCTACTGTGCTGGTCCCAAGTCTGAAAACCCACCTCTGCTCTTTCTCAAAGTCCTTGTTATGATGGGAGTTGTTCAACTACTGTCCACCTAATGTCATGTACACAGTGTCCATTTTCAACGAAATGCGTGGCCATTTTTGTTGTTGTCTTTTTGCATCGTATATTACTCTTGTGCTCCCCGTTCCGTATTTTCACTGGTCTTTTGGTCATGCCAATGTACTCCAAACTACAAGGGCAGGTAATCATATAAATGAAGTTTTTGCTGTTGCAGTTTGTTAGCTTCCGTTGCTCCCATTCTGTTCCGTTTGCAAAAGTTAGATCTTTGCTCCTCTGAGTGAGGTGGCAACTCGCACAATTCCCACATGGGTAGTGACCTCCCAGCCCATGTAGATTAAGTTGTGACGTTTGTTGTAATTTTGGGCGCGTATGTTCCAGCATGTCCTTGAGATTTTTGCCTCGTTTGTGGGCAAAGAGGGGCTTTTCAATCTCTAGTTTGCCACTTGTCAGGATGCGCCAGTGTTTGTTCAGGAGTTTAGAAACTTCATTGGTTTGGGAGCTGTAAGTAGTCACGCAGATGGGTCTGGTGGCTACCTGATTGGTCTGGGTCTTGTTATCCAGTAGTGCTTCTCGATGATTATTTCTCGCCCTTTTCATGGCGTTGTTGATGATCCTCTCTGGGTACTGCCTTCTCTGTAATTTGACTTTCAAATCCTGCGCTTGTGCCTTGTAATCCTGGATTTGTGTACAGTTCCGTCTCAATCGCAGGAATTGTCCATACAGCAAATTGGTTCGTAAGTGCCGTGGATGGAAGCTGTCATGGCGAAGGAGACAGTTCCTCGCCGTTGGTTTGAAATGGGTATTGGTGTGAAGTTTGCTATTCCTTGGAAAGATGTTCAGGTCGAGGAACACCAGTGTCTCTCTTGACACCGTGTGGGTAAATCTTAGGAAACTATTCTGCAGGTTTAGCCAAACCATGAACTCCGATATGGATTCTTGGTCCCCATGCCATATCGCAAGCATGTCGTCGATGTACCTTCTCCATGTGTGTATGTGATGTCTATATGGGTTATTGGCATGTAGGATTTTCGTGCTTTCCAAATCGTGCACGTACAGGCCCACCAGGCTTGGCGCGAATGTGCTGCCCATGCTGGTACCATGGCGCTGAAGGTAGAGGGTCCCCTCATACTCGAAAAAGTTTTTGGTTAGTGCCAGTGTGATGCATTCCATTACCACGCCTCTCGGGGTCTGGTATTTCCAGTTGGCACTGTACAGAACCTCCTCAATGATAGCTATGGTCTTATCATGAGGGAGGCTCGTGTATAGGCTCTCCACGTCTAGGCTAAGAAGTAATTGACTGTCTGTATCAAAAGTTAGTTCTTGTAATAGTTGTAGGACTAATTTTGTGTCCTTAAGGTACGTGTCAGTCCCTTGGACTAGGGGGTGTAAAAAGGCATCAGAGTATTTAGACAGGGGCTCAAGGATGGAGCCTATTCCTGAGACAATCGGTCTGCCAGGTGGGTTTGCAAGGTCTTTGTGAATTTTGGGGATGCAGTAAAAGTACGGTGTCTTTGGTGTTTTTTCGACTAGAAACTCAGCCTCCTTTCTTGACAACCAATTGTGTGCCAGGTCCTCCTCCACCATTGCTCCAATGGTGATCCTGATGGATTCTTTTGGGTCTTGGGTTAGGGTGGTATAGTTCCGTTGGTCTGACAGTAACCTAAGGCATTCCCTCCTGTAGGTTGCTGTAGTCTAAATTACTATTGCTCGCCCTTTGTCAGCGGGCTTGATAGCTTTGTCCTGGTTGTTGGCCAAATCACGAATCGCTTCATGTTCGTGACGGTTGGTATTTTGGAAGACCTGGCGATTTTCTTTTTCCAGGTTCTTCAGTTCGGTCATCACCGCATTCTCATATGCCAGAACCTCAATGGGTAGTGTATTATCTGGTGGGACAAAAGACGATTTAGGTCTTAGACCTGTATCTGTTTCCATGGGTTTTTCTTTTCCTTCAAAGAACACCTGTAATTTTATTTTACGGATGAATTCCTGTACTTCCGTGTGTAATTTGAATAGGTCCAGTTTGTTGGTGGGGACGAAACCCAGTCCTTTGTTCAAGACATTTCTTTGGGTATCAGTTAGTTCCCAAGGGGTAATGTTAATTACTAAGTCCCCTTCCGGCTGGTTGATGGGTTCTCTGGTAGGGCCCCCGTCATGCTCCTGGTGTTCATCCGTGGGTCTGCTTGGACCGGGTCCTGCCACGACACAGTGTTTCCTTTTCAGTTTCGGCCTCTGCGTGGTCCCGGACGTGAGGGTAAAAAAGACTGGTTCTGAAAGAATCCATTGTCGTATTCATTCCCCCATTGTTGGTACATATGGCCTGGTGGAGGCGGTGGGCCATAGTTAAATGGTAGAAAAGGGGTTGGCCCCCCATATTGGGAATAGAATGGTTGCGGTTGATAACACCTCCATCCTCTCTGTCTTGGGTAATACTGGCCTCTTGATCTTTGTGTGCCACTGTATTTAGGGTTACTGCCGGTACTGGATCCCGATGACCCGCTATCTGAACCTTCGCTGTCAACGTCTCTGTTGACATTGCGGGAGACGTAGTCGTCCTTTGTATAGGGGTATCCAGTTTCCGGAGTGAAGCGCTCTTTGTCCTTCCCTAGTTTCTTGAACTTGCTTTGTTTCAGTGTAGCTTCAAAAGCTGACATTTCTTGGTTTAATTCATCCAATCTTTTTTTCAGTTCAGTGGGTTTTATGTAAGTTTTTAATTGTACCTCAATTTTTTGGATATCAATTTTTAACTCCTGTGTGTTTCGTTTCGCTGTCTTTATGATTAGTACCAAGCAATCCTGTGTACAATGCCATGAGATTAGTGACCATTCCTTTTTGAAGACTTTGTCTGTTTGAAAGATGAAAGGTCCGTTCTTAACCAAAAGACCTTGAGGCGCAATCTTATTTCGTAAATACTCCGTCATCAGAAGACCATGGAGGGCTGCTTTTATCTGGGTTATTCTAAGATTCATCATCTCATCCCAATCCGCCACACTCGGTCGTGGATCCGTACTACTGAGGCCTTCAAATGGGTTAACCGCCGCCAAAATTTCATCAATTTCGTCCTCGCCATGCTCGGACTCCATCATGCTGTAGTTGTGTGTGTATACGACTGATGTGTGTGTAAATAACGAAGTGTGTCAGTGATACTAGTGGGAGAAGGGGAACTCCCGCAGCTGTGTGCTGCCTAAGTACAATTAACAAACAGAGGGGGGGGAGAGGGAAAGGAAATCAGAATGATTCGTTCTCCCTAGGCATATGTAAATAAACAATTAGAATCCACTCCTTGAGTTTTAGGTGTGTCCTCCACAGTGGGGAACACCCTTCTTGTTTTTAGGTCCCCTTGCACACCAACAGGCCCCTTGGTGTCATGCTTCATCATCGGGGTCATTGTACCCCTCTGAGGGGCACCCCTATACAAAGGATGACTACGTCTCCCGCAACGTCAACAGCGACATTGACAGCGAAGGTTTAGATAGCGGATCATCGGGATCCAGTACCGGCAGTAACCCTAAATACAGTGGCACACAAAGATCAAGAGGCCAGCATTACCCAAGACAGAGAGGATGGAGGGGTTATCAACCACAACCGTTCTATTCCCAATATGGGGGGCCAACCCCTTTTCCACCATTTAACTATGGCCCACCGCCTCCATCCGGCCATATGTACCAACAATGGGGGAATGAATATGACAATGGATTCTTTCAGAACCAGTCTTTTTTACCCTCACGCCCGGGACCACGCAGAGGCCGAAACAGAAAAGGAAACACTGTGTCGTGGCAGGACCCGGTCCAAGCAGACCCACGGATGAACACCAGGAGCATGACGGGGGCCCTACCAGAGAACCCATCAACCAGCCGGAAGGGGACTTAGTAATTAACATTACCCCTTGGGAACTAACTGATACCCAAAGAAATGTCTTGAACAAAGGACTGGATTTCGTCCCCACCAACAAACTGGACCTATTCAAATTACACACGGAAGTACAGGAATTCATCCGTAAAATAAAATTACAGGTGTTCTTTGAAGGAAAAGAAAAACCCATGGAAACAGATACAGGTCTAAGACCTAAATCATCTTTTGTCCCACCAGATAATACACTACCCATTGAGGTTCTGGCATATGAGAATGCGGTGATGACCGAACTGAAGAACCTGGACAGAGAAAATCGCCAGGTCTTCCAAAATACCAACCGTCACGAACATGAAGCGATTCGTGATTTGGCCAACAACCAAGACATTATTATTAGGGAGATTTGTAAAGCGCCTGGTGTACGCCTACAGGCGTGTCCCCGTGCTATAAAAGACATAACTATCAATCCAGCTGACAAAGGGGGACCGATAGTAATTCAGACTACAGCAGCCTACAGGAGGGAATGCCTTAGGTTACTGTCAGACCAACGGAACTATACCACCCTAACCCAAGACCCAACAGAATCCATCAGGATCACCATTGGAGCAATGGTGGAGGAGGCCCTGGCACACAATTGGTTGTCAAGAAAGGAGGCTGAGTTTCTAGTCGAAAAAACACCAAAGACACCGTACTTTTACTGCATCCCCAAAATTCACAAAGACCTTGAAAACCCACCTGGCAGACCGATTGTCTCAGGAATAGGCTCCATCCTTGAGCCCCTGTCTAAATTCTATGATGCCTTTTTACGCCCCCTAGTCCAAGGGACTGACACGTACCTTAAGGACACAAAATCAGTCCTACAACTATTACAAGAACTAACTTTCGATCCAGACAGTCAAGTACTTCTTAGCCTAGACGTGGAGAGCCTATACACGAGCCTCCCTCATGATGAGACCATAGCTATCATTGAGGAGGTTCTGTACAGTGCCAACTGGAAATACCAGACCCCGAGAGGCATGGTAATAGAATGCATCACACTGGCACTAACCAAAAACTTTTTCGAGTATGAGGGGACCCTCTACCTTGAGCGCCATGGTACCAGCATGGGCAGCACATTCGCGCCGAGCCTGGCGGGCCTGTACGTGCACCATTTGGAAAGCACGAAAATCCTACATGCCATTAACCCATATAGACATCACATACACACATGGAGAAGGTACATCGACGACATGCTTGTGATATGGCATGGGGACCAAGAATCCATATCGGAGTTCATGGTTTGGCTAAACCTGCAGAATAGTTTCCTAAGATTTACCCACACGGTGTCAAGAGAGACACTGGTGTTCCTCGACCTGAACATCTTTCCAAGGGATGGCAAACTTCACACCAATACCCATTTCAAACCAACGGCGAGGAACTGTCTCCTTCGCTATGACAGCTTCCATCCACGGCACTTACGAACCAATTTGCCGTATGGACAATTCCTGTGATTGAGACGGAACTGTACACAAATCCAGGATTACAAGGCACAAGCGCAAGATTTGAAAGTCAAATTACAGAGAAGGCAGTACCCAAAGAGGATCATCCACAACGCCATGAAAAGGGCGAGAAATATTCATCGAGAAGCACTGCTGGATAACAAGACCCAGACCAATCAGGTAGCCACCAGACCCATCTGCGTGACTACTTACAGCTCCCAAACCAATGAAGTTTCTAAACTCCTGAATAAACACTGGCGCATCCTGACAAGTAGCAAACTAGACATTGAAAAGGTCCTCTTTGCCCACAAACGAGGCAAAAATCTCAAGGACATGCTGGTACATACGCGCCCAAAATTACAACAAAAATCACAACTCAATCTACATGGGCTGGGAGGTCACTACCCATGTGGGAATTGTGCGAGTTGCCACCTCACTCAGAGGAGCAAAGATCTAACTTTTGCAAAGGGAACAAAATGGAAGCAACGGAAGCTAACCAACTGCAACAGCAAAAACGTAATTTATATGATTACCTGCCCTTGCAGTTTGGAGTACATTGGCATGACCAAAAGACCAGTGAAAATACGGATCGGGGAGCACAAGAGTAATATACGATGCAAAAAGACGACAAAAATGGCCACGCATTTCGTTGAAAATGGACACTGTGTAAATGACATTAGGTGGACAGTAGTTGAACAACTCCCATCAGAACAAGGACTTTTTGAGAAAGAGCAGAGGTGGGTTTTCAGACTTGGGACCAGCACAGTAGGCCTGAATGATAATATCCCCTGGGGTCAGCTGACGTAGATGTTCCCTTAGTAGACCAACCTACCTTCCCCACGAGGAGTACTTGTGGTTCTACAAATACAATCTGCATGTGCGAAATAACCCCTATCAGATATCTACAAACTTTCCTTTTCGCTCCCACGAGGGGTAACTGCCCAGATGTCTACCTTGCCACTCAACAATATGCCGTAAACTTTGGAAGATTTCCGTCCTATTATTTAAGAAGAGGGCCCGTTGAATGTGCATACAACCAGGAGTGTAGTATCAACATCTCAAAAGATGCGCACTTCTATAAATAAGGTCTTCCTAAAGCGCCTTTGCAAGGAAACGAAGCCAACAACATTGACAGGATAAACACTCGTCACACGGAATAGACGCGCAGGATAGCGCATGTGCGTAACTAAAACAGAAACGTTCACATATGCGCTTGCGCACAAAAAAGGAACAAACGCACACAGAGGAGCATGGGCGATCTAAACACGCTTCCTCCGCCGATCGCGAACAAAACCGACAAAGACCTTATATGAGCATAAGGAAACCTTAATCATTCAATTATAGAATTAATTCTACCGCAAAAAGAGGTATAAAAACCCGACCTCGAGACTTCTGCCATTATTATCGGAGCCACAAAGGGATCGATCGGGAGGAATTTCCTTGCAGAAATCATGAGTAAACAAGGTCTAAGGACCGCGACCAGTGTCTCCACTACGTTAGTGTAAGTAAAGTAAGGTTTTGAATACTCCTTTCTTTCCCAAACAGGTGCTAGCTAGCATACCAGATCCTGACGTTTGGCTCATGAGGCAATCTGACCAACTCCAAAACAGTATGTTGTAAATATCTAAAAACATGAAACGTTTCCTTTTTCCTTTACTGGGGCATAAAACAATCTTGCTCTCATCTGTTCACTATCTATGGTGTTACGCTCAGAAAACAAGTTCAAACACCTAAACTAAGTTTTCTTTATAAAGTGTGTGTATTTATGTTTTATGTCAGTGAGTCTAGTGTGTCCTTTTATAAACTTTTTATCCCACTATAGGCACATTTTTGCTACTATAATCTGTCACCTGTAACCACTGGTCATTTTATCCATGGATGTGGAGAAGTAGGCTACCAGAAAAAAATGTTGGGGCATATTATCAAGGGGGTTTATCTCCGCTTTTTTGGCTTTAAAAGCCAAGAAAGCGGAGATAAAATTATCTCCCTATTACCAAGCTGTCGCTAACACCAGTTAGTGACAGCTAATAGGAGATAGCGACCTTCTTGGGCCCCGCTTTGCATGTCAGTGATATTTATCACTAATGACATGCAAAGTGGGCGTGCCAAGATGTTAGAGACTGAAAACAGTCGCTAACATCGCTATCTCCTATTACCAACTTTTGGAGATATTCGCGCTAAGCGCGAATATCTCCAAAAGCTAACACCTGCCCTGAGCAGTTCTTAGCCATGTTATCCAATGGGAGGTGGATAACATGGCTAAGAGCATTTGCTCGATAATGCATGAATATCGCTGACTTTCCAGCGATATTCATGCATTGCGGCCGTTTTTTATCGCATTTGCGATAAACCTTGCTAATAGCAAGGTTTATCTGCGATAAAAATCGCCGATGTGCGGCGATAATTTTTGTCTCTAAACAAGTTAGAGACAAAAATTATCGCTAGTTGTTGGTAATATGCCCCGTTGTCTTCTTCCCTTTACAGGTTGATCAACAGACAACGTTTTTGCTAGGTACATTGTTTCTACCTGCACTATTTTGTTCTCACTTTTATTAGAAATTCTGGTAGGAGTTAGAGAAACGTGAGTAAGGTGGGGATTTGTGTACCCCGTCCCGAAGAAGGTGTTTTTTGCACCAAAACATGTCGACGCACACACAGAGGAGGTAACGCACATTGCCAGCGTAGTAACCTCCCACCTTTTATTTTAACAGCACTAGCCCGGGGGCTTATTAAATATTCTTTAGTCACCCCACGAGCCAGGTTCTTTTTAACCTTCACTATTTTCTAAACCCCACTATACACTCACACATAAAAACACCCTCATCCACATCACGCATAGTCTATCTAGTGCTCCCGCGTATCCGTAGGTCGCAGCACGCCGTGCCCCGCAGAGGGGTACGATGACCCCGATGATGAAGCATGACACCAAGGGGCCTGTTGGTGTGTGAGGGACCTAAAAACAAGAAGGGTGTTTCCCACTGTGGAGGACACACCTAAAACTCAAGGAGTGGATTCTAATTGTTTATTTATATATTTATTTTGTGCCACTATTTTTTTGTGCTTGGGACCACTGTTGTTTTTCCAAATATGTTCCCTGAGGTCCCGTGCTGACTCGATTGGGTGCCCTTGTTGTTTTATATATGCACAATTCAGCTGCACACAGGGAAATTGGAAATACATGGATACATGAAGAATTTACTCCCCGTTGCGCCTCCCTTACGGTTCCCCTGGGCAGGCATGTGCTTTTTGCGCTGCCTCAGACTCATACATCTGGAGCAGTGACAAAAGGCCATGGATGTTGGTGGACAAACCCTAAACAACACCCATTGCACACCCCTTTGGCACAAAACAATGCATTGGAAGGGCTGATATTTATCAGGCAGCATTATGCCTCAATGAGTGGCATAGTCCGGCATGATGATTATCACTCAGGCTTCTGCGTTACCAGAACGTCACTAAATGTGTTGTTACAGCGGCGCAAGGGACTCGTCAGTGAGGCCCCTGTTGTTTCAAAATGGAATAGCGTTACCATAGAAAACACCTTTTTTATTACATGACATTAATGTAAGTTGACTTACCAATGGATGTATGACGTTACAACGCAGGCTATTACAAAGCCTGCCTCTACAACGCGGTTTTTACATCGCATACCTTTACAACGCATAGCGCTTAGAGGTGCTGGATAGTGAAAAGTTTAATTTTCTATTCCAACTCCAGTCCCCGTGGACACTAGGGAAGGTGTTGGATAGAAAATTAAACTTATTCCCTATCCTAGAGCGCCCCCCAGCGCAATGCGTTGTAATGGTTTGCGTTGTAATGACCGCGTTGTAATGGTAGTGCGTTGTAAAAGTTTCATTGTAAAGGCTGTTTACCCTTACCAATTGTTCCGTCAACCTCAATTCCAAGGTGGTCCAGGAGATCCTGCTCACGGTTGATAATATCAGCCCACCGATGTTTATACTGTCTCAGGATCCTGTCCACTCCACAGATTCTTAACATCTGGTACCGCACCCTCTCCCACCTCATCTTTCTTTCTTTGGTTGGGTACCCCTGCAGTACCCTGCCTCCACTCCCAATCATATTTGGGAGGTAGTGGACTATCAGCCACATTAGCCCCCCAAACTCCTGCTCAGTGAGGTTCCTGGACCTGCCTGGCATTGTGACAAAGCACAAGCCACACTTTGTAAAAGCTACAAAAAAAATGTTTACTTAACACTAATCCCCCTATTACTAACTATTAAAAACCCTAAACAGAACACTAATTCCCCTATTACTAACTATTAAAACCCCTAAACAGACAGACACCCCTTTACAGACAACAGACAGCTACACAATACACAACAGTACAGAGACAATTTAGAGACAGTAAGCAAGACACACACAGAAAAACAACTTCAGAACAGGACACAACACTCAAGCAATTGCCAAACACACTCCTACACCTGCCAGAGACTACAAAGGAGTGAAATAGAAAGTGAAAGTTGGAATTAACTTCCTGTTTGTGAGCATGGCAGGCTGGTTACATCATTTCCTGTTGCGATGCGACTCGTTTCCGACGATGCGTCATTATTGGCATGCGAATAAAACCTTATTATGTCACATCGTTGATTTGAAGCATGGTAGACTGATTACATATTTCCTCTTACGGTGCGACCAGTTATCGCCGATGCGTCATTATTGGCATGCGAAAAAATCATTATTATGTCGCATCGTCAATTTGAAGCATGGCTGACTGATTACATATTTTCCCCTTAAGGTGCGACCAGTTTTCGCAGATGCGACATTATTGGCATGCGTCACAATCTTCATTAATGGCGCATTGCTCTTTTTATCTGTCAATGTACAGTTGCTGAAACTTACTGCTGTATTTTTGACGCTGGGCAGAAGATGCGTGATTTACGCTTGGCATGAAAGTGTCTCAACAGGCACACTAAATGTTTGTGTGTAAATTTGTGGTGTTAGTATATTCAGCTGAGTCGGACTATGACATATGATGACCAAAGTCACTTTTGGGCCTTGTGTAACATCACATTTGTGCCAAGAGTCAGGAATGCATGGGATCGATAAGTCACTTTTGTGCCTAGAGTCAGGAATACAGGGGTCAGAGTCTGAAGTAGGCAGACCTAACGTCACTTTTGTGCCTAGAGTCAGGAATACATGGGTCAGATTGTGACGTAGGCAGACCTAACGTCACATTTGTGCCTAGAGTCAGGAATACATGGGTCAGATTCTGACGTAGGCAGACCGAACGTCACATTAGTGCCAAGAGTCAGGAATGCATGGGATCAATACTTCACTTTTGTGCCTAGAGTCAGGAATACATGGGTCAGATTCTGACGTAGGCAGACCTAACGTCACTTTTGTGCCTAGAGTCAGGAATACATGGGTCAGATTGTGAGGTAGGCAGACCTAACGTCACATTTGTGCCTAGAGTCAGGAATGCATGGGTCAGATTCTGACGTAGGCAGACCTAACGTCACATTTGTGCCAAGAGTCAGGAATGCATGGGATCAATACGTCACTTTTGTGCCTAGAGTCAGGAATACATGGGTCAGATTCTGACGTAGGCAGACCTAACGTCACATTTGTGCCTAGAGTCAGGAATACATGGGTCAGATTCTGACGTAGGCAGACCTAACTTCACATTTGTGCCAAGAGTCAGGAATGCATGGGATCAATACGTCACTTTTGTGCCTAGAGTCAGGAATACATGGGTCAGATTCTGACGTAGGCAGACCTAACGTCACATTTGTGCCAAGAGTCAGGAATGCATGGGATCAATACCTCACTTTTGTGCCTAGAGTCAGGAATACATGGGTCAGATTCTGGCGTAGGGAGACCTAACGTCACTTTTTTGCCTAGAGTCAGGAATACATGGGTCAGATTCTGACGTAGGCAGACCTAACGTCACATTTGTGCCTAGTGTCAGGAATACATGGGTCAGATTCTGACGTAGGCAGACCTAACGTCACATTTGTGCCTAGAGTCAGGAATACATGGGTCAGATTCTGACGTAGGCAGACCTAACGTCACTTTTGTGCCTAGAGTCAGGAATACATGGGTCAGATTGTGACGTAGGCAGACCTAACGTCACATTTGTGCCTAGAGTCAGGAATACATGGGTCAGATTGTGACGTAGGCAGACCTAACGTCACATTTGTGCCTAGAGTCAGGAATACATGGGTCAGATTCTGGCGTAGGGAGACCTAACGTCACTTTTTTGCCTAGAGTCAGGAATACATGGGTCAGATTCTGAAGTAGGCAGACCTAACGTCACTTTTGTGCCTAGAGTCAGGAATACATGGGTCAGATTGTGACGTAGGCAGACCTAACGTCACATTTGTGCCTAGAGTCAGGAATACATGGGTCAGATTCTGACGTAGGCAGACCGAACGTCACATTAGTGCCAAGAGTCAGGAATGCATGGGATCAATACTTCACTTTTGTGCCTAGAGTCAGGAATACATGGGTCAGATTCTGACGTAGGCAGACCTAACGTCACTTTTGTGCCTAGAGTCAGGAATACATGGGTCAGATTGTGAGGTAGGCAGACCTAACATCACATTTGTGCCTAGAGTCAGGAATGCATGGGTCAGATTCTGACGTAGGCAGACCTAACGTCACATTTGTGCCAAGAGTCAGGAATGCATGGGATCAATACGTCACTTTTGTGCCTAGAGTCAGGAATACATGGGTCAGATTCTGACGTAGGCAGACCTAACGTCACATTTGTGCCTAGAGTCAGGAATACATGGGTCAGATTCTGACGTAGGCAGACCTAACTTCACATTTGTGCCAAGAGTCAGGAATGCATGGGATCAATACGTCACTTTTGTGCCTAGAGTCAGGAATACATGGGTCAGATTCTGACGTAGGCAGACCTAACGTCACATTTGTGCCAAGAGTCAGGAATGCATGGGATCAATACCTCACTTTTGTGCCTAGAGTCAGGAATACATGGGTCAGATTCTGGCGTAGGGAGACCTAACGTCACTTTTTTGCCTAGAGTCAGGAATACATGGGTCAGATTCTGACGTAGGCAGACCTAACGTCACATTTGTGCCTAGTGTCAGGAATACATGGGTCAGATTCTGACGTAGGCAGACCTAACGTCACATTTGTGCCTAGAGTCAGGAATACATGGGTCAGATTCTGACGTAGGCAGACCTAACGTCACTTTTGTGCCTAGAGTCAGGAATACATGGGTCAGATTGTGACGTAGGCAGACCTAACGTCACATTTGTGCCTAGAGTCAGGAATACATGGGTCAGATTGTGACGTAGGCAGACCTAACGTCACATTTGTGCCTAGAGTCAGGAATACATGGGTCAGATTCTGACGTAAGCAGACCTAACGTCACATTTGTGCCAAGAGTCAGGAATGCATGGGATCAATATGTCACTTTTGTGCCAAGAGTCAGGAATGCATGGGATCAATACGTCACTTTTGTGCCTAGAGTCAGGAATACATGGGTCAGATTCTGATGTAGGCAGACCTAATGTCCCTTTTGTGCCTAGAGTCAGGAATACATGGGTCAGATTCTGATGTAGGCAAACCTGTATGTCTGATGCCAGCCTCCAGACATGAGAGTCAATTTAATGTATATACTCCACATATGAGTTTCTCATGCAACTTGCAGTGTACATTTTTTATGTTATATTCATGCACAAGCTAGAAAAGTTTGGATTATGTATTTTTATTTGTGTGAACAAAAATCAAGATGCATGATGACTATGTTATTTTTCACATTATTAAAAAAAATTATGCACTATGTTGGCACGTCTGCGGATGCCATCTGCTGTGTTTTGGTTTGCTGGAGCATGGCCATCCTCCTGGTCATCCTCCGGCATTTGCTGAATTATTTCAGGTTCCTCATCCCAGGGGACTTTTGTCAGCACACATATGTTGTGCAGTATTGCACATGCCAATATGATTTTACAGACTGTTTGCGGTGAGTACAACATACGTCCACCAGACTTGTCCAAGCCTCTAAACCTGGCCTTCCACAGACCAAATGTTCGTTCAACAATGTTTCTTGTCCTGCAATGTGCCTGGTTGTAGGCTATTTCCTGTGGCAACTGTGGGTTTCCGTGAGGTGTCATGACCCCGGCTGGATGCCATATCCCTGGTCAGCTGAAATGAAAAAAATGAAAAGGTACAATGAAATGTTTGAAATGGTTCAGGTAAACTACAGGCCATATGTTGTGGGCAATATTTCATATGGCAGTGTCCATTGGGCATGGATGTTGCAGGGAACACACCCAGTAACTCACATCCAAGACACCTTTTGCACATATTTATGGTTGGAAATGGACACATATTTTGAAGGACATGGATTGTCACCCTATGTGGCTCTACATGACCTTATATTTATGTATATGTATATACTAGTATAACATTAATTCATACATGACCTCATTAATGGGTCATTCAAGCAATATTACCAGTATGGCAGCATGGATGGTGCATTGTATCACACTCTTTTGCTTACCTACAAGTAGGCCATTGCCATACAGGCCATTCTTGAAGCGGTCATTAATGATGCAGTTCCGGAATATGAAGGCATCATGTACACTGCCAGGGTATTTGGACAGCACATTTGTAAATAGTCCACTGTGATCCACAATGGCCTGTACATTGATGGAATAAGTATGTTTTTGATTTATGTACAAATGTCCAGTTGCTGCTGGAGGTACTAATTGCACATGTGTACAGTCCATGGCACCCAGCACATGTGGGAAGCCTGCTATATCATAGAATCCTTGCTTGATCTCCATCTGCTGTTGTAAGTGGTTGGGGAAACGGAGGTAGCGGGGTGTCAGATGGATGATGGCATCCAGGACAGTGGGTAGGAATGCTGAGAAAGCTGGCTGGGATATTCCTGCCACTTTGGCAACTGTTGTTTGGAAGGAGCCCGACGCTAGCATATGCAACACAGCCAAGAGCTTTGCCTGTGGCGGTATGTTGGTAGGCCTGTTAGTTGTAACCTCTAGCCTTGGTCCAATGAGTCGTAGGAGGTGTTCAATGGTCCGCTTCTTGAGGCGAAATAGACTTATGACCTCCTCATCCCTGAGGTCTCTCAGGACGCTCCTTTGATGGAATAATGGCTCCTTTCTCCGGCGTTGCCTTGGAGGGGGTGATTTTGTGGGGAGGGGGGTTGTGGTGGGGCTCCTGGTGCTGGCCGTCTCCGTCTGGCTGCTAGTCGCAGCATTAGTTCATAGTTCAAGTTTATTTGTTTGATTAATTAAAATCTTACAAAAAAGTACACTTTAAAATAGCTTCAACAATAAAAGGTTTAAGAGCATCAAACAGATAAATGTACTAATCTTCAAAAAAAACAAACTCTAAATAAAATTTGCCTTAAGGCCTTTTGTAATCACAGATAAAAATTTTACAAAAACGGAGTTCATTAATAGATCGTTCTAACTTAGGCACGCCATTAGTGCTTGTCTACAAGTTCTTACACCTCGAGCATTGAATAACCGCCTGAGGATTACTTTCCTTTCTGCTTCTATTGCAGGACACAAACATAAAAGATGCAACATATCTTCTTGTCCCCCTTTACACAACCTACAGATCATATTGCCCTCAGTTAACTTCCACGGTGGAAGATGACACTAACCTGGCCATAGACCAAAGCGCACTCTAATAAATGTTCGCTTACTTTGGACAGACCAAGGAGTTTCTAGATATTTCTGAACTTGTTTTTTCTTATAATCGTTTACAATTGGCCAAGAGTGTTTTCTTTTTACCAGTAGTTCTTTGTCTTTTAGCAGCAATAGATGAATAACCAGTTTATTAATTGTTTTTTTAAAACTTTCCTTGGTGATAGTATTGTCCCAAATTGGTGTTAATCCAAGTTCTTCTTTTGCTTTGTTTAAGTATACCCAGGCTTGAAGTTTCCTATTGTCTCTTACTTCTTTCCATAATATTTGCGACAATTGATTGACCTGGTCGTTTTTTACACGGTTCCACACTTTTAAAATGTGGCCTTGCCGTGCATACATCTGAATATTTATCCCAAACTCCAGCCTTATTTGTGCCTGTGAGGCATTACATGGTAGGTCGAAAAGAATTTTATATGTTTTTGCCACTGCATTGTTAATTGGCTCCGCATCCTTCCCGTTTAGGACTTTGGCACCGCATGTTAAAGTTGGTAATAGTTTGGCTGATATGATTTTTAATAAAGGACCGTATGTCAGGGCGGTTAATTTCTTTTGTATGGTTCTAAATGCGTTAACCAAGCTATTTGCTTTCCTGGTGATATCTTTCTTTTGGGGGAGAAAACTTCCACTCTCGTTGAATAGGACACCAAGATACCGATAGCTATCAACTTGTTCTAATTGGGTTTGTCCCAGCATCCATTTATTTTTTTGTCTTCTGCTCCTTGTGACTACCATTATTTTTGTTTTTGCCTCATTTATTACCATTTGGTTATCCTTTGCATACCTAAGTGATCGATCAATCAGTCTTTGCAGTCCTACTTTTGTGTGGCTCAGCAACACCACGTCGTCTGCATATAGCAAATTCGACATTTGTTTTCCCGCTTGCCTCGGTGGATGTGAGTTAACTCTGTTCAATGTTTCAGAGAGGTCGGCTATGAATAAGTTAAAAAGTAATGGTGCAAGGACACATCCCTGCTTGAGACCGCGTGTCACCGGTATTTTATTAGATAATGATCGCCATCACAGAGCCGCACCCTGACCCAGATTTCAGAGTACAGTAGTTTGTTAAGGTTCAGTAATGAGCCCGGATACCATAATCCACAAGTTTTCTCCATAGTAGGGTCCTATTAACAAGATCGAAGGCCGATCTAAAATCGACAAAACAAAAATAGAGGGACTGTTTAGCTAAAAGAGCTTTATCCGTTAAAACTGATAGGATTAAAATGTTAGTAGAGGTTCCTAAGCCTTTAATGAACCCGGTTTGATTTGGGGGTAATATTAGCTTTTCTTTGACCCAGTCAGAGAGAGTTAATAATAAGAGACCCGCAAATAGCTTAGCGTCCGTGTCTTGGAGAGTGATCAAACGATAGTTCTCAGGTAGTTGCCAATTACCTTTTTTGTAAACGGGTGATATTAGTGATCCTCTCCAGTATTCCGGTATGTGCCCTGTTTGAATAACTTCGTTAAATACCTTTGTCAAATAGGTAGCCCATAGGGCAGGGTCCTCTTTATAGACTGCAAATGGAATACCGTTTGGTCCCGGTGCTCCATCCTTTTGTCTCTTTATTAAATTGGCTACCTCGCTCTCTGAGAAGTTTTTCCCCAGATCAATTTCCTGTTCCCTCTCAGTAATCCCTGTATGATTGACATCCTGAGAGCGGAGATCTTCTTCAACATATAAGGTCTTTTTTAGGAATTTTACCCAGTCCTCCTCTGTTATTGGCGACGCTATCACATGATTATTAGGTCTGTTTAAGGCATTAATTATTTTCCAAAATTCTCTGGAATTTGCTTGGTTACTTGCGTGATAGAGTTTTGCCCACAAGACCTTCTGCGTTTTGTTTTTTTCAGACCACAGTAATTTCCTCAAATTACTGTTTGCACTTTTAAGTTGATTTCTAATTTCCTCGTTAACCGGTAACCTAGTTAGCTGTTTCCTCAGTATGTTGCGAGTTCGCCTAACTTTTTTAATGGTATATGGAAGATTAATATTAGTATCTCTATTTATTTTCCCCCTTAGTTGGGATTAGTCGCAGCATTACCACCTCCATGGTGGAGGGATAGTTGCAGCAATGTTCACTCTGACCTCTCCTCTTTATATGTGCCGATGCGTCCTGCATTCTCAATTGCAACTAAAAACCCTGTTTAAACAGGCATCGTGGGAACTATGCTTTCTAACAGATAAGAATGTAATACAAGGAAAAGGGGGTTGTGATCTTCTCCTTAACTCATATGTTGCCAAGAAAGCCCAAGCCTATGTTTTATGGAATATACCCCATGGCATTAGAAGATTATGGTTCCTTCTTCGTTATGACCTTTTATCATTAAATGTACTCCTATCCAAATGGTATGGATCATCTAAAATGTGCAATTTTTGTAATTCGAGTACACGGGATCGCATGCACGTTCTGCTGATTTGCCCTGCACTTCGCACTTTGCGCCTTAAATGGCTAAAACCAATTTGCCTCCGTTTAGGTATATCTAATGTAAATATCTTTGTACAATCTTTATATTGGCCTCCAAATGAAATGTTCTGCTTCTACATTTTTGAATTTTTTAAAGGATTTTTAGCTATTTATTAATACGTCATTTGATTAATTTGTGCCAGCTTTTTTTGTACTCCCGCTAATGGACGATTCATGGACTTGAATAACATATGTATATGGAACATCATGATTGAATTTGTACTTGTTTTGAATTTGTTGTATGTCTTTTTATGTGGCCCTCGACGAGAGCCAAAACATAATAAACTTTGAAACTTGAACTTTGAAAATGTGCCGATGCGTCATTTCCTACGCGTCCGTTTTGCAGGCGCACTAATTCTGATGCAACCGCAACGCTGTGCCATTTCAGCTACGGATGCGTCAAAAGTGGGAAAAGTCATAAATGTGGATGCGTCACATTCGCGCAGGTTTTTCCGAAATATCACCCACCTTGCATAAATTGATACTTACGTGTCGCAGGGCATTCTGACGCAGTGGTTTTTCCGACGCAGAGGGTTGAAAGGGACACATCGTCGGAGATGCGTCACTTCATTAATATGGCGCATGACTTGCGCCGACGATGCGTCATTATTTTTGACGCATTGGCGGTGCAAGCTCTTCATTTTTACATTTCAATCCACCAAGGGCACCCATTCCTTTGGCTAAGCTCCGCCCACAGTTAAACCAGAGGAATGATCTGATGGCAGAGCCTTTTTCTGTAAAGAATGATGTCATTGACATGAGACATGCTCAACAAACCCAATGACTTGGATATTTAATGCTCGAGATACTTTATCGAGATGATCAAGGTAGCCTCCAAGTGGGACCACACAGCAGCAGATTCATTGCAATCTTTCCTGTTTCAGGCCCGCCATCGGAGGATTAGGAGCGAGACCACCCAGGCAACAAAGAGCGTATTAAGCAGCATCAGTGGCCCTAAAACGAACATGCATCAGTGTGCACAGTAACAGGTGTCTTTGACCAACGCATGTAATAGTGGGCCCAGTTACAGATGTTAGTGGCCTCACACAGCTGTAAGAAGTCAGTTTTTTATGTAGTATACCAAAAATGAAGTTTAGTATGTTGAAAGCTCAAATGGCCCTTATTGGCTTACAGGACTTAAATCAATATTCCGAAATGCTCTCTTTTGTGGTAGTGTGGGTGAGCAATTTAGGCTTTTATCACAGCGTAGTGTTAATGCATTTGTTGAACACAGAGTCAATAAATGAGACACACACTCAAGAAAAACTTGAGACCAATTTGGAAAAATAACAAATATTTTTATATTTATTTTAACAAGAAGAACTTCGTAATCGGGTAAGTACTTTTTGTAATAGCAATATTTGTAGACAAGTAAAAAAGTCACTTGAATGAGTTTTTACGCAGTAATGCCCTTCTATTGAAAAACGGGCATATACTGCACACGGTTATTTGCAAACAGTTCTCAGGGGTCTCCTTTTGGACTCAAGCTGCTAGGGGGCCAAGGTCCAAAGAACCACCAGCAGTTTGACAGAAATAAAATGGAAAATGGCAAGGCTTTTCTGCGCACAAGATACTTCACGTACTCCCCAAATTAAATACAGATGTCAGTCACAGTGTGCTTCCAAGGACAGGGACAGCCACTTATATCCCCAGATATGGACCAGAAAAGCAGTCCAAAATAGATAAAATGTAAACAATGTCCTGAGCACAACTTCACATATAGTATAAAGAAGTCCTGTCAATCTTCTTTTCTCATGGCGATTTTATTCTTGAGGTCTGATCAAATCTTCTGTCAATCACAAATGACCCTCTTCACATCATCCAAAGCCAACACGTGTTTCATTAGTTGTGATGCCTCCGCATCTCTGACTTCTTCAGGGCTATTCGGATATCCATTCAAATGTAAATCTACTAAAAACACCGTATTCCAGAAAGAAGATTTTGCAGCATAATATATTGTTTTATAATGTTCGTTTTCAAATGGTCCTCCAAGTAAAATGGGAGGTTAACAGAATCGGTAGTCTGTGTCCAGAAAGGCAGAGAGTACTCCTCGCCACAGTGAACCGGTGTTCGAATCAAGCCTGGAGTGTCCAGTTTTAGAGATGCTGCTCGGATTGGATAGCCTTGGGCACTACACCGTAGGAAAAGAAAGAAGCCACCTAGAAACAGCCTGCAGAGGGAGACTTGGGGAAAAGGCTGGGAGCGCTCAATGGGGGGGGGGCTCAGTTTGTGGGAGTTCTGGGGGCCGGAGAGCACTGTCAGTTGTTGTGGACCCAGGCCGAGGAGCTCGGGTGCAGAAGGTTTTGGTCGGGTAGTGGCAACCACGTCAAAGGCACCCACGGTTCTCGGTTAGACCTGCGAAGTGGGACAAATCAGGATAGCGGAGCCACTTTCGGTGCTCGCCTCTGTGATTTTGACTTCCATCATTGGCAGCTCAGTCTCTGCGCAATTGGAATCCGAATTGGTCTCAAACAAGCTTTGGCTGCTGTAAAGGGTCCGGTAGCACGGGTATTGGTGCAGGGCATCCCCTATTGATTCTAGTGTTGTCTCACTTGGTGGGGAGATGGATCAGACCTCTTGGAGCATGGTGGCCTCTTCCTGGGTGGCTGCTGCATTGATGGACCAGGTGAACAGCAGAACAATGAACAGGATGTTGCAGTCAATGCTTGCAGGCTGCAGGGAAGTGGTTCATCCACTCCAAGGGAGATGCTGCTGGCTTGGCGAAGTGCTGGAGGCCCTCTGAGGCTTTTGGGTGCTGTACAGCTGCAGGAGGAGTAGGGTTGTTGCAATTGTCCGGACAGGAGCAGGTAGGCAGGCGGGGTAAGGCGCCAAAGCCCATCAGCAGTCTACGGTTCTTGTTTCTTCGGCTCATCTCTCTTCAGTCAGACATATCTGAGAAATCTGGGCTGCATAAATTCTGAATTTAAGGGAATTGAAGGGTAGTAGCCAATAGGCTACTTACCCTTGGGATCACTCAATCCCTATATGGCCACTGTGTGAAGCAGGGAAAACCCTATCCAAGAATTCCTAATTTCACCACAACCAAAATGGTGAAATCCTAATTTTTGTGTTAATTTCAGGCAGGCCACCATAGAGGTGAAACTAGCCTGGAGGTGCAACATGCCTACTTGCATAGCTAATTTTCCACCTCTACTGGTGCCAGATGGGCCTCAGGGCAATGGGCTGCCATCTCCCAGGTCAGGGGGAAGCCGAGGTCGCATATCAAACATATCAAATGTAGCAAAGGCATTGAAGCCTTTTTGGCCTTGGTATGCAGATTCACTAGCCATCCTGCTGGAGGAGGTTATAACACCTCCTACCACAGTAGGCATTGCTCCTGACCTGCTGAGAGTGTGGGCTCTCACATATGGGGGTCAGAAACGAGTCTGTGGGGGCAAACTGGAAGAATCCAGTCAGCCATCAAACTATAAGGCTAGTAAGGTTTCACGGGGCAATTCCAAGGTGCCCTCTGGGTGCATGTCATAATAAATCTAGTACTGGCATCAGTATAGATTTATTAAAACAAGGTGTTTGATACCAAACAACATGAGTTTTCAGTGAAACCATCAGGTAGCTGAGGAACTCGTGATGACCAGTGCACAGTTCATATAGTTAAGATGGCTTTCCTGTTCACTTTTACTGTCCAGTAATTGAACTAGACAGCACAGGGACATATCTGCTCATGCAGATATGTCCTCACATGTAATATAATGCACTCTGGCTTTGGATTTAAGGCATTTTGTAGGGGTGACTTACATATATTACATGCAATGGCTTTGGCATGGCACAGTGTGCCGTGTTGTGTTTTTACTCATGATTTGCACCATAACGAGCAGTCTGCAATGATAGCCTGCATGTCATTTGTGTGTGGGTCCCTTAGGGGGGCATAAGACATGTTGCAGCCCTTAGTGACCGTCTTTAGTACCCATGCCCTAGGTACCCAGGGTAACATTTACTAGGGACTTACAGGAGTGCTAAAGTCCATTCCAATTATTTTACAATTAGACTTTACTTGTTTTAGGGGAAAAGCACTCGCACTGGCGACTTATTAGCAGGATTCAGTGCGCTGTCCGAGTCGAAAACCAGCATCTAGCAGTTTTAAAGGAAGCAGAAAACGAGGACGATAACTGCGACAAAATTCCAGTTTCCTTCACAGCACATATATGAAAGTATTCGGCTTTCGAGCCAAACACAGCACTGAAACCGCCCTCATCGCAGCAACAGACGACATCCGAACACTACTGGACAACGGAGAAACAGTGGCCCTCATTCTACTCGAGCTCTCCGCCGCCTTCGACACTGTTTGTCACAGCACACTCATACAATGCCTCAGCAACATCGGCATAAAGGAAAAGCCTTGGACTGGATCATCTCGTTCCTAGCTGGGAGAACTCAAAGAGTCCGACTTCCCCCCTTCAAATCAGAGGCTACCGAAGTCATCTGCGGTGTTCCACAAGGATCATCACTCAGCCCCACCCTCTTCAATGTTTACATGAGTCCACTCGCTTCCATCGCGCGTCAACACAACCTAAACATCATCTCCTACGCTGACGACACCCAACTGATCCTTTCCCTCACCAAAGACCCCAACACCGCCAAAACCAATTTTCACGAAGGCATGAAAGAAGTAGCCGTATGGATGAAAGAGAGCTGCCTTAGACTTAACTCAGACAAAACGGAAGTGCTCATCCTAGGATCAACCCCCTCTGCCTGGGACGACTCATGGTGGCCTTCGGATCTAGGCTCAGCACCCATACCCACTGACCACGCACGTAAACTTGGCTTCATCCTGAGGTTCCGTGACGATTTGAACCCGTGTTTTCAACATTGTCGTAAATACATAATGTTGGTATCAGTGAACCGCAAATGATCCATTTAGCATATCCTGGTGTTTTCGCTATGCTACGAGCAAGAGCACTCCTGTTATGAACACATTTCTGATCTACCCATGGCATCCATCTTAGATCACGGAAGCCATTTTGTGTTTCTTGCCCTCACGTAGACAATGGGCACGCAGTGACCTCTTTCACTTAAGGACACGTAAGCTTTAGCCGGAGATTCACCCTTGCTAGTGACACGTGCACCTTAGAACAGAACACGCCATGGCTGCATGACTTGACAGAAACTGCCTCCTTTGCCCGAGGCCAGCCCTGCTATACTGGTTCTCGTTGTTCGTTGGCCTGATCATGATTAGGCGGCCGAAGCTGGTAGCCTTGCCCATTTACGACCCACAAACATCTCTTATCCTGCTTTTCTATCTTCTGCACCTGGCTCTGCTCCTTTCCTTCTGGGCCTTTATTAGGGGGAGGTAACGAAATTTACGATGAGGCGTGAAGGACTGGGTTCTTTAAGACCCAGCGGTGCCAGGGCACAACACCTGAAACCTTCGTGGGTAACCTGCTCCGGCGTACGAATGACAGAGACACGGGACACTTCCTTCGGCGTCAAAGATTCAAGGTTTATTTGCTGCAGGGAACACAGATATCACGACAAGTACAACTCGTGCAACTTGGGGAGACTGCTTCAAATTGGTTCTGTGGATCGCTCCTTTTATACAGTTTTTACCCATAGGACAACATGGTACACAAAGGTTTACAACCCGGTTCCCACCATTATCCCCCAGAGGGGTCGCTTTGGTCACTTTGATACACATAAGGTCCGGAACATAAGTGCGGAAACATTTGGCGGTTCCCAACTGTAAAAACCCATCTTCCCAACATTAGTGCATTCCAATCGGCAGTAAAACAGATCGAAATAGGAACAAAGACAGGTGCAGAGGAAGACGGAGACAGTGGGGAGATCGGAAAGGGTGTAAAAGGGGAGGTATCGGGAAACACGAGATGCAGGCATCAAAGGGACGTGCCTAATGAGATGCACGGCTGAGACAATAAACCGGCACGGCGAGATGAGCCTCGAGCGGGGCCATCTGCCTTACAGTATCATCCCCCTCGTCATAAAGACACTTACAAAGGACATGTGTCTTCCGCAAATATCTTGGGAGTCCCAGGGTCGCGAAGCGGACAGCGTCCGTTCGCTGGCTACTTGAGGGCAAGAGACAAAATGGATGCCGTATCTAAGATGGAACCCGTGGGTACAGATGAAAAACCCACATAACAAACGAACGGTTTAAGTTAGCACAGCGAAACTGCGCACACTTACTAAACTCGTCATTTGCGGTTCATAGATACCAGACTCGACCATATTCGTGCGAGTCGAAAACACCACTTACAATTGTCACGGAACCTCAGACGCTCCTTTTGCCCTCATGTAGGCAAGCACTAGTCGGAATCATATTCGATATTCATCAGACCATCGAGATGTTGCTGTAGCATAGCTCTGTCCAACCGAGTCCCCTTGGTAACAGGTGGCTGTCTCATACACGTTGTAGCACAGAGGCCACATAAGGCAGGACCGCACTGCACACAAAGGCAACACGTGAACAGGAACACCACAACGACTCCGATGATCATCAGAATCTTCCAACCCCAAGTCGACATCAGGCCCCAAAACCATCCAAGTAGCGTCCAATCCCCTACATCCACGTGTATGGATTCGGAGATCTTATGCAACTTCGAGATGGCTTGATAGACAGTTGGAGCGTTATCAGGAATGAAAATGCAGCAGCTCGAATGGATCACCTTACATACCCCACCTCGATCTGCTAAGATGACATCTAAAACCATACGGTTTTGTAACGTCATAAGTCTATCCGCCTGAAGTTCTGTGGTGATATTACCAAGGGCACTGGCAGTAATATTAGCTGTCGATTCTACCACTCGAGTCAACTGTCTCAGGTTCCTACTATTAACCATAGGTCCCCAAAACGGGAGGAAACCCTTGAAAAAGTCTCCTGCCTCTTGACCGGCAGTATCCTCTTCGCTAATCACGCCTCGCACAACTCTAGTCTTATGATAATCGGCATCTACAGTGAACGTCGGAGGCAACAAATTTGCAATGAAGCATGAGCCCATGAAGTCAGCGGGCAACCATGCGTATGCACGATCATGACAGATAAAGTATGTACCCTTGGCAGCCAGAAACACAGGGGACGAGAACATCGGCAGAATGTAATTTTCAGTGCAAGCACTCGCTCCAAGTCGGGCTTGCGATCTTCGGCCACGACCCATGAGACAAAAATTACCAATGTGGGGTACGACCCATATCGGAGGCGAGCTTTTGAGCTGCTTTTCACTGGTGAACACACTATATTCGCCTCTACTTAGGACCCTATAGGCTTGTACCTCTTCTTCTGGAATAAGCGAGGGATCATAGATATCGCTATCTAAATCCTCTATTGCTATCGACAAAGGTTTTTGATACGAGGTAGGACCAGAGTAGGGGGAACGTGGTTCTCGAATGGGGTGGAAACCCAGTGCGCTTCGAAACATTGTCTGAAATGCTCGAGCAGACCCTTGGGAACTATACGGTAACACCAGATATGGAATTCCCTTACCCGTAGTATGTGGCATCAACCCACACACCCAACAATTAGTAGTATTAACCACTAACTGATGTTGATGAAGGAGCTGAATAAAGGAATTGTTGCGGAATTCTGCACGTCTAGCCTGTTCGTGTTCAGGTAAGATATGAAAGGAATGAGGAGAAACAGTGGAGGTAAGGTTAGGGTCAGGAGTAGGAGTAGGTGTAGCAGAAAGTAAGAAGTAAGACATCGTGTAATACACCCCACCCGCCAATAATGCAGAAGCAGTCAAAAACAATACAAATATTTGGAATATAAAACATTTGGTACGACTGAGTTGCTGCAGCTTGAATCTATGAGCCTGAGCTCCTTCCAAATCCTTCAACTTCGAGAATGCCATTCCCTACGACCGTCCGCAACGTTTCTTGACGCACTTCGTTCTGTGTAGCAATAGTCAATCCCTAGGAGTTCCCAGGAACCGACGGCCTTTGACCTAGCGTCAAGACCTACTATCCAGAAGGAAGTACGCGCGCGGCCCTACGGCCTTTAATGCACAATATATATGTATGCAAAAACAATATCTCTCAGCTGTGGAAGCAAAAAGTGTAAGGAACGAAGCTCAATGAATATGTACAAAATAATTACAATGGTATGAATGTTCAAAACTGATCACGGAAAACGGGATAATGCAGTTGTCAATACAGCAAAGCAGGATCTTTTATTAGTCTTTAGTGCTAGATCGCAAAAAGTATCGGGTTTTCCCAGGACGTGTCTGTTCGTCAAACAAAGGATCCGTTGGAGGGACAGCGTCCTGTTGATCAGCTGAATGTTTTGGTCTTGAGTCCTTTGCTGACAATTGTTCAACAGTGTCTCTCTGCTGCACTGAGGATTCTCCGACAGGTTGTGCGTCGCTAAAAGGTACAAACGCCGGCAATCCTTCGGTTTCAGTTGATGCAATGCCTCTCCTCACCCACGAGTCTGCTGGCAACGGAATGGGGACTTTCTTTGTGTGGGTGGCGTGCACCCAATTCTTCCGCCCCTCAAGACGAACTGCAGTTCTCGTGGCAAGGAGGACCTGGTAGGGTCCGGTAAACCTCGGGTCCAAGTTGTTCTTGCGCGAAAAGTTCCGCATCACCACCCAATCTCCGGGCTGGAGCTGGTGGCCTGGACCCTCCGTCTGCGTCGGCAATGCTTCGTGAACCTGTTGGTGAATTAACCTCAGTTTAGCAGTCAAGTCATGAAGATAATCGATCAACATTGGGTACTCAAGATCACAGAAAATACCTGGCCTAGGAACCCCCCACACATTCGCAGGACGACCGAACACTATTTCATAGGGACTAAGCCCTACTCGGGAGTGTACAGTCGCTCTAGTTGACAGTAATGCTAAAGGTAAAGCGTCAGGCCACGAAAGACCAGTCGTAGCCTGAATCTTTGCTAGTTTTAGCTTAAGGGTGCCGTTATACCCTTCAACCAAACCAGCTGACTGGGGATGATTGGCGCTGTGGAATTTCTGATTAATTCCAAGGCCCTTACACACACTCTTCATCACACTACCCACAAACTCACTTCCGTTATCTGACCACACGACTCTAGGCATGCCATACCGAGGAAAGTATTCCTTCAGTAGGATTTTCGCAGTAGACAAAGCAGTATTGTCTTTGAGAGGATAAGCCTCGATCCATCGGGAGAATGCGCAAACCACGACTAAAACGTATTTCAGGTTATTGCATCGCTCCATATGGATGAAGTCCAATTGAATCACCTCAAAGGGGCATGAAGGGGGAGCAAAACTGCCAGGAGGAGTTGGGGTTCCTTTGCCAGGATTGTACATCATGCACACCATACAATTCTTCACCAGACGTTCAGCACATTTTGTAATACCATCATTCTTCCATACAGGAGACAGCAATTTGCAAATACCTTTCGCGCTAATATGTGCTAACCCATGCGCCATTGTCACAACAGCCAGCACATACGCATCCGGTAACATCCATCTTTTCTGATCAGACAAATCAATCCAACAACCATTCGCATCCAACTTTCCCGTACTTTCTTTCCACTTCGTCTTTTCAGTGTCGGTGGCCTCATTCTGAATTGCTTTCACACTCTCGATAGTGTCCTCACACATGCTCGATTCTGTAGGCCACCTAACCGAACTCGTCACATACATTCGAGTGCTAAGGTTCCGGGCAGTCTCCTTAGCAGTCTCATCCGCAAACGCATTACCACGACCAACATCATCCGTCACCTTACGATGCGCACTACATTTAACAATCGCTACTTGCTTAGGCAGCGTCAGTGCATCCAAAAGATCATTCACAAGCTGGCCATGCTGAATCTTCGTACCATGCGACGTCAAGAAACCTCTCTCTCTCCACAATCGTCCAAAACTATGTGCGACGCCAAATGCATATTGGCTGTCGGTAAACACATTCACACGTTTCCCTTTCGCTAACACACACGCTCTAGTAAGAGCGATCAGCTCTGCAGCTTGGGCAGAAGTCTGATTTAATCTTGCAGTCTCAACAACAGTATTCAATGTTACAACAGCATAAGCAGTAGTCACATCGCCATTCGGCAACTTAAAACATGACCCATCCACATATAGTGTACCATCCGGATCTTCCAATGGGGTGTTTTTAAGGTCCACTCGACCTTTTGTTTCTTCTTCAGTCCTCAAGTAACAATCATGTTCTGCTACTACATCTGACTCTGTGCTAATTGGTAACAAAGTTGCCGGGTTCAGAACATTACAACGTTTTATTTGAATGTGGCTTGCCAACAGCGTCAGCTCGTAACCAGACAACCTCGCACTCGTCAAGTGCTGAGTTTTCGTACGATTCAAGAGAGTATCGACTGCGTGCGGAACCATCACCGTAAGCATATTAACCATGACCAATCCTGCTGATTGTCGGATGGAGACCGCGGCTGCCGCTGTTGCTCGTAAACAACTCGGCAATGCTCTAGCTACCGGGTCCAAAGTCGAGGAAAAATATGCACATGGACATTGCTTACCACCAAAAGGTTGCGTTAAGACACTCAAAGCACAACCTTCTCTCTCGTGAACATATAATGTAAACGGCTTGCTGTAGTCGGGAGTACCCAACACAGGAGCCGAACATAATGAATCGCGCAGTTCAGAAAAACTTTTCTGACATTCTTCCGTCCATGGTAAAGGAGTCGAAACATCCTTGCACGTAAGAGCCACTAATGGTTTCGCTAGCAATGAAAAATTTGGAATCCATTGCCTGCAGTACGACGTGATACCTAGAAAGGCACGCACATCTCTTTGGGTTTTTGGCACAGCCATGCGCGCAATTGCTGCAATTCTCTCTGGGGTCAACCTCCTTCCCTCCTTTGACAATAAGTGACCTAGATAGGTTACTTCTTGACAACAATATTGGAGTTTAGAAGGGGACACCTTATGATTCAACTCACAGAGATGTTGCAGCAGCGACACCGTAGCAATTTTGCAAATGTCCTGAGTATCAGCAGCTACCAATAGGTCATCGACGTATTGGATTAAGGCCGCACCAGCCGGCAACCTAAACTCATCCAGTTGACCCTTCAAGGCTTGACTGTAAATTGATGGACTTTCACAGTAGCCCTGAGGAGCGCATTTGAACCGGAAGCTGCGTCCACCAAGAGAGAAACCGAAAAGGTCTCTGCTCTCCTCGGCAATCGGGATGCTGAAAAACGCATTTTTCAAGTCAATCACCGAAAACCACGATGCAGAAGCTGGAATCAGAGTCAGTAGCGCCGTGATGTCAGGCACAACGGGGAATTGAGGAACCACAATTTTATTCACCTCCCGTAAATCGATAACAAAGCGATAAACAGGCGGTTTTGAAGGATCAGTACGTTTAAGAATGGGCAGTACAGGGCTGTTGCACACGTTTCCCCGAGTCTCTTCAATAACATCTTTCTCGATCAAATCATAGATGATCGCTAACAGTGCTCGTTCACCATCAAGGGAGATACGATATTGGGGAATACGTGGCAACCGCACATTAGATGTCAACTGAACAACATAAGGGGAGATATCAAGTAGGCCCACATCGTTGGGACCTGTCGCCCACAAAGACGCAGGAAGAGAACTCAATTCCGGTGGAAGCTTGTCGAGAGACAAGTACATGGGAGAGACAACCCTCTCTCCCAACGTAAGCTTTACACCCGCAGGAGAACAATACAAAGTTGCATACAAACGCTTAAGCAAATCCAGGCCCAAAAGATTTTCACCACAACCTGTAGTCAAAATTAACGGAGCTCGAAGCTCACGTGGCCCAATTGTAAGGGGCAAAGGGCGCGAAACTGGATTGCTAACAGGGGCGCCAGAGAATCCAACGGAAACATTTGTTAAGCCAGACAAAGGTGCGCCAGGGAGTTTCGAATGCTTAATGGAACTTTTCGCTGCACCAGTGTCCAACAGAAAAGGCTCAACGACGCCCGATGTAGCAACTGCGACGTAAGGCCCTCTCTGATCAACCGGAACTGATACCACTCCCTCTCCTTGTCTTTGGCTGTCCTAGTAATTACTGTCGTCAGTTCCCTGATCGACGTAATAATCGTCTACATTGTACTGTGCAGATCGTCCTTGCGACGATCCACGTTGATCAAAACAATTATCGGAATTCGATGAGTTATCTGAACGATCGTTCTGACCACCGCGACCTCTACCACGTGGTGCCTGCTGCGAACCACCACGACCTCCTCTAGATGAGTTACCACTATTACGTTCGTTTAGAACAGGACAATTGAATTTAATGTGACCCTCTTGTCTACAATAAGCACATTGATTGTATCCTAACGAGGATCTTTGGGAAGAGGAGTCATTACGAGTTTGGGATCGGTTCGATTGTGGCTGCGATCTATTCTGTTGCGAATTATTCTGATTCGAACGTGGAGGATACGCTTGCTGAAGCAGCACTTTAGTTTTTAGCTCTTTCGTCTTTTTATCAGCGCGGTCATTCTCTTCTTTCTCTCTGTTCTCATAATATTGTGCCGTAGCCAATATCTGAGCTGAGGTAGAAACGGCCCATGCACTTTCTGAATTCCTTAATTTATTGCTCAAATCGGGCAATAAGTTTGAAACAAATTTATCCACGAACAACCTTTGACCACCCTCAGTGCTCATATCCTGACCACTATGGTCAATGAATGCCTCCTCGAACCTCGTAAAGAAGTCGGAAACACTCTCGTCCTTCTTTTGTTTACAAGCTGACAATTTGTCCCAATTTACCCTCATAGCTGGCAGAAGAGTTTTCATTAATGTTATAATTCTTTGAGGAAGAGCAGTAATCATCTGCTCGGGTTTAGCTCCACCAGTTTGTAAAGCATCCAACGCTACAATGGCAGCCCAATCACCACCTAGTTCATTCGGATGATTTTCCTGACGAATCTTAGCCCATACCGGTTGTGGTACGACATTGCCGAACAACATATCAATATCAGCAAGATTCATTATCGTAGCATCTACGAGCTGCGATAATTCCTTGTAATACCCTGCAGGATTTTTGCGAGGGTCAGGCAAAGATTGCTTCACCTGCAACACTTCTGAGCGTTTCCATGGGAGATGTATCCATACCCTCTGGAAATGCGGCGGAACAATAGGAATAGCAGTAGCATCACCTGGCATCCACACTGGTGGAACTTCGCGCATAGGAAATTGACCAGACTCGTCTGGCTGTCTTTCAATATCCTCAACAAACAAGGCTTGAGGTATAGGAGTGGGACGAAAAGATAGCAACCGTTCAACGGCTCGTCGAACGTTGGTATCCACTATCAGTCCAGCCGAAAACTGAAGCTGTAAATCAGACAACGCGGTCAGCACCTCGTCAGGTGCGTCAGCCGATATCTGATCACGAAGGACCTTGCACATTTCCTCGAACACAAATCTCTGGGTTGGTATATTGAACTGACAAAACGTGTCGAGTACAACACGGGGTGGATTTCTAAGGGGATGCGTCATCCAACCCATCGCCATATTATATAGCGAAGCACGTTCCCTATTACCTGGAAGCTGACTACGTCTCTGAGGACCATCTGAACCAGCGGACCCAAGAACAGGTCCGAGCGAATGAAAGAAGCTAGCCGCAAGAGGAGAATTACGACTACGAGTAGAGGGAGAAGTATAGGACACAGGACTAACAAGTGAAGGAGTAGAAACAGAAACAACAGCAGGGGTTAACAAAGCAGGAGCAGTAGCGTGAGCAGGAGTATGTGGAAGCGGAGGAGCAGTAGGAATAGCAACAGACGAAGGAGTAGGAACAGTAGGAAGAACGGGTGCAGGTTGAGGAACAGGCGGAGGAAGAATAGGTGCAGGAACAGGTGCAGGGGGAATCACAGGAGCTGCGGTACCCTGTACGTACGGAGGTGGCGATTTCATAAGATAGGACATTAAAGGATCCTCAACTGCCTCATCCTTCTTTTCCGGCTCCGTAGGCAAAGCAGGATAGCATTTATCTATAGTCATACGCTGTAATCTGTCAAACACTTCCTTTTCCCTAACCTCCTTATCATGCTGAAACTGCTCTGCTTTCTTTACAATGGTACCCGCACTATCTCTCTGATTTCGCTTAGTCTGTCTGATTTCTTTCTGTCGGGCTTCTTTACGCCACAACCGAAAGGCATCAAACATGGCCGGCCTTGACTTTTTCGCGAACAATTTAACCTCTAGATTATCTAAGATCGGGGCCTCGAAGCTACCATGTGGTGGCCAGCGAAGGTCACCATGTTTCTTCGTATATTTGATCCAGTATTCATTAAAGGTAATCGGGCCTAGCCCATGTTTGCTGTACAGTTCATAAGTGGGAGTTCCAACCGGAGGTATCGGACACGAGTCCTCCAGTCGGGAATCCGTACCACAAGGTCTGAAACAACTAAACAAAGTACTACGACCAGGCATCTTGCACACTAGCCGAGTTTCACAAACTTCAAGGGTTACGGGATTTACCAAGTCCCAGCAAAGAACAAAACCCTCGGTTTTTGGCGGCTGCAGTCGTCAAACAACACAACAAAGTACCAAGAACTACGAATGCAATGGAACCATGCAACCACTAAGTAACCACAACCAAGAACTCTGGGAGCGACCCACAAATACTTAACTCAAAGATCGATGGCGTCTCCAGGAAGGCCCGTCAATCGTCTCGCTATACCAAGGTCTACGCCAGGCGCCAAAACAGGTCTACAGTCAGGGCAGCAGTCCGTCGCAGCCGTCAGGAGGCGGGAATCTTCGCGGGAAAAGTCTTCGGGCCACTTATTTCGACAACAGGATCGATGAAGCGGAGTGCACCTTCCCTCGGAGATTTCACACGAAGTTCCTCACGATCGTCGGGCTTGGACCGGTACCACTGATGCAGCCCCACGTAGGGCGCCAACTGAAGGACTGGGTTCTTTAAGACCCAGCGGTGCCAGGGCACAACACCTGAAACCTTCGTGGGTAACCTGCTCCGGCGTACGAATGACAGAGACACGGGACACTTCCTTCGGCGTCAAAGATTCAAGGTTTATTTGCTGCAGGGAACACAGATATCACGACAAGTACAACTCGTGCAACTTGGGGAGACTGCTTCAAATTGGTTCTGTGGATCGCTCCTTTTATACAGTTTTTACCCATAGGACAACATGGTACACAAAGGTTTACAACCCGGTTCCCACCATTATCCCCCAGAGGGGTCGCTTTGGTCACTTTGATACACATAAGGTCCGGAACATAAGTGCGGAAACATTTGGCGGTTCCCAACTGTAAAAACCCATCTTCCCAACATTAGTGCATTCCAATCGGCAGTAAAACAGATCGAAATAGGAACAAAGACAGGTGCAGAGGAAGACGGAGACAGTGGGGAGATCGGAAAGGGTGTAAAAGGGGAGGTATCGGGAAACACGAGATGCAGGCATCAAAGGGACGTGCCTAATGAGATGCACGGCTGAGACAATAAACCGGCACGGCGAGATGAGCCTCGAGCGGGGCCATCTGCCTTACAGTATCATCCCCCTCGTCATAAAGACACTTACAAAGGACATGTGTCTTCCGCAAATATCTTGGGAGTCCCAGGGTCGCGAAGCGGACAGCGTCCGTTCGCTGGCTACTTGAGGGCAAGAGACAAAATGGATGCCGTATCTAAGATGGAACCCGTGGGTACAGATGAAAAACCCACATAACAAACGAACGGTTTAAGTTAGCACAGCGAAACTGCGCACACTTACTAAACTCGTCATTTGCGGTTCATAGATACCAGACTCGACCATATTCGTGCGAGTCGAAAACACCACTTACAATTGTCACGGAACCTCAGGCGGTCCGGGTCTTGAATGAAAAGTTGACATGGGATTATGATGGAACAGTGGGAACCCCTCGTTCGTAATGTTTTGACATCAGATATTGTTGACGATTCCTGTGTAACGCCAAATATTTATTGTTTAGGACACAAAGGTTTTGGAATGTACGATCATGTAAAGAATTTGCCCGAAGCCCAATATTAAGTATATAAGGAGCAACCCTTTATGTACAAATCGAACAGGCTCCTAGACACTGCCCGTGTGTAGTTTCTGTGACTTCTGTGTCCCTGCAGTAATAAACCTTTGGTCTTTGACGCCACCATCGAGAAGCCCGTGTTTCTGTTTATTTGTGCACCGAGACAGGTAGAACTCCAGGGTCTTCGGGTGTTTTCCCTGACACCTCTGGACGGAACCAAAAAGTCCAGAACTCCAATTGGCGCCCTCGTGGGGCGACGTCATTCGGTACCGGTCCAAAAGCCTGAAGAGTTCGAGAAGCTTCGTGTGAAGATTCCTGAGGGAGGCGCCCACTTCATCGATCCCGGCATATCGCAAAAGTGGCCCGACGATCTCTTCCACGAGGGTTCCCGTTCGGACGGCTGTAGTGGTCCGTTGCTTTGACCGTCGCCCTGTCTTGGACCCGAGGTGCAGTCCTTAGTACGGCGAGACGAGACGGGTTTCTCCTTGGTGACGTCTTCAGTGCCTCAGTTAAGTATTAAGTGGTTGCTAGTTGGTTATCTCATAAGGGTTGTTCCTGTTAGGATAAAATCCTTTTAGTTCTTGGTTTGGTTTGGTTTCGTAAGATTATCACTGGTTGTTCTAGTTACGATAATCATTTGGTTTAGTTTTGGGTATCAATACATTTGTTCGCTTTGGTAGGCCTAAATTCTTGGTTCGAGTGCGCACCTTTGCTCGTGTTTCTGTTTGTTCTGTGTTCCGGGTTACAAAATGGTAAGTCGGAAAAATTGTATGTTGTCGTGTTTTGGTTGCAACAGTGATTCCCGGTTGGAGGACTCATGTCTGGTTCCTCCGATTGGAACTCCTCTTTATGATCTGTATTGTAAGTTTGGAGTGGGTCCTATATCTTATAATGAGGTATGGGTCCGATATACGGAGAAAGACGGTGTCCTTAGTTGGCCACTGCATGGTAGTTTTGAACCTCAAGTTATTGATAATTTAGAAACGAAGTTGTTCAAGAAGAAAGCCCGGCCGGCAATGTTTGATTCTTTCCGTTATTGGCGAAAAGAATCTAAACAGAGAGAAATTAAGAAGTTAAAGAAAGAACAGAAAGAGCAAGAGTTGACTTTAGAACAGTCTGCTAAGCAGCTGCAACTCAACGAGTCTGAGAAAGCAATGGAGGTGGCCAATAGAGAGCGTAATTTAGCGATAGACAAGTGCTATCCTGCTTTGCCATCGAGTACAGCTAAGATAGTAGAGGACTCCGAAAATGATCCTCTGTTGTCTTACTTGTTACGGTCACCCCCACCGTATGCACAGGGTGCTACGGCTCCACCTTTACCGGTTGCTGGACAGCCTGGTATTCCTGCTCCTGCTCCTCTAAATCAAGCTCCTGTACCTCCTGTGGTCAATATTAATGTTCCTTCGGCACCCAGGGTTGCCGGCTTCTTTAACTTTACCTGTATCGCTTACACCTGCTAGTTCACAGGCTACTTTGCCTGCTACTCCTACTGTTCCTGTTCTATCTGTCCCAACTGCTACGTTATTTTCCGCTTCTGCTAGTGTCATGACTCCACTTTCTGTTCGTCGGAGAATCACTGATTCTGTCTCTAATATTCTGTCTCCCTTCTATAAAACTCTGATTAAGACTCCTACCTCTGACTCTGTGCAGAGACGTAGTCAGCTTCCCAGTACTGAAGAACGGGGAATATTAGATTCCACAGCTCTTAGATGGATTTCGAAAAGTGGAAGATATAGTACTAGAGATGTATTAGATACATTTATGCAGTGGAAGGAACCGACACAAAGATATGTGTTCGACGAAATGTGCTCCCTTTTACGTGAGGAATTGGAAGAGGATGACTCTGAATCAAATTTAGAAGAATTAATTAATGTTCAGAAAGAATTTGCTGCAGGCATGATAGTTGGTGAGAATATAAAAGAAGCGATGGAACTGATTTTAAGTTATAGGAATGATCCATCCCTTCGTTCACCGAGGGAGTTAGAGAAACGTAGTACGAAGCAGAATCGCCATTATCCAATGAGGGAGGTTCCTCCAATTTGGCGTGAAGCTGTGCAAGCTAATGCAAACCTTGGTATTGCGGCCGCTCCAGCGCAGTTCCAGAGAGTGTGGATACACATTCCGTGAAAGCGAGCTGAAGTATTAGCAGTAAAGCAGGCCTTGCCAGATCCGCGTAAAAATCCAGCCGGATACTATAAGGAGTTAGCACAGACAGTTGAAGCTTGTGTGATGAATCTAGCGGACATTGACATGTTATTTGGGAATGTAGTACCGCAATCAATTTGGGCTAAAATTCGTAAAGAGAATCATCCAGTTGCCCTAGGTGGTGATTGGGCAGCTATAATTGCAGCGGATGGTCAGCAAATAGGTGGTTCCAAACCCGAACCTCTGATTGCTAATTTACCCAGTAGAATAATTGACTTAATGAAGACTCTGATGCCAGCATTGCGCGTTAACTGGGACAAGTTGTCCGCATGCAGGCAAAAGAAGGACGAAAGTGTTTCTGACTTTTTCACAAGGTTCGAAGAGACTTTCGTGGATCATAGTGGTCAGGATATGAGCACAGAAGGAGGACAGAGACTATTCGTTGATAAATTTGTACACAATTTGTTGCCAGAGCTTAGTAATAAATTGAAAGATTCCGAGAGTGCGTGGGCTGTCTCTACGACTGCGCAAATACTTGCGACTGCCCAGTACTATGAAAATAGGGATAAAGAGGAGAAGGAAAAATCAGAGAAGAAGACGAAAGATTTAAAAACTAAAGTTCTTTTACAGCAAGCGTATCCGCCTCGCACGAATCAGACTAATACACAGCAAGGGTCATATCAAAAGACAGATTATGGTTCTCAGAGACCGCAATACCAGTGGAATCAGTGTGCATATTGTAAGAAAGAAGGTCATTATAAGAATGAGTGTCCTGTTTTAGCGCAGAATAACGCTGCAGCAGCTCAGAGAGGTCGTGGTGGTTATATGCAAAATTCTAGGGGTCGAGGACGAGGTGCTATGCCTCCACAAACGAATGATCGCCCTTCTAATCATTTTGATCAGCGAAATGGTCAGTCTGCTCAACAAAATAGATCTCAGGAGTATCATGTTGAAGACTATTGTGAAACTGGTGAAGGATTTCAGCAAAATGAGTACTAGGACAGCCAAGGACAAAGAGAGGGAGTAGTATCAGTTCCAGTAGATCAGAGTGGGCCTTATGTCACAGTAGCAACATCAGGTGTAGTCGAACCGTTTCTGTTGGATACTGGTGCAGCAAAAAGTTCAATTATACATGAGAAACTCCCTGGCGCACCTTTGTCTGGCTTAACAAATGTTTCTGTAGGTTTTTCAGGCGCCCCTGTTTACAACCCCGTATCTGGTCCTTTGTCTATTTCTGTTGGACCCCGTCAATTGAAAGCACCCTTGATTTTGACGACAGGTTGTAATGAAAATCTGCTTGGTTTAGACTTGTTAAAACGACTATATGCGACATTGTACTGTTCTCCGGAAGGAGTACAGCTTACGTTGGGTAAAAGAATCACCTCTCCAATGTACTTGTCGATGGATGCACTCCCACCAGAGCTGCGTTCTCTCCCTGATACTCTTTGGGCGACTGGTCCTAATGATGTAGGTCTTTTAGAAATTCCACCATATGTAGTTACTTTGAAAGCGAATGTAAAATTTCCACGAATTCCACAATACAGAATCTCTAGTGAAGGTGAACGCGCACTTTTATTAATTGTGCAAGATTTGATCGAGAAGGGTGTAGTAGAAGAAACAAGGGGAAATGTCTGTAACAGTCCTGTCTTGCCAATTCTGAAACGTACTGATCCCTCAAAACCTCCAGTATATAGGTTTGTAATAGATCTTAGGGAGGTTAACAAGATTGTGATTCCACAGTTTCCTGTGGTACCAGACATAACTGCAATGTTAACGTTGATTCCAGCTACAGCCACATGGTTTTCAGTTATCGACTTAAAGAATGCCTTTTTCAGCAATCCGATAGCCGAGGAAAGCAGAGATATTTTCGGCTTCACTTTAGGAGGTCGAAGCTTCAGGTTTAAACGTGCTCCACAAGGGTATTGTGAAAGTCCGTCCATTTATAGTCAGGCATTAAAAAGTCAGTTAGATTCCTTTGAACTTCCTCCTGGTTCTGCTTTAGTGCAGTATGTAGATGATCTTCTAGTGGCTGCCGATGACAAGGAAACTTGCAAAGCAGCTACAATTTCCTTATTGCATCATTTGTCTAATTTGAATCACAAGGTGTCACCTTCGAAAATGCAATACTGTTGTCAAGAAGTGACCTACCTAGGTCATCTCTTGTCAAAGGAGGGAAGAAAGTTGACCCCAAAGAGAATAAGAGCAATTACGCAGATGAATGTTCCTAGCACACAGAGAGAGGTACGTGCCTTTTTAGGTATTACCTCATACTGTAGGCAGTGGATCCCAAATTTTTCTCTTTTGGCAAAACCGTTGGTAGCTTTGACTGGGAAAAACGTTCCGAGTCCAGTGCCATGGTCTGCCGAATGTCAGGAAAGTTTTTCTGAGTTACGAAATGCACTGTGTTCAGCTCCTGTGTTGGGTACACGTGACTACAGTAAGCCATTCACGCTCTATGTTCACGAGACAGAAGGTTGTGCGTTGAGTGTTCTGACACAGAGATTTGGTGATAAACAACGCCCTTGTGCGTATTTTTCATCAACATTAGATCCGGGAGCTAGAGCGTTGCCTAGTTGTTTGAGAGCTACAGCGGCAGCTGCGGCTTCCATTCAACAATCTGCTGGTTTGGTGATGAATAACATGCTAGTGGTCATGGTTCCTCATGCTGTGGACACACTCATGAACCGAACCAAGACGCAACACCTTACCAGTGCTAGATTATCAGGCTACGAGCTGACACTGCTAGCGAGTCATATTCAGATCAAAAGATGCAATGTATTGAATCCAGCAACATTGTTGCCGACTAGTCAAGAGTCGAGCGATTCCGAACCTCATGACTGTTGCTTCAGAACCGAGGAGGAGACAAAAGGACGAATTGATCTTAAAGACACTCCGTTGTCAGATCCGGATGGCACGTTGTATGTTGATGGGTCTTGCTTTAAATTGGAGAATGGTGATGTGACTGCTGCCTATGCAGTAACGACTTTGAGTACGATTGTGGAGACTGCAAGAGTGAGTCAGAATTCTGCCCAAGCTGCGGAATTAATTACGCTAACGAGAGCGTGTGTTTTAGCTAAGGGAAAGAGAGTGAATGTGTTCACAGATAGTCAGTACGCGTTCGGCGTGGCCCATAGTTTTGGCCGTTTGTGGAAAGAGAGAGGTTTCATTACGTCCCATGGGACTAAGATTCAACATGGTCAGCTAGTTAACGACCTGTTGGAATCTCTAACCTTGCCGACTGAAGTTGCGATTGTGAAGTGCAGCGCTCATAAAGCAATTACGGATGATGTTGGTCGTGGGAATGCTTTTGCTGATGAGACTGCTAAACAGACAGCTAGAAATATGATGAGTAGAATGTATGTTGCTACGTCTGCAAGATGGATTTCTGAGTCTGGAATGTGTGAGGATACAGTGGAAAGTGTGAAAGAAATTCAAAAGGAGGCAACTGAGGAGGAAAAGCTTGCATGGAAAGAGAGTACGGGTAAATTGGACTCAAGTGGGTGTTGGATTGACTTGTCGGAACAACAGCGTTGGATGTTGCCTGATGCGTATGTGCTTGCAGTAGTAACGATTATTTATCAAAACAACAAGTGGTCCTGAGCATACAAAGATAACAAAAAATAATAGATATAGATCACAATGGAATTCTATACAGTTTAAGATTCCTTGACCAGCCGGCCAGGGAATATTTATTAGTTCAATTGTTTAGGATCTCAGAGATACAAAAATTAATCCCAATAGTTAGGGTTAAATTGGGGCACAATCCTGTGCCATATAGAGAAGAGCAAGACAAGGGGGTAAAGGTAAGTGAAAGAAAGTTATCAGGCAAACACAAGTGAGCTAGCAGGTCACTGACATTAAATATACGTTAGCAGTGTATCCTGGAGTCATTCATACAAACAATGGTATCATATAAGTACATGTATGAACTGCTCTGAGGTCGACGTTTCGATCCCTAGCTCGAGTATCACGGGATCATCATCAGGACAAGAAATTAATATTGCCTGAAAGTAATTATTTATAACACCTGTTTAGAAAAAAGAAATGAAGAAGGGAGAGAAACACAGAAATACATAGTCATTGTTTGTATAATCAATGCTCACATTGTACCAACAGACTTTTCATTCGGAAACGCAGTGGTCGGTGTTGCCATAAGGCGTGCGTATTCCGTGCAAAACCCTCTAGAAAGCATGCACTTAATGTGGGCGGTCAGGACTGGTGGGGTGAAGTGTCCGTGACGGGGCACATTGGAATTGTGAACCAGAGTGGTGGAGGGAATTGGGTAAGCCGTGAGTAGGTGAGGCTTGTGTTGGTGGCAAGTATCAGGGCTTGGAGTGAGCCAGAGGAGCCTGCCCGGTGCTCGCCCGGGGTATTTTGGGCTTCGATTGAGAAGGACCTTTTACGGGGAGAGCTCGTGATTCTGTTGTAATTAAGGAACTTGATGTTGGGTCTGGGTACCTTGGATGGGTGCACCATAATTCAGATTGTTATTCCATCTGAGATTCTAGTACAGTGATTCAGCGTAGGTGCCCCGTAATTCAGATTGCACTTTCATCTGAGGGTCTGTGGGCGCGCAAGTCCGGGTTGAATGGCAGAATGGCTCAATCTAAAAATTAATAAGAAAGGGGTTTGTATACTTTTACTGGGTGCATACACGTTATGGGTGTTGCCAAAGTGAGAGACTTGGATGGGTTACCTTCTGGGTTGCAATGAGTTAATTACTGACGAAGTCACATTACTTAGATGTGTTCAGTTTAAGAAGCGCCTGCAGCTCCGCAATTATATACTGTAAAACGGAAGAGAGAAAGCTGTGATTACTTTACATTGACTTCCGCTAGTAATATCAAGGGGTGTCGAGTGGGCTGCAATTACCCTCGTGTGGTGGGGAAAAAGCATCGAGGTAGCATAGGTCCGAGGCAGTTACTGGTAGTACTGTCTACTGAATATTATTGGAGCGCGACACGTTGGTCGATCTGTAAAGAGAATTGCGGAGGGACACAATTAATTAATTTAAAGGACAAGTAAAAGGTTTGTGGGGGGAGCAGGCGGATCACGTTATTTTACCAGATGTCTCCCGGGCGGGAGCGCTGTCCTCGCAATGGAGCCGGGTAGGGGATTTCGGCCAGGTAGATAACTGGTCCGCTGTGGGGTAACGGAAAAGGCGGTTAGATTCTGGCATGTTTCCAGAACGGAAGCGTCCTGGTCAGGATAGAAAATGGAATGTGGCGGGCTTACCAGTGGGAGACAGAAGTTCTCCGTAGTTGCCGGTCACTGAGGCTGCTCTCGGTCAGACCCTTCCGGATGCTTTGGTAGGCAACCTTAGTATTGGTTGCAGAGGCGACCATGTAATTGAGGAGGGTGCGTGGGGATTGGTTTATCACAAGTCATGTGACAGGGGAGGCCAGACGACATAGTGGCTTCATTGCCCGCGGGGGCGGACATTTTGAGCAGGGTTACAATGTTATGATTAAAGACAAGGATTACCAACTCGTTTACTTTAGGGGCCAAAGTTTTGGAATGTGGGGACTGGGAATCAGGAAGGATTAATGATAAAAACAATTAAAAAACAGTTAAAAGTGCAGAAAAAGTGCGTGAGCAGTGAATAACGTTTTTGTGAACATTACTTTTCACTCATATATGGTGTTTTAAATTTCATGACCAGAATTGCATTTTAAATATTGTCTCCAAAAATTGTCTTTTCAAGGTTTAAAGGTTCTAGGTCAAAACTCCAAAAAGTTGTAGATGGTTAGCCAGCTTATAACAGGGTTGTCCAGTCTTCACTTCTGTTTAACCCTGTGTGGATGGTGTCAAATTGTATGATTGTCTTCAATTCCTCTCTGTTGAGGAGTTGAGCCAAGTTGCCTCCTCTTTGTGGGAGTTTCACTGTTTTTAGCACTGTCCACTTGATGTCGTCCACAGTGTGTTTCAGTTCTGTATAGTGTTCAACGAGCGGTGCGTTTGGGGTCCCACAACGTATCCGGCTTCTGTGCTGGCCAATTCGAGTCTTTATTTTCTGAGTAGTTTGACCAACGTACATTTTCGGACATGGGCATAGGATGGCATAAATGACGTTATTGCTGTTGCAATTAGTGAAGCTTTTCATGGTCACTGTCACATTGTTATGGCTGAAATTGCGCGCCTCAATAGTAAATTCACACATTGTGCAACAACCACACTTAGCGTGCCCTAGGATAGGAGGGAGGCCCCAGTTGGTTTCAATTGTGGTGGATGGATTTGGAGCTGGTAACGCTGCTCTTATCAAATGGTCTCTTAGATTTTTGCTTTTCTTAAAAGCAAACACGGGCCTCTCTAAATTAATTGGACCTGCATTTAAAGTGGGCCAGTGCTTGAGAATGGATTGTCGAATTTTATTGGACACGGGGGAGAAGGTGGTTACACACGCTATGCGTTCGGTTTTATCCCTTATTTTTGGTGTCAGGAGGGCTTCACGGGGGCAGTACCAGGCCCTTTTAGTGGCTGTTTTAATCAGTCTTTTGGGGTAGCCGCGTGCCCTCAGTTTATTTGAAAGCACATCGGCTTCCCTGAAATAATCTTCTTTAACTGAGCAATTTCTTCACAGTTGTGATGGCTTAAAATTCTCTTTGACTCATGATAAAAACCAGATAGCCTTTCTAGACTTGACCATCTTTCATCATGAAAATGTACTATTGACACGCCTCTTCCGCAAACCAACGGAACGCAACACACTATTAAGCTATCAAAGCAACCATCCCAGGGCACTAAAAGATTCCCTACCCTACTCCCAGTTTCTAAGAATAAGAAGAAATTGCTCAGTTAAAGAAGATTATTTCAGGGAAGCCGATGTGCTTTCAAATAAACTGAGGGCACGCGGCTACCCCAAAAGACTGATTAAAACAGCCACTAAAAGGGCCTGGTACTGCCCCCGTGAAGCCCTCCTGACACCAAAAATAAGGGATAAAACCGAACACATAGCGTGTGTAACCACCTTCTCCCCCGTGTCCAATAAAATTCGACAATCCATTCTCAAGCACTGGCCCACTTTAAATGCAGGTCCAATTAATTTAGAGAGGCCCGTGTTTGCTTTTAAGAAAAGCAAAAATCTAAGAGACCATTTGATAAGAGCAGCGTTACCAGCTCCAAATCCATCCACCACAATTGAAACCAACTGGGGCCTCCCTCCTATCCTAGGGCACGCTAAGTGTGGTTGTTGCACAATGTGTGAATTTACTATTGAGGCGCGCAATTTCAGCCATAACAATGTGACAGTGACCATGAAAAGCTTCACTTAATTGCAACAGCAATAACGTCATTTATGCCATCCTATGCCCATATCCGAAAATGTACGTTGGTCAAACTACTCAGAAAATAAAGACTCGAATTGGCCAGCACAGAAGCCGGATACGTTGTGGGACCCCAAACGCACCGCTCGTTGAACACTATACAGAACTGAAACACACTGTGGACGACATCAAGTGGACAGTGCTAAAAACAGTGAAACTCCCACAAAGAGGAGGCAACTTGGCTCAACTCCTCAACAGAGAGGAATTGAAGACAATCATACAATTTGACACCATCCACACAGGGTTAAACAGAAGTGAAGACTGGACAACCCTGTTATAAGCTGGCTAACCATCTACAACTTTTTGGAGTTTTGACCTAGAACCTTTAAACCTTGAAAAGACAATTTTTGGAGACAATATTTAAAATGCAATTCTGGTCATGAAATTTAAAACACCATATATGAGTGAAAAGTAATGTTCACAAAAACGTTATTCACTGCTCACGCACTTTTTCTGCACTTTTAACTGTTTTTTAATTGTTTTTATCATTAATCCTTCCTGATTCCCAGTCCCCACATTCCAAAACTTTGGCCCCTAAAGTAAACGAGTTGGTAATCCTTGTCTTTAATCATAACATTGTAACCCTGCTCAAAATGTCCGCCCCCGCGGGCAATGAAGCCACTATGTCGTCTGGCCTCCCCTGTCACATGACTTGTGATAAACCAATCCCCACGCACCCTCCTCAATCACATGGTCGCCTCTGCAACCAATACTAAGGTTGCCTACCAAAGCATCCGGAAGGGTCTGACCGAGAGCAGCCTCAGTGACCGGCAACTACGGAGAACTTCTGTCTCCCACTGGTAAGCCCGCCACATTCCATTTTCTATCCTGACCAGGACGCTTCCGTTCTGGAAACATGCCAGAATCTAACCGCCTTTTCCGTTACCCCACAGCGGACCAGTTATCTACCTGGCCGAAATCCCCTACCCGGCTCCATTGCGAGGACAGCGCTCCCGCCCGGGAGACATCTGGTAAAATAACGTGATCCGCCTGCTCCCCCCACAAACCTTTTACTTGTCCTTTAAATTAATTAATTGTGTCCCTCCGCAATTCTCTTTACAGATCGACCAACGTGTCGCGCTCCAATAATATTCAGTAGACAGTACTACCAGTAACTGCCTCGGACCTATGCTACCTCGATGCTTTTTCCCCACCACACGAGGGTAATTGCAGCCCACTCGACACCCCTTGATATTACTAGCGGAAGTCAATGTAAAGTAATCACAGCTTTCTCTCTTCCGTTTTACAGTATATAATTGCGGAGCTGCAGGCGCTTCTTAAACTGAACACATCTAAGTAATGTGACTTCGTCAGTAATTAACTCATTGCAACCCAGAAGGTAACCCATCCAAGTCTCTCACTTTGGCAACACCCATAACGTGTATGCACCCAGTAAAAGTATACAAACCCCTTTCTTATTAATTTTTAGATTGAGCCATTCTGCCATTCAACCCGGACTTGCGCACCCACAGACCCTCAGATGAAAGTGCAATCTGAATTACGGGGCACCTACGCTGAATCACTGTACTAGAATCTCAGATGGAATAACAATCTGAATTATGGTGCACCCATCCAAGGTACCCAGACCCAACATCAAGTTCCTTAATTACAACAGAATCACGAGCTCTCCCCGTAAAAGGTCGTTCTCAATCGAAGCCCAAAATACCCCGGGCGAGCACCGGGCAGGCTCCTCTGGCTCACTCCAAGCCCTGATACTTCCCACCAACACAAGCCTCACCTACTCACGGCTTACCCAATTCCCTCCACCACTCTGGTTCACAATTCCAATGTGCCCCGTCACGGACACTTCACCCCACCAGTCCTGACCGCCCACATTAAGTGCATGCTTTCTAGAGGGTTTTGCACGGAATACGCACGCCTTATGGCAACACCGACCACTGCGTTTCCGAATGAAAAGTCTGTTGGTACAATGTGAGCATTGATTATACAAACAATGACTATGTATTTCTGTGTTTCTCTCCCTTCTTCATTTCTTTTTTCTAAACAGGTGTTATAAATAATTACTTTCAGGCAATATTAATTTCTTGTCCTGATGATGATCCCGTGATACTCGAGCTAGGGATCGAAACGTCGACCTCAGAGCAGTTCATACATGTACGTATATGATACCATTGTTTGTATGAATGACTCCAGGATACACTGCTAACGTATATTTAATGTCAGTGACCTGCTAGCTCACTTGTGTTTGCCTGATAACTTTCTTTCACTTACCTTTACCCCCTTGTCTTGCTCTTCTCTATATGGCACAGGATTGTGCCCCAATTTAACCCTAACTATTGGGGTTAATTTTTGTATCTCTGAGATCCTTATACAATTGAACTAATAAATATTCCCTGGCCGGCTGGTCAAGGAATCTTAAACTGTATAGAATTCCATTGTGATCTATATCTATTATTTTTTGTTATCTTTGTATGCTCAGGACCACTTGTTGTTTTGATAAATACTTGCTACCCATGGTCCCGAGTGATTTAATGGGTTCCCCTTGTCCTCGTTGATGCAGTAGTAACGATGGCACATGGAGCAGCGCATATCAGTTCTAAAGGGATTTGTAAGATGTTGGCTCCAGTCTGGAAGAATGATGGGATTAGTAAGTGTGCAGAGAGAGTGGTGAGAAATTGCATGGTATGCCTGATGCATAATCCTGGCAAGGGAATCCCCACACCTGCAGGTCACTTCGCTCCTCCTTCTTGTCCCTTTGAAGTGATTCAGTTAGACTTCATTCACATGGATCGTTGCAACAATCTAAAGTACGTCCTAGTGGTAGTTTGTGCTTTCTCCAGATGGATCGAAGCATATCCACTGAAGGACAATACTGCTTTGTCCACTGCCAAAATCCTTCTCAAAGAATATTTCCCTAGGTATGGCATGCCACGGATTGTATGGTCAGATAACGGAAGTGAGTTCGTAGGGAAATTTATGCAAAGTGTGTGTGCCGGTTTAGGGATTAAACAAAAGTTCCACAGTGCGAACCATCCCCAGTCTGCTGGTTTAGTTGAGGGTTACAATGGCACCCTCAAGCTGAAACTCGCTAAAATACAGGCATCCACAGGTTTGTCCTGGCCAGATGCACTACCCTTGGCTTTGTTATCAATGAGAGCAACTGTACATTCTAGAGTAAGGCTAGTCCATACGAAATAGTTTTTGGTCGTCCCGCTAATGTTTGGGGAGTGCCAAGGCCAAAAGAATTCTGTTCTCTGGAATATCCAATGTTGATTGATTACCTTTTTGACTTGACTGCTAAATTGAGTCTTATTCACCAACAGGTTTTCGATGCATTACCAAAGCCGCCGGAGAGTCCAGGTCATCAGCTGAAACCTGGAGATCAAGTCGTCATTAGAAATTTTGCAAGGACGAAAAATCTTCAACCCAGATTCGTCGGCCCCTACCAGGTGCTGCTAGCAACGAGAACTGCTATTCGTGTGGCCGGACGGAAGAATTGGATACACACGACACACGTCAAACGTGTGCCCCTACCACTTCCTTACGATAACTGGGTGAAGAAGGGAATTTGTGCCTCTGAAGCAGAACAAATACCCAGGTTTATCCCTTTCAGCAATGCAGAACTAATCACTGATACATCGAACTCTGACTCTCCTCCTGAAACTAATCCTTTGAACTCTGAACATTTGCCATCTGTAACGAAAGAACATTTGCCATCTGTGAACCTGAACATTGCAACGTCTGCTGATAATACACTGTTTCCAGATCAAACAGCTCCTGCTAAACTGAGATACAATTTACGATCTCGAAATATGGACAAATAAAGCAGGAAACTGCCTATTTTACACATTTGAATTTTTATACATTGCCTCCAGCCAGGAAGTTTTCTATTGTTTTGTTGTTTTAAAATTGCCTTGCCGTCTGGGTAGCCGTAGGGTCGTGGCTGTGTGCCTAGTTGAATCTGCGCGGGTCAGACACAAGGTCGATCTTTCTGTTCGTTCTGGGAACTCCCAGGGCTGATAGAGGCATTTTCATCTACGTACCCATCATCAGTGGTCGCAAGCGGATTGTAGAAGATGGAGCTTCCTGAGCTGCAACGAGAGAATGTAATTTACGTTCGCAGAAATAGACTGTACAGAATTCTTCACAGCAGATGCTTTTTAATGCAATGTGCAGTTACGTTTTTAATTGTTTTGATAACGTTGGTGGGTGGAATCGTCTTTGGTGTGCATTTGATTTTCATGCCGGTAACTACAGTACCTCCCCTTGATCCTGCTATTTCTACTGTTTCTTCTATGCATTCTTTTCACTCGTTTCCTGAACACGAGCAAGCTCAACGCTCAGAATTTATTAATAACACTTTTGTACAGCTCTTGCATCAACACCAACTGGTAGTTAACACTACAGACAGCTGGGTGTGTGGCTTGATACCCCACACTATGGATAAAGGCATTCCCTATCTAGTCTTGCCTTTTAGCTATAATGGATCATTTCAGGCCTTTCAGACCATTTTTGCCTATGCCCTTGAGACCTATCCTCCGCGTCCACCGCGTTCCACTAAATACAACTCAGCCAACAAAGCTTTAGTCCAGGGAATTATTGACATGATTAAAGACGTCAATAATACTCCATCTTACCCTAGAGATGAATTACGGGTATATTTGAGTTGGAACTCTACAGAGTATCGCCTTAGTTTGGGAGAAAGCAAGCGTAAAAGCTCCACTCCAGTCTGGGTCGTGCCTCACCGAGGTCAGGTCTGTTTGCAAGGAAATGGGAAAAATCCGAGAGCTCAGCTAGGGAGGAGTGAGTGCGTTGAGACTTACGTGTTTTCGTCTAACTCTTCCCCTGCCTTCCTTACTGCTAGGGGTACCTACTTCATTTGTCAAGACAGAGCGTATACATGGCTGCCTGCGGACTTCTCAGGTTCATGTTATATTGCTCGATTGTTGCCTCCGACATACACTGCTTCTTCAGATTATCACAAGACCAGAGTAGCAAGAGGTGTTTTCAGCAAGGAAGATACCGCTGGTCAGGAAGCTGGAGACTTCTTCAAAGGTTTCCTTCCATTTTGGGGGCCTATGGCCAATAGTAGAAATCTACGTCAGCTAACACGGGTAGTTGAATCTACTATTACAGAAACTGCGGGTGCCCTTAGTAACTTGACAGCTGAGCTTCAGGCGGATCGACTCATGACGTTGCAGAACCGTATGGTTCTAGACGTAATACTTGCAGATCGAGGTGGGGTATGCAGAATGATCCAATCGAGCTGCTGTGTTTTTATTCCCAATAATGCTATGAGGCGATCTCTAAGCTACACAAGATTTCCGACTCTATACACGTAGACAAGGGAAACTGGTCCTTCATGGAGTGGTTTTGGACTCTAATATCAGCGTGGGGATGGAAGATTCTGATGGTCATTGGTGTCATCCTAGTATTTCTATTCTCATGCTGCCTGATTATCCAGTGTGGTCCCACTTTGTGTAGTCTCTGTGCTGCAACATGTTTCAGAAAACCACCTGCGTTTGGAGAAAAGGCGCGAGAAAGAATGATGATGCAACAACATGTCACTGACCTGATGAGCATAGAGATAGACTCGGACATAGAGTAATTGCCTACGTTAGGGCAAAAGGAGGGTCTGAGGTTCCGTGACGATTTGAACCCGTGTTTTCAACATTGTCATAAATACATAATTTTGGTATCAGTGAACCGCAAATGATCCATTTAGCATATCCTGGTGTTTTCGCTATGCTACGAGCAAGAGCACTCCTGTTATGAACACATTTCTGATCTACCCATGGCCTCCATCTTAGATCACGGAAGCCATTTTGTGTTTCTTGCCCTCACGTAGACAATGGGCACGCAGTGACCTCTTTCACTTAGGGACACGTAAGCTTTGGCCGGAGATTCACCCTTGCTAGTGACACGTGCACCTTAGAACAGAACACGCCATGGCTGCATGACTTGGCAGAAACTGCCTCCTCTGCCCGAGGCCAGCCCTGCTATACTGGTTCTCGTTGTTCGTTGGCCTGATCATGATTAGGCGGCCGAAGCTGGTAGCCTTGCCCATTTACGACCCACAAACATCTCTTATCCTGCTTTTCTATCTTCTGCACCTGGCTCTGCTCCTTTCCTTCTGGGCCTTTATTAGGGGGAGGTAACGAAATTTACGATGAGGCGGTCCGGGTCTTGAATGAAAAGTTGACATGGGATTATGATGGAACAGTGGGAACCCCTCGTTCGTAATGTTTTGACATCAGATATTGTTGACGATTCCTGTGTAACGCCAAATATTTATTGTTTAGGACACAAAGGTTTTGGAATGTACGATCATGTAAAGAATTTGCCCGAAGCCCAATATTAAGTATATAAGGAGCAACCCTTTATGTACAAATCGAACAGGCTCCTAGACACTGCCCGTGTGTAGTTTCTGTGACTTCTGTGTCCCTGCAGTAATAAACCTTTGGTCTTTGACGCCACCATCGAGAAGCCCGTGTTTCTGTTTATTTGTGCACCGAGACAGGTAGAACTCCGGGGTCTTCGGGTGTTTTCCCTGACACCTCTGGACGGAACCAAAAAGTCCAGAACTCCAATCCTAAACTCCTCCCTCTCGATGACCAGACAAGTCAACGCCGTCTCATCTTCATGCTTCAACATCCTACGCATGCTAAAAAAAATCTTCCGTTGGATCCCCACCGAAACAAGAAAGACGGTCACCCACGCACTGGTCACAAGCCGACTGGATTACGGAATCACCCTCTACGTTGGAATTACAAACAAATTACAGAAAAAACTCCAACGCATCCAAAACGCATCAGCGAGACTCATTTTGGACATCCCTCGCCAAGAACACATTACCTGCCACCTGAAAGGCCTCCACTGGCTTCCCGTCAACAAGAGAATAACATTCCGTCTCCTCACCCACGCACACAAGGCCCTCTACAAACAAGGGCCCGAATGCCTTAACACACGACTATCCTTCTACACACCCTCCCGCCAACTAAGATCATCCAATCAAGGCCTCGCCGCAGTTCCACGCATCCAAAGATCCACCATGGGTAGTATATACTTCTCCTACTTGGCGACCAAGACCTGGAACTCACTCCCCACTCACCTCCGCCTTACACAGAACCACATCTCCTCCAGAAAAGAACTTAAAACCTGGCTATTCGATAAATAACGACCCCCCCTCCAAGCGCCTTGAGACCCTCTGGGTGAGTAGTGCACTATATAAATTCCTGAACTTGAACTTGAACTTGAACGAGTGTCAGTCATCGAACAAAAAGCATGCATCAATGGACTAAATAACAAGTGTCCTGTGCATTCTAGCCTCTGCCTGGGATAGCAATTTGTACATAGCTGACAGGATCTTCTCAATCACAGTAGCTAGCCTGAGTATAGATTTGGAGGTATCCTAAAGGTCTTGCAAAACTGCTAAAATAAGTATTGCACTAAGTGATAATTGTTTTATCCACCAGCATACTCTACTTGCACCTTTATCTCAATCTTGACGGTTCATTTTTACTTCCTATTGTCTCCCTTTGTCACTGTTTTTCCATCTTTCTCTTCCTCTTTGCTTCTTTGCTGTGTACTTTCTCTCTTTTGTTCAGGATCAAAATCTGTTGATCAAAAAAGTATCCCCCCCCAAAATGGGCGCCACCTGCAACCATAGGCTCAAATTAAGCATGGAATACTCCTCGGGTTGTAGCTAAAGTCCATTTTAAGAATCTTTTTTTTAAATGGTAACAACAGGTCGTGAGACAGCTGTGCTGCAAAGACAGACCGAGAAATGTGTCAATTGCAGTCCTTGCAATATGTGGTCATAGCCAGAGGCAGCCAGCTCAGGTAAGCGCGGGGGTTGGGCAGGGCGCAGCAGGGGGGAGCCGACAGATGACGGAATAAGTGTTATTTATTTATTTAATTATACCTATTCCATTGTCTGTCAAATTCCCCTGCGAAACACCCCGCCCGCCTCACCGCGTTTACCTGTGTCGGCGGCTGCTGGTCATAGCCTGGATGCAATAGCACCAATCCGTCTATGAACAGCGACTGTGGGTGGTCATAGCCTGGATGTAATAGCACCAATCCGTCTATGAACAGCGACTGTGGGTGGTCATAGCCTGGATGTAATAGCACCAATCCGTCTATGAACAGCGACTGTGGGTGGTCATGGCCTGGATGTAATAGCACCAATCCGTCTATGAACAGCGACTGTGGGTGGTCATAGCCTGGATGCAATAGCACCAATCAATCTATGAACAGCGACTGTGGGTGGTCATAGCCTGGATGTAATAGCACCAATCCGTCTATGAACAGCGACTGTGGGTGGTCATGGCCTGGATGTAATAGCACCAATCCGTCTATGAACAGCGACTTTGGGTAAGACGTCGCACAAAGGTTCACAGATGTCAAAGACTCAGATTTCATAGGTTTACATCCAATGTTTTTGTTCATATCCGGCTAGGCCTTGTGTATTTTGCCCTTCATGTACATTCAAACATGCATACATATACACCCATAGAGACTCCTCAATATATTCTGACCCCTATATGTATGGATTTGTTCAAGCCTAAGCTTAAAGTCCACAGTAATGGGTACAACGGAAACCAAAATCTGTACTAGCAAACATTTTCAAACCAGCCCTACACTGCAGGAGGTACTGACAAGAATGGGGCTAGGATGGCTTTGATGGTTGGGCCATGGCAGCCCACTTGCCTCTGAAAGCCGCCCAGTAGCCTGCAACCCACCGTGGAAATGCCAGAGTGGTAGAACGGCAGTCTGGCCCAACAGAGGGCTGAGGGTAGAGCAGAGTGAAAGAAAGGCAAAGGGATCAGAGGAGGAGTGGGCACCGGAGAGAAGGTATAAGCAGGCACGGAGCAGACGAGCAAGCAGGTACAGAGTGGAAGGAAAAAGCAGGAAGAGAGAAATAGAGGAAAACTAGCACATGGCATAACTACCAGGAAGAAGGAATGTCATCTTGTTGAAAGCAAACAACAATTGAGCCTGAGATGAAGTGATATATTAACAATAATTAAAGATGTGCAATCCAATATTTTATCCAAATCTGTATAATCTACCAGAGTATACTTTACAAAATGTATTTGAACCTATTCCTGTATTTAAAGCAACAAGATTGGAAAAACATGTGCAGCTACAGCACTACCTTTTGAGGCGCAACTTTAAAAATAGCATCCCAAAACTCAACGCCATGGTTAGCTACAGAGGAAGGATTTTCGGCGGAGCAAGCAAAACGCCATTTGGGCACTTTCTTTCCTTGGGGAACAAGACTTTTTTATATGTCATTTATTGCAATCTGGTGCCCTCTTGTTGGACACCTGTGTTAGTGGCCTCAGTAGGGTTCACTCTGGTAGATTGTTTTTGTCATTAAAGATGTTTCTTTGTTTTAAAGTGGACAGCTCTGACTGTAAAACAATTACATTTTATCCTCTATTTATTTCCGTAATTAGCAAGTAAGTTGACTTCGGGTTTGCTGTTGTATGTTTCGAAAATATTGAATATGTTCTTTGACCTTTTACCAAAAGGCCATGTCAAAAAAGGCCATGCCAAAATATAATGGCTTAAACATGACTGCCTACTCTGCACTTTGACTCCTGTTTATGGTCCAGCCAGGGAAAAAAGCTGCAAAATGTGGAATGTAAAAAACACGAGGGTAAAACTGCTCCATCTTCAAGTTATGATGCACTGTTTCATGGAATTGTCTAACAATTCATCCCATCTTGCATAGACTGACCACCTCGCCCAATGTGCCCCTAGCTTTATCTGAAAGATTATTACTAAAACTCGCTGACTTATGAATTCTTGGTAAGATAGGGCCATTTTCTTCGGCTTCAGTTGCTGGAGGTCCAGTTGTAAAGGAGAAGGATTTTTTTTTACTTCTGACGCCCTAAAGAAGCCGCTACCTGCCATTTCCATCTTAGCAATAAATTAATATCAATTAGCAAATCCACATTCACATTTGGTCATTTGGTTGCATGACAATCATTTATTCCATGTGGTAGTCACAAAAGAGGAGGCACCCTGTACCAGTCCAAACGACCCTTATGATGTATGAGGTCAAAGATAACCTTTAAAAAGCTATCCTAGTGGTAGCTGTGGAGAGCAGCCTTCAGGCTTAACTTGGAAGGAATGTAAGGCAGCATGTTTTACCAGAATATCACTTCCTGAATTGATTAAAAGAAAGGAGAACCACCCAGTAGTTATATAAAAATATGTATTTATTAATATAACACTCTCTAGTATCCTCTATCCGAGGATAGAACACAAAGCACACAAAACGAGATCAATAGAACAGTTGTCAGTAGCACAATACACAGTGGGTTCCAGGGGGAGATCAAACCATATACTGAAATAGTGGTATAGCAACCATGACTCGGGTCAAGACAAGGTCAGGAGCACGTAGAATTGTTGGGGCCCCAAAGAACCACCCCAGTTGAGTAGCTAGGGACCACACGGAGGACGGGTGCAATGTGCTAACACAACCGTGGGCTCAATACAATTCTATGGGGAAGTCGCAGTTGCAATTTCACAGTTTAAGGACCCTTCTAGGAAGACTTCGAGGAAACCCTTCAGAACTTAAGAGGTTTGAGAGCCACTCAACCTGTGGATACTGAAGTACCAGAGTTACCTATCCCAGAGGTGCTGGGTGCATAGGGTTGAAGTGGCATTGGAAATCGCCATCGTTCTCTGTGGAAGGCTTCGAAGAAGTACTGCTGCCGTGAAGGTGAAAAGGGTCCGGTGGATGCCAAGGCTGGATTCTGGAAGAAAGGAACCTGAAAGCAGAGGCAACAGAATCTGGGTCACTTCAGAATAACCAGGGGCTTGGTAGACGAATACCCATCGATGTCGGGTGCTTCAGGTGCGAAGAAGGGATGCTTGACTCTGCAGTCACGAGGAACAGGAGATGTCGATGACAACCAGGAGCCAAATGTGAGCTGTCCCATGAAGGATGTTGGTTACTAAAGGGTCGTTGTCTGGCTGGAGCAACAACAAGCCTTGGCAAAAGTAACCCACACAGGGAGGTCAAGCAGGTTACTGTGTGGACCAGCAAGGTCCAAGGGTCTCACCAAGCAATGGGGAATCAGGGCACATCTGGAGCAACCAGGAAAGCACAAGAGACATCAAGATGACCGTCAGGAAGACCCAAAAGCCGAATGACCAGGAGTCACAAGGGGTCCTCAAGCAAGATTACAAAGTATCATCCCATGGAGCACTCGGTGTGAGGAGGCCTGAGTTCTTTGTTGGAAATACTGCACAGGGTCAGGACTACACAGAGTCCAATGCACAAGCTCTGGAATCGCCAAACAGAATATGCACTTGCAAATAGACGCGGTGCACAGGGTTTCGTGATATGCAGTCGGCCCGAGATATACTGGTCTCAAACTTGCTGAGAGGGCAGATCAATCTCAGGGACCTTCGTAATCCATCTCCTGTGCTGCTGGAGTTCTCAGAGTCCACAGGAGCTTGGGAGCAGCAGACCGATCAGTTGCGTTGAGGTGCCTGCGAATGTAGGGGAGTGATTCCTTCACCCCAAGGGAGATTCTTCAGTTGTCCTTAGTGCACCACAGGTTCTGCTCGGAGCCTGTATGGAGCAAGGGCACAGACAAAGCTTTGGATAGAGAGGGAGACTAAGTCGGGCCCAGTCAAAGTCCAGCGTAGTCCAGAGTATCCAGACAGTTTAAGGTCAGTGGTTTCTTCTTGTAGAATCTTGTCCACATAAAAATATAAAGAGCTACAGTCAGGTAAGCCCTTTTTTACCTACAGGAGAGGGCTGGACATATTCTGGGGACCCTCCTAGGGGAGGGGCAGGACAGAGGGGCGGTTACTCCCATGTCCTTTGTCCAGTTTCACACCAGAGCAGCAGCCAACAGCTCCCAGAACAGTTTGAGCTGGACTATGCAAAGGAACACCACATGTGCCCCATGTACAGACTTTCAGGCACTCTTAGAGTGCACCCGCCCAGCCCCAATACACTAAACCTGTGACAGGATGCCTATTGTGCTGCCTTCCTCTGCTCGAGCTTGGCTCAGCAGAAGGAAGGCAGAAGTGTGTCTCTGGTCGGCAGCATCCATTTTGTGCTGTCCAGGTTGAGAAGGTTGGCACCGGCTAGACTAGTGAGCACACAAAGCTCGCTTCAGAAGGGTAGAATCATACCTCCCACACCGGTTACCAGTGTGGATCTATGATTCCAAGCTGTTTGATACCTGCAGGGGCACCATCTCATGTAAAACCCAGCACCCTGCCTTTTGGATTGATAAGGCCAGCTATATGGAGTGACTTATACGTTTTAAGTGTAGGGACCTATAGATATAGTTAACCTATATCTAAAGTAAGTGGTGTAAGCACCAGCTTACACAGGTTGTTGTAGCAGACCTGTAGTTCAATTATGCATGACTTCTCATGGATGGCATAATACATGCTTCAGCCCATGGAAGACCTCTGGGGTACCTAGGCCCTGGGTACATGGGTACCATATACTAGGGACTTATAAGGGTACCCCAGTATCCAATCTGGAGTGTACCAAAGTACATGCATAACAAATTTAGGGAGCAAGCGGCTGGTTATTTTTAATATCTTTCTTTTTAAATGTTTTTAATACGTGCAGGACAGTTCCAAAGTTTTAACTGAGTCCTGTTCGTTTTAAGAGGATGATCTGACAAGGTCTAGCGTGAGAAGGGGAATTAGATCTATGAGCAAGATTGATTAAGAGAATCCTTGTGATTGTAATAAGCTGCTTTGCCAAATGCACTTTACAATGTTGTATCTGAGCAAAATGTGCTGCAAGTTAATGGTTAATTCGGCATCTTTTGTCCTTTTAATGGATTGTTCCTAGATGTGGTAGTTTAGATTGTCGACCATTTGCTGTCTTTTAGTGTCAGAAATTTAAAGTGTTTATACGGCTTAGCCAAAGTTATGTGTTTTGTTAAAATTGATCTAAATGTGTGTTATTCACTTTTATGATATTTGGGATTGTTCATTTATAAATTGTGTAATGTGCTATATTTCTGTAAGAATTTAATTCTGGGGTAAACATTTTCTGTAGGTTAACAATTTCCGGGTTCTGAAACATATGTAAGAAATGCATTTGATACAAATGTGTTTTATTCTATGTATTGTTCAATTACTTTTTTTATCATGTTAGCATGCAATAAACTTTCATTACAAGGGCAAAGTATAAATGGTAAGGAAATAATAGTGTAATAGGAATGAAAAAAAATAAAGGGCAGCAATAACTGTCATGCACACTACCAAGATACAATGATCCTTCTGGACAACTGGATACATAAACATGGACATCGACATAATACCTTGTCTAATTCACAAACTCTGGTGAATGTTGATAAGGAACCTGAGGTTGAATGATCTGCAAACAATAGCCCTTGGCCATATGTAAGATTCTGAATCTGATTAATTCAATTTACATAAAAAAAATAATGCTAAGAGTCATCCAAGAGTTGCCCACACACACATTCTTTGAAATGCTGGAAGAGGTGTACAAACATAAACTCAGTTTTTGTCCTCAGAAACATTATGTACCAAAATAGTATGTGATTTCATGAAAACGATTTGCAAATTTAACCACAGAGGTGAAGCTATGAATTGATTCCAAGAAATACTTCATGGAATTCTGAAGTATCCTTTGTAGCTCAAATAAATTTTTTTTAAGGGAACTAAATCAGTTTGCAATGGTTTTGATAAGGTTAAAAATCAAAGTAGCCTGAATGTAGCTTGTGTCAGGGGTAAAACAGGGACAATGTAAGCTCTACAAGATATATACTTTTAGAGAGGGGTTGTGTTGAAAATAGGCATGCAGAATTCAGTGAGTGGATCATCTCTTTGTTGCTTAAGAGAAAAGCACTGTGACGCATTCATTGCCACATGAGCTTATAAAGAATAGTGTTCTAGAATACATACATGTTGCTTACATGCATGTGAAAAACAGGCTCAACTGATAAGTTAAAAGGGCCTTTCAGTGCAGAAAAACCACTGTTCTCTTTACACATCCCTGTATCACTAACAATCCTTAACTAGAAGTATTCTAGAATGTTCCTCTGATGGTGTCTGCTCAGGTTCTGAGACATACTGGGATATCATTCACATACTGGGCACTTTAAAGCCTGTATAGTCTTAACCCAGCATATTGTGTGCATTTGAAAAGTGCATATTCACCCTAAGGGGAACCTTTAGGCTGAATTACACCTTTGTTGTTATCCAACTAAATGGTACTCATTTTGTCCACCACAGGGGGAAAAAGGCTGAGTGGGCCTGCTGGAATTTTAGCCAAAAAACACAAAGTCAAACACAGACTTCTGCAATAGAACCATTTATCAACTGTATTATCAGACCTGTATCATCAGACCTGTTTCATCAGCGGAAAATGGTGCTCAGAATACAGATTTTTAAATTGGACCAATGGGTCAGAGTAAGGCAGACAGGTGTGTAGCAAGGTGGTTCACTAAAGAACTCATATCCTGGTGAAGTAAGAGAGTGCAAGTGAAATATTGTAAGTAATAGATAGTGTTGTAAAATGTAATAGTTTGCTATGTATGAAAAAAAAACCACAAACGATGTCCATTGGCACAAGCGAATTCCAATTGGTGCCCTTTGCTGCCTTTCAAGGAAAACTGTCAGTTCATATTACGAAGCAGAACTGAAACCACATTGTAAGTGCCTAAGTGAGGATATAGGGTAAATAAAACACTCCCTAACATTTCTAACTATATGAAAAGATTCAATTCCATGGGGGCATTAATCAAATTACACCCTACAATGCATGTGCATACATATACTATGTATATGTTAAATATAAATATATATATATATTTTTAACTTAAAAATCAAAGGTTACAGGTACGTTATAGTTAGGAAATAACATTTAAAAAACATGGAAATTCACACAAAAAATTAGGTTACAGGGAGGTTATAATTAGGAAATAGAATTAACAAAACCTTAGAAATGTACTGAAAAAAACAAGGGTTACAGGGAGGTTAGAGTTAGGCTCAGATTTCATATATACAGGGGGACTCTTGAGACAAGTGTCTAAAAAGTTTACAGGATACCCAAGGACGTACTCAGTGATTAGAGGGTGCCTATCGTACTATAAAGTCTCCCCATAAGAGTTAGAAGCTAAGGAACTACAGTAAAGAAGGATTGATCCCTTTCTACAATTCTCCATACAAGAGAAGATAACTTATCGATAGTAGAAGGGAGCTCCCAGTCTACATCAGGGTCCATGACACCTGCAGCTTAACAATTACCTCTGAAATAGCTGCAATTAGAGAACAAGGATATTAAAGGAGGCTTGGGGAATTTCATGCTTATCTTTTGACAATGTATCTGTTTTATGAGAGTCATGATACTGGTCTTGAAAAAGATGGTCTAATTGAAAGTTTTCCATCAAAATGCGTTGACGCTCTCCACAGAATCCGTGAAACAACTGGAGCGGCAGATAATTAATAGTGCATGTGTTATTGTGTTCCAGTGGTTAAGGTGTAACACACAGATGAGTATTTTTCTTATGACAAATTGAACTGTCTTTTTGTGTGTACTCTCTTATGTATGTTGAATGTTTTTGCCTCTGTTTATGAACCACTTAGTAATACAAGAACATTTTTTCGTTCTGTTTAGGAATCGCTTTGCAATATAATTTCTTTAGCAATTTAGGTAGCGATTTTCACACGTGTGAAGGAATTAGAATCCCAAAGTCTATTGATGAATTTTTATGTAATTTTTTAACTTGTGACAATACATTTACATGTAGTTGCTTTTAATCAGTAAAATAAATCGATATTATTTTTATATAATATTTGTTTTTGTTGTTTTGACCTTGGATTTAAGTTGATTTACAGTTTGAGTTTTGAGTGTGAGGAACATTGAAGAATGTTTGTTTTATTAGGGATAAGAAAGTATTGGAACTTTTCCAAACGAAACCTCTTTTTCTCAATGATTATTTGAACCCTATTCCTTTGGTCCATAAGGGGTCCCTCTATGTTCTTTTTATTTCAGATTTCACTCTTACAAAGCCAGTGAAATTCAGCAGTCATAGTCAACTGAACTAACAAAAAGTTACACCCCGCAATGTACTGCTTTTGATCTCACATATTACATCACCCATGACATAGTCAATGAAATCACTGATGACATCATCCAGTGATGGTGAGTGTTTTCTAAGTGATGTCACTGAGAATGTCACGAGTAATGTAATATGTGAGGTTATAAGCAGTGCAATGCAGGCGCGTAAGTTATAGTTAGCTCATTGATATTGCATGAGTAAAATCTGAACATAACTATAATTTCCCTGTAACCTTTATTTTTTTCAGTGAATTTCAAAGATTTTTTGTTTGTTCTATTTCTTAACTATAACGTCCCTATAACCTTTGGTTTTTCAATGTATTTCTAAGGTTTTTTTAATGTTACTTCCTAGCTATAACATCCCTGTAACCTTTGCTTTTTAGTGAATTTCTATGGTCTTTTAATGGTATTTCCTAACTATAATGTAACCTTTATTTGTTTGTGAATTTGTAAGGTTTTTTAAATGTATTTCCTAATTGTAAACTATAACCTCTGAAAGTAAGTGTGTGAGTGAGTGCATGAGTGGCTCAGTGTGTGTGTGAGTGAGTGTGAGAATCTCAATGGGTGTGTGAGTGGGTGTGTAAGTGTGTGAATGGTTCTTGGAGTGGGTGCATATGTGTCAGAGTCGGTGCATGAGTGTCTGAGTGGGTCTGTGTGTGGGTGCATGAGTATCTCAATGGGTGTTAGAGTGGGTTCAAGAGTGTCTGAGTTAGTGGGTCTGTAAGTAGGTGTGAGATTGTCTGAGGGGGTTTGCAAGTGCATCCATGAGTGTGTGTCAGTCTGGGAGTGAACGAGTGTCTGAGTGGGTCTGTGTATAGGTGTGTGAAGCTGAGTGGGTCTGTGAGTGGGTGTGTGAGTCTGAGTGGGTCTTTGAGTCAGTGTGTGAGTCTCTGCAAAGGTCTGTGGGTGGATGAGAGGGAATGAGTGGTTCTGTGAGTAGGTGCATGAGTTTACGAAAGTGCCCTTTTTTGCATGATTACCCCCCACAATTTTTACCTGACATCTGATGCACCCTGACTTGATGTTTCCTGGGTCCCTTCCAATCAGTTTCACAGGGCCTGTGTTCTTTCCCAAGACGGAACCTTTGTACCCACATTTAGCACATCTCTGGCCACAGGTAAGCCCCTTGTAAAAGGTACCATGGGTGCAGAGGGCGCTGTGACCAAGCAAGGCCTCTAAGGGCTGCAGCACCAATTGTGCCAGCCCTGGAGGCCCTAGAGTACCTTAATTCCCACACTCTGTCATTGCAGGCTGTGTGCTTTGGTTCAGAGAAAAGTGAAGAGTCAACATGACACACGTCCCTGTGTGCCATGCCTTTAAACCACTGCTTGGGCCTAGGTAAGTCACCACTCTAGCAGGTTGAACTAGCCCTCAGGCGAGGGCACAGTGGCATGATCCTTGTACCCCTACAGTACAGCTCAACAAAGACTCCAAGACCTGAATCCCAATTCCCACTACACTGCAATTCTACACCACTCTGCCCCCGATGTCCATGGTCCGAGTGGCCCAACACCACAAGGCGGTATCCCCAGTGATCCTGACCTGGGATTTGATTTGGTGATCCCCGACCTCACTCAAGCCTCAAGATGTCGCCTGCAGCCTCAACCTGAAGGGTCCCCTCAACGATGATATGAGCTAGTAAGAAAACTCAACACCAGAAGACACCCCTGCACCTGATGCCCCACAACCATTGGGTGGCCCAACTGATGGTGTGCAAGCATCCCCCCAGATCCCACCTTACCTCTCCAGTCAGTGGTCACCTTTATAAAGCCTTCCTGCCCGAACCTGCAGCAACTTTGCAGTATCAAAGGTCTCCATTGAGAAGCACATGGTCCTGCACGTCTTCTTAGTACCCTGCGCCGAGCCGCCCCAGTGTCACTGGTGGTGCATCTCCTGTGCTGGTCGTTGGTCCCTGAAGTGCTCACCTTTAAGGGCCCTTTCTACTGAAAGCAGAGAAGGATTGTCATAGTTCACTTCTGACATGAGATTTGCAGTGGAAAACAGATCTTAGGAGAACTTACAGTAAATATTGTACAACAGCAAAGGCATTTTACAGATATGTTAATTAGGTTGTACTACAAAAAAGTGTTTTTTTTTAAAGGTGCAAGTGTATATAAGCTGAGAGAAAAAGTGTAGCTTCTAGACACTACACTAAAAGGCAAAATAGAAGGGAGCTTAGATGATAATGTTAACTAAAAAAATAGTGAGCAGCAAAGGAGGAAGACAAATTGCTATTCTGAAGATATAGTTAGTTATATTATTAAGCCAGTATGAACGAATGTGTTTGAAATTGATGAGGCTGCTTGCTGAAAGTATATAATTTAAAAGTACGTAATTTGCAGCCACTCACACAGTCAGGCACAGTCAGGCACACACTTACGTACCCAGTTGCACTCTGACACAACCACTAATGTACCCACCACTCCTATAGTGAGACAGTGACTGACACACTCAGTCACACACTGTTGGAAGGGGGGTCCTTATTCTTCACTGCCGCCACCAAATGCTGGAGGCGGGATTACCCGACCCCTCGTTTCAACGTTAGGCTAAGTAAGGACACAGTCTGAGATAGCCCTGCTCACCCCCTTTGTAGCTTGGCAGGAGCAGCCAGGCTTATCTCCAAAGCGATACCAAAGGGGATGATGGACGGAGCATTTAAGCAAATCAAACACTCATCCCCAGTCAACTGATCTGGGTTTAATCCGTCATCATTCTTTAGCTCACTCCACCACCCCAGTTCAGATATGGCCATGTGCAAATCAGTCTGGCTTATCTCCAAGGCACGACAGTACAATATGTGCAACCACACTCACAGCAACCCAATGATGGTACCACAAATAACCTCCACACAAGTTTTGATAAAATGAGTATAAGCTTTATATAAGCAGATATACGCTATGACCACACAATACAAAATCAACATAAAAGAATGAGAAGCATTCCTTCAGGTGGGTTGGTAGGCTCTAAACCCAACCTCTGCTTCTAACCAACAGTTAAGCTCACTTCTAACCGTTTCCAAAAAGTTAGGCAAGTCGTATTGCTAGAATCACACACGTTGCAAAAGAAAAGAAATACTGCAATGCGTTACGATATTTTCTTGTACTGTGCAACAGAGAAACAATGCCATACGTAGCACCACAGTCGTGTACTTTGCAATAGAAGGAATAATGCAATGCGCATCACTACCAGCATTCCTGTACCAGGAAGAAATAAAGCAATGTGTCATGCTACAATCATGTACTGTGCGGTGAAGAAATAATGCAATGCGCCATGTTTCAATCATGTACTCTACGAGGGAAAAATAATGCAGTGCGTAGCGTACCAAGCATGTAGTTCGTCATGCACAAATGAGGTCAGGCGTCATACAACAGTTCGATAGTTCATTAGCAGCAATACTGCAATGTGTAATGGGACAGTTTAGGTGATCCGTTAACAGTGCTCCCAATATGGATCAATGATGATACAAAAGTACTGCTTCTCACTCCAGCCCACGTACTGCCCCTCCTTGGGCCAGCATGGGCCGAGATCCAAGCCAAAGCAACAGGCTTGCGCAGCTGTCAGAAGCGGGAGGCCAAGAGAGTGTCCCTCTGGGCCCGCACCCCACCCCAGGTGGTGATCCATGTTACCTGGGGGGGCACGACCCCACTCTCCTCTCCTCCTTCAGTGACTTGGGCCTTGATCCAGAACACCGTCAATGGGTACGGTGAGCTCAGGCCGGCGGCTCAGCTCCTCCGGGGCTGCCGGTCCGGGCCGCTGCTGTTTCATTCCTGGGGCCAAATGACCTGGCCCTCCTTCCCGCGGTCTCACCGAACACGCAGAGACCCGCCGTCAGCACTGTGGAGACTTACTTCGAATTCAGTGCACACACTAGCCAGGCACTCCTCACCAGCGCCTCAGGTTGCACCTCGACACGCACTCTGCGCGTCCAAGACTCACCTCTTTGCAGGTGCTCACCATGACCCGGCGCTCTTCACCAATGCCTCTGCTTGCACCTCAACACACATCCTGCGCATCCGAGTCCCTCCTCTTCTCCCTCTTGGCGGGACCACGACACGCACTCTGCATGTCCAAGTCTCACTTCTTCACTCGGTGCACACAAAGACCAGGCGCTCCTCACCAATGCCCTGGCCTGCACCACGACACACACTCTGCGTGTCCGAGTCTCACCTCGTCTCCCCGTGCACACAACGACCATGCGCTCCTCACCAATGCCCTGGCCTGCACCACGACACGCACTCTGTGCATCCGAGTCTCACTTCGTCTCCAAGTACACACAACAACCAGGCGCTCCTCACCAACGCCTTGGCCTGCACCACGTCAGGCACCCTGTGCATCCGAGCTTAATCCTGCGTGCCCACGATCACAAGGCACAACTTCTGAGGTTCTCAAGCTGTAAAAGCACGCGCAAACCGCGTTGCTTGGGACTTCTCCGGAAACTTTTATGTTCCTGTGTTTCCAAACAGGCAGCCAGCTCACATCGGGCCCTTGAGGTAACAAGACACAGCACAAAGCACAGTTTTCTTCAAGCAGGGGGGTACCCAGCACCTCCAAGCACAGTCCCAACAGCCCATCCTTTGGTTAGAACAGCAAACTGCGGACCACCCCCAGATCACGAAGCAAGGATTGGTATTTCCACAGCAGTCTCTTCAGTTGCTCCTTCTTTAGCAGAGGTTTGTCTTGACCAAAGAATGGGTCCAAGCCTTTCAGTCTCAATCCATTTCTGTTTCATTCCTACGTTCAGGAGTTTCAGCTCTCATAGGTATACCCCTTAATGTCTTTGAAATTCGTTTGTGCTCAGGGGTCCCTGACCCCTCCCTATATCAGTGTCTCCCTCCCAGTGTCACCTTTCTCCCTTTGATACTAGGGACCTGGATACTTAATCACTCAGCAGGGAATGGGCTAATTGGTTTATAGCACTAGCCCAGGTCTTTTCAACTCCCCAGCTTCTCCACCCCCTACTCTCCATATGCAGGGCAGCCTGATGCCATCGCAACCCCTCCCTGGGTCAAGGCCTCTCCCAGCTCCTCTCACCTCTCCGATCCAGACAAAGAATCCACATTCAGCAGAGACGCACAGAAATGCTTAAAGTACAAACCTCAGCCACTTATCCAAAGAGTGGTTTCTGAACACACAGTGGCAACACCAACTTCACAGAAAGATGTGTTATGACACTGTGAGTTCATACATACAAAACTTCACCTCTCCATTATAAACATACAGGAAACTAGGCTAACAAATACAACACCCAGCCTCCCCCATTTTGTCATTTCAGCAGTGAAAAACGAAATAGAGTGTCTTTCTGTCAGGACATCACACACACCTTAGTATATGTACTGCCTTTTACCTACACTGCACCCTGCCCAGGGATTACCAGGGACCTACCACAGGGGTGCTCAATGTGTATGTGAAAGGGAAGGTCAGGCCTGACATGTGGTTGCACTTGTCAGGACAACATGCTAACTTAGCAAACTGCGTGAAGGCCCTACACTGCAGACCTGAGTTCCCTTCTCTGCGCGCCTTTGCATTACTAGCCCTGGAGCACACAGTGCACATCACTAGGGACTTTACTAGTAAGACAAACATACCAATCATGGCCAACCAATTAGCATTACATTTTACATAGGGAACACTTGTACTTTGACACTGATCAGCTGTGGCAAAGTACACAAAGCATCTAAATTGGCAACTCTATGTCAGGAAAACGGTCTAGGGGGAAAGCATAAAGTTTAGGGAACTTTAGCCAAAAAGGTCAAGTCCTACACACACCAATAAAAACCATTCACACACCAATTTACACCCATACATCCACTTACATTGATATTCACCCACTTATAAGGCACTGTCACACCCACTCACACAGCTATACAGACATTCAGGTACTTGGCAGACAGTAAGTTACACATACAATTACACACCGATACATATAGTTATACACTCAGTCACCCACCCATAAATTCACTCACATTCCTATTAACAAAACCATACAGCAACTAACACACCCAGTCAGACAGTGACAGAGGCACTTACATATACACCCACACATTACTTATGTATCCACCACTAAGAGCGCCACTTGCACATACAGTTATACACCCAAACACTCACTAACACAGCCAGTTACCAATCCATACAGCCACTTATATACCCATTTCGACACCCAACACTTAGACAGCCTGTTACACACTGATATAACCATTTATGAGTGATGTAATATGTGGAGTCATAAGCAGTGCATCGTGCAGGCGTAAGTTAGCTCAGGTAATTATAACTGCTGAAATTCCATGGTTTTGTGTGCGTAAAATCTGAGCCTAACTATCAAATCCCAACTGTTGTTTTTTTCAGTGAATATATATATATATATATATATATTCACTGAAAAAACCATAGGTTTCACACCAGTTATAGTTAGGAATTAGCATTTAAAAAACCTATTAAATTCACTGAAAAAACCATAGGTTTCACACCAGTTATAGTTAGCTGGAAATTTTACTGATATAAAACCATTGAAATTCCCACGTTATAGTTAGTCGGACTCACTATAACTTGCGCGTACAATGCACTGCTGATGACGTCACATATTACATCACTCATGACATGGTCAGTGACATCACTCATGACATCACTGATGACACCATCCAGTGAATGTGTGCCTTTCTGAAAAATAAATATATTTTATATTTGTATATATTAAGATCGATGGAAGAATAAATGTTTAAATAAGTGTCTAAATGGATGTTGTTTTTTAAAAAATTGATTGGTTAACTGGCTTATTAAGTGTATCTTAGTGAATACATATATTAGTGAGTAATGTTTAAATATTTAAATATATGTTTCAGTGTTTTACTTTGTGTATAAGTGGCTGCATGGGTTGGTGAGTAGCTACATATGTGTGTATATGGGTTATTAGATGTTTTTTTTAGTATCAGTATGAGTGTCTGTATGGTTTGGTGGGGCTGTTACTTAGCACATAGATGCATCAATGACTGACTCACTGTTTGTATGTGTTTTGAAGACAGCATTTGTGTAGGATTGTATGGGTGGATGAGTGTGTATATGTGTGTGTTAGAGAGTGAATGCCTCTCTCACTAGTGTCTTTATGAGTAACTACATATGTTTTAATCTTGTATATATGAGAATTAATGTATATAAGTAAGTATATGTGAGACTGAGAGATTGAAAGAGTTCCTGTTTAAATAAATATGTGTTTCTATAAGTAATTGTTTAAGAGAGTAAGTATGTGTAAGTTTCCTTAGAAGTAATGTGCTAATGTGTGTATAGTTGTATATGCAAATACATGGATGTTTATTAGTTTATTTGCATGTGTGAGTATCTGTATGAGTAAGTTTTTGATGACTGTCAGTGTGTAACAGAATGAATAGGGGTATCACTACATATGATGAGTGAGTATATGTATGAGTGAATACATAAAACTGTTGGTGAATGTGTGAATTTGTATATAGATGGTGAAATTACTGAATTGGTTGTTGTAACTGGTATGGGTATATCCACTTTTTTGTTAATGTTAGTTTCTATTTTTGAATATGTGTTTCAAAGGTTACTTTACAGTGAAAGGAGGTCTGTCACTGTGTTACAAGGATGGTGTCATCAGTGATGTCATGAGTGATGTCACTGACCATGTCATGAGTGATGTAATATGTGACGTCATCAGCAGTGCATTGTACGCGCAAGTTATAGTGAGTCCGACTAACTATAACGTGGGAATTTCAATGGTTTTATATCAGTAAAATTTCCAGCTAACTATAACTGGTGTGAAACCTATGGTTTTTTCAGTGAATTTAATAGGTTTTTTAAATGCTAATTCCTAACTATAACTGGTGTGAAACCTATGGTTTTTTCAGTGAATTTCATAGGTTTTTTAAATGCTAATTCCTTTGTATATCGAGTTTCTAACCTTTTTTTTTTTACAATTTGCTGTTTTTTTTAAAGTATTCATGTTTTTTTATATAATTTTTTTCTTTTGCGCTCTGGGTGCGCGCTCCGGGAAGCTTTCAGCTAAGCTCTCCGGTAAGCTTTTCCGTGAGCTCATCTGAAAGCGCACCCAGAGCGCAACTGTCGTTCGTGAAAAAAAATATGAATGAAAAGTTAATAATAATGCAAAACATTTCGTACCATACAAATAAAATTAGTTTTTTTTAATAAGGAAAATGATTATGCATTTCTGTAAAAGTTTGATGACGTCACTTCGGCGCGCAACGTAAGTGCCCTCGGAAGCGTCTACGTTCGCGGCGCATAAACGCACGCAAAAGCGCCTACGATCGCGCCACGTTTGCGCCCCGGAAGCGCCTACGATCGCGCTGCGTAAACGCACCCGGAAGTGCACCGGAGCGCGCAGCGTAAACGCGTCGGGTCATGTGACCCTAAAATAACACTTTTCATTGGTTGCTAACAGTTTTTTTTTACAATGAATGAAATCCCCACCCATTTCCTTCACTTCTTCTTTCACTTTTGTGACTGAAAGACCTGCCTTTTTTGCTGTTGCATATTTCTTGGATAATCATGGCTGCCAGACCATCCAGCAGTGAAGATGACTCCAATGATTTCATTGATGAAGAGCCTCCTCAGCCGAAGGTCAAAGAGCATTTCATCTGGAAATTTTTTAAGTTTCCAGCAGACCAGAAAAAGGTGAATGCACCAAAAGTAGAGTGCAGGATCTGCAAACAGGTCCTGTCACGGGGTAACCCCCCAAAAAAGTACTCTTTTGGGAACTTTACCATGATCCGACATGTGGAGAGGAGGCACCCCCAGAATTTTTCCCGGGAAAGTGTCAGGGCTCTGGCACAAGAGGTTCCCAGAGATGGGGCCTCTACATCAACCGGAGGAGCAACTTCTTCTGGGAGAGAGCAATCGCAGGAGCAGGTGCCAAACATACAACCTGCATTTAACCATGGGGTCGTCAGATGCAGATACTGCAATCAACTCCTCACCTATGGGGAGCAAAGTGTCCTGCTCATGGTTCGAGCATTGGAGAACCATCGCTGCCCTTCCCACCCCTAATTTTTTTGTTTTCTTTTTGCTCCTGTTGAGCAGTTTCCATTCCCTGTTTTTGTTCCTGTTCAGTTAAAAGAAGAAAACCAAAAGTTCTTTTCAGAACTACCTCCAATTCTCATCAAAGAGCTATATTCTTAAAAAAATGAAGAGTAAGTGAAATATAGTGCATTGATAATTGAAAGGAGAATGAGTAAGAAAAAACAGAAAGGTATGAGAGGTGAAAGGAAGTGAAGTAGGAGGAATGAAAGAAGGTGAGTGTTAGAAAAGAAAGTTATGACACAGTGAATAAACTGGAGGCCTCATTTCTGAAAAGTGACGCATCGCTATGTGAAAACAGCGATGCGTCACTTTTCTGGACGCACTCCTTATGACATTCCAGATATGTCATATTTAATATATGACTAATCAATTCGCAAGGAGTTACAGATATGTCAGTATTTCTGACGTATCTGTAAACACAAAAGTAACGCATTGCTGGAGTGCGTCACAAAAGTGACGCAACTCCAGTAATGTGTCCTTTCACATGGAAAAAGCACCATGTGAAAGGTTTGCTGTGAAGCAGGTGCAAGATTTTGGTGCAACAGCATCCTAAAAGTGACGCACTGCGTCATTATTACCAAGCTTTTTGCAGGGGAACACCCCCTCTGCATGCATTATACCTGACACTATTTTTTAAAAAGTGACGCATCTAGGTACATGGGTCACTTTTTAAAACTCTGCGCCACATTATATCTGCATCAGGTATAATGTATGCAGAGGGGGCAATCCCTCGCAAAAAGCTTGGTAATAACGACGTACTGAAATCTATGAGATTTCTCTGCGTCACTTTTAGGATGCTGTTGCGTCAAAATCTTGCGCCTGCCTCGCGTCACTTTCATGTTTACAGATATGTGAGAAATACTGACGTATCTGTAACTCCTTGCAACATGATTCGTCATACATTAAATATGACACATCTGGAATGTCATAAGGACTGTGGACAGAAAAGTGACGCATCACACCAGCAGTGTAATAAAATGTGCCTCGTTGCACTATATTTAAAGGATGCAACAGCATCCTAAAAGTGACGCAGTGAAATCTCAAACATTTCACTGCGTCGCTATTACAAAGCTTTTTGTGGGGGAACACCCCCTCTGCATGCATTATACCTCACGCAGATATAATGTGGCGCTTGATTTTAAAAAGTGACCCATCTACCTAGATACGTCACTTTTTAAATATAACGCAACGAGGCACATTTTTTTACACCACTGGTGCGATGCGTCACTTTTCTGTGCGCACTCCTTATGACATTCCAAGTAACGCATTGCTGGAGTGCGTCACAAAAGTGACGCAACTCCAGTAATGCGTCCTTTCAAATGGGGAAAGCAGCATGTGAAAGGTCTTGCCTCAGTCTAACACCTGCTGTAAAGCAGGCACAAGATTTTGACGCAACAGCATCCTAAAAGTGACGCAGTGAAATCTCAAAGATTTCACTGCGTCGCTATTACAAAGCTTTTTGCGGGAGAACACCCCCTCTGCATGCATTATACCTGACGCTATTTTTAAAAAGTGACGCATCTAGGTACATGGGTCACTTTTTAAAACTCTGCGCCACAATATATCTGCGTCAGGTATAATGTATGCAAAGGGGGCATTCCCCCGCAAAAAGCTTGGTAATAACGACGTACTGAAATCTATAAGATTTCTCTGCGTCACTTTTAGGATGCTGTTGCGTCAAAATCTTGCACCTGCCTCGCATCACTTTTATGTTTACAGATATGTCAGAAATACTGACGTATCTGTAACTCCTTGCAACATGATTCGTCATACATTAAATATGACACATCTGGAATGTCATAAGGAGTGCGCACAGAAAAGTGACGCATAACACCAGCAGTGTAATAAAATGTGCCTCGTTGCACTATATTTAAAAAGTGACGCATCTAGATAGATGCGTCACTTTTTAAATATTGCATAACAATGCGCATTTTTTTACACCGCTGGTGCGTCACAAAAATTGACGCACAGGAGGCGCAAAACTAGCAGCGCAAGGCCTTCATAAATATGGTCCTGGATTTTCCCTGTGCTTCGCCGGTGCGCGTACCATGCGCTTCCCCCGCGCAAAACGAAAAAAAAAAAATTTAATGCCCTGCAGGACCCTATTTTAGCCCCTACATCAAACCTAGGGGGTCAGAGAGGTCTACTCTTCCCCCTTATGGTCATTTGCCCCTTTTTTTTTCAAACCCCTTGTGTCTCGATTTTACCGAGACACAAGATGGCGGCCGCTCCAGACTGTTTAGAATGTTTACAGACACCCAAGAGCCAATCAGCTTCCTGCGCGCAAGTCGCGTGTCGCGCCTGGAGCGCACTCCGGTGCGCGCACCGGAGAGCGCATATAGATATATATATTTTTTTGAACGTAAATTACTCAAAATCCACTGGAGCACATATCTTGAGACATAGCAAAGGCACATCGGGCTACCAGTCCCTACAATTTTGCCAAGTTTGGTGGAAATCCATTCAGCCGTTCGGGCTAAAAGTGAAATCGACCGCCCTATGGAAATTAACATGGGGAAAACGCGTTTTGGGACCCCCCTTTTATCTCGGCCCCCGCTTGACGTATCCCCCCCAAACTTTTAAGGAAGGACCCGAGCTCGACGAGGCCATTTTCAGGAAATTTTCAGGCAGATTCGTCAACCGGTGCCAAAGTTATTCCAAATAGAATTTTGAGATTTAACATTGAAAAAAATCCTAACTATAACTACCTACTGGCGTCCGCCAGTAGGTAATATATATATATATATATATATATATATATATATATATATATATATATATATATATATATATAACCTACTGGCGGTCGCCAGTAGGTATATATAGTTAGGATTTTTTCTCTATGGGACTTTTGAAAATTCTATGTCTAATAACTTTGGCGTTTGTGGACGGAATCGGCTGAAATTTTCAGTAAAATGGCACATGTTGTTTCTGAGCAGCCCCTGAAAATTTGGGAGGGTTTCGTCAAGGGAGGGGCCGAGAAAAAAGGGGGTCCCAAAACGCGTTTTTCCCATTCAATTTTCCATAGGGCGTTTGGCCTCACTTTTAGCTCGAACGGCTGAATGGATTTGCACGAAACTTGGCAAAATTGTAGGGACTGTTAGCCCGATGTGCCTTTGCTAGGTCTCAATATATGTGCTCTAGTGGATTTTGAGAAATTAACGTTTTAAAAAACAGATATATCTGTGACAGCGTCCCGGGTAGCGCTCCGGTTCGCGAACTTTGCGCGTAACGGAACTTTGCGAAGCGAAGCTGATTGGCTCTCCGGTGTCTGTCAACATTCTAAACAGTCCGGAACGGCCGCCATCTTGTCTCTCGGTAGGATCGAGAGACAAGAGGAGGAGAAAAACAAAGGGGGAATTTAATGAAAGGGGGCAAGGTAGACCCTTCTTGACCCCCTAGGAATGATGTTGGGGTTATTAAAGGGTCCCGTGGGGAAAATAAAAAAAAATTGATTTTTCGCGGTAGAAGCGCTTTCCGGTTCGCGAACCGGGTCGCGAAACGGGAATTCGCCATTTTGTGTTTCGTTTTAATTAAATTACAAGATGGAGGAAAAACAATGTGAGAAATGGGTATAAGGGGGTACGGGAGACGTATCCTGACCCCCTATGTTTTCTGAGGGTGGCTGAGGATGCTCATATATGTTGATACATGTCTTCCAGCGGCTGCACGTGAGCGTTTTTTTTTTTTTTGCTGCGTGACGTCTGTTAACGTTCGATTCGAAGGAAATCAGGAAGTGTTGACCGCCATTTTGTCACTGCGAGTAAATATATTGTTAAAAATAATTGTTATAAATTAATCCGTATTGATAAACATTGTCTGCGCCATCTTGCCTTTTTTCCAATGCCACACTTTTGTCGTGCACGGCAGCCATTTTAGATGCCTTGACCAGACCCACTCTCTGCACGCCGCCGATCCTCAGCATGGCTCCCCACCCTCGCAAGCATCTCCCCCACGCACTGGTCACCCCCGCTCTCTCTCTCATGCATGGGCGATAAACCTCCCCCCATCTGCGCTGCTCTTCCCTGAGAATCACACCCTGTGCCCGCCCGTCACCTCCCTTTCACCCTATTCACTACCGCACCCTCTGACACTCCTCTTCCTCTGTGTCTGATTGTCCAGGCCGGTCCCAGGCTATCACCTAGCCATGCGGATGTAGTTTATGGTCCCAAATGTAAAGAATCACCCCTCTTTAAAGGAGTTACAGTAGATCAAGGCCCCCACCCCATGAGATCCGTCACACCACACGCATTCCTACTATCTGATAACGATCCTGTATTGTGATTGGGGAGGGGATTCTCACTGTAAGGGTGTGTGGGACCGAGCCTGAAGCGGAAGATTCCAGGGATGCCTTTTTGTACATCAAAGTCTTCACAATTATGTGTCACATTAAAAATATATAGCACTCCAACAAAGTAGTAGGATTATAACACTTTAATAACTTATAAATATATAGAACGCTCCAACAAAGTAAACACGTTAAAACATTTTTTTAAACAAAGCAACAATGGGCTGCTTTGGTCTGTCTTTTAGTCGACAAAATCCGTCGGCCTGTGAGGTGGCGACAGTAGCGGTCCGTTGTGCGAATAGGCCGAAGGCAGCACAATGCTCCGAGATCCGGACGGCACCAAGGTGGTGTCCAGTAAGTTGCCGCACTGGTCTGGCCATCCTACAATGCTGCGCCGAAAAACGTCGTGGGGCGCCCCGGGGGGGAGGCGGCGCGAACGGGCCTCCCCCGCCTCCCCAGGTGGAGGCTCCTCTGCTGCAGTGGGGCGCCTCTTTAGCGTTTTAGTCGCCATTCAGCTGTTTACCGCTCGCTTTTGCGGCACTGTGCCTCATCCGCCATTCAGCTGAGTTGCGCCCGCTCTTGCGGCTACAGCGTCTCGCCCACCATCCAGTTGAATTGCGCCCACTCTTGCGGTGCAGCGATAGGCGGCTGCCACAGGACTCTTAAAATGGCGGCCAGCTCTTCGGATTTGGGCCTGGTCCACTAAAATGGCCCTGGGACACATTTGAACTCGGACATTTGCCTGCTAGGGCTTGGGCCCCATTCCCGAAAGCGTCCCCTCAGCCTTGAAGATTCTACAAAAGTCATCGGGCCCCCCGACTCCCGCAGGCTTCCGGTGGGGAGCGGCTGCCATGATTGTTTGCGGAATGGCCACGACGGAGCCACGAGATGGTGGTGCTCTCATGCTGACGCCAGCTTCAGTCTGAAACATCCAGAAACACTGTAGACTACCAATTCGATGACTTCCGGTGGAGCCCCAACGTGACCCGGTAGGGAAGAACTTGCCCTCCCCTCTTTTGACTGATGGTTCTTGTTGCCTGTCCCCTCTGTTGTCATCTAACGGAACCTTTTTGGACTGCCGAGTGAGAAAAAAAAAGGTGGGGCTTTCATCATTTGGGAAAAAAAAATGTTTCAATCCAATGGAAAGTGTTATTTTTAGGTCATATGATCAAGCCTTCCATCATTAGGAAACCAAAAGTAAAATGAACCATTGAAAAGTTTTATAAACAAGTCACATGACCTGTTATGCGGCTTTGGGCTATAAAAAGCCTACAAAATCCGTTGGCCTGTGAGGCGGCGTCAGTAGCGGACCAATGTGCGAATAGGCCGAAGGCACCACAACGCGCCGAGATCCAGATGGCACCGAGGTGGTGTCCAGCAAGTTGCTGCACTGGTGTGGCCATCCTACAATGCTGCGCCGAAAGACAGCGTGGGGTGCCCGGGGGGGAGGCGGCGCGAACGGGCCTCTCCCGCCTCCCCAGGTGGAGGCACCTCATCTGCAGTGGGGCGCCCCTTACCGTTTCACTCGCCGTCCAGCTGAGTTGCTCCCACACTTGCTGCTACAGTAGGCCGAAGGCAGCACAACGCGCCGAGATCCGGATGGCACCGAGGTGGTGTCCAGCAAGTTGCCGCACTGGTGTGGCCATCCTACAATGCTGCGCCGAAAGACGGCGTGGGGTGCCCGGGGAAGGGGGGGGGGGGGCGCAATCAGGCCTCTCCCGCCTCCCCAGGTGGAGGCACCTCATCTGCAGTGGGGCGCCTCTTAGCGTTTCACTCGCCTTCCAGCTGAGTTCCTCCCACTCTGGCGGCACAGTGCCTCACCCGCCATCCAGCTGAGTTCCGCCCGCTCTTGCGGCACAGTGCCTCACCCGCCATCCAGCTGAGTTGCGCCCGCTCTTGCGGCTACAGCGTCTCGCCCACCATCCAGCTGAATTGCGCCCACTCTTGCGGTGCAGCGAGAGGCGGCTGCAACAGGACTCTCAAAATGGCGGCCGGCTCTTTGGATTTGGGCCTGGTCCACTAAAACGGCCCTGGGACACCTTGGAACTCGGACGCTTGCTTGGGGGGGGGCGCAATCGGGCCTCTCCTGCCTCCCCAGGTGGAGGCACCTCATCTGCAGTGGGGCGCCTCTTAGCGTTTCACTCGCCTTCCAGCTGAGTTCCGCCCACTCTTGCGGCACAGTGCCTCACCCGCCATCCAGCTGAGTTCCGCCCGCTCTTGCGGCACAGTGCCTCACCCGCCATCCAGCTGAGTTGCGCCCGCTCTTGCAGCTACAGCGTCTCGCCCACCATCCAGCTAAATTGCGCCCACTCTTGCGTTGCAGCGAGAGGCAGCTGCAACAGGACTCTCAAAATGGCGGCCGGCTCTTTGGATTTGGGCCTGGTCCACTAAAATTGCCCTGGGACACCTTGGAACTCGGACGCTTGCCTGCTAGGGCATGGGCCCCATTACCGAAAGTGTCCCCTCTTTTGACTGATTGTTCTTGTTGCCTATCTCTTCTGTTGTCATTTAACGGAACCTTTTTGGACTGCCGAAAGACCGCTGGTTGGTGGAGACATTTTGACTATATCCTGGACCTGCCCGGCCTCGCCCAAAATGGCGCCGGTATAAATGGGACTCGTAACTCCTTGTTGTGTACTGGTTGCCCAACCTTGATATCACGAGATACGTATGCAGTTTTGAAGCACATGGCGGGCGGGGACGAGTACTGATTGAACATTTGGACATCCCTATTGACATTAAGTTCTGATGTGTTATTGATTACTGTACTATTGAAAGTTCGAATTAACGTCACCCCTGGTACTTGCCCGCAAATGTATATCTAGATAATTTTATTGTAACTGGCCCTGTCGTACTTTAATTATAAAATGTACGTCCACCGATTCCGCAACTGTTAGACACCTTAGTTCTTGCAACCTAATGGGTCGCCTGTTACGTTCTTCTACAGTGTAAATGTCCCCTCATCATATACGATTCCAGACACCTTAGTTCTTGCAACCTAATGGGTCGCCTGTTACGTTCTTCTACAGTGTAAATGTCCCCTCATCATATACGATTCCAGCCCACGTGGATATAGGCCCGTATTTGTATACTGACATTTTCACAATAAAGGTTTTTAAAACAAAACATGGTAGTAGTACCTAGATTGGTAAAGTTTTGAATAATAGCCACTGTTTTCGAATCAGTGAAAGGCAAGTGAAATAAAGCAGCCCGATTACATGACGGTTAAAAGGTATAATACGCAGGAACGCAGTAAAGATAAATGGTCAAGGGCTGTTGTGTTTTCCACTCCTGCAACATAAAGTGATCGATAAGAATCCGATATTCATGCCTATCAGCGACTAAGACAGCAGGCCGAGCCTCTTTTGTTCAACGGCTCCCTCATGGGACGAAGAAACGCCCTTTTTCTCGAAAAAGGAATATTTTATTTGCAGGACAGTTGTAAATTTCCCGGGAAAATACATTAGCCTGGAACATTGTTAGTGATAAACTGTAAATTCATCTGGGTCCTTTGCTTTACAAGTCAGAGTGAGAAAAAAAAAGGTGGGGCTTTCATCATTTGGGAAAAAAAATGTTCGAAAGCAATGAAAAGTGTTATTTTTAGGTCATATGACCAAGCCTTCTATCATTAGAAAAACAAAAGTAAAATGAACCAATGAAAAGTTTTATTAACAAGTCACATGACCTGTTATGCTTACATTACGCGCTGCGCGCCGCGCCCTGGATCGTTTCCGGGAAGCTGCGCCTCGTGCACCGGAGCACTTCCGGGTGCGCTAACGCGGCGCGTCATATGACGCATTACGCGACAACGCAGGTCCAGAATATAGTCAAAATGTCTCCACCAACCAGCGGTCGGAACACAACCCCTTTCAGCAGTCCAAAAAGTTCTGTTAAATGACAACAGAAGGGACAGGCAACAAGAACCATCAGTCAAAGAGGAGAGGGCAAGTTCTTCTCTACCGGGTCACGTTGGGGCTCCACCGGAACTGATCGAATTGGTAGTCTACAGTGTTTCTAGATGTTTCAAACTGAAGCTGGCGTCAGCATGAGAGCACCACCATCTCGTGGCTACGTCGTGGCCATTCCGCGAGCAATCATGGCAATCGCTCCCCACCGGAAGTCTACGGGAGTCGGGGGTCCCGGTGACTGTTGTAGAATCTTCAAGGCTGAGGGGACTCTTTTGGGAACCCTGTTACTTTGCTGGTGTGTTGTATATATTTATAATATTTGCATAGTGTTTGTCGTTATTTTGGGTGGGGTGGGCGGCGGAGCCGAGCTGTCTTGCAGCCATCATGGTGTCGAGCTCAGTTCCTCTCACTAGTTTCGTATTTCTCATGAGGAGTTGTTCATAATGTTTCTATTTTAGCGAGGTCAAAAAGAGATCCCATTAGTGGCCTACTGATTTTGTTTGATTCCTTTTGTTTTTTTAACGATTTTTCACTATCTGCAAAGACTAAACAGAGTATTGCGACTCTGTGCTTGTTTGTAATAGAGAATGAACCAAAGAGAACCAATTCCATAACAATAAATGCTAGGATAACAATCAATCAAATGGAGAGAGAAAGCAGGCACGACGGATTACAACGGGGGCAAAGGCCTGTGTTACCTACCCTTCACTATCTGCAAAGAGAGAATACTCCTAAAAGAAAAGAGGAGGGGGGGGGGGCAGCGTTCAAAGCACATCAGCGGGCATAAACACGAAAATGTTTTTACCTACCACGTACTTGACATTTTACAGCTTTTGATATTTGCTATTAAAAAACCATTGAAATTCACTGAAAAAACGATAGGTTATAGACCATATATAGTTAGGAATTAGCATTTACAAAACCTTGAAAATTCACTGAAAAAACCATGGGTTATAGACCATATATAGTTAGGAATTAGCATTTACAAAACCATTGAAATTTCATATATAGTTAGTTGCACTAACTATATATCGCGCACCCGCAATCCACTGCTGATGATGTCACATATTACATCATTCATGACATGATCAGTAACATCACTGACGACATCACTGATGACATCACTGATGACATCTCAAATGACATCACTGATGACATCACTGATGACAACATCTAGTGACTGTGTGTTTCTGTAAAGTCAAAATATGTCTTACATATTGAAGAATGAGTGGATGTATAAGTGTCTGGATGAAGGATTTAGTAGGTTGATGACTGACTGTATGAGTGAGTGATTAAATGTGTCTCACTGAGTGCATGGGTTAGTGACTAAACTGTCTTAATGTGTGCATCATTATGTCTGTTGTTCTGTAAACTGCTGCATGTGTTGATCAGTAGCTTTATGATTAAGTATATGGGTTATTGATTGGTTGCCCAAGTATTTGTATGGGAGACTGAGTGTGTGTGTGGGTGGCTGGGAGGTGTATGACTCAGTGCATAGATGTGTGAGCAGTTGATTCACTAGATGTATGGGTTCAAAAGTGCATGTGGAAACAGCTATATGGGCGGTTGACTGTGTGCATGAGTGTATTGGTGAGTGAATGGATATCTCAGTGCTACATGTCAAAGTAAGTACATATGTAAAACACAGTACATGTGAGAGTTGACATATATAAATAACAGTGCATAAGAGCCAGTGAATTTGTGAGTGGCTGTATGGATCATTGTGAACTTGTATCAGGGATTGTATAGGAGAGTAAATATGTGTTAGTATATGTTTGAATAAGTAAGGTGTGTATAACTGTATAGTTGAGGAAATGGAAGTGTGATTGATCCTTTGCATGACTGACTACGTGTGTGAGTAACTCCATGGATGAGTGACAGTCTGTGAGTGTCTATTTACTCTGAGTGTATCTAAGATTATATTAGAGTCTGAAGAGGTTCACCGTATTATCACATTAATGATATCATCAGTGATGTGATCAGTAATGTCAAATGAGATGTCATCAGTGATGTCATCAGTGATGTCATTTGAGATGTCATCAGTGATGTCACTGATCATGTCATGAATGATGTAATATGTGACATGATCAGCAGTGGATTGCGGGTGCGCGATATATAGTTAGTGCAACTAACTATATATGAAATTTCAATGGTTTTGTGTGAGTAAAATAAGGTTTTGTAAATGCTAATTCCTAACTATATATGGTCTATAACCCATGGTTTTTTCAGTGAATTTTCAAGGTTTTGTAAATGCTAATTCCTAACTATATATGGTCTATAACCTATGGTTTTTTCAGTGAATTTCAATGGTTTTTTAATAGCAAATATCAAACGCTTTAAAATGTCAAGTACGTGGTAGGTAAAAACATTTTCGTGTTTATGCACGCTGATGTGCTTTGAACGCTGCTCCCCCTCTTTTCTTTTAGGAGTATTCTCTCTTTGCAGATAGTTAAGGGTAGGTAACGCAGGCCTTTGCCCCCGTTGTAATCCGTCGTGCCTGCTTCCCTCTCCATTTGATTGATTGTTATCCTAGCATTTATTGTTTTGGAATTGGTTCTCTTTGGTTCATTCTCTATTTACAAACAAACACAGAGTCGCAATACTCTGTTTAGTCTTTGCAGATAGTGAAAAATTGTTAAAAAAACAAAAGGAATCAAGCAAAATCAGTAGGCCACTAATGGGATCTCTTTTTGACCTCGCTCAAATAGAAACATTATGAACAACCCCTCATGAGAAATACGAAACTAGTGAGAGGAACTGAGCTCGATACCATGATCGCTGCAAGACAGCTCGGCTCCGCCGCCCACCCCACCCAAAATAACGACAAACCCTATGCAAATATTATAAATATATACAACACACCAGCAAAGTAACAGGGTAAAATGTTTTATTAAATAACTATTTACATGGCAGCCTGCTGCAACATCGATCCAAACAAGCCTTTGTATTTGGGGCTCAAAATCAACAAGTAACAGGGTAAAACATTTTATTAAATAACTATTACGATGGCTTCAGATTTTCAACATACGGTGTGGTGACGGGGACTGGGAGGGGGCGCTTGGCTCCTGCCCCCTCCCCAAGTCTTGTTGCCCTGGTGTGGCCTAAGATCGCCCCCGACATAGGCGGCCGGCTCCGGGGGTCAAGCTGAACTTTTTGCCTTTTGGTGACTTTTCCATTCTGGACCTTGTCCCACAATCCGTTCGACCTGAAGACACGTCCTGCGGTGCCCTAGTCCGACCATCACATATTCCTGCACCAGGAAACGGTGTGGGGTGCACTAGAAGGGAGAGGCGGCGCGAACGAGCCTCCCCCACCTCCCGAGGTGGAGGTTTCTCAGCTACACCCCAGCGCTTCACGCAACCAGCTGACTTGTGCCCGCACTTGCGGAACAGTGCCTCCCTCGGCCAGCTGAATTGCGCCTGCTCCACACCTTGTCCCACAATCCGTTTGACCTGAAGACACGTCCTGCGGTACCGTGATCCGACCATCACATATACCTGCGCCAGGAGACGGCGTGGGGTGCACTAGAAGGGAGAGGCGGCGCGAACGAGCCTCCCCCACCTCCCCAGGGGGAGGTTTCTCAGCTACACCCCAGCGCTTCACTCGACCAGCTGACTTGCGCCCGCTCTTGCGACACAGTGCCTCGCTCGGCCAGCTAAATTGCGCCTGCTCTTGCTATTACAGCGTCTCACCCGCCATCCAACGGAATTGCACCCAATCTTGCGGTACAGTGACAGGCGGCTGCCACGGAGCTCACGAAATGGCGGTCGGCTCCGCAGACTTGGGCCTGGCCTGCAAGGATGGCTCTGGGCAACGCTGGAACTCGGACGCTTGACTGCTAGGGCATGGACCCCATTCCCAAAAGCGTCCCCTCAGCCTTGAAGATTCTACAAAAGTCACCGGGGCCCCCGACTCCCGCAGACTTCCGGTGGGGAGCGACTGCCATGATTGCTCGCGGAATGGCCACGACGTAGCCACGGCGTGCTCTCATGCTGAAGCCAGCTTCAGTCTGAAACATCCAGAAACACTGTAGACTACCAATTCGATCAGTTCCGGTGGAGCCCCAACGTGACCCGGTAGAGAAGAACTTGCCCTCCCCTCTTTGACTGATGGTTCTTGTTGCCTGTCCCTTCTGTTGTCATTTAACAGAACTTTTTGGACTGCTGAAAGGGGTTGTGTTCCGACCGCTGGTTGGTGGAGACATTTTGACTATATTCTGGACCTACGTTGTCGCGTAATGCGTCATATGACGCGCCGCGTTAGCGCACCCGGAAGTGCTCCGGTGCGCGAGGCGCAAAGCGCAGCTTCCCAGAAGCGATCCGGGGCGCGGCGCGGAGCACGTAACGTAAGCATAACAGGTCATGTGACTTGTTAATAAAACTTTTCATTGGTTCATTTCACTTTTGGGTTCCTAATTATGTAAGGCTAGGTCATGTGACCTAAAAATAACACTTTTCATTGGTTTAGAACTATTTTTTGTCCCAAATGATGAAAACCCCTCCTTATTTCCTCACTCTGACTTTCGTCTTTGTGAGAGGAAGACCTTTTTTTATCACTTAGCAATAGCAAGTGTTGTAGCTTCAACTGGAGCATCCCCACCACCACCACCTCCTCCTAAGAAGAGAGGACCACCTCCTCAGATCATCCTACAACAAGAGGAGGAAGAAGAGGAAGAGGAGCAAGGGACAGGGAGGTTTTTACCTGAACAGCCAAGGAGGTCCCATGGCAAAGAAAGTGACTGGGAGGGGGCGCTTGGCTCCTGCCCCCTCCCCAAGTCTCGCTCGGCCAGCTGAGTTGCGCCCACTCTTGCGGCCTACAACATGGAGAGGCCGGGGCGTTGACTAGGCGGAGCCTCCGGCCACAACCACAGCGCCAACGATTGCTGCTGACGGAGGGGAGCCTTGCCGGTGGGAGCCACTGATCTGAAGAACCGCTGCCTGCGGTGCCTCCCTGCGGAGCTTGACGGAGGCCCCCGAGAGGTGGTGTGGTGGCGCGGACTGGGAGGGGGCGCTTGGCTCCTGCCCCCTCCCCAAGTCTTGTTGCCCTAGTGTGGCCTGAGATCGCCCCCGACATAGGCGGCCGGCTCCCGGGGTCCCGCAGAACTTTTTGCCTTTTGGTGACTCTTCCATTCTGTACCTTGTCCCACAATCCGTTTGACCTGAAGACACGTCCTGCGGCCTGGTCCCTGAATGTGTGCAAGGGGACGGTATTGATTGAATCAAGATGGCGGCTTCACACAAAACTGGCTCAAGTGTTGCTGCTGATGCTATGCAGACAAAAACTGGTTTTCAGTTTGTACATTCTTCAGAATTTTTCCATCCAAGGCTGGTTGAGAGTTTGTAGAACGATGGCTTCAGATTTTCAACATACGGTGTGGTGACGCGGACTGGGAGGGGGCGCTTGGCTCCTGCCCCATCCCCAAGTCTTGTTGCCCTGGTGTGGCCTAAGATCGCCCCCGACATAGGCGGCCGGCTCCCGGGGTCCGGCGGAACTTTTTTCCTCTTCCTTTCTGCATTTTGTCCCACAATCCGTTTGACCTGAAGACACGACCAGGTCCCTGAATGTGTGCAGGGGGACACTAATGATTGAATCAAGATGGCGGCTTCACACAAAGCTGACTCAAGTGTTGCTGCTGATGCTATGCAGACAAAAACTGGTTTTCAGTTTGTACATTCTTCAGGATTTTTCCATCCAAGGCTGGTTGAGAGTTTGTAGAACAATGGCTTCAGATTTTCAACATACTACTCTTCAACATTCTTCATAAATGTAACAATGTGAGACTCACTAGGAGAACGTCCGTTTATCTTTCCTTTCAAAATGCTACCAACAATATTTTCTGAATGGAAGACACCATCTTGTAGCATAAAGAGCTGCGTCAAGGGTGGTGTTGCCCAGAATGTCTTGTTTTCTAGTGCTCGTAATGACAAAGCCAGAACTGCCGAAAGGGATTCTGGTCCTGCCGCTACTTATTTGAGACATTGAACTATACTCTGGACCTGCCTGGCCTCGACCAAAATGGCGCCAGTATGGGAGCTACTTGCAACTCCTTATGACGTTCTAGTTACTTAGCCTTGACGTTATGGGGGATGTATGCGGTCTTTGTGCACATGGCGGGCGGGGAAGGGTACTGACTGGGAATACGGACAACCCTATTTATGTCGATTTTTCATTATTGATTATTGTATTAATAAAGCTTCGAAATAATGTTACCCATGATACTCGCCCATGGTGTGCGTATGGACGATTTTATTGTAACTGATCCTGTTATACTTTCAATTAAAAAATCAACCTTCACTGATCCTGCAACCATTTGTCACGTTTAGTTTTTTCAATTAAATGGCTCGCTTGTTACATACTCCTATACCCCTGGCTTTTGAAAGACACTATCTTGTAGAATAAAGGGCTGCGTCAAGGGTGGTATTGGGCAGAATGTCTTGTTTTCTAGTGCTCGTAATGACAAAGCCAGAACTGCCGAAAGGGATTCTGGTCCTGCCGCTACTTATTGGAAACATTGAACTATACTCTGGACCTGCCTGGCCTCGACCAAAATGGCAGCAGTATGGGAGCGACTTGCAACTACCTTATGACGTTCTATTTACTTAGCCTTGATGTCATGGGGGATGTATGCGGTCTTTGTGCACATGGCGGGCGGGGAAGGGTACTGACTGGGAATACGGACAACCCTATTGATGTCGATTTTTCATTATTATTTATTGTATGAATAAAGCTTCGAAGTAATGTTACCCATGATACTCGCCCATGGTGTGCGTATGGACGATTTTATTGTAACTGATCCTGTTATACTTTCAATTAAAAAATCAACCTTCACTGATCCTGCAACCGTTTGTCACGTTTAGTTTTTTCAATTAAATGGCTCGCTTGTTACATACTCCTATGCCCCTGGCTTTTGACCCTTTCCTACGCGCAGTCTGTACTACCGCCCTCGGGCGATCTATGTAATGAACAGACTACCATTGCCGAAACACAAGGGAATGCATCTCAGATGTACCGAAAGGCATCCCTTCAGGCTCGGTCCCACACACCCTTACAGTGAGAATCCCCTCCCTAATCACAATACAGGATCGTTATCAGATAGTAGGAACGCGTTTGGTGTGACGGATCTCATGGAGTGGGGGCCTTGATCTACTGTAACTCCTTTGAAGAGGGGTGATTCTTTACAGTTGGGACCATAAACTACATCCGCAGGGCTAGGTGATAGCCTGGGATCGGCCTGGACAATCGGACACAGAGGAAGAGGAGTGTCAGAGGGTGCGGTAGTGAATAGGGTGAAAGGGCGGGCACGGGGTGTGATTCTCAGGGAAGAGCAGCGCAGACGGGGGGAGGTTTATGGCCCATGCATGAGAGAGAGAGCGTGGATGACCAGTGCGTGGGGGAGATGCTTGCGAGGGTGGGGAGCCGTGCTGAGGATCGGCGGCGTGCAGAGAGTGGGTCTGGTCAAGGCATCTAAAATGGCTGCCGTGCACGACAAAAGTGTGGCATTGAAAAAAAGGCAAGATGGCGCAGACAATGTTTATCAATACGGATTAATTTATAACAATTATTTTTAACAATATATTTACTCGCAGTGACAAAATGGCGGTCAACACTTCCTGATTTCCTTGGAATCGAACGTTAACAGACGTCACGCAGCAAAAAAAAAAAATCCGCTCACGCACAGCCGCTGGAAGACATGTATCAACATATATGAGCATCCTCAGCCACCCTCAGAAAACAAGGGGGTCAGGATACGTCTCCCGTACCCCCTTAAACCCATTTCCCACATTGTTTTTCCTCCATCTTGTAATTTAATTAAAACGAAACACAAAATGGCGAATTCCCGTTTCGCTACCGGTTCGCGAACCGGGAAGCGCTTCTACCGCGAAAAATCTAATTTTTTTAATTTGCCCCAGGGGACCCTTTAATAACCCCAACATCATTCCTAGGGGGTCAAGAGGGGTCTACCTTGCCCCCTTTCATTAAATTCCCCCTTCCTTTTTCTCCTCCTCTTGTCTCTCGATCCTACCGAGAGACAAGATGGCGGCAGTTCCGGACTGTTTAGAATGTTGACAGACACCGGAGAGCCAATCAGCTTCGCTTCGCAAAGTTCCGTTACGCGAAAAAGTACGCGAACCGGAGCGCTACCCGGGACGCTGTCACAGATATATCTGCTTTTTAAAACGTTAATTTCTCAAAATCCACTGGAGCACATATATTGAGACCTAGCAAAGGCACATCGGGCTAACAGTCCCTACAATTTTGCCAAGTTTCGTGCAAATCCATTCAGCCGTTCGAGCTAAAAGTGAGGCCAACCGCCCTAAGGAAAAATGAATGGGAAAAACGCGTTTTGGGACCCCCTTTTTTTCTCGGCCCCCCTTGATGAAACCCCTCCAACTTTTCAGGGACTGCTCAGAAACAAAATGTGCCATTTTCCTAAAAATTTCAGCCGATTCCGTCCACAAACGCCAAAGTTATCAGACATAGAATTTTCAAAATTCCCATAGAGAAAAAATCCTAACTATATATACCTACTGGCGACCGCCAGTAGGTAATATATATATATATATATATATTCACAGAAAAAACCATAGGTTATACTCCATATATAGTTAGGAATTTGCATTTACAAAACCTTGAAAATTCAATGAAAAAACCATTGGTTTTAGGCCATATATAGTTAGGGATTTGCATTTAGAAAACCTTATTTTACTCGCATAAAACCATTGAAATTCCATATATAGTTATAAGCGCTAACTATATATCGCGCACCCGCAATCCACTGCTGATGATGTCACATATTACATCATTCATGACATGGTTAGTGACATCACTGATGACATCACTGATGACATCTCAAATGACATCACTGATGACATCACTGAAAACATCTCATTTGACATGACTGATAACATCACTGATGATATCATTCATGTGATAATACCATGAACCTCTTCAGACTCTAATATAACCTTAGATACAATCAGTGTAAACAGACAGTCACAGACTGTCACTCATCCATGGAGTTACTCACACACCTAGTCAGTTATGCCAAAAATCAATCACACTTCCATTTTCTCAACTATACAGTTATACACACCTTACTTATTCAAACATATACTAACACATATTTACTTTACTCTCTTATACAATCTCTGATACATGTTCACAATGATCCATACAGCCACTCACACATTCACTGGCTCTTATGCACAGTTATTTATAGATGTCAACTCTCACATGTACTGTGTTTTACATATGTACTTAATTTGACATGTAGCACTGAGATATCCATTCACTCACTAATACACTCATGCACAGTCAACCGCCCATACAGCTGTTTGCACATGCACTTTTGAATCTATACATATAGTGAATCAACTACTCACACATCTATGTACAGAGTCACACACCTTCCAGCCACCCATACACACACACTCAGTTTCCCATACAAATACTTGGACAACCAATCAATAACCCATACAGTTACTCATATAGCTACTGATCAACATATGCAGCACTTTGTAGAACAACAGATATAATGATGCACAAATTAAAACAGTTTAGTCACTAACCCATGCACTCAGTGAGACACATTTAATCACTCACTCAATCAGTCAGTCAGTCATGCACCTAGTAAATCCTTCATCCAGACACTTATATATCCACTCATTCTTCAATATGTAAAACATATTTTAACTTTACAGAAACATACAGTCACTGGATGTTGTAATCAGTGATGTCATCAGTGATGTCATTTGAGATGTTATCAGTGATGTCATCAGTGATGTCACTAACCATGTCATGAATGATGTAATATGTGACATCATCAGCAGTGGATTGCGGGTGCGCGATATATAGTTAGCGCTTATAACTATATATGGAATTTCAATGGTTTTATGCGAGTAAAATAAGGTTTTCTAAATGCAAATCCCTAACTATATATGGCCTAAAACCAATGGTTTTTTCATTGAATTTTCAAGGTTTTGTAAATGCAAATTCCTAACTATATATGGAGTATAACCTATGGTTTTTTCTGTGAATTTCAATGTTTTTTTAATAGCAAACATCAAAAGCTGTCAAATGTCAAGTACGTGATAGGTAAAAACGTTTTCGTGTTTATGCACGCTGATGTGCTTTGAACGCTGCCCCCCCCCCACTCCCCTCTTTTCTTTTAGTAGTACTCTCTCTTTGCAGATAGTGAACGGTAGTTAACGCAGACCTTTACCCCTGTTGTAATCCGTCGTACCTGCTTGTCTCTCCATTTGATTGATTATTATGCAAGCATTTACTGTTTTACAATTGGTTCTCTTTGGATCATTCTCTATTTACAAACAAGCACAAAGTCGCAATACTCTGTTTAGTCTTTGCAAATAGTGAAAAATCGTGTAAAAAAATAAAAGTAATCGAGCAAAATCAGTAGACCACTAATTCGATCTCTTTTTAACCTCGGTAAAATACAAACATTAGGAATAACCCTTCATGAGAAATACGAAAATAGTGAAATGAATTGAGCTCCACACCATGAGGGCTGCAAAACAGCTCGACTCCGCCACCCACACCGCCCAAAATAACGGCAAACCCTATGGTTGGTGGAGACATTTTGACTATATTCTGCACCTGCATTGTCGCGTAATGCGTCATATGACGCGACGCGTTAGCGCACCCGGATGTGCTCCGGTGCGCAAGGCGCAGCTTCCCGGAAACAATCCAGAGCGCGCCGCGCAGCGCGTAACGTAAGCATAACAGGTCATGTGACTTGTTAATAAAACTTTTCATTGGTTCATTTTACTTTTCTTTTCCTAATTATGTAAGACTAGGTCATGTGACCTAAAATTAACACTTTTCATTGGATTAAAACATTTTTTTTCCCCAAACGATGAAAGCCCCACCTTGTTTCTGGATGTTTCAGACTGAAGCTGGCGTCACCATGAGAGCACCACCATCTCGTAGCTCCGTCGTGGCCATTCCGCAAGCAATCATGGCAGCCGCTCCCCACCGGAAGCCTGCGGGAGTCGGAGGCCCCCAAGACTTTTGTACAATCTTCAAGGCTGAGGGGACGCTTTCGAGAATGGAACCCAAGCCCTGGCAGACAAGCGTCCGAGTTCCAAGGTGTCCCAGGGCCATTTTACTGGACCAGGCCCAAATCCGAAGAGCCGGCCGCCATTTTAAGAGTCCTGTGGAAGCCGCCTACCGCTGCACCGCAAGAGTGGGAGCAACTCAACTACATGGTGAGCGAGACGCTGTAGCCGTAAGAGCGGGCGGTAAACAGCTGAATGGCGGATGAGGCACAGTGTAGCAAAAGCGGGCGGAATGGCGACTGAAACGATAAAGGGGCGCCCCACTACAGCAGACAAGCCTCCGCCATGTGCTTCAAAACTGCATATGTATCTCGTGATATCAAGGTTGGGCAACCAGTACCGAACAAGCAGTTACGAGTCCCATTTACACCGGCGCCATTTTGGGCGCGGCCGGGCAGGTCCAGGATCTACTGAAGCATAACAAATGAGGCTGACGTCTCTGAAGCAGTTCACGAACAGCAGGACATAGCAAATAAACATGAACTCTCTAAAGCTGTTAACTCACTGCAGAACAAAACAAGTGAACCTGAAACCTCTGGAATAATTGTCGCTCAAAAGAACAACACACAAAACTCTGTAGAGCCTGAAGAAAAAAAAACAGAAGGGCACTGTAGTTTCAGACACACTTAACACTAATGACGAAACAAAGATATCGTCTGTTTATAAAGCAGTTATCATCTTGACAGAATTGACAAAGAAGTGTACAGACACCAATGCATCAGCATTCTCGGAGATAACATCTTAAGGAACAAAGAAAGACCTGTTCACTCTTGACACCCCAGGTGCTGTGTATATTGCACTATACTGCTGCATCGACAAAACGGGCAACCCTATTGATGTGGATTTTTCAATATTGATTATTGTAAAGAAATGGCGACTCCCCCCTTTAGCAGATTAGCTAAATGTTTCCGTAATTTAGGCATAAAAGTTATATTATTGTTGTTGTTGTTGTTATCGTTATAGTTCTGGTTAATTTCAAAAAATGGTTAAATATATTTACAGTTTTTGTTGCGTTCGTTATATTTAAATATTAATAAAGTTTTAAAATGTAACTGTCTTGGAGTACTATATTTTTTTAAAAAATCGGGTGAATGGGGCCTTGAATCGGGTTATTGTCATGTGTGGGCTTTGCAAGTGTACTGCTACAAGATCGGACATTTCAAACTCAAATGCACGTTCTTTTTCTTACCTTTCCGAAGCATGGAGCGCAATAGCAGGCAGAGAAAGGGTGATGCACGAGTTGAACACTGCCTGGCCTGCAAATTGCTGCCAGTGCCCCCCCCCCCGCCCCGAGTACTTCACAAATCTTTAAAAGACCATGCGCTTGTTCAATGGGAAGTGGATAACATGGCTAAGAGCATTTGCTGACTAATGCATGAATATCGCTGACTTTTCAGCGATATTCATGCATTGCGGCCATTTTTTATCGTATTTGCGATAAACCTTGCTAATAGCAAGGTTTATGTGCGATAAAATTCGCCGAAGTGCGGCGATAATTATTGTCTCTAAACAAGTTAGAGACAAAAATTACCGCTACTTGTTGGAAATATGCCCCCGGGTTTTTCCTTGCAGGAATCGGGAAACGAAAGACTAGCACTGAAATCAGTAGTCTCACACCTGAATCGGGAGGGTTGGCATGTCTGGATACTCTACAGCTGGAGCCATACACTACATCCGCAGGGCTAGGTGATAGCCTAGGTCCGGCCTGGACAATCGGACACAGAGGAAGAGGAGTGTCAGATGGTGCGGTAGTGAATAGGGTGAAAGGGAGGTGTCGGGCGGGCACAGGGTGTGATTCTCAGAGAAGAGCAGCGCAGATGGGGGAAGTATATGGCCCATGCATGAGAGAGAGAGCGGGGGTGACCATTGCGTGGGGGAGATGCGTGCGAGGGTGGGGAGCCATGCTGAGAATCAACGGCGTGCAGAGAGTGGCCCTGGTCAAGGCATCTAAAATGGCTGCCGTGCACGACAAAATTGTGGCATTGGACAAAAACGCAAGATGGCGCAGACAATGTTTATCAATAAGGATTCATTTATAACAAAATATTTACTCGCAGTGACAAAATGGTGTTCAACACTTCCTGATTTCCATCGAATCGAACGTTAACAAACGTCACGCAGCAAAAAAAAAAAAAAAAAAAAAAAACCTCACGCACAGAGCGGTTTTTAGCCATGTTATCCAATGGAAGGTGGATAACATGGCTAAGAGCATTTGCTGGATAATGCATGAATATCGCTGAATTTTCAGCGATATTCATGCATTGTGGCCGATGTGCGACGATAATTTTTGTCTCTAAACAATTAAAACGAAGCACAAAATGGCGAATTCCCGTTTCGCTACCAGTTTGCGGCCCAGTTCGCGGCCCGTGAAGCGCTTCTACCGTGAAAAATATATATTTTTTTATTTTCCCCACGGGACCCTTTAATAACCCCAACAACATTCCTAGGGGGTCAAGAGGGGTATACCTTGCCCCCTTTCAATAAATTCCCCCTTCGTTTTTCACCTCTTCTTCTCTCTCGATCCTACCGAGAGACAAGATGGCGGCCGCTCCGGACTGTCACGCAGCAAAAAAAAAAAAAAGCTCACGCACAGCCGCTGGAAGAGATGTATCAACATATATCAGCCTCCTCAGCCACCCTCAGGAAACATAGGGGATTAGGATACGTCTCCCGCACCCACTTATAACTAGTAATTTAATTAACGAAGCACAAAATGGCGAATTCCCGTTTCGCTACCAGTTCGCGGCCGCGCTTCTACCGTGAAAAATCATTTTTTTTTTATTTTCCCCACGGGACCCTTTAATAACCCCAACAACATTCCTAGGGGGTCAAGAGGGGGATACCTTGCCCCCTTTCATTAAATTCCCCTTTCGTTTTCCACCTCTTCTTCTCTCTCGATCCTACCGAGAGACAAGATGGCGTCCGCTCCGGACTGTTTAGAATGTTGACAGACACCGGAGAGCCAATCAGCTTTCTGCGCGCAAAGTTCCGATAAGCGAAAAGTAAGCGGACCGGATCGCTGCCCAGAGCGCTGTTACAGATATATATCTTGGTTTGAACGTTAATTTCTCAAAAACTACTGGAGCACATATATTGAGACCTAGCAAAGGCACATCGGGCTAACAGTCCCTACAATTTTGCCAAGTTTCGTGCAAATCCATTCAGCCGTTCGAGCTAAAAGTGAGTCCAACCGCCCTATGGAAATTAACATGGGAAAAACGCGTTTTGGGACCCCCCTTTTTTCTCAGCCCCCCCTTGACGAAACCCCACCAAATTTGCAGGGGCTGCTCAGAAACAAAATGTGCCATTTTCCTGAAAATTTCAGCCGATTCCGTCCACAAACGCAAAAGTTATTAGACATAGAATTTTCAGAAATCCCATAGGGAATTAATCCTAACTATATATACCTACTGGCTATTGCCAGTAGGTAATATATATATATATATATATATATATATATATATATATATATATATATATATATATATATATATATATATATATATATATATTACCTACTGGCGGTCGCCAGTAGGTATATATAGTTAGGATTTTTTCTCTATGGGATTTTTGAAAATTCTATGTCTAATAACTTTGGCGTTTGTGGACGGAATTGGCTGAAATTTTCAGGAAAATGGAACATTTTGTTTCTGAGCAGCCCCTGACAATTTGGGGGGGTTTCATCTAGGGGGGGCTGAGAAAAAAGGGGGGTCCCAAAACGCGTTTTTCCCATGTTAATTTCCATAGGGCGGTTGGCCTCACTTTTAGCTCGAACGGCTGAATGGATTTGCACGAAACTTGGCAAAATTGTAGGGACTGTTAGCCCGATGTGCCTTTGCTCGGTCTCAATATATGTGCTCCAGTGGATTTTGAGTAATTTAGGTTCAAAAAAAGATATATATCTGGGCGGAGCCTAACCACACATCTGATCTGATTGGCTGTCAGCACTTCATCCAAGAAGTGTTGGCAGCCATCTTGGGACCAATATACATGATAGCACCTCATTAAAAAGCATTGTAGTTAATAGAGGGTTTTAGGACTTTAGTTACATTATAAATCATTTGTTGATGGTACCATACTCGTTTTAGGAATTGTGGTGGGTTCTAAGGTGATTTTACCATGTGAAAAAACCTTCTGCTGTGATATCATGAATATTGTTTGAAAGAAAACTAATATCTCATGATTTTCCCACAGTGGTTTGGAAGGGGATCTATAAGCTAAACTGAAAGCATATTTTCTGTAAATTCACATTATCTTTCTCAGTCATGTGATAATGAAGTCTGACATTCTCAGTAAAACATGTACATCCAACAAGGACAGAGACTGTCAGTTGATTCCTTTGTGTTCTACTGCAGCCTCCTAGAGTGTTCTAAAGAACAACTAGAGCGCTAACAGTCCTACTTATTACAAAGGTATGGCACACCTGAAGCCATCTTGATTGAAATAAAGTGGTAACTCTTAAAACATTTAATTTAAAAAGAAACAACATGAGGGGGTATATTTTGCCATAGAAAGTATGATTAGTGCTGCAGAATGAAAAATTAGGGCACATTTTGAGTGACTTCTCAAATCCTTTTCTATTTCATTAAAACATTCTGACATGCAGTCTACCAAAATGGCCACCAGAGACAAAAGAGCCCAAATGTAGCCCAAATATCACCCAGATGTAGCCCAAGTATAGCCCAATGACAGAATGTCCCAGAGTGTTCTAAAGAACAACTAGAGCGCTAACAGTCCTACTTATTACAAAGGTATGGCACACCTGAAGCCATCTTGATTGGAATAAAGTGGTAACTCTTAAAACATTTAATTTAAAAAGAAACAACATGAGGGGGTATATTTTGGCATAGAAAGTATGATTAGTGCTGCAGAATGAAAAATTAGGGCACATTTTGAGTGACTTCTCAAATCCTTTTCTATTTCATTAAAACATTCTGACATGCAGTCTCCCAAAAGGGCCACCAGAGACAAAAGAGCCCAAATGTAGCCCAAATATCACCCAGATGTAGCCCAAGTATAGCCCAATGACAGAATGTCCCAGAGTGTTCTAAAGAACAACTAGAGCGCTAATAGTCCTACTTATTACAAAGGTATAGCACACCTGGAGCCATCGTGATGGGAATAAAGTGGTAACTCTTAAAACATTTAATTTAAAAAGTAACAAAATGAGGGGGTATATTATGCAATAGAAGGTATTATTAGTGCTGTAGAAAGAAAAATTAGGGCACATTTTGAGTGACTTTTCAAATCCTCTTCTATTTCATTAAAAAATTCTGACATGCAGTCTCCCAAAATGGCCACCAGAGACAAAAGAGCCCAAATGTAGCCCAAATATCACCCAGATGTAGCCCAAGTATAGCCCAATGACAGAATGTCCCAGAGTGTTCTAAAGAACAACTAGAGCGCTAACAGTTCTACTTATTACAAAGGTATGGCACACCTGAAGCCATCTTGATTGGAATAAAGTGGTAACTCTTAAAACATTTAATTTAAAAAGGAACAAAATGAGGGGGTATATTTTGCCATATGAATTATGATTAGTGCTGCAGAAAGAAAAAATAGGGCACATTTTGAGTGACTTCTCAAACCCTCTTCAATTTCATTAAAAAATTCTGACATACAGTCTCCCAAGATGGCCACCAGAGACAAAAGAGCCTAAATGTAGCCCAAATATCACCCAGATGTACCCCAAGTATAGCCCAATGACAGAATGTCCCAGAGTGTTCTAAAGAACAACTAGAGCGCTAACAGTCTTACTTATGACAAAAGTATGGCACACCAGAAGCCATCTTGATTGGAATGAAGTGGTAAGTCTGAAAACACTCAATTTAAAAAGGAACAACATGAGGGGGTTAATTTTGCCATAGAAAGTATGATTAGTGCTTCAGAAAGAAAAATTAGGGATCATTTTGAGTGACTTCTCAAATCCTCTTCTATTTCATTAAAAAAATTCTGACATGCAGACTGAAACATGCACTTTGAATACCAGCAGCAGACATCCCTGGTGAGCAGTAGCTTTACTACAGTGATCTAATGTGCAACTAGAGTGCTAACATTCAGAATTTATGGCAAATGTGTGACACATCTGAATGCCTTCTTGATGGAACCAAAGTAAACAAGCATTGAAAATGCAATAGATCTCGCCCTCGTTTAAGTTAAAGCCATTCTTTTTGTAATGAGGTGGCTTTTTAGCTTTGCTTTTATTAGTGTTTTTTCAACTTTCATGTAAATAACATGCATCTGTATGCATATAAGCATATGTATGCATGCATTTATGTTTGTATTTATATAGATATACAGATGATATATGTTTATATATGTATGTATATATATATATTCACTGAAAAAAACATAGGTTATAGACCATATATAGTTAGGAATTAGCATTTACAAAACCTTGAAAATTCACTGAAAAAACCATAGGTTATAGACCATATATAGTTAGGAATTAGCATTTACAAAACCTTGAAAATTCACTGAAAAAACCATAGGTTATAGACCATATATAGTTAGGAATTCGCATTTACAAAACCTTATTTTACTCACACAAAACCATTGAAATTCCATATATAGTTAGTTGCACTAACTATATATCGCGCACCCGCAATCCACTGCTGATGATGTCACATATTACATCATTCATGACATGGTCAGTGACATCACTGATGACATCACTGATGACATCTCAAATGACATCACTGATGACATCACTGATGACAACATCCAGTGACTGTATGTTTCTGTAAAGTTAAAATATGTCTTACATATTGAAGAATGAGTGGATGTATAAGTGTCTGGATGAAGGATTTAGTAGGTGCATGACTGACTGTATGAGTGAGTGATTAAATGTGTCTCACTGAGTGCATGGGTTAGTGACTAAACTGTCTTAATTTGTGCATCATTATGTCTGTTGTTCTGTAAACTGTTGCATGTGTTGATAAGTAGCTATATGAGTAACTATATGGGTTATTGATTGGTTGCCCAAGTATTTGTATGGGAGACTGAGTGTGTGTGTGGGTGGCTGGGAGGTGTATGACTCTGTGCATAGATGTGTGAGCAGTTGATTCACTAGATGTATGGTTTCAAAAGTGCATGTGGAAACAGCTGTATGGGCGGTTGACTGTGTGCATGAGTGTATTGGTGAGTGAATGGATATCTCAGTGCTACATGTCAAAGTAAGTACATATGTAAAACACAGTACATGTGAGAGTTGACATATATAAATAACTGTGCATAAGAGCCAGTGAATGTGTGAGTGGCTGTATGGATCATTGTGAACTTGTATCAGGGATTGTATAAGAGAGTAAATATGTGTTAGTATATGTTTGAATAAGTAAAGTTTGTATAACTGTATAGTTGAGGAAATGGAGGTGTGATTGATTCTTTGCATGACTGACTAGGTGTGTGAGTAACTCCATGGATGAGTGACAGTCTGTGAGTGTCTATTTACACTGATTGTATCTAAGGTTATATTAGAGTCTGAAGAGGTTCATAGTATTATCACATGAATGATATCATCAGTGATGTGATCAGTAATGTCAAATGAGATGTCATCAGTGATGTCATTTGAGATGTCATCAGTGATGTCATTTGAGATGTCATCAGTGATGTCATCAGTGATGTCACTGACCATGTCATGAATGATGTAATATGTGACATCATCAGCAGTGGATTGCGGGTGCGCGATATATAGTTAGTGCAACTAACTATATATGGAATTTCAATGGTTTTGTGTGAGTAAAATAAGGTTTTGTAAATGCGAATTCCTAACTATATATGGTCTATAACCTATGGTTTTTTCAGTGAATATATATATATATATATATATATATATATATATATATATATATATATATATATATATATATATATATATATATATATATATATATATATATATTCACTGAAAAAACCATAGGTTATAGACCATATATAGTTAGGAATTAGCATTTACAAAACCTTAATTTACTCGCACAAAACCATAGAAATTCGCATATATAGTTAGTTGCAATAACTATATATCCCGCTCCCGCAATCCACTGCTGATGATGTCACATATTACACCATTCATGACATGGTCAGTGACATCACTGATGACATCACTGATGCCATCTCAAATGACATCACTGATGACATCACTGATGACATCTCAAATGACATCACTGATGACATCACTGATGACAACATCCAGTGACTGTATGTTTCTGTAAAGTTAAAATATGTCTTACATATTGAAGAATGAGTGGATGTATAAGTGTCTGGATGAATGATTTAGTAGGTGCATGACTGACTGTATGAGAGAGTGATTAAATGTGTCTCACTGAGTGCATGGGTTAGTGACTAAACTGTCTTAATTTGTGCATCATTATATCTGTTGTTCTATGAACTGCTGCATGTGTTGATCAGTAGCTATATGAGTAACTATATGGGTTATTCATTGGTTGCCCAAGTATTTGTATGGGAGACTGAGTGTGTGTGTGGGTGGCTGGGAGGTGTGTGACTCTGTGCATACATGTGTGAACAGTTGATTCACTAGATCTATGGGTTCAAAACTGCATGTGGAAACAGCTGTATGGGTGGTTGACTGTGTACGAGTGTATTGGTGAGTGAATGGATATCCCAGTGCTACATGTCAAAGTATGTACATATGTAAAACACAGTACATGTGAGAGTTCACATATATAAATTACTGTGTATAAGAGCCAGTGAATGTGTGAGTGGCTGCATGGATCATTGTAAACTTGTATCAGTGATTGTATAAGACAGTAAATATGTGTCAGAATATGTTTGAATAAGTAAGGTGTGTATAACTGTATAGTTGAGCAAATGGAGGTGTGATTGATTCTTTGCATGACTGACTAGGTGTGTGAGTAACTCCATGGATGAGTGACAGTATGAGAGTGTATCTAAGGTTATATTAGAGTCTGAAGAGGTTCATCGTATTATCACATGAATGATGTCATCAGTGATGTGATCAGTAATGTCAAATGAGATGTCATCAGTGATGTCATCAGTGATATCATGTGAGATGTCATCAGTGATGTCATTTGAGATGTCATCAGTGATGTTATCAGTGATGTCATTGACCATGTCATGAATGATGTAATATGTGACATCATCAGCAGTGGACTGCGGGTGCGCGATATATAGTTATTGCAACTAACTATATATGCGAATTTCTATGGTTTTGTGCGAGTAAATTAAGGTTTTGTAAATGCTAATTCCTAACTATATATGGTCTATAACCTATGGTTTTTTCAGTGAATTTTCAAGGTTTTGTAAATGCTAATTCCTAACTATATATGGTCTATAACCTATGGTTTTTTCAATGAATTTCAATGGTTTTTTAATAGCAAATATCAAAAGCTGTCAAATGTCAAGTACGTGATAGGTAAAAACATTTTCGTGTTTATGCACGCTGATGTGCTTTGAACGCTGCCCCCCCTCCCCCCTCCCTCTTTTCTCTTAGGAGTACTCTCTCTTTGCAGATAGTGAAGGGTAGTTAACGCAGGCCTTTGCCCCCGTTGTAATCCGTCGTGCCTGCTGCCCTCTCTATTTGATTGATTGTTATCCAATGATTTACTGTTTTAGAATTGGTTCTCTTTGGTTCATTCTCTATTTACAAACAAGCACAGAATCGCAATACTCTGTTTAGTCTTTGCAGATAGTGAAAAATCGTTTAAAAAAACAAAAGGAATCGAGCAAAATCAGTAGGCCACTAATGGGATCTCTTTTTGACCTCGCTAAAATAGAAACATTAAGAACAACCCCTCATGAGAAATACGAAACTAGTGAGATGAACTTAGCTCCACACCATGATGGCTGCAAGACAGCTCGGCTCCGCCACCCACCCCACCCAAAATAACGACAAACCCTATGCAAATAGTATAAATATATACAACACATCAGCAAAGTAACAGGGTAAAACATTTTATTAAATAACTATTTACATAACTATTTTATACTTTTTGTTGCCCGATCCGGCTAGCTCAATCGATCGAGCATGAGACTCATGCACTCTGATCTCCTTGGCCTCAGTCAAGCATTAATAGTAAGATTTTCATACATGAGTGTACTTTTTGCCTTTTGGTGACTCTTCCATTCAGAACATTGTCCCACAATCCGTTTGACCTGAAACGATTACACAAATAAAACATTTGTGAGTTTTAAATTTCCGGAGAAGTATAATTCACCAATACTTCTCTCTGTAGATCTTTTTCCATTAACAATCCCAGTTCCATCACCCGCCCAGGATATCACTACTGTTAGTTGTCATTGTTGCTTCTGTTTTAATAAAAATTGTTTTAAGGTGTTTACTGTTTTTGTTGCGATGTATATATTTATAAGTTATTAAAGTGTTATAATCCTACTAATTTTTTATCGATTAGTGCTCTTTGAGATATTCCCTGTCTACTAACAGAGAAGAATAGGAATATTCTGTCTCCCTTTGCAGATAGTGAAGGATAGGTAATGCAGACTTTTGTCCCCCGTTGTAATCCGTCATGCCTGTTTTTCTTCCCACTGATTGATTGATTGGCTGGACATTTATTGTTCAAGGAATAGTTCTCTTGAGGTATTCTCTGTTTGCAAATAACGTGGAATAGAAATATTCTGTCTAGTCTTTGCAAGTAGTGAAAGGTGGGTAATACGGACCTTTGTCCCCCGTTGTAATCTGTCATGCCCATCTACTCCCCACTGATTGAGAAACTAGTTCCACCCGGACCATTTATTAGAGGTACATCATCTGGCTCAACCGGAGAGTACCCCTAATAAAGAAGACATATGTAAAATACGAAGTAATCACTGTATCCTGTTAAACAGAAACTTTAGCATGAAATCGAACAAAATCAGTAGGCCGCTGATGAGTTTTTGACTTCGCTAGAAATAAGAAACATGAAAGTAGTGAAAGAAGCCACGCTTGATGTTATGGCAGCCACGAGGTAGCTAGGCTCCGCCACCCCCCCACTGCTCCAAGCATGTCTGTCCCACCGCCCGCCACGCCCAATAACGGTAACATGAAATAGATACAAATCAGCAGATACCTACCCCCATTCCGGAAACTCCCGAAGTGCAACAGGTTCGCGGCTACGCACATCCGGAAGACGAAGCCTTCGGCACGTGTAGGGCGGGTCCTTCTGGCAGCCGTCGGCCGGGGAGGTCATCGCGTAAGGTGGGCCAGGAGAGGAGCGATGGGATCCTTCTTCTTTCTTCAATAATGGCTGCGACAACGGGGGGGGATGTCTTGCACATGCCACCGACCCCCCCCTCCCCTCTTATCTCCTGGTCTGACCCCGGCTTGGTATGAGCTCCCCGTTCGGACCTGAAGCGGTGCCCTGCAGGCCATGGGGGATGTCTTGCCTCTGCCTCCGACCCCCCCTCTTATCGCCTGGTCCGGACATCACGGATATCAACGCCAGATGTCGGCGTGGGGTGCGCTGGGAGGGAGAGGCGGCGCGAACGAGCCTCTCCCACCCCCACAGGTGGGGGCCCCTCAGCTGCACCCCCAACGCTCCACTCACCCAACAAAAGGGTCGTCGTGTAAGGTGGACCAGGAGAGGAGCCGAGGCCGACGGGATCCTTCTTCTTTTTTCAATAATGGCTGCAACAACGGGGGGGATGTCTTGCACATGCCACCGACCCCCCCCCTCCCCTTGTATCTCCTGGTCTGGCCCCGGCTTGATATGAGCTCCCCGTTCGGTCCTAAAGCGGCGCCCTGCAGGCCACGGGGGGGATGTCTTGCCTCTGCCTCCGACCCCCCCTCTTATCGCCTGGTCTGGACATCACGGATGTCAATGCCAGGTGTCGGCGTGGGGTGCGCTGGGAGGGAGAGGCGGCGCGAACGAGCCTCTCCCACCCCCACAGGTGGGGGCCCCTCAGCTGCACCCCCAACGCTCCACTCACCCAACAAAAGGTCTCGTCCACTATTGCGAGGCAATGATGCTCCTCTCACCCAGCGGGGGTCTTGTCCACTGTTGCGGTGCAATGGCGCTTCTGAGTTCAACTAGAAAATGAGTCCTGCGTCCAGAAACGTTCTCCTTAACTTTGAAGATTCTATAAGAGCCACAGGGGCCCCTGACCCCCGCAGACACCCCCGATGGGGAATGACTGCCTTGATCACCCACGGAACGACCACGACGTAGCCACAGGACGTCGGCGCGCTCATGGCGGCGCCGGCCTCAGTCTTGAAATGACCAAAATCCTGCAAGACTACCAACTTGATCAGTTCCGGTGGGACACCAGTATGACCCGGTAGGAGAGATTGTTGCCTCCCACCCCACTTTGACTGATGGTTCATGTTGGCAGTCCCCTCTGCTACCCTTCAACGAAAACTTTTGGACTGCCGAAAGAGGTCCCGGTCCAACTACGAGTTGGTGGAGACATTTTGACTATAGCAAGGAAGAAAACAGGCATTGGTCAGGCACCCTCACAGGAAGTGTAATGATCCAAGTACTAATCACAATTTTATAAGGTACAGTTCATTAATAGGAGAGAGATTTCCAAAACACGGATCCAGAGTCCTGGTGGTGAGTGTTTGACAGGACAACAGAGCACCTCACATTTGAAACTGTAGAAGTAATATTACACGTATACGTGTTCAGAGTATTGTATCACTCATATGTGCGGACGTTTTCTCATCTCTGAGAAACACTACCACCATATACCTGTTTTGCATACTGTTAAGTGAGTCCTAGCACTGTTTGTGATACTTGTTCTCTTGACGTGTAGCTGGCCTGATACCCTTTTTCACACTAGTTTTGATTTTCTTTGTATCAAACATGGCTATGTTTGAAGACGATAGAGATAAAATGTTCAACGAGATATTCCAAAACCAAGAGGTCCAGACTAAACCGAAGGTTACAATAGAAGAGAAACCACAAAATATAAAACAGCTCTTTCTCAAACTAGAACGCTTACGCAAGTCGGAGCTTTCTCGTTGGTGGGACTTAACTACTCTTAAAAAATACATCGAGATAAAGCAGATCCCTAGAGGGTTAAGAGTTATCATCTTTCCCACTTTCGAGGACCTGGATCCCGATCTCCTTGGAGAATGGGAAAGTTTAATTGCTGGCTCATCATTTGGCATGATGGACATCTTAATCCGTCATGCTGAAAGAAAAAGAGAAAAACTTTTGAGAGAAATAGAAAAAATTGAAAGTGAAATAAGTTCCCTCAACCTGGGTGATGTTGTGGAAAAAAACTATAAGATACTGAAAGAGGTTCTCAGCTCCCACCAGAATTATATAAGAGATAAAAAGATAAGAAAATTGAAGAGGGATGAACTAGATTATAAAAATGGAAGAGTTTTTACTTTTGCCAAAAGGTTTGACGAAGCAAAGCCGAGATCAGGGACCTCAACACTGAATGAGCCTAGGACTGACAGAACAGTTTCTGTAAGTGGTTCAGAAATGTCAAGCCTTAATAGTGATTTTACAGAGATCAGTGAAAGAAGAAGTGAAGCCTCTTCAGTTGCAGGACCCTCCAAGAGCCCTATCCCAGGTTCGTCTTTTTTAACAGAACTAGAACGATATCGGAAGGGAATTCAGGCGGGCTTCAATCGCAAAACCCAGCCAGAAAGAGAACAAGGCGGGGGGGCCACAAACATAGAAAGAGACCCAAATCAAAGAGTAACCAGGTCAGCATCACGACAAGAGAGAAAGTAAAAGCTCAGGACAGTAATACCAACACTGTAACTTTATGTGAAGATGTCTTGACTACTTGTACTAAAATCATTAACTGTGATGTTGAAATGAATTTACAGAATAATAGCAATGATGTATCGGTTATTAATTTGTCCAAAACTGAACTGGAATCAGGTGAAGTAAGTCTACTCAAGAAAGGATTGAGTTTTTGTCCCATGAATAAAGCCGACTTTACTCTCGCACACATTGATCTTTTCAAATTTGTAAGAAAGCTTAAATTAAAGAAGTTTTTTGATCAAAACAAAAGACCAAGAGAAATCCCTGTTTATAATGTGTGTGAAAGTGGGAGGAGCATTCAGGATATTATGGAAGTACAGATGCTCCTTGAGATGGATGATGATTTGGATAAAACTCCTACAGTTAGTAGTGTTATGTCTGATTTAGGAATTGAGAGCAACATCTATATGGATAGTGGTCTTAGAAAGAAATCTACTTTCTCTCCAATAACATCTTCTGATACCCTTATTGACTGTTTTTATAAAACAGTCACGGATGAATTGTACAAACTTGAAGATAAAACCCTCGGTCGGCCCTTAGGATTTAAAGACAATCTTAATGCTAGTGAAAGGAATGCCTTGAAAAATCTTAAAGCTAGAAAAAATGTGATAATAAAAGAAGCGGACAAGGGGGGAAATATAGTTATGCTTGACGTTGATGATTATATTGGAGAGATCAATCAACAGCTTTGTGATACAAGCTCTTATATCAAAGTGAGGTCCAATCCCATGAATTCCATTACAATGAATCTTGACAAAAAACTGAAATATTGGCATAGTGAAGGTTTACTATCAGATCTGGAACTGAAATATCTTAAAGTTCCCAACCCGAAGGCTGCCTATATATATGTATTACCAAAGATACATAAATGCATGACATCTCCACCAGGTAGACCCATCATTTCTGGGATTGGAGGACCAATAGAGAAAATCTCGGAGTTCATTGACATTACATTACAACCGATTGTAAGGAATATTCCTTCATTTCTGGAAGATACGAAGGACCTTCTCTGTAAACTAGAAGATCTTGAATGGGTACCGACTTTCAAACTGGTAACATTAGATGTATGCGCCTTGTATACAAGTATACCTTTGGAAAAGGGTATGGATGCCCTCACATATTATTTATCCAAGAGGGACGCCACACTGTACGATCATACTACCATGATCCTTGATTTAACAAGGTTTGCTCTTAATAACAACTACTTTAAACATATGGATGATTGGTACCAACAGCATTCAGGCGTAGCTATGGGGGCCAAATTCTCCCCATCTTTTGCAAATATTTATATGGGGTTCTTCGAAGAACACCATATCTGGAGGAAGGGTCCCCCCACCCTAACTGAGCACATTGTCTACTGGGGTAGATTTATTGACGATGTTTTTATGATTTGGGCGGGAGGGGACGATCTATTGAATAAACTCTTGAGTTATCTTAATGATAATGAATACAATCTTACGTTCACTTCTGAATCTAGTACCAAAAGTATATCTTTTTTGGACGTTACATTATTTATATCAGACACCAGAATTGAATCTAAACTGTATAGAAAGAGTACCTCTTGCAACTCAGTTCTCCATGCGAGTAGTGCACACCCAGCTTCACAAATTGGTGCCATCCCGTATGGAGAAATGACTAGGTTGCGACGTAACTGCAGTACGGAGGAGGATTTTGAAAGGGAGATAAATATTCTAAAAAACAGGTTCCTTTTGCGAGGCTATGACAACAAAATATTAGAATCAGCACATAAAAAGATTCAGAAGGTCTCCAGAGATACCACGCTAAAAAGGAAACACAAAGACTCTAACAAAGAGGCCAATAATAAACTGGCATTGATAACCCAATATAGTGCTAATAGTACTGAAATCTATAATGCCATTAGAAAACATTGGCACTTGCTCCAACTAGATAAAGATCTTGAAACCTATGTTGGTAATAAACCCCGGGTTATATATAAAAAGGGCAGAACTCTGAAGAATATACTCAGTCCTTCTATTATAAAGAACCCGGGCCATAATAATGATATGATTGATGGCATCAAGGAATGGATGCCTATCAAACCATGTGGATCATATAGATGTACCCTATGTAATATGTGCCAATTTGCGTTGGACAAAAAAAAGACCTTCTCCTACAATACAAAACAAGTATACCATATAAATCATTTTATCAACTGTAATTCCAAACTGGTGGTGTACTGTATTATTTGTTATTGTGGATTGATTTACGTTGGGAGCACAATTCGCCCACTAAAAGAACGATTACAGGAACATGTTAGAGCTATTCGCAACAACAATGACAAGTATCCTTTAGCAGCCCATTATAATAAAGAACATGCAAATTGTGAGGTACTCGGAATCCATTTTCATGGAATTGATATGATCAAACCAGATCCACGTGGGGGAGATAACACTATGGCTTTACGTAAGCTTGAGTCTAAATGGTTGATCAAACTCCGTGCAGTTGATCAGGGATTAAATACTGACCGAGAACTTCATGTGTTTCTGAAGGAATAATGAAATTGGGTATGCTATTTAAAAGCGGCAATCATCATTCTGTATTGTTTGGAATCCTGTTGATTCAGTGATTTTCTTTTATATATTAGTTTTGAACTAATTCTTTTTATGTATTATGTACTGTACCCTCATGTAATGTCAAAACTGTTGCTAGTTTGCTATATATTATCTATGCATCTTATTGTTTACATGGTTACACGTCTTGACATTAAGTTACCGAGACTCTTAATGTTAAGACACCTACATTAAGGCTTAGCAGACACCTACTACAAGATGTCTGCCACCATTAGATGCGCTTTAAAGACTCTACTATATTCATTATCTTGCTAAGTGGGACATACGGAGAAATATTAGACATTGTTTCGGGGTCAAACGAAGCATATTGTACGAATAGAATGTCTTGATATACAAGATGTGACCATATTTTCCAATACAGAGTCACTTATGGGAGTTATTATTTTCGACTCCTATGCAATATACATATCGAGCCAATTATCTTAGGCGACTCGTAGGGATTCGCTTGATATACTTTTTGAATACTTCATCCCTTAATCTATGACTTTAGGACTTGGATTGATAAAGTTACTTTCCAAATAATACTACAATATGGCTGCCGTCGTTTCCACCATAGGCTCAGGATTTGGGAATCGTTTTGTCATGTGACTTGCGCGTGGTCTCTAGGCTCTAGCTACGCCCCCTACCTCCTGTTTAAAAATTGGCGCGAGACACTGTCACTAGTAGCTGGCTTCGGGAAAGGTGCTACGGTGACGCTGCGACAGATGAGGTATGTTCGGAGTAGCCTTGTTCACTTAGTTTTAGGCTATGGAAAGCTTTAACCGTCCCTATCTACTTTATTTGCATCTTAAAATATGCAACGAGTATAGACTTTGTCGGGCTGTTTATACTGACTAGCACAGATGGGGTTATTTCCCGGTGCTTGTTTACTAACGTCTAAGTGTTTTCGCCATAACGGGATACTTGACCTTCGTTAGAATTCTGCTTTTGCTGCACTTTTGAAACCTGTAAGTGCCTTTACTCGTACATCTCTGCCTGATTAGTTAATGCGATGGGTAGGGTTAAGATGACATTTATTTTATACCAATTAGTGCGGATGGTCTATCACTGTCCGGCGCTTATTGATGGACTCCCTACTATGCGTTTTGTAATAAGAAACCTGCCCCCCCCCCCCCCTTGGGAGCTTATTATAATAAAAAAAAAAAAAAAAAAAATTATTTTTATGTACTTAGTATCAGGAGGTATTGTTTACGTATGCCTTCTGAATTCTGTAAATAATACGATGGGCTATGGTACTGATGTAATCTGTTCTGTACTTACGTGACTACGTAGCTTGATGTTCCCGTATATTATTAGATATCCGAACTTACATGTTATTATTACTATGGTTTAGTGTCGTTTGCCATAAATTATACGACCTAAACAGCTCTTTGACGCCTTTTTCTGGTTTTATTTTCTATAGTGACTTATCATGGTCAACATATAAAGTTAAGAATTTTGAATCAATCTTCAAGGAATATGACGTACTATTAACTAAGTAAGTGGCTTTATATGGTGATTTTTGTATGGTTGTCACTTTATATTATTATTAATAGTTAGGCGACATGTTCACTCCATTGCTTACAGGTTCTTTTACGATCAACCTATCATATGATGATATGGTTGAACATTTTATTTATACCTCATGAACTACGTACTAATACTGTAAATGCCTCACTGAGATTTTTATATGCCTCTCTGCATGAACCCACTTACCTTGTAAACATATAGGGTTTTGTGACTTAAGATGAAACATGATCTAGTCTAAATGGCTTTGAGATTCTACTGAGCATTATAGTACCTAATCTTTTGCCAATATCCTTAGGTTCATCTGTCCTAAAATAAATTCTCTGACTACTGCTCCGAATGCCAGCACTTACCCTATAAGAATTGGATTGTGAAGACTGTAGACTATATTTTGTTCCTAAGTATGTCCTTTAATTATGATTGTTATCATTAGTACTGAGAGTTTGCTCAAATAAATTTCTTCTAATTTGACAATTCTGGTATTCTCAAACCCTTTCAGAAATACCTTTGCCGTTGTGACTGTAGAACTTGGACATATCCACTTCTCCATATAACAAGACTCGTGGTATTTGAGATCAGTACACCTTGTCCGTCTTTTTGGGTATGTTTGTGAACATTTTCTGGTTTATTTGGATCTGGTGGATAGATAATAACGAGACAGATATGTAGGACTGACCTTGTTATCCAGATTCCTTTGAGAACATAACTAGGTTTATTCTCAATTGTTTGTCACGGAATTTGGAGATTTATTTGGGACTTTATTTATGATATGACTCACAGGTTATTAGCACATACTGTTTCTCTGAATGTATTTAGAACTACAAGATGATATACTATGATAATTATGAAAGTTTGCAATATGATCACTGATATGCCATTTCTGTGTTTTGTGGTTTCTCTACAAGGTGGGTTTCACCTTTAGATTTTGTATATAGGTGTTAGGCTTCTATGTATATAAATAATTGTGTTTTCTCGCCCATGAAAGTGTATATGTATTGTGTATATTTTGTAAATACTGATTTTAGTTTTTTCTATACTTCCAGCCTTGAAAAAGTCTCCATAGAGACGAAACACGTGTCGGCAGGACAAGCTGGAAATAATTTTAATGAATATAAAATAAAAGATTTGAAGTCAAACGCCTGACTCTGGATCCGTGTTTTGGAAATCTCTCTCCTATTAATGAACTGTACCTTATAAAATTGTGATTAGTACTTGGATCATTGCACTTCCTGTGAGGGTGCCTGACCAATGCCTGTTTTCTTCCTTGCTATTTAACATTAGCAGAAAATTTATTTTTTGCTAATTTAACACTCCTGGTGGTGAGTGTTTGACAGGACAACAGAGCACCTCACATTTGAAACTGTAGAAGTAATATTACACGTATACGTGTTCAGAGTATTGTATCACTCATATGTGCGGACGTTTTCTCATCTCTGAGAAACACTACCACCATATACCTGTTTTACATTTTGACTATACTTGAACCTTCCTGACCTCACCCAAAATGGCGCCGGTACAAATGAAACTCTCAACTCCTTGTTGTGCCCCGATTGCTCAGCCTTGATATCATGAGATATGTATGCAGTTTTTAGCACATGAATTGATATGGGATAAGACTGATTATATGTTCGGACAATGAATTGATCCGGGATGGGTATTGATTATACGTTCGAACAATGAATTGACATGGGACGGGTACTGATTACACGTTCGGACAATGAATTGATATTAAGTTCTAATGCATCATTGATTACTGTATTTATTATTGAAGGTTCGAATTGTCGACACTTTTGGTACTTGCTCATAATGAATTATCGATATGATTTTGTTGCACTTGTCGCACTTTTTACTATGAAATCAACGACCACTGACTCTGTTATGTTTTCCACAAATAAATACCCCCCCATTTACAGTTCCAGCCTGCTCCGTGGCCGGCCCACGGGGTTGTAGGCCCGTATTTGTGCACCAACATTTTTATTAAAGGTTTTTGAAAAAGCAAACGTAGTTGTAACGCGTAGATTGGTAAGTTTCGAATAAATGGCCACTGTTTCCGATTTTTATTTTTTATTTTTTAAAAAGCAGGTGAAATGAAGCAGCTCAATTAGTTAAGGGTTAAAAAGTATAGTACGCAGAAACATTGAAAATATGAATGGTCCAGGTTTGTTGTATGTGTTTTTCATTTTTGTACAGCATAAAGCAATCGATAAAGATCCTGGTATTTAGCCTCTACTTTATATGCTACCTGTATCAGGGAAGTTGTTTTAAATGCCCCTAAGCCACCCCGAAGGAATGTCACCTGGCCCCCCTAGTACGAACGAAAACGACCCCGTACCACTGTAGGTTATCTCTCTTCCTCAAAAATGACAAAAATTACTTCCTAGGCCGTTTTGGACATTGATGATTTTCATATGATCTATTTATTAAAGTAATACTCATCTCTCCGCATTAAATTAATTTTCCACATGCTACACAAGTCAATCTCATCTGCCCAAAGTTCTTTTGCAGATTTGGGACCGTTTCCCTTGCCTCTGACTCACTTATTGCTAAGTCATTGGTGGATGTTTTTGCCGGTCGGGGGTTATCCACCAAATCTCGAAGTTGCGCTTTAGAATAATTGAGAGGGTGCCACCTCTCCACGTGCCGATGCATGGTATGATTACCCTAGCTATATTTTTATTCGGTCCCTCTCGAGACCGGCCTGGACAATCAGACACAGAGGAAGAGGAGTGTCAGAGGGTGCGGTAGTGAATAGGGTGAAAGGGAGGTGTCGGGCGGGCACAGGGTGTGATACTCAGGGAAGAGCAGCGCAGATGGGGGGAGGTTTATGGCCCATGCATGAGAGAGAGAGCAGGGGTGACCAGTGCGTGGGGGAGATGCTTGCGAGGGTGGGGAGCCATGCTGAGGATCGGCGGCGTGCAGAGAGTGGGTCTGGTCAAGGCATCTAAAATGGCTGCCGTGCACGACAAAAGTGTGGCATTGGAAAAAAAGCAAGATGGCGCAGACAATGTTTATCAATACGGATTAATTTATAACAATTATTTTTAACAATATATTTACTCGCAGTGTCAAAATGGCGGTCAACAATTCCTGATTTCCTTCGAATCGAACGTTAACAGAAGTCAAGCGGCAAAAAAAAAAAAACTCTCATGCGCAACCGCTGGAAGACAAGTATCAACATATATGAGCCTCCTCAACCACCCTCAGAAAACATAGGGGGTCAGGATACGTCTCCCATACCCCCTTATACCCAATACTCACATTGCTTTTCCTCCATCTTGTAATTTAATTAAATCGAAACACAAAATGGCGAATTCCCGTTTCGCTACCAGTTTGCGAACCGAGGAGCGCTTCTACCGCGAAAAATCATTTTTTTTTAATTTGCTCCACAGGACCCTTTAATAACCCCAACATCATTCCTAGGGGGTCAAGAGGAGTCTACCTTGCCCCCTTTCATTAAATTCCCCCTTCGTTTTTCTCCTCCTCTTGTCTCTCGATCCTACCGAGAGACAAGATGGTGGCCGCACCGGACTGTTTAGAATGTTGACAGACACTGGAGAGCCAATCAGCTTCGCTTCGCAAAGCTCCGTTACGCGAAAAGTACGCGATCTGGAGCGCTATCCGGGACGCAGTCACAGATATATCTGTTTTTTTAAACGTTAATTTCTCAAAATCCATGGAGCACATATATTGAGACCCAGCAAAGGCACATCGGGCTAACAGTCCCTACAATTTTGCCAAGTTTCGTGTAAATCCATTCAGCCGTTCGAGCTAAAAGTGAGGCCAAACGCCCTATGGAAAAATGAATGGGAAAAACGCGTTTTGGGACCCCCCTTTTGTCTCGGCCCCCCCTTGACGAAACCCCCCCAAATTTTTAGGGGCTGCTCAGAAACAAAATGTGCCATTTTCCTGAAAATTTCAGCCGATTCCGTCCACAAACGCCAAAGTTATTAGACATAGTATTTTCAAAAGTTCCATAGAGAAAAAATCCTAACTATATATACCTACTGGCGACCGCCAGTAGGTAATATATATATATATATATATATATATAAATGACCAAAGTCTTCTGCGCGCTGCAACTCTCCCTCAGCATGCGCAGGAACACAAAGCATATATATATATTCACTGAAAAAACATAGGTTTCACACATGTTATAGTTAGCTAGACATTTCACTCATATATAACCATTGAAATTCCCCCTTTATAATTAACTATAACTCTCACGCCTGCAATGCACTGCTGATGATGTCACATATTACATCACTCATGATATGGTCAGTGACATCACTCATGACATCACTGATGACATCTCAAATGACATCACTGATCACATCACTGATGACATCATCCAGTGAATGTGTGTCTTTCTGAAAAATAAATATGTTTTATACATGTGTATCTAAAGGTCAATGGAAGAATAAATGTGTAAATATGTGTCTAAATGGATGTTTTTTTGTAAAAATGATTGTATAACTAACTTATTAAGTGTATCTTAGTGAATACATGTATTAGCGAGTAATCTATACTACAATAATAAAGGCGGGTAAACTCGGGAACCATAGCGCCAATCCACACACCTGATACACCGTTGGATTCGTCAGGGTGTGTAGATGGTTATAGGCTATATAAACTTTTTTTTTTTAACGTTATTTAAAAAATTTACCGTAAAAAATGTAGTCCCTCCGAAGTCGCGCCGGCCGCGACGTGCGTGCTCACATCAGGAGCGCGGGGATGAGTGCATCCAGGAGCGCGACGAGGAGCGGCGGACATGGCGCGTGGGAGGAGCGGTGATATGAGGAGCAGCGGGCATGCCAGTGGCGGTGCAAGCATCGGACAGGCTGGAGGAGCAGCGGCTGAGGTAAGGGAGCGGCGGACATGGCGCGGGGGAGGAGCAGTGACGTGAGGAGCAGCGGACAGGCAAGTGGTGTGCGAGCAGCGGACAGGCGGGAAGAGCGGCGGCTGAGGTAAGGGGACACATGTCGGGGCAGGCGGGGGACAGGGCAGGTGGGGGTCGGGGAAGGCGGGGGACAGGCCAGGCAGGGGCCCAGGCTGCTGGACAATGTCTGGGCGGGCAGGGGTTGGGGAAGCCTGTTGCTCCCGGACAAGGTCGGGAAGGGCTGCGAGTGTTTAAATATGTAAATATCTGTATCAGTGTCTCACTTTGTGTATAAGTGGCTGCATGGGTTGTGACTAGCTACTTGAGTATCAATATGGGTTATTAGTTGGATTTTAGAGTATCAGTATGATTGTCTGTATGGTTTGGTGGGGGTATTACTTACCGCATAGATGCATGAATGTGCGACTCACTGTTTGTATGTGTTTTGAAGACACCATGTGTGCAGGACTGTATGGATGGATGAGTGTGTGTATGGGTGTGTTAGTGAGTGAATCACTTTCTCAATAGTATCTTTATGAGTAACTACATATGGTTTAAACTAGTATATGTGAGTATTGATGTATATAAGTGATGTGTATAAGTGAGTTTATGTGAGAGCGTGAGATTGTAAGAGTACCTGTATAAATAAGTATGTGTTTCTATAAGTGTTTAAGAGAGTAAGTATGTGTACGATTCTGTAGAAGTAAGTGTTTAAGAGAGTAGGTATGTGTACGATTCTGTAAAAGTAAGTGTAGTGATGGGTGTATAGCTGTATATGCAAGAAATGGATGTTTGATAGTTTATTTGCATGTGTTAGTTTGTGCGTGAGTAACCCTATGGATGAGTGTCAGTGTGTAATAAGATGTATAGGTGTATGAGTACATATGATGAGTGAGTACATGTATGAGTGCCTATATAGAACTGTTAGTGAATGACTGGATGTGTATGTAGATGTTAGAATTACTGAATAGGTTGTTTCAACTGGAATTGGTTTTTCCATTTTAAAAAAAAAATGTTAGTTTCTATTTTTGAATGTGTGTATCAAGGGTTATATTACGCTATTATGCTGAGAGGAGGTCTGTCACTCTTTCACAAGGATGATGTCATCAGTGATGTCATTTGAGATGTCATCAGTGATGTCATGAGTGATATCACTGACCATGTCATGAGTGATGTAATATGTGACATCATCAGCAGTGCAATGCGGGCGCGCGAGTTATAGTTAACTATAACTGGGGAATTTCAATTGTTATGTATGAGTGAAATGTCCAGCTAACTATAACATGTGGGAAACCTATGGTTTTTCAGTGAATTTCAAAGGTTTTGTAAATGATAATTTTTATATGTATTAATTGTTATATTTTTTTAAACTGATTTACTACATTATTTTAAATTATTTATTTTTAGATATTTTATTTTTTAAATTACATTACATATTTTCTAAATAAAGGGAAAAATAAATGTTTTTTAAAAATATTGAAATTGTAATATATATATTTTTTCATTTTTTTAAATTTATATATATTTTATATAGCAGGAAATGATATCCTATGGAAAAAAATTCAAGTTACTGGTAAGTACAGTTAAATTTACTTTTCAGGAACAGTACTGAGCTGATGGATGCAGCACTGAGGTCTCTCCTGAAAACAGGTGAGTAAATCGGAATTCGTAGTTCGGCTGATTTTTGAGGAATTTTTTAAAGTTCCAAAACTCCACACATTTCAATTGAAACATGTCAATGTTACCCTATAGAAGGAAATTCAAGTTACTGTAACTACGATTAGAATTACTTTTCAGGATCAGTAGTGGGCTAAAAGATGCAGCAATGAGGTCTCTCCTGATAACAGGTGAGTAAATCGGAATTCGTACTTCGGCTGATTTTAGAGGAATTTTTTAAAGTTCCAAAACTCCACACTTCGAAGAATTTCCAAGTAAAACATGTCAATGTTAGCCTATGGAAGTAAATTCACGTTAATGTAAGTATGGTTACATTTACTTTTCGGGGTCCTTCCTGGGCTCAAAGATGCAGCACTGAGCAGTTGAGTAAATTCGTAGTTCGGCCTATTTTTACAGGAATTTTTTAAACTTCGAAAACTCCACACTGAGAAGAATTTCCATGTGAAACCAGTCAATGTTTGCCTATGGAAGGAAATTCAAGTTACTGTAAGTATGGTTACATTTACTTTTCACGGTGGGTCCTGGGCTCAAAGATGCAGCACTGACAGCTCTCTTGATAACAGGTGAGTAAATCGGAATTCGTACTCCGGCTGATTTTAGAGGAATATTTCGCTCAATAGTGAAGGAAGGGGGCAGGGCCTGAGGACACATGTAACATGCCCTGTGGCGCGTCTTAGGTTGGGGAATATATTCCTCTTCATTCCTGAGGTCACCTGTGAGCCAACTAGCCCATCAGAAACCTCCAGTTTGCGCCAGGGAGCTGCGTTGCAGAGAGGTGTTCAGAGGCACGCCCTCTTTTTACAACACTCTGCAACGCAGCTCTGTGGCACTTACTAGAGGCACCCATTGGACTAGTTGGCCTCTAGGGGACCTCTGGATTGAAGAGGAATATATTCCCCAACCTAATACGCGCCACAGGGCGTGTTTGCACACATGTCACCTCAAGCCCTGCCCCCTACCTTCACCACTGTGCAAACACGCATTATAAGTTGGGGGATTAAGTCCCCTTGCATACTGGGGGTCCCAGGGGGCCAACTAGCACACCATGAACCTCCAATATGCGCCAGAGGGCTGCGTTGCAGAGAGGTATAAAAAGGGGCGTAGTCTCATTACACCTCTCTGCAATGCAGCCCCCTGGGGCGTTTGCAGAGGGGGAACTAATTTGCCTTGCATACTGGGGGTCCCTGGGGGCCAACTAGCCCACTAGGAACCTCCAGTGTGCGCCAGGGGGCTGCGTTGCAGAGAGGTGTAAAGAGGCCATGCCCCTTTTTACACCTCTCTGCAATGCAGCCCCCGGGTTCTTTATCAGAGGGGGAACTAATTCCCCTTGCATACTGGGGGTCTCTGGGGGCCAACTAGTACACCAGGAACCTCCAGTATGCGCCAGGGGGCTGCGTTGCTGAGAGGTGTTTTGAGGCCCACCCCCTTTTACACCTCTCTGCAACGCAGCCCCTTAAGCTTTTTCAGAGGGGGGGCTAATTCCCCTTGCATACTGGGGGTCCCTGGTGTCCAACTAGCCCACCAGCAACCTCCAGTATGCGCCAGGGGGCTCCATTGCAGAGAGGTGTAAAAAGGGAGTGGCCTCTTTACACGTCTCTGCAAGGGAGCCCCCTGGCCCTTACTGGAGGCTCCTGGTGGGCTAGCTGGCCTCCAGGGACCCCCAGTATGCGAGTGGAATTACTTCCCCCTCTGCAAACACGCCAGGTGCCGTGTTTGCAGAGAGGTGAAGGGAGGGGGCATGACCTCCTCGTGATCCCGTATGTTTTTTTTAAAAACAACTTTTAAGAATGGGAGCTGTGTAGCCCCCCTTTTTTTCTTTTCTTTTGGCCCTGGGACCCCATCCTCCAGGGCTTGCCCCCAATTTTTATTTTTTTTTAAATCAGGAAGGGTGCTGCGTGGCCCCACTCCTGTGTCAAATTTTGGCCCCGGGGACCACATCCCCCGGCGCATGGGCAACTTTATTTTATTATTTTTTGCCCCCCTTAAGGCCCCGGGGACCCCATCCCCCAGGGTGACCCCTTTTTCTTGGGGGGGGCCACGTGGCCCCCCTCCCGGGCCACTTCTGGCCCCGGGGACCCCATCCCCCGGGCCTGGCCTTCCTCGTTGGGGCCCGTGGGGGGGTCCGCAAGCCCCCCACGGTCCCTGACGGCTCCCCGCATCCTGAGGGAGCTGGCATTGCTTTTCTGTATGGGGAGCATCTAACATGCTGTTCCCCATACAGAAGAGCAATCGGTTTTAATTTTTGAAAGAGAGAGCAGGTTTCCTGCTCTCTCTTTCAAAAATCAAAGCAGTTTGCTGTGGTAGGGTGGGAGCCGTGAAGCTCCCGCCCTACTACAGCAAACAGCAGTGTCCCGGGGATGGGCACCCCAGGACACTGCAGGAGCCAGCCCCAGGGGATGGTGTTCTCCAGGGCCATCAAGGGGTCCAGCAGGGGGGCCTCCCAACATCTACGAAGCCCCGGGGGTGGTGGTCCCCGAGGCTGAGGGGTCCATTAAGGACCCCCCTATTTTGCATATTAGTGCCCCGGGGAGGCGTGTGGGGGGGCTTAAGCCCCCCACACAGGTTTTTTTCTTTTTTTTAAATAAAGTCCCGGGGGTGGTGGTCCCCTGGGCTGCGGGGGGGCCGTGAGCCCCCCGCATACTTACTAACAAAGCCCAGGGGTGGTGGTCCCCAGGTCTGCGGGGGGCATGTGCCCCCACTAGCTTAATTACTTTGCCCCGGGGGTGGAGGTTCCGAGGGAAGTGTGGGGGGGATTGGGGCCCCCCCACACTTTTTTAAAATATGCCCCCGGGATTTGGTCCCTCCGGGGGCTAATTTAAAAAAAACAGACCGTGTTGGTTTTTTTTCCCACGGGTTACGTGTACGTATAAGTACCCCGCGATTTAAAAAAAAAACAACACTTTTTTGGGGGCCTTGGGGGTCCTTTTGGGGGTCAGGGTGTGTCTACACTGCCCCCTTTGCGTGTTTTGCACGTTTGTTTTCAGCTTTCTTGTGCCTCGGTACTACCGAGGCACAAGATGGCTGCCAACACTTCCTTGTTTGGAGTGTTGACAGACAAGTGACATCCAATTAGCATGCAGCTCGTGCTCGGGAAAGTACACGTACTGTACAGAGTACAGTACAGAGTACGGTAAGCTTCTATAGATATACTTATGATTTTACTTATGATTTTCTCAGGAACTACTGAACGGATTTACACCATTCAACAAAATCGTGATCTGCGAGCAGAACTCTACCTTTTTTTCCAAATTTGGTGTACTTCCGTTCAGCCGTTCGGGCTGTAGCCCTGGCTAAAGGTCCTATGGAAAATTGCATGGGGAAAACACGTTTTGGGACCCCCCTTTTTTCTCGGCCCCTGCTATTTTCACAGCCCCTGCTTCACGAATCACCCCAAACTTTCAGGGAAGGAGTGGAGCGGAGCAGGCCATTTTCTTGGAGACATTCACGAAGATTCGTCCACCGGTGCCAAAGTTATTCCAAATAGAATGTTGCGGATTTCCTATGGAAACTAGGTTTTAACTATAACTACCTACTGGCGACTGCCAGTCAATATATATATTATAACCTTATGCACTACGATGCCCAGAGTTCCACGGATGGACACGCCCACTGAGGCCAGCATTCGGAAAAAATATTGTGCTATGAACGGTGTTCTCAGTGATTCTTGACTACGCCACTGAAGAAGGGAGTTTATTTCCTGAAACGCATTTGGCTAACTTTTACTTGAAGTCTGTACTTGAAATGCTGCCTGCTTGCACGATGTAATTAAAAGAGAAGTGCGATGCAAATTCCTTGAGGCTTTACTCCTTTATGGGCTTACCTGCTTGTTGGAATGTTTTACGGCCGTGTCATGCTGTGGAGAGAGGCCCACCGTCGTCAGGCAGGCTTGTTGCTGGTTCTACTAATTGCTGGCTGACATGAGAGGAACCAAGCTACGGCATCACAGCAGGGTGATGCTGGCTTGCGCATGGGATTTACATTGGCAGAGCGGGGCATGCGGCATGGAAAATCACAAGACTTCGACCCACTAGGGATACTTTGTTCAAATTGAAAGACTCTGAGAAGCCGCCCCACATGGGGAAAACCTTATGCACTACGATGCCCAGAGTTCCACGGATGGACACGCCCACTGAGGCCAGCATTTGGAAAATATATTGTGCTATGAACGGTGTTCTCAGTGATTCTTGACTACGCCACTGAAGAAGGGAGTTTATTTCCTGAAACTGGTTTGGCTAACTTTTTCTTGAAGTCTGTACTTGAAATGCTGCCTGCTTGCACGATGTAATTAAAAGAGAAGTGCGATGCAAATTCCTTGAGGCATATATATATACCCCTAATAAAGAAGACATATGTAAAATATGAAGTAATCACTGTATCCTGTTAAACAGAAACTTTAGCATGAAACACACTTGAAAAGGAAGGGAAATAAATCGAACAAAATCAGTAGGCCACTGATGAGTTTTTGACTTCGCTAGAAATAAGAAACATGAAAGTAGTGAAAGAAGCCAAGCTTGATGTTACGGCAGCCACGAGGTAGCTAGGCTCCGCCACCCCCCCCCACTGCTCCAAGCATGTCTGTCCCACCGCCCGCCACGCCCAATAACGGTAACATGAAATAGATACAAATCAGCAGATACCTACCCCCATTCAGGAAACTCCCAAAGTGCAACAGGTTCGCGGCTACGCCCATCCGGAAGACGAAGCCTTCGGCACGTGTAGGGCGGGTCCTTCTGGCAGCCGTCGGCCGGGGAGGTCATCGCGTAAGGTGGGCCAGGAGAGGAGCCGAGGCCGACGGGATCCTTCTTCTTTCTTCAATAATGGCTGCGACAACGGGGGGGATGTCTTGCACATGCCACCGACCCCCCCTCCCCTCTTATCTCCTGGTCTGGCCCCGGCTTGGTATGAGCTCCCCGTTCGGACCTGAAGCGGCGCCCTGCAGGCCACGGGGGGGATGTCTTGCCTCTGCCTCCGACCCTCCCCCCTCTTATCGCCTGGTCCGGACATCACGGATATCAACGCCAGATGTCGGCGTGGGGTGCGCTGGGAGGGAGAGGCGGCGCGAACGAACCTCTCCCACCCCCACAGGTGGGGGCCCCTCAGCTGCACCCCCAACGCTCCACTCACCCAACAAAAGGGTCGTCGTGTAAGGTGGACCAGGAGAGGAGCCGAGGCCGACGGGATCCTTCTTCTTTTTTCAATAATGGCTGCGACAACGGGGGGGATGTCTTGCACATGCCACCGACCCCCCCCTCCCCTTGTATCTCCTGGTCTGGCCCCGGCTTGATATGAGCTCCCCGTTTGGTCCTAAAACGGCGCCCTGCAGGCCACGGGGGGGATGTCTTGCCTCTGTCTCCGACCCCCCCCCTCTTATCGCCTGGTCCGTACATCACGGATATCAATGCCAGGTGTCGGCGTGGGGTGCGCTGGGAGGGAGAGGCGGCGCGAACGAGCCTCTCCCACCCCCACAGGTGGGGGCCCCTCAGCTGCACCCCCAACGCTCCACGCACCCAACAAAAGGTCTCGTCCACTATTGTGAGGCATGATGCCCCGCTCACCCAGCGGGGGTCTTGTCCACTGTTGCGGTGCAACGGCGCTTCTGAGTTCAACTAGAAAATGAGTCCTGCGTCCAGAAACGTTCTCCTCAACTTTGAAGATTCTATAAGAGCCACGGGGGCCCCCGACCCCCGCAGACACCCCCGATGGGGAATGACTGCCTTGATCACCCACGGAACGACCACGACGCAGCCGCAGGACGTCGGCGCGCTCATGACGGCGCCGGCCTCAGTCTTGAAATGACCAAAATCCTGCAAGACTACCAACTTGATCAGTTCCGGTGGGACACCAGTATGACCCGGTAGGAGAGATTGTTGCCTCCCACCCCACTTTGACTGATGGTTCATGTCGGCAGTCCCCTCTGCTACCCTTCAACGAAAACTTTTGGACTGCCGAAAGAGGTCCCGGTCCAACCACGAGTTGGTGGAGACATTTTGACTATACTTGGACCTTCCTGACCTCACCCAAAATGGCGCTGGTGCAAATGAAAATCTCAACTCCTTGTTGTGCCCCGATTGCTCAGCCTTGATATCATGAGATATGTATGCAGTTTTTAGCACATGAATTGATATGGGATAAGACTGATTATATGTTCGGACAATGAATTGATCCGGGATGGGTATTGATTATACGTTCGAACAATGAATTGACATGGGACGGGTACTGATTACACGTTCGGACAATGAATTGATATTAAGTTCTAATGCATCATTGATTACTGTATTTATTATTGAAGGTTCGAATTGTCGACACTTTTGGTACTTGCTCACAATGAATTATCGATATGATTTTGTTGCACTTGTCGCACTTTTTACTATGAAATCAACGATCACTGACTCTGTTATGTTTTCCACAAATAAATACCCCCTCCCCCATTTACAGTTCCAGCCTGCTCCGTGGCCGGCCCACAGGGTTGTAGGCCCGTATTTGTGCACCAACATTTTTATTAAAGGTTTTTGAAAAAGCAAACGTAGTTGTAACGCGTAGATTGGTAAGTTTCGAATAAATGGCCACTGTTTCCGATTTTTTTTTTTTTTTTTTAAAAAGCAGGTGAAATGAAGCAGCTCAATTAGTTAAGGGTTAAAAAGTATAGTACGCAGAAACATTGAAAATATGAATGGTCCAGGTTTGTTGTATGTGTTTTTCATTTTTGTACAGCATAAAGCAATCGATAAAGATCCTGGTATTTAGCCTCTACTTTATATGCTACCTGTATCAGGGAAGTTGTTTTAAATGCCCCTAAGCCACCCCGAAGGAATGTCACCTGGCCCCCCTAGTACGAACGAAAACGACCCCGTACCACTGTAGGTTATCTCTCTTCCTCAAAAATGACAAAAATTACTTCCTAGGCCGTTTTGGACATTGATGATTTTCATATGATCTATTTATTAAAGTAATACTCATCTCTCCGCATGAAATTAATTTTCCACATGCTAAACAAGTCAATCTCATCTGCCCAAAGTTCTTTTGCAGATTTGGGACCGTTTCCCTTGCCTCTGACTCACTTATTGCTAAGTCATTGGTGGATGTTTTTGCCGGTCGGTGGTTATCCACCAAATCTCGAAGTTGCGCTTTAGAATAATTGAGAGGGTGCCACCTCTCCACGTGCCGATGCATGGTATGATTACCATAGCTATATTTTTATTCGGTCCCTCTCGAGACCGGCCTGGACAATCAGACACAGAGGAAGAGGAGTGTCAGAGGGTGCGGTAGTGAATAGGGTGAAAGGGAGGTGTCGGGCGGGCACAGGGTGTGATACTCAGGGAAGAGCAGCGCAGATGGGGGGAGGTTTATGGCCCATGCATGAGAGAGAGAGCAGGGGTGACCAGTGCGTGGGGGAGATGCTTGCGAGGGTGGGGAGCCATGCTGAGGATCGGAGGCATGCAGATAGTGGGTCTGGTCAAGGCATCTAAAATGGCTGCCGTGCACAACAAAAGTGTGGCATTGGAAAAAAATCAAGATGGCGCAGACAATGTTTATCAATACGAATTAATTTATAACAATTATTTTTAACAATATATTTACTTGCAGTGTCAAAATGGCGGTCAACACTTCCTGATTTCCTTCGAATAGAACGTTAACAGACGTCACGATCGGCGGCGTGCAGAGAGTGGGTCTGGTCAAGGCATCTAAAATGGCTGCCGTGCACGACAAAAGTGTGGCATTGGAAAAAAAGCAAGATGGCGCAGACAATGTTTATCAATACGGATTAATTTATAACAATTATTTTTAACAATATATTTACTCGCAGTGTCAAAATGGCGGTCAACAATTCCTGATTTCCTTCGAATCGAACGTTAACAGAAGTCAAGCGGCAAAAAAAAAAACGCTCATGCGCAACCGCTGGAAGACAAGAATCAACATATATGAGCCTCCTCAACCACCCTCAGAAAACATAGGGGGTCAGGATACGTCTCCCATACCCCCTTATACCCAATACTCACTTTGCTTTTCCTCCATCTTGTAATTTAATTAAATCGAAACACAAAATGGCGAATTCCCGTTTCGCTACCAGTTTGCGACCCGGTTCGCGAACCGAGGAGCGCTTCTACCACGAAAAATCAATTTTTTTTTATTTGCTCCACCGGACCCTTTAATAACCCCAACATCATTCCCAGGGGGTCAAGAGGAGTCTACCTTGCCCCCTTTCATTAAATTCCCCCTTCGTTTTTCTCCTCCTCTTGTCTCTCGATCCTACCGAGAGACAAGATGGCGGCCGCACCGGACTGTTTAGAATGTTGACAGACACTGGAGAGCCAATCAGCTTCGCTTCGCAAAGCTCCGTTACACGAAAAGTACGCGATCTGGAGCGCTATCCGGGACGCTGTTACAGATATATCTGTTTTTTTAAACGTTAATTTCTCAAAATCCACTGGAGCACATATATTGAGACCCAGCAAAGGCACATCGGGCTAACAGTCCCTACAATTTTGCCAAGTTTCGTGTAAATCCATTCAGCCGTTCGAGCTAAAAGTGAGGCCAAACGCCCTATGGAAAAATGAATAGGAAAAACGCGTTTTGGGACCCCCCTTTTGTCTCGGCCCCCCCCTTGACGAAACCCCCCCAAATTTTTAGGGGCTGCTCAGAAACAAACTGTGCCATTTTCCTGAAAATTTCAGCCGATTCCGTCCACAAACGCCAAAGTTATTAGACATAGTATTTTCAAAAGTTCCATAGAGAAAAAATCCTAACTATATATACCTACTGGCGACCGCCAGTAGGTAATATATATATATATATATATATAAACGACCAAAGTCTTCTGCGCGCTGCAACTCTCCCTCAGCATGCGCAGGAACACAAAGCATATATATATATTCACTGAAAAAACATAGGTTTCACACATGTTATAGTTAGCTAGACATTTCACTCATATATAACCATTGAAATTCCCCCTTTATAATTAACTATAACTCTCACACCTGCAATGCACTGCTGATGATGTCACATATTACATCACTCATGATATGGTCAGTGACATCACTCATGACATCACTGATGACATCTCAAATGACATCACTGATCACATCACTGATGACATCATCCAGTGAATGTGCGTCTTTCTGAAAAATAAATATGTTTTATACATGTGTATCTAAAGGTCAATGGAAGAATAAATGTGTAAATATGTGTCTAAATGGATGTTTTTTTGTAAAAATGATTGTATAACTAACTTATTAAGTGTATCTTAGTGAATACATGTATTAGCGAGTAATCTATACTACTATAATAAAGGCGGGTAAACTCGGGAACCACAGCGCCAATCCACACACCTGATACACCGTTGGAATCGTCAGGGTGTGTAGATGGTTATAGGCTATATAAACTTTTTTTTTAAAACGTTATTTAAAAAATTTACCGTAAAAAATGTAGTCCCTCCGAAGTAGCGCCGGCCGCGACGTGCGTGCTCACATCAGGAGCGCGGGGATGAGTGCATCCAGGAGCGCGACGAGGAGCGGCGGACATGGCGCGTGGGAGGAGCGGTGATATGAGGAGCAGCGGGCATGCCAGTGGCGGTGCAAGCATCGGACAGGCTGGAGGAGCAGCGGCTGAGGTAAGGGAGCGGCGGACATGGCGCGGGGGAGGAGCAGTGACGTGAGGAGCAGCGGACAGGCCAGTGGTGTGCGAGCAGCGGACAGGCGGGAAGAGCGGCGGCTGAGGTATTGGGACACATGTCGGGGCAGGCGGGGGACAGGGCAGGTGGGGGTCGGGGAAGGCGGGGGACAGGCCAGGCAGGGGCCCGGGCTGCTGGACAATGTCTGGGCGGGCAGGGGTCGGGGAAGCCTGTTGCTCCCGGACAAGGTCGGGAAGGGCTGCGAGTGTTTAAATATGTAAATATCTGTATCAGTGCCTCACTTTGTGTATAAGTGGCTGCATGGGTTGTGACTAGCTACTTGAGTATCAATATGGGTTATTAGTTGGTTTTTAGAGTATCAGTATGATTGTCTGTATGGTTTGGTGGGGGTATTACTTACCGCATAGATGCATGAATGTGCGACTCACTGTTTGTATGTGTTTTGAAGACACCATGTGTGCAGGACTGTATGGATGGATGAGTGTGTGTATGGGTGTGTTAGTGAGTGAATCACTTTCTCAATAGTATCTTTATGAGTAACTACATATGGTTTAAACTAGTATATGTGAGTATTGATGTATATAAGTGATGTGTATAAGTGAGTTTATGTGAGAGCGTGAGATTGTAAGAGTACCTGTATAAATAAGTATGTGTTTCTATAAGTGTTTAAGAGAGTAAGTATGTGTACGATTCTGTAGAAGTAAGTGTTTAAGAGAGTAGGTATGTGTACGATTCTGTAAAAGTAAGTGTAGTGGTGGGTGTATAGCTGTATATGCAAGAAATGGATGTTTGATAGTTTATTTGCATGTGTTAGTTTGTGTGTGAGTAACCCTATGGATGAGTGTCAGTGTGTAATAAGATGTATAGGTGTATGAATACATATGATGAGTGAGTACATGTATGAGTGCCTATACAGAACTGTTAGTGAATGACTGGATGTGTATGTAGATGTTAGAATTACTGAATAGGTTGTTTCAACTGGAATTGGTTTTTCCATTTAAATAAAAAATGTTAGTTTCTATTTTTGAATGTGTGTATCAAGGGTTATATTACGCTATTATGCTGAGAGGAGGTCTGTCACTCTTTCACAAGGATGATGTCATCAGTGATGTCATTTGAGATGTCATCAGTGATGTCATGAGTGATATCACTGACCATGTCATGAGTGATGTAATATGTGACATCATCAGCAGTGCAATGCAGGCGCGCGAGTTATAGTTAACTATAACTGGGGAATTTCAATTGTTATGTATGAGTGAAATGTCCAGCTAACTATAACATGTGGGAAACCTATGGTTTTTCAGTGAATTTCTAAGGTTTTTTAAATGCTAATTTTTAGCTATTACGCGGGTGAAAACTATGGTTTTTACAGTGAATTTCAAAGGTTTTGTAAATGATAATTTTTATATGTATTAATTGTTATGTTTTTTTAAACTGATTTACTACATTATTTTAAATTATTTATTTTTAGATATTTTATTTTTTAAATTACATTACATATTTTCTAAATAAAGGGAAAAATAAATGTTTTTAAAAATATTGAAATTGTAATATATATATTTTTTCATTTTTTTTTAATTTATATATATTTTATATAGCAGGAAATGATATCCTATGGAAAAAAATTCAAGTTACTGGTAAGTACAGGTAAATTTACTTTTCAGGAACAGTACTGAGCTGATGGATGCAGCACTGAGGTCTCTCCTGAAAACAGGTGAGTAAATCGGAATTCGTAGTTCAGCTGATGTTTGAGGAATTTTTTAAAGTTCCAAAACTCCACACATTTCAATTGAAACATGTCAATGTTACCCTATAGAAGGAAATTCAAGTTACTGTAACTACGATTAGAATTACTTTTCAGGATCAGTAGTGGGCTAAAAGATGCAGCAATGAGGTCTCTCCTGATAACAGGTGAGTAAATCGGAATTCGTACTTCGGCTGATTTTAGAGGAATTTTTTAAAGTTCCAAAACTCCACACTTCGAAGAATTTCCAAGTAAAACATGTCAATGTTAGCCTATGGAAGTAAATTCACGTTAATGTAATAATGGTTACATTTACTTTTCGGGGTCCGTCCTGGGCTCAAAGATGCAGCACTGAGCAGTTGAGTAAATTCGTAGTTCGGCCTATTTTTACAGGAATTTTTTAAACTTCGAAAACTCCACACTGAGAAGAATTTCCATGTGAAACCAGTCAATGTTTGCCTATGGACGGAAATTCAAGTTACTGTAAGTATGGTTACATTTACTTTTCACGGTGGGTCCTGGGCTCAAAGATGCAGCACTGACAGCTCTCTTGATAACAGGTGAGTAAATCGGAATTCGTACTCCGGCTGATTTTAGAGGAATATTTCGCTCAATAGTGAAGGAAGGGGGCGGGGCCTGAGGACACATGTAACATGCCCTGTGGCGCGTCTTAGGTTGGGGAATATATTCCTCTTCATTCTTGAGGTCACCTGTGAGCCAACTAGCCCATCAGGTACCTCCAGTTTGCGCCAGGGAGCTGCGTTGCATAGAGGTGTTCAGAGGCACGCCCTCTTTTTACAACACTCTGCAACGCAGCTCTGTGGCACTTACTAGAGGCACCCGTTGGACTAGTTGGCCTCTAGGGGACCTCTGGATTGAAGAGGAATATATTCCCCAACCTAATACGCGCCACAGGGCGTGTTTGCACACATGTCACCTCAAGCCCTGCCCCCTACATTCACCACTGTGCAAACACGCATTCTAAGTTGGGGGATTAAGTCCCCTTGCATACTGGGGGTCCCAGGGGGCCAACTAGCACACCATGAACCTCCAATATGCGCCAGAGGGCTGCGTTGCAGAGAGGTGTAAAAAGGGGCGTAGTCTCATTACACCTCTCTGCAATGCAGCCCCCTGGGGCGTTTGCAGAGGGGGAACTAATTTGCCTTGCATACTGGGGGTCCCTGGGGGCCAACTAGCCCACTAGGAACCTCCAGTGTGCGCCAGGGGGCTGCGTTGCAGAGAGGTGTAAAGAGGCCATGCCCCTTTTTACACCTCTCTGCAATGCAGCCCCCGGGTTCTTTATCAGAGGGGGAACTAATTCCCCTTGCATACTGGGGGTCTCTGGGGGCCAACTTGCCCACCAGGAACCTCCAGTATGCGCCAGGGGGCTGCGTTGCTGAGAGGTGTTTTGAGGCCCACCCCCTTTTACACCTCTCTGCAACGCAGCCCCTTACGCATTTTCAGAGGAGGGGCTAATTCCCCTTGCATACTGGGGTCCCTGGTGTCCAACTAGCCCACCAGCAACCTCCAGTATGCGCCAGGGGGCTCCATTGCAGAGAGGTGTAAAAAGGGAGTGGCCTCTTTACACGTCTCTGCAAGGGAGCCCCCTGGCCCTTACTGGAGGCTCCTGGTGGGCTAGTTGGCCTCCAGGGACCCCCAGTATGCGAGTGGAATTACTTCCCCCTCTGCAAACACGCCAGGTGCCGTGTTTGCAGAGAGGTGAAGGGAGGGGGCGTGACCTCCTCGTGATCCCATATGTTTTTTTTAAAAACAACTTTTAAGAATGGGAGCTGTGTAGCCCCCCTTTTTTTCTTTTCTTTTGGCCCTGGGACCCCATCCTCCAGGGCTTGCCCCCAATTTTTATTTTTTTTTAAATCAGGAAGGGTGCTGCGTGGCCCCACTCCTGTGTCAAATTTCGGCCCCGGGGACCCCATCCCCCGCGGCATGGACAACTTTATTTTAATATTTTTTGCCCCCCTTAAGGCCCCGGGGACCCCATCCCCCAGGGTGACCCCTTTTTCTTAGGGGGGCCACGTGGCCCCCCTCCCAGGCCACTTCTGGCCCCGGGGACCCCATCCCCCGGGCCTGGCCTTCCTCGTTGGGGCCCGTGGGGGGGTCCGCAAGCCCCCCACGGTCCCTGACGGCTCCCCGCATCCTGAGGGAGCTGGCATTGCTTTTCTGTATGGGGAGCAGCTAACATGCTGCTCCCCATACAGAAGAGCAATCGGTTTCAATTTTTGAAAGAGAGAGCAGGTTTCCTGCTCTCTCTTTCAAAAATCAAAGCAGTTTGCTGTGGTAGGGTGGGAGCCGTGAAGCTCCCGCCCTACTACAGCAAACAGCAGTGTCCCGGGGATGGGCACCCCAGGACACTGCAGGAGCCAGCCCCAGGGGATGGTGTTCTCCAGGGCCATCAAGGGGTCCAGCAGGGGGGCCTCCCAACATCTACGAAGCCCCGGGGGTGGTGGTCCCCGAGGCTGAGGGGTCCATCAAGGACCCCCCTATTTTGCATATTAGTGCCCCGGGGAGGCGTGTGGGGGGGCTTAAGCCCCCCACACAGGTTTTTTTCTTTTTTTTACACGAAGCCCCGGGGGTGGTGGTCCCCTGGGCTGCGGGGGGGCCGTGAGCCCCCCGCATACTTACTAACAAAGCCCAGGGGTGGTGGTCCCCAGGTCTGCGGGGGGCATGTGCCCCCACTAGCTTAATTACTTTGCCCCGGGGGTGGAGGTTCCCAGGGAAGTGTGGGGGGGATTGGGGCCCCCCCACACTTTTTTAAAATATGCCCCCGGGATTTGGTTCCCTCGGGGGCTAATTTAAAAAAAACAGACCGTGTTGGTTTTTTTTCCCACGGGTTACGTGTACGTATAAGTACCCCGCGATTTAGAAAAAAAACAACACTTTTTTGGGGGCCTTGGGGGTCCTTTTTGGGGTCAGGGTGTGTCTACACTGCCCCCTTTGCGTGTTTTGCACGTTTGTTTTCAGCTTTCTTGTGCCTCGGTACTACCGAGGCACAAGAGATGGCTGCCAACACTTCCTTGTTTGGAGTGTTGACAGACAAGTGACATCCAATTAGCATGCAGCTCGTGCTCGGGAAAGTACACGTACTGTACAGAGTACAGTACAGAGTACGGTAAGCTTCTATAGATATACTTATGATTTTACTTATGATTTTCTCAGGAACTACTGAACGGATTTACACCATTCAACAAAATCGTGATCTGCGAGCAGAACTCTACCTTTTTGCCAAATTTGGTGTACTTCCGTTCAGCCGTTCGGGCTGTAGCCCTGGCTAAAGGTCCTATGGAAAATTGCATGGGGAAAACACGTTTTGGGACCCCCCTTTTTTCTCGGCCCCTGCTATTTTCACAGCCCCTGCTTCACGAATCACCCCAAACTTTCAGGGAAGGAGCGGAGCGGAGCAGGCAATTTTCTTGGAGACATTCACGAAGATTCGTCCACCGGTGCCAAAGTTATTCCAAATAGAATGTTGCGGATTTCCTATGGAAACTAGGTTTTAACTATAACTACCTACTGGCGACTGCCAGTCAATATATATATTATAACCTTATGCACTACGATGCCCAGAGTTCCACGGATGGACACGCCCACTGAGGCCAGCATTCGGAAAAAATATTGTGCTATGAACGGTGTTCTCAGTGATTCTTGACTACGCCACTGAAGAAGGGAGTTTATTTCCTGAAACGCATTTGGCTAACTTTTACTTGAAGTCTGTACTTGAAATGCTGCCTGCTTGCACGATGTAATTAAAAGAGAAGTGTGATGCAAATTCCTTGAGGCTTTACTCCTTTATGGGCTTACCTGCTTGTTGGAATGTTTTACGGCCGTGTCATGCTGTGGAGAGAGGCCCACCGTCGTCAGGCGGGCTTGTTGCTGGTTCTACTAATTGCTGGCTGACATGAGAGGAACCAAGCTACGGCATCACAGCAGGGTGATGCTGGCTTGCGCATGGGATTTACATTGGCAGAGCGGGGCATGCGGCATGGAAAATCACAAGACTTCGACCCACTAGGGATACTTTGTTCAAATTGAAAGACTCTGAGAAGCCGCCCCACATGGGGAAAACCTTATGCACTACGATGCCCAGAGTTCCACGGATGGACACGCCCACTGAGGCCAGCATTTGGAAAATATATTGTGCTATGAACGGTGTTCTCAGTGATTCTTGACTACGCCACTGAAGAAGGGAGTTTATTTCCTGAAACTGGTTTGGCTAACTTTTTCTTGAAGTCTGTACTTGAAATGCTGCCTGCTTGCACGATGTAATTAAAAGAGAAGTGCGATGCAAATTCCTTGAGGCATATATATATACCCCTAATAAAGAAGACATATGTAAAATATGAAGTAATCACTGTATCCTGTTAAACAGAAACTTTAGCATGAAACACACTTGAAAAGGAAGGGAAATAAATCGAACAAAATCAGTAGGCCACTGATGAGTTTTTGACTTCGCTAGAAATAAGAAACATGAAAGTAGTGAAAGAAGCCAAGCTTGATGTTACGGCAGCCACGAGGTAGCTAGGCTCCGCCACCCCCCCCACTGCTCCAAGCATGTCTGTCCCACCGCCCGCCACGCCCAATAACGGTAACATGAAATAGATACAAATCAGCAGATACCTACCCCCATTCAGGAAACTCCCAAAGTGCAACAGGTTCGCGGCTACGCCCATCCGGAAGACGAAGCCTTCGGCACGTGTAGGGCGGGTCCTTCTGGCAGCCGTCGGCCGGGGAGGTCATCGCGTAAGGTGGGCCAGGAGAGGAGCCGAGGCCGACGGGATCCTTCTTCTTTCTTCAATAATGGCTGCGACAACGGGGGGATGTCTTGCACATGCCACCGACCCCCCCCTCCCCTCTTATCTCCTGGTCTGGCCCCGGCTTGGTATGAGCTCCCCGTTCGGACCTGAAGCGGCGCCCTGCAGGCCACGGGGGGGATGTCTTGCCTCTGCCTCCGACCCTCCCCCCTCTTATCGCCTGGTCCGGACATCACGGATATCAACGCCAGATGTCGGCGTGGGGTGCGCTGGGAGGGAGAGGCGGCGCGAACGAACCTCTCCCACCCCCACAGGTGGGGGCCCCTCAGCTGCACCCCCAACGCTCCACTCACCCAACAAAAGGGTCGTCGTGTAAGGTGGACCAGGAGAGGAGCCGAGGCCGACGGGATCCTTCTTCTTTTTTCAATAATGGCTGCGACAACGGGGGGGATGTCTTGCACATGCCACCGACCCCCCCCTCCCCTTGTATCTCCTGGTCTGGCCCGGCTTGATATGAGCTCCCCGTTTGGTCCTAAAACGGCGCCCTGCAGGCCACGGGGGGGATGTCTTGCCTCTGTCTCCGACCCCCCCCCTCTTATCGCCTGGTCCGTACATCACGGATATCAATGCCAGGTGTCGGCGTGGGGTGCGCTGGGAGGGAGAGGCGGCGCGAACGAGCCTCTCCCACCCCCACAGGTGGGGGCCCCTCAGCTGCACCCCCAACGCTCCACGCACCCAACAAAAGGTCTCATCCACTATTGTGAGGCATGATGCCCCGCTCACCCAGCGGGGGTCTTGTCCACTGTTGCGGTGCAACGGCGCTTCTGAGTTCAACTAGAAAATGAGTCCTGCGTCCAGAAACGTTCTCCTCAACTTTGAAGATTCTATAAGAGCCACGGGGGCCCCCGACCCCCGCAGACACCCCCGATGGGGAATGACTGCCTTGATCACCCACGGAACGACCACGACGCAGCCGCGGGACGTCGGCGCGCTCATGACGGCGCCGGCCTCAGTCTTGAAATGACCAAAATCCTGCAAGACTACCAACTTGATCAGTTCCGGTGGGACACCAGTATGACCCGGTAGGAGAGATTGTTGCCTCCCACCCCACTTTGACTGATGGTTCATGTCGGCAGTCCCCTCTGCTACCCTTCAACGAAAACTTTTGGACTGCCGAAAGAGGTCCCGGTCCAACCACGAGTTGGTGGAGACATTTTGACTATACTTGGACCTTCCTGACCTCACCCAAAATGGCGCTGGTGCAAATGAAACTCTCAACTCCTTGTTGTGCCCCGATTGCTCAGCCTTGATATCATGAGATATGTATGCAGTTTTTAGCACATGAATTGATATGGGATAAGACTGATTATATGTTCGGACAATGAATTGATCCGGGATGGGTATTGATTATACGTTCGAACAATGAATTGACATGGGACGGGTACTGATTACACGTTCGGACAATGAATTGATATTAAGTTCTAATGCATCATTGATTACTGTATTTATTATTGAAGGTTCGAATTGTCGACACTTTTGGTACTTGCTCACAATGAATTATCAATATGATTTTGTTGCACTTGTCGCACTTTTTACTATGAAATCAACGATCACTGACTCTGTTATGTTTTCCACAAATAAATACCCCCTCCCCCATTTACAGTTCCAGCCTGCTCCGTGGCCGGCCCACGGGGTTGTAGGCCCGTATTTGTGCACCAACATTTTTATTAAAGGTTTTTGAAAAAGCAAACGTAGTTGTAACGCGTAGATTGGTAAGTTTCGAATAAATGGCCACTGTTTCCGATTTTTTTTTTTTTTTTTTTAAAAGCAGGTGAAATGAAGCAGCTCAATTAGTTAAGGGTTAAAAAGTATAGTACGCAGAAACATTGAAAATATGAATGGTCCAGGTTTGTTGTATGTGTTTTTCATTTTTGTACAGCATAAAGCAATCCATAAAGATCCTGGTATTTAGCCTCTACTTTATATGCTACCTGTATCAGGGAAGTTGTTTTAAATGCCCCTAAGCCACCCCGAAGGAATGTCACCTGGCCCCCCTAGTACGAACGAAAACGACCCCGTACCACTGTAGGTTATCTCTCTTCCTCAAAAATGACAAAAATTACTTCCTAGGCCGTTTTGGACATTGATGATTTTCATATGATCTATTTATTAAAGTAATACTCATCTCTCCGCATGAAATTAATTTTCCACATGCTAAACAAGTCAATCTCATCTGCCCAAAGTTCTTTTGCAGATTTGGGACCGTTTCCCTTGCCTCTGACTCACTTATTGCTAAGTCATTGGTGGATGTTTTTGCCGGTCGGTGGTTATCCACCAAATCTCGAAGTTGCGCTTTAGAATAATTGAGAGGGTGCCACCTCTCCACGTGCCGATGCATGGTATGATTACCATAGCTATATTTTTATTCGGTCCCTCTCGAGACCGGCCTGGACAATCAGACACAGAGGAAGAGGAGTGTCAGAGGGTGCGGTAGTGAATAGGGTGAAAGGGAGGTGTTGGGCGGGCACAGGGTGTGATACTCAGGGAAGAGCAGCGCAGATGGGGGGAGGTTTATGGCCCATGCATGAGAGAGAGCAGGGGTGACCAGTGCGTGGGGGAGATGCTTGCGAGGGTGGGGAGCCATGCTGAGGATCGGCGGCGTGCAGATAGTGGGTCTGGTCAAGGCATCTAAAATGGCTGCCCTGCACAACAAAAGTGTGGCATTGGAAAAAAAGCAAGATGGCGCAGACAATGTTTATCAATACGAATTAATTTATAACAATTATTTTTAACAATATATTTACTTGCAGTGTCAAAATGGCGGTCAACACTTCCTGATTTCCTTCGAATAGAACGTTAACAGACGTCACGATCGGCGGCGTGCAGAGAGTGGATCTGGTCAAGGCATCTAAAATGGCTGCCGTGCACGACAAAAGTGTGGCATTGGAAAAAAAGCAAGATGGCGCAGACAATGTTTATCAATACGGATTAATTTATAACAATTATTTTTAACAATATATTTACTCGCAGTGTCAAAATGGCGGTCAACAATTCCTGATTTCCTTCGAATCGAACGTTAACGGAAGTCAAGCAGCAAAAAAAAAAAACGCTCATGCGCAACCGCTGGAAGACAAGTATCAACATATATGAGTCTCCTCAACCACCCTCAGAAAACATAGGGGGTCAGGATACGTCTCCCATACCCCCTTATACCCAATACTCACATTGCTTTTCCTCCATCTTGTAATTTAATTAAATCGAAACACAAAATGGCGAATTCCCGTTTCGCTACCAGTTTGTGACCCGGTTCGCGAACCGAGGAGCGCTTCTACCACGAAAAATCAATTTTTTTTTATTTGCTCCACGGGACCCTTTAATAACCCCAACATCATTCCTAGGGGGTCAAGAGGAGTCTACCTTGCCCCCTTTCATTAAATTCCCCCTTCGTTTTTCTCCTCCTCTTGTCTCTCGATCCTACCGAGAGACAAGATGGCGGCCGCACCGGACTGTTTAGAATGTTGACAGACACTGGAGAGCCAATCAGCTTCGCTTCGCAAAGCTCCGTTACGCGAAAAGTACGCGATCTGGAGCGCTATCCGGGACGCTGTCACAGATATATCTGTTTTTTTAAATGTTAATTTCTCAAAATCCACTGGAGCACATATATTGAGACCCAGCAAAGGCACATCGGGCTAACAGTCCCTACAATTTTGCCAAGTTTCGTGTAAATCCATTCAGCCGTTCGAGCTAAAAGTGAGGCCAAACGCCCTATTGAAAAATGAATGGGAAAAACGCGTTTTGGGACCCCCCTTTTGTCTCGGCCCCCCCTTGACGAAACCCCCCCAAATTTTTAGGGGCTGCTCAAAAACAAAATGTGCCATTTTCCTGAAAATTTCAGCCGATTCCGTCCACAAACGCCAAAGTTATTAGACATTGTATTTTCAAAAGTTCCATAGAGAAAAAATCCTAACTATATATACCTACTGGCGACCGCCAGTAGGTAATATATATATATATATATATATATATATATATATATATATATATATATAAACGACCAAAGTCTTCTGCGTGCTGCAACTCTCCCTCAGCATGCGCAGGAACACAAAGCATATATATATATTCACTGAAAAAACATAGGTTTCACAGATGTTAAAGTTAGCTAGACATTTCACTCATATATAACCATTGAAATTCCCCCTTTATAATTAACTATAACTCTCACGCCTGCAATGCACTGCTGATGATGTCACATATTACATCACTCATGATATGGTCAGTGACATCACTCATGACATCACTGATGACATCTCAAATGACATCACTGATCACATCACTGATGACATCATCCAGTGAATGTGTGTCTTTCTGAAAAATAAATATGTTTTATACATGTGTATCTAAAGGTCAATGGAAGAATAAATGTGTAAATATGTGTCTAAATGGATGTTTTTTTGTAAAAATGATTGTATAACTAACTTATTAAGTGTATCTTAGTGAATACATGTATTAGCGAGTAATCTATACTGCTATAATAAAGGCGGGTAAACTCGGGAACCACAGCGCCAATCCACACACCTGATACACCGTTGGAATCGTCAGGGTGTGTAGATGGTTATAGGCAATATAAACTTTTTTTTAAAACGTTATTTAAAAAATTTACCGTAAAAAAAGTAGTCCCTCTGAAGTAGCGCCGGCCGCGACGTGCGTGCTCACATCAGGAGCGCGGGGATGAGTGCATCCAGGAGCGCGACGAGGAGCGGCGGACATGGCGCGTGGGAGGAGCGGTGATATGAGGAGCAGCGGGCATGCCAGTGGCGGTGCAAGCATCGGACAGGCTGGAGGAGCAGCGGCTGAGGTAAGGGAGCGGCGGACATGGCGCGGGGGAGGAGCAGTGACGTGAGGAGCAGCGGACAGGCCAGTGGTGTGCGAGCAGCGGACAGGCGGGAAGAGCGGCGGCTGAGGTAAGGGGACACATGTCGGGGCAGGCGGGGGACAGGGCAGGTGGGGGTCGGGGAAGGCAGGGGACAGGCCAGGCAGGGGCCGGGGCTGCTGGACAATGTCTGGGCGGGCAGGGGTCGGGGAAGCCTGTTGCTCCCGGACAAGGTCGGGAAGGGCTGCGAGTGTTTAAATATGTAAATATCTGTATCAGTGTCTCACTTTGTGTATAAGTGGCTGGATGGGTTGTGACTAGCTACTTGAGTATCAATATGGGTTATTAGTTGGTTTTTAGAGTATCAGTATGATTGTCTGTATGGTTTGGTGGGGGTATTACTTACCGCATAGATGAATGAATGTGCGACTCACTGTTTGTATGTGTTTTGAAGACACCATGTGTGCAGGACTGTATGGATGGATGAGTGTGTGTATGGGTGTGTTAGTGAGTGAATCACTTTCTCAATAGTATCTTTATGAGTAACTACATATGGTTTAAACTAGTATATGTGAGTATTGATGTATATAAGTGATGTGTATAAGTGAGTTTATGTGAGAGCGTGAGATTGTAAGAGTACCTGTATAAATAAGTATGTGTTTCTATAAGTGTTTAAGAGAGTAAGTATGTGTACGATTCTGTAGAAGTAAGTGTTTAAGAGAGTAGGTATGTGTACGATTCTGTAAAAGTAAGTGTAGTGGTGGGTGTATAGCTGTATATGCAAGAAATGGATGTTTGATAGTTTATTTGCATGTGTTAGTTTGTGTGTGAGTAACCCTATGGATGAGTGTCAGTGTGTAATAAGATGTATAGGTGTATGAGTACATATGATGAGTGAGTACATGTATGAGTGCCTATATAGAACTGTTAGTGAATGACTGGATGTGTATGTAGATGTTAGAATTACTGAATAGGTTGTTTCAACTGGAATTGGTTTTTCCATTTTAAAAAAAAATGTTAGTTTCTATTTTTGAATGTGTGTATCAAGGGTTATATTACGCTATTATGCTGAGAGGTCTGTCACTCTTTCACAAGGATGATGTCATCAGTGATGTCATTTGAGATGTCATCAGTGATGTCATGAGTGATATCACTGACCATGTCATGAGTGATGTAATATGTGACATCATCAGCAGTGCAATGCAGGCGCGCGAGTTATAGTTAACTATAACTGGGGAATTTCAATTGTTATGTATGAGTGAAATGTCCAGCTAACTATAACATGTGGGAAACCTATGGTTTTTCAGTGAATTTCTAAGGTTTTTTAAATGCTAATTTTTAACTATTACGCGGGTGAAAACTATGGTTTTTACAGTGAATTTCAAAGGTTTTGTAAATGATAATTTTTATATGTATTAATTGTTATGTTTTTTTAAACTGATTTACTACATTATTTTAAATTATTTATTTTTAGATATTTTATTTTTTAAATTACATTACATATTTTCTAAATAAAGGGAAAAATAAATGTTTTTAAAAATATTGAAATTGTAATATATATTTTTTTTCAATTTTTTTTAATTTATATATATTTTATATAGCAGGAAATGATATCCTATGGAAAAAAATTCAAGTTACTGGTAAGTACAGTTAAATTTACTTTTCAGGAACAGTACTGAGCTGACGGATGCAGCACTGAGGTCTCTCCTGAAAACAGGTGAGTAAATCGGAATTCGTAGTTAGGCTGATTTTTGAGGAATTTTTTAAAGTTCCAAAACTCCACACATTTCAATTGAAACATTTCAATGTTACCCTATGAAGGAAATTCAAGTTGCTGTAACTACGATTAGAATTACTTTTCAGGATCAGTAGTGGGCCAAAAGATGCAGCAATGAGGTCTCTCCTGATAACAGGTGAGTAAATCGGAATTCGTACTTCGGCTGATTTTAGAGGAATTTTTTTAAGTTCCAAAACTCCACACTTCGAAGAATTTCCAAGTAAAACATGTCAATGTTAGCCTATGGAAGTAAATTCACGTTAATGTAAGTATGGTTACATTTACTTTTCGGGGTCCGTCCTGGGCTCAAAGATGCAGCACTGAGCAGTTGAGTAAATTCGTAGTTCGGCCTATTTTTACAGGAATTTTTTAAACTTCGAAAACTCCACACTGAGAAGAATTTCCATGTGAAACCAGTCAATGTTTGCCTATGGAAGGAAATTCAAGTTACTGTAAGTATGGTTACATTTACTTTTCACGGTGGGTCCTGGGCTCAAAGATGCAGCACTGACAGCTCTCTTGATAACAGGTGAGTAAATCTGAATTCGTACTCCGGCTGATTTTAGAGGAATATTTCGCTCAATAGTGAAGGAAGGGGGCGGGGCCTGAGGACACATGTAACATGCCCTGTGGCGCGTCTTAGGTTGGGGAATATATTCCTCTTCATTCCTGAGGTCACCTGTGGGCCAACTAGCCCATCAGGTACCTCCAGTTTGCGCCAGGGAGCTGCGTTGCAGAGAGGTGTTCAGAGGCACGCCCTCTTTTTACAACACTCTGCAACGCAGCTCTGTGGCACTTACTAGAGGCACCCGTTGGACTAGTTGGCCTCTAGGGGACCTCTGGATTGAAGAGGAATATATTCCCCAACCTAATACGCGCCACAGGGCGTGTTTGCACACATGTCACCTCAAGCCCTGGCCCCTACCTTCACCACTGTGCAAACACGCATTCTAAGTTGGGGGATTAAGTCCCCTTGCATACTGGGGGTCCCAGGGGGCCAACTAGCACACCATGAACCTCCAATATGCGCCAGAGGGCTGCGTTGCAGAGAGGTGTAAAAAGGGGCGTAGTCTCATTACACCTCTCTGCAATGCAGCCCCCTGGGGCGTTTGCAGAGGGGGAACTAATTTGCCTTGCATACTGGGGGTCCCTGGGGGCCAACTAGCCCACTAGGAACCTCCAGTGTGCGCCAGGGGGCTGCGTTGCAGAGAGGTGTAAAGAGGCCATGCCCCTTTTTACACCTCTCTGCAATGCAGCCCCCGGGTTCTTTATCAGAGGGGGAACTAATTCCCCTTGCATACTGGGGGTCTCTGGGGGCCAACTAGCCCACCAGGAACCTCCAGTATGCGCCAGGGGGCTGTGTTGCTGAGAGGTGTTTTGAGGCCCACCCCCTTTTACACCTCTCTGCAACGCAGCCCCTTACGCTTTTTCAGAGGGGGGGCTAATTCCCCTTGCATACTGGGGGTCCCTGGTGTCCAACTAGCCCACAAGCAACCTCCAGTATGCGCCAGGGGGCTCCATTGCAGAGAGGTGTAAAAAGGGAGTGGCCTCTTTACACGTCTCTGCAAGGGAGCCCCCTGGCCCTTACTGGAGGCTCCTGGTGGGCTAGTTGGCCTCCAGGGACCCCCAGTATGCGAGTGGAATTACTTCCCCCTCTGCAAACACGCCAGGTGCCGTGTTTGCAGAGAGGTGAAGGGAGGGGGCGTGACCTCCTCGTGATCCCGTATGTTTTTTTTAAAAACAACTTTTAAGAATGGGAGCTGTGTAGCCCCCCTTTTTTTCTTTTCTTTTGGCCCTGGGACCCCATCCTCCAGGGCTTGCCCCCAATTTTTATTTTTTTTTAAATCAGGAAGGGTGCTGCGTGGCCCCACTCCTGTGTCAAATTTCGGCGCCGGGGACCCCATCTCCCGGGGCATGGGCAACTTTATTTTATTATTTTTTGCCCCCCTTAAGGCCCCGGGGACCCCATCCCCCAGGGTGACCCCTTTTTCTTAGGGGGGCCACGTGGCCCCCCTCCCGGGCCACTTCTGGCCCCGGGGACCCCATCCCCCGGGCCTGGCCTTCCTCGTTGGGGCCCGTGGGGGGGTCCGCAAGCCCCCCACGGTCCCTGACGGCTCCCCGCATCCTGAGGGAGCTGGCATTGCTTTTCTGTATGGGGAGCAGCTAACATGCTGCTCCCCATACAGAAGAGCAATCGGTTTTAATTTTTGAAAGAGAGAGCAGGTTTCCTGCTCTCTCTTTCAAAAATCAAAGCAGTTTGCTGTGGTAGGGTGGGAGCCGTGAAGCTCCCGCCCTACTACAGCAAACAGCAGTGTCCCGATGATGGACACCCCAGGACACTGCAGGAGCCAGCCCCAGGGGATGGTGTTCTCCAGGGCCATCAAGGGGTCCAGGAGGGGGGCCTCCCAACATCTACGAAGCCCCGGGGGTGGTGGTCCCCGAGGCTGAGGGGTCCATCAAGGACCCCCCTATTTTGCATATTAGTGCCCCGGGGAGGCGTGTGGGGGGGCTTAAGCCCCCCACACAGGTTTTTTTCTTTTTTTAAACAAAGCCCCGGGGTTGGTGGTCCCCAGGTCTGCGGGGGGCATGTGCCCCCACTAGCTTAATTACATTGCCCCGGGGGTGGAGGTTCCCGGGGAAGTGTGGGGGGGATTGGGGCCCCCCCACACTTTTTTAAAATATGCCCCCGGGATTTGGTCCCCCCGGGGGCTAATTTAAAAAAAAACAGACCGTGTTGGTTTTTTTTCCCACGGGTTACGTGTACGTATAAGTACCCCGCGATTTAAAAAAAAAACAACACTTTTTTGGGGGCCTTGGGGGTCCTTTTGGGGGTCAGGGTGTGTCTGCACTGCCCCCTTTGCGTGTTTTGCATGTTTGTTTTCAGCTTTCTTGTGCCTCGGTACTACCGAGGCACAAGATTGCTGCCAACACTTCCTTGTTTGGAGTGTTGACAGACAAGTGACATCCAATTAGCATGCAGCTCGTGCTCGGGAAAGTACACGTACTGTACAGAGTACAGTTCAGAGTACGGTAAGCTTCTATAGATATACTTATGATTTTACTTATGATTTTCTCAGGAACTACTGAACGGATTTACATCATTCAACAAAATCGTGATCTGCGAGCAGAACTCTACCTTTTTGCCAAATTTGGTGTACTTCCGTTCAGCCGTTCGGGCTGTAGCCCTGGCTAAAGGTCCTATGGAAAATTGCATGGGGAAAACACGTTTTGGGACCCCCCTTTTTTCTCGGCCCCTGCTATTTTCACGGCCCCTGCTTCACGAATCACCCCAAACTTTCAGGGAAGGAGCGGAGCGGAGCAGGCCATTTTCTTGGAGACATTCACGAAGATTTGTCCACCGGTGCCAAAGTTATTCCAAATAGAATGTTGCGGATTTCCTATGGAAACTAGGTTTTAACTATAACTACCTACTGGCTACTGCCAGTCAATATATATATTATAACCTTATGCACTACGATGCCCAGAGTTCCACGGATGGACACGCCCACTGAGGCCAGCATTTGGAAAAAATATTGTGCTATGAACGGTGTTCTCAGTGATTCTTGACTACGCCACTGAAGAAGGGAGTTTATTTCCTGAAACGCATTTGGCTAACTTTTACTTGAAGTCTGTACTTGAAATGCTGCCTGCTTGCACGATGTAATTAAAAGAGAAGTGCGATGCAAATTCCTTGAGGCTTTACTCCTTTATGGGCTTACCTGCTTGTTGGAATGTTTTACGGCCGTGTCATGCCGTGGAGAGAGGCCCACCGTCGTCAGGCGGGCTTGTTGCTGGTTCTACTAATTGCTGGCTGACATGAGAGGAACCAAGCTACGGCATCACAGCAGGGTGATGCTGGCTTGTGCATGGGATTTACATTGGCAGAGCGGGGCATGCGGCATGGAAAATCACAAGACTTCGACCCACTAGGGATACTTTGTTCAAATTGAAAGACTCTGAGAAGCCGCCCCACATGGGGAAAACCTTATGCACTACGATGCCCAGAGTTCCACGGATGGACACGCCCACTGAGGCCGGCATTTGGAAAATATATTGTGCTATTAACGGTGTTCTCCTCAGTGATTCTTGACTACGCCACTGAAGAAGGGAGTTTATTTCCTGAAACTGGTTTGGCTAACTTTTTCTTGAAGTCTGTACTTGAAATGCTGCCTGCTTGCACGATGTAATTAAAAGAGAAGTGCGATGCAAATTCCTTGGGGCATATATATATATATATACATATATATATATATATATATATATATATATATATATATATATATATATATATATATATATATATATATATATATTACCTACTGGCTGTCGCCAGTAGGTATATATAGTTAGGATTTTTTGTCTATGGAACTTTTGAAAATTCTATGTCTAATAACTTTGGCGTTTGTGGACGGAATCGGCTGAAATTTTCAGGAAAATGGCACATCTTGTTTCTGAGCAGCCCCCGAAAATTTGGGGGGGTTTCGTCAAGGGGGGCCGAGAAAAAAGGGGGGTCCCAAAACGCGTTTTTCCCATGTTAATTTCCATAGGGCCTTTGGCCTCACTTTTAGCTCGAACGGCTGAATGGATTTGCACGAAACTTGGCAAAATTGTAGGGACTGTTAGCCCGATGTGCCTTTGCTAGGTCTCAATATATGTGCTCCAGTGGATTTTGAGAAATTAACGTTCAAAATAAGATATATATCTGTAACAGCGCTCCGGGCTGCGCTCCGGTCCGCTTACTTTTCGCGAAACGGAACTTTGCGCGCAGAAAGCTGATTGCCTCTACGGTGTCTGTCAACATTCTAAACAGTCCGGAGCGGCCGCCATCTTGTCTCTCGGTAGGATCGAGAGACAAGAGGAGGCCAAAACAAAGGGGGAAATGAAGGAAAGGGGGCAAGGTAGACCCCTTCTGACCCCCTAGGATTGATGTTGGGGTTATTAAAGGGTCCCGTGGGGATAATAAAAATATATATATTTTTCACGGTAGAAGCGCTTCCCGGGCCGCGAACTGGGCCGCAAACTGGTAGCGAAACGGGAATTCGCCATTTTGTGTTTCGTTTTAATTAAATTACTAGGTATAAGGGGGTGCGGGAGACGTATCCTTGCCTCTTATGTTTTCTGAGGGTGGCTGAGGAGGCTCATATATGTTGATACATGTCTTCCAGCGGCTGTGCGTGAGCTTTTTTTTTTTTTTGCTGCGTGACGTCTGTTAACGTTCGATTCGATGGAAATCAGGAAGTGTTGACCACCATTTTGTCACTGCGAGTAAATATTTTGTTATAAATGAATCCTTATTGATAAACATTGTCTGCGCCATCTTGCCTTTTTGTCCAATGCCACAATTTTGTCGTGCACGGCAGCCATTTTAGATGCCTTGACCAGACCCACTCTCTGCACGCCGTCGATTCTCAGCACGGCTCCCCACCCTCGCAAGCATCTCCCCCACGCACTGGTCACCCCCGCTCTCTCTCTCATGCATGGGCCATATACTTCCCCCCATCTGCGCTGCTCTTCCCTGAGAATCACACCCTGTGCCCGCCCGACACCTCCCTTTCACCCTATTCACTACCGCACTCTCTGACACTCCTCTTCCTTTGTGTCCGATTGGCCAGGCCGGACCCAGGCTATCACCTAGCCCTGCGGATGTAGTTTATGGCCCCAGCTGTAGAGAATCCAGACATACCAATCCTCCCGATTCAGGCGTGAGACTACTGATTTCAGTGCTAGTCTTCCGCCTCCCGATTCCTGCAAGGAAAAACCCGGGGGCATATTACCAACAACTAGCGATAATTTTTGTCTCTAACTTGTTTAGAGACAAAAATTATCGCCGCACATCGGCGAATTTTATCGCAGATAAACCTTGCTATTAGCAAGGTTTATCGCAAATGCGATAAAAAACGGCCGCAATGCATGAATATCGCTGAAAAGTCAGCGATATTCATGCATTATCCAGCAAATGCTCTTAGCCATGTTATCCACCTTCCATTGGATAACATGGCTAAAAACTGCTCTGTGCGTGCGCTTTTTTTTTTTTTTTTGCTGCGTGACGTCTGTTAACGTTTGATTCGATGGAAATCAGGAAGTGTTGACCACCATTTTGTCACTGCGAGTAAATATTTTGTTATAAATGAATCCTTATTGATAAACATTGTCTGCGCCATCTTGCCTTTTTGTCCAATGCCACAATTTTGTCGTGCACGGCAGCCATTTTAGATGCCTTGACCAGACCCACTCTCTGCACGCCGTCGATTCTCAGCACGGTTCCCCACCCTCGCAAGCATCTCCCCCACGCACTGGTCACCCCCGCTCTCTCTCTCATGCATGGGCCATATACTTCCCCCCATCTGCGCTGCTCTTCCCTGAGAATCACACCCTGTGCCCGCCCGACACCTCCCTTTCACCCTATTCACTACCGCACTCTCTGACACTCCTCTTCCTCTGTGTCCGATTGTCCAGGCTGGACCCAGGCTATCACCTAGCCCTGCGGATGTAGTTTATGGCCCCAGCTGTAGAGAATCCAGACATACCAATCCTCCCGATTCAGGCGTGAGACTACTGATTTCAGTGCTAGTCTTCCGCCTCCCGATTCCTGCAAGGAAAAACCCGGGGGCATATTACCAACAACTAGCGATAATTCTTGTCTCTAACTTGTTTAGAGACAAAAATTATCGCCGCACATCGGCGAATTTTATCGCAGATAAACTTTGCTATTAGCAAGGTTTATCGCAAATGCGATAAAAAACGGCCGCAATGCATGAATATCGCTGAAAAGTCAGCGATATTCATGCATTATCCAGCAAATGCTCTAAGCCATGTTATCCACCTTCCATTGGATAACATGGCTAAAAACTGCTCAGGGCAGGTGTTAGCTTTTGGAGATATTCGCGCTTAGCGCGAATATCTCCAAAAGTTGGTAATAGGAGATAGCGATGGTTAGGGACTGTTTCCAGTCGCTAACATCTTGGCACGCCCACTTTGCATGTCATTAGTGATAAATATCACTGACATGCAAAGCGGGGCCCAAGATGGTCGCTATCTCCTTTTAGCTGTCACTAACTGGTGTTAGCGACAGCTTGGTAATAGGGAGATAATTTTATCTCCTTTTTTTTGGCTTTTAAAGCCAAAAAAGCGGAAATAAACCCCCTTGATAATATGCCCCACGATTCCTCGGGGGTTTTAGCTGACAGGGCTTGGTATTGTGTTACGTGCTAATTCTTCCAGGAAACGTCAGCGGGTCGATGCAGGGGTTCTAGAAGGGGTGATAAACCATTTAAGCCTCATGAACAAGCGCATGGTCTTTTAAAGATTTGTGAAGTACTCGGGGCGGCGGTGTGTGTGTGCCCTCTTTCAGGAGCGGGCGGGGGGGCACTGCCAGCAACTTTCCAGGCCAGGCAGTGTTCAACACGTGCATCACCCTTTCTCTGCCTGCTATTGCGCTCCATGCTTCGGAAAGGTAAGAAAAAGAACGTGCATTTGAGTTTGAAATGTCCGATCCTGTAGCAGTACACTTGCAAAGCCCACACATGACAATAACCCGATTCAAGGCCCCATTCACCAGATTTAAAAAAAAAATATAGTACTCCAAGAAAGTTGGATTATAAAACTTTATTAACTTTTAAATATAACGAACGCAACAAAAACTGTAAATATATTTAAACATTGTTTGATAAAAAAAAACAACAATGGTCAGAAGCTGTCTTTTGTGCGAATAGTCCCAAGGCAGCACAACGTGCTGAGTTGTGGAAGGCACCTAGGTGAAGAACCATCCCTTCTTTAAACCCCATGGTGACCAACTATAGTTTCAATGAGTGCTATGTCCCAGGTTTTACATAAAGTAGTGTTTACCTAGAGTGGTGCTGTGTAGGACACTCTGAATGGAAATTAACCAGAACTATAATGATAACAACAACAACAACAATAATATAACTTTTATGCCCAAATTACGCAAACATTTAGCTAATCTGCTAAAGGGGGGAGTCGCCATTTCTTTACAATAATCAATAATGAAAAATCAACATCAATAGGGTTGTCCGTATTCCCGATGCAGCACTATAGTGCAACATACACAGCACCTGGGGTGTCAAGAGTGAACAGGTCCTAGCTGCTTAACCAATGACTGACAAATGCTATATTAAACACTTACTATGTATAATACTTGCGTTCACAATAGTTTTACTTTACAAAACAGAACAAAAGATGTCCCCTGTAAGTAAACCCATATTAGCTGTTTCAGTTATTGAACATCCTAAGGTTTTATGACATGGGGAACAGTGGTGATATCCTGGGCCACCCATCCGTAGCCTCTCTAATCTCCATTACAATGTGTTTCTTGCTAAAATTAACCAGAACTATAACCATAACAACAACAACAACAATAATATAACTTTAATGTCCAAATTACGCAAAGATTTAGCTAATCTGGTAAAGGGGGGGAGTCGCCATTTCTTTGGATAATTTATTCATCCATCCGTAGCCTCTCTAATCTCCATTACAATATGTTTCTTGCTGTCGCTAGCTGATGAAAAAACTAAAGTGATAACTTCCTCATCCTTATTTTGTCTTTCTTTGTTCCTTAAGATGTTATCTGTGTCAACCTCTTCCGAGAATGCTGATGCGTTAGGGATTTCCTTGTGTTTCTTAATAGCATTGGTGTCTGCACACTTCTTTGTCAATTCTGTGAACATGATAACTGCTTCATAAACAGACGATATCTTTGTTAAGTCATTAGTGTTAATTGTGTCTGAAACTACAGTGCCCTTCTGTTTTTCTTTCTTCAGGCTCTACAGAGTTTTGTGTGTTGTTCTTTTGAGCGACAATTATTCCAGAGGTTTCAGGTTCACTTGTTTTGTCCTGCAGTGAGTTAACAGCTTTAGAGACTTCATGTTTATTTGCTATGTCCTGCTGTGCGTCAACTGCTTCAGAGACGTCAGCCTCATTTGTTATGTTTGACTAGATCCTGGACCTGCCCGGCCGCGCCCAAAATGGCGCCGGTGTAAATGGGACTCGTAACTGCTGTTGTGTACTGGTTGCCCAACCTTGATATCACGAGATACGTATGCAGTTTTGAAGCACATGGCGGAGGCTCGTCTGCTGTAGTGGGGCGCCCCTTTATCGTTTCAGTCGCCATTCCACCCGCTTTTGCTACACTGTGCCTTTTCCGCCATTCAGCTGTTTACCGCCCGTTCTTACGGCTACAGCGTCTCGCTCACCATGTAGTTGAGTTGCTCCCACTCTTGCGGTGCAGCGATAGGCGGCTGCCACAGGACTCTTAAAATGGCGGCCGGCTCTTCGGATTTGGGCCTTGTCCAGTAAAATGGCCCTGGGACACCTTGGAACTCGGACGCTTGTCTGCCAGGGCTTGGGTCCCATTCTCGAAAGCGTCCCCTCAGCCTTGAAGATTGTACAAAAGTCTTGGGGGCCCTCGACTCCCGCAGGCTTCCGGTGGGGAGCGGCTGCCATGATTGCTTGCGGAATGGCCACGACGGAGCTACGAGATGGTGGTGCTCTCATGGTGACGCCAGCTTCAGTCTGAAACATCCAGAAACAAGGTGGGGCTTTCATCGTTTGGAAAAAAAATGTTTTAATCCAATGAAAAGTGTTATTTTTAGGTCACATGACCTAGTCTTACATCATTAGGAAAACAAAAGTAAAATGAACCAATGAAAAGTTTTATTAACAAGTCACATGACCTGTTATGCTTACGTTACGCGCTGCGCGGCGCGCTCTGGATCGTTTCCGGGAAGCTGCGCCTTGCGCATCGGAGCACTTCCGGGTGCGCTAACGCGGCGCGTCATATGACGCATTACGCGACAACGCAGGTCCAGAATATAGTCAAAATGTCTTCACCAACCAGCGGTCGGAATACAACCACTTTCAGCAGTCCAAAAAGTTCTGTTAAATCTTAAGAGCGGGAAAATCTGAAGCCATCGTTGTACAAACTCTCAACGCTTGCTATCAGTGCATGAGTTTCATGCTCGATCGATTGAGCTAGCCGGATCGGGCAACAAAAAGTATAAAATAGTTATGTAAATAGTTATTTAATAAGATGTTTTACCCTGTTTCTTTGCTGGTGTGTTGTCTATATTTATAATATTTGCATAGGGTTTGTCGTTATTTTGGGCGGGTGGGTGACGGAGCCGAGCTGTCTTGCAGCCCTCATGGTGTGGAGCTCAGTTCATTTCACTATTTTCGTATTTCTTATGAAGGGTTGTTCCTAATGTGTGTATTTTAGCGAGGTCAAAAAGAGATCCAATTAGTGGTCTACTGATTTTGCACGATTACTTTTATTTTTTTACACGATTTTTCACTATCTGTAAAGACTAAACAGAGTATTGCGACTTTGTGCTTGTTTGTAAATAGAGAATGATCCAAAGAGAACCAATTCTAAAACAGTAAATGCTTGGATAACAATCAATCAAATGGAGAGACAAGCAGGTACGACGGATTACAACGGGGGTAAAGGTCTGCGTTAACTACCCTTCACTATCTGCAAAGAGAGAGTACTACTAAGAGAAAAGAGGGGAGTGGGGGGGGGGAAGCGTTCAAAGCACATGAGCGTGCATAAACACGAAAACGTTTTTACCTATCACGTACTTGACATTTGACAGCTTTTGATATTTGCTATTAAAAAACCATTGAAATTCACAGAAAAAACCATAGGTTATAGTCCATATATAGTTAGGAATTTGCATTTACAAAACCTTGAAAATTCAATGAAAAAACCATTGGTTATAGAACATATATAGTTAGGAATTTGCATTTACAAAACCTTATTTTACTCGCATAAAACCATTGAAATTCCATATATAGTTAGATGCGCTAACTATATATCGCGCACCCGCAATCCACTGCTGATGATGTCACATATTACATCATTCATGACATGGTTAGTGACATCACTGATGACATCACTGATGACATCTCAAATGACATCACTGATAAAATCACTGATAACATCTCATTTGACATGACTGATCACATCACTGATGATATCATTCATGTGATAATACCATGAACCTCTTCAGACTCTAATATAACCTTAGATACAATCAGTGTAAACAGACAGTCACAGACTGTCACTCATCCATGGAGTTACTCACACACCTAGTCAGTTATGCAAAAAATCAATCACACCTCCATTTTCTCAACTATACAGTTATACACACCTTACTTATTCAAACATATACTAACACATATTTACTTTACTCTCTTATACAATCCCTGATACATGTTCACAATGATCCATACAGCCACTCACACATTCACTGGCTCTTATGCACAGTTATTTATAGATGTCAACTCTCACATGTACTGTGTTTTACATATGTACTTACTTTGACATGTAGCACTGAGATATCCATTCACTCACTAATACACTCATGCACAGTCAACCGCCCATACAGCTGTTTCCACATGCACTTTTGAACCCATACATATAGTGAATCAACTACTCACACATCTATGTACAGAGTCACACACCTCCCAGCCACCCATACACACACACTCAGTTTCCCATACAAATACTTGGACAACCAATGAATAACCCATACAGTTACTCATATAGCTACTGATCAACATATGCAGCAGTTTGTAGAACAACAGATATAATGATGCACAAATTAAAACAGTTTAGTCACTAACCCATGCACTCAGTGAGACACATTTAATCAGTCACTCATACAGTCAGTCATGCACCTACTAAATCCTTCATCCAGACACTTATACATCCACTCATTCTTCAATATGTAAGACATATTTTAACTTTACAGAAACATACAGTCACTGGATGTTGTCATCAGTGATGTCATCAGTGATGTCATTTGAGATGTCATCAGGGATGTCATCAGTGATGTCACTAACCATGTCATGAATGATGTAATATGTGACATCATCAGCAGTGGATTGCGGGTGCGCGATATATAGTTAGCGCATCTAACTATATATGGAATTTCAATGGTTTTATGCGAGTAAAATAAGGTTTTGTAAATGCAAATTCCTAACTATATATGTTCTATAACCAATGGTTTTTTCATTGAATTTTCAAGGTTTTGTAAATGCAAATTCCTAACTATATATGGACTATAACCTATGGTTTTTTCTGTGAATATATATATATATATATATATATATATATATATATATATATATATATATATATATATATATATATATATATATATATATATATATATATCAGGTTAACATAACGGCAGCCAAAGGAAAATCTTTTAATTCTTCATTACCTTGTATATCAAAAAGTGTGTGTTGTACTGAATCGTACTAAAATAGAACCAAACATAACATGTGTATTTGTAAAGAGCATGTTCACCCAGAAGTGTGTCTTGGTGCTGAATAGCAGATGTTTATTGTTCCCCAACACAATGGTACTCATTTTATCCACCTCGGAAGGATGAAAGGCTGAGCAGACCCAGCATTTTATCCACCTCAGAAGGATGAAAGGCTGAGTAGGCCTGGCACCGTTTGAACCTGTGACCATGAAGTCAAACATAGGCCCCCGCAGACCAAACCGAGGAGCATTATATGTCATGCATGTTATGTAAGATGCCTAATTTTTTGTGGTTTGCTCTAAAGGCCCTAGAATAAACATGAGTCCTCTGCAACGTAACCACAATGCAGATGTATTGTATGTGTTTTTGTGTGCAAATGTATTTGACCTATATTTTGAAGGGTATTTTCGTGGATAGCGGATAGGTGTCATCGAATTGTTGGGGCCAGGAAAAGTTATGAGTTATCCAAGACAAAAATTGGATGTAGTTAGTGTGCATTGAATTTCACCAATTGTCTCCCCTCTTGTCTCCCGAGTTCTGTGCACTTGAAATTGGGAGTAATGGACAGGCTTATTTTGCTAATTCCTTCCTCCTGTCTATTGTTCACCATCTGCTCTGATATGTACATTGTTCGGAGTCCAATGTCACTACTTTCATGTTCATGTGCCGCACTTTCAAAATCTATTTTTTAGTAGCTAACAGTGTGTGCTTTGTGGCTGTACCTACTTGGATGGGTGCTTGCATTAGCGCTACTGCTAGTGCCTGACGGTGTGGCACTGTTTACTGCATAAGCTGTTGTTGAAGTGGAGGCAAGTAGGAGTAAATTATTTGGGGCTTAATTGCTTGAAGCTAATGCATACCAGGGTACTTGCAGTGTAACCGGGATCATATGATGGTGCTCATTTATTCTAAAGGAGTCCCGTCATTTTGTGCTTCTGTTAGAGTAGATCCTTCCATTCCTGTTCTTAGTATGTCTTCTCCTTCCTCTCCAATCAGGGATGTGAACAGGCTTTTAATGTCACCTACTGCTAAGATGATACCAGCTGTATGTTTTTCTAAAGCTGCTACCCATTTGCTATCACCTTCTGTTAGCGGCGGTAGTTGATCTTCCAAATAATCTTTGTCCATTTGGGCCATTTGAGGCCATGGGATACATTGAGTGACAGCGTCTGGCATTTGAACAGTGGGGGTATTTGATGAGTCAATGGGGTATTTGTTGTTGTTGCTCGTGTGAACATCATTTTTCTGTAATTTTTTTACCTCTGCCTAGTGGAACGTATTAGGGTCGTTGACAGAATGTCACTTTGATGTTCAGTAATTGGTGCTATTTTGTCTTAATTACTGTTACGGAGGGCAACTTGCCTGTTGTGAAGTAGGTGGATGATCACTTCTGTTCTTTCACTGTTTTCACTACTCTCAACTCTAACTGGCACTTGACTGAACAACCAATTGAGATTACCCATTGCTTTCTGACCAGCCATGCACTAAACCTCTGTGCTTTAGAGAGGAAATTGAACCTGGCATTCCTGCTTTTATTTTTGGCAAATAGGTGCAGGGGGATAGGGTTAGCTATGTGCAACCATTGTTTTTATTGTTGTATTTTCATGAGAGAGAAAGGAATCAAAAACAAAACTTTTATTTTGTTTATTGGTATGCCTATTTTAATCTTTTTCAAAAGGCTTCATCAACAGGAAGTTAAGCTGGTGTTTTTAGGCTAAATGTAGAGAAGCACTTTTAACTTTTTTGTAAAACATTATATCAACATGATATAGGCAGGGGACATAGAGGGGTATTTTGAGCTCAAACCAACAGGGTGCTGACAGGGTACACACATTGCTAACATAATGGAGGACTCCAACATCCACACATCATATATGTATATATGTGTCGCCAGTAGGTATGTATAGTTAGGATTTTTTCTCTATGGGATTTTTGAAAATTCTATGTCTAATAACTTTGGCGTTTGTGGACGGAATCGGCTGAAATTTTCAGGAAAATGGAACATTTTGTTTCTGAGCAGCCCCTGACAATTTGGGGGGGTTCATCAAGGGGGGGCCGAGAAAAAAGGGGGTCCCAAAACGCGTTTTTCCCATGTTAATTTCTATAGGGCGGTTGGCCTCACTTTTAGCTCGAACGGCTGAATGGATTTGCACGAAACTTGGCAAAATTGTAGGGACTGTTAGCCCGATGTGCCTTTGCTAGGTCTCAATATATGTGCTCCAGTGGATTTTGAGTAATTTAGGTTCAAAAAAAGATATATATCTGGGCGGAGCCTAACCACACATCTGATCTGATTGGCTGTCAGCACTTCATCCAAGAAGTGTTGGCAGCCATCTTGGGACCAATATACATGATAGCACCTCATTAAAAAGCATTGTAGTTAATAGAGGGGTTTAGGACTTTAGTTACATTATAAATCATTTGTTGATGGTACCATACTCGTTTTAGGAATTGTGGTGGGTTCTAAGGTGATTTTACCATGTGAAAAAACCTTCTGCTGTGATATCATGAATATTGTTTGAAAGAAAACTAATATCTCATGATTTTCCCAGAGTGGTTTGGAAGGGGATCTATAAGCTAAACTGAAAGCATATTTTCTGTAAATTCACATTATCTTTCTCAGTCATGTGAAAATGAAGTCTGACATTCTCAGTAAAACATGTACATCCAACAAGGACAGAGACTGTCAGTTGATTCCTTTGTGTTCTACTGCAGCCTCCTAGAGTGTTCTAAAGAACAACTAGAGCGCTAACAGTCCTACTTATTACAAAGGTATGGCACATCTGAAGCCATCTTGATTGGAATAAAGTGGTAACTCTTAAAACATTTAATTTAAAAAGAAACAACATGATGGGGTATATTTTGCCATAGAAAGTATGATTAGTGCTGCAGAATGAAAAATTAGGGCACATTTTGAGTGACTTCTCAAATCCTTTTCTATTTCATTAAAACATTCTGACATGCAGTCTCCCAAAATGGCCACCAGAGACAAAAGAGCCCAAATGTAGCCCAAATATCACCCAGATGTAGCCCAAGTATAGCCCAATGACAGAATGTCCCAGAGTGTTCTAAAGAACAACTAGAGCGCTAACAGTCCTACTTATTACAAAGGTATAGCACACCTGGAGCCATCGTGATGGGAATAAAGTGGTAACTCTTAAAACATTTAATTTAAAAAGGAACAAAATGAGGTGGTATATTATGCAATAGAAGGTATTATTAGTGCTGCAGAAAGAAAAATTAGGGCACATTTTGAGTGACTTTTCAAATCCTCTTCTATTTCATTAAAAAATTCTGACATGCAGTCTCCCAAAATGGCCACCAGAGACAAAAGAGCCCAAATGTAGCCCAAATATCACCCAGATGTAGCCCAAGTATAGCCCAATGACAGAATGTCCCAGAGTGTTCTAAAGAACAACTAGAGCGCTAACAGTCCTACTTATTACAAAGGTATGGCACACCTGAAGCCATCTTGATTGGAATAAAGTGGTAACTCTAAAACATTTAATTTAAAAAGGAACAAAATGAGGGGGTATATTTTGCCATATGAATTATGATTAGTGCTGCAGAAAGAAAAATTAGGGCACATTTTGAGTGACTTCTCAAACCCTCTTCAATTTCATTAAAAAAATTCTGACATACAGTCTCCCAAGATGGCCACCAGAGACAAAAGAGTCCAAATGTAGCCCAAATATCACCCAGATGTACCCCAAGTATAGCCCAATGACAGAATGTCCCAGAGTGTTCTAAAGAACAACTAGAGCGCTAACAGTCTTACTTATGACAAAAGTATGGCACACCAGAAGCCATCTTGATTGGAATGAAGTGGTAAGTCTGAAAACACTCAATTTAAAAAGGAACAACATGAGGGGGTTAATTTTGCCATAGAAAGTATGATTAGTGCTTCAGAAAGAAAAATTAGGGATCATTTTGAGTGACTTCTCAAATCCTCTTCTATTTCATTAAAAAAATTCTGACATGCAGACTGAAACATGCACTTTGAATACCAGCAGCAGACGTCCCTGGTGAGCACTAGCTTTACTACAGTGATCTAATGTGCAACTAGAGTGCTAACATTCAGAATTTATGGCAAATGTGTGACACATCTGAATGCCTTCTTGATGGAACCAAAGTAAACAAGCATTGAAAATGCAATAGATCTCGCCCTCGTTTAAGTTAAAGCCATTCTGTTTGTAATGAGGTGGCTTTTTAGCTTTGCTTTTATTAGTGTTTTTTCAACTTTCATGTAAATACCATGCATCTGTATGCATATAAGTATATGTATGCATGCATTTATGTTTGTATTTATATAGATATACAGATGATATATGTTTATATATGTATGGATATATATATATTCACTGAAAAAAACCATAGGCTATAGACCATATATAGTTAGGAATTAGCATTTACAAAACCTTGAAAATTCACTGAAAAAACCATAGGTTATAGACCATATATAGTTAGGAATTAGCATTTACAAAACCTTGAAAATTCACTGAAAAAACCATAGGTTATAGACCATATATAGTTAGGAATTCGCATTTACAAAACCTTACTTTACTCACACAAAACCATTGAAATTCCATATATAGTTAGTTGCACTAACTATATATCGCGCACCCGCAATCCACTGCTGATGATGTCACATATTACATCATTCATGACATGGTCAGTGACATCACTGATGACATCACTGATGACATCTCAAATGACATCACTAATGACATCACTGATGACAACATCCAGTGACTGTATGTTTCTGTAAAGTTAAAATATGTCTTACATATTGAAGAATGAGTGGATGTATAAGTGTCTGGATGAAGGATTTAGTAGGTGCATGACTGACTGTATGAGTGAGTGATTAAATGTGTCTCACTGAGTGCATGGGTTAGTGACTAAACTGTCTTAATTTGTGCATCATTATGTCTGTTGTTCTGTAAACTGTTGCATGTGTTGATAAGTAGCTATATGAATAACTATATGGGTTATTGATTGGTTGCCCAAGTATTTGTATGGGAGACTGAGTGTGTGTGTGGGTGGCTGGGAGGTGTATGACTCTGTGCATAGATGTGTGAGCAGTTGATTCACTAGATGTATGGTTTCAAAAGTGCATGTGGAAACAGCTGTATGGGCGGTTGACTGTCTGCATGAGTGTATTAGTGAGTGAATGGATATCTCAGTGCTACATGTCAAAGTAAGTACATATGTAAAACACAGTACATGTGAGAGTTGACATATATAAATAACTGTGCATAAGAGCCAGTGAATGTGTGAGTGGCTGTATGGATCATTGTGAACTTGTATCAGGGATTGTGTAAGAGAGTAAATATGTGTTAGTATATGTTTGAATAAGTAAAGTTTGTATAACTGTATAGTTGAGGAAATGGAGGTGTGATTGATTCTTTGCATGACTGACTAGGTGTGTGAGTAACTCCATGGATGAGTGACAGTCTGTGAGTGTCTGTTTACACTGATTGTATCTAAGGTTATATTAGAGTCTGAAGAGGTTCATCGTATTATCACATGAATGATATCATCAGTGATGTGATCAGTAATGTCAAATGAGATGTCATCAGTGATGTCATTTGAGATGTCATCAGTGATGTCATTTGAGATGTCATCAGTGATGTCACTGACCATGTCATGAATGATGTAATATGTGACATCATCAGCAGTGGATTGCGGGTGCGCGATATATAGTTAGTGCAACTAACTATATATGGAATTTCAATGGTTTTGTGTGAGTAAAGTAAGGTTTTGTAAATGCGAATTCCTAACTATATATGGTCTATAACCTATGGTTTTTTCAGTGAATATATATATTCACAGAAAAAAACATAGGTTATAGACCATATATAGTTAGGAATTTGCATTTACAAAACCTTGAAAATTCACTGGAAAAACCATAGGTTATAGACCATATATAGTTAGGGATTAGCATTTACAAAACCTTATTTTACTCGCATAAAACCATTGAAATTTCATATATAGTTAGTTGCGCTAACTATATATCGCGCACCCGCAATCCACTGCTGATGATGTCACATATTACATCATTCATGACATGGTCAGTGACATCACTGATGACATCACTGATGACATTATCCAGTGACTGTATGTTTCTGTAAAGTTAAAATATGTCTTACATATTGAAGAATGAGTGGATGTATAAGTGTCTGGATGAAGGATTTAGTAGGTGCATGACTGACTGTATGAGTGAGTGATTAAATGTGTCTCACTGAGTGCATGAGTTAGTGACTAAACTGTCTTAATTTGTGCATTATTATGTCTGTTGTTCTGTAAACTGCTGCATGTGTTGATCAGTAGCTATATGAGTAACTATATGGGTTATTGATTGGTTGCCCAAGTATTTGTATGGGACACTGAGTGTGTGTGTGGGTGGCTGGGAGGTGTATGACTCTGTGCATAGATGTGTGAGCAGTGGATTCACTAGATGTATGGGTTCAAAAGAGCATGTGGAAACAGCTGTATGGGCGGTTGACTGTGTGCATGAGTCTATTGGTGAGTGAATGGATATCTTAGTGCTACATGTCAAAGTAAGTACATATGTACAACACAGTACATGTGAGAGTTGACATATATAAATAACTGTGCATGAGAGCCAGTGAATGTGTGAGTGGCTGTATGGATCATTGTGAACTTGTATCAGGGATTGTATAAGAGAGTAAATGTGTGTTAGTATATGTTTGAATAAGTAAGGTGTGTATAACTGTATAGTTGAGGAAATGGAGGTGTGATTAATTCTTTGCATGACTGACTAGGTGTGTGAGTAACTCCATGGATGAGTGACAGTCTGTGAGTGTCTGTTTACACTGATTGTATCTAAGGTTATATTAGAGTCTGAAGAGGTTCATCGTATTATCACATGAATGATATCATCAGTGATGTGATCAGTAATATCAAATGAGATGTCATCAGTGATGTCATTTGAGATGTCATCAGTGATGTCATTTGAGATGTCATCAGTGATGTCATCGGTGATGTCATTTGAGATGTCATCAGTGATGTCATCAGTGATGTCACTGACCATGTCATGAATGATGTAATATGTGACATCATCAGCAGTGGATTGCGGGTGCGCGATATATAGTTAGCGCAACTAACTATATATGAAATTTCAATGGTTTTATGCGAGTAAAATAAGGTTTTTGTAAATGCTAATCCCTAACTATATATGGTCTATAACCTATGGTTTTTTCAGTGAATTTTCAAGGTTTTGTAAATGCAAATTCCTAACTATATATGGTCTATAACCTATGGTTTTTTCTGTGAATTTCATTGGTTTTTTAAAAGCTAACATCTGTAGCTGTAAAATGTATTCTTCTTTAAATCCCAAAATATATTTTAGATGTTTATTGATAATTTTTTTATTAATATTTTTTTTCTTCGCTTCCGGTAAGCGAACCGGGAAGCTTTCCGTTAGCTCATCTTGATGCCGCGACCTAGTCCGCGAACCGGTAAACGTTTCGTTAGCGAAACTGTGATGCGTCGCGAAAGCGCGACGTATCATTGTCGCGTAATGCGTCTTATGACGCGCCGCGTTAGCGCTCCCGGAAGTGTTCCGGACCGCGAACCGGAAACGATCCGGGACGCGGCGCGCACCGTGTAACGTAAGCGGAACAGGTCATGTGACTTGTTTGTCAAACTTTTCATTGGTTCATTTCACTTTTGGTTTCCAAATGATATATGACTAGGTCATGTGACCTAAAAATAACACTTTTCATTGGTTCAGAACTTTTGCTTTTCCCAAATCATGAAAACCCCTCCTTCTTTCCTCACTCTGACTTTCATCTTGGTGAGAGAAAGACCATTTTCCTGTAGTTCAGCAATGGCTTCTATCCTTGCTTCAGCTGGTGGACCCCCACCACCACCTCCACCTCCTCATGAGAAGAGAGGACCACCATCTCAATTCATCTCCAACAGAGAGGAGGAAGAGGATGACCTAGAGGAAGAGGAGACAGATGAACCACAGTTTATACAGGAGTTGCCCCGTGTTTCCCGACGGAAAACAAGTTTCATATGGCAGTTTTTTTCAATCCCTCGAGGGGAGAAGAAGGTCAATGCGAAGTATGCCACCTGCCTCATTTGCAAATACAGATTATCTAGAGGCACTGAAAAAAAGTATAGTATGGGAAACTATACTATGCATCGCCATATGGCCAGGTGGCATCCACTAAACTACAGCCGGGCAGAGTTGCGTGACCTGCAAGATAATCCCCCAACAACTCCTGTGGCCAGGTCAACGTCAAATATCTCTTTGACAGGAAGAGAGGCACAGGAAACCGTGCCAAACATACAGCAAAACTTCAAACACATGAAGTTTACCTGCATATATTGTGGTGCTCTGCTCTCATGTGGGAACATGAGCGTGAAATGAATCAACATTGCGTACGAAAACCACAATTGCCCTAACCCACCCAAACAGTAATTTTTTTTTTGCTCCTGTTGAGCCCTTTTCAATGCCTGTTTTTTGTTGTTTCCCCTCCATGAAAAACACAAAAAAAACATAAAACTGTTCTAAAAATACAAAAAAACAAAAAATGTTCAGAAAAAAAAAAATAAATAAAACAACAAAAACATAAAAAAAGGTCTTTTCAGAACTACCTCCCCTTTCAAATAAAATTGCTAGAATGTTTAGCACTCTGGCAAGCTCTATTTCTTTTGGTTCGCTTTCCGGTTCGCTGCCCGGTTCGCGAACTTGAAGCGAACCAAAAAAATATTTTTTTTAAAAAAAGAAGAGTTAGTATAAGGGAAGTAAACAGAGAGTAATGTTAAAAGAAAGACACTATAGGGAGTAAACCAGAGATACTGTTTAATAGATCTATTTATTAATTCAGGATGACGATAAGGTGTGATCTCTCCTGAGGTTTGTTTAAGGTGAGACCTACTCAGGGTTACAGATCAATTTTAAACTTGTTGAAGAATACAGAGCAGATAATGCATGTGAAGGCCTACCAATGAAGTAAGTCATGTCCTCTTATTACATCATTCATGACATGGTCAGTGACATCACCAGCAGTGCATTGCGGGTAAAAAGAGTAGAAAACATTTACCTTATAATTCTTGTTAACTTTTTAAAATATTTTTTCATACTTTCAATCTGTAAAAGAGAGAACAAACATTTCCAAAAATATTAAAACATGTATTTAAAAATTAGAAAAGAAAATTTAGATTTTGATTATGCCCTTACACCATTTTTGGGACATTATTAACATGCCTATGTAACTCCCATAATCAAAATCTAAATTTGCCAACCGCAAGTGGGAGCGTATTTACAAGAAACTTGCCCCATGAGGTACGCTTTCCATTTAAAAAGGGTAAAATAACATAATAGACACTCAAATGCCTTATAAATATGACCCAAAACAACCTATGAAGCTCTAGCAGGACATATCCAGAAATGTAATTGATTTCAAAAAATCGTTTTTAACCACATGGCTGCTGCGGGGATTTTTGCCCAGTGCTGGAGCTTATTTATCCCCATTGTTCATGACGAGCTCAGCTCGTCATCAGCACACGACACCCGTGGGTGATGACGAGCTGAGCTCGTCATCAGCAGCGAAAGGGTTAAACACAGCATATAAATCAATTGTATACCTGCATTCAAGAGGAAATGACTGAAAATGTCCTTGAGACACATGAAAGCGTTTTTTGGAATGCCCTAACACCATTTTTTTGACATTATTAACATGGCTATGTAACTCCCATAATCAAAATCTAAATTTGCCAACCGCAAGTGGGAGCGTATTTACAAGAAACTTGCACCATGAAGAACGCTTTCCATTTAAAAAGGAAAAATAACATCATAGACACTCATATGCCTTATAAATATGACCCAAAACAACCTATGAAGCTCTAGCAGTACATATCCAGAAATGTAATTGATTTCAAAAAATCGTTTTTAAACACAGCATATAAATCAATTGTATACCTGCATTCAAGAGGAAATGACTGAAAATGTCCTTGAGACACATGAAAGCGTTTTCTGGAATGCCCTAGCACCATTTTTTGGACATTATTAACATGGCTATGTAACTCCCATAATCAAAATCTAAATTTACCAAGCACAGGTGGGAGCGTATTTACAAGACACTTGCCCCATGAGGAATGCTTTCCATTTAAAAAGGAAAAAATAACATCAAAGACACTCAAATGCCTTATAAATATGACCCAAAACAACCTATGAAGCTCTAGCAGTACATATCCAGAAATGTAATTGATTTCAAAAATCGTTTTTAAAAACAACATATCTGTTTCAGCTTACATAAGAGACCATGGAATGGGCTCCATGTACAACAATAACTTGTGTTACTGCATGCCAGTATGCTACACCGAATATGCAATTACAATTTCTCAAAGAAACAAAATCTATTTGTATATCACTAGAGACAAAGCCACATTTTAAAAACACCGCTTTCTTCATCATTTTCTCCTTAAATCATACTATTCTCTATCTAAATTAAATAAATCTTTTCTCACCTTAGCAAATACTTTTTGAGTTTTGAAAACAGTCTCAGAAATACACCAAATTGTCTTCAGCAGAAGAAAAAGGATGCACTCCAGAGGCTGCAGCTATTGAAAGCACAGAAATACAGTTATTCATTTCACATATCTCTCATATTAGCCAATCATAACTCTTCCCTCACTTTTTTCAAATCAAAACCCTTCCCCCCTCTGCCCTCTCTGCCTTTTTTCCATAGCAACCACCTCCTGGAAGACCTCTCATGTTTGCAAATTCACACAACAATGTTTCAATTGAACTCTGAACTCTCAGTGCACCTGCGTATCCAGTGCAATCTTTCATTAAATGTTTCTTCCTTGACCATTCAAATTACATCTTTCAAAGAACACATCCATGCACCCTAACTTTCTGTTTTCAGAAATGGAAATGCACCAATCACTGCTAATGAATCATTAGCATTGGAAATCCACAGTTTTTTTTCTTTACAAACTCCTACTGTTTCAACTGCCCTTTCATTACCACACTTCATCTGACTGCAGCACAACCTTCTCCCACCATGTTTAATGTCTGGATTGTTGGACATAGTTACATCCACTGGGCTCAAAGGTATGCTGAGAACAGAAATTTACCTAACCTCAATTTACAAGATGTGGAAATTAAGTGGTTGGGCCAAAGAGGATTAAAATGTCACCAATTGATACCATTGGTGAAAACCTTTATGCATTTGCCAAAACCTGACCTGTTAATTGTGCACTGTGGAGGTAATGATTTGGGCACTTTGACTGGGGTAGGTCTGGAAATGCTTTTAAAGGACACCTTTGAGCAATTAATGGCACTTTTTCCTCAAACTGCCTTGGTATATTCCAATATATGCCAAAGACAGAAATGGAGGTGGTCCAACCAATTTTGTCCACAAATTGAAAAAGCGAGGAAGCATGTAAACAAATCTGTTTCAGCTTTCATGAGAGACCATGGAATGGGCTCCTTGTACAACAATAACTTGCGTTACTACATGCAAGATATCTACAGAGGAGATGGAGTTCACTTCTCAGATGAGGGCAACAGAATTTTCATTCTGAATTTAAGACTGTGCATTGGTACCTACTTATAAGTACCTAAATGTACCATAAACCCAAAAGCTCTTCTCAGAGCTACCCTTCATCTGATCACTCACAATTATTATTTTTTTCTAACTTTTTTCACTAATTTTCCACAAAATACGCTCCCCGGGGCGCTACCCGGTTCGCGAACCGAAAGCTAACCTCGGGGAATTTTTTTTAAAAATGTTTTTTTTCCGCACATATAAGCCTCCTCAGCCACCCTCAGAAAACCTAGGGGGTCAAGATAAGTCTACCATGACCCCTTCTACCCATTCTAAACATTATTTGCCCTCCATCTTGTATCTTAATGCGACCAAAACACAAAATGGTGGACTCCCGTGACGCTTAAGGTTCGCGAACCGAGCCGCTTTCCGGGAAGCAGTCCTAAAAAAAGGTGGGAAAGTAATTTACAGAAAAACGACTAGAGACACTCTCACCAAATATAGATTAGCTCATACTACATAACAATCCCTTTCATTTTCACAAATTTGATTGAAATTTCATTTAGCCATTTAGCCTGTAGACCTCTCTAAGTACCGTGAGGTAAATTACTTCACAAAACACATCTGAAGTGTTGGAATTGACAACCAATGAAAATGTTACTTTCATTTTCAACTTTTATTACCTGACATTTGATTGGTTATATACCTGAATATATATAAAGGAAGAGAAGGAAACACAGCCATTTTGACTGCTACTTCGTGAAGTGCACAACAAAAAATCAACTGATAACTTCAACTTATATTTAAAAGGTAAGATATTATTTATAAAACTTAAGTATGTTCTGTACTGAAACCTAATTAGAAAAACATTTTCTGAAAATTATATTCTATCACTCTGTAATACTTATAGAAAAAAATAGACTACTCTGTTTTAGTTATGGCAGAGCCATTCCAAGAATTTGCAAGACCATAGGCTAAAAAGGAACGTGCGCGAAGCCCCCTCCAATTTACATAAGTGGCCCCTTGCAAGGAGACCATTCACAGGCACTGAGGGGGCCCCATTGTCCAGCATTTTGACGCCCCCACAGTTTTAACTTTAAATCCACACGCATATCTCACACCATCATAGGTGTGAGAATTGATTGTGGTCTAAAAGTTAAAACTGTGGGGGCGCAAAAATGCTGGACAATGGGCCCCCTCAGTGCCTGTGAATGGTCTCCTTGCAATTGAGGGAGCGTCTCCTTCTCCCTCCCCTATACCTCCTGACACCATCCATGGGAGGCCCAAGGAGGGGGCCCCCTGCAATAGACCTTAATTGCAGGCGACACCTTTCTTTGTGAAAAAAACACTATATAAATAACCAAACTGCCAATCTGTACTGAAACCCAACAATGCCCTTTCTGTACTGATATATTTTTTTTAAATTCATTTTTCAGAATTGAAAATGGAAGAACAACAAAACAACATGAAAACTGAAACAGAAGAAAAAATTGAGACACAAGATTACATGGATTTCTACGACGACACAATAAATAATGAACTTGTGCAATGCGTAGATGCAGTAGATTTTCTACTAAAAAATGAAGAAAAAAATGATCACGATTTTTTAGATTTTCTTTTAAATTTTGAAAAACAAAATGAAAAATAAATTTTAATTTCTTAATTCAAAAATTGTTTGACACATTATTTATTTTTATATGTTTATTGAATGTTAAAAGTTTAATGAATTATGACACACAATCAAAATTTTAAAAAAAATACTTTTAAAATAAAGAAAACAAAAAAAAACAACAAAAACAACAAACAATTAACATACAGTATTAGAAAAGTCTATCATTCTTTTATCCTTATAGTACGCTGCCCAGAACGCTTTCCGGTTCGCGAACCTGGCGCTCACCACGCAAAAAAAAAAAAAAAAAAAATTTTTTTTGACCCTCTTGGGCCCTTTTAAAACCTCCACATAAAACCTAGGGGGTCAAAGAGGATCTACTATGCCCCCTTATGGTAATTTCCCCCTTTGTTTTGGCCTCCTCTTGTCTCTCGATCCTACCGAGAGACAAGATGGCGGCCGCTCCGGACTGTTTAGAATGTTGACAGACACCGGAGAGCCAATCAGCTTCGCTTCGCAAAGTTCCGATACGCGAAAAGTTCGCGAACCGGAGCGCTGCCCGGAGCGCTGTTACAGATATATATCTTGTTTTAAACGTTAATTTCTCAAAATCCACTGAAGCACATATATTGAGACCTGGCAAAGGCACATCGGGCTAACAGTCCCTACAATTTTCCCAAGTTTCGTGGAAATCCATTCAGCCGTTCGGGCTAAAAGTGAGGCCAACCGCCCTATGGAAATTAACATGGGAAAAACGTGTTTTGGGACCCCCCTTTTATCTCAGCCCCCCCTTGCCGAAACCCCCCCAAATTTCCAGGAGCTGCTCAGAAACAAAATGTGCCATTTTCCAGAAAATTTCAGCCAATTCCGTCCACAAACACCAAAGTTATTAGACATAGAATTTTCGGAAATCCCATAGGGAAAAAATCCTAACTATATATACCTACTGGCGACCGCCAGTAGGTAATATATATATATATATATATATATATATTCACTGACAAAACTATGGGTTATAGACCATATATAGTTAGGAATTAGCATTTACAAAACCTTATTTTACTCACACAAAACCATTGAAATTTCATATATAGTTAGTTGCACTAACTATATATCGCGCACCCGCAATCCACTGCTGATCATGTCACATATTACATCATTCATGACATGATTAGTGACATCACTGATGACATCACTGATGACATCACTGATGACATCTCAAATGACATCACTGATGGCAGCCTGCTGCAACATCGATCCAAACAAGCCTTTGTATTTGGGGCTCAAAATCAACAAGTAACAGGGTAAAACGTTTCATTAAATATCTATTTACATGGCAGCCTGCTGCAACATCGATCCAAACAAGCCTTTGTGTTTGTGGCTCAAAATCAACCATCAATAGTAAGATTTTCATAGGTGAGTGTAGGTTCATGGTTTTCCATCCACAGACTAAAAGCCTGGAGTGGGAGTGAAAGAACAATAGCTAGGTAAGAAGGAAGGCAGAGGTTGTGGGAAGGACTCTGGATATGGTATGTTGCTTGGTCCCTGAGATGCTTCGATGTCACTGCCTTGCACAAATGGCATAAGTCCTGGATGTTGGGTGCCATAGTTGAGGGTTCCGAGCAGCGCTTGTAACACTGTCTGAAGCTTATTTGCACCTGCTGCAGCTTCACTATTCTCAAAGTAAGTAGGGGCTGTTTGTGGACCTGACTGCATAGGAAAACAATGTGATGCGGTGCCTCCCTGAACCGCTTGACGGAGGCCCCCGAGATAATTGCGCCTGCTCCACACCTTGTCCCACAATCCGTTTGACCTGAAGACACGTCCTGCGGTGCCCTGGTCCGACCATCACATATACCTGTGCCAGGAGACGGCGTGGGGTGCACTAGAAGGGAGAGGCGGCGCGAACGAGCCTCCCCCACCTCCCCAGGTGGAGGTTTCTCAGCTACACCCCAGCGCTTCACTCGGCCACCTGAGTTGCGCCCGCTCCTGCGGCACAGGGCCTCGCTCGGCCAGCTGAATTGCACCTGCTCTTGTTATTAAAGCGTCTCACCCGCCATCCGGATGAATTGCACCCACTCTTGCAGTACAGCGACAGGCGGCTGCCACGGAGCTCAGGAAATGGCGGTCGGCTCCACAGACTTGGGCCTGGCCTGCAAGAATGGCTCTGGGCATCCCTGGAACTCGGACGCTTGACGGCGTGGGGTGCACTGGAAAGGAGAGGCGGCGCGAACGAGCCTCCCCCACCTCCCCAGGTGGAGGTTTCTCAGCTACACCCCAGCGCTTCACTCAGCCACCTGAGTTGCGCCCGCTCCTGCGGCACAGGGCCTCGCTCGGGCAGCTGAATTGCGCCTGCTCTTGTTATTACAGCGTCTCACCCGCCATCCGGATGAATTGCACCCACTCTTGCAGTACAGCGACAGGCAGCTGCCACGGAGCTCAGGAAATGGCGGTCGGCTCCACAGACTTGGGCCTGGCCTGCAAGGATGGCTCTGGGCAACCCTGGAACTCCGACGCTTGACTGCTAGGGCATGGGCCCCATTCCCAAAAGCATCCCCTCAGCCTTGAAGATTCTACAAGAGTCACCGGGGCCCCCGACTCCCGCAGACTTCCGGTGGGGAGCGGCTGCCATGATTGCTCGCGGAATGGCCACGACATAGCCACGGAATGCTCTCATGCTGACGCCAGCTTCAGTCTGAAACATCCAGAAACACTGTAGACTACCAATTCGATCAGTTCCGGTGGAGCCCCAAGGTGACCCGGTAGAGAGGAACTTGCCCTCCCCTCTTTGACTGATGGTTCTTGTTGCCTGTCCCTTCTGTCATATGACGTGCCGCGTTAGCGCACCCGGAAGTGCTCCAGTGCGCGAGGCGCGAAAAGCAGCTTCCCGGAAGCGATCCGGGGCGCGGCGCGGAGCACGTAACTTAAGCATAACAGGTCATGTGACTTGTTAATAAAACTTTTCATTGGTTCATTTCACTTTTGGGTTCCTAATGATGTAAGGCTAGGTCATGTGACCTAAAAATAACACTTTTCATTGGTTGAGAACTATTTTTTGTCCCAAATGATGAAAACCCCTCCTTGTTTCCTCACTCTGACTTTCATCTTTGTGAGAGGAAGACCTTTTTTCATCACTTAGCAATAGCAAGTGTTGTAGCTTCAACTGGTGCATCCCCACCACCACCTCCTAGGAAGAGAGTACCACCTCCTCATATGGTGGTTGAGCAAGAGGTGCCCCCCCCACACCTTCTTGTTGCCTGATTCGGCCAGCTCAATCGATCGAGCATGAGACTCTGTTGTGATCTGAAGAACCGCTGCCTGCAGTGCCTCACTGAGCCGCTTGACAGAGGCCCCCGAGGGGCGGTGTAGTGCCGCGGACTGGGAGGGGGCGCTTGGCTCCTGCCCCCTCCCCAAGTCTCGCTCGGCCATCTGAGTTGCGACCACTCTTGCAGCCTACGATATGGAGAGGCCGGGGCGTTGACTAGGCGGGGCCTCCGGCCGCAACCAAAGCGCCAACGATTGCTGCTGACGGAGGGGAGCCTTGCCGGGGAGAGCCACTGATCTGAAGAACGGCTGCCTGCGGTGCCTCCCTGAACCGCTTGACGGAGGCCCCCCAGGGGCAGTGTGGGGGTGCGGACTGGGAGGGGGCGCTTAGCTCCTACCTCCTCCCCAAGTCTCTCTCGGCCAGCTGAGTTGCGCCTGCTCTTGCTATTACGTTATACAAAACAGGGTTATACCCAATACAGTCAGTAGGGACCTGGGTAGCAATCTTGCTATTACAGCGTCTCACCCGCCATCCGGCTAAATTTCACCCACTCTTGCAATACAGCGACTCTTCCATTCTGGACCTTGTCCCACAATCCGTTTGACCTGAAGACACGTCCTGCGGTGCCCTCGCAATGCGGCCTGCTCCCTGAATGTGTGCAGGGGGACGGTATTTCTCGCTCGGCCAGCAGAGTTGCGCCCACTCTTGCGGCCTAGGACATGGAGAGGCCGGGAGGGGAGCCTTGCCGGGGAGAGCCACTGATCTGAAGAACGGCTGCCTGCGGTGCCTCCCTGAACCGCTTGACGGAGGCCCCCGAGGGGCGGTGTGGTGGCGCGGACTAGGAGGGTGCGCTTGGCTCCTGCCCCCTCCCCAAGTCTCTCTCGGCCAGCTGAGTTGCGCCTGCTCTTGCTATTACAGCGTCTCACCCGCCATCCGGCTAAATTTCACCCACTCTTGCAATACAGCGACTCTTCCATTCTGGACCTTTTCCACAATCCGTTTGACCTGAAGACACGTCCTGCGGCCACAAAGCTGACTCAAGTGTTGCTGCTGATGCTATGCAAACAAAAACTGGTTTTCAGTTTGTACATTCTTCAGGATTTTTCCATCCAAGGCTGGTTGTGAGTTTGTAGAAGGATGGCTTCAGATTTTCAACATACTACTCTTCAACATTCTTCATAAATGTAACAATGTGAGACTCACTAGGAGAACGGCCGTTTATCTTTCCTTTCAAAATGCTGCCAACAATATTTTCTGAATGGAAGACACCATCTTGTAGCATAAAAGGCTGCGTCAAGGGTGGTATTGCCCAGAATGTCTTGTTTTCTAGTGCTCGTAATGACGAAGCCAGAACTGCCGAAAGGGATTCTGCTCCTGCCGCTACTTATTGGAGACATTGAACTATACTCTGGACCTGCCTGGCCTCGACCAAAATGGCGCCAGTATGGGAGCGACTTGCAACTCCTTATGACGTTCTAGTTACTTAGCCTTGACGTTATGGGGGATGTATGCGGTCTTTGTGCACATGGCGGGCGGGGAAGGGTACTGACTGGGAATACGGACAACCCTATTGATGTCGATTTTTCATTATTGATTATTGTATTAATAAAGCTTCAAAGTAATGTAACCCATGATACTCGCCCATGGTGTGCGTATAGACGATTTTATTGTAACTGATCCTGTTATACTTTCAATTAAAAAATCAACCTTCACTGATCCTGCAACCGTTTGTCACGTTTAGTTTTTTCAATTAAATGACTCGCTTGTTACATACTCCTATACCCCTGGCTTTTGAAAGACACCATCTTGTAGAATAAAGGGCTGCGTCAAGGGTGGTATTGCCCAGAATGTCTTGTTTTCTAGTGCTCGTAAGGACGAAGCCAGAACTACCGAAAGGGATTCTGGTCCTGCCGCTACTTATTGGAGACATTGAACTATACTCTGGACCTGCCTGGCCTCGACCAAAATGGCGCCAGTATGGGAGCGACTTGCATCTCCTTATGACGTTCTAGTTACTTAGCCTTGACGTTATGGGGGATGTATGCGGTCTTTGTGCACATGGCGGGCGGGGAAGGGTACTGACTGGGAATACGGACAACCCTATTGATGTCGATTTTTCATTATTGATTATTGTATTAATAAAGCTTCAAAGTAATGTAACCCATGATACTCGCCCAGGGTGTGCGTATAGACGATTTTATTGTAACTGATCCTGTTATACTTTCAATTAAAAAATCAACCTTCACTGATCCTACAACCGTTTGTCACGTTTATTTTTTTCAATTAAATGGCTCGCTTGTTACATACTCCTATACCCCTGGCTTTTGAAAGACACCATCTTGAGGAATAAAGAGCTGCGTCAAGGGTGGTATTGCCCAGAATGTCTTGTTTTCTAGTGCTCGTAATGACGAAGCCAGAACTGCCGAAAGGGATTCTGGTCCTGCCGCTACTTATTGGAGACATTGAACTATACTCTGAACCTGCCTGGCCTCGACCAAAATGGCGCCAGTATGGGAGCGACTTGCAACTCCTTATGACGTTCTAGTTACTTAGCCTTGACGTTATGGGGGATGTATGCGGTCTTTATGCACATGGCGGGTGGGGAAGGGTACTGACTGTGAATACAGACAACGCTATTGATGTCGATTTTTCATTATTGATTATTGTATTAATAAAGCTTCGAAATAATG